>NC_142346.1:9781666-11178333 GCF_054954075.1 Amborella trichopoda
CAGAAATGATTCTCTTTTTTGTTTTTGGAATCCGGAACATTGCTCAATCTATTTGATGATAGAACCTTTTTTTTTAATAAAAATAAGATTTTCCCATATATATATATAAAGTTGCAACCTTAAAATGTAGAATTATAGATGCACCTCAAAAATCATCGGAAAAGGTTGTTTTAATGTTGAAAAAATCTCTAATTGATCATCTCGACATCGAGATGTATGAATATGAAAGAAAAAAAGATTTTTAGCCCCAAAAATAGTGTATCTTGCAATGCATTATCTAGACAGTCCATTTTCAAGATTTTCATTTATTTATAGATCTGCTTGATTTTGACTATTTTTTGAATTTAAAATTTTGTAATTAGATATGAAAATAGATTTGGAGATAATCCTAATAATATTTTCACCAAAATTACATATTATGATAAAGTTTGGAGATACAACCGCGTGTGTGTATATGGAAAAAGTTTATATAAGGTTGCAACCTTAAAATGTAGAATTACATATAAAATCCATTGGAAAATATTATTGTAATATTTTTCAACCCTCTAATCGATCATCTCGTTATCAAGATGTATGAATATAAAAATTACAGATTTTGAGTTGTAAAAATAGTACATCTCGCAACACATTATCTAGACCGTCCATTTTTAGGATTTTCTTATGTTTATAGATCTACTTGATTTTAACCAATTTTGGAGTTTAAAAGTTTATAATTAGATATGAAAATATATTTTTAGATAATCCTAAAAACCTTTTACACCAAAATTAACATGATAAAATTTAGAGGTGCGCCTTATATGAACAATAATTTCACCTACATATATATATATGATAAAATTGGAAAACGCTTAATTAGAAAATTACATGTTATAATAAAAAATAAGTGAATCTAAGAAAAATAAGAAACTACATGTTATAATTCCTTACTTGGAAAAAGCTAGAATTCACCCTTAATTAATTTTTTTCCAATTAAGGGTAGGCGAAATTACATGTTATGATAAAATTAACGGGCTGGGAAGTGTAGATTATCCTTGTATATATATATATATATATATATATATATATATAGAGAGAGAGAGAGAGAGAGAGAGAGAGAGAGAAAAAGGCTTCTGTGAGCCAATGAGCTCGCAAGAAAAAATGAGCCCAATGGCCTAGATTGAATCTGGGTCGATGTAACGATTACGGATGCCTGATAGTATTTGAATTTTAATTTTATTCTACAAATTTAAATTACTTTAAATTTTAGACGTGTTTTGATAAAAAATAGGTGAATATTAAAAAAATATTAAAAAAATATTTTACATGAAAAACATAACCAAAATACCCCCGTAAATTTTTGAGGGTATTTTGGCTATTTTTATTTTTATGGATTATTTTTTTATATATTTTTATTAAGTGCGGATTGATGAGAAGAATATTTACTTAAAATTCCAAGTGATTTGGAATTGTAAAAAAAAAATTATAATTAAAATACTCTCGGCCGTCAGATCGACCGAGATTCAATCTGGGCAATTCGGCTTACACTATTCTATGAGCCAATGGGCTTGAAATCGTTAGGATTAACCTACTATCTCATATGAACATATGAGCCCAAAGGCTCAGATTGAATCTACGCCGATTTGACGGTCACGGATGTTTGATAGTGCTTGAATTTTATTCATTTATCTATAAATCCAAATCACTTGAAATTTTACGTGTGCATTTTTCTCATCAATTTCCACCTAATAAAAATATACAAAAATTTATTCATGAATAAAATGATAAAAATACCCCCGAAGATTTTTGAGGCTATTTTGGTCAATTTATTTTATGTAAAATATTTTTTTGATATTTTTCGCAGATTCACTTATTTTTTATAAATACACGTCTACAATTTTAAGTGACTTATATTTTTAGAAAATAAAATAAAATTCAAATACTACCGAACATCCATGATCGTTAAATCGACTCAGATTCAATCTCGGCCATTGGGCTCATATGTTCATATGAGCTAGTGGCCTAATCCCAGCTTTCTTCTATATATATATATATATATATATGTAAGATGCTATGGTACGCCGATTCGTGTATAGATACAGTAACTGCCGAACGGCCCTGATCGAATATGGGCTGATCAGACAATCATGGATGTTTGGTAGTATTTCATTTTTATTTTTTTATTTTACTAATAGAAATGATTTGAAACTTGGAGCATGTGTTCATCAAAAATAGAAAAATCTACAAAAAATACCAAAAAAATATTTTACGTGAAATAAATTAACCAAAATACCCTAAAACGTTTTAGGGGTATTTTGGTCAATATATTTTTTACGAATTATTTTTTTTATATTTTTAATTAGGTGCACCTCACTAAGATGTACACAAGCTTCAAATTTTAGATCATTCCAATTTTCATAAAAAAATTAAAATTCAAACACTCTCAGACAACCGTAACCGTCAAATCGACCCAGATTCAATTTGGGCTGTTGGGTGTTTACTGTAGTGGTACGCACATGGGTGTACCATATATATATATATATATATATATATATATATATATATATATATATATTTGCCTAGAGTTAACAACCCCTCAAAATAGAAACGTTCAAGTTAGAAGGGGTTGTGATGGGTGTATTTATCAAAACAATCATTATTATTTTTATTGAATTTTTTTAAATAGGTAACTTTTTCATTGAGCAAGGACAAGTTTGAAATTTTCACAAAATTACAATGGCATTTTGGAAGTTAGTGTCCTAGAGCTTTATTTGTAGAGTGCCCTTGTCTTTTAGTTAAAATTTCAATTTTACCCCTTATGGAGATGACAAAAATACCCTTTGCCTTGTAGTAATATTTACAAATTTGCCCCATAAAAGTTACTTGTTTTTAAAAATAGACAACAAAATTAATAAATCTACCCTTCACAACTCTCTCTGTCTTGAACTTTTGTAATTTAAAGGGTTGTGAAATTTAGAATATCCATATATATATATGGAAATGATGGGATCAGCCCACTAGCTCATTTGAACATATGAGCTCAATGTGCCAGATTGAATCTGGACCGATCAAATGATCACGGATGTTCGGTAGTGTTTGAATTTTAGATTCTTTTCTACAGATCTAAATCATCTTAAATTTTAGAGATGTGTTCATAAAAAATGGGCGAATCTTGAAAAATACAAACAAAATATTTTACATGAAATAAATTGATCAAAATACCCCCGAAAAGCTTGGGGGGTATTTTGGTCATTTTATTTTTTACGAATAATTTTTTATATATATATTTTTATTAGGTTCGCCTTGATGAGAAGAACACACACCTAAAATTTGAAGTGATTTAGATCTGTAGAAAATAAAATAAAATTCAAGAGCTACCGGATAGCCGTGATCGTCGGATCGGCTCTGAATCAATCTGAGCTGTTGGGCTCATATGTTCATATGAGCTAGTGGGCTAATCATAGATTTTTCCATATATATATATGGATATATGAGCCCAACGAACTATATTAACTTTGGGTCGATCTGATGATCACGACCTCATTTCGTGTTTGAATTTTAATTTTTTTTTCTACAAATGCAAATCACTCGAAACTTTAGGCTTGTGTTCTTCTCATCAAGGCTCACCTAATAAAAATATTAAAAAAACTCTTCGTGAAAAATAAAATGACCAAAATACTCATGAAACTTTTCGGGAGTATTTTGGTCAATTTATTTCATGTAAAATATTTTTTTGATATTTTTTCGAAGATTCAACTATTTTTGATGAACACACTCCTAAAATTTCAAGTGATTTGGACTTTAAAAAAAAAAATTAAAATTCAAACACTATCAGATCGACTCAGATTCAATCTGGGCCGTTGGGCTCATATATTCATATGAGCTAGTGGGCTAATCCCAGCTTGTATATATATATATATATATATATATATATATATATATATATATATATATATATAAGAAAAACCTAAAAAACACATATAGGCGAAGTGCTATAGTGTTTTGCCACCGCTATGGACTTGCTATTTCTATTGCTATTTATTGAATGGACTCGCAACGGATGGCGTCTGTTGCGGTTCCGTATGATTTTTTGAATGCCACAGACCTGGTATATCCATGATGGTACTGCCACAGACATGTTAGGTCCATAGTAATCGAAAAATGCACGCCGTTTGATGGGCGAAAATATTGTTCATTGCCCTCTTAAGAATTTGAGATAAAAATTAGTTTTATGATAAAATTTAGAGGTGCCCTTAATTAAAGTGCTTACGGTTGCAATCTTATACAAACTACACCCTTTTCTAAAACGTGATGGTTCAAGAGTGTCATACAAAGATACCATGTATAATATAGCTGATATAATGGTGGTGCCATTTTTTCCATCAATATGTTTAAAAACCATATGTTGCATATAGCTTTTTGAAATGTATCTGAATTAAAAAGTAAAAACGTAAAAGGATTGATAAAGCCTATATTTTTTGAATTTTCAAAGCTATATAACGGCAGCCTCGGTCATATACGATGCTATGGGAATCACTATATCTAGCAAATTTTATTACCTTATTTATGGGTAATTATCAAAAATATATTTTTTGCTTTCAAAAATTTGAAAAATATTTAAACTCTTTGATATCTACGTATGTACTCATTTTTCCAAGCTATTTTATTTTTTGCCCAAAATGCCTTTCATAGATCTGATAGGTAATTAAAGATGAATGCGGTAAACAAGACTTGATAAGTAATTAAAGATGAATGCGGTAAAATGATTTATGAAGACTATGCATGAATTTTAAAATTAAATTGGATGATTTGAAAAAAACGTAAGTCTATTAGATATAGTTTAAAACAAACCCTATAGTCTGGCAAGGTACACTAAGAAAAATCATTCAAAACCGTCAAACTATTATTTAATTATTTCTTGTGAATATATATATACCAAGTCAAAAGTTTCTTTGATAAAAAGGAAAAACATTGAGTCTTGATGGTATTTATAAACTTGGGAGAAAACTGTCATTTATTCATGCACAGGTTTTTAAATACCCATATGCCTTGACTCTTGTTTGTAGTATTTTAGAATCTTTGATTACCTAAGACTTTGTACCATAAGGAATTTTTTAGGAAGGCCATCTTGCTATGCTTCCTTGACATATGTTGTGTTGATTAGATACCTTGGTTTGTATAGATTTACTACCAAGAAGACTAATGTGGTTGAACTCTTTATGGTTCAAGAATGTTTTGCATGTTTTGCATATTGTGAAACCAAGTATTGAATTACTTATTGCATAAGACTTGCTATACTACCTCATGATATTGGCATAGGAATGTTAATAATGTATATGTTATATGTGTCATAATTAAGTGAAAGTTGCTACGGTCCCATGATTCTTTTTAGTTGTTAGGATATTCAGATATAGAGGTAGTCTATTATGAAAGATCTAGATAAATTAAAATATTCTAGTGGGAGCACCAGCTAGTTTTTGACAGGCCAGCTGGAACAACAGACGATAATGTTGTTCACCTATAGAACTCAGATGTGTAGCACTGGTTATATGGCTACAGAAGGGAGCATTTTGATTAAAGAACTTCTTTAAGCCCATGAAGATATGACCACATGCGATGAGGGTATGTGATGATCTTCTGTTACAATAGGTCCATGATTCATGATGCGATACGAAGGATGGACTATGACCGCATTCGGGATGAGATCCGACCAGCAAAGAAAAAGAGGCATTGCCTCCATAAATTTTTTGTGAAAGGATTGATGGCGAAAGCCATGATTAATGTATTGAGAGAGAATACATGAAAAATTCTTGAGAGAGATATTGTAATTGGGAGAGAATGATATTAGCTATATACCTACAGAGGTAATGATAGTGGAACCTCTTGCAAAGGGGCTTGCACCTAATGATTTTATGAGACATGAGAGAGAGATGGGGATGAGAGAAAGTAAGGAAGATAAAATATAAGGCCAAGTGGGAGATGTTGGGTATGTGTGGCCATTAAAGACTTTATGAGTGTTTGTAAATGAATTATATAGTTGGGGAAAACTCATATTACCTAGGCATAGACAAACAAACCGATAAGGGTTAGATAGGTCATCCCTTGATAAGATCGGAGTATGCTCGGAAGAGTGAGCTGAGGGACTATGTGACCATTGTGTGTAATGGAGGCCTTTAGAGATGGGACAAAAGCCTCATCTGCGTACCATTACATTGTTTGCACATTTATAACTGTTTTGGCGAAAGCAAGCCACCTTTCAGGGTGAAGCATGTACATGTACGAGAGATACCCCTTGTGCACTATCGAGTAATGGATTGCATCAGTTCATGATGACATTGATTTCATTTCTAGATGGGACCTGAAATCTATAGATTGAGACTGCGACCCTATTTGCTAAACTTTGGTGATCCACTAATGATCCATTGCATGAACTATGGGTCATGGGCAACACTGGGTCAGTTTGAGAAACCATGTGTGGTCCATAGTCCGTATTTGGAAGTGAAGTGCCCCAGTGCCTATTTATTCCTAGACCATATGGATCCTTTTCCCATCAAATTATTAATTTTGTAATATATGATTTTTAGAATTGTTATTTGAATTTTTCTAAATCTCTGGATATTTTATTTATCAAATATGGATTTATAAAAACAGAAATATTGATTTTATATTGATTTAAATATTCAAAATTTTTAAAAATAAAATTTTTTAAAATAAATTTTTTTAAATTTTTATATACGATTTTATAAATTTTTAAAAATAAAATATTATTTTAAAATTACATGGGAGGCCCAATAGGACTTGTGGGCCCACCATTGCAAATTAGGTGGGAACCATTATATGCAACAATGGGTGGCACGCCCCACCTAGGGAACTTTCTATTTTATGTGATGAAGCTCTAAAGCTGGAGAGACAAAAAAGTGTTTTTTTAAGAAAGCTTAAGCCTTGAGGAAATTTTGAATGAAATTTTGATATGTATGAGAATGTTTATGCATAAAATAAGAAAAGATAATATTATCATATATTAATTTCTTATTTGAATTAATTGATGGGAAAATGGATCAAGAAGTGAAGGATAATGGTTTTAGCACATTCCATAAGATATTGATGACCTATCTATGAACGTGACCGATCATATCTCTCATCCCACAAGTCGCCCAAGATCAATGATATATATTCAATCTCACATGAGTGGCAAACCAAGGAAAATTCTGAACCTCTAAATTTGTTCAAGCACTATAAAAAAGGGTTGTCCCCTACCCAAATCTCTACACCTTACACTTTCCATCTCTCACTCTCTCTCTTGACCAACTAGGGGGCAAGCCCCACTCTAGGAAAATCTCTCTCTCATCTTGAAAATTCTCTCTCCTCTCAAATAAACCCTAAGGGGGGCACACCCCACTCTATCTATCTCATGGTTACTCTCTTGTCTCCCATCTTCTCTCATCTCACATTGGGGTTAAGTATATAGGGTGTGGTAGAAAGAGAAACATTTCTTTCAAACTAGGTTATCAAGGGGGTTTCATCCACGGGTTTGAGCTTTGTGATCAAAGGGGGTTCATATTCCATCGGTGTGGCTTGTCCAAACTTGCTTTCCCTGTTGAGATTGAAGGTTGACCATTAGATCCTATGCCATTGGAATGTGGTAACTCGGTGCGGGGTGTAAGAAGCCCGGTTGAGATCCTATTGTAATCCTGTTATTTTATTTTATTTGAAGTTATTATATAGTAAAAGAACTACTTGTGAGAGAACTAAGCCGTGAAGAAAAAAAAATAGCTGAAAAAAAAAAGAAGTTATTATATACTTCGATTAAATCATACCAGTCCTTCTTTCATTAATAGGAGAAAGAGAGAGACGCCTAGAGAGGGGTGGTGGGAGGGATAGGGATTAAGCTAGGAAAGAAAGACTCACATAGAGCAATAGAGAATTGGTCCGAATGTGAGGAAGAAGAAAAGAGAGAGGATTGAGAGTTGTAGAGAGAGAGACGGAGAGAGGAGAGGGAGAGCAATTTGGTGAGAAGCGGCTCTTTGATTGAACTTGAGGCCACTTAAGCTGAATTTTATTTACTCAATTGAGTTCTATAGGAAAAGGGTTCGCAGAAAGTTACTACTCACCTTGTGCAGTTGGGACAAGATTCATACCATTTTGCTATTTTGTACTAAAATACTTTCATGTGGGAGTAGCTTACAAATGCTATTCACATGAACCAAACACGCATAAATTCCAGTTTCATATGAAAATGGTTGTTGGATGACTGCCTTTATATGAATTAAATAACCCATAGAATATGAAGTCCAAGGAAAATATGGCCGATCATTTGACAATAGGCTTTACATAGGAAGACAATGGTAAAATGTTAAAGATAATGGGTTAGAGTACATTAACTAATCATCAACGGCAGGAACTCAATTTATTACTATGTTACCTCAAAAGTCTAGATTCGATCTATTAATAATAGGTTTTTAATGTGGTTAGTTGGTCACTAGATATCATAAAATATTGTAAGCACCCATTCTTGAGTTATCCATATGGTGTATAAGTTTGGGGCAGACCATATATGAGGAGGTTGAGCTATGTTCTAATTATATCTATAACTGAAATTAGACGGGGTTTTTTATATACAAGAACACCCTTGATAGACTCACCTACAAGTGTGATGGTTTCATATGAATTCGAACTCATATCTTGATAGACTCACCTACAAATGTGATGGTTTCACATGAGTTCAAACTCATTTCTAGAGCACTTAGGAAATGTGGATAGAAGCACATGTTGATAACATGCAAGAAGTAAAAAGATGCTAGAGAGATGCGTTACGTGTGTTGTGTTGTAGATTCGTTTGATAAGATCTTTGATTCAAAGTTACATCCCACTATGAAGTTTGATGTCAAAATAAAAAAAATACCATTATAGTAACTAATTTGTATAAATGCTTTGTATTTCTATATTTTTTTGAAATATATATAAAGAGTTTATAGTTTTTTTCCTTTAAAAAATCCTAGATATTATTTAAAATAATGGAGATTGTATACTATGAGGTTATTTATCTTTGTTATAATGAGGTCACAATTACTACAAGTCATATGTCAAATTGGATTGTTTGGGGTGTGTCACAAAGTTTGAATTTTTTTTTTTGAATTATAGTTCTTGTCAATGACACACTATCAACCGCCCAATTTGAAATCTGACGAACAAGAGAGATTCTTATCTCCTTGTACAAAAAGTAAATAATCCCTTTCTGTACTTTCCTAAGAGGGTGCAGTTGGCATGCAGATGCATCCATAGCTGTAGAGGTAAGGTGCACCTTCAAATTTAGTAATGGTATATAATTTTGATGTAAAATTCTTTAGGATTATCTCAAAATCCATTTTTATATCTACGTATAAAATTTTAAATTTAAAAAATGGTTAAAATCAAGTAGATCTATAAAGATATGAAAATCTTGAAAATGGACGTTGTAGATAATATGTTGTCAAATGCACTATTTTTGAAACGTAAAATCTTTTTATTTTTCATGGTCATACATCTCGATATTGAGATAATCAATCAAAGGGTTTTTCAACATTAATAGTACCTTTTTTCCACCGACCACGTGTGGAGCTTTCGCACGATATTTGTGGTTTCTTTCCTGCAATCTTCCACATCCTCTACCCATTTCGTGAGTTGTTTCATTGAAATTACGTCATCACATTTTATGTCAGAATCCTATAGACATTTCTAATTGTCATAATATCTATTGTACTAGTACTGTCGCAGCAACACGTTTCTATTCACCCAAAAACAAGGAAACGAGGATTATATACTATAAAATCATTTATCATTACACAAGAAAGTCATAATTATTCATAGATATTTGATGTCGTATTGGATAGCTTGGAGCATGTTACAAAGTACAATATTTTTTTAAAATTTTTTTAAATTTTATCAATAATAAATTTATAATTACTTGATTTAAGTTCTAACGAACAAGAATGATTGTGATTTCATTTGATACAAAGTGGTCACAATAATATTAATCATTGGATGTAAAGTTCGGTCGCTGCAATTATTCTATTGACCAAGCTCAAATTTCATAAGAAATCTTTTTGATCTTCATGACACATCCAATATCAAATTTCAGATCAAATGATTATAAAAAATTGTGACGATCTTGTATCAAAAACAAATGACCACATTGTATACATTCCCATATTAAAAATAACAAATATCGTAATATAATTTTTCCCAAAAATAAGAAATAACGCGTTTCAAGAATATTTGAATCATGATGGGGAAAGAAAAAATAGATCATGATAAAAGGATGAAAAGAGGAGAGGAACACAACAGACGATTCTCTCTCTTCGACGGTTCACATTTCCGAACTAATCACACTTTAAAATCTTCATGTTTCTAACAAATTGATTATAAACACTTATCCTGGCAGTTACACACCAATCCAATTCATTTGCATACGAAATGAAAACTACTGTAAATGGCCATTATGCCTTTATCTTTTGAACCCCATTTTCTTCCATCTAACCTACATTTGGAAGAAGAGGTGGATTCGGTGCAGGGTATTTTCGAACGTTTTGAAATTTTACTTAATTGCCGACAAATCAAGTTATGCGTACGAAAAGGCTTCTTCTGCTATTTCACGAGCATTTGAGTTTGTAGAGAGAGAGAGAGTTATAGAGTTAGCAGGGTTTGAGTTGTAGTGATTGCAGGAGAGAGAAAGAGAGAGTTTGCGGTGTTTGAGTTGTAGTGAGAGAGAGTGCAAGTTTTGAGTTGTAGAGAGAGAGAGAGAGATGGGTGTCCCTGCTTTTTATCGTTGGTTGTCTGATAAATACCCCAAAGTGTATTGTTGATGTGAGAGAAGAGAGAGAAGTGATTTTGGATAGTAGAGCACCAAACCCTAATGGGATTGAATTTGATAGTCTTTACGTCGTCATGAACGGCATCATTTACCCATTTTTCAACCCAGAAACAGAGGTTTCTCTCTCTCTCTTTCTCTCCCTTGTGGGTGTTGGATCTTAAAAACGCAGAGGCTTTATTTTACTTATGGTGGATTTAAAGATAGTAGAGAGAGTTAAATGCTAACCTCACTATAATAAACTGATAAACCTTGGTGTTTTAAATTTTATTATGGTTAGTGTTACTATTAGTGTAGTTTTAAATTTTATTATGGTTAGTGTTACTATTAGTGTAGTTTTAATTTGTTCCTTAAATTAGTAAAAGAATAATTACAGTAAACAAGAGCGAGAGAGAGAGAGAGGGGTCTTAAATTTTGCTCTTTGTGTCTTGTAGCCGGTTCCTACAAATTTTGAAGGAGTATTCGAACGTATATTTGATTACATCGACTGCCTTTTCGCCATTGCACGCCCTAGGAAGTTGCTTTACATGGCTGTCGTTATGTATTCTTTACTTTTCTCTCTCCCATAATATTAATTTAGTTTTTATGAATAGTAATTTATGTATGGACACAAAAAAATATTGGTTAATTTTGTGCAAAAATTGATGGGTCTATTTGTAATTTTTTTATTTTTTTAGAAATTATGGACTGCTTTTTAATTTTTTTTAGTTTATTTTTATTTTTGTTTTTTGTTAGTAGGGCACAGACCGCTCTTTTTTTCCACAGATAAGAGTGTTCCAAGATCCCCACCGTCGTACCTCTCTTTTCATCCACAAAAAACAAAACTAAACAATGAGCTAGTCATGAAAAATGTGAAAACAAAATTAATAAAAAAAAGGGATCCGAAGATGTCATCTCAGACCAAGGGGCTAGAAAAATAAATAAATAAAATATGGGTTTACTGACCTTTCATGTAACTTTTGCCAAAATTGACCCATTTTGTATTTCTTTCTTGCGCGTGCCCGTGAATAAATTACTCTTTTTTTTTAAGGGTTATAACATTATTATCGATTAGCAGTTTCTAATTTCTTTGTTGCCTATCATCATTCTTTTTCCAACATTATTTTTATTTACGATCTAAAAAAACACTTTATGGTTCTTTATCTTGTAACTTATTCATACGGATGGGGTTGCACCAAGAGCCAAACTGAATCAACAACGCTCTCGATGCTTTAGAGCAGCCAAAGATGCACAAATAGCTGTATTGCCCTCTCTCTCTCTTGATCTTCTCTACTTTAATCTTACTTATACGACCATCTTATTTCTCTCTCTTATATTTCATGTATGATCTTGCCTTGCAGAAACTGGAGGAAGACAAGTTGAGAGAAGAATTTGAAAGAAGGCAAAGAGCTCTTGCCAAAGAAAGAATCAGAGGTATCTGATTCCAATATTAAAGCACCTGGAACCAAATTCATGGACAAATTATCAGTGGCTTTGAAGTATTACATACACTAGAGATTAAATGGGGATCCTGGGTGGAAAGACATCATGGTTTTCTTCTTCTTATTATTGTTTTTTTTAAAGAGTAATTTTACGTATAGACCGGAAATTTTTTCTAAAATATGAAATCCTTCCGAGGTTGAAATTAAAAAGGGTTAGTAAACCCATGTTTTTTTATTTTTTCAGAATTGCCCTTCGATCTAAGGATGATACCTCGGACTGAATTTTAACTTTAGTTTTAATTTTAATTTTAGTTTCCCTGCTACAAAATAAAAATTTAAAATTCGGTCCAAGGATTGAATTGATGGAGTGCAGGGTAATTTTGAAAAAAATAAAAAATTATGGGTTGACTGACCTTTGTAATTTATGCCTATAAACTGGGCATTTTGTATCTTAAGAAAAATTTTAGGTTCCGTACGTAAATCACCATTTTTTTTAATAATATAATTAAGGATTTTGAATTATGTATGTCTGTTTGCTCATTGTTCAATTTAGTGTATTGTTTGTTAAATGTAACAGTAAAGACTTGAATTGGTATTCTTTCTGACGCGAATGTTCCTGGAGACGGGGAACATAAGATAATGTCCTTTATTCGCCTTCAACGGAACCTTCCTAACTCTAAACCCACAAATCACACATATTATAATCCACTTTGCACACGTATTAATTATGTGTCTATTTGTTTATACAGGTACATAAAATTATTCGAAAGTTTTATGTAGATACCGGGTTCAATTTATAAAATTGCGTTTTGGTCCATTTGTTCAAACATTTCACGATAGGGTCCTTTTCTTTTTATATTTTTTTTCGTTTTTCGAGTTTGCTCTCTTAATTTGGATGATATTTTCTACATTCAATTGCTTTATTTTTTTATTACCTTTAGCTTTTTGGCATTTATGGGGAGTTTGATGGATAAAATATCGGATCGCCCATTTCTTGGGCGGTTCGATACTGTTAATATTGCAAGGCCCTATGATTTAATCTGCTCTTTTTTGTGAGGTGGTCAGATTTTCTATACATCAAACTGGCCTATAATTAAATTTTTTTAAGTGCGGAAACATTGGACCACTTTATTTTATTAAAAAGGGACAACTGGTGGTCTAATATTGCTGACATCATACAACTTACGGTTGTAAAATGTTAAAGATAGGGTGTGGTTTCTATAAGGTTGCAACCTTAAACAATCCAATTAAGGTGCACCTCCAATTTTATCATAAAATGTTATTTTATTGTAAACTATTCTGAGGATTATCTGAAAATCCATTTTCATATCTAAGTTGAAAATTTTAAACTCCAAAAATGTCTAAAATCAAGAAGATATTTAAACAAATGAAAATCTTGGAAATGGACGGTCTCGTTGCAAGATGCACTATTTAAACTTCTATTTTTTTTTTTTTTTCATATTCATATATTTCAATGTCGAGATGATCAATTAGAGGGTTTTTCAACATTAAAATAACCTTTCCGATAGATTTTTGAGGTGCATCTGAAATCCTACATTAGGTTGCAACCTTATATAAACATTTTCCTTAAAGATATTGGGTAGCCCTACTCTCTCTCTCTCTCATTTGTTTTTTAATTAAAAGTAATACTGTCTTTCGATCAGCAGACTGGTACAGTTAAAAAAAAGAAGCTACGTCTGGGCAGTTCTACGTATGGAAAATCAGATCACCCAATACAAAGGAGTAGATTAGATTGTATTGAACCACCCATAGAAATGGGTGGTCCAATTATGTATCCAAGGGACCGCTCCACAAATACTGAAAGACAAAAAAATAAAGCAGCAAGGGAAAACCTAAAAAAAAGAAAACACAACAAGGGTCTTTGGCATAAAATTTTGAAAAATATGGACCAAATTGTAATTCAACAAATTTAACCAGATCCAAAAAAGGATTTCTCAGAATTAATTTAGTGTTAACACCTCTAATGTATCTTCTCAACATTGTTTAATATGACCATAATGGCTTGGTAAATTGGTAGATTATTTTTATGTTTGTAGACTTTGCTTGCATTTTAGTTTCTCACAGTTTGCCAGCACCTTCCCAATCGTGATATCTCAGCTACTGACAATTGGGGTTTATCATTCATCTTCTCCAAGTCTATTGAGTCTATTAACGTGTATTGCGAGTAGGAATGTCCTACCCCAATTGATTTGATATCATTGAGTTGGGAAGTTTCTAGCAATCCTGTAGATGGGTGTTAAGTTTAAGAAAGGAGATAGGCATAGGTTCAAACATTCTGTGGAGGGTTTTTATGGGGCTATTAAAACAATAAATCAAGGGCTGCATGATAATGAAGAGAGACATAAGTAGGTTTTTACCAAGAGCGAATAAGTTTATAATGTGCTCTTGTGGGAGCATTCTATATACGCTCTATGATTGGGCAGTGTTGACACTTGTGTGACCATTTTGTTGTCCACGTCATTGTGGTTAGAACGATTAAGGGATGGGATTGTATACAATGAGACTATTTACTATAAGGATGTCACAATTACTTACAACCATCCGATGTGAAATCTAATGGCTTGGATGTGTCACAAAAATCGAGAAATTTCTTTTGAACCTTGAGCTTGGTCAATGACATAAATACTGCCACCCGATTTCACATCCAATGGTTAAGATTAATTGTGATCACCTTGTACCAAAGATAAATAGTCTCATTATATACTTTCCCTTATGGGATTCGAACATGGAATGTAGAAGAACTAGTGCTGCGCACAAGTATCCTAATCAAATTCATTAAATGTTTTTTTTTGGAACACACACATTCTAGGCTATAATTCAACCATCTAAGCCAGCTGAAATCTTCTTTATTTTTTTGATGCAATTTCAGTGTCTGTCAATTTGATTTCATTGCAAGATTGGAATTAACTTATTTCTTACATGTTTTTTCGCATTTCATGGGCATTCCAGGATGCTAATTTGATCATGTTGGCTTTAGCCACGCACGAAGTGCATTTTTCTATATTACGAGAGCTGTTTTTGCTCTATACTCGATAAATGAGAAACATCTTAACATCCCCATTTCATAAAAGGTTATTTTACGAATAAAATGAGAGGCATCCTGGTGGTTTAAAGAACTTGAGATTTAGTATTGATACCAGCAATTTGCATGTCTAAATGGATTTGAATTCTATGGGAGTCTCACAAAATGTGAAAAGTGTATTTGACAATATTTTGATAACAGCAATGTGCTTGTCACAATGGATTTGAATGGTATGGGAGTCTCATGAAATGTGAAAGGCGTATTTGAAAATATTGTGATCGTCACTGTACTGTTTTTTTCTTCCTATGAGTATGTAGGAAGCTTGTGTTTAATTTCCTTATTGCTTCATATTTATAATATTGCCCTTGCTATTCCATGAGGATATTAAAAAACCTTTGATTTTATTCAAGTATTCATCATTCACTCTCAAGTAATACATAGCATCTTCTTTTGTTCATTCCATCTTCTTCTCCCTCTCTCCCTCACTCACACACACACATACACATGCGCACAGAGATGCATGACCCCACACATAATCAAAACTATCTTGGTGTGTCTTTCCAACACTTCTCAGATTATGCTTAATCCCTTCATTTTATCCAAACTCTTTCAAGGTTTTCCTTTTATTTTATCCATCAATCTTTCACCAATCTCTTGCCTGATTTATTTTGTTCATTCCTGCTCTTGAAGGTCATTTTAAAAAATGAGCAACCAGATGTAAGGAATGTCGAGGATGGTTTGGACAGAAACTACTAAACAATGAACGTTCTTATAAGAATCCCTATCAGGTTCATTATGTTTATTACTAAATGGAATCATCAATATCTCTCTTCATTTGTATCTGTTAGATTGGTTTGACTTGTTCTGAATTTATTGAATTTGCAGTTTTTGCATATTTGGATCCGACGACACTACTTAGAATTGGACCTAATGGTATCAGATCCACCTTTGATATCGACTTTGAGCGTGTCGTTGACAACTTTGTTTTCATGTGCTTCTTCACTGGAAATGATTTCTTACCACACATGCCCACCTTAGAAATGCATGACGTTTGTTTATTGAGGTCTATTCTCTTATGTAATCTAAGTCTCCTACATTGTAAAATTAACACCAAGGAATTCTAGATTATTTTTTGGTTGAGATAAAGAAAGTTTATTGATTTTTTGAGGACACGAGAAAATCAATGAACCATAGCTAATGCATTTATTTAATTTTTAATATTTGTTGTATTCTTTATTCCATGTTCTGTAATTTATTCTATTTCTTCCATGTGGTCCTCTATTGCCATTTGACATTGTTTGTTTCAGGGTGCAATTGATTTGCTTATGCATGTCTATACAAGGGAATTCAAAAACTTTGGCGGTTATCTAACTGACACCAGTAAAGTAATTCCTTTACTGTTAGCCATGGCTTGTTTTACCTCAAAATCATCAATGGGCTCATGTATTTAAAACTTTCACCTGTCCAGGTGTGATCTACCTTTTTCAAAAGACTAGAGCATTAGGCAGGTAACATTGTGTTTTGATTTTCTTGTCTAGATGAAGGAGAAGAATGCTGTATATTTCTTTCTCGTAGAATGTATTTTGGGATAGTTCGAAAATACGTTATCAATAAAATATTTGTTGGTAATATTTTACAGCCTTCAAAGTAATTACTGAAATTTTGCACCATTTGATGGATTTATGCGTAATTTTCATGTGTAGCATCACTGTTTTGGTGCAAAAGCCACAAGAAACACAGAATGTAGTAAATATTGGCGTATCATACTTCTCGTTTGTTGATATTTTGATTCATTATATAAAATTGAGGAATTATACCATATCATTTTCCAGCTTAGTGGCTCTAAGTCTTAAACAACATCATATCTCATTTATTTCACATTGATGGCAAATGTTTTGGCAGAAGACCCAACAAAGAATAAGACGTGAGATGCTTGCTAAGGAAGATCAATCATCAAATCGTGAACTTGAAGGGGAGTCTTGGGGAATATCTGATGATACGGAATCTAGCATCACTGTGGATTTGAAGAACTGTTCCATTTCAGATGTATGCGAGCATGTCATTTAAGGTTAGTGATTTTCCAATGCATTGCTTTTGAGCGACTTTGAATTCCAATTTTTCATTTACATGCATCTGAAAGGCTTTGGAAAGTATGATCCTTTATTATTTCTAACACTGAGTTTTCTTTGTGTCTCTGAGTTTAATAGAAATTTAGAACTCCCTCTTTTTTTCTTTTTTTCTTTTTTTTTTTCATGTGCTATAATTTGAAACTGGAAATTTCTTGCCATTCCATGAAGTCTTATTTGTATTATTTCCTGTTCCTAGGGTTTTTGGGTACGTGAAAGATGATTTTGGGCACTTGTGTTTCTTTACTTATGAGGAAAGAGAACACCGAACTGATGATGTCAAAGCTTAGAGATTTGCTTCGTGCAAAATCTGACATTTTCAGATCAGAGTCTCCATTGACAGATAAGGTTTGAAACAATAATCATGCACATCCATTTTCCTTCAATTTAATTCTATAATATGTTTTGCAGTTTCAATTGTGTAATTCAAATATTACCAGGACAAGTTCTCTGTAGAAGACAAGAACGAAATTGAAAAGATACGTAAAAACATTGTAAGTTCTTATTAGGTACTCATAATCCATACTTGTGGTTCTCTCCTCAAAACTGGTAGCAATCGCTTTATTTGGGTAGCAAAACGATTCTCTGTTATTGGTTTTAGCTTTTCAATAAATATAAGAATTGTTTCTTTGAGATTTTGTTGGATATCAGTTCAGAGTTTTCAACTTCAAATCTGTCCTGTAGTCTCTTCTGGTTGATTAGGTTGTCAGTTATCTTTCAACTGCTGGCATTTCTTTTAGACAACGAAGAATGGAATGTGCTTTCGAAGTTGAATTAGGGGTTTGCTTTTGTATCCTCAGAAGTATACAGAAGGCCTGTGTTGGACAATGCATTGCTATTATAAATGAGTCTGCTCTTGCAAATGGTTAGTGATGTGCCTATCAAAACCTATTATGGATGGCTTCTTTTCGCTGTTTGCAAATTAGAATCAAGAAATTTTTTTTTTTTATTCTTTAAATGAAGAAATATTATTGCCTTAAAATTAATTAACGGTTACAAAAAAACCTCATGATCAATCTGAACTGCAAAATCTGTGGCATAAGATGACAAGGATACTGTTGGATTGATAATCCATGATGTAGAGTTTGTTCATGAAATATATTTAAAATTAAATGCCAGGTTTTATCCATTTCATTGTGGTCCCTTTGCATCGAATCTTCTGGGCCTTTGGCAGACCAAGATAATATTTCAAGGGGTGATCCTTTTGAGCCCTTCATCCAATTAATGGCTGTCCTTCCAGGCAAAAGGTAATGTAATCAGTGGTGACTTTCATGCTACTGTTTATAACATATTCTTTAATTTTGAGTTTTTGCTTGTATGGCAGTGCTGAAGCTCTCCCAGAAGTCTTTAGGCCTCTAATGACTAGTAGAGACTCGCCTCTTGTCGATTTTTACCCCTTTGGTGAGTTTTATCGTCTTCCAAATTTATTAAATATAGTTTGTAGTTCCTTTAGCAATTTTACACTTCCCAGTTTTGCTATTCAGATTTTGAGATTGGAAAGCGTTACTCATGGCAGGTGAGTTAACAAATTATTTTTCATGCATCAGCTGGTAAACAGAAGGTAGTGGTGTTGGGTAAAATGATAGTGGTTGTTCCATCTTCTGTAGGGTGTTGCTGTTCTCCCCTTCATTGAAGAAAACCACCTGAAATCTGAGGTTAAGAAAGAACTGAATTAGTTGAAGGTGGGCCTAATGTTTGTTGCAAAACTTTTCAAAAAGAATTTTATTTTATACTAACTTATGAAGGGCCTTGTGGTTAGATTCATTCGTTGCGTTTTATTTTAGTTTATTATGATGGTTCATTGATATTTTAAGGAGGAGGATATTAGAAGAAATTCTGTGAGTGATGACTGGCTTTTTGTTATCAACGATCATCCTATGGCTATGTCTATTACTACAATGTATGCTAAATCTAATCGTCCTTTGGAGAGGGACCGGGAAATAGTTGAAGTGTACATTGATTCAATAGCCAACGACCATCCTATGGCTTCGTCTATTAGTACAATGTATGCTAGATCTAATCGTCCTTTGGAGAGGGACAGAGAAATAGTCGAAGTGTCCATTGATTCAAACGCCAGGTTATGCTTTACTCTAAAGGACGTAATGCACCAATTTGGGGTTTTGGTCTCCTTTTACCTTCATCTGATAGCCCTTTACAAGAGTACATTAACTAGTTTTATTGATCACCTTTGGTATTTATCTAGGAGCCCCATGCAAAAAGAATACAACTGATTATAGTTTTGTGTATGGCTTATATTTGAGGAAGTCTTGGTTTCCTTATTATTGTTGTATAATGGGTTCCTTGATTCTCACTTAAATTTCTACAGTGGTGGTTTTAATGGTTTTCTTCGCCCCTGTAATGTTGATGCGTTACCCTTTTCTTGTTCTCCTATCAATGGATTGGGGGTAAGCTTGATTCTCCTTTGATTGATAAAATATATAATTGCCCGGTCAAATGAGATTTCTATTCTCCATGTTCGTTAACTAATCTTCAACCATATTACTTTTGTTATTCCTCTGCAGAGTTGCGATTTATAGAGGCCCGACGCCCATGATCATATTGCCCGACCACCTAACGGTGTCCAAATGCCTGAAAAGGTTTGTGGTCTTTTTGTTTGTTTTCTATAGGAAAATCTTTATTGGCCCTAAAGGTTTTCATATTTTTTTAAAATTTTATACTGTAGTCAATGTAGATGTCTAAATGATTTCCTTCACCTGTCATTCATGTCGTCTTAATTTCAATTAAAATCACCTGTAATTTTTTAAAGGAGAAGTTTGTACTAACGATCACCAAAATGCACATCCACACAAACTGCATTAACCTTCAATCCAATGGTCCTAGTTTGGGTAATTTGCATAACAAATACAAGAACCTTTGATCAACTTACCAAGGATGCTTGCTTTCTTGCCTTTGCAAAAGTTCGGAAGAAATTTTTGGTGAAAATCGAGGTTCAATATGTAGTTTTCTTGTATGCCATTGCTTCCAGTTTTATAGGTGCTTGCATATTGAGTCACTCATTTGTTAGGTTTGTCAATGTTTTTGTAGGTTAAGAATTGGTTGGTTACAAACTCATCTTGGACAAAGGAATAAAAAAACACACACACTTACATGAAGAACTTCAATGTAGTACGCTCGAAGAGACCTTGAGATTCAATTAAAGTCCAGAATTATGCAAGATTGCAAATGCTCCAAAATCTTTAATCCATTATGATGCAAATAATATTAAGGTTATTTTAATTTTTTATTATTCTTTAGTTTATCTCTTCAGGAATAAGATGCAAATAATATTAAGGTTATTTTAATTTTTTATTATTCTTTAGTTTATCTCTTCAAGAATAAGAGAGGAGGTGCGCAGGGATATTTGTGGGCATTGAGTTTGTTTGTGAGTTGATATTTATGGATTTGAGTTAATTAGTTATCGATTGATTTGGGTCAGTTAGTTTGGAATATAAATAGATAAGGTTAAATTAGAGGAGGTAATGTTAAGTTTAGAAAGAGTTTGTCCAAGGATAATAATCAAAGTTGGAGAGAATTTTTGACAAAACATAGGACAGAAACAAGCCTAATTTAATTTTTGGCACGTGAATGAAAGAGTGGGATAAAAACGAGCCTAATTTCTGGCACGTGAATTAAAGAGAGAGAAAATAGGGAAGAACAGATAAAATAGAAAAAGTGTAGAGAATTTTTTTGTTAATGTTTATCTTATTTTTTAGTTTATTTAAAGGAGGTTTCCCTTCATTGTAAAAAAAGTGGATGAGTTAATAAAATTTGGTGTCATGAAGAGATTTTGAGGTGGATTCCCTAAGTGGATGAGTTAATAAAATTTGGTCTCATGAAGAGATTTTGATGTGGATTCCCTTGCGGACCTTGAGAGAGGGCATATTCTTTCAACCTTGGGGTGAATTCCTTCTCTTGAGAGAGGGTATATTCTCTCAACCTTTTATTTTTATTTTTATTTTTTTTCCACCTTAAAAAACATAAAAATAATATAAAAGGTTGAGAGAATATACCTTCTCTCAAGGTCACCTTCTGAGGGAATTCACGTCAAGGCACTTTTTTTACTATGAAAGGAAACATCCCTTTAAATAGATTAAAAAATAAGATAAACATTAAAAAAAAAAAAAAAACTCTTTCTACACTTTTTCAAATTTTATTAACTCATCGACTTTTTTTACAATGAAGGAAACATCCTTTAAATAAACTAAAAAATAAGATACACATTAACAAAAACAACCTTTTCTACACTTTTCCTATTTTATCTGCTCTTCCCTATTTTCTCTCTTTAATTCATTCACGTGCTAAAAATTAGGCTCTTCCTTATTTTCTCTCTTTAATTCATTCACGTGCCAAAAATTAGGCTCATTTCTATCCCACATTTTGCCCAAAATTCTCCCCAACTTTGATTATTGTTGATAAGGATAAACTCTCTCTAAACTTAACCTTATCTTATTCATATTCCTAAACTACCTCCTCTAATTTAACCTTATCTATTTATATTCTAAACTAACTGACCCAAATCAATCAATAACTAATTAACCCAAATCCATAAATATTAACTCACACACAAACTTAATGCCACAAATTTCCCTTCGCACCTCCTCTCTTATTTTTAAAGAAATAAACTAAAAAATAATAAAAAATTAAAATAACCCTGATATTATTTGCATCACATTATCTTAAAACCGTAGTTGTAAGATGCAAAAAATTCATTAGTTCTTAATGGTCAATGCAAAGGCTTCAAAAATCTTTAATCCATAATCTTAAAACCTTCGTTGTAAGCTGAAAAATGTAAAATCTCTGTCATGGATCTGTTTGCCTTCACTTCCTTCTAGTGTTTATTTAAAAAATTCTACTATTGTTAACATTATCAAACCTTTTATTATAGAGTTAGAGACAACCAAAAAAAAAAATTACAATAAAAGTAGGAAAGATTTACGTAAGAATACTAAAATTTAAGGTAAATTACGAAATGCTGCATTTATAGGCAGAAATTACAAAGAAGGTCAGTAACTTACCTTTTTTTGTCATTTTTTTTCCAAAATTACCTCACAGTCAACTAAATTATTATTATTATTTTTTTGTTTTAGTTTTTTCGTCAGTAGGGAAGTGCTTTAAATCTTGGGGCATTGCTCTACTAACAAAAAAATTCAAAACAAACTAAAAAAAATTGAATCAACTCAAATATTTTTTTTATTTTAGTTTTTTCATTTGTAGGGAAGTGCTTTAAATCTTGGGGCATTGCTCTACTAACAAAAAAATATCAAAATAAACTAAAAATAAATTGAAATTTGAGTTGATCGAAAGACAATTTTGAAAAAAAAAAATAAATAAATAAAAAAATCAAGTTGACTAACCTTCTTTATAATTTCTGCATATAAACATAAAGTTTTGTATTTTACCTAAATTTTAGGGTCTGTAAATAAATCACTCTAAACATAAAAATAAAAATAATGATAATGATACACTTATGCTAAAATCAATAATAGAAGCAACACTAACCCAAGATGGCTTCTACGTGAACAGATTATAACGAAGACGATATTCAGAAGAAACCAATTTGGCATGAATATGAAGGGAGATATTACCGGTAGGCATATGCCCTATAACCCTCTCGCTCTCTCTCTGTTGCGCTTCCATTTTTTTTACCTCTGAGTGAACGTATTAATCTTGTTTGATTTGGCATTTTGCAGGGCTCATTTCACTGGTTCAAGTGGGCGTGGGCATGGGCATGGGCGTGGGCGTGGGGGGGGGGGGGGGCTTGCTCTGATGGAGACTGGAGGTCTAAACCCTACGAGGACATTGGGCGCGGTTGGACGCAATGGGCGGGCTCCGTCAGATGGAGACAGGAGTGGTAAACTGGACCAAGCCTTAGGGGGGGCACCCGGGGGACTCGGCCATTCCGAGCCAGCCTTGGGTCGACCTGGTCGTATCGAGGCAGGCAGTGAGTGTGAGCGGAATCAGAGTGGCCAGGTTGGTAGAGAAGGGACGGCTGAGAATTCAAGGGCCCGCCGGTAGTGGGCCCTACATGAATTGTTTTGAAGGACATCCCTAGGGACTTTACTATGGGTGACTCCTTTTTTCTTGTTCTGGTTTTCTTTGATTGCCCTAGGGCTGCCTCAATATCTCTCTCTTCTTGACAAGAATTTTAATCGGGGGCTCTTCCTCTTCTTCTTGATTGTAAAGCTTTGATTAGTCGCTCTCTTACTCTAAACTACAAAGTGTGCTTTGATCGGGTTCAATCCGTGCAATGGGTTTGAATGCAAGTCTCCTTGGGTTAGGAAATGAACCAAGGAGTATTCACTGGAGGAGGCTATGCTTTATCTCGGAGCCTCTTATTTCTGATGGGGGTGGCAACTGCGTGGCTCAGCCCTGTCCATTTGGTCCAGCCCTATATCACTGGGGTCTGAAAGGCCCGGTCCAGTCCTTATTTTTTTCAAAATCTGTGCATTATTTTCTTTAAAGTTTAATTGGACTGGGTTGGCCTGACCCGGTGATAGGGAAGGGAGAGCCCTGACTGGCCCTCAATTTAGAATAATTTCAGCAGCCATGACATTTCAATGCTTAGACTCTTTTTTTGTGACAAGAATCACAATCTTTTGTTATTGTCATAGTTTCATAATCTTTCCTCAGTGTACATCAATCATTTATACATCAAGAAATTACAAAAAAATACAACAAAAACAAAAAAAAATGTTTTAACCAATAATCAGGCCTACTCTTGAACTAGCACACCATGTCTTGCCAATCCATTAGCTAAGCAATTCTAATCCTCGAACGCATACTCAAACGTCATCCCTTTATCTTGACATCGATCCTCAAGTAATCTCCAAGGAACATTTCTACTACGTTTGCACCAATTCATCACAATGAATCACTTTCTATGAAAATCCGATCCCTCATATCTCTTCTAAGTTTAGGAACTTGCAACAAAGACTTAAAAACTGTTTCATTGGTGGAAACCTCTTCAACGGAGCTATAATATTTCACTAAAATGCCCCATGCACCATCTATTATAAGCCTTCCAAGATTACGAAATGAACTGCGATTGAAATTCTGCTTCGTAATCTCTTCATCAGGTGCAATCCGATTACGTGTCGTTTTGTTTATCCTAATTTAGTGTTTGACACTTCATCCATTTTATACATTAGCTCCATCCTAGTCCAGGCCCAAAATTCCTTGCTTCCTGTGGTTCATTCAACCTTTCTCTGTTGTGGATTACTTTCCATATTCAATACACTTCGTTGAAAAATTCTCCTAGTTTTCTCTTTCCATACTCCCTATACCACAACACCTTTGACAATTCTCCTTATAAACAAATCAACAGCTTTCTCAGGATCCCCAATATCCCTTCGTACAACTTCTTTAACCCAATTCCACTTTCTCAACACAAAAAGGCATTAACAAACAAGTGATCCACTGTTTTTGGGTTTTTTTTTTTTTTTTTACATGATACAAATATTAGGCATTATATTCCCACTTTTAATTAAGGAAAAAGTTTATATAAGGTTGAGGCTCTAAATAATCAAATTAAGGCACACCTTAAACATTCTCTAGATGAAGTTATATCGATGTCAAAAACCCCTCAAATTCAATCATCTCGACCTTGACATAGCTGGATCAAAAAGAAAACAGGACTTCAAGTCTTGAAAATAGTACATCTTGTAATGTATTATCCAAACCGTCGATTTTCAATATTTCCAAGTGTTCATAGATCTGCTTGATTTACACTATGTTTAAAGCTTTAAATTTTATAATTAGAGATTAAGTTAAATTTTCAGGCCATCGTATAGATTTTCTACACTGAAACCTTAAACCTTATCTTTTGACACTACTTAGAGGTGTGCCTTTTTTGATTGTTTAAAGCATACAAAACGCACCCTTTAATTAAGGAAAAAGTTTAAGAAAAATTGCATATATATCCGTTATATTATTGTTATTATAAAAATATCTTTTAGTTTCCATTAGTACATATGTATCTATGTTTTTTATGTTCATAACACTTTTTTAAAAGAGACAGAACTGCCTAATTTTTATTTTTCAAAAATCAAAATTCTTAAATATCTTAGTTTTTCAAAAACCGAAATTTAAGAAATTTCGATGTTTTCAGCTCATTCTTGTTATTATATGAAGGACCCGGTTTCTATGCGGCCAAGCCTGCATATGTAGAAATGCGGGGCTCTTAATAAATGTATATTTTAGATGGATTTTAAGACTTAATTTTTAAGGACATGTAATCTCTAATATGGAGATCATGAATATGAATAATAAAATAAATTTTAAAAATTAAAAATAATAATTCTAGTAAGAAAGCATTTGGACAGTTAGTTTCCATTGTTTTTGGATGGAACACCGATGCTTTACACTTTCTGGACTGCATATGTTGAAATGTGGTCCGGCCCGCATGAAATAATTTTCCTTATATATATGAAACAACTTTCCGATCCAGAAACCCTAGAAGAGAGAAGTCAGAGAGCTATGAAACCCTAAAGCACCTTCCATGGGGGGAAGATCTGTCAAGGATGTTTTTTAGTCACGATTTTGTGAAGGGTTAATCTACCCATATCAAGAGATCCGGAAAGGTTTAACCTTAATTTTACTCTTGTTCATCATGGATCGCTCTCTTCAATGGTTTAGGGGTTCTCTCTTCCATCTGCGTTTTTCTTTGTATATTCATCTCTAACTTTTGGCAATCACTAAAAAACTATGGGAATCGAAGTTGATGCTCTTCATTTTATTTATTTAGCTTTCTAGACTCCTATTCTTGGAAGTTCATTCTCTTAGGTTGGATGCATGGGCTCTTGAAGAAAGATTGGTTTTTTATATTTTTCTCTCCATACAATCTGATGTTGACAGTAAAATCGTGGGACCGGACATTGGTTTAAAGGTCTATTTTACGAATTTGTGATTAATCCAGGTTTTCCTACTCTATCTGAGTTGCTTAGATGTTTGAATGTTGAGATTGCTTTTCAGTGCCACTTGATTGTAGATTCATGTGTTATCTGGTGCACTATTTTTGTTGAGTTTTTGTTGGGAAACCATAACGTTCTTCTCAAAAATTAGGGTTTGCGTTCCTTAGTTTGGACCAATATTATTCCATTTGATCATAGTAATTCGGAAAAACTGAAATTTCTTAACCAAAAATTTTAAACATTTCAAAATCGAAAATGGGTGGTTCTCTCTTTTTTTATTTTAAAAAAAATGTTATGAAGTTAAAAATATAGATATATTTCCAAAATGTATTTTTATAATAAAGGTAAATATAACAGAAATATACATAATTTTTCTAAAAGTTTATATAAAGCCGAGGCTCTAAACAACCAAATTAGATCCCACACAAAAAATTCACTAGAAGAGGTTGTTTGATGCCCAAATATCCTCAAATTGATCATCTCGACATCGAGATGCATGGACATGATAAAAACATTGATTTTAAGTTTTGAAAATAGTGCATCATGTAACGTATTATTGGACTGTTAATTTTTAAGATTTTCAAGTTTTCATATATTTGCTCGATGCATGGATATGAGAAAAAAATTGATTTTAAGTTTTAGAAGTGATGCATCTTGTTGAGCATTTTTGGACCGTTAATTTTCACAATTTTAAATTTTCATATATATGCTCGATCTATGTTATTTGTGAAGTTCTTTAAATTTTATAATTAGATATGAAAATATATTTTATGACTATCACAAAGATTTCCAATATTGAAAGCACAATTCTCGACACTATTTGAATGTGCGCTCTACTTTAATTGTTTAGAGCCTCGGCTCTATACAAACGGCACCCTTAATTAAACATATTTGTAGTTAATAACTTTTTAATTGGTAACCGCCAGAGGAAACAGCATAACTGTTGAGGATTTGGTAATCTCCAAATAGGTAATAACCCAGCAATACCAAATCTCAATCAATGACAAAATAATTGGGAATAAGAGCATCAACCAAACATTATTGGAAGAACGTTGGTCCACCAATATCCTGTCTTTGGTGGAACTGCACTTCTAGGTTAGTGGAATCGTCCGACGGACTATTGTGTAGGATTTCTTAACCATATTCCAATATGCTTTGACCACAATTCACTTTTGTACCTTGATCAGTTTTCTTTGTTTTTCTTGCATGATGTCGTAACGTATCCACCATCTTCTTTAAAGCAACACATTATTTATTGATAAATCTCATCTTTTGTCTTAGTATCCATCTATACCTACTTTTTCTTGGTTTCTATATATCTATGCACTACTTATTGGATATTGATCTATATTTAAATTTATTGGAATTCATATAAAAGAGACTATTGGGTTTTGCTCATTGTATTGTTCACTACTATCCAACTAAAATGTAAAATCACAAAACATTTAAAAAAATTGTAAAAAATAATCATTTGCTCGAAAGAATATTTGAGATTGTAAGCATCATGTAATTTGGGATAACCTTCTCTCTTGAAACCAATTTGAGGCTCTAAAACATATCACTTATTCCATATGTTACCTTTGTCATACTTTTTCACTTGGGCATTTTTCCATCACATAAAATATTTTATATTTTGAAATTACGCCCAAATATCAAATAAGAAATTGAATGTATCTCTTTCTGTTTTTTGTTTTTTTTGAATTTATATTTTGAAATTACGCCCAAATATCAAATAAGAAATTGAATGTATCTCTTTCTGTTTTTTGTTTTTTTTGAACATTAAAATTCAAGGTCTCTCTCACATATGTAGTAGCTTTTTTTTGGCTCATCAATCCTTACCCTTGTCATTTAAGGACACGTGTTAAAATGGAAATAATTGTCAAGATAAATATTTTCCAAGTAAAAAGTTCTCCATGGGCGGCTTTATAATATCGAGATTTTGATGGTGCGTCGATTCAAGAGCACTTTAATGAATTTATATTTTGATCAGTAGGTTGATGGTATTAAATTTGAAAATTGATGAAAGAGACAAAGTCCACAATATTTCTAGAATCATGAGATGGGCATGACATGAATCTCAACAATGCCATATCTCTTGAATCTTAATTTATTGTGTCAGCACTTCTTACAAAATGATTTTGTACTAAAGAATCGTTTTGTAGCTAGGTGTTACCGCAACGGGAGTGGAAGCGATTTTGGGTCGGGAATGGGAGTGCAGATTGATGGCTGACCGAAACTTCGGCCCTTAGGGAGTGTGCTCCGGTGAGGGTATCGAGAATAGAACTAGATCCTGGACAAGAGTGGATCGCACTCCCATATGGACTGGGATAGTGCTCCCATATGGATGGGATCACACTCCCATATGTAATGCGATCGCACTCCCATCTGGATTGGGCCGCTCTTCCTACATAGTAAGGTTCTAATCAAGATTCCAATCATAGTACAGATGGACTCATGTTCCCACACAACATTGCCGCTTGTTCCCACTTTAACACAATCTCGATTGTGTTTATAATAGACCTCATTATCTAATATATAGACCATCTTAGTCCAATGTGGAAGCACTTACTATAGCAATGGTCATTAAGGCTAGATCCCAGCACCGTCAACCCTAGATGTCAATGGATTAATTAAATTTTATCAATTTTGTATGGAATTACATCTTTCGATTTTTTATTGGATTTTATTCTTGAAATGGTTCATGCTAGTAGTGTAATCTCATACGTAATCGTCACATGACTCAGGGAGAGAAGCGTCATCAATCAGTTTTAGTTTCATAGTCGTTTATAGGCTACGTAGTCTTAAGATGAAGAGAGAGAGAGAGAGAGAGAGAGAGAGAGAGAGAGAGAGAGAGTTGCATGAAACAATCATTTGATTCAATATTAGATTGAGAAAATCTTCAAAAAAGCAAACAAGAAAAGTACCGAAACACGAAAATGTTCTTCAACTTTCGCTATATGTTTTGATACAGTAACAAGCCAGCTCCTAGAAATCCAGATTCGAGGACCGTATGATTTAGAGAACAAGATCCACAAATCCAATGAACGAGGATATGTACGGATCAAGATCCCTGTGCTCATGGGATCGAGATCCTTGAAAAAGGGAGTGATATCCCCCTGAAAAAAGGTGCATACCGGTCAAAATCCTTGCTCTAGAGTACGAGATCAGGAGCTGGAAAGACACCCCGGTGGGGCGCTCTCTGTAACTATGGTGTAAATCACTTAAGAGAACTGCATGAAGGTGTTATTCATGGTCCATGTTGAAACGGCGTAGGTGGGAACACTAATAACCATTTGTAGAACGACTTTAAAGCACAACGACACAACATGATGCTCATAAACATGGTTCGAAAGAGGAGCCTTCTTCAAGTAAGTACCAAGGACGTTTAGTAGAATATATTGAGTTTTCATAACATGTGAAAGTGTTAAGCAAACTTTTGTTAGTGAATAAGGACAAAAATTATCTTATCAATTGAGGAGTACCCTTTCACACAAGGTTTGCATCTATAAAACCTAGGTCATAGAGGGATTGTTTACATGAGAAATAATAACTTAAATGAAACCGAGAGAGTTGGAGATGTCAAAAATATGATGTTTGATGCAATTAGATGCATAATCATTGATATGAGAGATATTCTTAGTCTGTGAAGGAATATTTTTTCCTTGGAGAATTTTGTTGAGAAATGTTTCAAGTTTATAAGTGAAATTGGATATTAAAAAAACTTAAAAGTAGCACTGTAGTTTGCAATAGGAGAGTTAACGACTAATATGTACAACCCTGGACATTCTGAAATGTGGATGATTAAATGTGAAATGTTTAGATAAACATTAGACCCCAAATAGAAAATCAGAGGACATCACATTCGGGGCTAAATTCACCCATGCACTTTATATTAAAAACATAGGCTTATATTTATACTGTATACTGAGCAATTCTAGAGGTTTAATCCTTTGTTACAACTTACATCGACTGAGGAAAAGAAAATAAGTCGAAAACCTTTGATTCTGGCTTTGAAACCTATACATTCATTTCTAAGGAATAAAATAAAGACATATTACAAGGAAAAGATAACATCGAGGGCATATTGGCATCTGTGGATGTACGCAAGGGGTATGGTCTTCCTAAGAGAACGGATCTCAAATGAGTAGTAGGAAATAATTATCTCTCTTCGTTACTTTAATATCACTTTCTTTTCTACTCTTAGTTCTTACTGCGGTAGGACCTCACAAGAACCCTTAACTCTATTGTACTGTGTCTATCATAAATGTGCGACCCCTCTTCAATCGAGAAGTCCCCTTTTTATATTGCTAAATTATGAGTTTCCAAGGGATAACCACGCATTTCCTTTCTCGGAATCTTCACCCGCCATCTTCATCTTGAGTTTATTCACTCATTTGAATCACTGAGTTTGAAGGGCATAGTCTTTATCTTCATAATGATGTTTACATCTAGTGTTTATCTTTTCACGTTTTTTATTCCATTGCTGGGTTTGTTCACGTAGACACAATTGCTGACACTTGTCTTTGAATTTCAAACATTTGAATCTTATGATCTCACAGGAGCAAAATCAGGGATTTATTGGTGTCGTTAGTGTTGTTAGTGGGCTGCAACCACTTCTGTTATTCAACTCAATCCATGCTACACCTTTTAAGGGTGATAAAGCAAGGAGCCAAGAGTTCAATGGTGCTTATCTTATGAGAGAACTCCTTGTATTGAAGAAGAAGTGCCCCTTTGGTAATTGAATATCGTATGACTCGTAATGATTTGAAAGCTTTAACTGCCGGACGATGATGATGATGGGTTCAGCCATCTTTGGGCTGCTTGATACTGCCGATTGATGCTGAGATGGATTAAGTCATCTCTGGGCAACTTTAAGACTTCCGTTGAGACTGAAATTGGTTAAGCCATCTCTCGACAGCTTGAGATTTCCATTGAAAGTGAGATGGGTTCAGCCATCTCTGAACAGCTTGAGACTGCCATTGAGATTGAGATAGATTAAGCCATCTCTGGGCAGCTTTAGACTGCCGTTGAGATTGAGATGGGTTAAGCCATCTCTGGGCAGCTTGAGACTGTCGTTGAGACTGAGATGGGTTAAGTCACCTTTGGGCAGCTTTAGACTGCCGGTGACATTGAGATGGATTAAGCCATCTCTGGGCAGCTTTAGACTACCGTTAAGACTAAGATGAATTAAGCCATCTTTGGGCAGGTTGAGATTATCGTTAAGATTAAGATGGGTTAAGCCATCTTTGAGTAGCTTTAGACTAAGATTCCAAGTAGAAGATTATGGTGCCTTGAACATGAACCTTCGAGAAGCTTTGCTGAATCTCAAAACTCATAGACTAAGCCACACTCAAAATATCGTTAAGAAGGCACACTTTAACAATATCATCAAGAACGACCGTCTATTAAAGACGATCATCCATTGTATGTTCGTTGCATGTCTTCAAGTGGTCGTTCTTAGTCGTGAATGGGGACTACGTAATATTTATTCAAGATAAAGTATATTAATAATTTTCATCGGTAAATCACAACTCAATATTCATCAAATGTATCTAGTCTTATATAAGACTAAAGTGCACCCAACAAAACTGTCCCCAACGCTTCACTCATGAGAGAACTTTGAAAGGTGTGTAGCGGTTGGCCAATCTCACGTGGACTAGTTGATATAGTACGTCTTACACTCTCTTCATGAAGGTAGTGCATGCTCACTTCTTCCCAGAGGAGTTAATTAAATGTAGGAATATATAACTATCTCATATGTTATTTCCCTATACGTCCGTCATGATTTCTAGGGAAAATACCCTTTGGTTTCTTCACGAGATTCTATAAATTCGTCGGCTGCCATGTTTTGTCAATTCATTTTCACAGCAGTTTCCAACTCTTCTCCTTTTAAACATGTCTTCCCTTATTTTTCCTAGATGCCTCTTCATTTCTCTCAACGCCGAACTTATTGCTGCTATTTGTGGTGGCGAGGGTGAGGAAGGGCGTGCCACTAACACTCCTACAGCTGCTAGTTTGTCTGAGGCTGAACAAAAGTGCATCGTAACCTTCGTTGTTGCGAGCTTGGTCTCTTCTTCATAGGAGGTCGTTGCTGCTGATTGCATCACCATGTCTCCCAAGGGATTATTGAAGTTGGGCTCAAGCTAGACCCGAACTCCTGGGAGATTGCAAGCTTGAGGAAAATGGTGGTTCGTCTTCGTCGGGAGGCTGAGCACCACCAAAATTAGTCCGACTTCTATCGAGGAGAAGTCGAATGAGTGAAGGATCTTTTGTCCTCAGTGAGGCAGAGGTTATCTAAGATCAGTAGGATGATCTTCTTTGGGGAGTATGTCCCCACATTCTGCTATCAATGAAGCTTTCTTTTGGTTTGAATTCGTGCCTTGTGCTGCATAATTTTGCATTCATCATTTTTCCACTTTCTGGATATGCATATCATTTCGTGCATTGACAGTGTGCATCCATATCTCTTGCTTATTTGATGCAAGATAAGCTTGATTTCAAAAATCGATATTTTTACCCTTTCCTTTCAAATAATGCCAATGGCAATCGGGTACTAGGATAATAAGACAAAAAGACTTTTCGTATTCCCTGCAAGGCATTTTGATAAAGTGGTTATCAATCATCGTTATCCCGCCATCAGGCTTTCTATTTTCGAGATGAGGAGGCCAAGCATCATATCCTTTTTTAAAACACCCATCTCTTGGCATAATTTTATCCTCAACCTCTGCCTTTGGAAATCTTCTGCCTTACACAACCATTTCCAGTATCCTTCTATTTTCTTCCCAGCTGATCTTCTTCATCTCTTTTAGAAGAACCTTGTGCATCTTCTTCAACTTTCTGCATCTTCTTCAAGGAGAGCCTTCTTCATCTAGTCATTCATGAAGAGAAGTTTTAGACCTTGCCTTTTGATTTTTTGAGGAATTCTCAATTTCTAGTTCAAACAACTCTTCGATCTTCAAACTATCCTGGGTGAGTCTTTCTTCCTTCTAGGGATTTGGTTTTCTTTCATCCCTGTTTCTTTGTTTATTTCCTTCAGCCATCTCGACTGCAATCCTTTTTCCTAAGCATATGCTTATGTCAGGAAGAAGGTTCAGTAACTTCCGGACTAATCCCCTTCTTGATGGGGGTTGATGCTTATGAGAACATGCCTCTGGCTTCGACCTTCGATCATCTGGTCACAGGGGTTATTTCTTTGATTCTCAATACCTCATAGAATGACTTCACTAGACTCTGTTCAACTTCATTCGGTGTTCTTTTAGAGTCCGGCTGAACTTTCCCTAAGATGTTGGTCTGGGAGTCAGAGATTTCCATTGAGTCCCTTTGATCCTTGGTGGTGGATTTTGGCCCTGAGATCGAATGCCTAGTGCATTTGGTCATCAGGCCTTGGATCTGTGCTTGAATGCTTTCAGATACCTTTGCTCGTTGGGCTTATAGGAGCGTCAGTCGTCTTCTAAGTTCGAGAGTTCAGACCTCGTCCTGAGCCATGAAGGCATCAAGAGTAGGTTTGAAAAATATTGAACCTTGTAGAAGATAGGTGGGACCAACGGTCGAACCTCGTTCTGAGCCACAAAGGCATTGATCGTCTTGGGCCATGTAGGCATTGGGAGTTGGTTAAACATATTGAACCTTATCTATTATTCTTTCATTAATATGCCTTCTTTCTTCTTTCAAGGATCATGCGTTCTATACCTTTTCCGAAGGAACATGAAAGCTGAAAGATGAAGTGCCCTGGTATTTCGGTGACACATAATTCCCCTATGTGCCGACCTTACAGCCAATACCCCAAACATCTTACATGGCATTCAGACATCAATTTTCTAGTGGACTAAGTTGAATGTGGGGAATTCACCCCTCGTTGCTTCCATGGCCTCCCTAGATAGAACCTTCTACTTCATTTTGCTCATGCAAATGTTGATCTTTCCAATTTTAGGGAACAAAATCCGTGATTACAGTGCTGCTTGGACAAACTTAGTCTTCATATGCAAAGGTGAGAGCCGATACATTTTGAGTTACTATTCTTTGACCCGGGATATATGCAAGCGTTTATTTATACCTTTGGAGTGCGCTGGGCTTCTTGGTGCCTGTGAATGCTCAGCCTTCCCATATGAACACTGTTCCAATCTCATGCAAGACTTTTTGGAAACTTGGTGTTCTGAGACGAACACCAATTTCTTCGGCTATGACGAGAGCGGCAAGTCCCTTTTTGAGTTTCACTTCATCGGTGGCCTCTCTCTTCTAAGTGAGAGCTATGAGGAGTTCACCCTTGAGAATAACATTATTTTCGAAGGTGAATCTTACTATAGGTTCCGATGGCCCAGTTGCTTAAAAGACATGTTAAAAAATACGTAAAACTGGCTGCTGTGAGTGGGAGCAAAGACATTCCATTCCAAATATGGATCAATCACTTCTTTGATATGGAGAAAGCCAAGGGGAGCCAAAGAATCCCCTCTTCAATGGTCATGAAATGCCTCCTCCTCTTACTGTGAGGATGCCTTATCGTCTTGATATTGTGGGACCGATAGATCTATTTGGCCTCCTAAATTGTTTTATTCTTATGTCATTTTGCACTTTTGGACTCCATAGGCCATGTAGTCGAGCTGGAATGCCTTTATCCTGCCTGTAATATGGTTGAAGGCCATAGGCATGCCTTAGCCCAGCCCGTGCTGTGTAGCATCTACAATGGGCTGACAACTACAATGGATCTTGAGAAGGTATCTGGGGTTTCCATAACTCCTTTTTCTCTCCACTACGTCTATGGGTGGCTTGGTGCCTATTTTCCAGGCACCTACAAGTATTCTTTAGATGCCAAAGTCGACATCTTCCCCTTCTTGTTCCATCTAATGGGGTGTATTACAGTCTTTTACTCGCCTGTTCAAGCACGACGATTGTTCTGTGAAAACGTCCTTTGGTTCAAGCCTTTTCCCATTGGGGGTACCCAGAATGGCCGTTTCATGGATAAGTATGCACTATCAATCGAAAGGACCCCAATCACTGATTGGGAAATTATGTTCCTTCTGGACATTCGAGGGTCCTTACTCCCGTTTAGAGTGGGTAACTATAGGTTTGTGGAGCCATACAACCCTCATCGCTTTGCAAGGCAACATCAGATGGACAAAGATTGCCCCATCTCATACACCTTCACTAGGCATGGGTCTTGGTCAAACCTTCACGTGAAGGCGGCATTTGATTCCTGCACATTGCTATGTTAGTTGTGTAGGTTCATCATTCATAGCAATCTTCGAGAAGTTTTCATGACTCACAACTATTGCTCCTGGTATCATGAATAGCAACGAGGCTTCTTCCAGCAACCTATCGACGCTATGCTTGATTTCCAAGAAGATGGGACCTCGCGTACTCGCTTCAAAATGAAATTCAATAGAGTTTCAGGGAGCTAGGCAACTAGGTTGCATTTCATTGAGGGGTGAAGCGTCATAAGTGCCAACCATTCAAAGGGTGAGATTGTCTTGGAAGGGGTACTTGGGGCGACTCGAGTCTCATTCTATCATCATCTTGATGATTTGTTTGCTCCCAAGTCGAAGACGCCAGGATGCTCTCGTAAGAGGATCTGGTCGGCATCGCCAGGCCCCTGCTTTAGTGGTCGAGCGTAAGAGCAACAAGTCGCACAAGGGCCAGACTGCCTCATCAAGCGAGTCTTCATTTAGGCAAAAGAAAGAGAGGAAGGAAGAAGGGCCGAGCCCTTCTTCGACAAAAGGAAACTTGGTAGTGAAAAAAGCAAGGAAGGGGCATTCTCCCTCTTAGAACGGTCCAAGAGAACTCAAGAAGCCTCTCGACACAAGCCCAAAAATAGAAGATCATGGGCCGGAAGTAGTCCATGATGTTATCCCATTGGTCCCTTTGTATCAGAAGTAGCCCTGCGGGATGCACTGGGGGCCACTAATCCAAACTCTTAGGGGAAGAGGAAGCCAATCGATTATGTTTCCAACAGTCGCCTTTGAAGAGATCTTCCACGAAGGCCAAGAGCTCAGGCTCTCATGAAGAAGCTACTGAAGCATCTGCTACTCCTCTGCCACCAACCTCTTTACCCTTGGTCATTGTTAGCAGAATTATGTGGAGTTCTATGGCCAGAGCAGCTTAATCTAAGCGGGGGCTTTGTCAAAAGACGATGGTCAGGAAGTCGCCAAAGCCAAATATCATTGAAATAGATTCTCTTACCTCCCCAGATTCTTTAGTTCTAGATTTAGATGTCGTAGAGAGAATTCTCCTTTTGTTGGCAAGAAGATGGAGACCTCGGTTTATTGATGCTTTAAAGGGGCTCTATCATTCTCCAAGGCAGACCGATGGCTCTTCTTCAAATCCCAGGGCAGAAAGTCCTGGTCCAAACGTTGAGCCTACGGAGGATGAGTTGAGGAAGGCAAAAGGAAAAGCCTGTGTTGTGGAAAAGAACCCTCCGGCGGTTGTTTCTTTGATAATGGTTGCTGTGTTGGCGGTGGGGTCGTTAATCGAGTTGTTCCTTACCCAAGCGCATGTGGATGCCAGGTTGACCATTGTGTTTGACAAATTGGCTGGTGGCGAGTTTTCTTTTGCTGACCCTCATGAGTCTGGGCTTTCAGCCCGACCAATTGTGATTGACATGACCAAATTCTTAGGTATTCAAACCCTTCCCCCTTTTTGAAGAGGATTCCTTGGCTTCATTCTCTATTTCTTATTTCTTATGTAATTACAGGACCAGTGTTTTCTCAAGCTACTGATGGGGCTCTTATTAGTATTCAAACTGCTCAAGAAAAGTCAAAGAAAGTTCAAAGAGATGACCTAACCATTGAGGCTTCTGTCCTTACGTCCCATCTTAATGAAAGTGGATCTGAAGGGGCTGAAACCAAAACTTTCGAGGCGTCAAGTGCAGCTAAAACTTCTGAGATGCCAGCGATTGATCTGGTGGGGGACTTGATTGTCATGTAGAGGGAGACTATGTTACCACATAAGTCAGCATGGACTCACGACATTTCATGTCAAAACCTCAATCATAATTTAAAAGGTTTCCAAACAAACGTTTTTGTAACCAATACTTGTTTAGAAAAAAAAACGTTTTGCTTCGTCCTCCACAAGAAGTAATGATTTTTTGGATTTGACCTATTCAAAGATTTGGGAATCACTTATTATCTCTTCAACGGATGTTGCATATCTTCTTAGTTTGATTTTTCTGGGAAACTATGGATTTGACCTAAAAAGAAAATAAGATGCCTTCAACCCTTGGTAAAGAATCATGAAGGCAAAATCCTTAAGTGTTTAAATGCTGGTAACCAGGCCACTTTTGTCTTGTCAAGTTTATTATTTTTTCTAGTGAGCATCATATGGCTAGGTATTTGACAGTTCAAAGGACACCAAAGTGGAGTGGAGTTGCCGAGAGGGTGAATGACACCATCGCCCTGGCAGATTCTTTAGAAAATTTAGAGTTGTGTAAGAAGGGATGCCACTTCATTGTAATAGCCAAAGTCACTCATTTTCAACGAGGAACCTTATTTTTTATGGAACAACAATATTGCTTTACTAAATATTTTGAATATGAATTTTCAAAATATGACTCTTTATCTTTTAATAGGATTAGCAAGTCATTCATTGGTTCATATGAAATAAAACTTGATTGGGGTGGATGATTAGCAACTAATGAATAGGATTTCTTAAGGCAGATCAATCAAAATGGAAGTAGGTAATCGTGTAGGAGATTGTTAAAAAGTTTACTGTAGGGATTTAGATAGAAACCAAACATTTGAGTAATCGCAGACTTTTGTTTGAAGAAAAAAACAAAATCTCTTAAACCTAAAAACAAGGATGAGAAAGCATCACATAGCTGAGATATTGGATTTCTCTATAAATTGTTTTCGTTATAAGAGAACTTAAGTAGAGAAAAGGAATGTGTTTTCTTATAACCTTTTGGTGGATTTTCTGTAGAAAGAAAGAATATTCTTTGCATTTCTAAGAAAGAGCTTGTAACCCATGTGTGCTCAGATTGTATTTGTTTTTATTGATGGAAGAGAGAGTTGCTGCCAGTTGATTAAAAGGAATTATTGAACCACTTAAATCTCTCAGTATTCTCCTTTTCTATCGATTCATCAATTTTTATTCATTGATTTTTAACTAGTTTTGCATGAATTTGAGTTGATCTCATCAGAGATTAAAAGGAGTCACGCATAAACAGGAGGCATAAATTTTGTGCTTTCTAGAACTATCATGATCGTGGACTCCTCAGCACCTGATATGAAGGCATGAACTAAGATTCTACGCAACTGATTTTGAAGAGTGAGAATATAACTACATATATATAGAAACATGTTTTGGTCAATAACATAATGGTAGAAGAGGTGGTAACAATTGCCAAATTCAATGTGGGCAAATAAAAAAGAAATAAAACTTTAATTGTTTCGATGGAAAACAAACCTTTGACGGTTTCAGTGGATGAGGAAACCTTGAATTTTTTAGAGGACTATGGGGCTTGTTTTAGGAGTGCTTTTGCCTGTTTTAGATGGTGATGATGGGTTTATTGTTGAAGTCATGCTGTCATATGTGATTTGCAAGGATACAAGAGGGAATTAGTGGGGGAGAAATTGCTTCCAGAACAACCACATGTTGCGACTGAGAGCATTCAAATAACTATGGTCAAGGCCACTCAAAATAATTCTCATGGTGTTGAAGCATGGATTGTTAAGTCTGCTGCTGATTTAGTGAAGTGTCTTTCGCGGAAGGGTGGTGATTATAATATGATATCAAAGACAACAATTGGTGATAATATGGTTGCAATTCCTTTTTTGGTATATGAGGTTATCTTACCCAAAGACTGAAGGAAGTTTACATCAATAAAGGCAGAATACAATAAAATCGAAGGCACTAAAAAATTACGAGATTGAAGTCGAATAATGTATACAAGGAGCGGGGTACTCCCCACCTAGGTATGCTTACTTCAACGTTTCCTCATGTCTAACATTGCTTGGAATGTTAGAAATATAAATTCAACAGGTAGATCATCAGATATCAAAAATATTATTCTCAAGTATGATGTTAGATTATGCTTTCTGCTAGAAACGAGAATGAAAGCACAATTGACTTGAAAAGGGTCCAAAAGGACTGGGTTCTACAATTCCTATGTAGTTAATAAGTTGGATGGAAAAAGTGGAATAATGTTGGCAAGGTATCCAAATATATATGTCATTGATGTGATTTTTATTCATGACCAAGCCATTACTGCCAAGGTACGTAGACCGAGTACACAAATGTCTTTATTATTATAGGCCTTTATGGTAGAAACTCTGTATCGGAGAGAGAGAGATTTATGGGATCACCTTCGGAATATTAATCTCAGATATTCAGTTCCATGGATGATTTTGGGGGATTTCAATTCCATTTTGAGAAGTCTAGTGGCTAGAATGATATTAGTGTGGATGTTGGAAGCTGGAAAAGATGTTAGTGGATTGTACTCTTGTTGATTTGGGTTCTTCTTGAGGTTGTTTTCTTGGCAGTATGGAAACCTAGTGTATTCGTGAGCGTCGTGAAAGAGCATATGCCAAAGCAGATCAAATGTTGTCTATGCCAGATGCTAAAGTAGAGCTATTGCCTAAGGGTACTTCAAACAACTCTCCCCTACCAATTTTACTTTTTTTTCTTCCTCGTTTTGGGTCAAAACCTTTTCGATATTTCTCTACGTGGCAAGATACCCCAAATTTCATAAGCCTAATGAAACATTCATGGTAGGAATGGGTTGGGATACTCCTTGTGTGCGGATATGGTTAGATGGAATAATACATCATTTGGACATATTGGCCTCAAGATAAGGAAAATAAAAATAAGGGACAAACGTTCAACATTGCATGAGATAAGTGATAACAACCCAAGGACGGATGCACTGCATTATAAGAAGCTCAACTTACATCACGATTTCAGCATCTTTTAGCCCAGGAATAAAATAAGTGGAGGCATAAATCACAAGAGATTGGTTAAAGGATGGGGACTCCAATATTAGATTCTTTCATGTGTCCAGTATTGCTAGGAGGCAAATTGATTGAATTATCTATTTAGATATTTAATAGGCAATCAAACCTCAGACCACAAGGACATCAAATCTCATATGACTCCTATTTTGAGGAGGCCTTCTCTGATGACCATAAAAAACCCATTTCGGGATCTTCAAATGAAGACTTCCTTCTAGCTAGGTGAGTTACACAAGAGCGATGTCTTGAACGCACTAGAGATATCTCCATTAATTAAGTCGGGCAATGGATTATGACATCTGAAAGTGCTCAAGGTCCTCATGGTTTTGGTGTTGGATTCTACAAATTCAGTTCGGATATTATCAAGAATGATCTTTTCTAGGCGCTAGAAGACTTTTATAGAAAAAAGTTCATGAAGGAGATCAATTCTACCTTTATATGCTTGATTCCTAAAATTTACTTGCCCTACGAGACCCATTGAGTTGTGCAATGTTTTCTATAAAATTATTGGTAAGATAGTCGCAAGAAGATTAAGGATGGTAAGTGAATGACTCGTTCATCCATGTCAAGCGACATTCCTTAAAAACAGATAGATTACCAACAATGTTCTCATGGCCAATTGTTTACGCTATGATCTGCACCGATCTCTAGGATGAGATTTGCTCATATCTTAGCAAAAACTGAGTTATGTCTTTAAAAAAGTAGAGAAAGTGGGATTGCTCGAATTATGGGCTCAGAAAAATAACAGATCTATAAAAATCCGGTCTTTTTTTGAGTTTACTAGGGGTGCCAGCTCCAAATCTATATTTTGACAAAAAAACTCTTCTAAATTTAATTAAATCTAATAATAAATTAATTTTTAGAAAAATAAAATAAAGCAAAAAATTAAATGAAGAAAAACAAATTAAATTAAGAAAATAAAGATAAACTTAACTCTAGCGATTCGAAACTCGGAGTTTTGGGCTTGGATCTGGCCGCTCTTTCGATTTTCACTACCATCTACTTTTTTGGATGTCTTTGCTTGTTGGAATTGGTAGATCTAAGGTTCTTTGACCGAGATCTAGAGTTCCTAAGTCATTGGGAAAAGTTGGGAATAGTTTTCTAAGGAGTTTGGGATCTCCTAAGGTTGAATATGAATTCTGAGATTTTTTGTGATTTTTGGAGATTTGTTTTAAGTTTTTTAGGAATTTTCTTAGGAATATTTTTATTTTAGGGTATTTTGAACTATTTTCTAATTTCAAAAATTTGTTAGGGATTTTTTCTTCTTTTTTTTCTCTCTCTTTCTTGGATTATGGAGGGGATATTTATAGGATTCAATTGGTGATTTTTCTAATTTTTTGGAATTTGTTCAGAATTTTTTTGGATTTATCTTAAAGCTTTAGCCTTATTTAAGTAAAGAAAATGCCTTTATTGCATCATAAAATATATTAACTACATCATAAATACCTTTATTGCACCATCAAACATATTTACTGTGTATCAGGCCGCATCTAGGCCTTTTGGGCCGCGTTACACCTTGCTATGGCCTGATACTTAGATCTCACAGGGACTAAATTGTCATTTATTAGATATTTTTATCCATACATCTGACTTAGGCGATACTTGAACCGTTGGAAATCTCTCGGTCTCTACTTCAAATTGGGATAGGTTTAGGGTAATTGTGGAGCAATTATATTGTGTCTAGGTTGTCCATGATTTACTAGGATTTGTGTGGTCTTTTAGGCTCAGAATCGAGGCTTTTTTAGGAGTTCTCTTGGCCAAAATTTAGAGGGGGATGTCTACAGCTAGTAGACACTTCAGACATGATGGGAAGGAAATATTTTTTCGAGAGATTATTCTTTTGATTGACCAGTACCCTTTGGGTAGGCGGTACGCCGATGGATGCTTTTGATCCTTAAGACATTGAACTGACAATGCTATCTTTGAGTCAGTGCGGTTGAGAGGTCTCCATCAATCGAGATCCGAAGTGACAGTTAACAGGAATCGAGATCCGAAGTGCTATTTCTATTTCTTTTTGTTATAGACTATTTCAATAGGATGCTTGATGCACCATTTATGAATTATAGGGTCATATATGGAGCGTCAATTCAAGCAGCTTCCTCTATTAGGCAGATTATTAATGATTTTTGTGAGGTAACCCGCCAAAGAATCAATCATAACAAAAGTAAAGTTAAAAGTAAACTTATTTTCTTTGGGGTCCATTCTTATATAGGAGCTTAGATTTTGAGAATGCTTCAGTTTGATAAAGGATATTTACCTGTCAGATATTTGGGGTTGCCTGGATTCCATGGTCCATTAAGGCATTCACAATGTTACAGTTTAATCAGGAAGATCATTAGTAAGATTGTATTATGGCAAGCACTATCACTCTCATTTATAGGTTGATTACAATACCTTAAATTAGTATTGAGTTCTTATCTATTTAGTGGTTGCTTTCCTTGCTCCTTCTCATGCACACTTAATTATTGAGAGGCTGCAACATATCTTTCTTTGGGAGGGGACGGACTGCACTTGGGAAACTGGTCCATGTTATGCTTGAAACTAGATGGAGGGGGGATGGTAATTCATCATATCCAAGACTTCAATATGGTTGGTAAGAGGAAAGTGGCATGGAGAGAGATCTCCAACCCATTTTCTCTCCTTGCAAAATTTTTCCAACATTTGTATTTTTAACATGCCACAGTGTGGCATACTCAGCCAAGAAATTGCTCACGTGGTTGGTTGGGTCTGACATTGGGTATCACAGGTTGCAAAATAAGGTCAAATGAATGGTTTGTAATGGAAAGCCAATACATTTCTAGGCTGATCCATGGTTATCCGAATAATATTTATGGGAGAAATATGGAGTAGATATTCACATGGTTACTGGTTCTCTGGCTAAGGCTATAGTGTTTGACTTCTTCGATGGTGCACCTCTAAGGTGGAATCTTCCATTCACTTTTTCGGCCCCACTTATTGAGGAAGTGCTTTTACATGTGCTCTACCTATTTGATCTCTTGAGGATCAGCTTGTCTGTATTCACTCTACTTTTGGTCTTTTCTCAGTGAGGAGGGCATGGGACTACATTAGACAGGATGGGCGTGTGCCACCTTTATTCAGAATTTTGTGGTTCACACCATCCCTTCCCAGGGTGAAATTTTTCACTTGGCTAGCCCTGCATTGTCAATTACCCACTTTGATGCTACTTCAATCACGAGGCCTTTCTTTGGTGTTCCACATGCCCTCTTTGCCTCCAGGAGGAGGAGTATGTTATGTTGGGGTGATACCTTGTGGGGCCCAGCCCATAAGGAATGCAAAAAGAAAAAGGACCCAATAAAAATAAGAAAATGTTAGAGAGAGAGAGAGAGCAATGCGAGTGTTTAAAAGGAAAAACCCATTTGGGTTGTTTCAACACGGTAGAGAGAGAAAATAGGGAGACGGCAGCAACTTCCCTACACCAGCGATCTCCATGAGTGATCATCTCCACTAGCGAGCATCTTCCACCATTGAATACCCTTCATCCACAGAAACAGTTGGTGTGCTCTGTGATTGCATCCGCAAGCCATTGGAAGATCATCATTGGTTTTTTGAGGTGGGAAAGATAGCATTTTTTGGAGCTTGTGAGGTAACTTTGTATCTTCTCCAAGTTACTGTTGTTCTTTCATTTGATTGTAAGCCTCAAGTTTTGGGCAAAAACTTGATAATAAACTATATTGTAACCCTCATTTGATTTTAGTGGATCCATCTCTCGGATTTGCTCCGTAGTTCTTTCCTTCACATTGAAGGGTTTGCCACGTTAAATATTATGTTGAGATCGTGCTTGGTGGAACTTTCTTGTGATTTGTGATTTGTGATTTTTATTATACTTGGCACTTAGCAAATTGCCCATTTTTGGTATTTTCACAAACACTCATTGTGGGATATATGTTTTTACCTTTGATTCACACATAGAAGGGAAGGGCTTTGCTTCCCAATAATTGGTATCAGAGCATTTGTACATCAAGTGTTTAATTTTATTCGTGTGTGAATCAAAGATAGATTCAAATACCTCTACACGGAGGATTAGTTTGAATGGGGGTAATTGGTCAATTTGGAAGGCCAAGATGGAAGACCTTCTCTATTCTAGAGACCTCTATTTGACAATTGAGGGGATAGAGAAGAAGTCAGAAACTATCATCGGTGATGATTGGAAGAAGTTACACCAGAAAGCAATTACTTACATCCGACCATGGTTGGATGATACCGTGTTCCACCATGTATAAACAAAAACTAGTGCAATTTCCCTATGGAAGAAATTGCATGATTTGTACGAGAGAAAGATGGCAGGAAATAAGGCATTTTTTAATTAAAAAACTTGTAAACCTGAAGTTTAAGGAGAACGGGTCGGTTGCGGAGCACTTGAATGAAATGTAAAGCATTGTAAATCAGTTGGCGGCTATGAAGATGGTCCTAGATGATGAGCTGTAAGCTCTGTTGTTGTTGAGCTCATTGTCTGACACTTGGGAAACCCTTGTTGTATCCCTTTGCAACTCGGCACCTAATGGGATTATTACCATGAGCCAAGTTACAAGTAGTTTGTTGAATGAATAATTGAGAAGAAAATCTTCAGATTCCTCCCACTCACACACATTAGTCTCTGAAGAATAGGGGAGATAGAAGAATAGAGAAAATCATAACCAAAGCAAATCGAAAGGGAGATCCAAGTCGAGAAAAGGAGTGATATGTTACTATTGTAATAAGCCCGGACATATGAAGAAGGAGTGTTGGAAGTTCAAAAGAGATCAAAAAGAAGGAAAATGTGGTGATAAAAACAAAGAACATCAGGAAACCATTGCAATTGCATCCGGTGACATTATAATCTTCTCGATATGTGGCGAAGGTTGTGTTAGTGCAGTATGTGATGATTCAAATTGGGTGATTGAGTCAGGAGCATCCTTCCATGCTACTTCACACAAAGATTTTTTTACCATGTACAAGTTGGGAGACTTTGGTTCTGTAAGGATGAGAAATAAAAGAGTATCTAAAATTGTTGGAATGGGTAATGTTTGTGTTACTACCAATACTAGCTAGAAGTTAGTCCTCAAGGATGTGAGACATGTTCCAGACCTTAGATTGAATCTCATCTCAACAAGAATGCTTGATGATGAAGGGTATGCGTCACAATTTGGAAATGGAGTGTGGAAGTTGAAAAATGGCTCTCTTGTTGTGGCAAGAAACAAGAAATGTTGCTCTCTCTACAAGACCAAAGCCTAGCTATCCAAAGGTGAGGCGAACACTGCCTTTGAAGAATCGCAATTTGATTTGTGGCATCAGCGACTTGGTCACATGAGTAAGAAAGGTTTGGAGATTTTGGTGAAAAGAAATTCTATTCCAAGTCTCAAAGGTACGTCCTTAACCCCTTGTGATTACTGTTTAGTAGGAAAACATCACAGAGTTTCCTTTTCACATGCTAAAACTAAACAAGATACTGAAATACTTGATTTAGTTTACTCTGATGTATGTGGCCTTATGACTGTGAAAACTCTTGCTGGTGTTTTGTATTTTATCACTCTCATTGATGATGCATCCAGGAAACTTTGGAGCTTCGTCATGAAGAGCAAAGACCAAGTATTTGAAATTTTTCAAAAGTTCTATGTCATGGTTTAAAGACAAACATCAAAGTCCTTGAAATGCCGTCACACAGATAATGTTGGAGAGTACACCTCAAAGAAGTTTAAAGACTATTGTGCCAAGCATGGCATACGACATGAGAAGACTGTTCCCTCCACACCGCAACATAATGGTGTTGCAGAAAGAATGAATCTTACCATAATGAAAAAGGTTAGAAGCATGCTTTCCTTAGCTAAGTTACAAAGGAGTTTTGTATGAAGCTATGAATACGACATGCTACTTGATAAATCTATCTCCTTCGGCTCCATTGGAAGGGGATGTGCTAGAAAGAGTGTGGACTGACAAGGATGTATCCCACTCACACTTGAGAGTCTTTGGACGCAAGGTTTTCATACATGTACATAAAGAGCATCGAAGCAAGTTAGATGACAAAGCAATCCAATTTATATTTATGGGTTATGGAGATGATGAATTTGGGTATAGGTTGTGGGATTCCAAGGCCAAGAAGTTGCATAGAAGCCGAGATGTGATCTTTCGTGAAAAACAAATACTTTCCAATTTTGATAAGGAGGAACGGTCAAAGAGGCTTGTAAATGAGCTGCCAGAAGCACAAGCCCCTTTACTCATACATGATGATGATGGGCAGCAAGTTCAAGATCAAGATGACCAAGTTTGGTGTGGTGAGACTCCTCAAAATGATGATGTACATGGTGATGTTGAGCAGGGGGAGCAGCCTCCTCAAGAAGAACCACCTATAATGAGAAGGTCACAAAGGGAACGAAAATCCTCAATAAAATATCCATTGTCAAAGTATGTCACACTCACAAAAATAGTTGGTGTACTCTGTGATTGTATCTCCAAGCCATTGGAAGACCATCATTGGATTTTTGGAGGTGGAAAAGAGACCATTCTTTGGAGCTTGTGAGGGAAATCTTTATCTTCTCCAAGTTACTGTTGTTCTCTCATTTGATTGTAAACCTCAAGTTTTGGGCAAAAACTTGAGAAGAAACTATATTGTAACCCTCATTTAGTTTTAATGGATTCCTCTCTCGAATTTGCCCCGTGGTTTTGCCTTTCACATTGAACGGTTTTCCACATAAAATCTTGTATTGTGATTGTGCTTGGTGGAACTTTATCTTTCTTGGGATTTGTGATTTCTATTATACTTGGCACTTAGTAGATTGCCCAATTTTGGTATTTGCACAAACACACATTGTGGGATATATGGTTTTACCTTTGATTCACACATAAAAAGGAAAGGTATTACTTCCCAACATTCTAATCATATAATTTTTCAATGCTTGTATTCGCAATTGATTGGAGATCTATCCTTTGTAGATTTGAAAACAGTTTCTCCTCAAGCAAACCACAACGACTTTGATGGGTAAGTGGACTAAATTTAGATTTAAATCGACAGATATGAAGTAGGTATTAGTTTCTATCTTTTTCATTACGAACGGGCTCCTTTGGATGGATCAAAATTCACAAATACATTATGGGGAGATTGTTCATATCGTTAAGTCGTTGCCAAAAGCAAGAAATTGGGATTTCCTTTTCGCAAAATTTAATAAAGTCGACAATCTCAACTCGTAATAAAATATGGAATGCACTCCCTCCCCCCCCCCCCCCCCCCCCAAAACCCGCCGAAAAAAAAAAAAGTTAATGTGGCATCACTCCTCGCTACATGCTACTTCAAGCTCAATATTGACGCTTCTTATATGCTGAATCACAGCATTTGCCAATTTTGGTGGTATCGTTAAGAATGACATAAATGGTTCCATTGCAACATTTCATCCCCATTAACGACATAAATGGTTTCCTTGTAGTATTTTCATCCCCATAGGGTAAAAAGTCCAGTAACACTTCTGAATTCCATGCAGTTGCTTCTTGTTGATTCCCTGAGTTAGAGTTGCATGCCTCCATGGAAATTGCGCATATTCCTAGCTAATTGTAGAATGAAGCCCACATCTTTTGCTAACTATCCACGGCAGATCTTACACTCTTTTAGAGAGGCTAACATTGCGATCGACTCCTTGGCCAAATAAGGGGTATCTATGATTAAGCAATGATGTGGCATGCTTGTCCCCCATATGTTCTAGTGCCTTTCGTTTTATCTGACATTGCCATTATTCCCTTTCCAAGGGTTGTAAATTGATTGTACACGTAACATCTACCGAGCTTTTTTAGTAAAATGGGTAGGGCCCATCATCAGCACATACTAACAAAAAATAAATAAATTAGCACAGTGAATCTATGGTTTTCTTACTAGACCACTAGTATTCCTAATTAAATGACCCGTTATGCGTGTATTTAAAGGTGAAGACTCCCTCATACGGACATGCTTATATCATTGGTGATTGGAGGAAGTTTATAAAAATATTATGTGGTGCTTTAGAGGGGACCATTAAAAAGAATCTATTCCTCAAAATCGATAAAGTCAAAGCCGTTTCAAAGGTTTGATATTCTCTCATTCCTTTACATTTGTAGATAGAAAAATGCAGAGCAGCTCTATTGCCATGAAGGTGGTCCCCAAAGATCCCCTCAAGATTATTAGGTTCTAAAATTTCTTAGGGTTTCCGGTTATAATTTCCTTCTCTATAACATGCTTGAACATTAATTTTGCTGGCTAATGTAGTTGCAAAAAAGAAAAAAGCAAAAAAAAAAAACGTATAGACAGGTCAGCAAGAACTACTAATATTAGTATTTCAAAGTATGTCTCTACATTTTCAACTAAAATAGGTGATGTCGAGCACTCTGCTGTACCAAAAGTAAGATTGTCTCCGCATACATTTAAAAAGAAAGAGTTGCCACCATTTATCTATAGGGATTGTATACAATTGGACCATTTACTTTTGATACAATGAGATCACAATTATTTACAACATTCTAACGTGAAATCTGATAGCCTAGTTGGGTCACATAGTTTGAGAAAACTTCTTCTGAAGTTTGAGCTTGGTCAATGGAATAAATGCAGTCGTCTAATTTCACTTCTAGTCAAATTTTAATTGTGACTACGTTGTACCAAAGATAAATAGTCTCATTATAAACTTTTTTTTGGGTAATTCAGTGGGGAAGACATGTCCCTACCCATTTTTTTCAATAGATTAAGGAGTTATATTTGACGATGTAAGTCGGTGAGAATGGAGTCAAAGATGTCACCATGACACTCAACAATACTACTGCCAAGACTCAAGCCATCAAATTTGTCAGCTCGTGTTTCATTATTAATGAGCCGTGTTCATCATATCATTCGCTTCTATTTTCTCTAGAAATAAGGGGAATAATCTAACGAGCATTGCTGATTATATCATCCCCCATCTTTCATTTCTGTATGCCTGGTATTGTGGGGGAAACGAGCAAGTGAGCATCTTCATCTATCATACAGATCGATGGATAGTGATGGAGAGAGAGTGTGAACCACCCATGTTAGGCCGTCCTATTTCTCAATCACGGTCCATTTTAAGGGAGTACGAATTTCAATAATCGATGGGATTAGTACAATATGTGGCAAGGATAGTATGGGTAAAATGAGAAAACCGAAAATGACCAATCATGGTTAAATGATGCTCAAGTGGTGGATAACGACCCAACGGCCTGTAAAAGGCCCCAAGGGAGAGAGAGGAGAATCGTCCATGCTCAGCGTTCCCTAAATCTTTAACCTTTTTTGACCCCCGAAAGTGAAAAGAAGCCTCAAACCAATAGAGACCTCACTCCCACAAATTTACGCCCTTACTTTCAGGCAAACGTTTCTCTCTCTCTCTGTGTTTATAACATCTCATTCATTTGCATCAAGAGTCATTTGTCTCTCTCTCTCTGCAAAATTTATAACATTTTCATGAGGAGCTTTTCTTCTCAGTGCACAGTTTATGACATCGAATTCTCTTTCATGAAGAGCTCTCTCTTTCTGCGCATGCCATACAATCTCATTCTCTCTCTCCCTCTCTCTGTCATGCACACTCAGAATAATTTCTCTATCATTCTCATGCATAAAGAACTCTCTGACTCTCTCACTTTCATGCATATATCTCTTTCTCTCTCTTCCCAACATGCACACCCTAAACTTTTTCTTAAAGTCTGGAAAGGAAGGAATCGAGATTGTGAGTGAGTGGTAGCGTTTGTCTCCATGCCCATGAGAGAGAGCGGATCTTTTGCAGACGCCCACCTTCTTTTCATGCAAAAAAAAAAGAAGAAGACAAGTTGTTGTGGAAGCTTGTCTTGGTCTCTTGAGGTGGACAATACAAGAGAAAGGCATTTGTACCCATCCACTTAAAGGGTATCGTGTTTTGTCCTCTTTACCATAATGGCTGAAGGTTGTAAAGTACAATATTATTCACTGCACTCGAGAATGTTTGAGGATTACATGTGTGATTATATAAGTGCACGGTCTGAATAGAGCCTAGGTTCTAAACAATCAAATTAAAACCTACCTTCAAATAGTATTAAGAAATGTGGTTTCAATATTGGAAATCGTTGTGATAGCTTTAAAATATATTTTCAACTTTATTTATAAAGTTTAAAGTTTAAAAAGTAGTGTAGATTGATAGAATTATGAAAATTTGAAAATCTTGAAAATTGACTGTCCAAAATGCATTATAAAATACACTATTTCCAAAACTTAAAATCCATTTTTTTTCCCATGTTCATGCATCTTGATGATCAATTTGAGGATATTTGAGCATCAAAACAACCTCTTTTAGTGAAATTTTTGATGTAGGCTCTCATTTGATTGTTTAGAGCCTAGGCTCTACATAAACATTTCCCTTAATATTGGATCTCTTTCACATCTATTTCAATCCTCAATTGGGGGCTACGGATTTTGAATTTTTTTTAGGAAGAATAATTTCCTATTTTAGTATTAACTACGAATAGGATAATTAGGTTGCAACCATAAGACATCCCGCATTTTCTTTTTCTTTTTTTACAATATTCAAAGTTCTTTTATTGATAGTTCAAAAAACTTGCAAAAGCGAGTTACAACACATACAACATCATTACAAATAACTAACTCAGCAAGTGAAGTCCCTGTTCTTGCTAACTCACTGGCTACACTATTGGCTTCCTGATAAACAAGATAGAATGAGACCCTCATAAGTACTACGAGATCCACAATATGTAGCCAAACTTGTCGCATCATGAGACCCTCATAAGTACTACGAGATCCACAATATGTAGCCAAACTTGTCGCATCATGAGACCCTCATAACTACTACGAGTTCCACAATATGTTGCCAAACATGTCGCATTTGCCACAAAACTCTTTGTTCTCTCTTGCACTACAGGATCGTATTCAGAGAGTCCCCTTCCACCATGAGAACTACATCCATCTATCGATCCTTCAAAACCTTCAATTCTCGCAACAAAGAGGCCATCTCAACCTCATTTGCAATCAAAGTCTTGCAAGTCCAACAAAGCAAAATACCATGTTCCCATTTCAATCTTGAAGTGGTCCATCAACACCTGCTTTCCTTGAATTTTTGTAAGAACTACCATCAAAGTTTAACTTAAAGGAGCCATGCATTGGTAGGGTCTATTTCATTTTCGGTTTACACTTAGCTTTCCCCAACTTAAAAAGATTAGGGAGATTCGCCAATTAATTTGAGAAATTACCCAGCCTTCTTTCAGAATTGATTAGCAACTCCAAATGGCATACTTAATGTTGAACAAACCCTATCAAAAGGCAGTGAAACCCCCTCAAAGGTCATGAGATTCCTCTCCTTCCACAACTTCCACATGATTGCCCCTCTAAGGATCATCCAAAACTTCATAAAACCCTCAAACAACCATACCCCTGAAAATTGTGTTAGAATACAATCTAAACAAAATGGCACTGCCCACATAACTCGGAGCTGGTTGAAACACCACCCCCACATTCTTGAAGCAAAAGTACAATGGAAGAATAAATGAGTACCCGATTCCCCACCACATTTACACATAAGGCACACATTCCTCAAGATCTTACCCCTTTTACTAACCCCTTTTACTAAGATTGTCAATAGTTAGAATCTTCTCCTATATAGCTAAATACACAAAAGCTTGAACCTTGTGGGGTATCGGCGACTTCCAAACACCTGTTAGTACTTTTGGGACCATCTCCAATGATCATGAAACAATATACTATAAACAGATTCGACAGAAAACATACCCACTTTTTCTAATTCCCGTACAATCTCATCCCCCACCAAATTGGATAAATACACATTTACCAAACGAGACATCAAATACAAAAATTGAGTAGCTACTGCCTTCGGAACCATATTATAATGCAGCTGCAGATCCGAAGATACATTGCCATCAACTATTGAGAACAAATCTGCCACCTTAGCATTTGGCTCAGTGACCCGATCAAATAAGTCAGGAAAGGAATGTTTAAGTGGACAAATTCCCTACCATTTTAAGTGCCGAAAGGAAATACTCTCTCCTTTACCAATCTCCCATCTCACATTGCCATCTACAAAAATTTTCGTGGAATATATAGTCTTTCAAGAGGAGGTCATCGAGTTCCTCCCTCTCCCGATCCAACAACCAATCCTATCGAAACCATACTTTGCTACAAGGATAGAACACCAAAACTGATATTTGTGAACCAAAATGCTCCACCACCATTTCGATAATAAAGCAAAATTGACCAAAGAAACCCTCCTAAGCCCCAAGTCTCCGTCCTCTTTTGGTGAACATACACGGTTCCACCTTAAAAGACGATACTTTCTTTGCTCACCCACTGATCTCCACAAGATGTTCCTTGTCATAAGTTCAATATGCTTAGCTACCACTCATGGCATCTGAAACATAGACATTTGATAAACAGGAAGGTTAGCTAAACAAGATTTGATATGAGTAATCCCCCCTCTTAAAGATAAGTATTTGGGCTTCCACAAATCAAGTTTACACTATACACTTTCAAGTACTCTATCCCAGGCTGAAACAGGTAGTTTGGAAATAGAGATAGGTAAGCCCGAATAAATGAAAGGGAGCATTCATATTTCATAGTTATTATTTATTTTTTGAACCTATAAATAATCTTACTAATACTCATTTCTTGCTAGAAATGGTTGAATTCACATAAAAAAAGGCAAGAAAGAATCTCTCAAAGCAGAGAAGTATGGAATGAAAAATGTGAAAAAGAAGAAAAGAAAAAAAAGAGGAGATTCACATTGGAAAGGAAATCTAAAAATTCACTTGATTCAATTAATTAAAAACAAGCTTCCAAACTTTACAAAGGTGTTAATGTTCTCCTGAGCAGATTTAAGTTAATTACATTTCATTTTAAATTTATTACATTATTTTTTATACGAAAATACAGAATTTGTTTTAAAAAACTCAAAGGCAAAATATTATCACTAAAATGATTGAAACATGACATTGTCTACAAAGAGACCATTTACATTTTGTATAAAGAGGTCACAACTATTCCCACTCATTAAATGTTAATTGGTTTGGGTTGAGTCACAAAGTCCAAGATTTTTTTTTTGAAACATTGTGTCTAATCAATGACACTTTTACAACCGCCCATCTTGAAATCTAAGGGACTAGAATGATTATGACCTCTTTGTATAAAATGTAAATGGTCTCTTTGTTTGGTATTCAATTCCTTTAAACATCTCAAAAAATCAATGAGGTAGAAAAATCAATAATTTGACAAACAAAGTTCTTACCTTTTAAAATCCATTCATTTGGGTACCTCTTCAATAATTTTTTTAAAATTGCCTAAATTGCCCTTTGTTTGTAACCCAGAATAAACAAGGGCATTTTGATAAATTAATAGGTTTTCTTTATTAAAAATATTATGTTATGAGTTTGGATTGGAAACGAGTGAGAAAATTTGATATTTTGGCCCAACTTAAATTTACTTGAGCCAAAACATAAACGACCCTTGTTTTGGGTTTCAAACAGGAACATTATTTTTATGAAAGAAATATCTCATTATAAGATCTGAATCCTGATCATGCATGGGTATTTAAGACATTTGACTTGATGATTAAATTACTCATTTAGGGTTCAAATCTAAAACTTAGGAAATTTTATGCATTTTTTAACTTAATAGTTAAGGGGCACCTATGTGAAGTATAAAAGATGACTATACAAATCACACAATATATGCAATCAAAACGTTTTTGGCAACTACACTAGCTTGACTACTTACGAGCGCGACGTAAAATGCAAAACCAATAAAAGCAACCTATCTATTTGTCATGCAAGAAACTCTTTTTATTCATAAAATCAGCAAATTGCAAGAATCACCTCATGAGGACTTCAGCATACCCCACTCTGGCATTATTGATCCTTGGTGATCTCTGGGGGTGAAGAGATACTTTTTATCTCGACCTTTCGTGCCCAATATTAGCCATCACGATATATGGAAGGATATAAAACCCTTATCCCTTATTTCCTTGACCCATTCAATTTTAATTTGAGAAGATAAATCTCTTATCCAAAAATCATCTACAACCTTGTTAAAATTAAGAAGGTGCTTTTCTAATCTTCTAGGATAACTTCCTTCTCTTTCCAATCATTATCCATTATAATCGCCTAGGTTTACTTGGTTGATAGGATGAGAAAAGAGGGATGAAGAAGCGGGGCCTGTGGGTCAAGGAGCTATGGTGGGCCTCACGTACCATACCATGCGGAATCCCAACATGTGCGCCCATGGCCATTAGGCCCCTTGTGGGTCACATGTAATTTTTCTATGTTAAAAGTAATTATTAATCCTCACTAGGTACTTTTAAAATGACTCATAAAATTTTAATGATAAAAATAACATTTCTTCTTCATTAAAAATGTTTGAGGTGAAAAAGGGTGGTGCCACCCTTTTTTTAGTTGCTTGTGATTTGCTTTGTTTTTTTATCCCAATTTAAAGAAAAATACTAGAGAAAAATAAATTGTAAACACCCCCCACCGGCTTCTTGCCAAAAAAAAAACAAAACAAATTGTCTAAAGAAACTTCCAGGAGCCTGTAATCTAAACCATCAAGGACCACACTAGTCTACAATAATACACCATAACCATACTCCACACCTCAGAAGTTGTTAGAAAATAAAAAATCAATTTTAGAAGTTAGCATGCAAAATGGTAGCTTTTAAACTTAAAAGCAAAACAATATTTAAAATTACTAACCCGGGCCCTGTAAAAGGCAAAACCTATAAAAAAGTCACCTAAATATGGTAACCACAGGGATTCGCATAACATTTAGGGTACCATGGAGACCACGGTGCGGGCAACATTGCTAACAACATGGAGCATGTTGCTAAACTTGCAACGGTCCAAATTAATCACGGTAAGTCAATTACATGAATTGGTAACTTTTCTTCATAAATATGTCATTTTAGATCAAAACTGTATTCAACCCTAAAATCCTAAGCCCTCTTCCAGCCTCTGAATCCTGGCTTCCAAAACCTTAGAAAACCTTGATCTTCCAATCTTTTGTTCCCTAAAATTTTAGCTACCTTTAATAGCCATTAAACCTCTAAAAGTCCAAAAGGATATGAAACCCCTATACAATTATTCAAGTACACGTAAAAACCTAGGTATATGTCTAATCCCCCGTAAGCCTATAGAAATCTTTGATTAAAGTTAATCATGAAGATCAAAGAGAAGGATGACTCAATATTTTCATTTGATCTAGGTGATCAGCCCTCCCCTCGTCACTGCCGGGGGGACCGGTGGTGGGGTTCGGCACCTGAGGACACTTTTTTGAAAACTGCACACTCATGTGGGCGAGTTGGTGTAGCTAGAACCAACAAAAACAAAAATTTAGGGTGAGGTAGGACCTACGGTGGGGTCGAGACATACCTGAGCGTACGTGCCCTCTTAGATCATGAAGAAAGCACGCCGACCTCTCGGCTCGATTTGAATCCTTCTCCCTTGCAACACGCGGCTTGCCTTGATTCATGGGCCCTATGTAGACCTCGGGGTCAACTACCTTTGGTTCGTCCTTTGATGGTTCTCTCTTTTGGGTGATAGGTTTCGATGTAATTTTAGGAGGTTTGAAGATCGGGGTGGGGGGGTTTGAATTCGGATTTAAGTGGGGCGAAGGTGAAGAAAGAGAAGAGTAGATAGTAGAAGGAAGAAGAGAACCACATAGTAATCTTGTAGCCTTCCGACGTCGCCCCCCCTAGGAGGCTATTCCGGTTATCTAGAGAGGGGCACTAGGCCAAAGCCTATAGATACTCCACAAACAAGGCGAAAGGTGCTACTAGCTTGGGAACTTAGCCCAAGCCTCTTGGCCAATGCTCAAGTCTCCTCAGAAAGTGGCAATGAAAGAAAAAGAAAGAAAGAAGGGATATGAGGCAAGAGAAGAGAGGAACCACTCAATAATCTCGCAGCTTTTCGGCATAACCTCCTCTAGGAGTATATTCTAGTTATCTGAAGAAGGAAACTAGGCCGAAGCTTATAGATGTCCCAGAGACAAGGTAAAAGGTGCTACTCTCTTGAGAACTAAGCCCAAGTCTGTTGATAAATCCTCGAGTCTCCTTAGAGAAAGGTAACGAAAAAAGAAGAGTGTCAAAGAGAAGAGAGAGAGAAGAAGAGGGATAAGAAAGAAGAGAACAAAGTAGAGATAAAAGAGGAGAGAAGAAAGAAGATAGAAGAAGAAGAAATTAGAGATAAAAGAGGAGAGAAGAAAGAAGAGAAGAAGGAAGATAGAAGAAGAGAAAGGGGAGAAGTGAGAGAGAGAGAGAGATAGAGAAAGAGAGAGAGAGAGAATGGAGGCTAGAAGCTTAGTTGCTGCATTCCAAAGGGTGAGAGAGAGTTAGAGAGGGAGAATGGGGGCTGGTGGCCTAGCTGCCTGCCTCCCAAGAGAGGAGAGAGAGAGAAAGAGAGAGGGAGGTGGTAGCCTAGCCTCCTACCTCCCAAGAAGTGAGAGAGAGAGGGAAAGAGAGAAAGAGAGGATGGGAGCTGGAAGCCTTGCTGCTTGCCTCTCGAAGGGTGAGAGAGAGAGAGAGAGGATAGAGTTAGCAGCCTAGCTTCCTAACTCCTAGAGATATAGAGAGAGAGGGGAGGAAAGAGAGAGAAGAAAAAGAGAGAAAGAGAGAGTAAGAGAGAAAGAAGAGAGAGAGAAGGGGGGTGGGGGGGGGGGGTGGGGGGGGGGGGGGGGGGGGGGGATAGGGAATGACTTGAGCCCGGTGGACTTGAGCCTGGTGGCTAAATTTGCACCCAATGATCAATGCAAGCTCTTTGAAAAGGTAGGCTAAAGGCTTAGAGAAGTGAAGGCTAATGGTGTATGGAATATGGGTTGTGGTGATCTAGGTTTTGGTAGTCTAGGGTGTGTACGTTTCCATCTATAGGTTTTGGTGGTCTACAATGTATGATTGGAAGGGGATTAAGGTGTATTGTTTGGATGGGTTAAGGAGTAGGGTAAAGTTTAGTTGGGACTATAGTTTAGGGTTTATGGATTTTGGTGGTCCAGGGGTAACGCTCTCAATAATAAAATATTCTCTCTCTTCTCTCTTGGGTTCAATTTCAAGTGAAATATGGCTCAATATGCTCATAATTCAGACTCAAATTAATAACACTTACAAATGAGAGGCCCTTAAGCTTATATAAAGTCATTCACAAACACAGATGGATGCTCAACTTGGGAACCCGCCAACTGGTGGGCTTGTTGTTTCGTCAAACGCCCAATATGAAGGCATCATGAAGGCAATGTAGGACATTCTTGTGAGAATGGGCGTTCATGAGATTCTTCCCTCGAAGTCCTATGTTCAAGAGACCCTCGGCGGTATGAAGGATCATCCCTACGAGTTTACAATCCCCAAATTCCATAATACGTTCAATGGGAAGAGCGATCCGGATACCCATGTTAATGAATACCTCCTCTCCATTATGTCTTTGAGAGATAGACCAAATCAGCTAAAGGTCATATTTTCACAAACATTGGCTGGGGAGGCTCTGAACTAGCTTCAAAGGACGAAGTGTTCTCAACCATACATCACCCCAGATGAAATTTTCAACTTATTCATCTCCCAGTATTGTGGATCGACACTAAGACCTCTCTCTCTGGGCGAGCTTAGTGCAACGAAACAAAACCTAAGAGAGTTCTATGAGGACCTCATCAACCAATTCCGAGAGGCTACGGTGCGGGTCATCTAATGCCCGCTCACGGATCTGGCGAAGTTCTCTATGGCCCTAAAGAATTCTGCCCCAGAGCACATGACCTTCTTCATCCAAGGACTCATCCCCTACTCTTTCTATTCTATGATTGAGCGAGTGGCACGACATCAAAAGGCTAGAGGAACGCCCATAAGCACCATACTAGAGAACAAACCTATACCCACCCCTCAAAACAAGACAAATGGGAACAACAACAACAAGGGGAATACTTCCGTTCAGGTTAATGAAATTATCATCAACAAGCCGGCTCGGAGCTTAGCCGCTCAAAGAGGGTGACCTAAAGTCAATAATAATAACCAGAGGTTAGACAACAATTTTATTCCCCTTAAAGACCCACTAGAAAAGGTGCTTGAACTGCTCCTTTCCAAATACAAGGGTGACCTCCCACCACCATTTGAGCCACCATTCCAAGTCAAAGACTAGAGTAAGTGGTGCAAATTGAACCGAAACCATGCACATGACATGCAAAACTGTTACCATCTAAGGCTCGTCATTCAAGAGTTGATCGATAGGGGGACATAACTGCACCACCTAAAAATCAACCAGTTGAATAGCCCAATCAAAAGATGGGCATCTTCACAACGCAGCCACAACGACAGAAGCTCAACAACCCAAAGGGGAATGTGAATGTCCATATGATCAACAATAGAACTGAAGAAAAAGATCCAGTTCAATTCATATTCCCATGGGAACATCACCTTCAAGAACTCCAATAGGAACTAGCTGATCTTCTAAAAGGGAGTATCCCTTCACCACAAAGCTTCGACCCCTTTGCCACAAAGCCTCGACAACCCACCTAAGTGGGGTCAATATGAGGATGATGTGTTGGAAATCGATGTGGTTCATATCAATGAGAAGGGATCCTCTTCCAGTCAAGTGGCCAACACCCCAAAGTTCCCCATTACTCTTGGATGGGTAGACCCTATTGAGCTTCAGGTAGGTGAAGTAGACTCCTTGACCTGAAGTGGCCATGTTTTCAAGCTCATCCGATTGATGGCCGATACCCTCAAGGAGAGATTACCCAAGCAGGAGACGAATACGATAAATTGGGAACCTTAAAATGAGTTCTGAGAAAGCTCAACTACTTACAATCTGTTGGTCCATAATCCAGGCTCACATCTCCATCTTGAAGCTGCTTAACAACTCAGTTGCGCATAAGGCCCAGATTGAGAAAGTCCTCACAAAGATGCACATCCCAAGAAACATCCAACTGAAAATGCTATGCGGGATGATCAACTAGTTGACGACACTAATGATAATCGTATTCATGAATGAGGACATCCCGGTCAAATTTAATAGCTTCTATGTCCAGCCATTGCACATCATCGTTTCCAAGCAAGGGTATGAAATAAGAAGAGTGCTTGTCGACAACGAGGCAACCCTAAACATATGCCCTCTAAAAACAGTAGGCAGATAGGCAAGACTCCATATAACTTCAAACCGTGCCAGCTCAATATCGTGGCATATGAGGAACCAAGAGGAAAACAAAAGGCATATTGCCTCTCACTCTCAAGATCGGCCCCGTCGCCCAAGTGATGAAGTTTTATGCCTTTGACATAAAACTCCCATTTGACATGCTGCTAAGAAGGTCGTATATGCACGAGAATCTTGTGGTAGCCTCTACGCTCCATCAGTGCCTCAAATTTCCAACCAAGAATGACATCGCTAAAGTATGTGTTGAACTCCCATCTCTTCCCAGCTCTACTGTAGATAACGGGAAGCTAGCCATAGGAATCCCGCTTGTTTCCTTCAAGCAAGCTGCTTGCGCCACCATGCACCTAAAGGCCAGCGATCTTGTTCCTCAAATTCTTTCAACTTTTGCATTGAAGGAAGATATTATCCAATATCAACATCAATACAGTTTTGGGTCCCTTGACGCTTGGCACATTGCTCTTCTCCCAAGGCTTCTAACCTGGCCAAAGCTTGGGAAGTCAAGGACAGGGCATAACGAAGGCAATCTCTGAATCATCCTAAGCTAAAATTGAAAGTAAGGATAGAAGAGCAATCGAGTGTTCCCTCAACCTATGTCAGAGCCGGATGAAGCCTTCATATTACCCTGACTTTGTTTCTGGAGGCATTCAAAGCCTCGATCCTCTCAATGCTCGTCCTTCAAAACTTTCAAAAGTGATCCTTAGCACTCCAACAATGGAGAATTCTCCTTCTTCACCCAAACTATGAATTGAAGACCACTTCACTAATCTGAATCTTGAAGAGCTCACGATCGGCCCTAACACGGGAATTAGTCCATCATCCCCTTGTCTCAGGAATGGCTAGAAGCATACCAGCAGCACGTTTGAGTCCCAATGCCAAAAAATGGATAGACACGAGGTGGCCACCTAGCCACCCTAAACCTCTCGCGAGTCTCATAAGGGACACCTCTTGCAACATCAAAAAAACCAATGAATATTCTAAACATGATAATAAGGAAAAAGAAATTCTAAAATCGATAAACACTAAAGATAGCTCATTAATGGTGCAAAACACTCAAGATGATGAATCAATAACCCGAACAAAGATCAAGAGGAGCAACTGTCTAAAGAAATCCCACAACCTGAGGGGAAGGAGTTTGTGGAAACTCAGTATGAAAATGTATGCAAATAAAGGATCTCTCCCAATCCCAACAAATCAATTGCATGCATAAGATTTCAGACGTCCTTCACATGTAATAATTAAAAAAAAAAAAAAGAAGAAGAAAAGGAAGAAAGAGAGAAGGCAAATAAAGACATGAGAAAGAAAAAGAAAAATGAAGACTAATATATACATATATATCAAGAATTGTCTGCACCAAAAAAAAAAAAAGGGAAGAGGAATATCACATCCTCGACCCTGTATCCTCCCGAATATCCTCGACTACCGGTGTATGAGAACCTGACTCTCCCTGACCCTCCAACCTCGGTTGCATTTGCCTCAATCTCTTTGTGACTTGAGTGGTTGCCCAAGACTACATCCGACTCCGAGCAAAATATGGTGGTGGCACCCTTCTGTAAGGATCCTCATCTGCTTGAGAAGGATCACCGCCTGCTGCCCACAGATCGGCCTTTAACTTACCAACCTTGTCAATGATACCATGCACATCCTCCCGAAGATCACGGCATTGTGATTTAGATGAATTTTGGTAAGCCAAAAACATAAAAGAGAGAAGTCATAACAAGGGAAAAGGCATAAACAACCAATACAATGAAAAAAAATAAAGCATACGCTCTCGTATCGGATACCTCTCAAGATCTCTGACAAGGACAAGAGATGGTCCTGGAAGGGTGGGAATGATGGAGGAAGCAGATGTTGTCGATCGCACCCTCTCCGGCTCAGCTCTAACCACGTCCAACCACTATCAGAGTGCCTCGCTCTGTCACTGATGTGACTTTGGTACTCTCCAGCTCGGCTCTGGCCTCCTAACTTCGCCACAAGAATACCTCACTTTATCTCTGACAGAGGCCTGACTATTTCCAACTCCTCTCTCAAGTCGTCACTGTCCATCCCTTATATCGCACTCAATTGGTCTAGCTCATCCCTCATAAATTCACACTCAGCTCGAAGAAGAATAACATCCTCACAAGAGGTCCTACCCTCACCAGAGCGTGCAATCTCCAACTATTGCACCACTGCCTCGTTATGATTAGTTAGGGTGGCTATATCTCTCAAAGCAACCCTATATCTATCCTCATACAAAGGCAAGGGGATGCCTTCCTCCTCTTCCTCACCAACGACCTGATCGGCCCTAACACTCCACTCCTCTATATAAGAAGTCATCTCTCTCATATAGGATGAAGCATCACCATAGGAGCCCACGGGGGTGTGATTTAAAAAAAAGACTGGGATCGGTCAAACTGTCGAGTAATGCGACAAGGAAAATATGGCTCCACCACTTGCATACAGATCAAATGAGTCATCGTCCTAAAGACCAGGGAATAATCAACATAAACAGCAGGGGCAGGATCGACTCTCATGGGGGTCCAATGAATTTGGAAAATCAAAAAGATGAGTCAACTCAAAAGGGGCCTCCTTCCTAAGAAAAAACTAAAAAATATGACCAAAAAAAGAAAAAAGAAAAAAAAAATAGAGAGAGGGAGAAGGAAAGAATGATAGCTCACCTCCCCCACATACTGAGTGTCCAGAAAAAGCTAGTAATAGCACGTGAAAGTCTCCTCGGTTCCTCAAACCCCATATGACCAACAATGGATTGTCAGGAACGATGGTGCTAACCGCTCGGGAATAGGATGGGGAATGTTAGAATGCTCCCATGCCATGCCCAAACCTGAAAACGAAAAAATGATGATCTCACAAGAAAAGTGTAAAAGCCTAATTCCCTGAAAGAAAATGAACAAAAGCTTGAATAGATTAAAGAATGGTCAAATACTTGGAGGAATATTGAGCAACCTCCAGAAACACAGGCTCCCATGGAAACATGGAAAAAATGACAATACAGCCAAGCCAGAATCGCCAAACTTCATGCTACTCCCTCCATGTAGTCTAAATCTCGCGTTACCCAAACCATCGATATGTGGGCTCGACCCTTGTTATGATCGGGAAATAAGAACTCACCAAACAAATATATGAGAAAGGCTCGCAAACTACATACCTCAAGGGGAGAGAGTGGCCCATGATCAATAGTCAAATCCATATCCTGCCTAAACACCTTTGGCTCCTTTACAATCATGGAATTCTCAATGGTGTCATGAGCTTTTTCTCTATCTTCTCTCGCATCTCCTGATCAGAAAGTGGCATAGGAGGTAATGTTGTATCCTCATCAGAAGGTATTCTGTCCTCTGCGTCTATATCTCCAGGTTCAGAAACATCACAATTGACTCCCTTTGAATATCTGGAGGTCTGAGCACTCGACTCTCCTAACCTCCTTCTAGCCCTAGCTGTCGTGCTAGTCAAACACTGAATAGACTCACCCTGAGCCTGCCCACTCTCCTCGGGCTCCCTCAATCCATCATCCTCCTCCGTATGAGCCTTCCCTCACTGGTATGGTCTGCTAGATGCCATGATCGAAATGTCAGGAACCCGAGCACCTATTCATCTATCTGACTTATATGGAAGACCAGTAACCAGATGCCTCAATTTCCCAAGATGAATTTCCATATCTGTTCGAACCCAAATACTTTCCAAAGGGACACCCAGCAACTCAGTACACTCGGAAGCAAAGCTAGTGGATGCTCCTGAAGGGATACTAAGAAAAGGCTTACCCTCACTTGGAACCCCAAGGATCTTAGTAACATCCTCAAGGGTGGGGAGTAATCTCACCATGTGGTAGAGGAATCGAGTTAGTCTTTGTCATAAACCTCAAACATACCTCAGTAATCAGCTCGGTATCTAGGTTAAAAGATCTGATCCTACAAACTTATCCTGACAAGAGCTTGCATCTGCCTAAGAGGTCAATAATGTTGCCCATTCATGGACGACAAACAAGTGGAACCTACAATCTACATCAAACCCCTGCAAAAGAAATGATGGAAGCAAGGAAAAGAAGAAAAACTATCAATCGTTCAAAACATCATATGCATAGGCAAAACATCTCATAACTGAGTCAAAGAGACGAAATTCCGAAACTGGTGCAAGAATGATGATGGAGATACTCCTAAAAGTTTCTGAAGCAGTAAAGTTAATATCACATATGCAGAAACTATCAAAAACAAAAAAGCTCGAGGGTATTTTGTTCTTTTTTGTACTCAAGGGTATTTTGGTCATTTTACACTTGGGGGACATTTTGGTCATTTTACCATCTCCAGAAATAAAGGGCAGTAACATTGACACAAGATTAACTCCAAGCAAAAGGAGAAAGGTAAAACCTCCCCCAAGGGTATTTTGGTATAGGATAAGAGGCAGTAATGTTCCCTCAAGGGTATTTTGCCCCTTTACACTCGGGGATAAGGGGCAGTAATGTTGATATAGGATTAATTCCAAGCCGAAGGAGAAAGGTAAAACTGTCCTCAGGGGTATTTTGGTCATGTCTGCATCTAGCGGCACTTTGTTCATTTTCCATCCCCCAGGACAAGGGATAACACCGTGATGCAAAATCAACTCGGAGCAAAAGAGGAAAAGTGCAAAATTCCTCTTAAGGGAATTTTGATCATTTTTGCACCAGAGGCATTTTGGGCATTTTATTATCCCCAGGTGCAGAGGTTATCATGAAAATACTAACTAGGATTGAAACTCAAATGGCACAAAAGACATTCCACAAAAAAGAGAGAGGGGGATTGGTTTGCCTTCAAGGGTATTTTGGTCATTTTTACTGCCCAAGTAAAAGAAACAATAATAAAGAAATGCTATCCCAAAACAAAGAAGCTTATGTCGATCATCTTGTTCTGGGTATGTTTTGATACTAAAGTTGTGGAAAACTGTAAGCCAACCCAACAATCATCCGTTCAAACATTCAACCAAACATTCCATAAACATGTTAGAAGAAACTTCGAGGTAAAAGTAAAAACATGTTCGAGAAATTTCTTAAAAAAACATTTAACCACAATCGAAGTATCCTATGAAGGCTTCATAAGTTATCATCTACTTTGAAATTTGGGTAAGAAAATTAATATTTTTCACTAGACAGGAGTTAGCAATATCCCACTCTGAAAACTACCAAGACGTAAATCAATCCAGGTTCATTAAGGAATTAAGACAGACATATCAAGATCATGTTCGGTGAATTTTCAAGGCAGCATAAGGACACGTCCTAACAGATTTCTCAAAAAGGGAACTATGAAAGAAAAACCTATGTAATCTTTTGCAGGGGAAATACAAACTTTTTTTTAAAAAAAAATAATAATCACCCCTTATAATTTTGGCAACAAGATCACTCACAGATGATTTTTTTACAAACAATAGAAATTCCAAAACTTAAATAACACATCAATAAAATAAATCTCAACTACTTAATGCCATTCATACAACCTAATACTGTGTTTGAGAATATAAAATAAAAGAATAAACAATTAAAAGAGCAAAGTTACTGGAGATTACCTCAACCGGGCTTTTTACACCCCACACTGAATCACCACATCCAATTACGTGGGATTAGCGGTCTAGCTTCAATCTCGAATCGGGAAAACTAATTTCGGCCAAACTAGGTAACCACCCTTAAATCTCTACAAAACCCTCACTTCAAAATAATTAGGCTCAAACCCTAATTTTTCCATCCCTTAGATTAGATCAAGAAAGAGAGAGAGAGTTTCTATGTTGGGGCATGCCCCCTAGTGTCCTTTTTAGGAGAGAGAGTAGAAAGAGAGGGATGTGGCCCCAAGGGAAGAGAGAGAGTTTATGGGAGAGCGAGATGTGTTGAGATAGGGGGAGTGCACCCCTATTTATAGTGAAATTTAGGTCTAAGGTTTCTTTAGGGTTTTCCATAGTTTGCCTCTTTTTTGAGATTGAATATGGACCGTTGATCAAGGTGACTTGTGGGGTGAGAGATTTGAACCATCCATTCCATAGATGGGCCATCAACATTATGGAATGTGCATGAACCATTATCCCCCTTTCCTTAAACAGTTTTCCCATCAATATATTTAAATAAATTAAATCCATTAAAGATATATTGCATACCATAAATTTCATATTCCATCTCATATTTCCATAAGAATATTTCGATAATATCAAGTCAAGATATTCCTTCAATAATCAAGATAAGATATGGTCAATATTTTCTAATCAATATTTGACCACATGCTACAAGATGTAGTTACCATATTTAACAAACTTGAAGAAAAGCAACAAGATAAGGTATCCAAGGGTGGGGCGTGCCACCCATGTATAGTATGTGGGGCCCTACCTAATACCCACATGGTGGGCCCATGTGCACTATGGACCCCCATGTATATATATATATATATATATATATATATATTTTTTTTTTTTCAATAAATATTTTAAAATTTAAGGAAAATAAATTTTAAAACATTATAACTTTGTAAATTCATAACTTCACTTTTATAAGTCCAAAAATAAGAAATAAAATATCAAATGACTTATAAAAATTCAAATAATAAATCTAAAATAATTTAATAATAAAATCAACACAATTAAATTAATATGATGGGAAGTGGATCCATATGGTTCAGGAATTCAAACAACGATCACAGGGTACTCCACCTTTAACTGTGGACTACATACCACACTTGCTTTATCGAACCGACCCAATGTTTCTCATGATCCACAGTCCAAGCAGAGGCTCATTAGCGGGTCACCAAAGTCTGGTCGATGAGCCAATGAGCCGTAATCCCAGTATGTGGATTACAAATCTTCCTCTAGAGACAAGTCAAGGTCACCACGACCTGATGCGACTACAGCTCTATGACGCATAGGGGTATCTCTCGTACATGCATATGCTTCACCCAAATGTGGATATCTAGTTTTCTCGAACGATCTATCTATATGCATGTCGTGTAATGAAACATGAATGAGGTTTTGGCCCCTGTCTCTGTAGACCTACTATCACACACAAGGGTCACACAGTCCCACGGCTCACTCATCTAGGCATAAAGGTATAAGCTCTGACCTAATCAAGGGCTAACCCAAAAACCCTTCTTGGTTTTTTTTTTTTTATGCTCAGGTACCTTGGGTTTTTCAACCGACGGGTCTAGATCGTCAAACACAGTCTGTTATCCGCAAATATCATTTGCTTAGTATGGTCTTCGAGGGACCTCACTTCCACCGAGTTTATGTTCCACTAAAGTAAATATTTTTCATTATACACTCATAAGGCCTTTAAAGGCCACATAAACCCAACAAACCATAGTAATTATAGTATCTTGTGTGAACTTTACAACGCAAGTGACATTTTTTATATTGACCAAAAATTCACATATTTTTCGTCATGCCAAAGTTGACCCTATGTTATGTTTTGAAATTTACAAGTGGGAACTGGTACATTTTCTCAACCAATGTGACCTGACCTGAGCATCCATTGGCGTTCCCCACTTTCCATCTTTGATCCCCTGACGACTTTCTACCAATTTTTTTTTTTAAAAAAAAAACACAGACCCAAGTATGCAAATTGCTAGTGAGAGAAAGTTGGAAGCGTTTGTAAGGTTATGGAAATGAAACGCGAGATGAGTATATTGCTGCTCTATAAAGTTGAAGTGAATTTAAGAGAAAGGGAGGTAATAAGAATGTCTTTTGGAAATAATTCAATGAGTCATGCCAAAGAGAGAGATGGAGAAAGAAATGAGAATTTGGAAGAAATCAATGAGTCTAGCCAAATAGCGAAGAGAGAGAGAAGGAGAGAGAGAAAGGTGGTGTCGTCCCCACCCCCTTCCTTTTAAGGTTTCAAATGGCATAAAAAAACCCCTAAAGATTTTACCATACCCCCTCATCTCTTATCTCCCTCTTTTATTGACTTTTGATCATAAAATTAGCTCCAACAAATATTTTTATATCATTTCAACCCAAAACCGTTTTTAATTGGTAGAAAGGGAAAAAGATGGTTAAAAATGGTATGAAAAGATTTATTAGGGCAAATTTTTATGATCAAAAGTCAATAAAAGAGGGAGATAAGATGAAATCTTTAAGGATTTCCTTGTGCCGCTTGAAAGAAAAAAGGAAAGAGGGACAACCATAAAATAATATGAAGAATTAGGGTTCTATACGAAATTTTCCCTAAAAAAAATGAAGTGGCGCAGGCAACACATATTGTCTCCCAGCACAATAAGGCAACACAGGCTGCGTCGCCCAACATACAAAAAAAGAACAGAAAAATACCAAAATAATCCTGAAAAATCAAGGGAAGTCCCAGGGTCTCAGAATATCAACCAGAACACACAAACACACAAAATGAAATTCACAAAAATACTAAAAGTATTCTGAAAAATCAAGGAAAGCCCCAAGGTCTCAGAATATCAAAATAACCTCAAAATTCTTAAAAAGCCAAATTTTATGTATCCATTTAACATGAGTTCATTACATGCATTAACACAAGTCCTAAGAGACTTAAAAGAAATAAAACTAGAATGATCATAACATCATTTTATTCAAAGCATAAACAAAATAAAGAAAGAGTCTTATGACTACTTAACCTGGACTTGGGCTCATCTTCCTTTTCTTTGAGAGCCACCACAAAGGCTGCCCATCGAGCCAGTTCGACCTCTACTTCCTCCAAGTTAATGTCAGATACATCTTCATTAGAATTTGCTCACTTGTTTGAAGAAGAGGCGTCGTCGTCTTGAGAAGGTACATGGTTCTTGATAAGGCAGCTGGTTCACCTCGAGACCACGATGTCTTGGGGCATAATGGAAGAGGATAAACACGCTCCCACCAAGGATCATAGTTGGAAGTGGTCCCCATGCTTGTCTTACTTGATCAATCTTTCATTAGAAGAATATTTTTTCCCCTTCCACGATAAACATTCCCTACCAAGGAGAGTAATAGAGTGTTCCTACAGTGAAAATATGGGGTGACGATCGATGACCTCTGCAGGAAACATATAGTTCTAAATGTACCAAAACTGATGAAGCACCCTCTGGGGGAAATAGCCCTTTGGGAAGTTTTGACCTGCAAAAAGGGGACACAAATACCCCATAGGTGGCACATGGGCACATTCTTAAGATCCTTCATCACCCAATCAAACGACTACAACTCGTCAAATATCTTGCAACAATGATTAACATCACAGGGCCGAGAGGTGTCGCTACCATTAACCAGCCCTAAAGTAGTAGATACACATGTTGTGGATGGACGCTTTGAAAAGTATGATGCTTAAAATGTTTAAAAATATTTAAACAAACATTAGACTCCAAATAGAAACCAATGGACATCACATTCACGGCTAAATTCGCCCGTGCATTCCATGTCATAAAAACATAGGTTTTTATGTATACTAGGAACGGAACAATTCCAGAGGTTTAAATATCTGTTACAATATACATCAGCTAAAGAAAAGGAAAATCAGATGAATACCTTTGATTATGGCCTTGAAATCTATACATTTGTTTCTAAAGAAGAAAAATATGTGGACATATCAAAAGAGAAGATAATATGAAGGGCATATTGGCCTATATACATGTGGCTATACGTAGGGATATTAACCTTTAAGTCTAGTCTTCCATGGAGAACGGGTCTCAAGTGAATCATAGAAGATGATTATCTCTCTATTCGTATTCTGAGTATCTCACTCTCTTTTCCCACTCTTGATTCTTATTGAGGTAAAACCCACAAGAACGCCTGTCTCTAAAGGAAAATTCAAACTCCTCTTCAATCGAGAGATCCCTTTATGTATTGTCAATTCACGGTCTTTTAGGGATAACCATGTATCTCCCATCTCTGAATCCTCATCCTTCATCTTCATATTGAGCTTATCTTTTCATGTAAATAACAAAATTTGTAGGGCGCACGTCCTATCTTCATAACACTGACTATCTTTTGTGTTTATTCTTTCACTCTCATTTGAATTGATGATAATCTTGTTGTTTTTTTTGATCTCGCAAGTATCACTTGATGGTAATTAACATTTTCAACAGACGCTTATCCCGAACTTTGAAAATTCGAACCTCGGGTTTAGCCATGATTTCTCGAGAACAAAATCAAGAATTTGTTACTTCTTTACTATGGCCCAGCGGCTCACTTCTACAATATAGTTGTGTCATTTCTTCATACTCTTCCAATCGCTTTCAGATAGTAGTTTTGTTGATCATGAAATTTGGAGGGATAAAAAAGAACTCAGAGACGAACACAACGGTTCAGATCTCACTTCAAATGATCTCCAAATGAGGAGATCTTATCCATCAAAGTATTGTGTCACTGCTGAAAATTGTATCAATGATAATAGTGGATTGCAGATGTAACCACTTCCATTATATAAATCAAACAATGCTACATCTTTTAAGGGTGATAGAGCATTGAGTCAAGAATCCAACGGTTTTGGTCCCATGAGAAAATTCCATACATTGAAAGAAAAATCTCCATCTTAGTGACTAGGTATCGCATGGTACATAAAGCTTTTAAGGCCTTAACTACCGGGCGATGAATATGGTAATTGAGTTCATCCCCATGCGGTTTAAGCTGTCAGGATATGTGGATGATGGGTTAAGCCATCTCTAAATGGCATTAACTGTTGGGATACATAGTTGATGGGTTAAGCCATCGCCGAACGGCTTTAATTGCAGGGATATGTGGAGGATGTGTTAAGCCATCTTCGAACGACTTTAACTACCGAGATATGTAGATGATGGGTTATGCCATCTCTGAACGGCTTTAACTCCCAGGATATAAAGATGTTGGGTTAAGCCATCTCCGAATGGTATGAAACTTCAGGGGGAGGGTTATAATACCTCGAAAATGGATCCCTGAGAATCACCGCTTGATTTCAGAACATGATGTTCTGGGGTATCAAGCAAGGCATATCTTAATTGGTGGTGGATGTGGACATGGGTTACGACAAATCTAAATATTACCCAAGTTATACCATTCCTAGACTTTAAAGCGTATAAGGCGTTAACATAAATAAGTTCAAGGACATCTCTAAGCCGATGTTATCAAGAAGAGCGAATGGACAAACAGAGGCATTTAATAAAAGCCTTTGCAAGATTCTAAAGAAGACCGTTTAGAAGAGTCAATGTGATTGGAACAAGAAATTGCCCAAGGCCCTTAAAGCATATCGAATGACGAGGAAGAATGCTACCTTGGTGACCCCGTATCATTAATCTATGGGGTCGAAGCTGTCCTACCCCTCAAAGCTCAAATAACTTCTTTAAGGGTGCTAGTCCATTGTGGGTTGACAAATGACGAGCGTGTTAAGCTTCGACATAATGAGCTCAACGCCGTTGAAGAAAAACGACTAATTACCCAATAAAAGATGGAGGTTTACCAGGTAAGAATGAGTAGAGCATTTCATAAAAAGATGATATTGCGATCATTCAAACTAGGTGATTTGGTTTTGGCTGTAAGACACCCTATCGAGGCACCCCAATCAAAATTTCAACCCAAATGGGATTGGCCCTACGTGGTCAACAAGGCATATTTTGTTGGAGCATACCTCATTTGTACTGAAATGGGAGAGGATGATATGCGTCCGATTAATGGGAGGTATTTGAAGAAGTACTATCCTTGAAGATTTAACAGTCCGCGATGCACAACTCTAAACTGCTACATGACTTTAAATTGTCTAGCACATAACGGGTCTTTTCATAGACCGGTAAGGCTAGATGTTGATGTTTTGAGATGGCTACTATATAATAATCCATACCTCAGGACTATAAAATGATGGGAATAATATTCGTGATACATGGCTATAAATTGTCTCAAGATACGGTCCGTTTGGAATGACCTTAAACTACAATCAATATAGTTCTGATACATTACTATAAATAGCCTCAAGATGCGGGTTGTTTGCATGACCTTAAACTACCATCGATACAATCTTGATACATGACTATAAACTATCTCAAGATACGGTTCGTTTGGCATAACCTTAAACTACCATCGATACAGTCTTGATAAATGACTATAAACTGTCTCAAGATACGGTTTGTTTGGCATAACCTTAAACTACCATCGATACAGTCCTGGTACATGACTATAAACTGTGCCAATATATAATCTGTGATACACGACCTGAAAATGTTTATCAATAGGTCCATGACATATGACCTAAAGTGGCGCTACATATTCCTTCTTGTATGACTTTAAACTATAGTACCTGCTTGGGGTCGTAGGACTTCAAGCATTGGGCCACCCGTACCCTTTTATATGGAGTAAGGAAGGCCTTAGTTGATAGTCCTTCTTGTGTGACTCTAAACTACAATACCCTCTTGAGGTCTTAGGACTAAGCATTAGGCCACCCGTACCCTTTATAAGGAGTAACAAAGGCCTTCATACATAGTCCTTCTTCTATGGTTCTAAACTACAGTACCCTCTTGGGGGTCTTAGGATTCTGAACATTAACGCCCATATCCCTTTACAAAGAATATAGAAGGCTTGGATATGACCCTTCCCAGATTCTGTTCAAAAAAATATGTAAAATTGTCATGACATGGTTCGTTTTATTATGATGATGCTATGAAAATTCCTTTAAAATTAAAAAGCATGATCAATGATTACCAAATCAGAAGATTCAGGAGAAAAGAAAGGAGGTTCATAGAAGAGATAACCTCTTTACAATTGCCAAAAAAAAACACGAGGAAGAAAATAAAATAGTTTATCACAAAAGAGGGTCACCTGTAAGAAGGAATGAAAGTATCCAAAGATAAAAAAGGAAGTGAAAAGTCTTCCATTAGATAGTTTTGAAGTGCTGCAGTAGCTCATCCACCCTTTGAGCTTTCTCTTCTATTCGCCTTTGGGCCGCTTCTATTCAACCCCTCGTCTAAACAAAATCTTGGTGGACTGTGATAGCTTATTTGGCAACTGAATCCACACATCGTAATGTAATTTGAAGTTCAGGGAATGCAACGTCTACCCTCTCGAAAATATGAAACGAATGGGCTAGCACTCGACGGAACTCCGTCTTCTGTGCAGCAAGGAGAACCTTAGTCTTCTGTATGAAATCTAGTATGACATCTTTGCGAGCGTCGACTCAAACATGCTACTCACTCAATTGCCCCACTTTATCTTGGATACCTTTAAATCTTGTTTGGCTTCTGTTTCTGCCTTCTCAAACTTGGCAAAAGCCTCTTCTTCTTTAGCTATCGCATGGGGGAATACATGAGCAAGTCCTTCCTAGTCTGATGCTACATCTCTGACATCTTGGATGATGTCGTTCACCTTCTTACGGAGCTTATCTTCATCTGTGTCCATCGTCCCAACAAAGATATCATTGGGGATATCACGATAAGCAATCCTGAAGGCCCAGTAGAGAACGGTCGCCTAAAATCCTAAAGATGTCCCTCAACATGGTTTCACCCACTCAACTCTTAACCACATTCATAAGCGAAGGGTCTCTCAATACAAAACTGTATAAGATCCTTCGTAGAGTCAGCAATGGTGATCAAATCCCCCTCAGGGTTGGTTCCCGCATCTCAAATGCTTTGACTATGGGGAAAGTAAAAACTATGCCCACAATTTCTCCAAACTTAGCACTTTCAAGGTCAAAGGGAGGAACAAGAAACACGAATCTTGGCTCCAGCCATGGTTGCCAGAGGGGTGACAACGATAACATCACTTTGAGCCTCACATAATGCTTCGGTATCAGGAATTGATTGCGCATGAATAAGAGCTCCATTAGCACTTTGGGTTAAAGTGGTCCCTACAAATATATGAAAGTCAGAACACAAGATACGGGATCAGAAAATTGTTTTCCAAAAAGAGAGAAAAAAATAAAATTCTTTAAGTACCTAAGAAAGCAGTTCTATCTATCCGAGTTGGGTTAGGCGAAAGATTGGAATCCAAAAGCAGATGTTCATAAGAAAATTCACTCTAAGATATGTTTTGCAATACCATAGCCATGTTTGCATCCACTTGAAACTAGGTAATGAATGGTTGGGCAGGAAACCCCTATGTTGGGATGGCAGCCACCACTAATGAGTCCTCCATTAAGGGATCGTCATCAACCACAAGAGCTTTCCCTTGAGCTTTTCTTAATTCATCCGCCTCAGGCGTTATCTCTGAAGCTCCTGCTGGAACTTCTGCCTTGTCAAGCCTAGAGGAAGAGTCCTTACTCTATCTGGAGGAGTCGGGGATAACCCCTTCATTCTGATCTGAAGGGAACGAAGCCTCCATCCTTTCACAAAAGGAGAGATAATCCTCTCCAAGAATTTTTGAGATTGATGCCAAAGGTGCCGAGGATGTTGGAGAATCTATCTCAATGACCTTAGTCATCTTTGTGTTTTTAGCCATGGATTTCTGGCAAAGGCCAAACTTAGAAGAAGGTTCCTTAACGAACGTGCTTCGAGTAACTCTTGGTGGAATAACTAAAGCTAAAGGGGCTAGTGAAATTGGGATTGTGGATGCCTCAACAGCCTCTCCTTGAATATCCGAGCCTTTCACCCTCTTAGACGATCACTTGAAAGATAATACCAGGGAAGTAGGGCCAGTCGATTTTCTCTTCCCTTGAGAATCTGCATCCAGATTTTCCAACAGTTCAGTGGAGATGTCTTCTTTCACAAAGGCATCTTCGGTCAATGGGATCATGTCGCGATCCACCTTGTGGTCCTCGCTTCCAACCTTTGGGCTCGTATCATGTTGCCCACTCGGCACATCTGACTCCCCAAAACCAGCATGTGATGGAAAGTGCCTTTTCTTTGTCCGTTGCCCATTAAGCTATCTTTAATAGATGAAGACCCTCCATCTTCATCTTCTTTTGTTCAGACAAGGGTTTGTTTGGTGGAGAAATTGGGCTTTTGCTCGCCATCTCACTCTTGGGCTCTTCTATCAAAGTAGGAACCTAGTGTCGCTTGTTAAACTTGGCAGTCTTCGGGTTTACTATTTTATCAATATCTCGAGTGAAATTCTCTCGAGATCGTTCCTAGGCCCTCAATTTGATCCCCAACAGGGCAAAAAGATAGTGATAAAATGAGACCCAAGTTTCTCATATTATTTTCGTAGGGACCATGTCATCTACAAGATGAGGTTCGATCCTTTATCGTATACATCTCCTATATAGCTTAAGGCTTCCAAACTATGCTCGATGCCTTCGCGGCTTAGGATGAGGTTCCATCCTTTACTTCTCTTATATGACATAAGGTTTCCAACCTACACCTGATGCCTTCGTGGCTAGGGATGGGGTTCAATTATTAATCCCATACATCCCCTATATGGCTTAAGGTTTGCAACCTATACCTGATGCCTTTGCGGCTCAATACGAGGTTCAATCATTGATCCCATACATCTCCTATATGGCTTAAGGCTTCCAACTTACACCCGACGCCTTCACGACTGAGAACGAGGTTCGATCCTTGATCTCATACATCTCCTATATGGATTAAGGTTTCCTACGTACGCCTGATACCTTTGCGGCTCTGGGAGGGTTTCGGTCCTTGATCTCATACATCTCCTATATGTCTCAAGGTTTCCAACCTACTCCTGATGCCTTCGCAGCTCAGAACGAGGTTCGGTCTTTGATCTCATACATCTCGTATATGGCTTAAGGTTTCCAACCTTTGCCTGATGCCGTCGTGGCTCAGGACGAGGGTTGATCCTTGATCCCATACATCTCTCATATGGATTAAGGTTTCCATCCTATGCTCAATGCCTTCGCGGCTCAGGCCAGAGTTTGATTTTTTATCCCATACATCACCTGTACGGTTTAAATATTCCAACCTACGCTCGATGCCTTTGCAGCTCAGGACGAGGTTCGATCCTTGATCCCATACTCTCTACATGGGTTAAAGTTTCCAACCTATGCTGGATACCTTTGCGGCTCAGGATGAGATTCGATTCTTGATCCCGTACTCTTTACATGGCTTAAGGTTTGCAACCTATGCTCGATGCCTTTGTGTCTCCGAACGAGGCTCGATCCTTGATCCCATACTTCTTATAAATGGCATAGGTTGGAAACCTACACTCGATGCCATCGCGGCTCCAAACGAGGTTTGATCCCAGATGCCCAACATCTCTTATGTGCCTTAAGGTTTTTAGCCCACGCCCGATGCCTTTACGGTTCAGGATGAGGTCTGAAACTTTAGACTCATATTTTCCAAATACAACCCAAGTTCCCCATAGCAATTACCAATGCTAGCACAAAGCTTGAGGAACAAGGGCTATAACGTTAGATTGTTTTGAATGCATGAGGACAATCACCTCTTAAACTACCCGAGATCTAAGGCTAAAAAGGCCGAAATTTACTCTAAGGCTTGAACCGACGGTGATGGTGAATATCGATCCATACAGAGAGAAAATGGAATCTAATATAACTAGCAAGAGCTCAAAGCCTGATAACATTTCAAACTGATGTCGGCCATAGAAAATTAAGAGAACTCAAGGTTAGACCTCTGATTTTGAATGGACACCTCATGGAAGGCTTAGCTAAGTCTTGTAGAAATCGTGATGGAGTTTTGCTAAATTTGGGCATAGCTTCTGCATGAAGCATTGGATCCAAAAATCCCATGTGTCTGATCGATCGAAAGCCGAAGTCTGAGGCATAACCCCAGAGCATCACTTCATACCAAAAGGATGGGATTGATTAAAAACTACTGAGCCTTTTCCTTGTCGTGAGCATATACTCAGGAGTTGGGTTACGATTAGGATGAATGATGAATGTAAGAGACATAAACAAGCGAAACATGGTGATAAGAGGGGATAAATTGAAAGGAAAATATGAAGAAATCCCTATATAAATATTGGGAAAGGAGGAACTCACATTGTGATGAGTTCCTGCCCGAGATTTAAGTTAGGAAGAGTTGATGCTTTCGAAGTCGATCGAATACTGATCCTAAGTCAGTTCGGTGGTCACCCCTAGTCTTGGACTTGATTAGGATTCCATCCACATGGTCCTCCACGTTGATGTGCATCATATTATGGAATATAGAAGTCATGACCCTTTGATAAGTTGCTGCGACATGTTTGAGGCCAAATGACATTACTCAGTAACAGTATGTTCCCCATGCCATAATGAAAGATGTTTTTATTTGATCCTCCTTAACCATATGAATTTGATTGTAGCCTGAGAAATAGTCCATAAAAGATAGTAAGTTATGCTCAACATTATTGTCGATCAGGGAATCTATATTGGGCAAAGGAAAGTCGTCTTTTGGACATGCCTTATTCATATCCCTAAAGTCGACACCCATTCGGATTCGGCTGTCCTTATTGGGGATGACTACAATATTGGCCAACCAGTCAAGATCATCGATAGGTATGATGAGGTTTGCTTTCATGAGCTTGTCGATTTCCTTCGTAGTTTTTAATTCTAGTTAGGTCTTTATTCGCTTGGTCTTTTGTTTGACCGAAACCACATCTTTTTGGATAGGGCTTTCCATTATACGATTTGTTGAGTCTTTTACTTTTCCAAGATTATTTTCTTTGGGGAGATCTGAACTTCAGTTAGGTTTGTAATTTTTTTTTATCAATTTTAGCATTAATGCGCTATGCGGGATGAGTGGAAATGACAGGGGTGCGGGTTACTTCTGTGGATACCTTGCACCTACTTGTTTTTTGGCATCGGTGTTTTTTGATGCCACTGAAAGCCTTCCAACGAATTAGAGGTCATCGAAGCAAGGAACCAATTTTTCCCTGGGCCCTCTTAGGAGGTCGAGAAAACATAGCTCTGATTGGAGTATGTCTCTCGGTTGCTCAAGTTAATTTGGGCAAGATGGTCCTTGACTTGGATGTGTGCACGTTCATTAGAAAAATGGGACTTTTGAAAGTTGTTCGGAGCTGAGAACATTGATTGGAGGTGTGAAACTCCATTGGCTCAAGTTCGGAAGTTGTGAGACTCTGGTGACAAGACCAGTGGTGTCTGCTGTTTGTGGGTTTCAAGGTACCGGGCTTATAGAGTTGGGGTTTTGAATGCTCTTGAGGACAAATTTAATCGGACCTTTTGAGTTCCTCATAATTCTGCACAGGCGGACGTTAAGTACCTATCCATGGAAAACCAAGTCAAGATCGTGAGAGGATCCTTACAACGGATGGGAGTTGATGACCCAGACCTTATGGAGCCCTCTAATGAATCTTATCTAGATGGCCCAACTATTCTCCCCATGAACTTCATAACACCATATTTACAGAACCGCTTCAATGGAAAAGGGGATTCCACCCTACATGTGACTAGTTACTTACTCACCATCCCTACCCTGAGTGACAAACTGACCACCCTAAAATCAATGTTTGTCCACAGTCTCACAGGGGATTCGATCACATGGTACCACAACTTTATGAGGGACTACCCCTAGGCACTGTACCGAGATATGTTCAAAAATTTTATGACAGGTCATCAGGCTAAGGAACCACGCCCCATCTCCCTCGAGGAACTAATAACCTTTACGCAAGGACATGATGAGTCGTTCATAGACTTTGTTGATAGGTTCAATGCTATGATTGCAAGGGTCACATAGTGTCCTCTATCAGACCCTGCTAAGATCAACATGATACTGGAAAATTCTAACCTAGAGTACAAGAAATTTTTCCATCACGGCAGTGTTCCTCTAACTTTCCACATCATGTCCAATAGGTTCACGCTATACGAAAGGACCAAGTCCCAACTGGGCAGTCTAGAGCTAGAGAATTAATGAACTCTTGGGGAAAGCAGCCCGAGGGAAAGCCCAACCAACTGGGGAGGTGAATCAAATTGTACTCCACCAGATAGCCCCGAATAACCGGGGCCCTCCAACTAATCAAAATCAACAAGGAACCCAGTTTGTGGATAAGAACAGGTACATGCCACATAATCAGCCTATAAAGACAACTCTTAGGCAACCTCTGTCATCAAAGAGGGAGACGTAGTGCTCCCCCCCCCCCCGACCCCCAAAAAGCCACTGCCATACGACATAAAAGACAAAATGAATTGGTGAGAATGGAATCGGCATTACCACCATTCCACTTAGGATTGCATCGCCTTTAAATATCAAATCGAGAATCTCCAAGTATTTTTTTGATAGAGAAGGGGATAATCAAAGTGGCTAAACTAAGAGAGCCTGTTGAAGAGGCAAACCAAAAGATGGGTATACACATCAACCCACTACGAAGCGGCGACCCTTAAACAAGCAGGCTAGCCATGTCCAACACAGAGGCCCCATCAGTCAACCCAAAGGGAAAAATAGTAGTGGCAATCATCCATGAGGATCCATAATTCCCTGTATAATACCTGCTATCACTACCTTCTATGTCCCTAGGAAATCTATCCCTCAAAACCCCGGACACACTCTCAAGACGTTCAGATCCCCTATGAGGATGAGCCTTATGAAAAGGTCAAAGAAAAAGGTCAATCTTCCCCTGCTGACCTAGCACTGATCCGTGTGAAAAGTGGTCACCCTATTCAAAAGAGTCTCCAATTGGAAGGAGCATAAAAAGAAGCCGACACATGGATCAATGAAGAACACTCGCATGTCCTTGCCGATAGGGTAATCACATGCCTAACTAAGCATGGTCGTCACTTCTAGCCTGCCCAACTCAGAGGCTAGACCTTGCAAGAGAGGATAGGGATCCATATGCCTCAACCTCCTACTGGTGACCAAGCTTCAGGCACTAGACCTACCCATGAAGGGGTTGTTCTCAATATTCCTCATACCGATGACCTCCCAGCTCAACTAGATAAGATCCCAACATCCATATATGTTCTAGATTTTCTTATGACCTCCCCAACCCATTGGCACCAAATTGAGAACGTGCTCCAAAAGGCACATGTCTCCCCCAATACAAGGCCAGAAAAAATCATTGGGATCATCGCCTGATTGATGGCCTCAATGCCCTTCACTTTTAGTGACAACGACCTTCTTCCTGACTTCAACGGATACCACAATTGGGTGCTCTACATAACCATCTACGCCACGGGGCATGAGATTCATCGGGTACTCTTAAATAATGGGCCAGCCCTTAACATTTGTCCAATAAGGACATTGGAGATGATAAGCATATATCTAGCTCTCTTAGAACCCTCTTAGCTCACCATCACGGCCTATGATGGGAGTAAGAGGTAAAGGGAAGGCACTATGCTCATGGCTCTCATAATAGGACCTATATCTTAGATAGTGAAGTTTTACATCTCATATATAGATCCCTCATTGAACCTGCCTCGAGGATGGCCTTGGCTTCATTAAACTTTGGCGATAGGCATGACACTTCACCAGTGTCTCAAAATTCCTACGGCTCAAGGAGTAGTTACAGTTACTCGAACTTAACCAGTCATGAGGCATCAATGACCCGAGAAGCAATGATTATCCCCTGGTGATATATGATGAACCTCAATGCGCACTTTGACTTTTAAGGTGAACAATCCTACCCTCAAAAAATTCAAAAGCTCTTTGTATTAAAAAAAATTGATTTTGTCAGAAAAAGTACAATTACGGGTCGCCTGATGACACATGCTACTAACCCAAGGATTTCATATGGGGCATGGCCTAGGAAGGTTGACCAAACTGATAAAGCTCCGGGTTGGGTCAAGCTAAAAGGTTCACTACGTGCCCTAAGCTAGCGTTGGTCATAGGAGTTGAGTCTATGGTGTGGCCAGCCCCGATGGGGATCTTATCCATGCTAGCATCTGGTGATACCCTTGGGTTAGGCAGGCTAGTCTTAAGAGGTGGCCTATCTGCTCTACGGGTGCCACGAGCGTTGGAGGATCTGGTTGCGCTATTCTTGGGGGAATGCTCTCTACTAGGCTGAGGGGAAATTAGAGGGTTTCGGGGATTGTCTATACTCAAATCATCAGCATGGTCACCATTGAAAGCACACACCCTATCTTGTGTCTGACGTCGTGACGGTTGCAATACTTCAACCTATTGGAGGATTGCTCCCGGTCAATCCCCTTGGTTGTTCAGGGTGAGTCTGGCGACACAAACTTGATGATCCCTAGTATCTGTCTGTCAACTTAGTTGGTCTTCGTAAGGATAACCGAGAGGTCTAACCATGGTCTCGAATTGAGGTTGAGTCCCATAGTCCCAGGGGATGGCTTTGCGCTATCTCACCAGACGACCGGTTGATGCACCTGACTTTCAATACGAGTTGGCAGTGGACTCAATCTCCGAGTCCCACCCTCCCACACCTTTGTTGTAGTATATCTCTTTACTAAGGCACAATAACAATTGGAAAGACACAAGTCCCTCTAAACTGCCAGAGGATAAAACTGGGCTTAGACCTACTATCTAGGGTAAACATTTTTGAGAAATAAGGAGGAGTAACAGGGTACCGCCTAGCTTTAGTCTGAACCTCTTGTATAAGCTCTTATAGAACCAAAGTGTTACGGAGGTGTTCGTAGAGGCCGATGGGATAGGACAAGGGGTATGGGGAGTACTATGGGCCCACGAACCTCGATTCTTTACCTCTAGAAATGGGTACCTACTCCGAGCCTGAGGGGCAAATGCATGTTTTTTGAAAAACTATTTTTGTAAGATATTTTATCTATGCGTGTGAAACGTGTGCCAAACAACATGAGTGTGTGTGGAGAAATGTGTCGCAAGCAGGCGAGAATGTGCACAACCAGGTAAATGAGTGAAAGGCATGAGGGTAGACAAAGCCGGTCGAAGTGCATTGAAAGTGAAGGGCTAGATACACCAGTAATGAGTGAGTATTGGGCACAAGGGTGCCGAGTGATGCACGCTCAAGTTGACGAGTCAACCAAAGTACAATGTGAGTGGAGGTCTAGGAGCCTTAGCAATGAATGAGTGTGTCGAACACGCTAGTGTCCAATGGAATGTATCCTGGGTAGTGCTTCACCGAGGTGCGATCCGAGTGAACAATGTGGCTTCTGTCAGGTCGGGCGCTTTTGGTGTGACCCTTCTCAAAACACGATGGTCACGTGAGGGTTAGGAACCCTCTGTTTCATAACAGCCGATGGGGCAGAAAGATAAAGAAGATCAATGAAACTACTTTAAAAGGCGCGTAAACAGAAGCAGATGAGGCTTTGGGGAAAAACTATTCTGATGCCTATGCTAGTGGTATTGGCTCCATAGTTAGCAACAACCGGAGGTTTTCTATCGAACCCCGAACAGGAAGGCTGGGAGATCAGGAAGGTTTCCTGGGGCACAGAGGCATGACACCAATTGCGGTGCCATCGATGCCACTGTCATAGGCGAAAGGCTTTTGGAGCTTCAAGAAAAGCAGGGGTAGAGTGCCGACTGTGAAAACGCGATTCCCTGTCTCGGTTCTAGGTGCAAAAGTGTCAAAGAGTTGATAGAGAAAGTGTCCCATCAAATTACGCCTCGAGCAAGAATCGGACCACAAGGCCGTATCTTGCTCGGACCACCGACAAATGCTGGCTTTCCGTGCACCTTATCCTTGGAGTTCAAGAGAAGCCTTTGGGAGGATTTAATAAAAGAGGGGGACTTTGATGAAGATTTTTAGAAAGAGATGATGAAGAAATCAGAAAAACTAGAGCAAACATAACTAATCTAAGAAAAACTTTAAATCGTGTTAAAAAGTAATTGTTGAAACATTAAAAGCTAAGATAAATGAACCTCATTAACACTTAGGATTGAGAATGATGAGAAAAGAGAGGAGAATGTTGTTTTTAATTGAGGGAATTAAATGGTGAATGGAGGAGAGAGAGAGATAGAGTTAATGGAGGGTTAGAGAGAGGAAAAGAGAAAGAGAGGGAGAGAGATTAATGGCGATGGAAAACACTCATTAATGGAAATTAAAGATGAAGGACAAAATGATTAATCATGGAAGAAACAAAAAGAAGGAAAGAGACATGGACCTTAGGCTGGGCACCTAGGCCCAACACCCAGAGTCGGTGTCGATTTAGATTAAGAGTTTACACAGTCAATCTCAATCCTTCGGGTTTGGACAGAGTAAGTGAAAGCAGGATGAAGGGAACCTAGAAGGTCTGGTTACCCGGATCACCCTTGCTATTGAATGTCGCATTAATTTCTCTCTCATCATGTGTTAGGATCAAGTACAATTTTGTGAGAATGTGTCAACGGCTCAGCGTCACTACTCAAATGGCTTCTTTCTTAATGATGTCACGCGTTGCATTTTGGGATGTCTAGTTTAAGCTAGGTGCCACCACCCTGGGTGGCGATGGCTTTTGACAGCTATCCCATCATGTCGTGCTTTCTGCGGCTGATGTGACACCTCCTTGTCCACCAAAATTCGACATCTATGTATGTACCATTGTAAAAAATCACGTCAGTACATCTTGACATGTGTCAGTCCCTACTGACAAGCGTCATTACTCGACTTTATGTCACTTCCACAAACCGTCGTCCTTTTGAGAACGTACTGGTCTGACGGGGCTTCAAGCGACGCTGATACCATTGATAGTAGCGTTAAGCCCTTCACTCTCCTCTCTGATCGAATTTCACTTGCTTCATTTTGTGCTGCCTTCGGCCTTCCGATTTAAAGATCATGATCATTTTTTCGACATATTTCAAGTTACCAGTGCCTTCAGGACCTTCCAAGTGTTTTGGGGCTTGTGGAGTCTAGTTTTACATAAGGGTAAAGTGGGTGTGAATGGATCAAGCACAAGGGTGGTTTGCTCAGGGAATTTTGGTCCGTCATGATTCCCTTAATCGAGATTGGGGTGACTACACGACCATCAGCAGAGGTAGGTTATGACGGCCTGGGAAATAGGGCTTCGTGGCCGCCTTAGGAAACTCATGCTTGGCAGAGAGAGACTGGGGCAGTTCGACTCGCTTAAGGAGAGGGCCTTTGCCTCAAGCTCATCCTTGGGAGCCAGTGGTCGCATGGGAAAATTGCTGAGGCGATAGAAGGGTACTCGGGGGAAGCATTTTCGAGTACCAAGTTGAGAGGGGTTTAGGAGGAATAGAGGGGTTATGATAAGCAGGGGGCACGACCGACCATTGCCCTCGAAGCTTGGGGAAGTTTTCGGACCATGCATGTGTGCACTTTCCAAGGGGATATCTCTGGTGGCTTTGGGGCTGAGCTGAGCTGGAGAGGAGGGTCTGGCTTTAAAAGTTTTGGCCTCAGCCTAGTGCGTTCATGATGAGGTGTCCTTGAGGCCACCACTCACAGTTCATGCAAGCATGTGCCGTTGTGATTGACAGTTGGCTCGTCGGTTGTGTTCAAGTTCATGCATAGACTTTGGGTTGCCTTGAGCCAGGTGATTGCATGTTGTATGGTGAGTAGGGTGGCTTTTGAGCCACTCCTAAGTTTGGGGCCGGTTCTTAAGAGGCCCGGCATGTTAGAGTGAGTAGGGGTGACCCTTGGGTTGCCTCGAGATGTCTAACCAGTGGTTGGTTTACTAGTCCTTAGATGTGTGTGCGAGGGAGTGGCCTTAGGGGCCTCCCCTTCGTGTCGAACTAGCAGAAAGATTTCTTATCCGGAGTGAGTGTGAAGGGTACCCTTAGGGCATTGTATTATGGGTCGACAGTTAAGTTGCGGATTTGCAGTATGTGGAGGGTGGTGGCAAACAGAGTGCCAACATGCATGTGAGTGAGACTGGAGGCAGCCTTTCGACTGCACACTAGAGCAATGATTGACAAGCTACCGATCACAAAGGGTTAGGGGTTGCCTTTTTGCTGCCTCGAGCATCAAGACTGGCTGATGAGCTGCCAATAGCAAGGTGGATGCGGTAAGAGGTGGCTTTTGAACCACCAATGTACGTGACATCAACGGCTTGGTCTTTGATGCCAAGAGATCGGGAGCGAGGGATCCGTGGGTCCCTTCTCACTTGCAGCTGGGCCGGAGCCCAAGGGCCTGCAAGCTGGTTTATGCGCAAGAAGAAAGTGGGAAGAAAGGTTTTAACAAGTTCCTTCCTAGAGGAAAAGTTCATAGGTGCGAGGATCATATAATTCCCAACCAGAAAATAGGAGTTTGGTAACTCCAAAGACATACTGCTACATGTGTGGTCAAGCAAATAGACCACCTTTGGGGTGGCATGTCCTCAGTGGAGTCGCCCGTTGGTCAGCCCTTGATCTCAGCTTGCCTTCGTGGCTGGCGACCTAGTGTGGAGCCCACCCCGATATCGCTTTTTTAGAGATCACGACATGCGTATGTGGTCGTGTGTGTGTGGCTAGAACCAACAAGAAGAAATATTTACTGTGTGAGGCAGAACTTGCCTCATGGGTCGGGTTTATGACATGCCTCGGTGCTCGAGAAACCCTCTTAGATCACGAATGGAAAGCCCCCTACCTCTAAGCTCTGTTCGACTCTGGCTCCCTTGCAACGCACTGCATTCTTTAGACACAAGTGTATGAGATGGATAGATGGGTCTAGAACCCTCGCTTATCCTTGTAGGGCGGTTTTATGATGATAGAAGGGTGTCAGAGAGCAAAGTAAATTGCAGGCATCAGTCCAGATAAACCTAAAAAGCCTCGACTATCTAAACTTCAAAGGAGCGGTAGTTTGTGGAACAAAATTGAAAGTCCAAGGGTATTCTGAGCACTCAGAGGCAGCATCCCATATTATCCAAGAAATCGGTTTGCTCCAAAAACAAGAAAAAGTATTCTTTGAATTGTGACATAAGAGCCAAGATTGGAAGTTGAGGAAGTACTTGGTGATTCTACGTCCAGAAAGTCTCAAGAAGAGGTTCGACAAGCTCTTGACGCAAAAAAAAGATGCAAAAAAAGAGAAAAAAAAAAAAAAAAAAGATGAAAAGAAGAGGAAGAAGAAGAAGAAGAGATAGCTCCATGGTAGCGTGAGCCCAAACTACTTACTAAACTCGTTTCTCAAATTTTCTCATCCATATTCAAAATTTCCCTTATGTGTTTCGTGAGTTTTCAAAAAAATTAATTTTTTTGATTAAAACGTAGCCCGAAACTTTGTATCTGTTTCGAATATCAGTCTATATTCAAAAACTTCTAAAATATTCTAAAAAACGAAGGAGTTTCATGGACGCTTGGATATGATGTATTCACGGCCACCAAATCCTAGATTGCCGTGATTGCAAACCCTTAAGAAAGTATAAACCAACCCATAGGTTCCCAAACAAGTGGCCCCAAGAATCATAATCAAAGGCAAACAAGAGGTTTAATTAACCAAAAATTCATCATCCCATCATTTCTTTGTAATAAAGATCCCATTTGAATGGAGAACTATACTCCAAGAAAAAGTTCTAAAGTCGAAGATGACTACACTGTCAGCTTCCTAAGTGGCATTAGAGTTAAAACAATAAGGAGTGTCACCGGCTCAAAGATAATATCGTTCCTGTTGACTGTCACTTAGATCCCGATTGTTGGAGACGTCTCAACACAACTGACTCAAAGATAGTAGTGTCAGATCGATATCTTACGAATCAAAAGCATCTATTGGTGTACCACCTACCCAAAGGGTATTGGTCATTAAAAAGAATGATCCCTTAAAAAAAAAATTCCTTCCCACCATATCTCGGGTTTCTACTTCTTTGTCATTTACCTAGTGCCCTAGGTGAATGTCAAAGAGGGGCAACTATAGGTACCCTCTCAAAATTCTGGCGAAGGGAACTCCTAAAAACCTCGATTCTGAACCCAAACGACCACAAAACCCTAGTAGACCATCAGCAACCTAAATCCAATATAATTATCCCAAAAGTACCCAAAATCTATCCCAAATTGGAGTAGACCCCGAGAGCTTTCCAACAGTCTAAGAATCACCCAAATCTTACCTATGATTAAAAAGATATATAACTGACAATTTATTCCCATGAGACCCAATGGTCGGGCCGAGCCATGTTGCGGCCCGGCACACCCAGATGTGGCCTGATGATGTAGTAAAAATGTGCTTTCTTTAAATTAGATAAAAGCAAAAAAGGTCAAGATAAATCAAAAAAAAATCTGAAAGTAAAATAAAAAAAATTTAGAAAAAATCACCAATTGAATCTTATAAATACCCCCTCTATAACCCAAAATGGGAGATGAAAAAATCCTGTATAAATTATAAAATTAGAAAAATAGCCCAAAAATAACCTAAAATAGGAAAAATCCCTAGAAAATTCCTAAAAAAATAGAAAATATCCCAAAAAATTTCAAAACTTTACACAAAATCTCATAATTCATATTTACCCTTAGGAGATCCCAAAAACCCTTAGAAAACTAAAGAAATTCTCTTTCATTGTCAAGAAATGCTTAAACAGACCCTATCTAAAATTCTCAGCTTTTCCCTTGCCTTAGGAACCCTAAATCTAGGTCAAAAAAATTTAGATCTATTAATTCCAACAAGCAAAGGCATCCAGAAATGGAGATGATGATGCAAATCAAAAGAGCAACCTGATCCAAGCATATAACTCTGGGTTTCGAGTCCCTAGAGATAAGTATTTATTTCTTTGATTAATTTAGTTTGTTTTTCTCCATTTAATTCTTTGTTTTACTTTATTTTTCTCTAAAAAATAATTTATTATTAGATTTAATGAAATTTGGAAGCATTTATAGGTGAAAATACATATTTGGAGCTAGCTCTACAAGTGGACTTGAAAAAAGACCGAATCTGTATAGATCTAGGATTTTTCTGAGCCCATAATTCAAGCGACATCACTCACTACCTTTCAAAAAAAATAAATCGATTTTTTGTTAAGATTTGAACAGATCTCATCCTAGAGATCGACGCAAATCGAAGCATAAACAACAACCAACACGTCGAGGTTCATTGGTTGTTGCTTTATCCCTTGATATTTTTCAACAAAGCGCCAAAACAATTCCTCTAGAGTTTATTCAGGGAACTTTGACATCACTTCTCGAAACCACGTTAAAGGTGGTTCGAAAAGAGTGTAGTGAAACATGGCCTCGAGATGGCACCATTTCTCTTCTAATGCTGGAATAATCAATTAGTAAGCAATGACATGATTGTCAAGATCGCCCTGATCGCTGAACGTGTTTTCAAATTTCGAGAATGAAGGAACGTTATTAATGTAAGATCATAGAGAGAGTATGTTTGGAACTCCAATCTTAGCCAGTGTCTCTTTGAATGTAGTTAGTTGGCCTTTCAATTGAGTGAGCTCAACACTCTTAGGGGTATTAACCTCAGGGGCTTATTGGTTACCCCGAATTGATGGCACAATGGATGGTGCAAGAGATGCAGTTGATATGGGTCGCATTGGAGAAGAGGCGGGCCAAGCCTACGAGATGGCTGGAGCCAAATTAGGTGCCGACATAGGCAAGGAGGTCTGAGCCAAGGCGATTGGAGCATGTTATGGAACCAGCATAGGAAACAATGTCTGAGCTGTGGTGGATGGAGTCTGGTACTAGATTGCTACAATTGGAGGTGCCTAGGCCGGATGATAATGCTAGTAGGTCTGAGAAGCGACCTGGATTGGAGGAGATGACACCTGGAAAGGCAATGTCGGTGATTGAAAATGGGCTGCTGGGGCCTAGTACATAGCATAACCCGAGTAAGGATTACTGGTGACCGGAGGTTTGATCGGAGGGTATGGTCTAACTCAGAGAGTACTGAGTTGGAAAAAGGGTTAAATAAGCTACCTGCGACTGATAATATGGGACTGGGGTGGCCAGAAGAGGCTGCACCAGTGGGTAACTATAAATGATCTGAGGTGGGTTAAGTCTGGACTGACTATGGGATGGACAGTCCCATGGTCGACTTGCTTCTACGCAAGGTGGAGGATAATAAGTTTGACGGTGCCAGCTTGATGATGGGGTGAAACTCACATGAATTTGTTGGTCAAGGCCTAGAGAGATTCCCTAACTCTGACTTGACGGACGACTCAATGTCCTAGGTGTGGCGTGTGACGCAACAAGGCCAGATCACCTCCCCTTGTGGGAGGTGCATCACTAATTGGACAACATCTCCCCTAGATTTAGGTGATGGTGTGGGATAAGCACTTCCCCTAGACTCAACCATTGGTGGGTGAAACGACCCTAGTTGGGAAGTATCTTTCATAGAGCTGGAAGATGAAGGGGGTGATCCATCGGTTGGGCAACTGTTATACGTCATTTTTTATGTACTTGTATCCTTGAGACGCATAAGTAAAGAGCCGGTACGAACTTGATCCCGCCAGTGTCCAAGACGACATAAGAGCACGGGAACACTATAGCAATACGCCTAATAATGGGCGATCACTGAAGAAGTGCCAAAATGGCCTAAAATTGCATGATATGGTATTTTTGGATACCCTAAGGACACCCGTAAAGTTTCATCGCGTTATGGCAAGATTTGAGGTGATCAGGATGAAACTTGGTTTTTAAATCCAATTCCTCTCAGGCTGAAAATATACGATATGACTATAACCCTATATTCTAGATCTCAAAAGCATATCAAACCACCATTAAACGTCAAAAAAGCTCCAAGTATCATTATTCAGCTCAATCAGACCTTACGGGACCATTATGAGCCTAACTTACCAAAAAAAGGTGGGTTTTATACTATTGCAATGCAACCTCGGTTAACCAGTTTCCATAAACTGTGTTTTCTCGTTTTGGGGTGAATTTCAAATGTTCATAAGTTTCTCATTTTAGGTCTAATTAAGCTCCAATTCGGACACGAACTAGATCTCGACGATACACTCATTTTGACAAATGGCACGTATCATGATGTGGCTTAAAATGAGGGAATTCTTAGAGAGAATATGAGCTCGAAACATGAAAATTCAGATTTTAAAAAGAGGAACATCCCATTCTTTGAAAGGTCATAGCTCAAGATCCCGATGTAGGATTGTCGCAAGTATTAGTTTGTTGCGACCATGCTTCGAAGAGCTTCAATTTGATAAACATTTTGTGTGCGATAAGAGGTCAGATGACGCCAAATTTTGAGGTCGAAGAAGTCACATTTTTCGGTTGCCGGAATCCCATTTTTCATAAACTTCCAAAATTTGGAACGTGCACAAACGAATACCAAATAGGACAAAATTTATCACAAAATGATTGTGATATTATCCTCTTCAATTTGTGATCAAAATAAAGTCTTAGAACATCACGGATCGTGCCGAGTTGGTGGTCGAAGAATCACAAGTTTATGAACTTGGTCGGATTTTGGGTTCTTCCTTAGAACTTCACTCCAAGTCAATAAATGGGTATCAAAATGTGCGTAACAATCCAAACATCTATTCTACAATGTTTGATCGCTCGAATTGCCATCGTAAACGTCTGGAAAAGCTCCCGAGGCCTACCAAAAACAAAAATCCTCTCATGGAGGGATGGTTTGTCATTTGATGAAAAGTGTTTAGGGGTATTGTGGTCATTAATTTTAAAAATGGGAATAATATTTTTATTCATTAAATGTGTAATTTCCAAATATTCTAGATATTTTTGAGTATCCACCCATGTTTTGGGGTTACTCTATATAAGCAAAGTGAATCATTTGTAGACCTAAGTTAGGCATAATGAAAAAATTGAGTAATCTTCCAACTCCCAACTTCCAAACCTTCCACTTCCAACTCCCAACTTCCAAACCTCCCACTTCCAACACCCAACTTCCAAACCTCCCACTTCCAACTGCCAACATCCAAACTTCTTACTTCCAACTCCCAACTCCCTATAACTTCAAATTCCCTACTACCTAGAACCTCAAACTCCCTACTACCTAGAACCTCAAACTTCCTACTCCCTAGCTTTCCCAACTTCTTACTCCCTACACCATACACCTCACCTTAGATCATCATACACTCTATCTTATACACTACCCTAACCCCCTTAGATCAATTCATCTTAGATCTGTACCCCAACATTAACTCCAAAGGTCAATATATCTCTCTAAGAAGTGCTCAAAAGGGACCCTCAAATGTGCGCATAAACCCAAGCTGGCCTAGATCCAATCTCTCGCTTCTTTCTCTCTCTTCATTTTTTTCTTCTCTTCTCTATCTTATTTACTTAAAAAAGAGGCTCTTTGGGTTAGTGACTTTTCGAAGGGCTAAGCTCACGACGTCATTTCCTGAACCTTCCAAGTACTAAGGCTTCAAACCTAGTACCTTTCCTTGTCTCCGGTAATACTTCTTAGGAGAGGTTACACCGGAAGGCCACCCAAATCTTGGGTCTCTTCTTCCTCTCTCTCTTCTTTTTTCTCTCTTCTTTATCTTTTTTTTCTCTCTCTTCACTTTCTTTCTCTCTCACCCACATCAGGATCCACGCTAGGGGCGGATCCCTGTTTCTCTTTGCTCTATCACTTTCTCTCTCTTTGTTGTTCACTCTCTCTCTCTAGCTTAAAAAGCCACGGATGCGCACCTAAGGTGGGCCCGACTTCTCTCTCTTTCCCTTTCTCTCTCACTCTCTCTCTCTCTAGTTTGGGTTATGAACTCGTGCCATAGGTGGGTCCGCTCCTCTTTCTCTATTTCTGCCTTACTCTATCTCTCTCACTTACTCTCTCTCTCTCTCACTCACTCACTCTCTCTCTCTCTCTCTCTCTCTCTCTCTCTCCTTCTCTCGTTTGGGTCACAGACTCATGCCATAAGTGGGTCCGCTCCTCTTTCTCTATTTCTGCCTTACTCTCTCTCTCTCCCTCTCGCTCGAGTTAGACCGGCGCCCTAGGTGGTTTTCACCATCTCTCTCTACTCTCTCATCCTCTCACACCCTCTCATCTAGCCCGAGGTCATGAAGCAGCAACTTAGGCGAGTCCAACTCTCTGTCTCTACACTCTCATTCCCTCACCCTCTCTTGTCGAACCAGATCTCAGACCCGCACCTAAGGCCTGTCCATCCCCTCTACCAAACTCTAACTCTCTCTCACCACTACCTACCCCCAAGGTGCACAAACCCGTGCCATAGGTGGGTCCAATCTCTCTTCATCTCTTTAACTCCTCTCACTCTCTCTCCTTAAATCACACCCTCACTTCTCATTCTCCTATTTTCATGCCATTTCATTTTTTTTTGTTTTATCATTCTCTCTCTTCTACTCATCTTTTATTTTATCATTTCTTCATTCTCTCCCTTCATTCACTTATTCTCTGACCCTTGAGCACTCAAGCTAGGGTCTTCCTGAGATAGTGCATTACGGTTCTAACTCTTAGACTGACGCTCTAACCATCAGTTCACATAGTGTTATTGAGTCATAAGAGACACAGATTCTCTTGCGCTCGATCACTCAAGCTAGGGTCATCCTCAGACAGCTTCCTTAGAGTTTAACCCTTGAACTACTCTAACTACCAAGTTACATAGTGTTCAAGATGTGAGAGATTTCTATCTCTTTCACACTATTTAACTCTCTTCTCCTCCCTCACTGGATCACTTTTAGGGCGCTCTTTCGGTTAGTGACACAATTACGTGCAAAGTCTCATGACTCCACTTTCCAAATCCTTCGGGTACCAAGGCTTTGAGCTTGGTGCTCTCTCTTGTCTCTGGTAATTCTTCTTAGGAGAGTTTAAGCCAGGAGGCTACCCGATTCTTGGGTCATCCCATCACTTCTTCTATCTCATTATCTTCGTCCACTTCTTCTTATCTGTAACTAAACTCCCCATCAATTCACTATTATTCTTCTCTTTCTTCTTTGTCTTTTCTTCTTCTTCTCTATCCCTCTAACTCGTAGACTAGACCCCCAATCTACCATATAACTACTAATAGAAGGAAATCCCAAAAGGTATACCTTGAATGTCACTTTTAGTGTGTGAATCCAAGTACTGTACAGTGAAGCAAGGGAGCCGAATTCAAACCGCGCTGCAAGGACAGCCGGAGGGCTTTCAAAATGATCTAAGAGGGCGAATCGCCCAGACTTGTCCCTTGAACCCAAAATGGCGAGATAGGTACTTGATCCCCTCTTTATTGATTAAAATCTCTCTCCTTGTTGGCTCCTATCCTCACGTCACACACACGCACAGTCACACGTGTGGGCCCCGTTGTTGTTCGAGAGAGGATTCCTCCAACCGAGTCACCCATGTCTAGTCGACCCAGGATGATGAAAAATCAAGCCCAACCAATAACATGTTACCTAAACTGAGAGGATGAAGGAGGATGAGTCACCGGTTGGGCAGCATGTCCTCTATACTGAGAGGATCTATAGATTGGGCAGTGTATCCCCTAAAACAGGATACTTGAGGGTGGTGCGACCCTGGTTGGAAACACCTCCCCTAGGCCTAGAGGATGAAGGGGGCTTCAATCCTAGTTCTTTAGACCAGGATCGAAAGCCCTAACTGTTATGGGTAGCTCGGTAATGCAAACTTGTTGGACTACAGAGCTCGACTGGACTACAGATGAGCTAACTAGGCTGAGCCCTCGAAATTAACCATAAGGTCATGTCTAGTCATCCTAGGAGGTCTAGACGATGCGGTAGACTCACTATAAGAGTCACCTTGAATTGCAAACATGATTATGCAACACAAGAAGCAATCGAAATAAGTTTGAAAATACTCTTTTTTACTTATTGTCACTATAGGTAGGTTAGGCAAAGTTGTGTTCCTAGCTAAAGAAAAAGCTAAAATGATTTAGGATAATATAGGTGCCCACATAAGATCCGGCTACAGTGACTGCGAGAGGCCTGTCCTTAGTTAGAACTGGGTTTGCATTCGTAGTCGAGTTTCCCAAGAGAGGTGCATTGCTTCATTGCTGAATCACCCATATGCCTTATACACGAAGCTAGGTTTCCGCACAAGTCTTGATCGATGTTGGGTTTTTCAAAAACCTTTTGGCACGTTTGACGCGTGTGTGGTTAGTGTGGGAAAGCAACACTCAGTAGTGCGTGTAGTAAGTGTTCAAAAGCACATGAAAGAAAAAAATCGAAAATCTAATGCGAGATAAGCATGAACAAAAGAAGATCTACTCTAATCAAGATATGGTCAGAAAGAATCTAAACTAACAGATTAAGTCACAAGCGAGATTCAAGCAAAATAAGATTATTTTTAATCTAAACACGACAAGATTAGGGAGATTACTTTTTGAGTTTATCTTTTCCTTTTTAGTTTTTTATTCTATCTATTCAAGGAAGGAGATGAAGATGGGTTTCAAAAAAAAGATATGAATGCTCTAAAGATGAGAAAGTATGATCTAAAGATGAATTGAAGATGATATGAATGATCTAAAAAGATAAAAGATGCTCTAAAGAGATAAGGATGCACTTAAAGATGATAAGGATCATCTAAAGAAGATGATCAAGATGATCTAAGTAAGAAATGCAAGATCTAAAGATGATAAGTGTGATCTAAAGATGACAAACATTAAGTTAGAGAAAAACCCTAGTTCTTTCCTTTCCTTTTTTTAATATCCCGGCAAGGATAAAGACTATTTTTAAAGGGATAAGGAAAAAAATTGCATGCAAATAAGAAAAAAGTTGAATCTAATAAGATGGAACAAGAAAAAAGAACAATCTAATTTTTCTATCTTTTACTAATTTTTCATAATTTTACAGAAAGGAAAAACAAGGAATCAGAAAGTGCCAAAAATCATTGAAAGTGGGGGAAATGAGGTAGCAAACCGTCGAAATGTTTTATGGAAAAATCCGTACAGCACGACGCAGAGTGTCTGGCTGCCCGACACGAGCAGCCTCATGGAGCCTTGCATGACCCGCTGAGGGTCGTGCAATACAACACGTAATATGTTAGGTAGAACAGTTGGCCTTAGATTAAAATTTTGGGGTATCGTGTTGGTTTTTTGGTGTTCTTTTGACTTTTTCTTACTTTTTGACTTTTTGTTTTTTAAAACAGTAAATGTAAAATTTTGAAAAGTGTTTTTAGAGAAAAAAATACACAAATTTCGAAGCTCAAGCGACACACAGTGGGTGCCAAACTATTTACTCTCTAATCTGTGCCGATCTTTAGGAAGAGATGAACTCAAATCTTTGTAAAATTGAGTTATTTTATGAAAATTAGAGAAAGTGGGGCCGTTTGAATTATGAAAATAGCTTGGATCCACTCAAATCCGATTCTTTCCTGAGTCCACTGGTAGTGCTAGCTTCCAGATTTGTGTAAAATGCTTGAAAAACACTTTGAAATTTTACTAAATAAGAAATAAGATAATATTACAAAAAAAAAAAAAAAAAACTAAATTAATGATGAAAAATAAACTAATTTAGACAAGAGAAACTTACCTCTAGGAACCCAAAACCTAGAGTTTCGGGTTTTGATCATGTCGCTCTTCTGATTTGCGTTACCATCTCCTTTTTTTTATGCCCAAGTTTTACTGGAATTGGTAGATCGAAGGGTCTTTCACCTAAATCTAGGGTCTGTAAGGATAGAGGAAAGTTCGGGATTTTTATGGTAGAGTCTACCTAGGCTTTTCTTGGGCTTGGAAGAGGATTTCCATTGTTTTCGAAGGCTTTGGGGATCTTCTAATGTAAAATCCGTATCCTGAGAGTTTTTGTGTCTTTTTATGATTTTTTTAATATTCAAGGAATTTTTGTATGTTTTCCTATTTTTAGGTATTTTTGGGTCTTTTTCCTAATTTTGGGATTTTTCTCTTAGTTTATAAGGATTTTGGTAGTGTCTTAGTCTATTTTGAAGGGGTTATTTATAGATTTGAGTTAGGGTTAGGCTTGAAACCTAATCTCCTAGGTTAATTAGGGTTAATCTGAGTATTTTCTTTACTTTCTCAATTTATACTAATTTTTTTGGGTTTTTCAGAATTTTAAAACGCTTTTTGGAGTCATCGGGTCTCTCGACAAGGGCCACAGCAACCCGTGTGATGTGTGGACTATCACGCGACCCATGTGACACGCTAAGCCATGCGTGGGTCTCCTAGGACCATTTATTAGGGGGTATTTTGGTAATTTCCTCATGAAAATCATGAAGCTTATTACTTGTGATCCGTAAGTCTGAATCGGGCGATTTTTGGATTGTTGGAAAAATGCCGAGGTCTACTAAGGTTTGGAATAGGTTTGGCCAGGTTTGGAACAATTCTACTAAGTCTAAATGCCTATGGTCTATTAAGATTTTTGTAGTCCTTTGGACTCATAATCGAGGTTTTAGGAATTCCTTTAGCCAAAATTTCAAATGGGCTATCTACAATGGATATGAAAAAAAATAGATTTCAAGTCTTAGAAATAGCGCACCTTGTGTCGTCAATTTTCAAGTTTTTCAAATATTCATAAATTTGCTCTATCTAAACTATTTTTATAGTTTTAAATTTTAAAATTAGAGATGAAAATAATTTTCAGGTTATTATAAAGCTTTTTGATACTAAAATAACACATTTTGGAACTATTTGAAGGTCTGTCTTACTTTGATTATTAGGGCCTCTGCCTGTACAAACCACATCCTTAAGTTAAGTATATACATATATTATTTAAATATTGTAACTAAAAATATAGTTTTATTTCTTTAGGTATTATTTAAATATTATTACATATTATATACTAAATATTATTTAAATATTTACACTATTTATGTCAGGTCTAGATCGAGTTTACATGGACCCGGACTATTCAAGTCCATGATTTGGACTCACACCCGACCTGTCGGGTCCAATTTTTTGACCCATACCGGGACTCAGGTCGGGTACGGCTTAGGTCTGGTTCGATTATCGGGTGCTGGGCCTCTACTCGGGTCTGGGTCCATTGCCACCCCTAATTTAGACAATTTTTGGTACAAATGAAACATACCGACCAGAATAAGAAATTTATCAGTAAGAGGTACGTATTTACATAATATGCTCAGAACGAGAGCTTGCTTATTAGACCTAAACTCTCTAGGACCGTTTATATAAACCTTTTCTCAACTTCATACGTTGGCGTGGCTATATCTGTCCAAATTCTAGATTGATATAAATAAGTGATTTAAAAAACAGATCGATGACTAGGATTGTCAATTGCAAAAATTGGTCTGGATCGGTAAATCTGCGGTCTAGATCGTCATTTTACTCATAGTGAACTGGCAAAAAAAATATGTGCAAATATAATGAACCAGCCAAGAACCGATCTAAAACAGTGAATCGACATTTTTACTGTAGAAAAACTGCGTTTTTATTGTAGCAAATCTTTGGTTTTCTTCTACACTTGGACGATTTCTTATATATCTACAGATCTGACATGAGGCGTCCGATTCTAGGTTTAGACCGGTACATCCCGTCATGACCCGACATTTTATAAATCACTTCCCGTCATGACCCGACATTTTATAAATCACTGATATAAATACTGAAATTCACAAACAATGTAAATAGTTTAATTTGTGAGTAAAATATTATATTAGGGTACACATACATATGAACATTTACTAAATGTATTTAACCATTGGACATGTAATTATCCTTGCTTTGTAATAAAAAAAGTTTTTGAGCAAGGGTACGGTTCATCATTAGGAGGGATAAAATAGATATTTCAATAAGGACTTATTGGTATGTAATCCTCTTTATGGGTAATGTCATATTCTATATGGATAATATTGTTCTCCAATACAATTAATAAATTTTTTTTTTCCTATCATGAATTTCTACTTCACCTTTGAATAATTATTTAAATTACCCTTAAATAAAAGTTATTAAATGTTAAAAAATAGTGACTACACTGTAGTGCCGAGGTTCTAAACAATCACAATAGAGCCTACCTTAAAATTTTCACTAGAAAAGGTTGTTTTGATGCCCAAATATCTTCAAATTGATCATCTCGACATCAAGATGCATGGATATGACAAAAAAAATGGATTTCAAGTTTTGGAAATAGTGTATTTGTAATGCATTTTTTTACCGTTAATTTTCTAGTTTTTATGGATCTGCTTGATCTACACTATTTTTGAAGCTTTAAAATTTATAAATAAAGATAAAAATTTATTTCAAGGCTATCAAAAAGATTTCCTGCATTGAAACCACATTTCTCAACACCATTTGATGGTAAGCTTTAATTTGATTATTTAGAAAGTAGGCTCTATACAAACCGCACCCTTTAACAAATGCTCACATATAGGTGTACACTAACATAATCCAATACTAAATTCTGATTAAACTTGATCGCAATAGATGAAAATTTAGATGTTTTCTTATGTAACATACATACCCTAGAATCTATTTAATGCATAGAACTTTAACACTTTCCACAGTTGGACCAAAATAGTAATTTCATTCATTTTACGGCGCAATGATGGTGTAGTTTGTAAGTCATTTGGAAGATAAGATCAATTACTTAAAAAATTTAAATGTTTAAGGCTCCTTAAAGGTGTCTGTTTTTTAGAAAGTTGGTACACTAAGCTAAAAGAAAGTTTAGTGTGAACAAGAAGCACCATTCTCCTAAAAACCCCAAATCCAATCTTAGTAAAAGTTCCGATTTGCTAATCCCTACTTTTTTTTCTTTTTACTTTTGTCTCTTTTTTCTAAACCCCGGTTCTTTTCACATGCAGTGTAGAGAAGAAAGAAAAATAAAGTTACCTTCCAAACTTCAAAATAAAGACAAAAAATCCCGACACAAGGAAAGGCACAAAGCTCTAAATGGAGCTTATTGATTTTAATAAAAGTATTGTCCAATGTCTTTCTCTCTCTCTCTCAAATTTATTGATTTTGATAAAAGCTCTCTCTCTCTCACAATGGAATTTTTTGATTTTGATAAAAGTATGACTAAACTCTCTCTCTCTCTAAATGGAATTTGTTGATTTTGATAAGTATGACTAAGCTCTCTCTTTCTCTCTCTCGAGCTTATCTCACAAGCTTTACCCCCACTAACACTTTTTGAGTCACACTTTTTCTTTACCCTTTGGACAAAGCTCGAGGATTTGTCTTCATGTGATCGGGGCTCCACAGCCATCATTAGGTATAACCCACATGGACTTGGTAAGATATTGAAAAATTTTGAGCCATGGTCAAATCCAATTTTGAAAATCCGAAAGCAAATTTAGCTGAGGGCTAAAGCTAATTCTTGGTCTTCTATCCTCCACCCAAAATGATAAAAAGGAAAATAGAGTATATTGTCTCCCTTTATGCATATATCTTCATTCCAAAACAGTTTACTTTGTCTCCAAATATTCGCAAATGTTCGTGTACATATTACAAAGAAGGATCTGATCAACCTCCGTCTTTACTTTATGTGGAAAGAGAGAGGTTACCCTTGTATTTTTCTCTTTTTTTTTCTATTTTCTTTGAGGAGAGATAGAGGTTAACCAGGTGAATATGTTCGATTTATGTGACCATTAAAGAGAGCTTGTAAATCAAATTTTAGTGGAACATAAAATGAGTAGGAGTGTGATCGTGTGTGGCCTATGAGATGCAAATGTTATTTGTCATAACTCATACAAAATTTCACGTGCTAAGCAAGTCAAGTTAGAAAACCTTTGATGTCTAGGTATGGAATAAAAACCGATAAAGGTGGATGGGTTATCTCTTGATGAGGTTGGAATTACTTATATGATTGAACCAAGGGATTGTGTGATCTTTGTGTGTAATAATTGGTCTTGAATACAAGGTCTAAAGCCTCATAACCGATCCATTATACGGCATGTGCATATGATGACCGTATTGGGACCATTGAAGGTGATGCAAGCACATATGCGAGAGATTACATCTATGCACCATAGAGTTGTGCTTGTATTAGGTATGTGACCTTAAAACTCGTGTCTAGGGAAGAACATGAATCCGTAGACATGGATTATATTCTCTTACTTAGCCCAATCATGAACCGCTACAGTGGATTGTGAGTGATGGGTACTGCTGAGTCATGGGTACTATTGGGTCATGGGTTCTGTTGGGTCAATTTGAGAAAGCAAGTGTGGACTATAGCACAGAATAGAAGAGAGAGTTTCATAATTATTAAATCCTAAACCTAAAAGGATCTTATTCCCATCAAATTTATTTTCTTAAATATTGATTAATTTTAGAATAATTAATTTAAGATTTTGAATATTTTATTGTATTTATTAAAAATTAATTAAAATATTCAGGGATAAATAAAATCATTATTTCACATTCTTAAAAAAAATTATTTCATAAATTAATTATTTTTTACTGCATGGGCTCATGGGAGCCCATTGGATCCACTGAGTTTGAGTGGGGGGCCCACTAGGTGGCCCTAATTAGCACGCCATTTTTAGTGGGACCATGTGGGGCCACACCCCACTTTGTGGAGATCCACATTTTATGGCTAGTGTTGATATGTTTTAAAGATAAGAGATTTGTTTTGAAAATAAGATATATTTTAAAAGATTGAAGTGCATAAAAAAATATAAACCAGAAGAGAGTTTTTTACTAAATACAATGTATCTAATATTTGAGTATATCTTTTATTTGAGGTCTAGGAACTGAAGGATAAGGTTCTAGTACCTTCATTCTGATCTTGATGGTGGATCTGATAAATGGATGACTCAAATCTCTCACCCCACTGGTCTCCAAAGGACAGATTTTGTAATAGTATCTCTAAGAAACTCTATCCACTCTTGGAACTCTATAAATAAGGGCATCATCTCCCCTTCTAAAAAGACAACTCTCTCCCTTCTCACTTTTTACTCTCTCTTTAGGGGGCACGCCCCACTCTAGGCTTCTCTATGCTCTCTCTAAAATATTCTCTCGCTCTCTCTCCCAATAGGTCTTAAAGGGGATGGGGGGTGGTCACACCCCACCCAAAGTAGAAAAGGTGGGAATGCCCCACATAGTCTAAGATTACTTTTTTGTAGTTCAACTTCCTCTCATTTTATGAAGAGATAGCCAAAGCTTTCCATATTGAGATCTGATATTGACCTTTTGATCGCACACGCTTTTGGAGGAGGAGACCCGGTGTGAGGTGTTTCAAAGATTAGTTGAGATAATCTTTCGGCATTCATCTTTTGATTTTGTAAGTTCATTATCCCTTATGTACTTTTCCTTTAGCTTTGTATTATCTTTTTATTATTCAATGAAACTAATTATCTTAGTGGCAGCAAGTGAGGGCTTATTTATTCATTTATTTATTTCTATTGAGTTGAATTAATTGTAAAGGACTATTGTAAGTGTTCAAGTCGGTATAGAAAAAGACAAACAAAAAAGTATTGTACATCGTATTGTATCACGTTAGCCCTATTTTCAAAACGACCATTCATTGATGTCTTAAAAAAACATATTGGGGCTTGAATCTATCACATGCTGGATTGATCCAGATTGTTGTTTCGAAACTCAGCAGAGCCTCTTGGGCAAGGGCGAGTTTCTTCGAGTTTTTGTGTACAATTAGGTGTACATAAATGAATTTTTAAAAGGAAAAAATATATATAAGGTGTATGGTGCACCTAAAAAACCCACAAGAGAAGGTTGTTCTTATGCTGCAAAACCCTCAAATCGGTCATCACGGCCTCGAGATTAATATACATGAAAGAAGTGGATTTCTAGTCCTAAAAATAGTTTATTTTTTAACATATTATCTGGATTGTCCATTTTCAAGATTTTTTCTAGTGTTTATCAATCTACTTGATCGTCACTATTTCTAGAACTTTAAATTTCATAGTTTGGGGAAATAATAGATATTTAATATCAGTGGAAGGCTTTGTGGCACCGAAACTGCATTTTCAGCATAGTTTTGGGGTATTCCTTACTTTAATAGTATAAGGTTGACATCTTATACAAACCTCACCCTTTTTAGAATATCCGCAATTGTAAATCAATTTTATTTATTAAATCTGTTTTTGATATTTTTAAGCTTATTTTGACTTTTTAAGGTTTTTTTGGTTTTTTTCTACTTTGACCTTATACATGACTTGAACAAGTCCACTCGGACTCACCTGAATGATTCGCGCACTCCAAGGTTGAGTACCTAAGTCGAGACTAGTTTCAAAACACTTATCAAAATTGGTGAATTGATACATAATGAAGAAAATACAAATAAAAAAAAATTAACAAGAATTGGATGATTCAAGTCATGCAAGAACCGGATTGCCCACCTACTCATCCCAAGTAGAACCAGACAATTTTAGTTTGTCTGACCAAGTTTTAAAATATTGGGCTTACGGTCGGTCTTTCATTGGTAGTCATCATGTTCACATAGTGAACGTCAAGTAGATAGTGTACTGCACACCATACTATTGAAAAAAAATTGTATGGATGAAACCGTGGCTGTAGAGTGTGGTTGTAGAGGTTTTAAAACAAATTTAGATGGAAGAACCTTCTTGTATTTAGCCATGCTAAAAGCACTCTCTGACTTTGCCCCCTTACTTTTAAAAAAGTATTGAAGAAGGTAAACTGAGCAAAACACTCCTCGCCATATCGTAAAACAGAAGATCAAAATAAAAATCTGACATTATTGCATCGAATAGGCAAGCATTAAAGTTGCCTCAATGGAGGAAAGAGAGCACAAATTTTAGAAAGAGAAAGGCAGTAGCGAATTTTAGAGAGATTGAGCTTATCTGAGAGAAAAATGAGTAAGAAAATTGATATTCAAATGGGGAAAGAAAAATTTATAGAGTTCCGGCGGCTTGTCATCGTGTGACTGATGTCTTTCTAACCGTCATAATCCAACGGTTGTTAACCAATTGAACTGTGAAAATAGTCATGATGCACACGAGCCCACAGGCACAACAACTATTGGATCTGATGCACCTTTTCAAGTTTTGGTCATACCTGGGACTTCTAATGGTCACCACACACCAATGTCCATTAACACAATGGCTATTACCATTACCATTGGATCACACACTCAACCATCCGATGCCCCGTTTCAAGTCTAGCTTGCATCTAGAACTGCCTACCACCAACATGCACATTTTCCCATGGTGAACCTGTATCATCCGAATCACCTTTTTGAGTTTGAATCGCATCTCTTAAATATTGGGCCTGCCACGAGCCTGACCGAACCCGTGTATGGGCTAAATGTGACATTGCGAGTGTGTGTATGATTATAGACACCCTCCTCGAAATTCTGACTAGGAGAACTCCTAAAACCCTCGATTCTGAGCTTAAAAGACCACAAAAACCCTCGTAGATCATAGACAACCTAGACTTAATATAATTGCCCCAAAACTGCTCAAACCCTATCCCAACTTGAAGTATACCCCGAGACCTTTCCAACTAAGAATTACCTGAATCGGATCCACGATTAAAAATATCCAACAAATAACAATTTAGTCCCTATGAGACCCCAAGTGTCGGGCCACGGTTCGGGCCCTAACGCAGCCCAACCAACCCGAAAGTGGCCTAATAATGCAGTAAAGGTGTTTTCTTTGATTAGATAAAGCTAAAACTTCAAGATAAGTAAAAAATATTCCGGAAAAATTCTTAACAAATCAAGAAAAAATTGAATCTTATAAATACCTTATACCCCCCACCATAACCCAAAAGAGACCCCAAAAAAAGAGATCAAGAAATCCCCTAGAAATTTTCAAAATTAAAAAAATAGCCCAAAACTACCTAAAAATAAGAAAAACCTTTAGAAAATTTTTAAAATATTAGAAAAAATCTCCATAAATCACAAAATATCCCTAAATTTATATTCAACCTTTGGAGATCTCAAAACCCTTAGAAAACTAAGAAAAATATTCTCCAATCCCTAAAAAAGCCTAGGTAGACCCTACCTAAAATTCACAACTTTTCTCCCTGCCTTAAGAACCCTAGATCTAGGATAAATAACATTAGATCTACCAATTTCAGCAAGCAAAAGGTGTCCAAAAAATGAGATGGTGGTATAAATTGAAAGAGCGGTCTGATCCAAGCCCGAAACTCCGGGTTTCAAGTCCTTAGGGGTAAGTATCTTTTTCTTTGTTTAATTTAGCTTTTTTTTTTTCTTCATTTAATTTTCTGTTTTATTTATTTTTTCTGAAATTTAATTTATTATTAGATTTAATTAAATTTAGAAACATTTTTTTTAGATCAAAATATGGATTTGGAGCTGGCACTGCCAATGGACTTGGAAAAAGATCGGATTTGTATAGATCTGAGATTTTTTTGAGCCCATAATTCAAGCGATCTCATTTTCTCTGCCTTTTCAAAAATAACTTAGTTTTCTAAGATTTGAGTAGGTCTCATCTCAGAGATCAGCGCAAATCGAAGCGTAAACAATGACATCTGAAGTGTGCCCTTGCACCCACACACACCTCACATGCTCCGCTCATGCACCCACACTCTCTTTTGTTCCATGAACATGTCTAAGAGTGTTCCCACATAAAAGCCACTCTTATATGTATTGATATTGTTGAAAAATTTTCATATGTGTATACAAGGGTGGACAAAAAAAAAGAAAGAAAATAAACAAGAGAGAGGAAATGATATATCATATAATATGCAGAAAGAAAATATAGACAATATACATACACACTGCTCAAACTCATGAAGATCGAAAGTGAACTACTAAGAGTTTTGAAATAAGGCCTAAGAAACGAGGAGCATTATGGGACTTTATAGAGAAGTTGGCAAGCTGTACAGAAGATGAGATATATAGACGAGAGATTGTACCCGTTAAATAGTCATGTCAAACAGAATGATAAGTGCCTTTAATATGCTTGGTACGCTCATAGAACTCATGATTCTTAGCAATATAAATTACATATTTAATATAAAAATATCAAGGAGTAGAAGCAGAACGTTTCATGTCCAAGCCAACTAATAACCAATGAAGTCAAACAACCTTAGTTGTTCGTTGAGGAGATCAAACAACAAAGGGGACCTTAGATTAGAAGAAACTCATTGAGGGAACAACACCAAATCCATCAAGGTGATGAATGTGGTGGTCAGATTTAGGACTCTATCTGAGGAGGCTGAAGTTATGCGTAAGATTTTTCTTTCCCTTCTCTCCTTTTTTTGTGGCTTTTAAGGATGGTGGATTTCAAAGGGTTGTTTTGGTGGTGGTTTCATCACAAAACAGTTTCAATAGAGGGCTTTCTCACCAAATCTAACTAAGATAATTATAAAGGATCAGGCTTTAATACCATGTGAAAGAAGAACAATTTTCTCAGCATGGACCTTGTTAGAAAAGTCTCATATACATACGTTTATACTTGAAAATTTGAGCAAGGGAATTTAACTTCGCCTTGGCTTCGAGTGCAAACAAATCAAAGAATTGGAAGAAAATGAGTCCCGTCAAATTACATTTCGAGGGAGAATCGGGTCATAAGACCTTATCCTTCTCGAACCGCCGGCAAAGCCGGCTTCCCTTCTATTTCAACCTTGGAACTCAACAAGAAGGTTTTCAAATAGATTTGAAGATAAAAAAGGAGATTTCAGAAGAATAGATGTAGAAAAGAGAGAAGAGAGGATAACCAACAAATAAACTAACAAGCTAGGGAACTAAAGATAAACAAGGGTGAAGAATTTAACTATAAAATATAAAAAGAACAAAAAGATAAAGAGCATGGAAACCATAAAATCTAAACCATTACCTAAGCTAAGCATGCAATATCTAAACAAAGAAAATAAAACTACGAAGATAAGAAGACAAGTGTAAAGAGAATAGGGGAGAGAAATAGGATGAAGATGGCTCAGAAAGGCGAATGGTTGCACAGTCAATCCCGGTTTTTAATGGGGCAAGTAGAAATAGGATGAAGATGGCCCGGAAAGTCGAATTATCCGGACCGAGGCTACTCAAATGGCGTAGTTTTGAATTTGATGGTTTAGGTTGGATAGAGGCTACTCAAATGGGCTCACCTTGGGGCTTTCTCTTACAATCTTAAACTTGACATCAAGATCAAGGGAGTTTGGATATAGCCTAGGCTTAAAATCCTGAAAATTCAGATATAGCCTAGGCTCAAAGAAAATCAAAATCCAGACCTTGAGCTTGAGGCAAAAGGAGGTATTTATAAGCAAAACATACCCTTCACAGTTGTGTAGGTTGGTTTTGTATGAATTTCGAACCATAGATTTCTCGCTATGTTTGGAGTGGCGCCGGTGGCAATTGGATCAACGCCATGTTATTAATGATGTATTAATGACAGTCAACAAATATTACTTGCTGTTAATTCGGTTGATACGGCTTTGTCAATATTTGGTGCCGTTGGTAATGGCGGCAATGGCCTTCCGACTGGCCCCAACTTCTTGTTTGGACACATGTCGTGTTTTGGTGATTTTGATGGATCAATCACAACTTGAAGCTATCCCTAATGGCACTGGCGATGTTTGCAGTGTCGCTAAACGCCTGGTGCTTTTGGTCCCATTGGGGCAATGTCAGGTCAATGGATGTTAGATTTACGTAAAGGATTCAGGTGGGGTGAATAGTTTAAAATATTCAGGTGGTCTGCCTGGGACATTTCAACCTATCCATAATTTCTCTAGTCAAGATCAAGGTTACTACAATGTACATAATTGGTAGATACAAGAAAGGAAAGAAACTATAAGGGAAATAATACATCTCAAAATATATCACAAGCTATATGAGGAAAGAAAATACACACAATATACATGCACAATTATTTAGAACCATATAAAAATCCGAAAGTAATAATGGTTTATAAGGCTATTGCTTTTGGTACAAGGAGATCACAATTAATCTTAGCGGTTAGATTGTGAAATCCAATAGCTAGATGTGTATCATATAGTTCAAGAAATTTTAATTTGGACTTTGTACCTAGTTAATGTTCAATAATGATTCGAACTTCGTTATTCCATAAATAAATGGTCATACTGTCCATATTTCCGAGAAATAGTGGTATCTATTCTCCTTGTTTCCAAATAATGGAAAAATGTATTGTAATGCTCTTATCAAGCACTTGTTAGCACAAGCTAGCTAATTGTAACCTTACGGGCATGTTTGTCTTGGATCATTAAACAAAAACTCCATTATTTTTGTATCAAGCTTGCGATGGGAAAGATTTTTGTCACATGTTTTTATCTATCTCATTTTGAGAGATCTTAAAAATGCCACATACTATGCGTTCAATGAAGTACATCTCAAGGTTAAAAATATAGGAAAATTGATCAATTTACCTTTTTTCTACTATTCGAACTCAACATCACATGTATTTTCAAGGGGATTTTGAAATGAAAATTAAAAAAAAGGGTAATTATTGATATCTTTAGTGTATTTTGACAATCTTCCAAATAATCAGTTTTCAATGTAATATGAACAACAATATTATGATTAGTAAGGTTCCTTAACCATATTACCCCTTTGTGCAGTGGCTGTAACCTACCTTTTCCTAAGAGACTCTCAAGTTGTTTCTTTAAAATCATATGATTATGACATAGTTCATTCCCTCCATGTAAAACCTCATCTTGGAGGTTTTTTACAACCATAGGTCATGGGATGTAAACTCGCAACAAACCTCATAAAAAAAAATTCCATATGTACGTTATATTTGCCTAAAAAAAATGTCTTAAGATTGAACAAAGATAAATAGATTTTTGAACAATTGGATCTAAATTTTTAAGAACTTAAAACTTAATTTTCTTCTGAATCTATAATTAGTGGTTGTTAGGTGTTCTGTCTCATGAGGGAGGGGCACCGGTGATAACATTTCATTAAAGGGGTATTAAGTGACAACAACCTATTGGGTTGTTATGAGTGGATAGCCACTCATGTGAGTTGGGTGGTTATGAAGTATTATCTTTTGTCTTTTTATAGATAGATAGATAGATAGAGAGAGAGAGAGAGAGAGAGAGAGAGAGAGAGAGAGAGAGAGGGAGGAAATGGATCTCTTGTCATAAGATAACAACTATGTGAGATGAGGTAGAGATTATAGGGAAACAAAATATCATTCCTCACAAAAGGGAGAAACTTCACGGAGTATTAGGGTTGTTTATCCTCACCTTGGACCACTTCTTTAGGTGTACCTTTCTTAGTGTATTACAAAAATACAGAGAGCCTTCTCCGAGAGAGAAAAAAAAGAGAGAGAAAGTTACCCTTCTTTTTAAAGAGAGCATAAAAAGAAGAATAGAGAGAGTCACGCCTGTTAACGAGAGGTAGAGAGAATCTTTCTTTCAGAGAGAGAAAGCTTTTAGAAAAGAAAAAAAGCCTCTTAAAGAGAGAAAATAGTATAAAAGAAATCAAAGAACTCAAGAAAGCTTGTTTCTTAGAAGAAAATTGCAACCATTATTTTAATAGTGGGTCTGTCTCTTTCTCCTGTGGACGTAGCCTGAAAATGTGAATTACGTAAATCTCGTTGCCAGTAAGCTATTTTTATTTTATTTTATTTATTGCATGTTTTCTCACTCATACACACACATTATATTGGGTGCATTTTATGTCCCGTATCTGGGTTCTGTTGTGCACATCAGCATTCATGCGAGAGGGCTCGAATGAATGAGCCCAACAAGTGGTATCAGAGCATATTTCCCTTGATTCCAACACACCGCTTTGTCATCCCTATCACCATTTGACGGTGTAGAGAACCCAGTGGTCATAGGACAAGCAATGAAGAAAACCTCCTTGTAAGCTCGCTCATACTTGTCCGCCGAGCATAGTGTTTTTGGGACATGTCATCAAGTAGAAAATGTTGGTGAGTCGCCATTGTACAAAGAGGGTCTTGACCGACGGAATGTCGATCACCACCTTGACTAATAGTGAATCACTTTAACCGTCGAAAACTCACATTGACTGACGGTGACACCCTGTTAGTCGGTGAGTGCTTGACCGCCAATGAACAACCAGTGAGTGCTTAACAGTCAACAGATAATTGACCGTCGACGGATAATTGACTACCGATGAATTGATAGATAATATATCCTTGACAAATAACATATCCTTGACAGATGATGAATCCTAGATAGATGATGGATCCTTGACTGCTGACGAATCCTTGACTGATGGTGGGAGCTTGATAGACGGTGAACCTCCCTGACTGCTGATGAATAAATGTGAGGGGTGTGAAAAATAGTGTGTGTTGGTTAATGATGGATTCCAGTATCATGAGTAGGATGATACCGCTCAATGAGAATAACTGGATCATCTGAAAGCCAAAGATAGAAGATTTATTATACTATAGGGACTTGTACATACCAATTTAAAGGGTTAAAAAACACGCCCGAGTGTTCGGAACCATCTGACAATAGTTGAAAGAAAATGTATTTTACCACGTGTCAATAAAGACATACACCACGTGATTGTGCGATAAGATACATGACCTGTACGGGAGGAAGACTGTCAGGAATAAGGCTTTCTTGATCTGAAAATTTGTAAACATAAAGTTTAGGTACTAAAGATCCGTTGCAGAGCACCTGAATGAGGTGCAAAGCCTTGTTAATCAACTCACAACGATGAAGTTGTTTTTAAAAGATGAGCTACAAGCTCTATTTTTGCTCGATTCGCTATCGCACAGTTCAGATATCCTAGTAGTCTTTGTGAGTAACTCTACACCTGATAGAATAGTGATCATGAGTCAAGTCACTAGCAGCATGCCGAATGAGGAGATGAGAAGAAAATCTTCCAACACATCAAACTCAGAAGCTCTTATCACAAATAGAAGAAGGTCTGGGAATAGCAACCAAAACCAATCAAACCTAGCTAGATCGAAGACAAGAAAGGAGATCACATGTTTTCATTGTGGCAAGGAAGGGCACATCAAGAAAGAGTGTCGAAAGCTCTAGAAAGAGCGGAATGATGATAACACTAAGAATGATTGTAAGGAAACCACTGCAGGGACTACAGATGTTGGTCTGGTTAGAAACTGTGGTGATGGGTACATAAATATTGCATTAGGTTCAATCAACTCCGACTAGGTTATAGATACTGGAACATCATTTCATGTTACCCCACATAGACACTATTTTTCTTCTTACACAACAGGAGATTTGGCTCTGTGAAGATGGAGAACAATGGTTTCTCGAAGATTGTAGATAAGGGAGATGTACACATCAATACTGACCTTGGAACGAAGCTTGTGTTAAAGGACATCAGACATGTACCAGATATTTGTCTGAACCTCATCTCAGGAGGGTGTTTAGATGATGAAGCGTACCACTTATTGTTTGATAACGGACATTAGAAGCTGACAAGGAGATCTTTTGTCTTAGCAAAGGGCAATATATGTTGTTCACTCTACATAACATATGTGCAAAGTATCCAATACTGAAGTTAATGCCACCATGGAAGAACCCTCACATGTCTTGTGGCACATGCATCTTGGCCACATGAGTGAGATAGGAATGAAAATCTTAGCAAAGAAACAGATTCTTCCCATGTCAAGAATGCATCTCTAACCCCATGTAACCACTGTTTGTTAATAAAATAACATAGAGGCTCTTTCTTTAATAGGAGCTCTAACGATACAAAAATCATGGATCTAGTATATTCAAATGTGTGTGGTCCCATGGAGGTGAAGTCGCTTGGTGGTGCATCATACTTCGTCATCTTTATTGATGATGCTTTAAGAAAGGTGTAGACGCACTTGATGAAATCGAAAGATCAAGTGTTTGAGATATTTTAGAATTTCCATACTAAGGCGGAAAGGGAAACATACAAGCTTCTAAAGTGTCTTAGATCAGATGACGAGCGGAGTATACCTCGAATGCTTTCAAAAGCAATTGTGTCAAGTGTGGCATAAGGAACATAAAGACAGTGACATATACCCCTCAGCATAATAGTGCAGCAGGAAAAATGAATTGTACTATTATGGAAAGAGTTAAGAGCCTGCTACTCGCCGCCAAGTTACCAAAGCCATATTGGGGTGAAGCAGTCCTCATAGCATGTTACCTAATAAATAAATCTGTGTCATTTCCTTTGGATGGTGAAATCCCAGCGAGAGTTTGGACCGGAAGAGATATCTATTACTCACACTTGAAGGTGTTCAAGTGCAACACATTGGTGCATGTGCCCAAGGAACAAAGATCCAAGTTGGATGAGAAAGCACTCCTATGTATCTTCTTAGGGTACTCAGATGAAGAGTTCGGTTATAGGCTATGGGTTATTGAGAACAAGAAAGTTATCAGGAGTAGAGATGTGGTCTTTCAAGAAGAGCTTATCATTGAGGACATGAAAAAGTTAGAAAAGCTACAAATCGTCACTGATTCAGAACTGATCACAGTTCCTCTTATTGTGGTACATGAAGACGGGGGAGAAGTGTAACAAGAGGATGAGTCCCAAGAGTTTGACATGCCAGTTCCAGGTGATGTGGAGTAGGAGGGCCAGCCTATTGAAGAAGTTACACCTATAACTGAGCTGAGAAGGTCCTCTAGGGACATAAACCCTCTACAAAATACCCTGCATCGAAGTATATCCTACATATTGAAGGGGATGACCAGAAAGCTACCGAGAAGTCTAGACCAACAAACACAAAAAAGTGTTGGTTAAAACTATGTAAGATGAGATCAGATCACAAAAGGGTGTGGGTTAAAACTATACAAGATGAGATCGAATCCTTGCATAAGAATCACACCTATGACCTGATTTAAGCAAACCTATGACCTGATAAAGTTGCCTAAAGGCAAGAAAGCACAAGAGTTAAGTGCCATGAAGAGCCCTTCAACTAAAAAGAAGAAGAAAGAAATGTAGAAAGTTCCCTACGTGTCAAGCATATGAAGTTTGATGTATGTCATGGTATGCATAATACTATGTATTGCACAGACAGTTGGAAAGGTGAGCAGATTCATCGCTAATCTTGGCAAGGAACATTAAGAAACAGTTAATTTGATATTTAGATTTCTCAAAGGAGCATCTAAAGTTTATTTGAACTTTGGGGAGAGGAAAACCTTTATCGCAAGAGTACACATATGAAGACATGGTTAGAGAACTAGACTTCGAGAAGTCAATACTGAGATACTTGCTAACTTTTGCAGGGGGTTGTTTCATTACAGTCCAACCTGCAGAAGGGTGAAAAATTGTTGCAACTAGAGAAAATCCACACCAACAGCAGTACGTTAGAGATGATGACCAATACCTTAGCTAGAGATAACCAAGGGCAATGATGAAGCATGGTTGATATGGATGTTATATGAGCACTTAGTTGATCTGCGAAGGGAAACCTCCCTCCTGGGACTGGAGGGGCAATTGTTAAGTGTCACGTCCCATGAGGGAGGGTCACTGGCGATAATATCTCATTAGATGGTTACTTAGTGATAACAACTCATTCTGTTGTTATGAGTAGATAACCACTCATGTGAGTTGGGTGGTTATGAAATATTATCTCTTATCTCTTTAGAGAGAGAGAGAGAGAATATGGATATCTTCGTATAAGATAATAACTACGTGAGATAAGGCAGATAATTTGGAGAAAAAATCTCATCCTTCATAAAAAGAGGAAACCTCATGTATTATTAGGGTTGTATCTCCCCACTATGAGCAGTTTCATTAGGTATATCTCTCTTGGTGTATTAGAAAACTACAGAGAACCTTCTATGTGAGAGAAGAAGAAGAGAAAAAAAGTTACCTTCCTTTTAGAGAGAGAGGAAGAAGAATAAAAGAAGAGAGAGAGAGAAGCATGTTAGAGAGAGAAAGAGTATTTTTTTCTTTTTGAGAGATAGCCTCTAAAAAAGCAAAGAAGCCTATGAGAGAGATAAATGTTGGAAATATGGCCTATCAAGGCCTAAATTCCAGTATCTCTCATTCAGTGGGAGCGATTGAGAGATTGAAATCTTGGCGTCTTACGAAATGGAGCCGAGATTCCTTTACCCCGAGTACGCATGAGGTATCAAGAGTTCACGTGTGGAGAAAGCAATTTCTCAAGGAGGTGTAAGGGTCACCTCCTAGTCATGATTTTATAGGTTAGCCTCATGTTTAGCTTCAATCGGCCAGGGCTTGGAGAATCCAAATGAGAAAAATAGAACCCGAGCACTTATTGAGTATTTGGCTTGTATGGAACGGTCAAGACTTATGGGACATCAGTCTGTATCCTGACATGAGACCATTGCATGGCATGTGCATTTTCATTTCGTACGGGAAGCCACTCTTCCAAATGCATTATCCGAGTTTGGAAGAGCCAGTGCACATGTGCTTTGAGAAGACCCCTGTAATTGAGTTGGATTATGTCCCACAGGGGTACACCTGTAATCCAGTGAGAGCCGAATGATTGGAAGTTCTGGCTCAATGACTTTAATATGGTCAATTATGTGTCATTGCTTTAGATTGTGAAACATAGGTCTATTAGGTCGATCTGAGACTCGACAAAACATCATTCGGGACTTGTCCAATGGAGTACTTAGATATCTATAGTTATTAGCCTGAGATCCCACTATACTTTTTGTTCGATTTTATAATGATGAGAAAAACCTAATAATTGTTCAAAAATGCTTTAAATATTTATTGTGAATTTTAGATAATTTGTTCAAAATTTTAATTGCCAAAAAAAATAAGGGTTTTAATACTATTTTGCTCAAATTCCACTTTAGTCCTGACCTGATAGTAGCATGTGGCATCCGAGTGGCCATAGGGCTACCACATGGAACCCCACACGTCACTCTAGGATCACCGCCCAGCTAGGCATTGATCCTTAGGCAGGGGACTAGATTGGCATTTGGTTGCTTGTTTTATAAGGAGTTGTGTTATGGTGTCTTGTTATATTTTGTTATATTTTGTTATATAATGTTATAAATTAAGGCCCCTTTTTATCACATGTCTTAATTAACTCATACATAGATCATGCATGGCATGTGTAAAGTTTAATTAATTTATTTATTTGATATTAAATAGAAAATGTATTTTCAAATTTACGTTGAAAAATATCTTCACACAGGTGGGGAGGGGACATTATCTTTAAATTTATTGGTTTGAAATTTTAGATCTACAAAGTGATTGATTTTGATAAAGAAGAATATCTCTACATGTGTGAGCTTTGCCAATTACTTCTTTGCCCTTTAGCCTTTGTAGTTATCTACTCTAATACATTATTAAAAAAAACTAAGGGTATATTTGTAAGGCCATATTGGATACAATTGGAACAAAAACATGGGCCAAGGACAAAATGGTAAAGTGGCATAACTTAGGGTTAAGGTGGGTGATAATGGTGTGAAATCCTATCCCTTCATCCTAATGGCTAGATGGGGATGGGTGGCTAGGTACATTAGCCTCACATGTGCCTTTGGATTAGTGCATCAAGGGTGTTGATTGAATCCAAAGTTACACCCATATTATAAAAGCACATCATGAGATCTTAAATCCTAAATATCTCAACTCTTGAACCATTTTGGAAAATCGTTGCTCCCCTCTTTCTTCTAAGGTTTTATGACAGAAAATTGAAGAGATACAGCTTTTAGAGTTCCATTAATAGTGATCTTGATGGTGCTCTTCCTTTCTTATGCTTAAATCCATAGTGTGCATTTATCAAGGTAAACTCTCCATTGAATTTTTTTTTCTCATAAGATCATATCCTTGGCATCTATAGTTGTTGAAGTTTTGAATTCATAAAAGTTTCATTGATCTTAGAATCCCCATTTGATCATCTTTTTCATCATGCTTATTCATAGTGTGGTCCTTCATGAGTTATAGCCTATATGCATGAGAATCCATTATCATGCATAGTATCCCTTAATTACTTTGTTTCAAAAACATCAAATAATTTAATCTCATAGTATCACTCCATTTTCAGAAATTTTTCATCATGTGATGTTCATAATCTTTTCATACGAGACTGTTTTGGTAGTCCGAGGGACCACCGTGTATAGTTTGGCCATAACTCTCTTGTTCTTTATCCGATTCGATTCAAACCTTTTGCATTCTGTTTTGGATCAGTGTGTTGAGATCCTAAGATTTGATTTTAAGTGTGTAATTTCTTCCCATTTGGATTAGGCACTCTTGTGATATTGAACCACTTTTATACAATCTGAAGGAATAAAATTAAGCCTTTATAGGGCCCGATTGTGTAGTCTTGGCACAAGAGGTTCGAAACATGACTTCCCTATTTTAATTTACCATTCTAATACCCTATTTAGTTGATTTTATTCTTTAGAATTTTGTTTAGTTGCATGATGTATTTAAGCTTTGGAACATAGTTTATGTAATTTGTGCTATGAAAGTGTAATCTATAAGCAAGTCTTGCTTTATATGTAATTACCCCATAAGGGGTTGGTATTTGAGTTTAATAGTGGTTATACAAGGCTAGAAATGGTTGTAATTATTATGTAAAAGGATTGTAACTTATTCACTTATCTTGGTTTTTAGCAAGTGGCTTGTTGAAGGTGTCTATTTTGCCTTGTTTTTTGGCTTGAAAATTTACTCTAGTCTTTGTATTCACTTTCAATAAGAACCTCAGAGAGATAACCTCTAGAAAATATCCCAAGAAAGTACATTTCTTAGAAGAACATTATAATCATTATTTTAATAGTGGATTTGTCTATTTCTACCGTAGACGAAACCTGAAAATGTCTACCATATAAATCTCAATGTCAGTAAGCAATTTTTATTTTATTTGCTATATTGCATGTTTTTTCTACTCATATACACACACTTTATACTTTATGTTGTCTGTCCCATAAAACCGGGTTCTGTTGTGCGCATTCATATTCATGCAAGAGAGCTCGTACGGGTGAGCCCAACAGGGTGGAAATGGGCTGGGTGGTCCGGTCTGGCCCTGTTGTCTCCCGCGGTCCTAGAAAACAACGGCCTAGGCCGCAAAATGTGGCCCAAGTGCCAGGTTAGGGCCAACCACCATTGCTTGAGTCGAGGACCGGTACGAGCCTGGTGGCCTGGTCCTTGGTCACAACAAGGCTAGCCCATAGCAGCCCTTTTTTTTAATGATTCTCTCTTTTCCTCTTAAATTATATTGTGCTCTGCCCTATCCTAATAAGACTAGGCCTCTTCGGCTCGGTCAAAGCCAGGGCTTGGGGTAGCTCTTTAGACACTAGGGCCAGATTAGTGCCCTGTGGGCCTGGTCCAGCCGAGCCCAGCCCAGCCCCGTTGCTTGCCCAGGCTACGCTCTCAAATTAAGATGCTTGATAACAACGGCAGTGATGGCTGCACACTCTTAAGAAGTACTTTAGATATAGACACTTTTCATTTGTTTTTGTTTGATAGGCCCGAGAAGCACGTAGAGACATAAACTGGTAAACAAGTCGTTCAACCTTAACTATTAAAAGTGGGGTATATCAATTTGGGGAATGGATCGAATCTAGTGCTCGGTATAAGATTAGGTGCAAATTCAAATGCAATGAACGAGAGAGAGAGAGAGAGAGAAAAAGAAAGAAAAGGAGCAGTGTTGTAGGCATAGAATTTTGGGATCAGTCAAAGAAAACGTAGGTAAAGGAGATGTGAAAAGCAACACCCACTTTCCACATTTAAATGAGATATCTAGTCCCATCCATCTCCTACCAGCTTTTAAGAGTTTGAGATTCTCAACAATTTCCTACATTTCCCTTTTGTAAAAAAAACTATTCCATTATACATAAAATACTATTAAAAAACACCATGCCTTTTGCTCTCTCTCTCTCTCTCTCTAGCTTCATGTTTCCTATGGTATACAAACGTGCCGGGTCTATTTGGGTGCAATCCTTTGTGCAACATTACCTAAGCTTTTACATATAGGATTATCTTGGTGGATCAGCACTTCACTGTACCAATTGTTAGGTTTTGGTGATAGTCAAAATCATCATACCTATGTTTTTTTTAAAGATTGAAGGTATTATAATAAAAATAAATAAATTTTTTTAGGAAGCAAGAAAGTGACATCTATATAAGAGAGTCAAAGAAGACATGATACTCATCCTTTTCAAGATCGTCTTTTTGGGGTTTATGGGAAAAAATCTCCAACAAGGAGATGGGTCTAGTTTCTATTTTCAGAGAGATAAAGTTTATCAATTGCTCTCAAGTTAAGGTGCTCTTTTTGATAGTGGTATAGTAGTGGAAAAGATGATGCCGCTCGACGAAGTTGTTTGGTCAGGAGAGTATGATCAACTGAATTGCCGATCTGATAGAAAACTAAAGAAAGGGTAAAACCTAAGAAAATATAGAGTTTCATAAATTTATAGGAGACATGTTATTTAATAATTTACTATTTAAATCGTCAAAATGACCATATTTAGAATGGGGGATTAATTAAAATAGAGAGATTTGGGCGGTTACATATTTCAAGAGGTAACTGGTACTATCAATATTCGAATCAGATTCCCATCGGTAGTTCCCTATTAGATCTTTGATTTTTTAAACACTCTTACCCATCAAAAACAGAAGTATCGTTTAGAACTTTAATACCCGTACTGGAATCAGTTTAGAACATTTCAATGAGCACAAGTCATGTATCGAGTTCCTTCGGCTGCAAAAAAAAAAGGAGTGAATTATGTACTGACACCTCAAAAAAACTAAAATATAAAATGAATCAATTTTGGATTAAAATTATACAGAAGGTAGGTCAACCTGAGGTTTTTTACGTTTTTCAAATTCCCCCCTTGTCTGAGGATACCATTCTCGAACTACATTTTTTTTTTTGTAGTTTTTTTTAGCTTCTTCGATGGTAGGGTTGTGCCTTAATGTTTGGAGCAGGGACGAGTCGGTCCAATGCCCGCATCATCAGACCACCTTCTATGGTGCTCTTCAAAGTGGTCCAAATTCGCATCCTCAGCCCGTAAAGAATGACTTTGTTAGACATTCAGAGGCGGCCCGAGCTGCCCATTCTCAAACCGCCGTCTTTGGCGCTCTTCAAGGCGGTTTGAGGTTGGCATCCTCGGACCGCATTTACTCATTTGTTTACAATCGAGGATGCTAACCTCGGACTTCCTTCTGGACTGAGGCCTGCCCCTCACATTAAAGCATTGCCCTAGTCACAAAAAAAACTAAAAAAGAATAAATTAAAAAGCGGTCTAAGGATGGCATCCTCGGGTCGAGAGATCATTTTAAAAAAAAATTTGCATAATTTTTTCCTAAAATTTGGCCCATTTCATATTTTTCTTTTTTTTTGTATCCGCAAGTAAATTACTCAAAAAAGAAATTAACACTGTCTACATACATCATGTCACAGTTAAGCATCAGTTTAAGGATGTGATCTTTGTGAGATTAGCATCTTGTAGGGAAAGTAAGAAAGGGAAAGGAGAGTAAAAAGCAGTCGTGACTCATGAGAGGAGCTTCATCCTTTTGAGACTCCAAGGGAAAAAGCTATGAGAAAAGTAACCCACCCTTTCTTTTGCAATTGGGAAGATGGCCCACTATCAACACATGAGAGAGAGAGAGAGAGAGAGCACCACTTTGTGTGTATATATATATAGAGAGAGATCACTGGTTTGCGTCTAGAGAGAGAGAGAGATCACCGCTTTGTCTCTAGAGAGAGAGAGATATCACCGCTTTGTGTCCAGAGAGATACACTTTGTGTCTTCTCACTTTCCCAAACATGTATTAAAAATCTATGACGACAAATTCCCAACTTACGAGCGATCCAAAGGTGAAATTAGGGCGCTTAAAAATCTAGGGTTTTGAATGACATCTTTTCACACGATTCTAAAGAGAGATTCTTAGGGTTTAAAGATAAGAAGATGCCCATCTATATATCAGTTCTAAGCTTCTTTATTTTCCTTTTTATTTTAAAGACAACCCCGTCTTTGAAGCCTTTCCAAAGAGAATGTTTTTGCTTATATGTGCATGGAATCAAAAGAAAGGAAAAGGGATTCTTTTCAACGCATGAAAAGAAGAGCCCTTTTGATATATTTCTTAAGGAAGATTTTGCTTTTCCCCTTCAAAAGGAGCCATTCCTTTGCACAACCCTTACGTTATGAATCATACCTTAATCTTACTTTATCATATTTATCCATTTCTTTCCATCTTCTTATTGTTTTTTGCCTCTCATGTTATCATTCATGTTTCAGCATCCATGTTCAATGATTAACACTATAATATGCTTGCTGTACATTGTGTGGGTGTTGTGCCTTCTTGTGGCAACAGTGATGTCCTTGTGGCAACAAACCCTAAAGGACCATTGCTATTGCCACCCCCCCCCCCCCCCCCCCCCCCACAATCTCTCTCACACAAACCCTAAAGATCTCTCTCTCTCTCTCTTCCCAATTGTACTTCTCTCAAGTAGAATGATTATGTTCTAGTATATATAACAAAATGCCCAGGGATATGTGGGAATTGTGGTTCTTCTCTATAAGAAAAGAAGTGTGCTTCTCACTCTTGCCTTCTAGTCCTCATAATCATCTTGTGAAGCATCTATTGCCAATTCAAGGGAAGTACATTCGTACCAAAGGTCATAAAGGGTTGTCCCTCCAGCCACATACATGACCCCACTACTAGGTTCCCAGCCACCTCATTGTGGGCTCACTTTTAAAGATAGACATTCTAAGTTATTATCAAAATGAAAGAGAAATTCATGGACAAACCCAAAATAAGTCTGGTATCCAAGAATAGCCAGGTTTTTTGGACATTTTTGGGTGAGGTCCAAAACCTTTTAGCATTTCTTATACTCATTTTATTTTCGAAAATTCTAACTTTTGAACTACCCAAAATATAAGAAACTAGGTGTTTGGGCTAGGTATTTTGGGTGATTCGAAAATAGGACTCTTGAACCAGCCAAAAAACAAAAATCTAGGCAGTTCAAATATCTAACTTTCGAAGTAGTTTGAAAAAAAAAGATAATATCCCCTTAGAGTATCGATAAAAGACAACAATTTACATTTAAGGATATGTTTTTAATTTCTATATCAATCAGGTACATCCTCAAAAAAAAAATTTCAAAATTTTTCAAATTTCTCATGTCAAATATTTGGATTGTGGAACATTTAGGGGGATTTTTATCATTCGTCATGAGTAAGGCATTGGTGCCACATGACAAAATTACTCTCAATAGTTTAGCATTAGGAAGGTAGAACACAAAGTTCCTAAACCCAAACAATGGGGGTAATTATGTGGTTCAAGAGAAATTAATTTTTTACTCAAGGTTGCTCCGTTTTAGAAACATGGAACCATCTTTCGTTATTTAAAAAGGGTATGGTTTCCATAAGGTTGCAACTTTAAACAATCCAATTAAGACATACCTTCAAATTTGATCATAACATATAATTTTGATATAAAATATTCTTAGGATTATCTCAAAATCTATTTTCATATCTAATTATAAAATTTTAAACTCCAAAAATAGTTAAAATCAAGTAGATCTATAAACATATAAAAATTTAAAAAATGGATGGTCTAAATAATGTATTGTAAGATGCACTATTTCTAGGACTCAAAATCATTTTTTCTTTCATAATCATACATCTAGATATCGAGATACGCAATTAAAGAATTTTTAAATATTAAAATAATATTTTTCGATAGATTTTTGAGGTGCATCCGTAGTTCTACATTTTAAGGTTGCAACCTTATATAAACTTTTTCCATTTAAGAATACATGACTCTTTTCCTAATACCGAACTTTGAATCGCACGATGATCTTTTCGCTTGATTTAGTAACCATATTAGCCCTAGTTTTGCAGCATTAGGAAGCCAGAACTATTTTTTCCCTATGGAAACCTTTTGTTCTTATTTTTTTAAGGCAGAACAATAAAAGACATTTTCGGAAATAGCACCAATATCTTGCCTATACCAAATAACAATAAATATCTTTGAATGTTCTGTATTTTAAATACTGAATAGGGCTACTTAGCAATTTTTCAAATTTTTTTGAGAATGTACTTGATTGATATACAAACTTCAAAGCATGCCCAAGTATAATTTATTTCATTTTGACCACTTTAGTGACATGATAAGGTCCATTTTTTTTATATTTCCTCTACAAAAGATTAAAGGGTATTTTGGACAAATGGAAAGTCCAACTTTTAAACTGCACAAATGAAAGTGCTTCAAAAGTGTTCACAATTCCTGCTTTAAGACTGCCCAAATAACTATTTCTTTTTGTATTTAGGATATTTAGGCAGATTCAAACTTGCTGCCCAAATACTTAGTTTTTTTTTTTCATTTTAGGCAGTTGAAAGTTAAAATATTATGCCAAGGGGAAAATAGAAATACAGAAACTCCAAATTTTCCAACCTCACAATTAAATGTCCAAAAATATGACCCATTCTTTAGTGCCGAAAGTTATTACAGTATTGCTTAACATTAAAATTAACCTCATAATAAACTTAATTATTTATCCAATAGGCCAGCAGATTTAACAGTTTTATTTATTAATGTAGAACAGTTTAAATTATTAATTACGTATGCCTATTTAGTCACTGATGTACCCTTAATATCTCACTTTATAAACACCTAGGTTTTTCTGATTGATTCACATAAACTGTCATCTCAGCATTAGTTTTCCGGAACCTACTAGAAGAAAAACCTTTTTGAGGGTGGGTTGATTCACAAAGTTTAATCGAACCTACCACTACCACTAAATATATGCATGTAATTCTGAAGGCCTTTTATGTGTCATAGAGGAAGTAGTTTGATTCTACTCTCTTAACTACTAGTCAGGCACTAAAATTTAAGGGATTGTTTACAAAAAGATCGTTTATCTTTTGCACATAGAGGTCGCAATCACTTTCGTCACTGAAATTTCAAAAAGAGTGGTTGTAAGAGTGTCGAATACAAAGTTCTAAAAACATAATTGTCGGACTTCGTGACTTATCCCAAACCATCCAATTTGATATCTAATGTACAAAAGATAAATAATCTCTTTATAGACAATCTTAAAATTGAACACCTTTGAAAATAGCTTTGGGAAGCATGCTTCTTTACTAGACGCACAAGCAAACAAAGAAATAAGAATACCATCATTATATAAAGGAAAATATTTGGAGAAGTTTGCAGCCTATCAAAATAATAAAAGCCTCAGCTCAAACTCATTGAAAATTACAATTCTAGTGTTGGAAAAAATTCAAATCAATCATCTCGGCCTTGACAATTATGGTAGTGAAAAAAATTATTATTTCAAACTCTAAAAGCAATGTATATTGTAATACATAATCTAGACTGTCCACTCCCCTAAAAATACGTCTTTTACAAATCTGTAAGATCTACAACATGTTTTGAGCTTCAAATTTCATAAACGGTATTGAAAGCTGATTTTAGAGCCATCATAGAGATTTATGATGCCCAAAATGCTTTCTAAATGAGGATTAGATGTGAAGTTTTACTTTGCTTTCATAAAGCCTAGGCCTTACAGAAACTGCACCTTTAAATAAATATATCCAAAAGTCTTCTGCCCAGTGGCCCATATTCTTTCTCTGTTCTTGATTAATTTTACAAAATCATGTCCATAGTAAGTCCAGTGCCCACTCAAATTAGGGTACAAGCAAATGGTATCATAGCTATTTATTCTTGTTGTTGTCATTATTATTATTATTATTAGAAAAAATTATCATAGATGAACTATTAAGCATTTTACATATAGAATTTAATTTAATTTTGAAAAACCGATCAAAACCCATTACCGAACTTAAAAATAGTTACAAGAGCATAAAATATTAAATAGTCCATTTCTTATGAGCATTTTAATAAATTTCTATTATTATTATTGTTATTATTATTATTATGGTAAGAACGATGGTAGCAATTCAATCATATGAGACATTCTAAAGTTCATGTAATGCTCAACATATTACTGTCTTAAATGGTGAGGCCTTTCTACCACCCTTAACATGGCAAGTTGTCGGCCACTCGCACACATAAAAGCTATAATCTCATCTCGGAGTTTATTAGTCCCACAGCCACGTTATTGGGAACGACATATTTTCAAGAGAGCAACAAGAGAAAGTAGAAGCCAAAAGTGATAAGAAGGAGATCATTGACCTAAGAGAAGGGCTACTGTAGGGCGTTGGCTCCTTGGCAACCTCTAGTTCGAAAAATTAGAACCCTAAATGCCGAGAGTCCAGCCAAAGATCGCAGAAAAAGATGGCTGAGACAGAGAGAAAAATACATACACAAATCCACTACAAGAAATTAGGCAAAAACCAAATGACACTAATAACATGGAGATTCATATGATTCACACCAAAGGACTACATCCACGATGTTAGTAAGTAGGGATTTACTATCAATGAAGAATAGCCATTTTCACTAACCCTTGTTGTTTCCTTCTTCTCTAAACCCTGAGCAGCTGAGAGTACTTCTAGCAATTCTCCAACTAGGTCCTTCTTAACTTCTCCAACTAGGGTTATATTCATTATTTGGCAATTTTGTGTTTCCAACCTTAACAGCCAAAGGTACTTTGAGCCACTTAATTGTGTCAAGTTATCAAAATATCCTTGATTGTTCAGGGATCCCCACAGGAGTAACGGTAAATTGGAAATTTCAAAACAAATTATTTCACAGAGGTACCTTTACAAACTAAAACTTTACAAGTAAACCTTGCCGTGGTAATTGGGATCTTTTGAACACTTTAATTACTTTTTAAGATAATTTGAGCCCTTTTTACACATTTTCATGCCTCAAAATCATATTTTCCAAGTTTCTAATTTGTTAGGATTTAATAGCCTTCTCGAATACGAAAACAAGAATCTAAAAGGTGGATCCTTCACCTACTTATCCAGCTAGAAACAAATAGACGAGGGTACATCCAACAATATGAGAAATAAAACATAAAAATAAAAGAAGAGAAATACAAAGATTTACGCGGTTTATCTCAAAAAGAATGTATCAACGGCCATGCCAAATTGTAATCCACTATACCAATTAAAGTTATGTTATAAATTTTAAAATATAGAGTTACCTCTTTACCTCTCGACAAAACCCAGTCGAGCAAACCCCAGCCGATGTCTTATTTCTATTCTACAACTAAACCACGGTCCAAAAAGAGACCCAACCGAGACTTTTTCACACTAAAAAGGGAAACCAACTAAAATCTTAATGGGAATCACTTCTCTATAAGAAATCAAAACCACACAAAATGTTCGTGGTAACTGCTCCCTACAAAAGGCCAGCCTCTCAATCTACAGGAGGCACATCGTGGTGTTTTGCTCCATAGGAAGCTCTCTTCTCTCAAGTACATCTTGATGTTTCTCTTCATACGAAGCTCTATTCTCTTTAAGGGGAGGTCTTGCCTCTCATGCATAGGAGGGCTCTGCCTCTCTCTCTAGAGAAAGCTCGCATTTCACATATGGTGATCCAAATAGGGTATGCCTATTCATTCTTCTTTCATCCTATATACATAAGATTAGGAGTCTACACTAAATAGAAAACTTCTAATAGATGTTACATATATCTCAAGAACCAAGAGATATACCTAAGAGTCCTAATCTTTCTGGATTTCTATTTTCTCTAAGAAACTTATCAATTTCAATCTCAAACCTACATAATATGGGATTTCCTTATGTAGGTGATTTTGGATATCACTATATCCAACCATAATCATAGTTTCTCATAATACAATAAATTTTCATGTACTAATGTTATCTCAGTTCGTTTCAAACTTTTCGAATATAAAACACAATAAATTTTGACGCAACACCAATGTGCTGACTAGGCATGCCACCTTAGTGCTAACTAGGTTTGTCGGATAGGATTCGAACCCAACTTGGACTCGGGACCCTAGCAAGTTCCGAACTAGGTCCTTAGTATCCAACTAAGCTCTCAAACCATCTTTTCTGTAGATACAAACACTCCAAACCTTGGAGGGACCACTTATGGCTGCTTTAGAAGAGAGGTTGCCACTTGAAAATGATACATGGTGTACCATAATTTCTAGTTTGATTTTTGGACATTGAAAGAGATCTAACACATATTTTTTTGATTGATCTCAATGATGAAAGAGTTTGATTTATTCGAATGTTGCAGCCAAAAAGGAATGAGGTGACATGGGGAGAATGGTAGGGACTTTTAGAAATGATTGACAACCCCCAAGAGGGGTTTAGGTTTCCCTTTGAGAGAGAGAGGGAGAGGGGCATAGGAAATTCATGGAAAGTCTGGTGAGAGGTGGGACAAGAAGAGAGAATGAAAAGTGTATTGATAAGTATATGTTAGAAGAGGGCAAAAGGGATGAAGCAATTATAGACCCAAATATTCTGAGTGTCATGTGCCATCATAGGCAATGGTAGGCCACAATAAGCTCACTATGGGGAGAAAATAAAAAATAAAAAAAAATTAAAAGAAAGGTGATAGAGGGCAAAAAGGTATGTTGCTTCTGAAGGAAGGTAATAGAGTGAAAAATAATTTCTAGAAGTTCAAAAAGTATGTTGCAATTGCTCAGTTATTTATACATGAAAAAGGAACCAAAGATAACGATAGGACATAGCAAACATCCATTATTAAGTTTGGAATTATAAAACGACAATTTCAAGTTGGAGATGACTCAAATATTTTAACAAGAGCAAATTGGGTGGCAAGATAGAACATAGACCCATAATTCATTGGAGAAGTTATTGTAGTCACCTAAAAATCGTGAAAATCAAAAAACAAAACAAAGGGAACGGAAGAGATGGAGAGTGGCATGGCCTCATGCAATCTTTGACACTATGTGTTCCTAAAAGTCAATGTCACGATTTGGATATCTGTGTCAGCATATGATATGGATATAACTCTTTAAATTCTTCGGTGTAATTTGTATAAAGCTGACGCCTAAACAATCAAAAGTATGGTGGACCTTGAAATGGTGTCGAAATCTTTGTGATGGCCTGAAAATTTATTTTTATATTTGATCATAAAATTTAAAGCATCAGAAATAGAGTCGATTGAACAGATCTATGAACACTTAATAATCTTGAAAATTCATAGCTCATAAAATGTTTCATAAGAGGTAGTATTTTCAAGGCGTGAAATCCAATTTTTCTTATGTTCATACATCTTGAGATCGAGATGGTCGATTTGAGGATTTTTGGGCACAACTTCTTCTAGTGAATTTTTGATGTGTACCTTAATTTGATTATTTGGGGCCTTGCCCTTATATAAAAATTTTCCTTCTTTAAAATATCCATGTTGCCATTACCATTTTAAAAACAACACATTCAAATCCTATTTATAAAAAGAGGGAAGTGGCATTTTACATAACATTGAGTACTTCAATATCAACATTTCACGAAGAAGGATTAATAAGAAGTGTCAAGTTTTCTGAAGTATTAGACATGGGGTATCATGCCTTTGGTGGGTCGTCATGTGCGGAAACTTATAACTACATGTGTCTAGCTAGAATGTCTTTCCTGAAGAGACCATGTATCAATTTTAATTTTTGGAGCACAACTCTAGGAGTGGGATTACATAGAAATCCTTGAGCTAGTTCTCAAACCTGTCATGTCAAAACTAATCATTTTATTTTTTATTTTTTAGTTTTTTGGATTGTTTAGTGAGAAAAGGGACATTTACCTGTAGTGGAAATAAACCTCAAACATTATAGCACTAGGCACCCTGACCACCTATGCCTTGTTCCTAGTTAATCATTTTATTGATAAGATTAAAAATGCGTTTCTCGTCCAAGATTAGCTAATCTTTCTTATAGTTCATTAGCTTCACTTGATGGTGGAAGGGAAAAGTCAATGGTCTTTTCTTCAAAAAATAATAATAATAATAAAGAGCCAGTGTAGGTCTCGCATTCACCAAAAATGGACTCGTGATTTTTATAAAGTTATAAATAGCAACACCATTTTTTTCAAGCTTTTTGCTTATGGAGTAGAAAACAGCTGTTACAATGGATTAATGACTTCTACAGCTCTAATGCCACTATCACCGAGTTACAAAAGGGTAAACAATACTGGGTTTGAAAAAGAGAAATGTACATAAAGTGACCATTTACTTTTTAATACGAGGAATTCATAATTACTCTTATCTATCGGTTTTCAAATTGAGGGATTATAAGAGTGTATCAAAATTTCAAAATAAAAAAATTATTTTTGTTAAACACCACAAGTCATCCAATTTGATATTTAATATCTTGGAGTAATTGTGACCCCTTGTCGTAAAGATAAATAGTCTCATATCATAGAATCCTTTAAAAAAAAAAGGTCGGTACACTGAATAATGGTTATTTTGTATAATTAAACAGCCATTATGTAACTATCTAACGGCCATGATAAACAGTTCCCAAGTTCATTATTAAAAGGAAAATTTATCAAAAGTACACCTTATTTTTCAACTATTTAATATTTTATACTTTTCCTACTATTCCGAGTTTCCAACATTGAATCATCTGCATTTTGAAATTAAATCGAAACATAGGCAAAGCGTTAATATATTTTGAATAATGAAAGAAAACAAAAATAGTGGCCTTTATTTTCAATATATCAGAAATAACAGTTTTTACTGGAAGAATAAAAAAACAAGTGTCGTGATATTCAAAATAACAGTATGCATTCCTTGAAAAGATCTTCCATTTTCTTTTTTCTTTTGGTGGTCTCTATCATAGTTTACATTTTGACTTGCACCGCGCAATTTTGGAGTCATTCAAGTTATGCTTCTCTCTTAGTTTTCTTCTAAGAGAAGAAGCCTCCGCATTAGTGTGAAAGTCCCATCATTCAATATCTCTTATGTCTCTGTAAAAGTGGATTGGGAATACTTTGAAATCCAAAGAAAATTAAAAAATGCCTACCTTTACAAAAGGGGTTCAGTTCACTATTGTTGTCACTTATCATAACTATTTAGCTTTTTTCTGATATTTGTAAGAGGTGAATATATACCTCCTGATTGCCTAACTCTTACTCCATTGGAAAAAGGGCAGGAGTCATGTTGGTAGCATCTCCACACTCTAGTCACCATGTTGTAGTTTCGATTCCCCCTGTATTGTCTATTAACACCTTCAAAACAAATTAACTCCTAAATTATTTGTATTGTCTATTAACACCTTCAAAACAAATTAACTCCTAAATTATTTGAAAAAATGGGTAGGACCGGTCATTGAATTACCCAAAAAAACTTATACTCTTTTTTATGCCTTCTTTTTCCTCATGCGTACGTGTCAACAAATGTTCTATATTTTTTATCATTTTCAGAAAATAAATGAGAAAGAGACTACGAAACTTACAAAAGAAAATATTTGTAAACTAAGTTTCAAGAAAAGGGTCCCAATCGGAAACAACCGTATTATAATTTTTATCATCGCCTTCAAAATTATTGCTTAATTAAATTTTTAGTATAACTATTATTGTTTTTTTCCTACAAGCTGTTGTACCCTATTTTTATTTTGTGTGGGACCAGCAAGCAAACTAGTAAGGGATCTAGTTCAACCAAAATCAGTCCAACTACTAGTCAAATCGGTTGGACAAGATTTTAAAAAAATAAAATAAAAATAACAACAATAATTTTAACAATAAAATATATAAAAAATTTCCAAATGAGCCAATTAGAAACGGCTGGTCTGGCAGGCAAAAACTGTTTAAATAATGGTCTGACTGGTTCTTTAACAAAATCATTTTTATATTAGACCAGACTGGCTAAAACACAATCCTTTGACATAAATATATTTTCATCTTTTACATCCTTTAACATAAATATATTTTCATCTTTTATATCTCATTATCATGCAAACATGAGAATATGGCCCCCACATTATATTAAAATGAATATCATACCGCTCACCCATTGAATGGAGTCTTTCCTAAACAAACCCTCTTTGCCTCAAATGCTCCTCCCAAGGAAGCTAAAAAGTAACACCTTTTTTGAAAAGGCCAAAAAGTGAATACCAAAAACCAAAAAAGAATAAATAAAACAGGCAGCTATTTTTTTTTTCAAATTTATTCACACCAAGCCACAAAGACCAAGGTCCTAAAAAATATCAGAAACCCGAGAGAGAGAAAGTTGCATGCTCAATCCAATCCATGTATGACCTGAAACTGATAATTTACAAAACAAAACCACAAAAAAAAAACAGTACTAAGACTGTGTTAGAGAGAGAGAAAAGAGGAGAAGTCTCAATGCAATCCATGTATGACGTGAAAATGATAATTTACAAAACAAAACCACGAAAACGAACAGTCCTAAAACTCTGTTAATTTTCGCTTCTGCCCCCTTCAACGTCGAGCACGAAACATCCATCAACAAACTTTGCGAGCTCGAGGTCACAAGTTCGATCCTCGTCCTCTGCACAAATGTTCAAATCTAAAGACAAAATATCCATTGCCTTCTCATTCATTTCAACACTTGATTCTGATCTCTGTCTTGTTAGAGCAGAGAAATCCCTACTTTCTCTCTCTAAACTCTCACACCCCAATACAATTATCGCATCACAAATGCTGGTTTCTTGGCCATTGGAGTCGATCACCTTTCCTCTCTCTAAAACTCTCTTCAAACCCATTTGAAAATAATGATCAGATTGCTCAAAACCAGGCATGAATATTACTCTATGTGGGTTTTCAGTAATGGCTTCTGAAAATCTCTCTAGATGGACGAAGCATGGTTCTTCTCTACTTCTCTTTCCTCTTTCCATGGCTGGAAAGCTCGGACTTATCGATAAGAAGCTCGATTCGGAGCCAAAGATTAGGGTTGCCAACTCTCTTGCTATTTTCTCTTTACTTTGAGAATCAGAGCCTTTGAACAGTAGCCACATATCTTGCTTTCTCTCTCTAGAACTTGGTGTTGATCTCTTTGTGAGACGAGACCTGCACTCCAAGACTGTGATGGCTATTTCTTTCATGATGTGTTTTTGCCATGGCACTCTCTTCTCAAGACCATCATAAAGTGTCTTTAGGGTTTCTGCATTGAGCTGCTTTGCTTTGTGAGAGTCTGTGTCCATGGTTTCGGTGGATGAGGAGGAGTTGGGGTTGGGGTTAGCGTTCGCCGGGTTGGTGCTTGTAGAGAGAGAAAGGATCGGTGCTGCTGTCGGCTCACCATTTTCTTCTCTGAGATCTGTGGAGCTCTCCTTTGAAGAGATCCACAATTGGTTGTGGTTTCTCCAATGCTGATTAGGGCTGGTCCAGTTGTGGTAGAACTGCCCATAGCTTGAGAGAGAAGAAGATTGAGACAGGGAAGAGAAAGCCATGCTTCTCTCTCTTGAGCTCTGCTGTTTGTGAATAGAGTTGCATATGGAGTTCCACTTCTTGCTCAGTTCTCTCACTTGATGACAGTCCTGTTTACATGAAAAACACAAAAAAAATCAATATCAAGAGTGGAGGGAGAGAGAGAGAGAGAGAAGGGGAGGGTGGAGAGAGAAACCCAAGAAGAGACTGAAGAGAGAGAGAGGCCCACAGAGAATGATGAAATATGAAGAGAGAGAGACCCATGTAGAGACTAGAGAGTAGAGAGTAGAGAGAGAAAGAGAGAGGAGAGAGAAAATTGGAGGATGAAGAATAATAAAATGGTGAGCTCAGGTGATCTTCTGAAAACTCAGGAGAAAGGATAATTACGGGATCATTGGAAGTCAGTCTTCTGTTTTCGTCCTTGTATTGTTGGAGCCATGCAGGCAAATTAGAAGAAGTGGGGCAAGACTCATCATCATCATCCACTCTCTTCACTAAATCTCGAGCTTCTTTCTCGAATTTTGAAGAACAATCTGCACAACAACTCAAGCTCTGCTTCTTCTCCATTGCAATCTCATCTAAGCACCAAACCTCACCCAACCCATCTCCATCTTTCTTGCTTCTCAATTCACCTTGCATTTCACTGCAAAAAGGAACACAAAAGAAAAGGGGAACCATCAATTTTAGAGAACCAAGAAACCCCAATATGAATTAAAGCCCTACAGTTCTCTCTCTCTCTCTCTCTCTCTCTCTCTCTCTCTACCATAACATGTATTAAAATCAACATAGTTCTCTCTCTCTCTGTCAATACTTCAAACACATTATATCAAGAATTCAGAAATAAATACACTCTATCTCAAGAGTTCAGAAAGAAACATACTTTCTAGCTTTCTCAAGAGTTCAGAAAGAAACATACTCTCTAGCTATCTCAAGAGTTCAGAAAGAAATTCTCTCTCTCTCTCTCTCTCTCTCTCTCTCTCTCTCTCTCTCTCTCTCTCTCTCTCTCTCTCTCTCTCTCTCTCTCTCTCTCTCTCTCTCTCTCTCTCTCTCTCTCTCTCTCTAGAGAATTATAGTCCAAGAAACCACAGTCTCCCTCTATCTCTTACCTATCTGGATTGAGGCTGAGGCCCAAGCTCCCTGCAGGGATTGGAAGGGGATGAAGAGCCCAAATGCTCTCCAAAGAGGGATGACCCATCTTGCACCTCATGTATGTCTGATAAGATGAAGTCCCCATAACCCATAACCTCCCATTCTCTCCATTACTCTCTGAAACCAATCTCCCTATCTCTATCACAACTTGCTCAATACAACCCACCATCAATTCCACAGTCCACTTTAGATCTCCTACATATATTATCACTCCTCTCCCTACACAACCTCTCACTATGCACCTTAGCTCTCTGAGCTTGCGCTCCACCTCCTCTCTGCACATATGTCCGAAATTCAGGACTGGTAGAGAGAGAAACTGAACAGACTTAAGCATGTCCGGGACGTCTCCTATCTCTAGTCTCCCCATCAGCTCTCTCACCACACCCTCAGTGCTCAGCGTGCACTCCCCAACAATAACAGTGTTCCTCCTCCTCTTGTTCATTAAACTATCCACCAAGCTCATCACGTCCTCGCTCTTGACGTGATCGAGGCTGCTCTTCACATAGTTCGAGGTGCTGGTGGTGGCGGTGCTCACTGTAGGTAGAGAGAGTGCGGGTAGGGAGAGAGAGGGCTCCTTGCTTGGCTTAGCCGATACAGTGATGGAGCTCGAATTGCAGATCTCTAAAGAGACTGCTTGCTCTACGTTGCTCTTCACTTGTGTGCTCGAAAAACCAGCCTCTCTCATCACTCGACTAACACTTGGGTCATCAAGGATAGAGATTATGAGTTGCTCTATCTCTACCTTCACAGCTAGCAATGGTTGTTGTTGATTCTCGATCGAACCCCTTCGTTGGTGGGCTTGCGCTCTCTTGAAGGCGGCCATGAGAGCGTTAGAGAGAGAAGGGTGGTGGTGGTGGTGATGAGAGAGAGAAGATGGGTGGTGGTGGTGGTGAGGATTAGAGAGTGAAGAGGGGTGGTTAGAGAGAGAAGGGAGGCGGTTAAGGGCCACGTTGAAGCAAAGCTCGAGGGCTTTGCACTGGAGGGGGTGGGAGTGGGACTGGAGGCAGGCGGTGCGGAGGATTCCGCTGGTGGAGGAGAGCATGGCATTGGCAACATGGAGGGGAGTGACCTGAGCATGGCCCCGCCTCCGGGCCAAGCTGACCGCCTGCTTCACTACACTTGCCGCCTCGGCCGTCAGCGCCTGCTGCACACTGCAAGCCCCTGCCCTCATCTCTCTCTATCTCTCTATGCTAATTCTCTCTCTCTCTTCCCTCTACTAACACCTATCTCTTATCTTCTCTCTCCTCTTTCCAACTTTCTCACTCTTTTCTTGCCTGTTTATCTATGTATCCTACTCTAATAGTCTTCCCTCTCCCCTACTTCTCAAACTCTCGTCTCTTTTAATTTCTCTCTCCTACTCTATTGTCACTCTACCTAATTATCAGTCACTCTTCTTTATTTTTTTCTAAATCTCTGTCTATTTGTTCATCTCTTCTCCTCCTTCCTCTTCCTCTGTCTCTCTCTCTCTGGATCTCTCCCTATCTTTCTTCTCCTCCTCCTCTCTCTCTGGATCTCTCCCTATCTTTCTTCTCCTCCTCCTCCTCTCAATCTCTCTTTCAGTCTTCTCTTTCTCTCTCTCTCCTAATTCTACCTCTCTCTCTCTCTCTCTCTCTACCTCGGTTTTGTTGTTGTAGTAAAGATGGTGGAATTGGAGTTGAGGAATAGAAGTGAGTGATGGGGTATGTGGGGGATATGTATGGGGCTGAGGGCGGGGTGCTGTGGGGTGTGCTTTGCTTCAAGGGGAGGGAAGTTTTTTTGGTTATGGGACCGGTCTCTGGGTTTTGTAGACAAAGTGGATGGCATGTGGAGAGCGAGAGAGAGAAAGAGAGAGAGAGAAAGAGAGAGAGAGAGAGAGAGAGAATCAAGAAGCAACGGCAGCATCAAAGGCAACTTTGCCTTGTTTCTCCTTTCGATTCCAAGACTACATCTTTAAACCGGCCTCCTCTCTCTCTCTCTCTCTCTAGAACAGCCCCTCTCTCTATCTCTCTCTCCAGAACAACCCCTCTCTCTAAAACAGCCCCTCTCTCTCTAGAACAGCCCCTCTCTCTATCTCTCTCTAAAACAGACCCAGTCGCTATCTTTCTCTCTCTAGAACAGCCCCTCTCTGTCTCTCTCTCTAGTACAACCCCTCTCTCTAAAACTTCCCCCTCTCTAAAACAGCCAGAACAGCCCCTCTCTCTATCTCTCTCTAGAACAGATCTTTCTCTCTCTAGAACAGCCCCTCTATCTATCTCTCTCTTAGGTAACTATGCGGAAAGTGCTTTCAAATGAGGCGAAAATGGCCAAAATCTTTGAGTTGGGTCAAAATGAACAAAATACATCAACTTTTGGTTAAGCGAACCTAAAAGCCAACCATATCTTAAAAGACCATGCCAATAGACTAGGACATCGCTCATAATTGGCAAACAAAATATTCTTATTATTTACCAAAAACAAGAATGATCAAATTAAAATATATTAAATATTTCATCGATTCTAAGTAACATATGCCTTCTGTGTCAACATCAAACATCTCCATGTCCTTTGTGCTTGGACATAAATAAATAAAAACCACAATAGAAATTGAAAATTTAAAAGAGGAGGATCAAACCCTAGCAATGTGACAATCCAATGGCAACTTTGTTATTTCTTATTACAAGACAACACGCAACATTGATATAATCTACGAAAGATCCATGGTAGTAATATGAATCTTGCGTTTTTACTTGGAAATCGTTTATTTTCGATACAAGAATGTTACGATCACCTTTAGTCTTTAGGTATGAAATCGAGAGGGTAGGGTAAGTTGTTGTTTCCTGCCTACAAAATTCAAAAACAAAACAAAAAAAAAAAAAACATTATTTACACTTTTTATAACATACTCCTTCCCGTCAGATTTCACCTATGATGGATAGAAGAACGAGCTTGTGCACAAGAATGGCAATGGGCCCAGCCCGACCTAGCCCTTGTTCCTATAGGATAGAAAAAAAAAGAAAAGAAAAAAAAAATGGTCGGTCCGGGGTGGACCAGACGGATACTGAGCCCCAACCTGGCCCTCCGGCCACAGACTATGGCCCAAGCCCTACTCTTTTACGGCCGGGCCGACCAGCCCTACTGGTACAAAAATGATAAGATTATCCCTTTTCCTTTTGGGTATCAAGTGATTAATATTTATTTGCAGTACTAAGTGCTTTATTTGATTATAAGGTAGGGGAAAAACATACGTATATTGTACAAAGTTGGTAGAATAGAAGGGGAGATGAAAAGGGAGTGGAAGAGTCTGAGTCTGAGTCTGATGCTCCAATTCCGAGGGCCTGAAAAGAGGTGCGGTCCGGTCTGAAGAATCGGGAAATGTGTACGTTTTTTTTCTCGACTCGAATAGTAAGGAGGAATAAAGGTAAGGGATTGTGTTAGTGATTGGGTAGTTGCTGTAAGAGGAAGAAGGTGCTTCTAAATTAATTCTGTAAAGTGGCTTTTGGAAGAGAAAGAAGGTTTTCCCTTTTCTGTGTTTTTTTTTTTTTTTTTTTTATGTTTTTTTTTGACTGAAAGGATAACTTCCAAGTTAGCCGGAAGGGGAATAACAAAATTCAACACCTACATCACCTCCCTCCCTCTCTCTCTCTAATTTATAGTTATAAATTGTGCTTCATATGATCATTGAAAAAGTGAGGTTCTATCACCATTCAATCAAGAGTGATTTGCATACAGGCTTTAAAAAATTTCTTAAAATACAAAATGCTATGTTTATATGTAGAAATTATAAAGAAGGTCGGTCGATCTGCATTTGTTTATTTTTTTCAAAATTTCCCTTCGATTTGAGAATGAAATTATCTGATTAAATTTTAATTTTAATTTTTTTCAGTTTTTTCATTAGTAGGCCAGTACCCTACTAACGAAAAAACTAAAAAAAATTGGAAATTTAGTCCTAGGATGTCCTTAGACCGCAGGACAATTTTGGAAAAAAAAAAAAAAAAACAACCAAATTGACTGATCTTCTTTATAATTTCTACTTATAAATGACACATTTCGTATTTTAGAAAAAACTTTAGGGTTTATATATAAATCTCTCTTCAATCAATTGTTGGATGATGTCTATAGTTTAGTGGGTCCCAATCTCCCTCCATAATCACCATCAACTGATTAGAAAGTGATAGCATTTAGGACCATGAGTTTTCTATGATCTATACATCACATTATACTTTTCTCTATAGTCATAAGAATGTTTATTGAGCAGATGGATCACTAAACACCCAAGAAAATATTGAAGGATGCCCCAGTAGACATATCGGTGAACATGTGGGGAGAATGCAGTGGTGCGGCCTCAAGTGGCCTCAAGGGATCGTTCAAGAAAGAGATATATCAAACGTACACTTCTTTATTGAATGAGGTTTAATTGAAACCGCAACTTTACAAAAAAAATTAATTAGATTTCACCTCAAAACCCTCCAAAAAAACCAAGTCCAATGTCCTAAAACCTTGTGATAGATTGGGATTCCATTCTTGATTATGGAATATGAAGCTACATAAATAGTGCAAATATGGCATATCTACAAAAAGTTTAAATGGATGATAGAAATGAAGTAATACAAGATAGACTATGTTCAAGGAATAAAATCTTTCTTTTCTTTTTTTTTCTTTTCCTAAATCCATGATCTTCACGTTTGAGATAAACGATACGACGCATAACTTGTGTTGTATAAAGCCATGCTTTACAAAATACTTTTTATTTATTATTTTGTCTTAGTTATCAACAAAATCAAAAAGCATTTTACCAAGTAAATAATAATAATTTATTGTCAAAAAATAGTAAAATAATAATAATAATAATAAGCAATACATGTGGCTATTTTTGGTACCCACATGATAGAATATGCATTTTCTTTTGTCTCATGAGCAATTGTATTGCCAAGAGGCGCCCAATGATGGTCTTCATATTTCTTGCAACAAAGTGGCCTTATCATAACATGCAAATTAATTATATTAAGAAAGGTTTGGGTGGTTAATTAAAGAGGCATTAAGTACACTTTTGGGGAGGGGAGTTTGGCATAGGTATGTGAATGCTAGGGTCCATTTGTGCTATGAGTCCCTACCCCTTGTCATGGGTTACGCATAGAAAGGAGAGAACTTGTCTCCTTCATGCCTTAAAAATTAATCTAATTTCCCTAACACGTATCACGAGAGATTTCCTTCACACCTCAATCATCTTCAACTTTAATTGCCTCCAAGGGTTATAAATAAACCCCAGAATTTTGCATCTCATACATAAAGAAGAGAGTGGGTAATGGTCATGGAGAATCCCTAGTTTTCCTCTTTTTTTTTTTAAGGAATAATAAAAATAGATTTTGCGTTCCCCCTAAAAGAATTTGAATGCTACAGTGCCACAAGGTCATACCATAATCATCATTACCATCAGAGTCTTTTCCCAATCAAGTGGGGTCGGCTATACAAATCCTATTATGTCAATGTACTCATTCGATGGCAATAACCTCCGTAAAACCGAGCACAAAGTTCTAACTCATTGCAAGCTTATCTAGAAATAAAAAGTCTTGTTGTTGATCATTCTTTCATGCATCTTGGTAACTAATGTACTATTGTACGTTGTCATGTCCTAGCATGTCTTTGATATGTTAGCAACACAATTTTGTTGCATAGTGTAAAACAATAAGATGACCTAAATTCATGCTTTTTCTATACAAAATTGTCAAGTTTAAAATAAAAGAAAGTAGCCTCCTAGTTCCGCGCCTTATTTATAGTGAAACACGAGAATTGCCATTGCCACACACTATTGTTTTGTTTACTTTACAAGCTTTTAGCCTAGTAAATAATTATAGGAAAAGTATACAAAGAGGAGAAAAGTTTACATAGAGCCGAGGCTCTAAACAATCAAATTAGAGCCCACCTCAAAAATTTCATTAGAAGTGGTTGTTTTCATGCCCAAATATCTTAAAATTGATCATCTTGACTTCAAGATGCATGGACATGAGAAAAAAATAGACTTTAAGTTTTGGAAATAATGTATCTTGTATTGCATTTTTGGACTGTCAATTTTCAAGACTTTCAAGTATTTATAGATCTGCTCGATCTATATTATTTTTTAAGCTTTAAATTTTATGATTGGAGATGACAATATGTTTTAAGGCTATCACAAAGATTTCTAGTATCGAAACCACATTTATCAGACACTATTTGAAGGTGTACTCTATTTTGATTGTTTAGAGCCTCGGGTCTATACAAACTACGTCGTACAAAGAGAGCATTTACTTTTGGTACAAAGATGTGGCATGTACACTTGTTGGATTTCGAATCGGGTAGTTGTAAGAACATCAATGATTAAACTCAAAATTCAAAAAAAAACTTCTAGAATTTCGTCCATTGTAACTATTAAGGATTATCAAGTTTACTAACAATCAAAACCCCACAAAATAAATAAACGAGCGCAATATTTCTCCACCAACCCATGAAACTCAAACTATGGTAGGCTTCATTCTAACTATTGTAATGCTTGTTTTTTATCTTTTACTTTTGTGTGTGGTTTGTATAAGGCTAAGACTCTAAATAATGAAAATAAGGCGCACCTTCAAATAGTATCAAAAGATCTTTCAATACTGAAGATCTTGTGATGTCCTAAAAACTCATTTTCATCTCTAATTATAAAATTTTAAGCTTCAAAAATAGTAGAGATTGAGCAGATCTCTGGACACCTAAAAATTTTAGAAATTGAAGGTCAAAAAAATATATTACAAGATGCACTATTCCCAAGACTTGAAATCCATTTTTTCTCATGTCCACACATCTTGAGATCGAGATGATCAATCAAAGAATTTTTAAACATCGAAACAACCTCTTCTACTAAATTTTTGAGGTGCCCCTTAATTTGATTATTTTGAGCATTACCCTTATGTAAAGTGTAATTTTAAAATGTGAAGACATTTATATACTTCAAAAAATAGGCGGCGTACATAAAGTCCTAACTTATTACCAAATTTAAAAGATCCTATGTTAGCCATCAATTCCATCTTGTCGTGGCCACTATCTTTATGCCTTTTTCGTTACAGTGCGGTTTGTATAGAACTTAGGTTCTGAACAATCAAATTAGCGCCTACCTTCAAATGGTATGGAGAAACGTGGTTTCAATACTGGAAATATATGTGATAGCTTTAAAATATATTTTCATCTGTATTTGTAAAGTTTAAAGCTTTAAAAATAGTGTAGATCGACAGATTTATGAAAACTTGAAAGTTTTGAAAATTGATAGTCAAAAATTGTGTTACGAAATATACTATTTGTAAAACTTGAAATCCACTTTTTCCTCATGTCCATGCATCTTGATGTCGCGATGATTTATTTGAGAATATTTGGGCATCAAAACAACTTCTTCTAGTAAAATTTTTGATGTAGCCTCTAATTTGATTGTTTAGAACCTTAGCTCTATCTAAACTTTTTCCTTTTCGTTAATATATTTGGATCTCTCTGGTTATATTAAAAACGTTGTGCTACTCCCTTGAGAGAGCATTTGATCTTTGCTGCCTTAGGTAAAACCCAACCATGAAGTATTGTTAGGAAACAAATTTTTGGGAAGCAATGTAAACTTGAAAAATAAATAAATAAATAAATAAAAATTAATTGGACATTGTAAGTGTCTGAAAAAATCAACCTCAGTTTTCAAATCGAAAAAATCTTCCGGGGTACCTCTTTAGCCTGAAGTACCTCTTTGGGCTTTTCCAAATTGAAATTTGACAAATTAATTGGACCTATTGGATTTTTTGAAATCTAATTGTTTATACTTTTTTAAGAATGTTTGAACTTTTTAAGGTTGTTTTGGTTTTATTATACATTTAATTCTTTTATTTTATTTTTATAATTTTTATATTTTTTCAAAATTTTCTAGGGCATTTTGGCCATGTATAGGACGTGCGACTCCACATGGACTTAGCCAGAGTGATGCGCCTCGGCCAAGCCGATCTTCTGATTGAGGCCAACCCACTCATTTACCATGAGACTTGTTTACTTTCACTGGATGATCCGTGTTAACACGCCAACTTTCAAGCTCCAACATAGATGATCGATATCTAAGATTCATTGTGGACTTCAAAAGGCCAATAAAATGATCTTGTCACCCACATTTCAAGGGTCTCCATGAACTTACACAACATGTGTTTATTCGGCATCACTTTTAAGTCCAAACGTCTTTCATATTCGTGAAGTATTTTGTTATCATTTTCTTCCCTTGAAACATTGATCAAATCTCTTCTCTTGGTATCACAGATATCCCACATTCCTTTTCTCTTTTCTGTTTCTATTCTTTAGGTTAACTATCTAGAGCCTCTCACTCCAAAATTGTGCTGCGTCACTCTATCTGTAACAAGTGTTTTTGATCAAGTGAATAAGAAAACAAGAAAGACATTCAGTTTCTTGGCTCCTTCACGTAGAAAAATGACTTGTAGGCCGGTTCTCAATATATTAGGGGAACCAGTTTGCTCACAACGATTCCCGATCCAGATCGGCAGATTTTCAATCCAAATTGGCATTTTTTCAAACCTTGGTATAATTTCGAAACTGTCTAGGCTTCTTCGAGTTCTAAGTTCATTAGCCAGTAGAATCTTTTGGGGCAAACTCTGGACTTGTGCTAGAGAGGAAGCCAAAACAGTTGATTTATTTTGTTGTTTTGGTTATGTTTGAAAAATATAAGAAAGGAATCAAATTCATACTCGTCCTCACATATGAGAATAGGGACCCTTTTAGAGTGGTACATTAAGCCTTAAGTGACCGTAGGGCACCAAGAGCCAAGATGAGCATAGACAACTAAGAACCCAACATAACCACATGCAAATTTTAACCTTTTGAATTAAAAGGATGGTGTAGGTTCTGTATAAGTATAGATATTTGAGAAATTTTTCAAATAACAGCTAAGAGTTGAACTATTTAATCTCTTTGTTGCTTCTTTTAATCAAATTACAAATAGCTCCTCTTTGTTATTGGGAAAATTTTGTATGGAACCCTTGAAAGTTATTTAATTTTATAATAACCACTCCCTTATTTTTTCCAGCACACAGAATTAATTACTATAAGTATGTATCACCCCACCCTCTCCTCTTTCTTAATTTTAACCTCACTAACGGCCCTAAAGAATTATTCTTACCTGAATAACTCCCTTTCCTCATCTCTTACTTTTTTTGAGGGATAAGAGAGAGAGAGAGACTTGGGAAAAAAATTGCAGATTTTGTGTGGTACAACTATTGCGGTAAAGATAATAAAGGGAGGGGATAGAATTGAAGTGGGGGTGGAATGACATAAACTTCTAAAAATTGAAGTTGTGTTAAAGGCTGATAATTGATGACTAACCTTAGTTTTCTTCGAATTTGTTCATCTCTTTTATTTACATAAAAAGCTTCACATACCCAAGGAGAATTGGTTGGCTCAATTAATTGTTCCTTTATCAGATCCTGTATTTCTAGCTTAGCTTGTTCCATCAAATCTAGATTTAAACCTCTGTGGGAAGCCTTTGTGGGATTTATGTCTTCATTTCTCTTGAAAGGGAATTTGACATAGAAATTTTGGTTTCTCCATAAAGGGTTGGTGCATTTTTTAAGGAATTCAGAATGGAAATTTGCACAACAGTCTGATATAATTTTTTGTTTCACTGTTTCTAAGGAGCATGGTTGGTCTATACTGGCTATCCAAGGTAAGGTGAGGTTTCTAAAGTGTAATCCTCTGGAGGTCCATTGATGCTTTACTTAGGGTCTGTGAGGATAACCAAAGGATTCAATCTTTGCATGAAGAATTAACGCAGATCTAGTATATAGTCAAAGATATTCATGAGCAATCTTATTTACTGAATCAGAAAGGCAAAGAAAAAGCTTTTTTGGAAAAGCAATTACAGAGTTTTGAAAAAGATCTTTGGATGAAATCTCAATACTCTCAACCACAATATCATTTGCAAATCCAACCCTTGCTTACAAACCCATATATTCAAACTTATCCTACTTTAAGAAGTCCAGACCCTTTCCCACCTACCAGAACCCTTTACCCATCTACAGGTTCAATTCCTCCAAGACATTTTGGTTTTAGAGCTTTAACTTCCTTTGAAGATGAAAGAAGATTTCCTGAAGAATGTTGTTTCCCCAATGGAGAAAAAAATCAAACATTTTAGGGAAAATGAGAGAGGGGTTAGAAATTGAATTTCTTTGCAAGGCCTTTAAATTTTTCCTATTTTAAATTTCAAATAGTCTATAAAATGACGTAATCATCATAAATTGTCTAAAATTATTGGATAGATAAAATGTCCAATAGTTGATTATTAGTGTGTACACGATGTTTGTGGATTTAAGTTTTTATTTTTCTCCTTTTTATGGCATAAGTATGTTAGACACGTATGCTACACTCCTGCTGGAGGATACTTTATACTTACTCCCGCGATTTACGGGTGAGGATTTTTAATTTGAAATTTTGGAAACCACCTAAAAAATCACTACATGATTATTCTCAGAATAAAAAATTTGGAATTTAAGTATTCTCACACTTAGATCTTACCCTCTAAAATTAGACTGTTGTATTTAATTTTGAGACATTAATTTTTTTAAGTGCATAGAAGGTAGAAGTATGAATTCTTATTATAGAGGGTTAATCTATGGCTTGGAAGAGATTATATCCCCAAAATTTGGGATCCTAAAAGTCCTAGGTGGAGTTTTAGCAAAGGGAGTAAATAGACAATGTACTCCCGAGGGAGTATGATATCTTTTGGCAAGCTTTTGCATCTTTTAAGCGCCCCTGAGGGAGTATTGTCCGTCAAATCCCGCAGGAAAAGCTCAATAAGGGAGTATTTTTAGGAACCCAAACTTTGGAGACCTTTAACAGCATGTGTTGTACTCAATAAAAAGAATTTCCGAATTAGATTATCTGTGGGCTTGAAAACGAAGCCTCAAAAACCGTCCAATCTTTGAAAGGTGAGATCAAAATTCAAATCTTTTATTTTTAATATAATCATCTAGTGATTTTTGGGTTGTTTCCAAAATTTCAACATCTTTTAAATTTGTAAGCATTCTGGTATGGTGAGTCTCAGTCAAAAGGGCCTCTATAAACCCAAAAGACATTCATGGACACTAAATAATTTGCAAGGCTGAAGACTGTCTACTGCGAGAAAAGATGTGCTGCGAAAATTCGCTTACGTATGCCAACTTTGTTTGTCACTAACGGTCTCTCTTCCCATGAGAAAGAGAGATATGGACGTAGTCTAGAGAGAGAAAGATAAACAGTCTAGAGAGAAAAAGATAAACAATCTAGAGAGAGAGAGAAACAGCCTAGAGAGAAAAAGATAAACAATCTAGAGAGAGAGATAAACAGCCTAGAGAGAAAAAGATAAACAATCTAGAGAGAGAAGGAACATTGTGTAGAGAGAGATAGAGAGAATAAACATTGTGTAGAGAGAGATAGAGAGAATAAACAGTGTGTAGAGAGAGATAGAGAGAATAAACAGTGTGTAGAGAGATAGAGAGAGAGAAGGAACAGTGTGTAGAGAGAGATAGAGAGAAAAAACAGTGTATAGAGAGAGATAGAGAGAAGAAACAGTTTGTAGAGAGAGATAGCCAGTAGAAACAGGGTGTAGAGAGAGATAGACAGAAGAAACAGTGTGTAGAGAGAGAGAGAGAGAGAGGAATTGGAGGGCTTTCAACTTGGACAGGTTCAAATGACATGTTGATCTCCTTTAAGTAAAGTGTGTATAAAGTGCGTCTCAAGCCAACATTAAAAAGTAAAAAATGGCATTATCCGCACAAAAGCGTATCTCATTTTAATGCAAGTTTCAATAAGCATCTCTCTCAATCTCTAGGGTTTTTTACGTGGCCATGTGGACAAAAGCAGTATGTTGTCATACCACATCTCACAAGAATACTCTCTAGACTGTTTGCTTGTCGCACTTTTGTTTTTTAAAACAAAAGAATTTCAAAAAATTTAAAGGGAAAAGGAAAAGAAAAGGAAGGGGCCTTACTTTGAAATGACAGCCTTAAAGGTGATGGAATTACGTACGACACACTCCTTTCTCCAAAAGCTTTTCTTTCTTTCCCTTTTTTTCTTTTTTTTTTTTTTTTTTTTTTTTGGCTTTTTCTATTTCTAGAAAACCATGGTATGTGTTTGTTTGTTTCCATCTATTTAATTGCATTCATATTGCAAAGGCAGATGGGTCATGCATGGGTATTAAATGCATATTTCAGGCATTATTGGGACTGTTTCTACTTTGACTCCAGTCTCTTCTACCATCTCTTCATTCCATTCTATGAACAAGAAATAATGATTGGTTTTGCGCGTTTAAAGATTCATAGTACTCCATGCATTGTGCTTTTTGTTTGAGAAACTGCCATGAAAATAGTTTGGATGGGGTTATAAGACTTTTTTTTTTTTTTTGTCGTAATTATTCCAAACTATTAGATTTTAAATTAAATGGCTTGGAGAGTGTCATCAAGTTCAAGAAATTTTTCTTTGAACTTTAAGTCTAATCAAAGATACACTCACAAACATCCAATTTGAAATCTGACAAACAAGAGTGGTTGCTTACAGCTCCATCCCAACGGGACTAGTTTGGCTGTGGCAGTTGCTTATCCATTGAACTAATCTCTTTCTCGGAGGCTTGCAGTTACAATTGTGTTGTACGACCGCCTGGAGAGTCGTCATTCCCATTCGATCCTTTCAAGATCCGCTCTTGTGCGATAGTATCTATGGCTGATCTCTTTGTAAAATAAGTAAATAGTCTCTTTGTATACTCTCTCATTTTGATGCACATCAAACAAATAACTGTTTTTTGTTGCATATTGGCTTCAAGTTTCTCTTTCATCCAAACATTTGCTTTTCTTTTTTGCTGGCAAATAATTAAGAAAGACAAATTCGTCAATTGTTTTCTCGACAGTGTTCTCTCATAAAATCTTAATTTCTTATATTATTTGTAAACCAAAATGTTCAAAGCCGTTGTCCACACTAGCCATTGTATGCATTTGAATTTAAAAGAGGATGCTGTTTAGTGAACCAATGCCTTTCAAAGAACATCTCTTAGTATAAAATCATAAATACATGTAATGTGATCCTTCAATGGGAAGAGGTTCAATTTATTCTCTTCCTAAAAGTTTTTTTTTTTTTTTGGGTAAATAAGAGGTATGACATGGTGTTCTTCCTAAAACTTTGATTTTTATGCTTTCCCAAACAGTAGTATCAAACCAAGAATCTGAGTTTCTTGTGCTGAATTTCTCTCCTTCATGTAGATGGGGCTGAGCTAACATATATGGCTTAATTAAAGACAGCACATTATCGCGTAGAGCCTGATACATGGTTTGGCGTGAAGTCATAACATGGTGGTGGTCTGAGCCAATCTCTATCTTATACCACACACTCTCAATCAGACCACAGAGACAACCATGGATGCATCTCTCCAAGATTGTAACCATAAACCTCATAGATGTGCGATGACAAGTATAACTTCCACAAAGTTGTGTAGCATATGGAACCAAAGATACATCTGATATTTTGATCTAGATCCGATGGAGTGTTATCGACATATGGAATGGGATAACTGAGTAAATCTATTGAAACTTATGTCTCAGGCCCATTATTGTCGACACAGGTTATATCGACTCCAGCTTCTAGTCTATATGCTTTGGTCCATAAGAACTTGCTCATTTTAGAGTGTGACACTACGTATCTCAAGTTATCTTCTTTCTCAAGCACTATGATTCCCTACTTGGCTAAGAGAACTGAACCTTCAAAACTTTACTGTATGTCAAGAAAACCATGTTTCCTTAATACTCCCGTTTCTAGTCAAGTTTCGAACTGCATATGTTCCACTCCTCGTAAAATGCAGGAAACGAGAATAAAGCTAGAATCCGAATGAAAACTATTGGTTATCTTTACATTTCAGGTCAAATGCATGAAAGATTGTTGATTAAGTTTTTATAAGACGCATTACAAGTTTTGTTTTCTGTTATGAGTTGCATATTGTTCAATTTGCAGGGTCAGTATATCATTTGCATCTGATTCTACTCTCTTGGCTATCTATATCACTGTAGTGTCACTTGTCAGTTGCCCGAGTCACTTGTTCATAAGTCATAGGGCTTCTTTATTCCTTGAATGAGAATCATTCCTCCTCATCTCTAAGGTTGACATGATACTAGTGCTGGACGCCACTTAGAGAATGTTAAATTTAAAAACCGAATCCATCGGCTCAAAAGGACATCTAGAACCTCAGAATAAGAGCCATTGCTGAGATTTATAATCAGTCACGTCCATGGGAGAATCCCACTTGGAATCACATTGGTCAATAGTCTTGTCTTTTATTCTTCCACTATATACATCTAAACTTGATGAAAAGTTTGCTATGCGTCTTTCTTGGACATGCTTCAATTTAAATGGGAGGATCCATTAGTAAAACATCTTACATCTCCCAAAAATGCAAGTCTTGTTGAAATGGTCTCCTGCCAAGGACCAAGCTTTTGATCCAGTAAGTACGGATCCGGCTCCAGTAAAAATTCCAACCTAATGAAAATATTTTCTTTCCAATTTTGGGGAGAATTATATATCTTTTAAGAGTTTCTAAATTATTGGGGTACAACGCTTTCCAAAATAGAGTTCTGCTAATTTCTGGGTAGGTTAAACCTCACAAACCGTGCTAATTCTTGATCTCCGCAACAATTCAAGGTGGAGCCTAACTTTTTGTTACCCCACTTGTTGCAAACACAGTGCCGAAAGAGTTGTACGACAAAAAACATATGACTACTAGGGTAGCCAAACAGAGCCTAACTTCTATTTTTAGATTCAGTACCCCTCAACAACATGCATCTCTCTCTCTCTCTCTCTCTGCCCAGGGACTCAAATCCAAGCCCTCTGTTCCAATCAAACGAGATACTATCGATCTACTTCATTAAACCATGCTTAAGAGAAACACAAACACTTACCATCATTAACAACAATGACTTGGCAAAAGCAAGGATGGCATGATGCAGATTTTACACTTTTAGTATCCACAGAATTGTTTTATTTTCCTGCTATTATAGTACATATAGATGGTGATATCCTGCACCAAACAACATGAAAAGTGCTTCACTAATCTTCAACATCTATATTTGAACTACCTAAAAGCGGTGCTAGAATACTCAAAACAGCAGACCTTTGCTCAGCCCTTTTCTCCAATATCAAAGTCCTAGCAGATTTGCAGGTCTCAATATCCGAAAAGCCAATGGTCCATCTTCCATCATCAGGATGTTTAGACTGCAGGCCACTTGTACTGGTTTCATTTACTCCTACAGTTGGAGCCTTAGTTCTTATTCTTAGGTGCAGCCATCTTTGATGTGTTTCATCTATCTTTGGCTGTACATAAACATTAGAATACTTACAAATGAAAAATAACTACAAATGAGGGTGATCGACATTTTTAACACGTAGTGCACTTACATGTGATGCTGGGATCAATATTTCCATCATTTACCAAGTAAATAATCAGAAAAAGAAACAGTGAGAGAGAGAGAGAGAGAGAGAGAGAGAGAAACTAAAACTTGTCCATAATACAAAAGAGGGAGAGACCAGCAACACGATGTTTGCCAACACATTCCCAAATTTGTCATCATTTCCTAGCAAATGGAATGAGTAGCAGAAATCCATTGAAATATCAGTATAGACTGTACACTGTTAAGAGTAATATTATATATACATGAAATCGATATTCCCTGTCAATGTGCTGCGGTTTTCCTCATCAGTATGTTGGAAATGGAATATAATAAGTTCAGCCAGAAGTCAAGCTGGGTGATGGCAGGCACCTTTTAACATAGCACTTGTTCTTAATAAAGCTTATACATTCATCTAAATAAATAATGAATGAATTCAGCGAGCAATTGACATGATTATGAATGCAAAAAAACTCCTTTCGCAAACAAAAACTAAAAAACATTTCTTCTGAAAAAGTGGCACGAGAACAGAAAAATCATCTGCAAGTAAACAAGTGTTTCGTAGAAATGGCCATGCAGTGTCAATGCTTATGTCCACCCCTGGTTTTCTTTATCAAGAACTTCATCCTCTATATGGATGATGCAAATCATCTACTCTATAATGGTGGATGATAATATTATACAGGCAAACTGCATTTTTTTTTTTTTTTAATATGTGCAAACTGCATTTCATTACAACTTGATTAACATGCATCACATGCTTCGAAAAAGAATTTCAAAAACAAGCAGGTTCTTTGAAACTGATACTCCACAAGAAGAAGTTGGTTATCAAATAATAATTCTCATGCAATCTACTTCTGCACTCCAATGGATAACAACAGCCACAAGTTTATACATTAACCATGATATGGACTTACATTTAATCCAGCCAATGGTGCCATGGCAAAGACAACACCTTGATTTGAGTCAGGGAAAATCTCTTCAGCGAGGAGCACCTTCCCTGATATCCCCTTCGTTACTGGTACCACAAACATGTCTTTCTCCTGATGTTCTTCAAATGCAATTTTGCAAGGGATTCCGGAACCTGCATGGAATAGAAAAGAAAAAGGTAATTAGCTCCATTAGTTTGAGACTTTGAATAGATTCCATTAGGTACCCAACAATAATTATTTAATCATACCTAAGTCTAATTCCATCCCAAATTTCACAGGCAAGTTATCCATGCCAGGGGTTCCTGAACTGCCCAAAGAGCTGCTTCTGAAGTGGGACAAGGGATTTTCTTGTAAATCATGTTTTGAAGCATAAACGTGAAGCTGATAATGGAGAACAAAAACCTAAAATTTTTGCAGGAAAGCATGAAACAACTTACATTAAAATATAGCATTGCTTAGAACAAGCACTAAATATTGCTTCGACTTGAAAGCATAAAAATATAAATTAAGTACTAATATTTCCATGATGCAGGATGACATATGAGCTAATCTTGGTTACAGTTATCACACAGCAAAATTGCACCATAAACAAATAACCCCAACTTCAATTGGAAAAAAAAAGGAAAATTATCAAATATAAACACCACTCCCCCCCCCCCCCCCCCACCTTAAAAAATAGTATAAAACAAAAAAAAGACCTCGTATGTTCTTTCATTTCAAGCAGCATCCAAATTTCCCTATAAACTTCATCTAGGCCACCCCATACAAATCTCACCCCTTTTCCCTAGTATGTTTTCCGAAAATTGCCCCTGTGAATTCATTAGGTTCACAGCAGCCCCAACCCATTTAACACTCTCTCTCTCTCTCTCTCTCTCTCTCTCTCTCTCTCTCTCTCTCTCTCTCTCATTGTATGGAATGCCTTGCTTGATATGCATGTGAAGTGTGGGAGAATTGAAAAGGCCAATGTATTGCTTCGAGTGATGAGAGAAAAAGTCTCTCTCCCTCTCTTTCTCTCAGATTGTATGGAATGCGTTGCTTGATATGCACTATAAGAAATGAAGAGAGAAGATCAAAAAGTAGCCATCGAAGATGCAATGGAAGAATTGAAAGCTGAGGTGTTTTATGGACAAGGTGATAGAATAGCATTGGCTTTCTCTCTGATAAATACAGTGCTGGGAGCCATAAATCAGATCCTTAGAAACCTACACATCTGTCAGCTGCCATGCCATGGTTAAGTGTGTCATGGGTGTAGTTAAGAGAGAGATTACAGTAAGAGATGCCAATGGGTTCCACCATTTCCAAGACAGTTCCTGATTTTGTGGAGATCAGGGGTGTTTGCAAGTTCTAAATGATTAACATACATTTCTTCTTCACATTTCTTTGAAGAGATTTGGACTTCGAAAGATAATTGTTGGCAAACAGTAAAGGTATCAAGTGCCCTTGAGTATTTGTGTGTGTGTGTGTGTGTGTGTGTGTGTGTGTGTGTGTGAGAGAGAGAGAGAGAGAGAGAGAGATATTGATTTAGAAGGGCTACGACTAATGTGAACTTCAACAAATTCACATGGGCAATTTTTGGGAAATAAAGGGGAACAGGATGAGATTGTACGGAAGGGGCAATATGAAGTTCATAGAAAATATAGCCGCTTGAGATGCTGCAAAAAAAAAGGCAACTTTACAGAAGTCTATAAAATACTATCTCTAAGAAGACATGCACAATGTAAATGACTGCTTCTCAATATCGAACAGAATGCAGAATACATAAAATTACCTTAACAATATCAAGCATCCTTTCCCAAGCAAGAAAGGAAGATATATCACCTGTAGAATCAAATTGTAAACTGAAGCCATTCTTTTCCATAACAGAAAAAAGCTAGAAAATGTGACAAAAGGATCAAGCATATATTTAGCCAATGAGATGAAATTGAACTTACCATCTGGGATATGATCGTGTAGAGGAGTTTCAAGGAAGACCAAAGGATCTTTTTGTCGACATGATTCCTTAAGGACTGAGCAAATTGGATACAATACATCATATTTGTAGCTGTGCCAAAAAAAGTAGGCAAAAGCATACAAACATGCAAGGATTACCTTTCATACAATTATCCCACTCCATTTTCAATGTAATTGGAATAAGATCAAGCCAGCATCCATTGAGTTCTTTCATCAATTTTTTTGAAGAGCTTTCATACAAAATCTGTTCAGGAGAAGTAAGAAAAAATTAAACAGAAACGAGCAACATCATGTCAAACCAGAAGTTTTTTTGGTACTAACGCATACTAGAACACCTTGCCGATATAAATCTCTTTGCAAGGTGCAGATATATTGAACAGTCTACATCATATACGGCGGTGAAGAACTAAAAATGGCACTGGTAAGGCGACCACTTAATTAAGGGAAATTCATTAAAATACTCATAAGAAATGAATTGATCAACATTTACCTATTTGCAACAATTCCAACTCATTATCATGTGTTAACTCAAAATAAAAAGGTAAAAGGTTAAATAGTTCATCTCTTATGGATACTTTAAAGGTAAAAGGTTAAATAGTTCATCTCTTATGGATACTTTGATAAATTTCCCTTTGATTTTACAAAAAAAAAGACTTTCACAACATATAAGGACAAATTAGACTGGTATGCTGACATAGATCACCAAAGACCTATATAATAACATCGATTAAGTGATGACAAAAGGATGGAAAAACATGCAAAGAGCACCCATAAAGCATGTGACAAGCAAAATTAATAAAACAGAAGACCTTTTTTTTTAGTTGAAATCTATTTATGGCTCCATATACTATAGCATTGCATGATAGTGTGGGATATATAGACCAGTCATCCCCCATCTCTCCTCATTGATGGATGGCGAAGATTATAGTTGCCGGGATTGTGATCAGAACCTGTTCCAGGGTCAGATTGGGAGCAAAGGATCATGAGAGCTAGAAGGCCCCTAGGTTCAGGATCGCCATACGTAGACCCCAAAATTTAGGGATTTGGATCCCAATATGTTGGGGACCTCGATGCCAACTTCTACGGATCGAATGATGAGTTCTACAAGTTTGAGCTCCATCTCGTTAAAAACCAAGGTCCTTGAGTGCACTTAACTAGGGTTCCCGGGACCGCAGTCAATATAATATTATAATTGATTAGTTAATATTTTAGAAAGAGTTCAAAATTTTAGTAAGAAAGTAAGAAATCTAATTTTTCATAATAATTTAATATTTATGCACTCCTTTGAGTGTACTTTATATTTTAATTAAGGAAAAAGTTTATATAAGGTTGCAACCTTAAAATGTAGAATTAAAGATGCACCTCAAAAATCCATCGGAAAAGGTGGTTTTAATGTTGAAAAAACCTCTAATTGATCATCTCGACATCAAGATGTATGAATATGAAAAAAAAAAAAAGTTTGAGTCCCGGAAATAGTGCATCTTGCAACACATTATCTAGACCATGTTCTAGATTTTCATATGTTTATAGATCTACTTGCTTTTAACCATTTTTGGAGTTTAAACTTTTATAATTAGATATGAAAATAGATTTTGAGATAATCTTAAGAATTTTTTACACCAAAATTACATGTTATGATAAAATTTGGACGTGCGCCTTAATTGGATTGTTTAAGGTTGCAACCTTATAGAAACCACACCCATTAATTAATTAACAAAAATTAAAGAAATTCAAACTTTATAAAAAATTACTGCATTCCTTAGTGTAGTTTATAATTTTATTTAACATTATAAGCATCATGGCCTTCCTTCTTTGTTGAATAAAGAGTATTAAAGTGTTAGGTTGAAGTTCAAAGTAACTTGTGACCTGTTAAAGAGTCCAAAGAGACAGTATAGTCTACCACTCTCGGAAATTATGTGTGATCAAAGCATGCAACTAATATTATTATAATACTTAAGTGTTAACTAATTATGCAAAAGAGTCTTTATTTAGCATCAGGTTAAAGAGGGCAAGAGGAACAATAAAATCTACCACTAAGGGAATCTCTATCCCACTTTTGTGGAATCTCAATTTAGTTTACCTATGAACCTTTTCATATATAATGCAAAGGAATATGGATCCCATATAACTCAGGATCAAGATCATCATCATCGTCAAAGCCTTTCCCCAACTAATTGGGGCTAGTTACAAAAATCCTGGTCCGTCATTTAGCTCTATTAAGGGCCATACCCTCCATGAGGCCATAAGTCCCTATATTTTTTCTCACTACTTCCAACCACGCCTTTTTGGGCATATCCCTTACCCTTTTTTAGCCTTTCACTTGAACTAACTCACACCTCTTAATAGGTGTTGTATTGGGTCGGCACCACACATGACCAGCCCACCTAGGTCTACTTTCTTCATCTTATCGCTTATTGGTGCGACACCAAAATTTTCTCGAATGTATTCTTTTTTAATTCTATCCCTTCTTGTCTTGTCACTCATCCATCTCAACATCCGCATCTCTGCTACACTCATTCTAGGGGTATATTCGTTTTTTTTACTATCCAACATTCTGCCCCATAGGGCAAAGCTGGTCTCACAACTATCTTATAAAATTTGCCTTTCAGCGTCATTGGTATATGCGGCGATCACATAAAATTCCGGTTTCACATCTCCACTTCGCCCATCCAGCTCTAATTTTATGTGCGACATCTTCCCCAATCTCTCCATTTTCATGGATTATCGATCTAAGATATCGAAAGTGTGCTCTTTTATGTATCTCTTGACTGTCAATCTTAACTACTTGCTTGTCTCTATTCCTATTATTACTAAAGTTGCATTTCATATGCTTTGTCTAGAGCATCCCTCCAAAGTTCTAATTTCGGGTCTCATCGATCAAAACTATATCGTCCGCAAACAACATGCACCACAGTACCTCATGTTGTAGGTGCCTAATTAAATCGTCCATAACTAAGACAAAAAGGTATGGGCTCAATGCTGACCCTGATGTAGACCTATTATCACTGAAAACTCACTCGTTTCTCCACTAGTTAGTGCTTCATTGAACATATCTCACCAAGTCGATGCAGTGTCTGGAGACTCACTTCTTTTCCAACACCCACCAAATCAAATCTCGAGGTAATCTATCATAAGCTTTCTCTAGATCAATAAATACCATGTGGAGGTCTTTTTTCTTCGCCCTAAACTTCTCAATCAGTTGCCTAAGTAGGAAAATTACCTTAGTTGTTGACCTCCTTAGCATAAAACTAAATTGATTTTCTAATACAGTCGTTTCATGCTGTAAACATTGCTCAATCACTCTCTCTCAGAGCTTCATAGTGTGGCTCATAGGTTTGATCCTTCGATAGTTCGCGCAATTCTGTATGTCTTCTTTGTTCTTGTAAATACGTACCATAATACTTTTCCTTCATTCATATAGTATTTTCTTTGTTCTCAACACCTTGTTAAATAGCTTGGTCAGCTAATCAATGTCAATCTCCCCCATGCACTTCCAAACCTCTATCAGGATACAATTTGGTCCTAAAGCCTTCATTATCTTCATCCTTTTCAAACTTTCATTAACTTCCGAAATCCTAATCCTACGAATGTATCTATGACCTTTGCCCTCATTTATGCCAACGGCTCCTTCTACCGCTATGTTCTCATTGTGTTCATCACTTAATAATTTTTTAAAATAAACTCTCCAACTTTTGTTGACCTCTTCATCCATCACCAAGACCTTTTTATCCTCACTCATAATACATTTAATATGGTCGAGATCCTTACAGTTATCTCTCTCTTTTTTGTTAATTTGAAGACATCTTTTTCACCTGTTCTTGTTCCTAGTTTACTGTATAAATTATCATGTCTTAAGTTTAGCCTTACTATTTGTCTAGCATTTTTCTTAGCATTTTTATATTCTTCTAAATTTTGTAGAGCGAGATCCCCCTTCTTGGACTGTAAGAGCGAGCTTCAAAAGCGCGATTGACCCCTTGGTTGGGAGATGCCGACAACTATGGTGGAGATGAGCCATTGTTCTGCTATCAAACAATGGCTGAATTAAAAGTGGCACAGCAGCTCATCGCCAACATTGACGAGGATAGATGCAGGATGGCCAACCTATGTATCCAGCATAATGTGTATAGGACACCTCGCTTCATATTTACATCAATAGGATGTAGTACCCATTTCACTCATACAAAAAGTTACCATTCACCATTTTTTTGGCAAGAAGATTTAATATTATCTGTACCTATTGTTGTGCTCTGATACCACTTGTTGTGCGCGCGGAAGCAATAAACCCGATGGGTCAATATTTGGCAAATAAAGTATGAGAAATAAAGCACGAAACACATACAACAACAACACAAATATTTAAGTGGGTCACCCTAAAAGGGCTACATCTACGGGCACGAAAAACTGAAATCCACTATTCCAATAAAAGTTACATCAAAGATTTTGGAACAAACCTCGACAAAAATACAAGTCAAGAAAACCCTTTTAAACCTGCTCTCCCAAATGGGACCACTGTCGTTCTCTCATCTCTATTCCATAACTAGACCATTGTCTAAGAAGAGAACAACTTTGAGAGCAAACGAGACTTATCTTACTAAAAGAGAAACCACCCAAAATCTCAATGGGAACTACTTCTCTACAAAAAACAAGCCTCTCAATCTTCGGGAGTCCAAAAGAGGTACCATTACAATGTTTCTATCCAAAAGAAGCTCTCTTCTCTAGGAGGAAATCGCATCTTATGCACAGGAGGCCCTACCTCCCTCTCTCTCTAGAGGAACCACCATTCCCACATGGTGATCCAAATAGGGCACACGAATTCTCTGCACTTTCATCCCATATATAATTAAGAATCCACACAAAATAGGAAACTTCCTATTGATATAACATATATCTCAAAAAACCAACAGATATGTCCATCCAAGAGTCCTAATCTTATTGGATTTCTATTTCTTTTAGGAACCTTATTAATATCAATATCTCAATCCCACATAATATGGGAATATCTGAATCCCACAAAATATGGAAATATATCAAACCCACAAAATATTGGAATATCTCAATCAATCCCACAAAATATGGGATTTCCTTATCTTGGTGATTTTGGATAGCACCAAATCCAACACTTATAACTTTAAACAAACTGGTTTGCATTAAAACCCAGGTTGGTTTAGTAATTAATTTTATGCAATATGTAAAACTATCAAAATAGACACTGTGTTTTTCATTTTTGTTTTGCACATAACAAAGGAATCTTAAAGAATATACACAACGGGTGTTTTCTAAAGCATTGTTGGAGGCCCCAATCTTTAAGAATAACAAAAGTTTTTCCCAACACAATCATTCCATTAATGGTAGATTAGAATAAAACGAAACACAACAATAGAATACTGCTATAAGTTAACAACCTGTGCACAAAATCAAGGATGAGATGATTTGAGCCCTTACTTTGACACTAATTGCGAAAGAGTCAATAGGAATCTTTTCTTGGCAAGCTAGTAGCTTTTGTAAAATCCATCCAGCATTCCACAATGAATCTGTTGACATTGGCTGTTGGCTTGATAAATAAATTATTATCGAATTCATGACCTGCAAAAAGTAAAAATAAAAATACTGCAGCATTCAACTTTATATCATAAATTTCAAAAAATGACTGTGCAAAGTAGAATCTTTAAAAAGATAATAGAAGAGAATGTGCATCAATATTAAACAATCTTTCAAGTGTTTTTGAAATTATGCCTCGTTAGGCACAGCAATCAGTCTTTAAAGTTATTTTCCTAGAAGCAACTTTTTAGTTTAATGACAAATAAAGACAAAGACAACTCAAAACAAGATTTTATTATATTATTCCATTAGTATTTATAAAGAGAAAACAAAGAAGAGAATATCCTACCCAAAGAGGCCAAAGCACAAGCATTTTTCTTCTCTACCCAAGTCTAAGTGCACCTTGAAAGGAATCAACAACATTGCTATGAACCACATTTCAAGTTAATATAAAAGCCCAAAATTTTTCTTAAGAAATAACTAATAATTCCAGAAAAGGAATCTAGAAGGCCCTTATTATGGGCATGTCTAATATTGCAGGTGAACAAAATGGACATGCAACAATGCATTTCAAAATGATTACTGACAAACCATGTTAAATAGATATGGACATGGGTGTTGGAATCTAACATGCCTCCAAGTGTCAGATGCAGTGATCAAAAATAAAAGAAGCAAAGACATGTCTGTGCACAAACTTAAACGATAAAGACTAGACAAAAAGGTAAAGTTTACCAACACAATTTTTTAGTTGGATTTGTGTTCCTCCATCATTTTCAAACTCATTGCTGTCCAAACATCCTTCCAAACTTCCCCAAATCCCTTTTCACTTTCAAAAGATCAATGGAGAGGGACAAAGAGGTGACCACCTAACCAATTCTCTGCTGGTTCTAAAGAGGGAGATAGAGAGGTGGCACATCTACCCAAGTTTTTGCAGGGTTTAAGAGAGAGAGAGACAGACAGAGATTAACCATCTACTCATTTGTTGTTAATTTCTAGAGAAAGAAAGAGAGTGATGACTCATTTGCCTAGAATTACCCCACAAAATCATCATAAAAACACCAATCTTACCATTGTACAGTTATTCAGATAACATGCCTTAAATATTTCTCCAATCATTAATGCCAAACCAAGAAAGATGTTATGCTGTAAAATTGTCATAAGAACACCAACCCAACCATTGTGAAATTATCAAGATAACATGCTTTATAATATATCTAGAATTACTTATACTTTGTCATAAGAACACCAATCCTACCATTGTAAAGGTCTCCTGAAACTCCTCTTCAGTAATTCCCATCACAGAGAGCAATAAATCATTCAGATCTGTAAGCAAGAAAACAGAACAACAATGAGCTACAGTGTCTCAAAAGAAATTTATGGCAGCAAAGATTTATAACGGTACCATTCATTCGAAAAAACAAAAATTTATACCGATATCTCCTTTCTCAGATAGAATGAGCAGGAACATTATAGCTGGAAGCATAAGACAGAAATTCCCCGAGAAAATTAATGATGACAACCAACTCCTGCACAACAAGGAATATGTAAGCCCACAGAAGAAATGCAGAATCAGTTAACTTCAACTCATTATAAATAAAATACCTAACAACATTATCTTACCTATTTAACAGTATAAGTTTTCATCACTTCTTTTTGCACAATGCAGCTCCTAGAAGTGATGAAATAAATAAACTAGAAAAGAACAGTTTTACTATCAAGCAAATGGATTTAACATTGTCCATCGGAGTCATAAAAAATTTAACATTGTCCATAACATATTTAATTTTTAAAAGAATGAATTCTAAAAATCGTCGAGTCTGACAAGGACTCGTCTTCGTCACTTGGACATAGCTGGGGGCTCTTTCTGGTTCAATCAGGAGTCACCCAGGTTTCACCAGGTTCCAGATCATTCTGTGTTATTTTCACGAAGACTCAGCCGATTCTTGTTAAGGCTCAGCCAAGTCGGACCAGCTCAATCGAGCTCAGTAACCTAACATGTCCAAGCCTGAGTATGTGTTTCTAATCACTGGATGGTACATAGAGAATTAGCATACTTCAAAACGACTAAATTTATCTAGGATTCATAGACACCTAGACTTTTATTGAGATTGACAGATGTTTCCTTCAAATTAAAGCAGGCATGCCTACACACTCACATACAAATGCTTGTTTTTAGCTTTATGTGAAAGGAATTCCATTTCATACTTACATGGAATTGTGTTGTAGTAAGGTACCCATGCAGCTGCATGGAGACAAGGCAAGGAAACCCCACTTTGAAGCAGGCCTACGAATTCTTGAGCACTAGCATGGCCATGTGAGCTCAAGCTCCCACACGACCTTCTTCAGCCTCCAGCAGAAAAGAGCCCAAGGAGTAGTTCTTGTCACGTTTGAAATGTTATTTCAACCCCTCCAAAACTCTCTTGGGCCCATTTCTTTCAATCTATAAATTTACTTATTTATTCAGCAATTCATTTTTTTTTGGTTGTTGAGATATTTAACCAAAACCCTATTTTTGGAGTAGTGACCCATTGAAATCGGGTATAGAATTCACATCTCAATGAAATGCTAATTGTAAAAGAAGTTGCTAATTATTTAAAAAATATATCTTTTGCACAGGAAGATACATATCAACTGAAAAAATCGGGTTGTCAGGTTTTTAATACAGGAACAGCCAAACTGTGCCTGGAAATAAAACAAATAAATATATCAAAAACAATAAAAGAGTGAACAGAATGGCTCATATTATAATTAGTACCGTCCACCAAAGTGACTGTTTTTCTGAACCTTTATTTTATGAGTGCGGTTTGTATAGAGCCGAGGCTCTAAACAATCAAAGTAAAGCGCACCTTCAAATAGTGTTGAAAAATGTGGTTTCAATACTGGAAATCTTTGTGATAGCCTTAAATATATTTTCATCTTTAATTATAAAATTTAAAGTCTCAAAAATAGTGTAGATCGAGCAGATATATGAAAACTTAAAAATCTTGAAAATTGACAGTCCAAAAATGCGTCACAAGATGCACTATTTCCAAAACTTGAAATTCATTTTTTTCTCATGTCCATGCATCTTAATGTCAAGATGATCAATTTGAGGATATTTGCGAATCAAAACAACCTCTTCTAGTGAAAGTTTTGACGTGGGCTCTAATTTGATTGTTTAGAGCCTCGGCTGTATATAAACTTTTTCCTTATTTTATTGAGATACTATTTGGTTAAATTTTTATATAGTTTTTATCTCACTGACTTTTTAGGCATTCAATTGGTGGAAGAAGCGAGGCATCACATCAGTTGTCGCATCTAGAATAAGGCAAATGTAATTTGGTAGCAACACAAAAGCCTCAGGTATTGTTTACACCTATTTGAATAACATATACAGACCTTGGATTTTGTATGCTGTTCCATTCAGAGCTGCCATTGTGAGAACCATGCAAAGCATGCTTCAATAGATCCCCTTCAGGACGCTTCATATTTCCATCCCTTTCTCTTTTGAACTCAAGATTTCTCATTGATATTATGTATTCCTTGATCTCTAGTGAACACTCGCATAATAGCTCAGCATGGAAATGCCAGCGATTCGTATCCAAATCACTACTCACATTTTTGGAAGTATAATTATATAACAAACCAGCCGCAACACAATTAACAAGCTCCTTTCCACCAACAATTTGAAGAAGACGGCAAAGTACATACAAAGAAGTGATAGGTGATACACATAATTCCTGAAACAACATTCTAGAAGTCAAAGGAACCTCACTGCAAAATAACTTGCACTTTCCAAACAACATACCCATTAGGCCCTCTCTTCCCTCACAAATACAAAATTTAGTTTTGAGAGATCCCTTATATTTTTTTTTTTCCTTTTCTTTCTTTCTTTTTGTTTTTTTTGAAAATTTAGGATCCCATATAGATGAAATAGAGAAGGGCAAGGAGGAAGGATATTGAAGAATATCTCACAGAATTTTGGCCCAGATGAAGTGAGGGCAGCAGTACAGGCAAGATCAATGAGGTCAGAACACTCTTAGTTATCAGTTTGGACAAATGAGTCACACCAACTCCTAGAATGTCATTACAGTAGTAGAGATCATCCATAATTTTATCAGTTTCCTGAAGTAACTCCTTCATATGAGTGTGATCATTCCTAAACACGACCAGTCATGAAACATGTTAATAAGATAATCATCTCTGAATACAACCAGTCGATTAAAAGGTTTGTAACAATTTTCCAATGACAAGGAAGAGCAACATACTTTGTAGCATTAATGAGAATATCCAGTTTATAGCATCGGCTCCTCAAATATTGGACAAAGTCTGAGAAATACTCTGACCTAGGAGGAGTTGTGATAAATGTATGGAGAATTTCATCGTTGACTGCAGAATAATGGCAACCATGAACATTCTAATATGAACATAAGATAAAAAATTTCTAACAGGCAAAATTCTATTTTTCCTTGACATGTTAAAGAAGGCAATGGATTTTCTTACTATTATATATGCTGAGGGTCAAAGCACGCACAGCTATCTGGATCATCTTCTCTTCATGGTAGGCAAATTTTATAGCCTCGGTATACAATGGGAATGAAACTGCAACCTCCTGTCATGGGAAGATATTAGCAATAAAGCACACATGAGCTCCAACAACTGCAATATTTAAAAACAAAAAGAAGCAAGAAAAAAGGAGGAAGAACAAGAAGAAGAAGAGGAATAAAAGAATATAATAATAATAATATCTTAACCTCTACAAATGTAGAGTTGCATTCCATATTTTAGCAGCCATGCAAGGTCACATATTGAAATCCCTTGATGTGATCAAAGAGTCTAGAATCTCAGGAAGAGAACTGCAGATTTGAGTATGAATTCGCCTTTTATAAGGCAGCAAATAAGAAAAAGACAGATTTAAAAAGACAGAGGGCAAGAAATGGGTGCAGCAAAAGCCAAGGTAGAAAGGTAGCCGACAGCATTGCAAAGGATGAGCGTGTATGTTAACATAGATAAAGAGCAGCGGAAAAGAGCCTTTGAGAGGTTTTGGTGTTAGAAAACATCAAAGGATAAAGCAATATTGCATCCCCAATAGCAGCATTACTTCATACCAAACAAAATGCACATGGAGAAGACCGGCAGAACAGGAGAGAGTTTACAACACAGTGTAGTTCCTAGTCAGATAAGGCAGTCTAAAACTCATATTTCCAATGCAATTTATTGGAAATATTACTGTTAGACATATCTTTAGATGATTTCATTCACTATTTTATGTAAAAGTTTTAGCCTTGGTAACTCTTCCTTGCTTGAGCAGAACTTACTTGGTATTACTAGTTGTTCTCAGCAGCCAATGCGAAAGCTTCCATAGATTTAATACAATGTGATGACAAAATATGGTGAAATTTATTACGAAACAGCACAAACTATCATGCTCAAAGAAACTCGATGCCGATGAGAGAGGCCAAATGAATTCAGAACCTAGTTTTTGGCCTCTGAAAGAACACACACCCACAGCCACTAGTAATGGATGAGCATGAAACTTTTGAAACAATTTGAAAAACACCAGACTTTAAGCCTAAAGTAACAGAGAACGATAGCAATAAATGTTTGCTAGTAAATTGTATGTTCATTCACAAAAAGGAATGCTCCTGAAGCTTATCTCAATATCCAGAGATATAAGCATAAATACAGTAATCAGCTATTGAAAAAACTTAAAGGGGACACTAAATGATGAATCAGGATAGTGCAAAGGGAATATCGCCTTAACAATGCTTTAAATCAAGGATGGATCAATGTGCACAAATACCGCACGTAAATGTTTTCTCGTAGGAAGAAAATTGCAACTTACATCTTGAACCTTCAAAAGAAGGCAAATTGTATGTCCATCAAGTTTTCCGCTAACTGTCCTGATACAAGTAGAAAACAAGAAAAGGAAAAAAAATAAGGATTCCCTTAATCACGAAACAAATGGAAGAACTTTAAAAGGTAAAATGCAGCAGTCTCATTTCAATAAAACAAATACAGAAGATCTGATTAATTGGTAACCTTAGGAATGATACGTAATAGGGAGCAAGCTCCCCATCATCAAACTTAAAGGGGTGGATGATAATATTGTCAATGTACCCATTGCTGAAACAATAGTCTGCAAAAAGTAAATTCATGATGTAGCTTATGGTAAAAGAGCACTGATTCATAAAATTCAATAAAGGAATACAACAACGATGATATCTGAAAGGAGGTACTTCGTGGTACTTCTGCAGCTTACAGATTGCATTTTCACTATTTAAATTCTGGATCATAATACTCAGAGATTGCAGCAACTGCACCTCTATGCTTAAAGCTTCACTGATCTTCAAAATGCGGAGAAATTGTGCCAAACCTTGTCTTTCCATAAAATACCTACCAGAAGACAATAGAACCATGGTCATAAGATAGACCCATCATACCCAAAGGATCCAAGCACTGGACTCACCATTAATGAACTATCTACAAGAAAATCTGAAGCAATCATAAAAAATAAACATAAAATTATTCTTACTCAAATATTAATGGGTCGTGTTGATCACCGTAGATTACTATCTCTACTACTGATCTCAGTAAATCCCCAACAAAATCCTGAAGATAAACGAAAATTCATCTAAATCATCATGCATTCCAATTATATGCAACACAATCTCCAAATAGACACCATTCAATGAAATGATGAGATGTACCTTGTTTAGTCGGTCCACGAGTTTAACATTCTGTAATTCATCATTTAAGACCCTGCACCATGAGCGAATAATTGAAGAATATATAACATTTGAAAAAGAAGATTGAGACTGTCTAGTCAAAACTTGTAGAATAATATGTTATCTTCCAAAATTGAACAATGAAGATTGAGACTGTCTAGTCAAAACTCGTAGATTAATATGTTATTTTCCAAAATTGAACAATGATAGTTTACATAGCTACCATCGACAACTCAGAACCAACTTTATGCAAGAAACCTTATGCTACTTCTAATTAATCGGCATTATACAACTTTGTTTGCTAAATGGTATCATATCAAATTGAATCACTCCAGGGAAGTTGATCACCATATTGCGTTGTTGTAAGTTAGAAGCAATAGTTAAGGCAAAAACTGATTCCATATGTAGTTTAGAAGCTCTAGTTGAGGCAAAACTAATTCCACATGTGGTTGCTAACCCATCCAGCAGAGAGTTCACCTAATTTAATCAGTAAAAAGGAGAGCCAATATCTCTCAGAATTTTTCATGGCTACAATGTTTTTATAGACAGTATCCATGAATTGCAAATACAAATGTTTCATTAGCAAATTACGCAGAACAACAAAACTAAAATGGTGGATCATGTTACAACATAAAATCCTGCAAACAAAACACTCCAGAAGAAAACAAAGCCCAGAAAGAAAATTCAACCGAACTATAAAATAACGGGTTCTAGACAAAGAAGGAACCCTGAACTTCAAATGCCACAGCGCATTCCGCCCATATTTTGCATATAAAGAGATAACAAACCAAAAAACAAAATAAATAAAAATTCACTGAATAAGGAAGACTCACTTGAATCGTTCAAGGGAGAAGCGATTCTGTGAAGCAGGCCTCAAGGACCACCACATTGAAACCCTAATTTGCGTTCTTCGAAACCTCACACTATCGTTCTCAAAAACCCTGAAGCATTTGAGAGCTCGACAGTTCAAATACGAGAAAACCCTCAACTCGGCTATACTTCCACAGTCGAAAGTCGAAACCCTATTACATTATTTGCAGAGCTCCAATGCCAACGCCGTTCGTTTCGGTTACGAGATAACGGGAACCGCAAGGACCGACGGTTTCTGGTAGAGCAGCCATTCAACGTCTAAGCACGTGCTCTCGGTTGTTGCCATAATTGTTGCGACTAGTGCACCCAACTACTGTCTACTTCCGGCACTCGGCGCGAAAGGCAAGACATTAAAATTTGGGATCCACCAAAGAATCATCGAGTATCATCAAAGGTCACAATTATTTAAACCATTCGATGTGTCCCAAAGTTAAAAAAAAATATTTGAAGCCTGAGGTTGGTGAATGAAATAATTGCAGCCACCTAATTCCACATTCAATGGTCAAGATTAATGTGACCACCTTGTACCAAAGTTAACGGTGTCATTCTATACTTTCTTTTTTGTGAAATATATTTTTTAGGGTTTTTTTTGACAAATGTTACTAAATTTATTAAGAACCAATTATTACATAATAGAATTACAAAATTCAAGACTAACGAAGACTGCAATGACACTCCACTTTTGGCAAGATCATCCGCTTAAGAATTGGCCTCTCTATACACATCATGGAAAGAGATACTCAATGTGTCTGCCAAGTCTAAAATCTGGCTGCAAACTGATTTTAGCTCCCACGGCACCCTTTATTCCTTGTACACCACTTGATAACATTAGTTTCCTTCCACCACCACACTAACATCACAGTTCCTTTCTTTAAAAAGCTTCAAACCCTGAAAAAGAGCCAATAATTTTGCACGATTTGCACTTGCAATACCAATAGGGCCAGCCTATGTAAACATTGCATTCTCAATCTATTCTCTCAATACCCCTCCTATACAGGCCTCCCCCGAATTACCTAAAGAGCTCCTATCAAAGTTAAGTTTAAACCCTCCCATCAAATGTGGCACCCAAGTACTCCTTGGTCTATATTTAACAATACTAATCTAGAACAAATTAGACAAATTTAACATGACATCCACTTCCAAAACTTCCCACCCCTCTTTCGTGATCGACACCCAACACCACAAAGTATGCTTGACATTATTGAGGACTTTATCAAAAGATAAAATATCCCTATTAAAAGTTCATCTATTCCTCTCCTTTCACAACTCCCACATAATTGCTCCTCTCGCAATCTTCTATAGTATGCTACCCATTTTTTCTAGATTTGGAAAGGCCAACTACGGTACAATTCCCACCATAGCCTAAGGCATTGCCACTCTCACCCCTAACAAAGAAAGGAACCAGCACCAATTCTGGAAGCAAAGCGACAATGTAAAAATAAGTGAGCTCCATATTCTCCATCTTCCTTGCACATGAGACATATATTTTGCAAAAATTTTCCTCTTTTGATCCAACTATCTAATTTAAGTATTTTTTCTTGAGCCGATAACCACACAAACACTTGGACTTTGTGAGGGATTGACCATTTCCAAATTTGAGCAACTTGTGGAAAGGACTGAAGCCACCTATCAAACAAATTTCACCAAAAATTGTCCATCACATTCAACATCCCAAATAACTTCATCTTGTAAACTACGTGGAATATGTCCTTGATCCAAATCCCACAATAGCACACTAAGCCAAGAGGAAACTTCTTCATTCAACCTATTATAGGGGAAATTTGAATTCCAAAACACATGTTACCCGAATCTCAAAGATGTCAGCAACCTTAGCATAAGATTGTGCACTATCGAAAATCTCCGAATAAGCAATTTTAAGTGGCATCTCTCCTAACCACTTATGATGTCAAAAGGTGATATAGTTGTCATTACCAATACTCCACCGCACATTTCGCTCCAGTTGGGGTTTACACAGAAAAACGGATCTCCACAAAATCGATTGATTCACATTTCCCCTTCCACTGCCAAGCTACATACCTTGTCTATCAAGATCATGTTTAGCAAGAAGAACTTGAGACCACAAGTGATCTTCAAGTAGCAGTTTTGCGGCCACCATCTACACAAAAGTGCCTTATGATAAGCCCCCCTTCACTCTTAGTAGTACAAACTTTATCCCGCCTTAGAAGGTGAAACTTTATCACTATACCATATGACCCCAACAAAAATTTCACATCATTCCCTCAAATTTTTTCATTATAGAACTTACCATTTGGATAAGGGACATTTGATAGATGAGAAAAATTCACCAAGCATGATCTTAAAAGAGTGACTCTCCCCCTCCATAGATAAGAACTTGGGCTTCCAAAGCTCCAATTTAAATTGAACACACTGCACCACTATATCCCACAACGAAACAAGAAGTCTCAAATATGCAATAGGTATTCCTAAAAATGTAAAAGGGCTAGAGTCAATCCTACATCTCATAGTTTCTGCTAAGTCTTTCACTAGAAAATCACCACAATTAATCCCAATCAATGAACCTTTCTCAAAATTCATTATTAACCCTAGAGCCACTTCGTAGCATCTTAGAAATTGAGTAACATTGCTAATTTGGACCACATCTGCCTCACAAAAAAATAGTGTATCTCTGCATATTGAAGATGAGTCGCACAAGGCCCATGGTTGGCAATCTTGAATCCCATAAAATTACCCCTTCACTTAATATTTTGGGTTAGACGACTGAAGCACTCAGCAAAGAAGGTAAAAATAAATGGCAACATAGGATCACCCTAACATAAGCCCCTCGAAGCATGGAAGAACCCCTTAGGGCTTCCATTGTTTAAAATTGAGAAATGGGGTTGGAGAAAGATAGTTGAAAATCCAGCTTCTCCATTTGCCCCAAAACCCATCATATTCATCACCTCTACAATAATACCCATTCAACTATGTCATAGGCTTTGTCCACATCTAATTTGATAACCACACCAAGTAACTGACTCAACATTCTAGAGTAAATGGAATCATGGGCTACCAAAACATTGTCCATTATCAAGCGATCATGAATGAAGGCCGATTGAGGACCTGAAATAATGGCAGGCAACGCCACATTTAACCTTTCAGCTAAGACTTTAGCTACAATCTTATAGAGGCTAGTCAGTCAGCTAATAAGTTTAATGTCTGACAAAGAGGCAATAATTGATATTTTTTGGATCATCACAATGTACATGGAATTCACTCCCTTAAAGAACTCCCCACTCGACAAAAAACATTTCACCATCAACAATAACTCTACATTAATTAGTGGCCAAAATTTTTGAAAAAACATCAATGGAAACCCATCTGGACCAGGAGCCTTATCACTCAGAATTGAGGAAAATAGCCTTCTTGAGCTCCTCCAAAGTGACGTCAACTTCCAACTGATTAAATAGTGGTTGACAACACTTTACAAGGAACTTGTTCCATCCTAGCAGTGAATCTAACTTCCAAGGTGAAAGCTTCCTTGAAATTGTTAATAATTTTATCTTCCTAACAATCACGATCATCGTTCGCTAGACCCTGAATAATCAAACCCCGAAATATTATTCTTATGCCTATGTGCACTAGCAATAGTATAAAAGAATTTGGTATTAAGATTCCCCACTATTAAGCACTTAATTCTATATCTCTATTTCTAAAAAACTTCCTCCACTCTAAGGAGCTCATGGAGAGCTTTTAAGTTCACATTTTTATCATCCACCAAGTCATTTGTTAAGATACCAGTCTACTGGACATTGTGATCTAATGTTTCTAACTCTAATAACACCTCTTCCATTTTTACCTTACTTGATATCTGCTCTATTTCTTCCAAACAATCAACTTACGCTTATTATTTAGGAGCTTCTTGTGCAATTGGAAATCCAAAGAAACAAATGTGATTGTATTTTTCCACGTGATTTTTATAATTTCTACCACCTCCTACTCCTCAAGCTACCCTAACTTCATTCTAAAAAGTTTAGGACTACCCTTCAAATTATTAGAAGACAACAAAATTGGAGTATGATTCGAAGATAGTCTTGGAAGAGTCTTGACAGAAGTTAAAGGGAATGCTTCCAATCTCTCACTTGAAACCAGGAATCTATTAAGCTTAAATATTGATAGGTGACTCAAGCTATTATTGGACTAGGTGAATTTTGTATCATAATTGGGCAAGTTCAGCAAAGAATGATATTCAATAAACCTATTGAACATCCTCATTGCCAAATTAATAGAGCCTCCAAAAGAAGACACATCAGGCCAACAAATTAAATTAAAATCCCCCAATACATATATGAAAATTAGAATTGAGTAAAACATTAGCCATTTCAAGCAAGAAGATTAGGCTCATACACATTCATCAATCCCCAAAAAACGTTAGGCAAAAGTTCCTGATGACCTAAAAACTTTATAGGATAGAGGGATTACACAAAACCCATAACCCACCCGAATCTCCAATAGAGTCAATACCCTCAAAATAAATTGCCCTAGAGCACCTAACCTCCCTCACCCCAAAAACATTGAGGCTAGGAAGATTTGTCCCTTGTAAAATCAAAATATATGGTTTAAATATTGTAACCCAAAAAAAAATATCACTCATGCTTCTGGGATCACCCAAATCCCTTACATTCGAACTAATGATAAGCATTAAAAAGCAAGGGAGGAGGAGGAACCTAGATCCTCCAAAAATATAGCTCTTTAAGCATCATAACTTCTTCATAAGAGGCCAAAGACGAGGTTGAAGCTAATGAAGAATCATTGCTCAATTCCATCATTGCATTATCCACACTCAACATTCCTCTAGATATCACACCACGTGCAACCAAACACGCAGAAGATCTCAAAAGCTTTGACACATCTTTCTTTTACTTAACCTCCTTTCCCATCTTTTTCTTCTCAACATCCTTGACAAGGGTAGCTTCTGCATTTAAATCCCCTTCTAGTAAAATAGGAGCAGCAACATTCTTGGCCTCCTTCCTCTCTCTAACTCGAACTTTTATCTGTTGCCATATAATTTTGATAGGGACTGCGAAGTCCATCCCCATATCCCCCATCATATTGGCCACCAAGACCTCTTCAGCATCCACTGAGGCTTAAAACTCCTGAGCCACCGACATAGCTAACAAGGCAGTAGTCTGAGTCTCCTGATGAATAACTGCCAGAAGAGGGCTACTATACGCCTCCACTTTCGTAAATTCCAGATTAAAAAAAACATCTTTATCACCTTGAGGCTCCATGGAAGGAAGATCATCACCAGCTACTCCTTCAATGAATAGTTCATGGTTATCCTCATCAAGGACATCATCTTCACATGAAGCCAGATGCTTCATCATCATAATCAACTCCTAAAGCATCAAAATCAATTACCACGATAGCGAATAGATCCACTTCCAGGGGATCAAATAGTGGTCTATCTCTGAGATCAAATACCTCTTTCACAACACGTCTGTAAGACAAGGTATGCATCTTAACTCTGAGGAGAATAGCATGGATAAATCAGAGAACGCCCGTAGGGAAAAACCAAAGAAATCTTTCACCCCTTCTTTCTTAATCGCCACAAAAAAAGGAAACTTAGTCGGTTTTATTTTTGTGCACGAAGAAGAAGAAAAAGAGCTTTCCAAAAGGCTTAAGTTGACTTTTCCCAATGATACTGCATTGAAAGGTAAAGGATATGATCCTGAAGGACACGTCCACTCAGCACTACCATCTATGCTAGAAGGAGAGAGATAAAAATTGACCTTTTCACCTTGAACTGGTACACCTACTGGATTACCCAAATAAAGAGCTCAAGAATTTATGGCCCTCTTTACTACAACCTAGGGATCAAGAGAAACACCAATCTTAAAACCATCTTATGCACCGTAAGTTGCTTCCTTAGCTTCACCTTGTGGACCCACTGTATTACCAGAGGGAACTTCAAAACACAAAACTTGCAGAGAAGGAATAGCAATATATTCTCCTTAGAAGCCGGCTGAGAACTCAGGGAAACAGCTAATGGGAATCCACCTCTTTTATATTTTCAATTTGTGGTTAAAGTAATTGTTCTTGCGATAATCTTGGACTAGCCGTTTCCATCAAGCCACATCGAGATTCACATTTCCGGCATGCTTTAGGCCATGAACTTGCTACACTAAAGAAATAAGTTTACAACGAAAGACCACCTTCCAATCATCCTTGAATGTTTTTGGAGGGGAGATCTTCTGCTGAATTATTATTTTTGGGATCAACTCATTATCATTTTCAGCAGCGACGTAAATTAAGAAAAAATCTATCTACTTGCAGTTTGATATTCTTTGGAAAAGCAATGGCGGAAACTTTCCATAGTTTCGTTCTCACAAAGCCACCATCTTTCTCGCTAATAGAATCCCAATCAATATCGCAATATTCCCCGCATATATTAGCCAAGAAAGTGGAAAGTGTCCAAGCATGAAAAGGACAACCCTGAAATCTAACCCTGGCACAAACCTTATATAAAAACAAAGCATGTACAGAAAGTTTCAACTGGTCTAATGAAAGTAGTTTACCTGGAACTCAACAAAACCTATGCCCAAGAGCTCTAGCCACAACATTATCAGTACAAAGTAAACATACAACTTTATTTCATCTAAAAGCCTTAACTGGTGGGGGCATAGGCCAATCTCCAATGTCTATTAGCCTAATCTCCGAGACTAAAGATATCATTAGAATGGGGAGAAAAAGATCCCACAACACAGATACTAGCTTTAGTCAGCAATCCGCTCTCCAAGTTACTTTGAACACAGACCAAGGGACCAGATCCAAAGTCATTTGTTCATTCCCCCATGCCAACTTCCATCAAGACCCCTAAAAGCAATCGAAACCCATGCTCGCCGGAGAACTAACTCACCAGAAATCTCCTTGCCACCCCTCGCAATAATTTCTCTACTTGTTACCTTTGAGTAGTTTTTTATAAAATAGATTTTAAGTATTTTCTTTTTAGTAGCTTGGTGGTAGAAATTTAACTAACATTGCTAAACCTATAACCACTTAAGCTGAAGTCCGACTCCTAGATTTTGAATTCCTTAATTCTTTTATGCTAGTGTCCTTGAAAACCCAGTGAGTTATTAGCATTTCTCGAGTCTTGTTGAGTGATGCAATGCTAATGAAGCACAATTGAGGGCTCTTAAGCAGGGAGTTATAAGCATTTCAATTGTTCTATCAAGGATCATTTTTGAAGGAGATTCAATGAATGTAATTGGCTGGAGCTCTAGACCCCCGTGGAGGCTTCGTGATTTGCTATTTTGTGATTGATTCTTTCTTTCCCTCCTCTCTCCTCTCTCTCTCTCATTTTTTTTTCTCTTTATACAGATCCTCATTATATACTTCTCTTTTGTAAAGAAATTTTATCAAAAGAACAAAGAGTATGGACTAAACACCTCAAAAAATAACGAGATAGAAGATAGGTTCCAGTTCATGATGTCCTAAGGCAAGGAGTCTTATAGCAATGAACTACTCGGCTCATTTTAGGGACTCAAGCAATTCTCACATATTTGGTATTTCTTTCATTTTTTAGTTTTTTTCTTCATTTCACTATTTAAGGTGATTCACCCAAAATTGGGGAATTGAATTGGATCGGCATGTCTGTGAGTTGATTCTTAATTCTTGTTTTCTAACATTTGAAATCAATAATTTTATTAATAAAATAGTTACTTCACAAGATCTTTTCACTAGGCAAACCTTTCAATGATTTTGCTTAAAAATGTACGGAGTGCCAACATTCTACGTTTAAAATATGGAAAAAGAGAAGTCATTTGGATAATTTGTTTCAACTTAATTAAGGGGTTGAATAATTAAAAATCTACCCACTTGTTTTTGTTTCCAAACTTAAAACAACAGCTTTTGATGATAAATGCATATATTTGGGTTTGGAACCAAGAACAAGCAATGGTATTTTTGTCATTTGGCTTAACTTAAGTAGCCCAAATACCCAAATTTATTTTGAGCTCCAAACCTAGAATAAGATACTTTAATGAAAAACACGTAATAAAAACATAAAACAAATAAGGGTATTTAGTCATTTGGCTCATGTCACTTAAGTCGGCCAAATGATAACTTGTTCCAAGTTCTAAATCCAAATATTTGGCCACTATTTAACAAAATTATTGAGAGGTTTCGCATCCATTTTCTTGCAACAAACAACGACTAGCATGAAAGCCATTGCATGTTAGTGCATCTGTTTTTCTGCAAGAAGCAACGACTAGCATGAAAGCTGTTGCATGTTAGCACATCTGTTTTCTCGCAAGAAGCAACGGCTAGCGCAAAAAACGTTGCACTAACACGAATCATCTTTCTTACAACAAGCAACGGCTAGCACGAAAGTTGTTGATAGGCTTTCCTATTGATAAAAAAATTCGAAACAGAAATTATGACTCCCAGAAAACCATTGGAAGACTAGGAAGTTTAATACATACAAGTACTTCTTGCCTTGACTTCCTTGAAGGAGTAGAGATGGGGTCCTACTCTTGTAGAACTAAATACTTTTTGTTAACAAACCATGGCCCCCCATTATGGCAATCTCGATTTCTTCCTTGCTTTCGAAACGGAAAACTAAAAAAGCCATCATTCAGAGAGAAGATCTCAATATCATTATCTGGCTTCCACATTTTTTTTAACATGGTCTTTAAAAAGAATTATAAAAAAATTAAAATAGGAATATTTTGTTCATTCAAGTATGCTTAAGAGAAGTTGATGTTCTATAATAGAGAAATTTAAGCGTATGTCAAATTTAAGTTTTCTTAGGGGGCTATTCTAATTTGAATTTTCTAGTAGGCTTATTGAAGGATCATAAATAGATAAAAAATTGTAAACTCAATATAAATTTTCATCCATCCCCTCACGATTTGGTTTGTGTGAAGTAGGCAAGGCTGAAGAAGTCTTGAAATTTTAATTGAAATGCAAAGTAGTATAATCCACCTTTAAGTTTATCCCAAAATAAACAAGCTTTACCATTATCTTTTTGGTCTATCGATCCCAAAAAAACTAGCTAATCCAATTTATTTTCAAGAATATTTTGGTTTAGCATCACATGCCTCGAGATATTCAAAACTGAATAATACAATAACGTGCATAAGTTAGTTTCTCTGTAGGGTGATATAGATATCAGCGTATTTACTAAGCTTCCATAGGAACATACTATGCATCTCATCCTACGCTCAAACACCTAATCAAGAGAACTTTCTTAGTCTAAAATTTAGGGGAATACATAATGATGCAAGGAGTATGGAGGGAAGAAGTAATTAAAATAAAAATACTAATAAAGGGTGAGAGACTATACCCTTCTCGGGGTTTGCAAGGGAAGCCACTCTAAAGATCTTTTCACAAGATCAATTATTTATTCTCTGTTTACGAAGAAGGGACATCTCCTTTAATTACACGTAGATGAAAGACAAAAATAAAAAAATAAAACAACCATAAAAAATAATATCTCTCTCTATAAAAGTCGTGTACCACCTTTCCCATATCTTTCTATCTCTAACCTACGATTTTCTCAATCTCTATCCACATTTGATCTTTCCCATATCTAACTACCCACATTTGATCTGGCCCATGTTTAAATACCTTAATCTCTCAAGTCTTATACAAATCTCTTCTTCTCCCAACATGAGGCTCCATAAATCTCTCATGAATCTCTAACTAAATATCCTTAGTCCATAAAAATAGGAAATCTAAAACCATTTGCCTAATATTAAAACTAATCATATCCCCAAATAACTCTCATTCACCACCCTATCCACTAAACAAAAATTAATCTATTAAAAAATAAAATAAAATTTGATAACCCCATTTTTATTTGCATTATTCTCCTGTTGTTGGGAGAAGCTCGACCTTGAGTTTACACCTTGTAAATTCCAATCAAATAATTGGTGATGCAGTCCCACCATGCGCATCGGTATTTTTTCTTCAATAAACCGATTCATCAAATACTTCGTGCTATTTTCAGTATCAAGACCAAGAGTACGGGAAGATACTTTCATTCATTCGGGAAGCTGGAGGTCATGCTTCTTTCGTATAACCACTTCGACTAGGCGTTGTTTCTCACATTTCGGATTTAGCATTTCACTCTCAAAGAACGCATGCCCGCATCGGAGTCTCGTTGCAAGCTATGCCTTGATAAGCTGAGCTCATTGTTCGGTCTTGTTCATTCATACATACATAAGGGCACTGCGAAGTTACGACGCTGATATGCTATAAACACATACTAGAGTGCTCACGAAGCGATGCGAGCTAAACCATCGAAAACATGATCAATTGTCGTCATCTTCTCGCGTTTCATTATTATTTCTTTTTCTTTTTCAAGTTCATCGTAAAACTTAAGAAGATTGAGTTAAATACTATGATCATGTGGATGCTCCTGAGATCGTAGTTGTCGTATCACATTGTAATTGTCACATTCATGATCGACACCCCTAGTTAGTCATGGGCCTTGATTCATCTCTATAACGAAATTGGTGTCAGATCTTTATGGTTGCGAGCACACTCTTCGCGATGAAGATTGTTCTTCAACTTTTTAACTACTGATTCATTTCATGAAATTCGGTTTGATCATCCTCCATGACTTTGGACAAATTTTCTAAAATTTGTCCCAAGCGATTATCCATAGTAGGGTTAGCTTTCCGTGGCATTGCAATAGCTGGATCTTACGTGCTATGATACTAACTGATGTAAGGAGAATGGAGGGAAGAAATAATTAAAAAAATAATAATAATAAAGGGTGAGAGAATATGTCATATCTCAAGATCCGCAAGGGAATCCACCCTTTAGATCTCTTCACAAGATCAACTATTTACTTAATCACCAGATTCTCTTTGTTTATAAAGAAGGGACATCTCCCCTTTAAATACACCTAGAATAAAGAAAGAAAGAAATAAATAAATAGATAAATAAACGCATAAAAAATTATCTCTCTTTTTCTCTTTGAAAATCACATACCTCCTTTCCCTTATCTTTCTCTATCTAACCTACAATTTTCTCAATCTCTACCCACATTTGATCTTTTCCAAATCTAACTACCCACATTTGATCTTTCTGATTTCTAAATCATTTAAATCTATCAATTCTTATACAAATATCTTCTTCTTCTCAATCTCTTCTTCTTGTTTTTTTTTTTTTTTTTTGAGTAATTCAATGGGGAAGACCCTTACCTATTTTTTCAAATAGTATAGGAGTTATTTTTTTAAGGTATTAGTAGGATGGTATTAGTCGAAATGGAGACCACAACATAGTGACTTGGGTGTGGAAGTGCTATCACCACGACCCCAGCCCCTTTCCCAAATTCTCAATCTCTTCTTTTGCCAATGTGAGGTACCATAAATCTCTCATGAATCTCTAACTAAATCTCTTAAGTCCATGAAAATAAAAGATTAAATCTCTTTGCCTAATATTAAAACCAACCATATCCCCAAACAACTCAAGCACTATCCTATCCATTAAAGAAAAAATAATACATTAATTTTTTTTTTTATAACCTCAATTTTTATTTGCATCATATTATAAGTAGATGATTATTTTTAAAAGAAAATATTTGAATTTTAAATTTGTGACATTCTGATCTGGCCCTTAAAAAATTGGACGGTATCTATTCAATCTCGAGGCATAAGTTTTTTCTAGTACATAGTGAGTTTATTTCAGATTTTTTTTTTTTTTATTTCGATTTTTGTTTTTTGCCAAAATTATTCTATGGGTTGTAAAGGTTACATCCCCAAATATTAAGATCCAAAAAGTATACTTAGTATTTATTTTCCGGGGAGGAAATGGATAGTGTCCTTCTGTAGGGCTAGGAAAGCTTTTGGCTATAGATATAATGAGTTATTTAAGAGAATACAAATGCTATGAATTCAAGTAGCAGTTCATTTTTTAAAGGTTAGATGAGAATAATTGTGAATTCGACATCCATTATCTGTCATACTACTCAAGTCAAAAGGAGAAATATTTTCTCCATTGTTGTGTTTAATAAAAAAATTGTTGTGTTTAATAAAATTAATACAGGGAAAAGTTTATATAGAGTTGAAGCTCTAAACAAATGAAATTCGAGCCTATCTCAAAAATTTCACTAGAAAAAGTTGTTTTGATTCCCAAATATCTTCAAATTGATCATCTCGACATCAAAATGCATGAACATGAGAAACAAATGGATTTCAAGTTTTGCAAATAGTGTATTTTGTAAGGCAGTTTTCGACCATCAATTTTCAAGATTTTTATGTTTTCATAAATATGTCGATCTACACTATTTTTGAAGCTTTAAACTTTATAAATAAATACGAAGATATATTTTAAGGCTATCACAAAGATTTTCAGCATTGAAACTACATTTCTCAATACTACTTGAAGGTAAGCACTAATTTGATTGTTTAGAGCCTAGGCTCTATACAAACCGCACCCATAAATATATTACATGATAGAGAAGAAATCAATGCAGGGTACTATAGAAATTAGAGAAACATTTTAGAATAAGCAATCATAGACCTTTTTCGTAGCTCTAAATAATAAACCATAGACCTTTGTATTGTGTGATAGAAGTTTGAAATGAATTGGGGTTGTGATAAAGGTTTGAGTGGGGGCAGGCTATGGTAAATGGAAGAGAATCTATGGGGAACTTGAACAGTGAGAGGAAACCATGGTTAGGAGATTGTTATGAATTATAAGGATAGATGATTCAACATTAGACAAAGAAATATGGAAATAATATACATGTTTGGGTTGTGTAATAGATGCTTGAGAAATTGGATGAGATTGAAAAGAATCAATGGACATAAATTATAAGTATAGATGTATGAGACATTACTTGATTATTGGGTATTAGTTACAAATACAAAGAGACAGTTGGGTTTGAATTACAAGGATCGACTTTTGAGATAGGGGGATTGAATGATGATAGATGTAAGTGTAGAAGTGTGAGACATATTGCAAGGATTGATATATGAGTGGGATTGAGAGATGATAGATGATAGATGTAAGTATGGATGTGTGACATTAATTGATTATAGGGTATGATCTACAAAGATAGATATTTGAGATCCTGATCAAATTATAGAGAGAAACGCTTGGTAATAAAAAGTGCAACTGTTCAGGACATGCCAACACATTTTCTTCATAAAGTTGAACCAAAACCAATATTTGAAAAAGGGTGAGGTCTGTATAAGGTGCCGTCTTTATACTGTAGGAGTAAGGTGCACCGCCAAATTTTATATTGAGATGTCATTTAAGTAACGCAAACACTTTGATGGTCCGCAAATATATTTTTATCAGTCATTTAAAATTCAAAAAAGGGTACAAATGAAGCATATCTATAAACACTTGAAATTCTTGAAAATAAATGGTTCATATAATTTTTTACAAGATGTAGTATTTTTAGGACTTGAATTCTTTTTTTCTTTTTATCCATATATCTTGATGTTGAGATGGTCAAATTGGAAGACTTTTCAATATTTGAATACTGAAAAATTTTAGGGTGCACCTTACTTAAATAGTATAAAGTTGCTACCTTATATAAACGTTTTCCTTTGAAGAATTATTGATCCAACTTCAAGTCACCTGATTTGAATCGAGATCCGAAGGTGGGCAATTTCGGATGGAAAATATCGAGAATTGCTTGAGTTTTTTGATTTTCTATTATTTTCCCTTTTTAATGTATACCCAATTTGACTCAAGAATCGCCCCGATTACGACTAGGAGAATATAAACTGAAGCCAAGTCCATTTAGATCCGTTTGCTTTCTATTTTTTTTTAATTTTTTTAGAGTATATTGATTCGTATCTAAAACATTGGAATCCAATCATTGTGTCAGACTATTTTTTTTTTTTTCAAGGATGAAGTTTTTATATGGCTCAGGCTCTATGAAAACAAAGTGAAGCCCCACCTCAAATCCTTGTCCGAAAATCACTTTGGCCATTGAAAATCTCCATGAAAGCTTTAAAATCACTTTTCAACACTGACTATAAAATTTGAAGCTCAAAAAATGTTATAGATCTTGTAGACCTGTAAATACTTTAAGGCAAAATACACGGTCTAGATAATGTGTTACAGAATTACAGTAAACATTATTTTTAGGGTTTGAAATCCTAATATTTTTTTCACGACAATGGTTAAAGCCGAGATAATCGATTTGAAGATTTTCAACACCATTTTCGATGAATTTTGAGATGACGATTTACTTATTTTATTAAGGTTGCAGCCCTGTCAAAATATTTTGCTTTTTTTAAACACTAGAATCGAAGTACGTTGTGCTATGGACTTTATACCCTGTCCACCAAAACAAGAGGCCTAACCTTATAAGCAAGCGTGCCCTTAGTATTGTTAGAATGGTAAATTGGTGATGTATTGACTTAGGAATAGTGCGCTGATGCATTCCACGCAATAAATAACAGATATTTGTTTGTACCAATGGTTTAAAAAACAGAGCGGTGACTCGGATCGGGCTTCCAAAAACCGATTCGGATCGGCGAATCGGCGATTCGGATCGGAAATCGGGTGAATCGGTCAGAATAAAATTTAAAAAAAATCCGAAAAAATTATTAAAATTCATTATAAATATTGTTTTTTAGGAATTCAATAAGAAATGAGGGTACTCCATTAAGAATTTTCATGTTTTTGAATGAATATACGAATATTGATATGTTCTTTCCCTGCATGAACCGCCATTCCGCATTTAATTTACATCACACAAAAGGATAAACATATAATTATCATGGAATAAGTATATCAACATACATGGACTACAATAAAGCATAAAATTAGTAACATATGATCTAAAAATAAAATGATAGACGACGTTATTGTTCTTCTTGGTCACGCTGGTGCCATTGATTGAATTCGTTTAACAATTCATTGATTCGATCTAAAAACGAATCATCGATATTAGTAGGCGTCTGACTATTCCCAAATCCCTGAGTGTTAGTGTTTTGTTGTGTTCCCAATCTAAAATCCCCGAAGATTGTCCATCCTTCATGCTCACCTGCACTGTCGTGCTCATCCCTACACTGTTGCTGTTGGGACTCGATATGTGAATAATATGGCTGGGATAGGGTGGCCTCAGAATCATCATCTCTCTCATTTTCTCTTTGAATAATATGGATTAAAAAAAAAAAAAACAAATTTTCAAAAAAATCGATCATGGATTAAAAAAAAAAATCACAAATTTTCAAAAAATTCTATCATGGATTACAAAAAAAAATTCGATCATGGATTAAAAAAAAAAAATCACAAATTTTCAAAAAATTCTATCATGGATTACAAAAAAAAATTCGATCATGGATTAAAAAAAAAAAATCACAAATTTTCAAAAAATTCTATCATGGATTACAAAAAATTCGATCATGGATTACATAAAATTCGATCATGGATTACAAAAAAAAATAAACAAAAAAAAAACAAAAAATTCAATCGTGGATTACAAAAATAGAAAAAAACAATTCGATCATGGATTACAAAAAATTCAATCATGGATTACAAAAAACTCTATCATGGGTTACAAAAAAAAGCAAAAAACAAAAAATTCGATCATGGATTGCAAAAAAGAAAACAAACATTTCGATCATGGATTACAAAAAAAAAACAAACATTTCGATCATAGATTACAAAAAAAAAACAAACATTTCGATCATGTATTACAAAACATTCGATCATGGATTACAAAAAATTCTATCATGGGTTACAAAAAAAACAAAAAAACAAAAAATTCGATCATGGATTACAAGAAAAAAAAACAAACATTTCGATCATGGATTACAAAAAATTCGATCATGGATTACAAAAAATTCTATTATGGGTTACAAAAAAAAAAAAAAAGCAAAAAATTCGATCATGGATTACAAAAAAAAAAAAACAATTCGATCATGGATTACAAAAAAATCGATCAAGTATTACAAAAAATCTATCATGGATTACAATTAAAAAAAAAAAAAAAAAAAATATCCGTACGGGACTCGCAGATTCATTGTATGGACTCGCGATTCCGTAAAGTGAATCGGCGAGTCACTGTACAGAATCGTCCGGTTCTCTCTAGAACCGGACGATTCCCGTTTTTTTCGCCGATTCGATCCGTTCATGGCGATTCCCGAGTCAAACCGGGCGAGTCCGGTTCGACTCGGTGTTTTTTTAAACACTGGTTTCTATGATACCGTGGCCTGCACAGCACAAGATTCAAACAGTGGGCAAAATGTCGGGCGAGCCAACACGGGCATGCCCAAGCAACTCGGAGTTGCACTCTGCCTTGGCTGGTCCTGCTTGGGGATCTTATAAGAATTTGAAAAAAATATAAAAAAGCCAAAAAGTAAGTAAGAAATTCATTTTTTATATGTTTTCTTTTTTTATGTTTTCTATTATTTGGCAAATATTGGAAAGTGTTTGATAATGAATACTTATTTTTATATTTTCCTTTTGTTTTGGACTTTTTCCAAAATAACCCCACCATAAGTTGATTTTTTCACAAATTCCATTTTTTCACTACTTTTTTAACCTCATTTATATGAATTTGTTTAATTTTATTTTAAATTTATTTTTCTTATTTTTTGAGAACTTTTGTATTCTTTTATTTCTTAAACATTTTTGGCTTGGTTGGGCTCGGCCTAAGTTACTTGGCTCGAGCATGGGGAAGTCCCGTCCCCGAGTCGTGGTTTTGCACACTAGATGTGAGGGATACTTCATAAGACTTGCCGTGTGGTGCAAGTTACATGTGAAAAGGATGGGAAGAGAGCGTGAGACGCCCCTCTCATTGTTATCGTACTTTGGTTTAAAATTAATGGTTGAGATCAAATAATTTCAAAATGGATGGTTGTAATTTGCTTAAATCAAAATTAGGGCTTGAAGAGCACATGTGATATTATAGAAAATTTGGAAGCGATTTATGGGCATGGTGATAGAGGTATATATAATCAACACCATTCACATGATAGTAATCAATGATGATTGATTAGGTTAGAATTTTATTTCTCTCAGCCCTTGGATCGCTCAATAAATGGCCAAAATCTAATCTATTATAGAGCCCACACTTTAAACCTCTATAAATAGGGTCCTAACCTACCTCATGTTCATTATTATCTCTCAACGCTTTTTGTTCATTTTATGAGCCTCGTTCAGAGGGCCACACCCCACTCTCACCTTTCACCTTCTTCCTCTTGTATGTTGAGCCTTTAAAACCCGTCCTAGTGAGAGACAAGGTCTGGATTCCAGCAATGTCTTGAGCCTCATCAAGCACCACGGTACACACTAACTTTATGTTTTAGGATGAAGTTTGTGCTGTAAATGAGCATAACAGTAGGCATATTGACCTTATCTTCCCTCTTTTGAAGTTCATTTGATTAGCATTTAAATGTCTGTCCATGGTGTAGTTTTGAGCATTATATTTCCAAACTGTTATGGTATTTTAGTTGCTGTATATTTAAGAATTTACATGCATAATAGTGAGCTCTAAATGTTCCTCAAACACTAACTCATGCTCCTTTGATCACATTTCGTGACACCTTGTGCAAACCCTAGTTCCTAAACTACACCATTTGAGCCGGTTTCGGCCGTGTTTTTCCCACCTAAAGCTCTCATCGTCTTGTGTCCCACATGAGGTTAATTCTGGCCTATATTTGATGTGTGAATATTTTTTTCGTGTGGCATGGTGTTTATGCTTCCCATGATTAGATCCATTTCATCCCTCTTGCGCTATTGATTGGAAGCAATAATAATAGTTGTATCGAAACTTTGCGGTACTCGTATGGTGATTGAGAATTATATCTGTCTTCCAAAGTCATATCAAACGTGCACACACTTGATCATATTTGTCTTTTATTTTTCTCAGTATATTTTGATTTGAAAAGTGTTGTAACGGGTGGTTTAAAAAACGATTCGGTGCCCCGGATCGAGCACCTCAAAAATCCATCCGGATTGGTGAATTGACAATCTGGATCGAGAATCGACCGAAGCGATCCTATTAAGCCTTAAAAAAAATCCAAAAAAATTATGAAAATTCATTATAAATGTTATTTTTTAAGAATCCAAAACGAAATACGGGTATTATATTATTAACTTTCATTTTTAATCAAATTGTGAATAATTAAGATGTTCTTTTCCTATATGAACTTATGTTAACCATTAACATCACATAAAACAAAAAACATAGAATTACCATGGATAAAGTATATAATCATACATAGACTACAATAAATAATGGTTTAAATCGATAAAAAATGGTCACTAACATCTCGAATTGGTAGAAAAACCTAATCCACTAAAAAAAAAAAACCAAATTATTACAACCTAACTAACTATAATCCAAAATTATTACAACCTATGTAACTATAATATTATATATTGCAACGAAAATTGTTGGTTTATAGTTTATTATATAAACAATAGCAAATTTAAAATATTTTATAGTATCATTTAATTTAAAATGTATTATTGACAACTGTAAGAAAAATATTACAAGATTTATAATGCAAATAAATAAATAAAATATTTGATTATCAATATATAAATTATTCGAATGTGCATCAATTTTCTAAATAACACTTCAAATTTTTTAAAATATAATTTTTTAGAATTCTAGAATAAATTTAATGGAAGAGATTGTTAGAGACAGAGAAATATTTCAAATGTGTATGAATCATATCTTAAACTTAATATCCCTAAATTTATAGTAAAGCTTACCATATTATAAAAATAAAAATTATAATTAGATTAGTTATTCTCAGTTTGTATTAAAAAATATTTGTTGTATTAAGAAATATCTTTTATTTTTTTTGACAATAAATGCTTGTAGTATTTTTTTTTTACGAGAAAATATGATATTTATTGTATTACTTTTTTTTTTTTTTGACAAGAAAAAAAAGAAGATGTTATATTACCTTTTTTTTTTTGCTTGTTATATTACTTTTTATTTTTTTATTTCTTTTATCATATTATTTTCTTCATTTTAGTTTTTTTTTAAGACAAAAGAAAAAACCTATCTTTTTTTTTTTATGAAGACAAATTTTAGTTTTTTTTTTTTTTTTTAAGACAAAAGTAAAAACCTATCTTTTTTTTTATAATATTATTTTTAAAAAAAATATATTTTATGATATTATTTTTTTAACTTTTTTTTATAAAGACAAAAAGTGAATTTTGCACAATAACGTCCCAACTGGGATTCGAAGCATAAAACCTCTGCTGCCAACCACGCCAGCCTTACGCGCGCTGCTGAAGAGTTTTGTACAATAATTATCTATATTGTATAAATTTTCAATATAATATCGCTTAGTGCAAGTCCCACATAGAAGAATTAGAGAAAGTCAATAAGATATAAATACCTTTACAAAAGCCTTAATACCAGCGCGATGGAGAGAAAAAGTAACCTGAAATGATATTTTGAAAAAAATTACCAAAATGTCTTTAGGTAAGGACTCGCCCTGTGACGTAACTAAGCGGTTGGAATTGCGATTTATAACGTAATAGGGGCGATGCGATTTATAACGTAATAGGGGCGATTCACGATTCAAAATCGTCGATTCTCCTCTAGGATAGGGCGATTTTTTGTTTTACAAAAAAATCGACATGGGGTGCCCGATTCTCGTGTCGATTCGAACGAGTTCGTTGTGTTCGGGACACGGGATGCTCGATTCCCATGTCGATTCGGGCGAGTTCGTTGCGTTCGACTCGCCAATTTTTGAAACCCTGCTAACAAAGCAATGTTCATTGTTGTAAAGTTGTAATCGAAAGTTATTTACTAGAAGAGAAGTGTACTTATAATTTTATTATTTTGTAGTGGTTGTCACGATTTCCCCAAGGTTTGCTCATCGTTGTAAAGTTGTAATTGAAAGTTATTTAGTAGAAGATAAGTGTACTTATAATTTTGTTATTTGTTCGTGGTTGTCAGGATTTACTCGAGGTTTTGTAAGCTCTTTTGGAAGGGAATTAAAATTTTTTATTTTGCACACTTTAAGTAGAGTCCTTGGTACTTCAAAAATTTGAGGGGGACCACTTGAGACAATAAATGAGTGGCAAAAAAGTGGCAAACTAAGACAATTCAGAATTAAAGACATGCACTTGAATGCCTAGCACCCTTGGAAAGGTGAATCTGTAAAAGATATCAATGGGAACGACGCTGATTCTGGGATAGTTATATTTTGTTGAGTGGTCTCCAACAGGAAATCTGTTCATTCTAAAATGGTTATTTTTTTGTTGAGACCACCACAACGAAGTTACCCGACACTGCAGATTAGACATCTTCAGCTTAAACCTTTATATTTGGGTGCACGTTTCTGATTGACTGGGGAAACGATTAGGAATTTGAAATGATAATGATTATGAGAATTTTGGCCAATTCAATTTCTCTTTCCACCTTTCACTCTTAATCCTAAGGATTTTGGGAGCAACGGCTTCCACTCAAAATTTTCCTAAACGGTTTTCAACCCATTCTTCAAGAGTTTAGAGAAGGCATAAACGAAGTAACATCATGTACGGGCAGACCAACTCCCTCATTTTTTAAAAATATGTTTTAGCAATTTTGAAAATATAGAGAAATTTTTAAAAACAGAACTATGTACCTGACATACAATTTTAACAGAGAAATTAAGATTTTTTAACCATAAGGTATATAATTTTGAAAATTTGAGAGTGAGATTTTCAAAAAATGAATTAGCTAGTGGTTTAGGATCATGCTACTGTGGAGCATTTTCTGAAAAAAAAAAAAAAAGTAAAGGATTTTTTAAATGTTTTTGAAAAAATACTTTTGATTTTTTTTTTCTTCTAAAAAAACAATAGTCATACAGTTTAACCACTTGTGACCTTTTTGGTGGAACTTATGACCTTGCTCAACCCTGACTAAGACTTTCAGGACAGGGAATCATCAAGTACTCCTTCATCTTAAATCCTCATGTCACGATCTAAAGACAAATTCTTCAAAGTCTTCGAGCAAACTAGAATTTCAGAAGAGGACAACCTTTCTATGCTCCCCTACAGCATAGAAGTTCTATTCTTCCCCTACCATCCAGCCGTCCAATTTTGATTAAGAGAGCAACTCATTATTTGATCTTAGATCCGACGTCTTAAAGTATTTTATTTTTAGTTTTTTTTTATACAAATTGTATGAAAATATAATTTGATATGTGCCATCGTCTCATTGGGGCGCACCTATAAAAAATATTAAAAATAATTTTTTGATAAAATATAATGACCAAAATACCTTTTCAAACTTTCAGAGGTATTTTGATCATTTTATTTTATTGAAAATATATTTTTTTATATTTTTCACTAGTGCGAGTTTAATAGAGGAATAAACGTCCAAAATTTAGTGACAAAACAGTTTATAAAAAAACTTAAAAATAAAATAGTGTAAAGACGTGATATTATGATTGGGGCAATTTTAGCCCTCCATTCAAAATGAACGGTTGGATAAGAGGGAGGATAGAACTTCTATGCTGCAAGGAAAGCATAGAAACCTTTCCCTTCAAAAGATATATGATACTACCACAAAACAAAACATGGGTTCTCCTTGACTTTCTCTCTAATTCATCCACTACTAACATGGGTTCTCCTTGACTTCCTCTCTAATTCATCCAGTACTACCCGTGGAAGTTTAGATGGTCAAAGTCCGTTAGGTCTACATGGAGAGATCTTTCCCATGGTCTGTCGGACTTGTGCTCCTTGACTTTTACACCTTGATTTCCTTTGAAATATTGTTTCTCTCTTTCTTAACTTTTGGGAAATTTTTGGTGCCTTTCATTTTGCTTGACTTTAAGAAATCTTCTTGACTTTTGCTGATTTTTTCCCATTTTGCCTTTTTTTTTTTCTGCCTACAACATGGAATCGAGAGGTTTTCAAATTTGAAATCCCCTAATCTATCACTATTAAACTAGTTAATTTAAAATTCCATGGATTATGTTAAATTTCGATATAGAGGCCAATTAACATGTGTAATCTAATATTCTTTTAAATCACCAGCAATGCTGGCATGATCTTTTGCCAAAAAAAAGAAGAATTCATCTGAAAATCAAATCTAGCCAAAATAATCAAAATTAACTTGAAATTAAACAAAAAAGGGAGAGGAAACTTACTAACCTGGGGCAATTGACTTGGGACCCTCGAATTGGAGGATATTGCCCGTATCAGGATCACGGATTATTTAGACCTATTGCTTTCCATTTTCTCTTTGAACTTGATTGAATTCCTTTTTTGAAATTTGTTGGAAATTTTGACTATGGGTGGTTGAAAGAGGCTCAAATTGATTTAGGATTTTGTAGTTTAAATCTAGAATCATAAATCTTGCATCTAGGGCTTGAAGGCTAAGGCTCTAGGGCTGAGGTTCAGAAGATCTAAGTTAAGGTTTTATTCTTTTGAATCAGGGTTTGAAAGATAGGGTTAGAGGCTCTAGAGGGATTAAGTCTTCGAATTCTAAGATTTCTATCTAAGATTGGGCGTTGAGGTCTAAACTTATGCATTTTTGTTGTCAATGTCCCAAATTGGATCCTTTATATAGACTTCAAAAGTTGGTTCCCAGTTGGTTTGGAAATATTCTTACACTGGATACTTTTGGAAATTTGATCTAACTGGGTCAAAGTGGATGATGCGTACCGCGTTGTTTGGGCCAATTTTGGTCAGATGCCACATGATGCCGTGTCTATAGCTTCTCGGCTCTAGTCAGCACAAATTTTGGGATGCCAGGTTTAGACACCGCAATACATTTCATTTGGGGGGTCTTCTAGTCTAGATGGCACACATTGCAGCAGGGGTTCTTAGGTTTGTAAGAGCCTAATTTTTGGGGTATTAGGATTAGACGCGACAGACTGTGGCGTCTAGACAACACGTATTGTGGCATCTGGGACCCTGATTTCTCAAATTTCATGATTTTGCTGATCTTCATGATTTTGACTCAAATTTTATCATTTTTTTATTGGATTTATCTCGAAACCTTCTATCCTAAGTCGGTTTTGCTATTTTCTAAGATTTCAAGATAACTATCTAGATAGGTTGATTTCCTAGGGTTTTATGATTTGTTAGGAGATTCACTAGGGTGTTTGAGAAAGATAGGACCATAGTTCATAGGATTATGGATAAAAAGGTATCCTAAGGTGTAATTCGATAACATGGTCCCTAAAGGTTTACTAGGTATTTCTAAGGCACTGTTAGGGATTTAGAAATTAGTAAAACTAAAAAAAATAGCCAATTTCAAATTGGGGCGTCTACATTTCTTTCTTTTCTTTTTTATTTCTTTTTTCTTGTTATTTTTCTTCTTTTTTTCATTGCTCGGGTTTCCTTTAGGCTTTACAACCTGGCGATCTCTCTCCCTCTCTTTTTTGTTTTTGTTTATCATGTGATTTGGCATTGATGGATGGATGAGGCTTTCTGACTTTGAAACTTGCGTGGTTTTTTGCCTTTGATCTCCTTGCTTGAAGAGAGGGTCTTCTTTAACCTTTGCGGAATTGGCGGGGCTTCTCTTAATATGGCATTTCATCTTAGGATTGGGTCAAGACTTTCTTGTGTTCCCATGGAAACGATCTCTCCTTTCATTCTCCAAGGAGGGAGATTCTAATCTTGGTTGCCATCCGATTTCCCTTGCCCCTAGGTTTACATCTAGCATCTCTTAGGAGATGGTTGCTGACCTTGTTGAATCCCATTTAGACTACTCCACTCGAACCTGAACTATCCGATTTAGAATCACTTTTAGCTTTCTAGTCCTTCAGTCTTTCACTTTGCTTGGTTAAGCCCATAAACATTCCCTATGAGAGAGCAATTTTTGCTCAGAAGAAAGGATGAATTGATTTATCTACCCTTGTTATGTTACCAATAATGGGAATATAATCGCTTCCTTGTGGACTCATTTTTTCTATCTTAATCAGGATTTGCTTTTGAGTAGTTAATTGTTTGGTTTTTCTCAGTACTATACACACAGAGCTAAGGAAATTCTCATCATTTTGTTTTTGAGGATCCATAGCCATGGGATGTGAGCAAACTTATCATCTTGATCTTCATTTATCGAATTTTCCTGTCGGATTTTCTTGTACTTCAAGGTCATATTGGGTGATATTTAGGCTTGAGCAAAGATTTCGACTCATCAGTTTTGCTTAGATTGACGTGGGCTACAATCTTGTCCTCTTCACATGTCATAGTGGTATCATCTAGCTTTCTTGAGTTTGCCATGAGTGAGCCTATCTACATCCCTGGACCACTGGGAAGGTGATTCTGATGGGATGGCCATCTAACTCTTCAATCATCACCTCGCTAAGGTCACAACCAGATAACGCTTTATCATGACAGCAGAATGGATTCAAAGGAATAAGGGTGAGATTTGCTGAAAAAGAACTTAATTGCAGGTGATGCAGTCTCCATGGCCATGCAGATCTAGGAGGATTCAGAAAGCATACAGTCAACAACCATTGCTGCTACCTCTTAGTGAAATTTGGACAAATGTAATATAGCTCGGTGTATGTATTTCTTTGTTTAATCTCTTTCTTCACTTTTCCTTTTTCTTTTCGGGCTAGATCACATACAAATAGTCTATTACAATAAATTGAATTGAAAAGAAACAAAAGGAAAATAAAATTGAATCTAAAACTTGATGCCACTAAAATCACTCTTTCATTAATTAAACAAAAACCACAATACTAAGCTTGAGAATAACAAAAGATAAAAGTAGTAAGTATGACAAGAAACAAGAAATAGGATGTCGAAGATTACCTCAACCATGCTTAATCCACCCCACACCGAGTCACCACCTCCAATGGCGCAGGGTCAATAGTCAACATCAATCTCCAAGATCGGAAAACATATAGGCCAAGCCTCCAATAGAACAAGAACTCTTATCACAAGGCTTAGATCTCTAACTAAGCTCTTAACCCCTTAAGCGCCTAAATGAGAGGTAGGAGCTTCTCTTATACTAAACCCTTAACCCATAGGTCATGGGAGAGATAGAAGATGAGAGAGAGAGATGAACATAACCTAAGTTAGGTTTATGTGGGGCGTGCCCCTTTCATGAGAAGAGACAAAGAGAGAGAGCTACTCCATGTGGGGCGTGCCGACAATAGTGTGTAGAAGAGGCCAAGTGCCGCGTGTGTAGAAGAGAGAGAAGAAATGGAAAACACAGGCGGCAGTGAAGAGAGTGAGTGGTAGTGAAGGGAGCGTGCGACAGTGAAGAGAGGAGAGCACGCTGCAGTGAAGAGAGCGCGCGGCAGTGAAGAGAGCACGTGACAGTGAAGAGACAGAAGAAATGCAAAACGCATGTGGCAGTGACGAGAGTGTGCGACAGTAAAGAGATAAGAGCACGTAGCAGTGAAGAGGAAGAAGAAGAAAACATGTGCGACAATGAAGAGAGAGAAGAAGGAAAAGACGTATTGTTGTCATACGTGTCAGCGTCGCACTTGTCAATATCGTGCATGTCAGCTACAGTGACATCTCCACCTTCTCGGTCAACCACAGTGGATCCCACCTACCCTTGGGTACTTAAAGCCCTCTCCCCTTCCTTCTCACTGTGGTTTGCTCCTTGCTTTCCCTCTCAAGATCCCAAGGTTAGAGTTCCTTGCTGTTGCCATTGGAACACCATTGCTTGGAGCTTGAAGTGGCCTGCGAGTGGGAGTTTTGGAGGCATTGTAATCATCAGGTAAGTAGGTTTAGCATCTATGCACCAACAAATATTGTAGAAATCAATTTTATATATTGGAAGTGGGTAAAATGGTAGGATGAGAGGTATGGATGTGAATGGGTTAAAATGAGCTTGAAATTCCAGATTTTGTGCCTCTACATGCCATGATTGTTTGAGTAATGTAAATGATATTGTTAGTGGTGGAAATTGTGAAATTAATTACTTGTAATACTAGTTTATTATGAACAAGGTTTTGTAACAAGATTTGTATTGGTTCATGAAACTTTAAGTGTTCTTTAAAGCATGTTAAACTTGAGAATGAGAATTTCCAGAACTATGACTGTTCTTGCATCGAATCTTTCAGTGGCCAAATGTCATCCAAATGTCACGACCCCACCCCCTTGACCCCTGCTGGAGGGCGATAGGGCACGGGATCACGACCGGAGGTCGCAAACGTCACTCAGGTGGGAATATCTCAACCCATAAAAATACAGAATCAAGAGCAATCCACGAAATAAAACTAAAATAAATCCATACGACAAACAAATATCCAATCAAAAGTACAGCCATCTCCTTCATTCATTATCAAAAGTCTTTACAATTTCTTCAAGGCACTGCTGGCCCAAAATACATAGAATAAAGTATACAGCATAAGCTGAGACCACGAAAACATACTGTGAAGGTCTTCGGAAGACGACTTTTCAAACTTCTTAATTTCGAACTTCAACCCCACCTTTAGCACAGGCTCCACCACGCTTCACTCTACAGTTATAAAATTAAGATGGAATGAGCTAAAACCCTAGTAAGCGGATCTACACAAATGCATTCTAACTAGCATAACAGTGATAACAAAAAGCAATGCACATAAAATCACCAGGTATCAAGTGAATCCTCCAATATGCTTCTTTACTATGATAAAACTAGTTTAATATACAATGCATAGTTCACAATCACCTTACTTAAAGTAGAACAGTAAGGACAACGGCTCACAGTCACAAAACTAGTAAAGCCTACTCCCGTAGTAGAAGTTTTATTGCGCAAGTTAAGCCAATCCTGCTGCTTAAAACTTCTACCTTCATTCAGATGGAGGACAATGACAATGGGTGCCCCACTTCATAATACCCTCACACACACATACACATCCCCAGCGCGCTTTGAGGTTTCGATAGGCAGTGGCCTTGCAAGAGACAACCCTCTCCTTGTGCCCTTCTGGCGAGATAACATTACACTACCATTGGGTGACCCAATGCGTAATGCTTATATAGATTTGGGGGGTACAACCCTCCCTATTATTCACATTCTGACACCCGTCCTATCATGAGGAGTGAGGGAAAGATCGTAGCTGCCGGCACCATCATTCACATAGTAGGTGCCCTTCTCATTAGGCAGCTGCCAGCACCATCATTCACACAGTAGGTGCCCATTCACACATCACATAAGCAGCACGGTACCATCATTCACACAGTAGGTACCCCTTCCTCATATCACATAAGCAACATGATACCATCATTCACGTAGTAGGTACCTGTTCACATATCACATGAGCAGCATGATACCATCAGTCACACAGTAGGTATCTATTCACATGTCACATGAGCAGCATGATACCATCATTCACACAATAGGTATCTATAAGCAGCATGATACCATCATTCATACAGTAGGTATCTATTCACATATCACATTTGATAGTGGCACATCATAGTAAGCAATCTCATAGTGACAGTACCATGGTAATAATGACATTATTCTATTTAAGCTTTACCGCTCAATTTCCTTCCATAAAGGGCAATGACATGCGCTCACCCTGAGGGTCATAACTTTTAGCCCGTTTAGAGTTTAAAGGTGATTCCAAAACCAATTTTGTACTAAATATACCTATCCTTCAAACGGGATTGCCTCTTAAAAGTTCAAATACGTGAGGGTTTACTGGCTGCACCCTGCGGAGCACAGGGGACAGTGACATATTGTGCTTCATATCACGATCACTCCCAAACCGTGAAGCAAATTGTGATGATTTCAAAATCAAAGTTTGAGCCAAGACGTACATATTTCTAACAAAGCTAATTTGAAAGGATTTGGATTTCATTTGATGATTCAAATATTCATTCCAAATGAGGCGATAGTTCTGGAATTTATCAAAACTGCACACAACGACATACCTTCATAAAATAAAGTATAACTTTCAATATAAAACGAATTTCAAAATAATTCCTTCATGTAAATTTTATCTCATTCAAAGATCTTTCAAATAGCTATGGTTTGGCTGAAAATAAACTTATTTGGTTAGTTAAAATCAGTGACTACAATGGCATTAGTGAAAAATCTAGGAAAAACAGTCCACAATGATGTACCTTCTCATTTTGAAATATAACTTTATTTTTGTGAAAAATTTCAACAATGAGAGAAAAATAAAAATTTTACTAGACTCATACATCCTTCCAATGGTGGTAATTTGAGGCAAATTAGACCCCATTTGACAGTTCAAAAGCCTCTTCTAAACACACACATAATTTTAGAATTTCACAGTGGCATACAACATGTCTCAAGAACACATTCCATGACCTCCATTTCATGGTGAGGAACATGATAACAACCATTCTCTCACAATGCACACAAATAACATGCATTTCTTACATAATCGAGTCATATACTTATTCTGAATATCCACCATTATCATATAACAAAAGCCCCAATTTTTCAGTGAAAAAGGCGTAATGATTTTCTACATCACATATACTTCCATTGCTCATTTCACATGCACAAGTCCCCATGCATTCTTATGACTATAATACAATAGTGATGGATCCACTTACTTGATCAGTAATACTCTTATTGTACAACTCACACCCACCCAACAATGGCTGCTCACCAATCTTTCCCAACCTTGCCTTAGAGAGAGAGAGAGAGAGATAAAGGAAGGATGAGTGGCGTAGGAGAGAGGGTAGCTTAAGTACTCATGAGATGCGGCAGTGGCCAAGTGGCACTAATGGTTGGGCAAGTGGCACCCAAAGCACGATAAGTGATGGACACTCTTCATGCACGCCAGAGCCATGCGAATCGCCTTGTCCCTTCTTCAGCAGCGATGCCCACACGGCATTGCCCATCCTTCAGCTCACGTGCGCACGCGATGTTATCCCCTCTATCACCGGATGCCTTCTCTCCTTCTCCTTCGTCACCGTGCGCTTCACTATGCCTACCAGCCTACACTCGCCTGCTCTGTTGCGTGCTCCCATCACCGCACACCTATTGTCGTGCTTCCCTCCTTCCGTGAACACCATCACCGCGTGACTTATCGTCGCGCGACTTACACTGCCGCTCTCTCCATTGCCACGCGACCCTTCTCTCCTTCTATCGTCGTGAGTCTAAATGCTTCCGAATTACTGTCATTTGAAAGATCTGTGTGTGTACTAAAAGTTGCATGTTGAATTCTTTTTGAAATTCCCTATAGACTGAGAGTTATGACCCGAAATGTGAGGGTATATTATTGTTCACAGTTGATGGAAATTCCAGCAACTGTCACTCACATTGTGCCGAGCTTTTCACCCATCAAATGCTGCCCAAGAATCTTCAAACTACCACTATTTTAAAGATCCATGTTTAAACTTATAGTTGTATGTTTAAATCATTTTAAAATCCTCTTTAAATTGGGAGTTATGCTCCCGAGAAGAGGGGTACGTCACTGCCACTCGTGACCAAGAAATTCAGCTTTATGCCTATCTTGAGAAATAAATTGTTTTATGGTAAAACCCTGCCCAAATGTGTTCAAATCACTTTTAATCATGAGTAAGTCTATTTTGAAATTAGTTTCAAAACCACACGGGAACCGTCCACAGTTTGATAATGACGCCCCTTTTTCTATGAGAATACATTGGTGGTGAATGTGGTGAAATTGTACACCTTTTTAAATAAATTGTTCACTAATCGACTAAGCGACAAGTGTTACAAGTGATAATTGCTAAGCATAATGTTATGTGATAGTTGAATGCTGCATGTCAAATGCGAAGTACGCAATGTTATGTGATCGTGCAATAAATGATGACCGATAAGTACAAATGCCATGTGATAGCCCAACGATAAATGTTACGTGATAAATTCCATAACGCTAATGTGAAATGTGCCATAAATGTTGATTGATAAGTGTAAGTGCCACTTGATAGTCCTATTATGATGGATGTTTTATGCCAAGTGTCATAGTGTTACATGACATTTGTATATTTGTGAACAAGACTCAAACTTTGCATAATGAGACTGGAATTGCTGTCATAAGGTACTAATTAAGTACGAGAAAAATTAATGCTTGACTGTTCTGTTATGATACTGTGATATTGACCACTGCGTAATGGGCCACCCATTGGTAGTGGGTACTGTTCTATTATGATACTGTGATATTGACCACTACGCAATGGGACACCCATTGGTAGTGCGACTGAAGTGATAGATGCTATGAGAGCTCTTTGGCATGCTTTGGGTGTATCGCATGAACAAACATTGATGTTGGGGGATGGCTCCTTTGAGAGTATTGCAGGGCCTGCCTATGTGACTTATGCCAATAAGGTGCATGCTTTGGGCATATTGTATGACCTGACCTTGTTGTTGTTGTGAAATGGTAATATTCTCTATGTTGAAATAAGGGTATACTCTGTTGTGATAAGAACATATGTGGTGAACCATATTCAGTTATAGATGAATGAGTGATATTGAGAAATGCATATGATGATACTCCTAAAGAAAGGGTTTTTCTGAACTGATAATTCATATGATATCCATTATCTGCACTGTGAATGTGAATGATAGCTACAGTATTGAACAAATGAGAATTATGATACTTGAAACGACACCTGTATAGATGCATTGATGAAATTTATGGTTTATATGATATCTACACTGTGATAGCTTGTAATTGAGAAAACAGTTTATTAACACATGGATAGGCTCAATAATGATGCTTTGTACCTAGACCTACTTATTAGGCTTTATAGCTCATTCCACTATTTCTCCCCGCCTTGTAGATTGATAGCGTCAGGTTACGGGGCCAGGAGTATGTGTTTTGCAGTTGGAAGTCGAAGCCAGATTTCTTGAAGAAGGTGCTTAGATCTTGTATGTATTTGGGCAGTTTAGCCCTGAGTTTTTGTTCATTGTTGAAATGTGTAATATTGGGCCCGGATGCCCCAAACTGAAGTGTAATATTTTGGAAGAATTTTATATAGTGGATTTTGGTGTATGGGATTTTCCATGTTCATCTGCCTTTTGTATGACTATTTTAGTTCTTTTCAGTGGTTTGCTCTGTTTACCGCATTATTAAAGCGTTGAGTTCACTCCGATCTAAGTGACGTACGCTACATCGAGATCACTATCCTGTACCCGGTCATCCTCTGTCAAGTACAAAATGGGGGTCAGGGGCGGGGGCATGACAGTTATGGTATCAGAGCAGCCAAGATAGGATCCTTAGCTTAGGGAGTTTTAGAAGTGTCCTTAGAATAGTTTTATGACAGATTAGTGATTGGCTGCTACTATGGTAGGATGGAGATGCCGAAGACTCGTGCCAACCAAACAAGCTCTAGCAACAAGGACACAAAGGTCCTAGGTGAGTTTTGTAGAACTTTGGGAGCCATGATCCAAATGATGAAGGAGTCAATGTCGGCCCCATCTACCCCTACCTTAGAGCACAATGATAATAACTTGCTAGAGAGGTTCAAGATGTCAGCACCCGCAACTTTCTTAAGGCAGGGAGGAGTAGAGAAAGTTGAGAGGTGGTTGATGCAGGTTGAAAAGATCTTTGGGGTTCTACAGTGCTCAGATGAGCAGAAGTTGAGACTAGGAACCTTTATATTAGTAGGGAACGCTGAACTTTGGTGGCATTCGATCCAATAGGACTAGGAACAAGTAGAGGTAGTACCTAGTTGGGAAGGATTCTTAGGGGCCTTTAACGAAAAGTATTTCCCCGATTCGGTAAAGGAGAGGAAGGAGGTTGAGTTTATAGAATTATAGTAAGGGAAGCAGACCGTTGGTCAGTATGCGGCCAAGTTTTTAGAGTTATCCCGATACGCGCCGCATATTATCAACACGGAGGCTCACAAGACCAACAAGTTTGAGAGGGGCTTGCGACCTGATATCAGAGGAAGAGTTTTGTCGGCCAATCTTAAGGCCTTATCTCAATTGGTGGACCTGGCCAAGAAGATAGAAAAAGATTATGATGATTACCGTTTGAGGAAGGAGAAGCTGAGGATAGGGCTTCCTCCCTCTGGGGGTCCACAAGAAAAAGGAAATTGGGGGAATGATAAGACTCAAAGACCTCCCAGGGCGACGTCAAGCAAAATCAACCAGTGCATTGTACCTACTGTGGGAATCAAGGTCGTGTGGCTTGCGAGTGTTGGTTGAGGATGAAAGCATGCTACAAGTGTGGCAAGTCAGGCCACCTGATTAGAGACTGTCCAACTCTGAGGGACGAATCCAAACCAAAGACTCAGGGTCGAGTCTTTGCACTTGAAGGGAAAGGAGCTAAGACCTCAACTTCAGAGACCAGAGGTATGTTTTGGTTGTGATGTGGAATCTAGAATTTTGTTTGATCTTGTTTTCCGTAACTACTGCTATAGCACCATCTTTTGACATGCTTTATAAGATGTGAACCTTCATGGCTTGACTGTGTTTATGTTATGTGCAACTAATGGGGGATTCTATAGAGACTATTTTAGTGTGTTAACTGTGTGGAACCTTGCTTGAGGGGCACGTCCCACCCCATTTAGTTGAGAATTAATAAGTGTCGTTTGATTGAGGTGATAAGTATTATATGATTGGGCCGGTGTTGCCAGTCATGTGATGAGTGAAATGTGATGTATGAAACATGATTAAAATGCAGCAAGTGCTATGCAATTCCTGGGGCATACTTTGAGCGTATTACATGACCCTAGTTGATGATAGCGAGGTGCCTGCTTTGAGCGTATTGTAGGGTCTGACCTTGTGATTATGTGTTCATGCCTTGAGCATATTGCATGGCCATAATTGATTTTGTAGGGTGCATGCTTTGTGCGTATTGCCGGTCCTGACCTTGTGATTGGTGCTTGCTTTGAGTGTATTGCAAGGCCTGACCTTATGATCATGTGGTGCATGTTTTGAGCGTATTGTATGGCCATAATTGATGTTGTAGGATGCCTGCTTTGAGCGTATTGCAGGGCTTGACCTTGTGATAGATATCGGTGAGGTGCTTGCTTTTAGCGTATTGCAGGGCCTGACCTTTTGATTGATATCGGTGAGGTGCTTGCTTTTAGCGTATTGCAGGGCTTGACCATGTGATTCTATAGTGCATGCTTTGAGCGTATTGCATGACCATAATTGATTTTGTCGGGTGCCTGCTTAGAACGTATTGCAGGGCCTGACCTTGTGATTGATATCGGTGAGGTGCCTGCTTTGAGCGTATTGCAGGGCCTGACCTTGTGATTCTGTGGTGCATGCTTTGAGCATATCGCATGGCCATAATTGGTTTTGTAGGGTGCCTGCTTTAAGATTATTACAGAGCCTAACCTTGTGATTGATATCAGTGAGGTGCCTGCTTTGAGCGGATTGCAGGGCCTGACCTTGTGATTCTGTGCTGCATGGTTTGAGCGTATTGCATGGCCATAATTGATTTTGTTGGGTGCCTGCTTTGAGCGCATTACAGGGCTTGATCTTGTGATTGATATCAGTGAGGTGCCTGCTTTGAGCGTATTGTAGGGTCTGACCTTGTGATTCTGTGGTGCATGCTTTGAGGGTATTGCATGGCCATAATTGATTATGTAGGGTGCTTGCTTTGAGGGTATTGCAGGGTCTGACCTTGTGATTGATATTAGTGAGGTGCCTGCTTTGAGCATATTACAGGACCTGATCTTGTCATTCTGTGGTGCATGCTTTGAGCATATTGCATAGCCATAATTGGTTTTGCTTTGAGCATATTGCAAGGCCTGACCTTGTGATTCTACGGTGCATGCTTTGAGCTTATTGCATGGTCGTGATTGATACTGATAGGGTGTCTACTTTGAGCATATTGCAGGACCTGACTTTGTGATTTTGTGATTCTATGGTACATGCTTTAAGTGTATTGCATGACCATATTGTGATATGTAATTGATTGGTATGCATTGAGCATATTGCATGACCATACTGTGATATGTGATTGATTGACATACTTTGAGCATATTGCATGACCATACTGTGATATGTGATTGATTGGCATGCTTTGAGCGTATTGCATGACCATACTGTGATATGTGATTGATTGGCATGCTTTGAGAGTATTGCATGACCATACTGTGATATGTGATTGATTGGCATGCTTTGAGTGTATTACATGACCATATTGTGATATGTGATTGAATGGCATACTTTGAGTGTATTGCATGACCATACTGTGATATGTGATTGATTGGCATGCTTTGAGCGTATCGTACTGTGATATGTGATTGATTGGCATGCTTTGAGCGTATCGTCAAGCCTGGTTTTGTGATTCTATGCCTCTATGGTATATGCTTTGAGTATATTGCATAATTGATAATTGTAAGGTGCCTAATCTGGGCGTATTGCAGGGCCTGACTTTGTGAATCTGTAATTCATTGATGCATACTTTGACAGTACTGCATGATTAATATTAATGAGGTGCCCGCTTTGTGTGTATGGTCGGACTTGACTTGAAAATTGATACCAGTGAGTCAGCGGGTAGTGGTTGATCTATTGAGATTACTTGTAATTAAATGAGTTGATCTATGTGTGTGTACTTGTTAATGTTTGCATGACTTGATTGATATGATATCTGATTTGTTAGTGCATGACACTCTGAGTATAGGCTTGGAGATGTTAGGTTTATGTTGTCGACAATTGCATTAGGCGGTAGTGTGTATATGGATACCCTCCCCCTATTGTTTGGTTTCATGTGTATGATTTTGGGGACAAACTCCTTTTTAAGAGGGAGGATGATGTAAGGACCAGAAATTTTCTTGAGCGTGAGACGCAATAGTGTGTAGAAGACGTGTAGCATTGTGTGTGTAGAAGAGAGAGAGAGAGAATAAATGGAAAATGTGCACGGCAGTGACGAGAGCATGCGACAGTGATGAGAGCGCGCAGCAATGAAGAGAGAAGAGCACGCGGCAGTGAACAGAGCGCACGGCAGTGAGAGAGCACGTGGCAGTGAAGAGAGAGAAGAAATGGAAAAAGTGTGCGACAGTGAAGAGTGTTCTTGGCAGTAAAGAGAGAAGAGCGCGCAATAGTGAAGAGGAAGAAGAAGAAAACGTGCGCGGCGGAGTGCGCGCGGCAGTGAAGAGAGTGAAGAAGGAAAAGACGTACTGCTGTCGCATGTATCAGCACCGTACATGTCAGCAACAGTGACATCTCCACCTACCCGGTCAGCCACAGTGGATCCCACCTACCCCTGGGTACTTAAAGCCATCTCCCCTTCCTTCTCACTGCGGTTTTCCCCTTACTTTCTCTCTCTAGAGCACAAGGTTAGAGTTCATTGCTGCTGTCATTGGAACACCATTGCTTGGAGCTTAAAGTGGCCTGGGAGTGGGAGTTTTGGAGGCATTGTGATAATCAGGTAAGTAGGTTTAGCATCTATGCCCCAACAAATGTTGCAGAAATCAATTTTATGTATTGGAAGTGGGTAAAATGGTAGGATGAGCGGTATGGATGTGAATGGGTTAAAATGAGCTTGAAATTCCAGATTTTGTGCCTCTACATGCCATGATTTTTTGAACAATGTAAATGATATTGTTAATGGTGGAAATTGTGAAATAAATTACTTGTAATACTAGTTTAATATGAACAAGGTTTTGTGTCAAGATTTGTATTGGTTCATGAAACTTTAAGTGTTCTTTAAAGCATGTTAAACTTGATAATGAGAATTTCCAGAACTGTGATTGTTCTTGCATAGAATCTTTCAGTGGCTAAATGGCATCCAAATGGGACCCAAACCGGTTTTGAATGAGATATATGGCTATCTTCTTCAACTTTTCTTATTATATCATCTTGAAATTCCCCATGGATTAGAAATTATGCTTCAAAATGTGTGGGTATGTCACTGTTAAAAGATTGCAGAAAATTCCTGGGCTATCACTCTTTTTGTACCAATTTTTTGACCTATCGAATGACATCCAAATGCTCTCAAATCACTGCTACTTGATAAATACATTGTCCACTATGATTTTTATATTTTAACTTTATCAGAATTTTGATGAGCTATGCTTTAAATTATGCATATATGTCACTGTTAGCAGATTTCGCTGGATTTCACAATTGTTACCTTTGTTGTCACAATTGTTACCTTTATTGTCACAATTTTTGACCAACTAAACGGAGTCTAAATGGTCCCAAACTACTTTCATTTGAAAGATCTGTGTGTGTACTAAAAGTTACATGTTGAACTCTTTTTGAAATTCCCTGTAGAAGGAGAGTTATACCCCAAAATGTGAGGGTATATCATTGTTTACAGTTGCTGTTACGCACCGTGTGCCGAGCTTCTGACTCAGCAAATATCATTCAAACATCTTCAAACTACCGCCATTTTAAAGATCCATGTTTAAACTTATAGTTGTATGCTAAAATTGTTTTAAAATTCTCCCTAGATTGGGAGTTATGCCGCCAAGAAGAGGGGTACATCACTGTCACTCATGACCAAGAAATTCAGCTTTGTGCCTGTCTTGAGAAATAAATTGTTTTATGCTAAAACCCTGCCCAAATGTGTTCAAATCATTTTTATATGAATCATGAGTAAGTCTATTTCGAAATTACTTTTAAAACCACATGGGAACCCTCCATGGTTTGATAATGATGCCCCTTGTTTAATGAGAATACCTTGGTGGTGAATGTGGTGAAATTGTACACTCTTTTAAATGTTACGTGATAAATGCCATAACGCCCGTCCACGATAAATGTTACGTGATAAATGCCATAGCGCTAATGTGACATGTGTCATAAATACTGATTGATAAGTGTAAGTGCCACTTTATAGCCCTATTATGATGGATGTTTTATGCCAAGTGTCATAGTGTTACATGATAGTTGTAAATTTGTGAACAGGACTCAAATTTGCATACTGAGACTGGAATTGCCGTCATCAGGTACTAATTAAGTAAGAGAAAAATTAATGCTTGACTGTTTTGTTATGATACTGTGATATTGACCACTACGCAATGGGCCACCCATTGGTAGTGGGTATTATTTTGTTATGATACTGTGATATTGACTACTACACAATAGGACACCCATTGGTAGTGCGACTAAAGTGATAGATTCTATGAGAAATCTTTGGCATGCTTTGGGCGTATCACATGACCAAACATTGACGTTGGGGGACGACTGCTTTAAGAGTATTGCAGGTGTCACGCCCCAAAAATTTACAATACTGATATTCCTGAGATGTGACAGTCAAAACATATATACATCTCTTAATAGGACAAATGTACAGTGGCGAATTCTTACAAAGTAACAAAAGAAAGTTTAAGCACAACTACAATATCTTCCAAAGTTGATCCTGACGAGCACTCAAAATGAAACCGCAGTTATCCTGAAAAAAAAATGTTTACCATAATTTGATGAGTTTGACTACTCAGTAAGTGATCTTCATAATCTTAAAAATAATCATGGTTGAAAGATATCAATGTTTTCAAAAAGGAGATCTATTAACAGAAATGCATTAACAGTTTCACTTTCAAAATGCATAATTAAGTATAATCCGAATAATTGAAATGCATATAACACTTTAACGGCAGTGCATAATTCAAAGGATTTCACAAATTACCCTACTAGCGTCCCAAGTAGGTCACCTATACACCCCATCAGCGTCTTGATGGGTCCACTTAATCCCTATCGGTGTCCAAGATAGGTCCACATAATCCCTGTAGGTCTACTTACCGGATGAGTCCACTTAATCCCTACCGATGTACCGGATAGGTGCACTTATACCTCACCAGCGAACAAAACGAATCCACTTGCATACTTAAAGTATTTCTAAATCTCTTTAAACATTCGAAAGCAGCAATATTATATACTCAACATATCACTGAAATTATTAATATGAATTTAACTGAAACCATTAATAACAATCACTTTCAATAACATTTTCAAAATAACCAGTTAAATATTTTGGGCTCAAATTTAGAAAGGTAGAAGTTCGTAAGGACATTATAGCATAATTGCCAATCTAGTATGTATAGAAAACTCTAGAAATCCAAGAATACAGAATTATCACAATTTATGGGATGTCAATTTGCAAATAAACATTTCACAGACAATGCTATAATCAAATGAAAAAATATCAGTTTTCAAATAATAAGGCCGCCATTTGCACATGAATTTTACAATGTCTAAATATTCAAAAACAGTAGAAAGAAATCTCACAATTTTACTAAAAACAGAAATATCACATTTATTTCTAATAATTTTACAGTATCTAAAATTCTCTAACAATAGACCAGAAAAATAAATAAATTTATTTCTAAGAATTTACAACATTTAAAATTTCTAGCATAGATAAAATATCACACTTTTATTAAAAGCTTATTTTTCAAAATAATGAGGTCGCTTGCGCATAAAATTTATCGAGCCTAAAATTCATGATAATAAGCAGAAGTAATTATTTCATTTCATTTTTAAAAAGATCGGATTATTTTTCAAGATAATGAAATCACTTACCTAAAATATTTGAGTGGGAGCTTCCGATAAAAATTCGGCTGGTTCGACTGGAGAGAGAAAGATCTCAAAAGTTTTCTAGAGTGGGAGTCCTCACCTCTGCGAATTTAAATTCTTAAGTCATGTTATTATATTATTTATTAAGCTCCACCTCATACATGGGTGTGACGATATTATTAAACATGAAACATTTAAGCACCACGTCAACTAAAGGACGTGGTAATGAAGGGAAAGTTAACAAAAGTGGTGATGGTCCTAAGGACCATAGTACTTATAAGAACCATCACACTATAAAGAATTATTTATTTATTTATATTTTTTTTCTTTTGAAAGTTTGGGATTGTTACATTCTTCCCCCCTTAAAGAAATTTAGTTCTCTAAATTTGTGTACCTGATTACTGAACAAGATAGGGATATTTTTCTCTGATATCGTCTTCTCGTTCCCAAGTCGACTCCTCTCTTGAATGGTACTGCCATAATATACGGACCAAAGGAATCTTCTTTTTGCGCAACACTTGTACCCTTCTATCCAGTATCAAAATTGGTTGCTCAATGAAGGATAGGTCCTTCCTGATCGGTAAAGGTTCATATTTCAAGATATGGGATGGGTCGGGCTGATATTTTCGTAGTGATGATACATGGAAAATATTATGGACGTTTGTCAATTCGGGTGGTAAAGCAAGTCTATAAGTGACATCTCCGATTATTTTCAGGATATCAAATGGTCCGATGTAATGTGGGCTCAGCTTTCCTTTCTTGCCGAATCTCATAATGCCTTTTATTGGGGAGATCTTTAGGAAAACTCGATCACCTTCCTCAAATTCAAGATTTCTCCGTCGGTTATCGGCATAACTCTTTTGCTGACTCTGAGTTGTCTTGAGCCTTTCTCGAATTAATGCTATCTTATCTATGGTTACCTGGACAATTTCTGGCCCCAAAAGCTTTCTTTCACTAACCTCATCCCAACAGATGGGTGACCTGCATTTCCTTCCATACAACGCTTCATATGGTGCCATTTGAATACTGGCTTGGAAGCTATTATTATAAGCAAACTCAATCAAGGGTAAATGGTCATCCCAGCTTCCTATAAAGTCAATGACACTGGCCCTCAGCATATCTTCCAATGTTTGGATGGTCCTCTTCGATTATCCATCAGTTTGGCGGTGAAAGATAGAGCTAAAGGTGAGTCTCGTCCCCAAGGCTGACTGTAGCCTAGCCCAAAATTTAGAAGTAAACCGAGTATCCCTGTCTGATACAATACTGACCGGAACTCCATGCAACCGCACTATTTTCTTAATGTACAACTGGGCCAGTAGATCCAAAGTGTATGTCATGCGAATCGACATAAAATGGGCAGCTTTGGTTAGCCGGTCCACAATGACCCAAATGCTATCATGTCCTGAATTTGTTCTAGGCAAGCTAGAGATAAAATCTATAGAGATGTGCTCCCACTTTCACTCTGGCACGGGTAAAGGCTGCAACAACCCAGCGGGCCTTTGATGCTCAACTTTTACTTGTTGGCATGTTAGGCATTCAGACACAAATAGTGCTACCTCTTTTTTCCTATTGTTCCACCAAAAGGTTTGCTTCAGGTCCTGATATATTTTAATACTTCCGGGATGTATCGTATAACGAGAGTGATGTGCTTCTTTCAAGATAGCTTTTTTCACACTCTCATCATTTGGGACACAAACTCGACCTTTGAATCTTAGCAAATCCTCACTACATATAGATAATTCTTCTCTCTTTCCCAACGTCACCTCTTCTACAATTGTTATAAGCTGAGGGCCTTTCTTTTGTGCCGATCGAATCTGTTGGATTAATTGGGGTTTTGCCTTAATGTTGGCAATCATACTTACCACACCAATAATGGATGGAGTCGAATGCCAATCCACTATTTTATCTAACAATCTCATTTCTTGGATCATTAGATGAGCTAAGACTCCCGTAGATTTTCTACTTACAGCGTCGGCTACAACGTTAGCTTTTCCTGAATGATAATGGATTGTACAATCATAATCTTTTAAGAAATCCATCCATCTTATCTATCGCATATTTAAATCCTTTTGAGAGAAGAGGTATTTTAAGCTCTTATGATCCGTGTATTTTTCGAATTGCTCATCATATAGATAATGCCTCTATATCTTCTGAGCGAATACTATTGCAGCCAGCTCCAAGTCATGAATTGGATATTTTTTCTCATATTCTTTCAACTGTCTAGATGCATATGCTACTACTTTCCCATATTGCATTAATACACAGCCCAAGCCTTTATGTGAAGCATCACTATAAATCACAAATCCCCCACTCCCCTCAAGAATAGTTAAAATAGGTGTTGAAGTTAATCGAACTTTTAGTTCTTGAAAACTCTCCTCACATTCACTTGTCCACTCAAATTTGACATTTTTCTGTGTCAATTGAGTCAATGGGGTTGCGATTCGAGAAAATCCTTTTACAAACTTTCTGTAATATCCTGTCAATCTCAAAAAGCTTCCAACTTCAGTCACATTACTTGGCTGTTTTCAATTAACAATGGCTTCAACCTTTGAAGGATCAAGTGATAGACCTGCCTTTGATATGACATGTCCTAAAAATGTCACTTGTTCAAGCAAAAATTCAGATTTACTAAGTTTGGCATACAATTTCTTTTCTCTTAATATTTGCAATACCATTCTTACATGCTGCTTATGTTCCTTCTGATTCTTAGAATAAATTAAAATATCATCGATGAATACCATAATAAATTTATCCAAAAAGGACTTAAAGACTCGATTCATCAAATCCATAAATGCAGCTGGTGCATTGGTTAATCCAAAAGGTATGACTAAAAATTCATAATGGCCATACCTTGTTCTGAAAGATGTCTTGAGAACATCTTCAATTTTAATCTTAACCTGATGGTATCCAGATTTAAGATCAATTTTTTAAAACACTTGTGATCCTTATAATTGATCAAATAAATCATCAATTCTAGGTAATGGATACTTATTTTTCACTGTCACTTGGTTCAACTGTCTATAATCGATACACAATCTCATGGTCCCATCTTTCTTTTTAACAAACAATACCGGAGCATCCCAAGGTGACACACTGGGCTTGATAAAACCTTTATCTAATAATTCTTCCAATTGTTGTTTAAGTTCCTTAAGTTCTGCAAGTGCCATTCTGTAAGGTACCATAGAAATTGGGGCTACCCTTGGCAAAAATTCAATAGAGAAGTCAATTCCCTTGTCAAGCAGTAATCTTGGCAATTCTTCAAGAAAAACGTCTGGAAATTCTCGGATAATCGGAGTGATATCCAAATTTATCTCTTCCTTCCTATCTTCTTTGATATAGGCAAGAAAGCCTTGACACCCTTTTCAAAGGAGGCGATTAGCTCGAATATAAGGGATTAAATATGATGGGGAGTCTTCTTTGATACCATTGAAGTAAAATACTTGTCGATCCAGAATACTAAAGGTAACCATTTTCTTGTAACAATCAATACTTGCATGGTATGCAGAAAGCCAATCCATGCCTAAGATTACATCAAAATCTTGAATTTCTAGAATTATTAAATCAACCAACAGTTCCATTTATTCTATCTTTATTTACCCTCGGCTTTCAGTGGGTTTACAACACCCTTAAAAGAAGGTGGGTTCAATTTCATGCCTAAGATTACATCAAAATCTTGAATTTCTAGAAGTATTAAATCAACCAACAGTTCCTTTTCTTCTATCTTCTATTACCCTCGGCATCTAGTGAGTTTACAGCACCCTTAAAAGAAGGTGGATTCAATTTCTTAAATTGTTCGATATTACTCCCACCATTGCCCGTAACTGACTGCCTCGGTGAATTGTTGTTTTCCATCTGATGTTGTATTAGAGCAACCATATTTTTTAAGGCTTTGTGAATTCCTTCCATATTAGCTTCAGCTATTCTGGATCTTGACTTCGTCCTAGTCTGTATACGCAATAAATGTGATGATTTTAAGTACATTCTTTTTAAATTTCATAGAATCTTAAACCTATTGCTCTGATATCATAATTGTCACGCCCCAAGAATTTACAATACGGATATTCTTGAGATGTGACAGTCAAAACATATATACATCTCTTGATAGGACAAATTTACAGTGGCGAATTCTTACAAAGTAACAAAAGAAAGTTTAAGCACAACTACAATATCTTCCAGAGTTGATCTTGCCGAGCACTCAAAATGAAACCGCAGTTATCCTGAAAAAAAAAGTTTACCATAATTTGATGAGTTTTACTACTCAGTAAGTGATCTTCATAATCCTAAAAATAATCATGGTTGAAAGATATCATTGTTTACAAAAAGGAGATCTATTAACAGAAATACATTAACAGTTTCACTTTCAAAATGCATAATTAAGAATAATCTGAATAATTGAAATGTCTATAACATTTTAAGGGTAGTGCATAATTCAAAGGATTTCACAAATTACCCTACTGGCGTCCCAAGTAGGCCACCTATATACCCCATCAACGTTCTGATGGGTCCACTTAATCCCTATCGGCGTCCCAGATAGGTCCACTTAATCCCTGCAGGTCCACTAATACATCACTGGCGTACCGGATGAGTCCACTTAATCCCTACCGACGTACCGGATAGGTCCACTTATACCTCACCAGCGAACCAGATGAGTCCACTTGCGTACTTAAAGTATTTCTAAATCTCTTTAAACATTCGAAAGTAGCAAAATCATGTACTCAACATATCACTGAAATTATATGAATTTCACTGAAACGATTAATAACAATCACTTTCAATAACATTTCAAAAATAACCAGTCAAATATTTTGGGCTCAAATTTAGAAAGGTAGAAGTTTGTAAGGACATTCTAGCATAATTGTCGATCTAGTATGTATAGAAAACTCTAATAGAAATTCAAGAATACGAAATTATCACAATTTATGGGATGTCAATTTGCATATAAACATTTCACAGACAATGCTATAGTCAAATGCAAAATATCAGTTTTCAAATAATAAGGCCGCCATTTGCACATGAATTTTACAATGTCTAAATATTCAAAAACAGTAGAAAGAAATCTCACAATTTTACTAAAAGCAGAAATATCACATTTATTTCTAATAATTTTACAATATCTAAAATTCTCTAACAATAGACACAAAAGATAAATAAATTTATTTCCAAGAATTTACAGCATTTAAAATTTCTAACATAGATAAAATATCACACTTTTATTAAAATATTATATTTCAAAATAATGAGGTCGCTTGGGCATAAAATTTATCACGGCTAAAATTCATGATAATAAGCAGAAGTAATTATTTCATTTCATTTTTAAAAAGAATGGATTATTTCTCAAGATAATGAAGTCACTTACTTAAAATATTTGAGTGGGAGCTTCCGATAAAAATTTGGCTAGAAAGAGCTCACTGCATTTCGACTGGAGAGAGAAAGATCTCAAAAGTTTTCTAGGGTGAGAGTCCTCACCTCTCCGAATTTAAATTCTTAAGACATATTATTATATTATTTATTAAGCTCCACCTCATACATGAGGTGTGACGATATTACTAAACATGAAACATTTAAGCACCATGTCAACTAAAGGACGTGGTAATGAAATGGAAAAAGTTAACAAAAGTGGTGATGGTCCCTAAGGACCATAATACTTATATGGACCATCACACTACAAAAAATTATTTATTTATTTATATATATATATTTTTTGAAAGTTTAGGATTGTTACACGGGGCCTGCCTATGTGACTGATACCAGTAAGGTACATGCTTTGGGCGTATTGTATGACCTGACCTTGTGATTATTGTGAAATGATAATATGCTCTATGATGAAATAAGGGTATACTATGTGGTGAACCATATTTAGTTATAGATGAATGAGTGATATTGAGAAATGCATATGATGATACTTCTAAAGAAAGGATTTTTCTGAACTGCTAATTCATATGATATCCATTATCTGCACTGTGAATGTGAATGATAACTAAAGTATTGAACAAATGAGAATTCTGATACTTGAAACGATGCCCGTGATAGATGCATGGATGAGATTTCTAGTTTATATGATATTGATACTATGATAGCTTATAATTGAGAAAACAGTTTATTGACACATGGATAGACTCAATAATGATGGTTTGTACCTATACCTACTTACTGGTCTTTATAGCTCATTCCACTATTTCTCCCCTCATTGTAGATTGATAGTATCAGGTTAAAGGGCCAGTAGTATGTGTCTTGCGGCTGGAAGTCGAAGCCAGATTTCTTGAAGAAGGTGCTTAGATCTTGTATGTACTTGGGCAGTTTAGCCCTGAGTTTTTATTCATTTTGGAAATGTGCAGTATTGGGCCCGGATGCCCCAAACTGAAGTGTAATATTTTGGAAGAATATTATATAGTGGATTTTTGGTGTATGGGATTTTCCATGTTTAGCTGCCTTTTGTATGACAGTTTTAGTTCTTTTCCATGGTTTGCTCCATTTACCGCATTATTACAGCTTTAAGTTTACTCCGACCTAAGTAACATATGCTGCATCTAGATCACGAACCCACACCCGGTCATCCTCCATCGAGCACGGAATGGGGGTCAGGGGTGGGGTCATGACACCCGCCCTAGTCATCCTAGGAACCGAAACTAAGCACCTCCTCGTATCGGGAGCGTAAAGTGATTGCCTTAGGATTAAGATCCTTCCACTCTTCATTTGGAGCACAAAATCCCTTTGATTTCCTCCCATATAGATATGTTGCTCACCCGGCCCCACTGGAGTAAAAGAGCATAAGCCATCCTTGGTGTTTGTGACATGAGTTGTATAAGAAAATTCATTGTTGGTCCCATCATTCTTGTTGGACCGACAATACTTCAAATATAAAGGAAACAAGTCATAGTTTCTCTCCTTCTTTTATTATCATAATCTCTTTTCTTATCCTCTCTTCTAATTTGTTCTTTCCTTTTCCCCTCTTAGGTTTGAAGAAGGGTTGCAATTTTACCATACGGACAACCTCCCTCTGAGTTGGAGTTGGTGTCAGTGTTGGTGCATGCCTCGCGCTCCTCCTCTCTTCCTCGCCTTTGATCAAGGTGATGAGTTCCTCCAACTTCTGGGCTTTTTTTTGAGTGGAGGGAAGTAACAAAGTTTTCTCATGAGTTAGGGAGAGAGTTCATGAGATGAACCACTTGCATTGGTCCCAAGGGTCTCATGCAGTAGCCTCCATTTCTCGGACTAGTGCACTAAAAGTGTGCATATGTCTGATAATTTTGTACCCTCGTACATATTTAATTCATTATATTTCTTCATGGCTATGGATTGTTTCATTAGAGAGGGATCCGCATACTCCCTCTCAAGCCTATCATTGATCCCCTTTGTGGTGCTTATTGACTCATATTCCGAAGCATATGAGTCACTCATTGTGCACAATAGAATGTGCCTACACCTCATGCTTTTGTGCTTCCATGGAGCGTACTCATTTTAGGTTTCTTGATATGAGTCATTTCTTGGATGACGATGACAAAGCTCATATAGCATCTCTTGCAATCCTTCCTCATAGAGCACATAGCCCATCTTTCGTTTCCATGAGGTATAGTTAGTCGCATCAAACCTTTCGACTTTTATGATTTCCGAGATGAAGGTGCTGGTAGTCATATCTTATTTCCAAGCTTATACAAGACTCAAATAAAGAGAAAAAATTGTTAATGGCAACAAGTAATATAGGCTATGATACTAATGAAAATTGGACTTATGTAATCGAGCTCGCTGTATGTTATTTTTTCCTTTTATTCTTTTTCTTCTCTTTTCCTTTTTCCTTTCTGGCTAGATCACTTACAAATAGTTAGTTACAATAATATGATTTGAAAAGAAATAAATAAAAATAAAACTGGATCTAAAACTTGATGCCACTAAAATCACTATTTCATTAATCAAACAAAATACAATACTAAGCTAGGGAATAACAAAAGATGAAATCAATAAGTATGACAAAAAACAAAAAATAAGATGTTGAAGATTACCTCAATTGGGTTTAATCCACCCCACACCGAGTCACCACCTCCAATGTCGTAGGATCAATGGTCAATCTCAATCTCTAATATGAGAAAGCATATGTGTCAAATCTCCAATGAAACAAGAACTCTTATCACAAAGCATAGATCTCAAACTATGTTCTTAACCCTTTGAGCACCTGAATGAGAGAGATGAGCTTTTCTTATACTAAACCCTTAAACCATCGAGCATGAGAGAGATAGAAGATGGCAGAGAGAGAAGAACGTAACCTAAGCTAGGCTTATTGGGGCGTGCCCTTTTCATGAGAAGTGAGAGATCGAGAGAGAGAGTAGAGAACACCCCCTTATATAGTGTTTCAATGAGGCTAGGGTTTCTTAGGATTTCCATATGGTTGACTACTTTAGTGAGATTGAATTTGTAAAATTGATCTTGGATGTTGTGTGGTGAGAGATATGAGTCATCCATTCTATAAATTAGCTATCAATATCTTATGGAAGGTGCTAGAACCTTTGTCTTCTATTTCCTAAACCAATTTCCCATCAATAAATTAATTATGAAAATAGTCAATTATAATATTGTACATTCTAATTTCATGCACAACCCTCTCAATCCTTTTCAAGTTTGATTTCTAAATCTCCATAAAATCAAACGTATCTAAAATACAAGACTTAAGCCTCAAGTCAACTTGCTTAATCACAAAAACTAGAAAGTAGAAGGGGGTGGGGCATGCCACCCTAAGGTGGGGATCTCAAGGGCCCCACCAACATGCAATAGTAGCCCATGTGTACTAATGGCCCCCCATGCAATAATAAAAAATTTTACAAATATAATTTTGATTTTTAGAAGAATCAATATCTATGGTTTTATAAATTCAAATCACATAAATAAAATGCACAAAGATTCAGAAAAATTGAAGCAATACTTCTAAAATCAAATAATATTAAAATAATTATAATTAAACATTATTGATGGAAATTGGATTGGCATGGTCTAGGAATAATTAAAATTTTAGAGGAGTCCACCTTCTACTATGGACAACGATCCACACTCGTTTTCTCAAACTGACCCAACAGTTCCCATGACCTACAGTCTATCGCAGGTGCTCATGATTTGACCACCAAAGTCAACTAATGGGCAAGGGGATATAATCCCAGTCAACGGATTTCACGTACTCAACCAAGGTCAGCTAGATTTGATGCAACCACATCTTTATAATGCATAGGGGTAATCTCTCATACATGTACATGCTTCACCCTAAAAAGTGGTCTGCTTTCCAGATACGGCTATCATATATACATGTCGTGTGACAATACAAGGCTCCTATCTCTGATGGCCACTATCATACACAAGGGTCATACAGTCACTCAGCTCACTCATTCGAGTATACTTCAACCTCATCAAGGGATGACCCATCATAATCCTTATTGGTTTAATCTCTATTCCCAAGCAACATGGGTTATTTCCCAATCGATTGGCCTAGCACATCAAGCTCAGTCCGGTATCAAAAAACATCATTTTCTTAGTATGGTTCACACAAGATCACACTCCCACTGAGTTCAAGTTCCACTATATTAAATGTTTAATTATAAGCACTCATAAGGCCTTTAATGGCCACATATACCCAACACTTAGAACCTACTCGTAAAGTCGATGAATGATTCCCTTGAATTATTCATCATAACGGTTAGTTCACCGAGAGTCACCGGGCTTTATTTGGTCTCGAGATAATTCATGATGAAACATTGAACAATTAGTCGGCGGTTTGATTCAAGTAATTATTCCTAACCTCATATACCGCATGAGTGGATCTATGGATAACGTATGTTGAAACTTAGGATTAACAAGGGTTGTTTTCCAAAGATGGTATAATTAGAAGATAAGCGGTGACATGGCTTTCCTTGTCACCCTTTCCACATAACCTATATTTGAGTTGGGGGAAGATTAATCCCAATGGGAGACTCTTGACATGTCTTAGAGTATCCTTTACATAAGATTTTGGAGCTATATATCTAGAACCCCCATCTTTGCTAGAGTGTCTTGGAAATTTTTGAGGTCACCTTTTAGGTTGCTAACTCAATTAATTAGGCAGTTGTGGTTGCCTTAATTGACTGGTTGCCTGATATTGACTGGTTGTCTTGAACCAATGCACATACTGGACAAGTTTGATTTTGGGCAAGATTGGACTAGAGGGATGGCTTAGACTAATGGGTAATAAGATGGAACTTATTTTCAATGGCTCAACATGAGCTGGCTAGCCCATAAGGTAGTTGTGAACAACTGGTGTCACCTAATGGCACTTTGCCAAGGGGAGGCATGAGTTTGTAGCACAACTGGGTTAGGCTGGACTAGAGGTTTGTAGGTTTGTGGTGGTTGGACCGACTGGTTCTAACCTAGGTAAGTTTGGGCTAGGAAGCTAATTAGAACTGACTGGGCTTGGGGTTGAACGTGTACCCCAACCAATGACGTTTGGGGTAGGCAAAATTGGGGTTGACTGACTGGAGTGTCAAAGAAACCCGGGGCTGGACTCACTTGACTGGGTTGTCCAAGAGCTTAAGAAGGACTCTGACCTGCTCCCCTCTGGTGTGTCAAGGCTTTGATGTATGCTTGGAGCTTGGGAGGCTTCTAGAGCTGAGTCAAGCTCAAGCAATGAAATGTTGTGCGATCAAGATTAGGGTAATTGGTAGTGCTTTGTGGGTAGAGAGCCCGACTTGATGAACCTTAGGCTTAAGAGAAGATGGGCCCAAACCATTTAGGTTTCTATGGTGGCTAGGCTTATGTTAGCCCTAACTCATTTGATCCCAATGTGGTTGGTTATGAAGGCTTGGATGGTGAGAGGGTGATTGAGCCTCAGGTTAACCTAGGCTTGGGTTGACTAACCTAAGGGTTTTCTGGGCTAGGGGTGGTCCTATAGGACCAAGGTTGACTAGGGCTAGCCTAGACCATAATTTGCTCATTGCCATCCCTATGGCAAACATAAACGGAGGTGTCATATACTTTTTTTTACTGGCAAGTATAGAGACCATTTAGAATTGACAATACAAACACATGGCTACAGGAGCCCCAACGGTCTAGGCTGGGCTACGGGCTTTCGGGCTGGGCCTGATTTTGGGTTGTTTTCAAACATGATTTTGAGCTTCAGGCCAATTCTGAGCCAGAAAATAAAATAAGGAGCTATTACGAGCAATTCTCAAGCTGGGCAATAAAATAAGGAGCTATTACGAGCAGGGCCAGGTTACAAACAAGTGGCTCAAATCAGGCTGTTATAGGGTATTTTTTGACACTTGTATCCCCGATGCGAATAAGGAGGAAGCTAGTGGCGACCTAGGCCTGCAGGTACCAAAACGCATGTGGACTACGGAAGCACTAACAAAACAAACCCCGATCTGGAGTGAATTTTTGAAGGGTGTCAGATTGGTCCCAAAAGGCATGTGGGGTGGCATTTGACTCCCTAATAACACCCACCAAGTTTCGTCACAATCTGATGAACTTTAGATGGATCAAATGAAAAAGCAATTTTCAAATTTGGCTTTTTGCATGCTAAAAGAACACCTCATAACTGTAGCACCATTATCGGGGTCTCAAATGTGTAACAGACTGCTTTCATTGGATTAAGAAGGTCCGAAAACCCCCAAATATCAAGTTCAGCTCATTCAGATGGTTCTGGATTATTCTATGGTTAACTTACCCAAAAAGGGGAGGTTTTACACTATTCTAATGTACCCTCGTTGAACCAATTTCCATTTACAGAAATTGTGGGGATCACCTTCCAAGGGCCGTAACTTCTCCATTTTACGCCTAATCAAGTCCAAATTTAATGAGGTTCTTCATCTTGTCAACACACATATTTTGATATATGGCACAGCCCAAGACGGAAGAAATCCTAGAGAGAAATTTCTCAGAAAAGCTCATGTGTTGTAAATTTTTACAAGAAAAAGACCTCTTCAATCAAATGGTCCTTTCACAAAGCCTCGACCTAAGATTGTCTTGAAAATAGGTCAATTGAGACCATGGTGTCGATGGCTTCGATCCAAAGTAAACATCACATGTGATAAAAGACCAAAAGTTTTGTACTTTGAGGTTGAAAAAGGGAAACTTTTCGGTCACCGAAATCTATATTCAGGCAAGTTTCCCAATTCGACAAGTGATGATTCAGCGACTAAATCAAGCCATTTTTATCACAAAACGAGCTTCCCCATCATTCTTTAACAAAAATATTGACGCAAAAAGATCAAGAAACGTACAAGATTAAGTATTCAAGATTGCAAGATTTTCATTTTTCGCCGTATTATAAGAAGGGTTCGAAACCTCTATTCAAGGATCGAATTATATGTCAAAACGATCGTCTCGTCGAAACCATCACGTTTACGGTATTATTTTCTCTAGAAGGTTGCCAAAAGATCCCAAAATGAACCCCGAGCGATTACCATGGCCCATGGTACCTTTTTGGGGACCATCGGGCCATTTTCAAGATTGTGGGTAGGGGTAAAATGGTCATTTGGTCTAAAAACGGGATTTAATTTTAATTCATAGAAAATGTAATTTTTTACAATTTGGTTTAGTTTTGAGCATCCACCATTGTTTCAAGGGCATGTTATATAAGCATCATATGCTCATTTGTAACCCTAAGCTTGAAAAGGTTGGTTGTAAGCTAGAGGATAGTTAAAAGCATTGGCAAAATTAATCAAATATATTGGTTTCCCCCTTGGTAATATTTTATTCCATCTTCTCCATCTTAAGGAGAGGAAAGAGAAAACTTTTACCCCTCAAGGACTACCCCTAGAACTTCCTACTTTCGATTTAGAACTTCCCACTTCCAATCCAAGGTAACCCCTCCCTTTACTCGTTCTTTCTCGAGGCGCGGGCCCAGATTTCTTTCTCCTCCTTTTCTCTCTCTCTCTCTCTCTTGTTCTCTTCTCTCTTCCCCTATCTTGTTCTCTTCTCACGTCCTCCCCTTGTCCCTGTTTTGAGCCCACACCTAGAGGCAGGCCCAACTCCTCTTCTCTCTTCTCCCTCTCTTCTCTTCTACCCTCTCCCTTCATCTTTTCTACTCTCTCCCTTCTTTCCTCTTTTTCTCCTCTCCCTTTCTCTCTCTTCTTCCATCTTTTTCTCTCTATTACCCCCTTCTTTACTCTCTTTCTCTCTTCTCTCTCTCTCTCTCTCGCTCTCATTTTTTTCTTTCCCTCCCCCATGACCACGTTTTGGGCTTGCATCTAGAGGCGGGCCCAGCCCTTCTTCTCTCTTCTCCCTCTATTTTCTCTTCTACTCTCTCCCTTCTTCTCTTCTTATCTCGCTTTTTCTCTCTCTCTCTCTTACCCCCTTCTTCTCTCGCTTCCTCTCCTCCTTTCTTCTCTTTCTCTCTCTCTCTCTCTCTCTCACTCTCATTTTCTTCTCTTTTCCTCCCCCATGACCATGTTTTGGGCCCGCACCTAGAGGCAAGCTCAGCCCTTCTTCTGTCTTCTCCCTCTCTTTTCTCTTCTACTATCTCTCTTCTTCTCTCTCTTCTCTCTTTCTCTCTCTTACCCCCTCTTCTCTCTCTTTCTCTCCTCCTCTCTTCTCTTTCTCTCTCCCTCTTGTTTTCTTTTCTCTCTCTCCCATGTCTATGTTCTGGGCTTGTACATAGAGGTGGGCCCAACTCTTCTCCTCTCTTCTCCCTCTCTCTTCTCGTCAGCCTCTCCCTTCTTCCCTTCTACTCTCTCCCTTCTTCCCTCTTTTTCTCTTCTCCCTTTTTCTCTCTACTCTCTCCCTTCTTCTGTTCTTTTCTCTCTTCTTCTCTCGCTTTTGCTCCCTTCTTCTCTTTTTTTATCTCCTCCTCACTTCTCTTTTTTTCTCCCTCTTGTTTTTTTTCTCTCTCCCCCATGTCCATGTTTTAGGCTCGTATCTAAAGATGAGTACAATTCTTCTCCTCTCTTCTCCCTCTTTTTTCTCTTCTACTATCTCCCTTCTCTTTTACTCGCTCCCTTCCTCTTTTCCTCTCATCTTCCCATCTTCTCTCTTTCCTCTCCCACTCATGTCCGAGCTTCGAGCCTGCACTTAGAGGTGGGCTCAGCTTTCTTACTCTGTCTCTCTTCTCTTCTTTCCTCTTTCTCTCAAGTCCAAGTTTTGGGCCCTCACCTAGAGGCGGGCCCAACTTTCTCATTCTTTTTCTTTCTCTCTCTCTTCTCTTCTTTTTTTTTTCTCTCTCTCTCTCAAGCCCAGCTTTCTTATTCTCTCTTCTTTCTCTCTTCTCTCTTTTCTTTCTCGCTTTCAAGTCCAAGTTCTGGGCCCGCACCTATAGAGGAGCTCAGCTTTCTTACTCTCTTTATTTCTCTCTTTCTTTGCTTCTCCTTTATTGTTTTTCTCTCTCTCAAGTCCAAGCTCTGGGCCCACACCTAGAGGCGGGCCTAGTTTTCTTACTCTCTCTCTTCCCTCTCCTCTCTTCTTCTCTCTTTTCTTTCCCTCTCTCAAGTACAAGTTTTGGGCCCACACCTAGAGGCAGACCCAGCTTTCTTACTCTCTTGCTTACTCTCTCTCTTCTCTTCTCTTCTTTTTTCTTTCTCTCTCTCAAGTCCAAGTTCTCTCTCTTCTCTTCTCCTCTCTTTTCTTTCTCTCTCTCAAGTCCAAGTTCTAGGCCCACCCCTAGAGGCAGGCCCAACTCTTTTACTCTCACTTTTCTCATTCTCTCATCTTCTTCTCTCTTTTCTTACTCTCTCTTCTCACTCTTTTCTCTTATTCTCTCTTTCAAGTCCAAGTTCAAGGACCGCCCTAGAGGCAGGCCCAGCTTTCTTACTCTCTCTCTTTTCTATCTCTTCTCTTCTCCTCTCTTTTCTTTCTCTCCCTCAAGTCCAAGTTCTATGCCCACACCTAGAGGTGGGCACAAATTTTACTCTCTCTTTTTCTGATTCTCTCTTCTCTTATTCTCTCTTTTCTTACTCCTCCTTTTCTCACTCTCTCTTCTTTTCTTCTCTCTTTTCTTACTTTCTCTCTCTTCTCTCTCTTCTCTTTCTCTTTCTCAAGTCTGAGTTCTGGGCCTGCACCTAGAGGCGGGCTCCGCTCTTCTTCTCTCTTCTGCCTCTCTCTTCACCCTTTCTCTTCTCTTCTACTGTTTCCCTACTTCTTTTCTTACTCTCTCCCTCTTCTCTTTTCTCCTCTCCCTCTCTTCTCTCTTTCCTCTCTCTCTCTCTCATGTCTGAGATCCAGGTTTGCACCTAGAGGCAAGCCTAGCTCTCTTACTCTTCTCTCTTTCCTTCTGTTTCTCTCTTCTCCCCCTCTTCCCTCTTTCCTCTCCCTCTCATGATCGATCCTCGGGCCCGCGCCGAAAGGCGGTCCCAGCTCTCTTTCTCTTCTTCTCTCCCTTCCTCTCTTTCTTGCTTCTCCCTCTTTTTACTGTCTCTCTTTCTTTCCTTCTTTCATCGTCAGCCTCTTCTATTCTCTTCTCTCTCTTCCTCCCTCTTCACCGACACTCTCTCTCTCTTTTATCGTCACTCACATTTTTAACTGTCACTCTCTCTGTTTTTATCGTCACTCTCTCTCTTTCTCGTTTCCACTCTCTCTCTCTCTTCATTGTCACACTTCCCTCTCATCATCACCCTCCCTCTCTCTATATCTCAATTTCTCCCCTCTCCCTCCTTTCTCTCTCTCCCTTTCTCATCTTCCCTCTCTTGACATCTCCTACTCTCTTCTCACTCATCATTGTATTATTCTTCTTTTATTAATACTCTCTCTCTTTCTTCCACAAGATATTTTATTTATTTATTGTTATTATGAGGTTGTTCGTTAAGATGACACCAAAAGGCCGTCAAATTGATAAATAATCCTTCATTTTCTTTCGTCGTCTCTTTTATCTTCTCATTATTCTCTCGATAAATTACCCATCTAAACAAGTCAGGGTCTTTTGACCTACTTGTCTAACACACGTACGTTCATAAGGGGCAGAAGTGCAACAAGGGAGCTAGAGCCTGTTTTCTAACAGATCTTTCGTTGAAGATCTCTCAAATTTTAACACTTTAAACTAATTAAAAAGATAGAAATAAAGTGGTAGAGAGAGTGGGACAGATCGAATTCAGATCTGAGGCCAAATTTGCTCGGAAACATGCAGATCTACTCTCAAATTTGTGGCGCAGCCAGCATGATCTAGAGCATTAAAATAAGATTTTTAAGACAAGTTAACATATCAAAATAAATAAAAGAAGAAAAACAGTAAAAAGAAAAAAAAAAAGATAGGAAGAAATAATATCAAATCGGAGCCTTTGAGGGCTCCCCCGTATCAGAACCGGTCCTCTTTGCCTCATTGATTCGGATGTTGACCAGCAAATCTCTGGTGTAAAGGGTTAGATCTAGGGTTGGGTTGCCCTAATTCTAGTTTTGATCTAGGGTTTTTGTGACTTAGGTCTACGTTTTCTCAGTCTTGGGGGTTAAGACTTCAAGAAGCTAGGGTTTATATCTTCTCTAGGGTTATCAATCTAGATATTTTTCTAAAGCTATTGGTCTTTCTGGGGCCTGAAGGATAATTTCTTTCGTTTTCTAAGGGTTTTTTGATCCGAGGTTGAATATGAATTATGAGATTTTCTCTAATTTTTTGGGATTTTTGGAGATTTTTCCAAAAGTTTTAGAAATTTTCTAAGGGTTTTTCCTATTTTTGGTATTTTTGGGTAATTTTTCTAATTTCAAAAAATTGTAAGGTTTTTTTTGTCTCTTTTTCTCTCTCTTTTTGGGTTAGGGAGATGGGGTATTTATAAGATTCAATTGGTGATTTTTCCTAATTGTTTGGAATTTTTTCGAAATTTTTTTGATTTATCTGGAAGTTTTAGCCTTATCTAATTAAAGAAAACATATTTACCGCATCATCAGATACGTTGACTGCATCATTAGCCCGCGTCTGGGTCTGTCGGGCTCGTTATAGCCCGTCCCATGGCCCGATAGTTGGGTCTCACAGGGACTAAATTGTCATTTACTATATCATTTTATCCGTAGGTCTTATTCAAGTGATTCTTGGACCGTTGGAAACCTCTTGGGCTCTTATTCAAATTGGGATAGGATTTGGGTAGTTTTGGGGTAATTAAATTAGGTCTACTAGGATAATGTGGTCCTAAGGGTTTAAAAAATTATAGAATCTATCAGATTTAAAATGGGGTGTCTACAGTTGCCCCTCTTTAGTACTCCCTGTCCTTTGAGGGACAAGTGAATGGCAAAGAAGTAGAGACTTTGACATTCCCTGTCTTTCGAGGGGCAGGCCAACGTCAAAGATAGAGCAAACATTTTAAATTTATTCTTGAGGTCACGTGGTCAAGGGCACACCAACTATCCCTCCAAGTCATTACGCCCACTAAGCTCACCCACTTAAGGCATTTTTCCTCCTAGGGTTTTCGACATGAGAAGTCGGTGAGTTACACAAGCTTGAAACTCTAGTTGAATTTTCTAGCCATGCTACTTAACTTCAGGGATTTTTGTAGTTTGAATTTTTAACCCTGGCATTTTCTTTGATCTCCTTAAAGTTTTCTAAGGTTGTTTATAGGAAAAATCTTTCTATAGGAAGGGACTTGTCTGGCCCAATCCGAAGTGAGAGACGAGGCAGCAACGCGGTAGCGCGGTAAGCATCATATATGGGTGTCCACATTCCTTCGTTTTTTTAAGACTTTTTTGGATTTTTTTTAAAGTAGGGGGAGATTTGAAATAGAACCCGGAGTAAGGACATGTTATGATTTTAACAAAGAAATTAATGTTTTTAGAAAACACAAGACATATAGTGAAAATTTTGAAAAGAGAAAGATATTTCAAAAAACAAGGTTGGTTAGCAGTTTTAACTCTTATAACCATAGAGCCCTCTAAGTAGTTTAACATTATGCAACGATGGACCATACACCCGACCCTTTTACGTCAATACGGGGATAGACGAAATCCATCGAATAGGGTGGTTGTGCCCTGGATGCACGCGACCTTTTTACATCATACGATGCTAGACAGTGCCTGCTTTGGCTCTTTTACGTCACACGAGTTTGATGTTTTTCCATCAAATAGGGTGGTTGTGCCCTAGATACACCCGACCTTTCATGTCATACGGGGATATACGGTACCTGCCTCGGCTCTTTTACGTCGCATGAGTTTGACGTATTTCCATTGAAATAGGGTGGTTGTGCCCTGAATACACTCGACCTTTCACATCATATGTGAATAGATGGTACCTGTTTCGGCTCTTTTACGTCACATGAGTTTGACGTCTTTCCATTAAACATGGTGGTTGTGGCCCCGAAACAGGAAAAACAAGGTTGGTTGGCAGTTTTAATTCCTGCAACCATAGGGCCCTCAAAGCAATTTAGCGTCATGCAGTGATGTACCATACACTCAACCCTTTTATGTCAATACGGAGATAGACGGAATCCATCGAAAACCAATCTTTCACATCATATGGGGATAGACAGTACCTGCCTCGGCTCTTTTACGTCGTACGAGTTTGGTGGTTGTGCCTTGAATACACCTGACCTTTCACGTCATACGGGGATAAACGGTAACTGCCTCAGCTCTTTTACATCGCACGAGTTTGATGTTTTTTCCATTGAAACAAGGTAGTTGTGCCTTGGATACACTCTACATTTCACATCATATGGGAATAGACGGTACCTGTCTCGGCTCTTTTATGTCGCACGAGTTTGACGTCTTTCTATTAAATAGGGTGGTTGTACCCTGAATACACCCTACCTTTCATGTCATACGGGGATAGACGGCACCTACCTCGACTCTTTTACATCACACGAGTTTGATGTCTTTCTATTGAAATAGGGTGGTGGTGCCATAAATACATCTGACCTTTCACATCATACGGGAATAGATGGTACATGTCTCGGCTCTTTTACATCGCAAGAGTTTGACGTCTTTCAATTAAATAGGGTGGTTGTGCCCTGAATACACCCAACCTTTCACGTCATACAAGAATAGATGATACCACCTCAACTCTTTTACCTTGCATGAGTTTGACGTCTTTCCATTGAAACAGGGTGGTTGTGCCTTGAATACACCCAACCTTTCACGTCATATTGAGGTAGACGATATTTGCCTCGGCTCTTTTACGTCGCACGAGTTTGACGTCTTTCCTGTCTTGACTCTTTAACGCTGCACGAGTTTGAAGTTTTTCCTGTCTCTGCTCTTTAAGGCCGCACGAGTTTGACGTTTTTCCTGACTCTACTCTTTAACATCACACGATTTTGATGTTTTTTTTCCTGTCTCAGCTCTTTTAACGTCACACGAGTTTGAATTTTTTTTCCTATCTCGGCTCTTTAACATCGCACGAGTTAATGCTTATCCTGTCTCGGCTCTTTTATGTCACACGAGTTTGACGTTTATCCTGTCTCGACTCTTTTACATCACATGAGTTTGAAGTTTTTCTGAATTGGACTTTGGGACATCATACGCATACACGGGGATGAGATAGCCTCACTTCGCCTCAGGGGATTACGTCGAGAGAAAAACGCTCCTAAACTAGCCAATATCGTCATTGGCGAGGTTCACCCATCTCCGATATGTGGTAGTTGGTAGTTATACTCCTACAACCATTGAGTGTTTGACTAGTTTCCTTCATAACAGACGTAGGAAGTTAGCTTCGAGAATTAGGCCAAATCGACTAACAGTTTCACCTCTTATAGTGATGGAGGAAGTCCTTTCTAAAAGGGTTATAGAAATGGAGGGTTTTAACAATCAGATTGAAAAATCGCTTTTAAAAGGGACGGGCCTTATAGGCTTTGGTGGTCATTTTCTTTATTATATTTCACCCAAAGATGATGAAAGGATTACCTTGCGGGATCGTAAAAACGCAAAAGTCTCAAAGTTGTTTTACTACCTTTGGAGCTTTCATCCTATGTTTCGCGGGTCCATGAAGAGTTCTCTAGATTCTTGCTGAGCTTCCATCTTGGAGAGGTCTCGATGTTCTTTCAAAATTCGTCGAAGTCACTTCGATTTTCCATTCATATCACGCTCCCGCATCTTTCTGAGTTGGTTATGTTGAGAACCTGCAGGGTTTAAGAGGAGTCTTCGTCCTCAGGGTCTGCTTGTGCCGTATTGTTGAAACTTGCAAGTACTTGAGTGTTTTTGAATTAGAAGCTCCTTCTTGGAGATTTTATTTTTTTCTTTACTCGTGATGCCCTTTTAGATTTTCATCACGTCCGTTTTTATTTTATTTTTTGATGCTTTTTCAACTTTTCACCACTGTTTTGAGTCCGTTACGAGTAGTATTTTTTGAGATACATCGCATTGATGGGTCGTTGAGCTCACACCTCTCCTGATTCTTGATCTTGTAAGAATTGACTGTGTGCACTCGGGTGACCACGAATGGCCCCTCCCAATTAGGTTTGAACTTGCCTAAAGGGTATGGGTTTGCAGGAGTGTGGAAGATTTTCTTGAGTACCATGTCCCCTTCCCTGAACTGTCGAGGAACAACTTTACTTTGGTATGCCCTCTCGATTCTACACTGGTAAGCAATAATATTTTGTGTTGCTCGTAGTCGTCTTTCATCCAAATTAACGAGGGCAGCGATTCGTGCTTTGATCTTTTGTTCCTCATCGAAATATTTATGATTAACCACTCGGAGAGCGGGTATCTCAACTTCAATGGGTAACACTGCTTCCATACCATACACCAATGAGTACGGAGGTCATGCTAGTAGGAGTCTTCTCAGTTGTCTGGTAGGCCCCTAACACGTTATTTAGCTTTTCGTACCAATCTTTGCCACCTTCTATTATTCTGTCAATAATTCTGAGAAGTCTTTTGTTTGTAGCATATGTTAATCCATTTCCTTGAGGGGAGTAAGCTGTGGAGAATTTTTGTGTTATCCCAAACTTTTCGCACACCTTAGAGACCTTTTCATTTTTGAGAATGGATCCATTGTCAGTAATGATTGACTCAGAAACACCGAAACTAAATACGATGTTGTTCTTTATGAAATGGGCAACATGTTGTCCCTCAATTTTGACAAATGATGCAGCCTCTATCCATTTGGTGAAGTACTCTATAGCCGTTAATATATAACGGTAGCCATTTGAGGCTTTCGGTGAGATCAATCCGATGATATCAAGACCCCACATGGCAAAGGGCCATACAGGCGGTGTTGAGTTGAGTGTACGGATGGTACATGGATGAGGTCTCCATAAAGCTGATATTTGGGACACCTCTTTACAAACTTCCTACAATATTCAGCCATGATGGTCTAGTAATAGCCTTGGCACCTGATTTTCTGAGCTAAGACAGCTGTGCCAGAATGACCTCCTTCATTGTGTAACTATGTCAGTACTTGGTCGATTTTTTGTTGATCAAGACACCTTAGAATGATGTCATCAAAGGATTTTTTTAACAGGAGATCTCCTCTTACTAAGAATCCCATAGAAAACCTTCCAAGGGCTTCTCTATCCTTTTTGGTGGCTCCTTCAGGGTATAGCCCATCTTTCAACAAGGACTTAACATCGTGGAACCATGGTTTTGCCTTAACTAACGCATCTGAAGCCACGAGAGACACTTCCCCATAGTTTTCATTTGTTTGCTCTATTTCTTCTTCAATCCTTGGTGGGAAAGGATCATGTTTGTTCCTGATATAGAATGACGGCGTGGTGATTTCTGGAGGAATGTCAAACATTGAAGCAAGGGTCGAAAGGGTTTTGCGAACCGATTATTTTCCCTAGTTACATGTTGAAAGGTGATTTTCTTGAAAGATGGGATCATCTTTTCCACCTTTTCGTGATTGGGTTTGAGCTTTTCTTCTTTCACCTTCCAAATCCTTCGAACTTGGTTTATGATGAGTAAGGAGTCACCAATCACTCGTGTTTGTTGGATTTTCATTCCCATGGAGTTCTCGAGCCCGACTATCAAGGCTTCATATTTTGCAAGGTTATTGTTATATGGGAAATTCAATCTGATGGCTGTTGGCATTAAAATCTTATCGGGTGAGCATATTATGACTCCTATAACTGACTCGTATTCATTCCTTGCACCATCGAAGTATAACTCTCAAATTGATTTTTCAATTGTGACGAGGTTCTCATCAAGGAGATCCGTGTTGACAGGAGTGTTATCTGGCAATGCGTGTTCAGCTAAGTGATAAGCAATGACTTGTCCTTTGATCGATTTTGAGTACCATGTTCGATCTCGAACTTGCTCAATAGTATTCTCCATATCACCAAATGTCTGCTCAGGACTGGTATTTCCAATAGGTACTTGAGTGGATCTATTTTTTAGATGAGCTTGACTGAATGAGATAAGACATAGTGTCTTAATTTCTGCATGGCCCACACAAGCTTCAAGCAATGCTTCTCCACATTCGTGTATCTTGTCTCATAGTCCACCATAGTCTTGCTAATGTAGTATATCATTTTTTCTTTTTCATGGTCATCATATTATCCTAACATTGCCCCCATGGTCTTGTCTCTCATTGACATGAAGGGGTTTATCTGAACTTGGAGGGCTAAGGATGGGAGGTTTGGTGAGGTACTCCTTGATTTGAGCAAATGCTTCTTGGCACTCATTATCTCATATGAATGGGGTATCTTTCTTGAGTAGTCTCTTAAACGGCACGCGCTTGTCTGCTAGTTGTGAGATGAAACGCCTTATGGCTTGTATGCAACCTTGCAGCCCTCGAATTTCTTTGATGTTTCGGGGAGAGGGAATTTCTCTGAGCTCGACTCCTAGAGCTAGCTTCCCATTATGTATACTAGGATTGAGAAAAGTAGGGAGTTCAACACATACCTTTGCGACACCGTTTTTAGTTAAAAATTTGAGGCATTGATGGAGTGTAGAGACAATCATGAGGTTTTCATACAGCCACAATCTTCCTAACAGCATGTTAAAAGAAGGTTTTATGTCCAATACATAAAACTTTATCACTTGGACGGTAGGGTCGATCTTGAGTGTGAGAGATAGTATGCCTTCAGCTTGTCTTTTGATTCTATCGTATGCAGCGATAATTACTTGACACAGCTCCAAGTCATCTGAGCTTTTGCCTGTCTGCTTCACTGTTTTCATAGGGCATATGTTAAGGATGCCCCATTATCAACAAGCACTCTTCGTATCTCATATCCTTACATGAAGACGGTGATGTGTAGCGGTTGGACGTGAAATCGATTGAAGATGGCTGGGATGTCATCGTTTGTGAACACGACTAGTGTTGGTGCCATCAGCTGGTTGATCATTTCGCACAACTCATCCGACTGTGTTGCTCGGGATGTGTGTCTTGGCAAGGGCCTTCTCAATCTGGGCTCTATGTGCTAGTGAATTGGCGAGTAACTCCAAGATGGAGATTTGAGTCTGGATCTTCCCGAGATGAGCTGGTATATCGTAAGTGGTTGCAGATCCTTGAATTTTCTTATTCGGCTCGTGATCTACGACCCCTGCTGGTTGTTTGGTGTTTGAGGTATTTCTCATTCTTTCATCGAGAGTATCAGCCATCAATTGAATGGGTTTGAACACTCGGCCTCTTCGGGTTAAGGAGTCTACCTCGCCAGCCAGAAGCTCGATAGGGTCTACCCTAGCAACAGTAATTGAAGACTTAGGGTTTGGAAGATGACGTCATTTCATTGGTCCTAACCATATCAATCTCTAATGTGTCATCTTCATCATATCGGCCCCATTTGGAAATATTATCGAGGTTTGGAGATGAAGGGCTTCTTCTTAGGAGGCTCAAAAGATCTTCTTCGAGTTCTTGAAAGTGATGATCACAAGCCAATATGAATTGACTGGGATCCTCTTCTTCGTCTCCACACTCAATCATATGAATGACAACGTTCTTTTTCGAGTTGTTTTGAGCAACCGGCTTTTCGGTCGTTGTGACCATATTTTTAGGGAGATGATTTGTGAAGATACTCATCATTCGATTAGGCTCTTCGATAGGTTGATTTCTAGGTGCGACAGTGATGTCCCCCTATTGATTAACCCTTAAATCAATGTATCAAATACATGCAGTTTTGAGTAACATGAGCTTGGTATTGATGTCATTTGCACCACTTGCTCTTATATGTGACTTGCAATGGTGGTTCAAATGGTGGCGGGAGATGAACCATATTCTTAGCCAAGAGTAATTCCAACACTTTTTCTAAATGGGTCTTTGAGAGGGGTGAAATTATCATCTTGCCTTTGGTTATTATTTTGAGCGTTGGCTTTAGGCTCACCCCTTCGGTTTTTATTACGATTGTTGCATTGAGCAACTGAACCTTGGGCCTATCCATTAACAACGATCTCATTAACTTGACTGGAAGCATTCCCCTTGATTTTGTTCTTATTTTAGGGAGCTGTTATCGGCTTGTTGTCGGGCTTGGTGTTAAGGGGTGTCCCTCTGGCTCTTTCTTATCACATCACCCGCTCGATCATGAAGTTGAAAGAGTGGGGGATAAGACCTTGACTGAAGAAGGTTTTGTACTCGGGAGTAGCATTCTCTAAGGCAATGGAGATCTTGGCTTAGTCTGTAAGTGGACATTCTATGACGCGTAGCGTCGCCTCGCAGAATCAACCGATGAAATCCTCGAAGGATTCTCCTGGGTATTGTTTTGTTGCATTGAGTTCGCCTAGGGAGAGAGGTCATGGTATCAACCCGCGGTAGTGAGAAACGAATAAGTTGAACATTTCGTCTGGAGTGATGTGTGGTCGAGCGGACATTGTTCTCTGATGTTAGTTCAAGGCCTCACAGGTCAATGTTTGTGAAAAATATGTCCTTCAGTTGGTTAGACATGTCTCGCAAAGCTCGAACGAATAGGAGGTACCCGTTGACGTGAATATCTCGATCGCTCTTCCCATTGAACTTGTTTCTAAATTCTGGGATGACAAATCCCAGGGGTAGGTCTTACATACCTCCAAGGGTCTCATGAACATAGGCCTTTGGGGGTAGAATTTCATGCATACTCATTCTTACAAGCATATCTTGCATTGCTTTTAAGGTGCCTTCTTGTTGAGTATTTGGCATGGCAGAAGGCCCACTGGTTGGTGGGTTCCCAAGCGTAGACTGATAAGTTGAAACTTGGGATATATGTTGGCCTGCATGGGCCTGAGATTGATGAGCTGCAGTCACCAGGGCGATTTGATACATTGGCGCCTGAGGGGTGTACTAACCCACAAGTGTCGTCATCGGTTGTGAAAATTGCACAGTTTGTTGGACCGGATGAATTGGAGGGACCGATTGAAGAATCAGCTGACTCGACTGTGCTAAGGGTTGACCTATACCACTAACTTGGTTTGGGATCGACCAGTAAGTTGGGGCATGAACAGTGTAACCTAGGTCAACTAGAATTTTGAGGGCAGCTTGGATGCTTATCTCACCTAAGGGTCCGTTTGAGTCGACACCTCTGCTTCATACAGTGTTCAGGACATCATGAGCTATGTTATGGTGGCTCGAGGTTGGGTTAGATCCCCTAGACCTAGGTGGGTCTTGGTTTTGAGATCGCTGCACCTTAGAGTTATCTAGGTTCGAGTTACAAGAATTGTCTTTAGATGTTGCATGAATTTCATCCTCATTGGACTTCTACTTTGGTTGCCTAAAATCCCCTGTAGGATGACGCCTAGTCGGACTCCCTGACTATTCAAGGTTTTTCGAGCAGAGCCGGCTTTTCGGGCCACACAGCTCTTAGGATTATGAGTGGATGCTTGAAACTCTGCCTCTAATTGAAGACTTTGGCGTTGGATAATGAAAATTATCCTAAGGTCTGCCAATAACTCCAAGGGATTACAACATACTGGTCCCTAGGTTTGAGCAGGTTAGGCTTTGAGTCGGCTGTGGAGCAGTCATCATGGTCGCCTTGAGTGACTGACATTGTGATTTCTTTTGGCTAGGTTCTAAAATCTAGACTTATGTAAGATCTAAACTTGACAACTTAGGGCAAACCTAGCCTAACACTAGGGGCAAAAACTTTAGCTAAGACCTAGGCTAAGACTAGACTAGAACCTAGACTTACTAAACTCAATGGATTTTGTTTAATACCCTGAATTAGGGTAAGCCTAGTCTAGCTCTAGAGGCAACTCTTAAGCTTAGACCTATGCTAGAACCTAGACTAAGATCTAGACTAGATGGTGCACAAGTCTCGGCTCGGACCAAGAATGGGTCTAGGTTTAGAGGGGTAAGCAACCCTAATGTATTTTTTTTTTATCTTTTTAATTTTGATGAAACACAGTTAAACTAAGCACGGTGAAAGCAGAGAAAATATGATTTCAGTCAAAATTAACAAACTAAAATAAAATCAAAAGGGCAGAAATAGAAGAGATCTATCTAAAGTAAAATATTTTTTTTGTATTTTTAAAATTTTTATTTTAGGTAAAACATTTGTCAACAAGGAGCCAAAAGTCCCTGGAATGGTCTTGTGGGGTCCCAGAATTTTTGTGACACTTGCAGTTGGGCGACATGGGTGGTGTCGCCCTTGCAGGATGGGCGACATGGCTGGTGTCGCCCAAATTATTATTATTATTTTTATACTTTTTTTATATTTTTATCTTGTTAATCTTGATGAAATAAGACTACTTAAAACTTGGAAGAAACAGGAAAATAAAAATATTTATGATGAAATAAATTAAAATAAAGTAAAATAGGAAAGCTTAGATTGAACTAAAAAATATTTTTTTTGTATTTTTAAAAATTTTATGTTGTTTTGAATGTTTTGTGAAGTCACAAAAGAGTCCCTAGAATAGATCAAAAAGTTCTAGAGGTTTCTGAGACCTTTGAATTTGGGCGACACAAGAGTGTTGCCTAGAAAAACCAGGGTTTTAGAGCACCGAAACCCTGGATTCTGGTCACAATCGACTTTTGAGACCTTTTGTAACTGAAAACCGTGAATAAAAATTGTATTTTGAAGCTTAGATTAAGCTCGAAATAACCCCACGGTGGGTGCCCAACTGTTTATCATGAAAATCTGACAGATCTTCCAATGAAGTTCTCTCGAATTAGTAGAGAAAATGAGACAGATCGAATTTAGATTTGAGGCCAGATTTACCTAGAAACGAGTAGATCTACTATCAGATATGTGGTAGAGCCAACATGATCTAGAGCAATAAAATACGATTTTTAAGACAAGTTAACATATCAAAAATAAATAAAAGAAGTAAAACAGTAAAAAGAAGAAAGAGAGAGGAAGAAATAATACCAAACCATGCCGAATGGCTCAGAATTCCCGAGCATTCGAGGGCTCTCCCGTATCAGAACCGGTCATCTTTGCCTCTCTAATTCAGATCTTGACCAGCAGATCTCTGGTGTAAAGGGTTAGATCTAAGATCGTTGTGCCCTATTTCTAGTTTTAATCTAGGGTTTTTGTGCCCTAGGTCTAGGTTTTCTCAATCTTGGGGGTTAGGACTTCATGAGCCTTGGGTTTCTATCTTCTCTAGGGTGTCTGTCACACCCCAAGAATTTACAATACTGATATTCCTGAGATGTGACAGTCAAAACATATATATATTTCTTGATAGGACAAATTTACAGTGGCGAATTCTTACAAGGTAACAAAATAAAGTTAGCACAACAACAATATCTTCCAAGGTTGATCCCGACTAGCACTCAAAATGAATCCGCATTTATCCTGAAAAAATGTTTACCATAATTTGATGAGTTTGGCTACTCAGTAAGTGATCATCATAATCCTAAAAATAATCATGATTGAAAGATATCAATATTTTCAAAAAGGAGATCTATTAACAGAAATGCATTAACAATTTCACTTTAAAAAATGCATAATTAAGTATAATCCGAATAATTGAAATACATATCACATTTTAGCGTCAATGCATAATTAAAAAGATTTCACAAAATACCCTACTGGCGTCCCAAGTAGGTCACCTATATACCCCATCAGCGTTCTGATAGGTCCACTTAATCCCTATCGGCGTCCCAGATAGGTCCACTTAATCCCTGCAGGTCCACTTATACCTCACCGGCATGCCGGATGAGTCCACTTAATCCCTATCGGCGTCCCGGATAGGTCCACTTATACCTCACCGGCGAACCGGATGAGTCCACTTGCATACTTAAAGTATTTCTAAATCTCTTTAAACATTTGAAAGCAGCAATATCATGTACTCAACGTATCACTGAAATCATTAATATGAATCTCACTAAAACCATTAATAACAGTCACTTTCAATAACATTTCAACCAATCAAATATTTTGGGCTCAAATTTAGAAAGGTAGCAGTTCGTAAAGACATTCTAGCATAATTGTCAATTTAATATGTATAGAAAAACTCTTCTAGAAATTCAAGAATACGGAATTATCACAATTTATGGGATATCAATTTACAAATAAACATTTCACAGCAATGCTATAATCAATTGTAAAAATATCAATTTTTAAATAATAAGGCAGTCATTTGCACATGAATTTTACAATATCTAAATATTCAAAAACAGTAGAAATAATTCTCACAATTTTACTAACAGCAGAAATATCAGAAATATCACATTTATTTTTAATAATTTTATAGTATCGAAAATTTTCTAACAATAGACAAGAAAAATAAATAAATTTATTTTTCTAAGTTAAAATTTCTAACATAGATAAAATATCACAATTTTTTATTAAAAAGATTATTTTTCAAGTTAATGAGGTCGCATTCGTATAAAATTTATCGCCCCTAAAATTCATGATAATAAGTAGAAATAATTATTTCATTTCAGTTTTAAAAAGAACAGATTATTTTTCGAGTCAATGAGGTCACTTACACACAAAACTTATAAAATAAAGATCCTGGACGAAAATATCACTATTTATTAAAAACAGACTATATTTCAAGAAGATGATGTTACTTACTTTTAATCACTCACGAAATTGATGCTTTTTGTGTATATTGGTTGGGGCACTAAAAGGCCTCCCGTTTACAATAGATCTTATGGAATCAGTATGCACAAGAGCTCAGTGATAAAAGTTTCAGTTAAAAAGACGCATCTCATGGTTATACCATAGGAAGATGGCACATTTAATTTACTTACACGTCATAGTGGATTGTCAAGGGCCAACACGTAAGAGAAACTACAAGCCATGTCATAAGATAAGAAAAGCTTAAGTCAAAAGCTTTTGAAAATAGTGATGGTCCCTAAGGACCATCATGCTCATATGGACCATCACTTATTAAAAGTTTATTTTCCCTTTTTTTTATTTCTTTCTTTTTTTCTTTTCTTTTTTTTTTTTTGAAAGTTTAGGATTGTTACATTCTTCCCACCTTAAAGAAATTTAGTCCCCTAAATTTATGTACCTGATTACTGAAAAAGATATGGATATTTTTCTCTGATATCGTCTTCTCGTTCCCAAGTGGACTCTTCTCTTGAATGGTACTGCCATAATACACGGACTAAAGGAATCTCCTTCTTGCGCAACACTTGCACCCTTCTATCCAATATCAAAATTGGCTGCTCAATGAAGGATAGGTCCTTCCTGATCGGTAAAGGTTCATATTTCAAGATATGGGATGGGTCGGGCTGATATTTTCGTAGTGAAGATACATGAAAGACATTATGGACGCTTGCCAATTCGGGTGGTGAGGCAAGTCTATAAGCGACACCTCCGATTCTTTCCAGGATTTCAAATGGTCTGATGTAACGTGGGCTCAACTTTCCTTTCTTGTCGAATCTCATAATGCCTTTTATTGGTGAGATTTTTAGGAAAACTCGATCACCTTTCTCAAATTCAAGATCTCTTCTTCGGTCATCGGCATAACTCTTTTATCGACACTAAGCTGTCTTGAGCCTTTCACGAATTAATGCTATTTTATTTGTGGTTATCTGGGCAATTTCTTGCCCCAAAAGCTTTTTTTCACCAACCTCGTCCCAACATATGGGTGACCTGCATTTCCTTCCATATAGGGCTTCATATGGTGTCATCTGAATACTGGCTTGGAAGCTATTATTATAAGCAAACTCAATCAGGGGTAAATGGTCATCCCAGCTTCTTGTAAAGTCAATAACACAGGCCCTCAGCATATCTTACAAGGTTTGGATGGTCCTCTCCGATTGTCCATCAGTTTGGGGGTGAAAGGCAATACTAAAAGTGAGTCTCGTCCCCATGGCTAACTGTAGTCTAGCCCAAAATTTAGAAGTAAACCGAGTATCCCTGTCCGATACAATACTGATAGGAACTCCATGCAATCGCACTATTTCCTTAATGTACAACTGGCCAGTCGATCCAAACTGTACGTCGTGCGAATCGGTAGAAAGTGGGCAGCTTTGATCAACCAGTCCATAATGACCCAAATGCTATCACGTCCTGAATTTGTTCTAGGCAAGCCAGAAACAAAGTCCGTAGAGATGTGCTCCCACTTCCATTTTGGCACGGGTAAAGAATGCAACAACCCAGCGGGCCTTTAATGTTCAGCTTTTACTTGCTGGCATGTTAGGCATTTAGACATAAATAGTGCTACCTCTTTTTTCATATTATTCCACCAAAAAGTTTTCTTCAAGTCCTGATACATTTTAATACTTCCGAGATGTATCGTATAACGAGAATGATGTGCTTTTTCTAAGATAGCTTTCTTCACACTCTCATCATTCGGGACACAAACCCGACCTTTGAATCTTAGCAAATCCTCACTACATATAGAGAATTCATTTCTCTTTCCTTGCGTCACCTCGTCTATAATTGTTATAAGCTGAGGGTCTTTCTTTTGTGCCAATCGAATCTGTTGGATTAATTGGGGTTCCGCCTTAATGTTGGCAATCATACTTACCACACCATTAATGGACGGAGTTGGATGCCAATCCACTATTTCCTCTAACAAGCTCATTTCTTGGATCATTAGATGAGCTAAGACTCCCGTAGATTTTCTACTTAGAGCGTCGGCCACAACGTTAGCTTTTCCTGAATGATAATGGATTGTACAATCATAATCTTTTAAGAAATCCATCCATCTTATATGTCGCATATTTAAATCCTTCTGAGAGAAGAGGTATTTCAAACTCTTATGATCCGTGTATATTTCGAATTGCTCACCATATAGATAATGTCTCCATATTTTCAAAGCGAATACTATTGCTGCTAGCTCCAAGTCATGAATTGGATATTTTTTCTCATATTCTTTCAACCGTCTGGATGCATATGCCACTACTTTCCCATATTGCATTAATACACAGCCCAAACCTTTATGTGAAGCATCACTATAAATCACAAATCCCCCACTCCCCTTAGGAATAGTTAAAATAGGTGTTGAAGTTAATCGAACTTTTAGTTCTTGAAAACTCTCCTCACATTCACTTGTCCACTCAAATTTGCCATTTTTCTGTGTCAATCGAGTCAATGGGGTTGCGATTCGAGAAAATCCTTCTACAAATTTTCTGTAATATCCTGCCAATCCCAAAAAGCTTCGAACTTCAGTCACATTACTTGGTTGTTTCCAATTAACAACGGCTTCAACCTTTGAAGGATCAACCGATAGACCTTCCTTTGATATAACATGTCCTAAAAATGTCACTTGTTCAAGCCAAAATTCACATTTAATAAGTTTGGCATACAATTTCTTTTCTCTTAATATTTGCAATACCATTCTTACATGCTGCTCATGTTCTTTCTGATTCTTGGAATAAATTAAAATATCATCGATGAATACCACAATAAATTTATCCAAAAAGGGCCTAAAGATCTGATTCATCAAATCCATAAATGCAGCCAGTGCATTGGTTAATCCAAAAGGCATGACTAAAAATTCATAATGGCCATACCTTGTTCTGAAAGCTGTCTTGGGAACATCTTCACTTTTAATCTTAAGCTGATGGTATCCAAATCTAAGATCAATTTTTTAAAACACTTGTGATCCTTGTAATTGATCAAATAAATCATCAATTCTAGGTAATGGATACTTATTTTTCACTGTCACTTGGTTCAACTGTCTATAATCAATACACAATCTCATAGTCCCATCTTTCTTTTTGAAAAACTGTACTGGAGCACCCCAAGGTGACACACTGGGCCTGATAAAACCTTTATCTAATAATTCTTCCAATTGTTGTTTCAGTTCTTTAAGTTCTGCAGGTGCCATTCTGTAAGGTGCCTTAGAAATTGGTGCTACCCCTGGCAATAATTCAATGGAGAATTCAATTTCCCTGTTAGTAATCCTGGCAATTCTTCTGGATAAACGTCAGGAAATTCTCGGACAACCAGAGTGGTATCTAAATTTATTTCTTCCTTCCTATCTTCTTTGATATAGGCAAGAAAGCCTTGACACCCTTTTCGAAGGAGGCGATTAGCTCGAATACAAGAAATTAAATATGATGGGGAGTCTTCTTTGACACCATTGAAGTAAAATACTGGTTGATTCGGAATACTAAAGGTAACAATTTTCTTATAACAATCAATACTTGCATGGTATGCAGAAAGCCAATCCATGCCTAAGATTACATCAAAATCTTGAATTTTCAGGAGTATTAAATCAACCAATAGTTCCTTTTCTTCTATCTTTATTACACATGATTTGTACACTATATTGGTGTTAATTGAATTTCCCATCGGTGTGGCTACCTCTAGAATGTATTCTAATTGTTCTGGTTCTACCTTTAAGTGGCATGCAAAGTGTTGTGACACAAATGAATGAGTAGATCCAGGATCAATCAAAACATGAGCTACTTTTTGAAAGATAGTAAGAGTACCTTGGATCATTGATTTTGAGGCCTGAGCGTCTTGCTTGATAATCGCAAATACTCTTCCCTTCATCAGAGGCTTTGGAGCTATCTCTCCCTGCTTTGGAAGTTGTTGTGTCTGTAAGCTAGGACATTGTCTAATCTGGTGTCCCAATTTTCCACATTTAAAACAGGCTCCGGTATTCCAATAACAAGGGCTTGATCCGTGGTTTTTCCCATATTTTCTACATGGTTCTATTGGGCTTTGAAATGGCAAGGGCCTTGGCTTCTTGTTTGGCCTTTCAAACTGTTGTCGATTAGATGATGTAGGTCTAACATGACTTTTCTGATTTTTCGTCTTTTGGTAATCTTCAAAATCTTTTTCGACAATTTGGGCTCGATCCACTATTTCAGCATAAGTTCTTAATTTCAAGACTGATATTCTGCTTCTAATAGCTGGCCTGAGACCCCTTTCAAATTTCTTCACCTTTCTTGCCTCATTGTTAATCATATGTGGTGCAAACCTAGCCAATTCAGTAAACTTGGCCTCGTACTGTGCTACTGTCCTATTTCCTTGGACTAATTCTAGAAATTCCATTTCTTTTTTATCTCGAATAAAATCTGGGAAATACTTTTCATTAAATGCCTCTAGAAATACTTCCCAAGTGAAGGGTTTATTTTCTTTGACCAATACTTCTTTTTCCATTCGCCACCAGTGTTGTGCCTCACCTTCTAACATAAAAACTGCCTAGGCCACCTTCCTATCATCAGGACATTCCATAACCTCGAATTCCAGTTGCATAATCCATCCCTCGGCTTCCAGTGGGTTTACAACACCCTTAAAAGAAGGTGGGTTTAATTTCTTAAATTGTTCGATATTACTCCCACCATTTCCTGTAACTGATTGCCTAGGTGGATTGTTGTTTTCCATCTGATGTTGCATTAGAGTAACCATATTTTTCAAGGCTTTGTGAATTTCTTCCATATTAGCCTCAGCTATTCTGGATCTTGACTTTGTCCCGGTCTGTACACACAATAAATGTGATTTTAAGTACATTCTTTTTAAATTTCCATTCCTAAGAATCTTAAACTTATTGCTCTGATACCATAATTGTCACACCCCAAGAATTTACAATACTGAATTCCTGAGATGTGACAGTCAAAACATATATATATTTCTTGATAGGACAAATTTACAGTGGCGAATTCTTACAAGGTAACAAAAGAAAGTTAGCACAACAACAATATCTTTCAAGGTTGATCCTGACTAGCACTCAAAATGAATCCGCATTTATCTTGAAAAAATGTTTACCATAATTTGATGAGTTTGGCTACTCAGTAAGTGATCATCATAATCCTAAAAAATAATCATGATTGAAAGATATCAATATTTTCAAAAAGGAGATCTATTAACAGAAATGCATTAACAATTTCACTTTTAAAAATGCATAATTAAGTATAATCCGAATAATTGAAATACATATCACATTTTAGCGTCAATGCATAATTAAAAAGATTTCACAAAATACCCTACTGGCGTCCCAAGTAGGTCACCTATATACCCCATGAGTGTCTTGATAGGTCCACTTAATCTCTATCGGCGTCCCAGATAGGTCCATTTAATCCCTGCAGGTCTACTTATACCTTACCGGCGTACTGGATGAGTCCACTTAATCCCTACCGGCGTCCCGGATAGGTCCACTTATACCTCACCGGCGAACCAGATGAGCCCACCTGCATACTTAAAGTATTTCTAAATCTCTTTAAACATTCGAAAGCAGCAGTATCAAGTACTCAACGTATCACTGAAATCATTAATATGAATCTCACTGAAACCATTACTAACAGTCACTTTCAATAACATTTCAACCAATCAAATATTTTGGGCTCAAATTTAGAAAGGTAGCAATTCGTAAAGATATTCTAGCATAATTGTCAATTTAATATGTACAGAAAAACTCTTATAGAAATTCAAGAATAAGGAATTATCATAATTTATGGGATATCAATTCCCAAATAAACATTTCACAACAATGCTATAATCAATTGTAAAAATATCAATTTTTAAATAATAAGGCAGTCATTTTCACATGAATTTTACTATATCTAAATATTCAAAAGCAGTAGAAAGAATTCTCACAATTTTACTAACAGCAGAAATATCACATTTATTTTTAATAATTTTACAGTATCTAAACTTTTCTAACAATAGACAAGAAAAAGATATAAATTTATTTTTCTAATAATTTATAGCATTTAAAATTTCTAACATAGATAAAATATCACAATTTTTTATTAAAAAGATTATTTTTCAAGTTAATGAGGTCGAATGCGCATAAAATTTATCGCGCCTAAAATTCATGATAATAAGTAGAAATAATTCTTTCATTTCATTTTTAAAAAGAATGGATTATTTTTCGAGACAATGAGGTCACTTACACACAAAACTTATAAAATAAAGATCTTGGACGAAAATATCACTATTTATTAAAAACAGACTATATTTCAAGAAGATGATGTCACTTACTTTTAATCACTCATGAAATTGATGCTTTTTGTGTATGTTGGTTGGGGCACTAAAAGGTCACCCGTTTACAGTAGATCTTATGGAATCAGTATGCACAAGAGCTCAGTGATAAAAGTTTCTATTAAAAAGACGCATCTCATGGTTATACCATAGGAAGATGATACATTTAATTTACTTACACGTCATAGTGGATTGTCAAGGGCCAACACGTAAGAGAAACTACAAGCCACGTCATAAGATAAGAAAAGCTTAAGTCAAAAGCTTTTGAAAATAGTGATGGTCCCATAGGACCATCATGCTCATATGGACCATCACTTATTAAATGTTTATTTTCCCTTTCTTTTTTTTCTCTTCTTTTTTTTTCGAAAGTTTAGGATTGTTACAGTGTCCAATCTAGAGATTTTTCTAAAGCTGTCGGTCTTTCTGGGGTCTGGGAGATAATTTTCTTAGTTTTCTAAGGGTTTTGTGATCTCCATAGGTTGAATATGAATTACGAGATTTTCTTTAATTTTTTGGAGTTTTTGGGAATTTTTTCTAAATCTTTAAGAATTTTCTAAGGGTTTTTTTCTATTTTTGGTATTTTTAGGTAATTTTTCTAATTTCGAGAATTTTTAAGGTTTTTTTGGTCTCTTTTTCTCTCCCTTTTTGGGTTAGGGAGAGGAGGTATTTATAAAATTTAATTGGTGATTTTTTCTAAATTATTTGAGTTTTTTCGGAATTTTTTAGATTTATCTTGAAGTTTTAGCCTTATCTAATTAAAAAAAATACATTTACTGCATCATCAACCCACGTCTGGGCCTTTGGACCCGTTATAGCCCGGCCCACGGTTCGATAGTTGGGTCTCACATGGACTAAATTATCATTTGTTATTCTTTTTATCCGTATGTCCGATTCTGGCGATTTTTGGACCGTTGGAAAGCTCGTGGGCTCGATTTGGTTAGTTTTAGGGTAATTAAATTGGGTGTACTAAGATAATGTGGTCTTAAGAGTTCAGGAAACCATAGAATTTGTCAGATTTAAAATGGGTGTCGACATAGCCGAACCATCTTCAAGTTTGAGGGCTTTCCGTCGTGATCTTAGAGGACATCAGCGCACGCTCGAGAGTGTCACGAATCCACCGTGAAGTGGGTCCCACCTCACACCTTATAATTCTCTCTCACCAGTTGGTACCTACCCATACGTGTACCAACACGCACTGCGATTTTCGGGAGTAGGTCCCACCTCACACCCTATAATTCTTTGTCACCCGACACGCACTGTAGTTTTCGAGAGAGCGATCTCAAGCTGGACCCCACATGCGGGTCTCCACACAGTTTTTTGACCCGACGAGATCAAAGCCCAACCACAGGCCCGAAGCCCGAAATATTTTTCACCACAACTTTTTATTTTTTGCTCTTCTCTCTCTCCCTCTCACTCTCTCTCTCTCTCTAAGAAAAAGCCCTTTTGGTTTTACTGGGATTAGCTTTTCAGACAAGAGAAGAGAATTATCAAGTGGGAGCAGAGGGTTCTCAAGAAAAAGGCCTTTGCAGTAAGGTTGTGGAGGGAGGGGAGACCATATGGTGCTTTTCTGGTAATCGAAATTGTAAACAGAGGCACCTGGAAATTTGGAGTGCAGTTTCATGAAGGTCACCTGGTCCAAATAATGGATGCTTATGGTCCTTTCAATGATCTTCACACACACACAGCGAGAGAGAGAGAGCGCGTTAAATAGTGATAATGATTGTCAAGAGAGACCCGGCCCACGGCTCGATAGTTGGGTCTTACATAGACCAAATTGTCGTTTGTTATTCTTTTTATCTGTATGTCAGATTCTGACGATTTTTGGACCGTTGAAAAGCTCGTGGGCTCGATTTGGGTAGTTTTAGGATAATTAAATTGGGTGTACTAAGATAACGTGGTCTTAAGAGTTCAGAAAACCATAGAATTTGACAGATTTAAAATGGGTGTCTACATAGCCGAACCATCCTCAAGCTTGAGGGCTTTCTGTCGTGATCTTAGAGGACATCAGCGCAAGCCCGAGAGCGTCACGAATCCACCGTGAAGTGGGTCCCACCTCACACCTTATAATTCTCTCTCACCCGTTGGTCCCTACCCATACGTGTACCGACACACAATGCGGTTTTCGGGAGTAGGTCCCACCTCACACCCTATAATTCTTTGTCACCCGACGCACTGTAGTTTTCGAGAGAGCGATCTCAGGCTGGACCCCACATCCGGGTCTCCACACAGTTTTTTGACCCGACGAGATCAAAGCCCAACCACAGGCCCGAAGCCCGAAATATTTTTCACCACAACTTTTCATTTTTTGATCTTTCTCTCTCTCCCTCTCGCTCTCTCTCTCATTAAGAAAAAGCCCTTTTGGTTTTACTGGGATTAGCTTTTCAGACAAGAGAAGAGAATTATCAAGTGGGAGCAGAGGGTTCTCAAGAAAAAGACCTTTGCGGTAAGGTTGTGGAGGGAGGGGAGACCATATGGTGCTTTTCTGGTAATCGAAATTGTAAACAGAGGCACCTGGAAATTTGGAGTGCAGTTTCATGGAGGTCACTTGGTCCAAATAATGGATGCTTATGGTCCTTTCAATGATCTTCACACACACTGCGAGAGAGAGTTAAATAGTGATAATGATTGTCAAAAGGTGAGGGGTGAAAAGTATGAGCAAAGAGAGAGAGATATTGAAAATAAAGGGTATTTACATGAGAGTGAGAGAGAGAAAGAAGGGGTTTCAGGGAGAGAGGGGTTTCAGATAGAGATGTGGTTTCAGAGTGAGGTTTTCAGAAGGATGGAGAGGGGCTTCAGAGAGACCTTCGAGAGAGGCAAGGCATTTCAGAGAGCGAGAGAGGGAGGCGGTTTCAGAAAGAAAGAGATTTGAGAAAGGTCTAAGAGAGAAAGAAACCTCGAGAGGGGGGGGGGAGGGGAGAGAGAGATGGAGGGAAAGACGTGGAGAGAGAGAGAAAGGGAGATGGAGAGACGTGGCTAAAAGCCTCTCCCGCTATTTCTTTATCATTAATAAATAGTTTTGGTTTTTTTTTTGAGGGACCGATTAGATCCTTCAAAAAAAAAAACGGGGCTTTTATTGGGGTTGGGCCTGTGGGCTTGGCCCATGCCATGGACCGGCCCCATATTGAAATCATTTTTTGGGCTGGGCTTCACATATAATTTTCACATTGAGCCCATAACCATAGATATTGGGCTGGGCTATACCGGGCCTGGCCTGAAAATGTTTTTGGGCTTGGCAGGGCGGGCCCCGGAGGCGGCCCTAATGGCTGCATACAAAATCTCTACATATTTTATGTCCAGCTGGATACACTTTTTCCGTCGAATTTGTTTTTAGAGTTTTACAAACTTTTGCATCCACCAAACCTAAAAAGGGGGTCACTTTTCGCGTGTTTTATGCCATATTGAAAATGATCAAAACTGAGAGTTCAACCACCCATCCCTTTCAAAATGAATGAAGGGAGAGCATCAAAAAGCTAGGCATAATCAATAAGCGATAAGACCATTTCTCAGTACCATGTGATGAAATCTATTACCTTTGCGACCTTCAAAAAAGAAAATTAGAAAAGGCCATAACCATTCCAGTGCAACACACCACCCAAATAAATGAGAATTTGAGGACATTTGCCGCAGTCTAATAAATTTTTTTTTAGTAATTCAGTAGAAAAGACAAGCTCCTACTTATTTTTTTCAAGTAAATTAAGAGTTAACTTTTTGAAAATATTAATGAGAGTGGTGTTAACGGTTGGAATAAAAACCACCGCAACCCATTATAAGACCGTGACTCCATTTTCACGGCAAAATAGGCCAATAGCACCATCCTCCGCCCCGTGAGGTGGGGTCAAAGTCATCCAAAAAGGAGTGGACCTTATTATAATCCATAGAGATCTGTCCCACAATCCAATTACGACTTTCGCCAAGACTTCAATTAATTTTTAAACAAGGTCTCAGTCAGTCTTAGACTCAGATGCGAAATCATTATCTAAGAGTTGCACCATTCATTGTGATCAAAATCAAAGAAACTTCTTTGGATCTGGGTGGTCATTATTTTCTTGTACAATTCCAATGGAAAATTTAAAAAAAGTAAGCAGTATCATAACATACAATTCCAGTGGAAAATTAAAAAAAATGGACGAATCACTCAAGGTCAGATAAAAAATAAAATGATGTGCAAAGCACATGCCATGAACTACAGAACAGAAAATAATGACAGAGTGAAAAGTAGGCCAATTTCATTAAAGCCCGGTTGAAATCACACACTAATTATGACACATCATATTCTCACAATTATTCAAGAACTTAATAAAAATTAGCATTGTATTGCGCATTAAGCAAACCAAAAAAGACGAAAGATTCGCTGTCCCCCTTTTATTTGGTTTTCGGCCGAAATGATGCCGAAACTTCGGCACTGGAAATATTCCCAAGTCTCAGCACTCCTGAGGCCTGAACCCTAATCTCCCCTTCTCTATATCATAAACAATGTAATAATTTTGCTGCTGAAAATTGCCCAAAATAATGGAAGGCCCCACCTTTGAGCCATTAACATTACCGTTATCTGTCAATATTGTGAGGCAAACAGCTTGAGTTTCACCGAAAAATGCGAAGTAATTCTCTAAAGGAAGCTCCATTGTTGCACCACCCTTGAAATGAAAACCTAGCTTTGGTAATGTCAAATTCTCACCTTTTGAAACATTAAAACAAGGCCTCAAACCGCTGCTCTCCTCAATTGCTTTCTCTCTCTCCAACCCAACTTCTGCCTCAAACTTCTCTGCAACTCTGTCAAAGATTTCTCTCTCCATAAAAGTGAAAGTAGTACCAGAGTCTATGATACAACCGCCATTACCTGAGGGCTCAAGCTTTAACAATTCATAAGGGATTTTCACCTTCTTTCCACCTACTGTGATCTTTCTAAGACCCAAGTAATAATAAACCTGAAAAGCCTTGTTTTCTGATATTGGGTTCTTCAGAAATGGTGTGAATTCAAGGTTGCTCTCATCTACCAAGGCACCAAGCTGCATTGTACTGCTTTTATTTGTGTTATCAAACTTATGTGAAACCAAACAATAAGAGAATTTCCCCAAATTTAGCTGGTCTGGTAGAGAGAGATTACCCCTTCCGAACCCGGCAATACCAGAGGGCAGCCTACTAGAAATTAGAGAGCAGCCCACCACAAAGTCTTCAAACTTAGAGGAGCTTTTTAAATTTAGAGTCTCGGAAAGGAGAAGACCAGAGGTTGAACCAGACCCATATTGTACAATGTAAGGTGAGCAAACACGAGATTTACAGAGAGAAATTGAGCCTGAAGATTCACTTATCCATTTACACTTCGGATTTAGACAGCCCACTAATTTAGCAGAGGTGGATTGTTTAGGGAAGAAAGTAGGGATTGGATTTGGACACATAGCACATATGTATGTTGAGGTACATGGAAACCAAACAAGTTCACTACCTGTGTCCATGATGAAAGAAAGAGGTTGCGGAGGTGTTCCGAAATCGAGAGTGACAGTGTAGCCACCATAGCTTAGAGGAGACAGAGGAACCTCAAATGTAGTTGCATTTTTGCTAAATTTGGGGCGTTTGAGAAGTTGGGCTCTTGCGAGGGAGGTGGAGGCATAGATGGAGAGCTTGTGATAGGGATCTGATGTGGGTTTTGGGGTGACTCTTTCTAGAGAGAGAGTGAGAGTTTGGGGGTCGTCTTGAGAGAGACGGGTTTGGGATTGTTGCAGAGGGAGAGAGAATGGTAGAGAGAGAGAGCCATGGCTGCTGAGAACCAGAGGAAACAAGGATTGTAGAGCGAGAAAGTGGATGATGCGAGAGAACATGGTGGCTCCTGTCGGAACCTTCAATGGAGGAACAATTTTATATGCATAAAGTCTCCTAAATTAAGTATCGTTGTAATTGACGGTTCAAAACCAAGGAGTGAGTCACCATGGGGGATATCTGGACCGTTGATTTTAACTTTAAAGGTCTTAAGAATCAACTACCAGTGGTCCCGATGTTTAAGAGCTCTATTAAAATGGACGGTTCTGATGTTTTCAGAGGCAGTCGAGCTTTAAGATCCGTGCCGCTCATCGGCGGCAAGGTATGGGGGTGTGGATCTCGAATCTAAGCCGTTCACGTGGGGACGAGAGAGTAAAGATCACTAATCCCTTCCGTTCATTTCTTCCATTGACGGCAGCCAGGGCAGGTTTTGTAACAGCTGTAAGCGGAGGGAGGGTCGGAGATGGACGGTTGGGATTGGTGTGATGGGGATGGTGTTTGTCTCTTTTCCTTTGGGCCATGGGGGACAGGATTGTGGAAAATCAGTGTGCGATGCGCGCACTCACGTGGGCAGATGGACGGTCAAGAGCAAGAGGTCGCTTTATTTGAACAACTCATTTGTTTGAGGGAAAAAGTTTATATAACGATGCAACCCTATAACGTAGAATTAGGGGTGCATCTTAAAAATCCATCGAAAAAGGTAGTCTTAATGTTGAAAAACCTTGTGGTTCTCTCCACATCAAGATATATGACCATGAATAATAAAAATAATTTAAATCTCAAAAAATACGCACTTTACAAGATATTATCTGCACTGTCCATTGTCAAGATTTTCATATGTTTAAAGATCTACTTGATTTTAACTATTTTTAAAATTTAAAAATTTTATAATTAGATATAAAAATAGATTTTGAGATAATCTTAAAAACATTTTACATCAAAATTATATACCATGATAAAATTTGAAGGTGTACCTTACCTCTATAGCTACGAATGCATTGTATGCCAACTGCACCCTTGTTTGAGATAGATCTCATATATCTCTCTTTTTAACTCTCTAGCACCTTTTGTTTTTTTCCTGGTTTTTTTTTTTGAACATTAACGGTAAATTTCTTTAAATCTTCTGGACAATGAGCCAGTACAACTTGTAAGTAACGCCCAAGATACAAATAAAGTAAAGCCCAAGGAATCATATAAATTTTTGAAGTTTCAAGTGGAATGGAGCCCAAACGTTATGTCGAGGCACCAGCCCCCTAACCACATATGTCCCGACCCCCATCCCCATATCTTTTTAGTCCTTGACTCTAACAAGTTCATGGAATCTTCGATTCCTTTCTATTTATCTGCTAGGGAATACCATTTCCACACTCACACCAATTGACAACATTGGCCATTTTGCCCTAGATGATTATCCTCCAATGTAATGAGCAGCTTCATTGGTGGAGCTTGTTATGTTATGCCCCTAATGATAGTGGATACAAAGATTAGAGCAAATTTTCAAGCCAAAAAACAAGTCAAAATGGACTCCTTCAACAAGCCACTTGCTAAAAACCTAGCCAAGTGAATAAGTTACAATCGTTTTACTTAACAATTACAACCATTTCTAGCCTTATATAACTACTGTAAATAAACTAAAATACCTACAACTATTTCTAGCCTTATATAACTACTGTAAATAAACTAAAATACCAACCCCTTATGAGGCAATTACATATAAAGCAAAACTAGCTTATGAATTAAACTCATAGCACAAATTACATAAACTATGTCCCAAAGCTAAAATACATCATGTAAATAATCAAAAAAAAAAATTTAAGAATAAAATCAACTAAACAGTGAATTAGAATGCCAAATTAAAATAGGGAAGTCATGTTTCGAACCCCTTGTATCGAGGCCATGCACTCGGGCCTATAAGGATTTAATTTTGTCCCTTCGGATTGTACAAAAGTGGTTCAATCTTACAAGAGTGTCTAATCCAAATTGAAAGAAATTACACACCTTAAAATCACTTCTTAAGATCTCAACACATTGGTAATATCATCCAAAACAGAATGCAAAATGTTTAAATCGAATCAGATAAAGAACACGAGAGTTATGGCAAAACTACACACGGTAGTCCCTCGGACCACCAAAACAGTCTTGTATGGAAAGATTATGCACCCTCATAGGTAAAAACGTGATGAAAAAGCTCTGTAAATGGAGTGACACTCTGAGACTAAATTATTTGATGAGTTTGAAACAAAGTAATTAAAGGATACTATGCATAATCATGGATTCTCATGCATATAGGTTATAACTCATGAAGGACCACTATATGAATAAGCATGATGAAAAAGATGATCATATGGATTCTAAGATCAATGAAACTTTTCTAAATTCAAAACTCCAACAACTATAGATGTCAAGGATATGATCTTATGATAAAAGAAAAATTAAATGGAGTTTACTTAGATAAATGCACACTATAGACTTAAGCATAAGAAAAGAGGACCACCATCAAGATCATCATTAATGGAACTCTATAAGCTCTATCTTTTCAATTTTCTCTCACAAAACCTTAGAAGAAAGAGGGGAGCAACAATTTTCCAAAATGGTTCAAGAGTTGAGATAGTTAGGGTTTGAGATCTCATGATGTGCTTTTATAACATGGGTGTAACTTTGGATTCAATCAATACCCTTGATGCGGTAATCCAAAGGCACATGAGAGGCTAATGTACCTTGCCATCCATCCCCATCCAACCATTAGGATGAAGGGATGAGATTTCACACCATTATCACTCACCTTAACCTTAAGTTATGTCAATTTACCATTTTGTCTTTGACTCATATTTTTGTTCCAATTGTATCCATATGGCCTTACAAAAATACCTTTAGTTTTTTTTAATAATGCATTACAGTAGATAACCACAAAGGCTAATGGGCAAATAAGTAATTGGTAAAGCTCACACATGTTGAGATATTCTTTTTTATCAAAGCCAATCACTTTGTATATCTAAAATTTCAAACCAATCAATTTAAAGATAATGTTCCCTCCACACATGTGTGTCAAGATATTTTTCAACTCAAATTTGAAAATGCATTTTCTCTTTAATATCAAATAAATAAAATAATTAAACTTCACACATGGCATGCATGACCCATGTGTGAGTTAATTAAGACATGTGATAAAAAAAGAGCCTTAATTTATAACATTATATAACAAAATATAACAATATATAACAAAACACCATAACACAACCCTTATAAAACAAGCAATCAAATGCCAATCTAGTCCCCTGTCGAGGGAGCAGTGCTCAGCTGGGCGGTGATCATAGAGTGAGGTGTGGGGTGCCATGTGGTAGCCTTATGGCCACTCCGACGCCACATGGCACGACCAAGTCAGGACTAAAGTGGAATTTGAGCCAAACAATATGAAAACCCTTATTTTTTTTAACAAATAAAATTCTGAAAACTTCTCTAAAATTCACAATAAATATTTAAAGTATTTTTGAGCAATTATTAGGTTTTTCTCATCATTATAAAATCAGACAAAAGGTATAGTGAGATCTCAGGCTAATAATTATAGGTATCGGAGTACTCCATTGGGCTAATCCCGAATGATGTTCTGCCGAGTCTCAGATCGACCCAATAGACCTATGTTCCATAGTCTAAAACAGATACACATAATTGGCCACATCAAAGCCGTTGAGCCAGAACTTCCGATCATTCGTCTTTCAATAGATTGCAGATGTACCCCTGTGGGACATGATCAAACTCAATTACAGGGATTCTCTCAAAGAACATGTGCACTAGCTCTTCCAAACTCGATAATGCATTTGGAAAAGTGGCTTCCTATACGAAATGAAATGCACATGCCATGCAATAGTCTCGTGTCAGGATACAGACTGATGTCCCATAAGTCTTGACCATTCCATACAGGGTGAATACTCAATAAGTACTTGGGTTCTATTTTTCTCATTTGGATTATCCAAGCCCTGGCCGATTGCAGCTAAACATAAGGCTAACCTATAAAATCCTGACTAGGAAGTGACCCTCATACCTCCTATAGAAATTGATTTCTCAACACGTGAACTCTCGATGCCTCATGCGTATTCGGAGTACAAGAATCTGGGCTCCATTTCTCGGAACGTCAAGATTTCAATCTCTCAATCACTCCCACTGAATGAGAGACTACTGAAATTTAGGCTTTGATAGGCCATATTTCCAACAATCTCCCACTTGGCCTTTTGAGGCCTGAATTCGTATATATATATATATATCTACCTCATTATCATTCACAATAAATCAAAGCATGCATACTTATCGATGGATTTATCATTCATAAGCAATAGACAAAGTAATAACAACTATGTCAACCTCCTTAAACCCATCCCATGCACATGCCTCATAAAATCAATTGCCCCCAAGCCTTTGGTTATAAAGGATCTGCATGCATAGCCTTAGATGGAATGTAACCAACTTCTACTTCACTAGTTGTTATCTCTTTTCTTACTCTATGATATTGAGCTTTAATATACGTTGACTTGTTGTGGAACCTTGGTTCAACTGCCACTGCAATTGTTGCTTGATTGTCACACATGATTCTAATAGTTCCATGTTTTAAAGGGTTGAAGTTAAGATTATTCAAGAACTTCTTAATCCAAATGGCTTCTAAAGTTGCGAAACTTAAAGCCATATACTCGGCTTCCGTGGTAGATAGAGCTACAATGCCTTGCTTCTTGGTGCGCCAAGAAATTGTATCACCCCCATAAAAAATAGATAACCCGAAGTGGATCTCGAGTCATCCGGGTCTCCTTGATAGTCGGAGTCTGTGTATCCCAAAACTTTAAGCTCACTCACATTGCCATAGGTTAATTCATAATTAAATGTTCCTTTCAAATACCTCATGATTCTTTTCATGGCTTTCCAATGTTCTAATCCAGGATCACTTTGGAATCGATTAATCAAGCTTTGAGCAAAAGCTAGATCGGGTCTAGTTCCCATGGTTAAATACATTAGTGATCCTGCGGTACTCCGATACGGGATCCTTTCCATCTCATTTCTCTCAAGATCATTGTTTGATTTCATATTGACATTTAATTTTCCTCTTTTTTCCACAGGTGTATCTATAGGCTTGGATTCACTCATACCAAATCTCTCAAGAACTTTCTTTCAATATGTAGGTTGAGATAATTGAATAGTGCGGGCTGCTCTATCTCTTATAATATGAATCCTTAACACATATGAAGCCTCTCCCATATCTTTCATATCAAAATTACTTGATAGCATTGCCTTTGTGTCCCTTATATGGTCTAGGGTGCTACTAGCTATTAGAATGTCATCCACATATAAAGTCATGAAAGTAATGTCAGTCTCATTAGTCTTATGATATACACAATGGTCATCCTTATTTGGTTTGAATCCATATCTAATCAGGGTTTGGTGGAACTTGAGGAAGCATCTTCTTGAAGCTTGTTTGAGATCATAAAATGATATGTTAAGTTGTACACAAGCTTTTCCTTTTCTTTCACAACAACACCCTCAAGCTGATTCATGTATATATATCATCTTCTAGTCACCATTTAAGAAGGTAGTTTTCACATCCATTTGATACAATTCTAGGTCAAGGTAAGCTGACATGGATATGATAATCCTAATTGAAGGAATTTTGGCAACATGTAAGTAAGTGTCAAAATCTACCCCTTCTTTTTGAGTAAAACCTTTTGCTACAAGTCTTGCCTTGTATTTTTCAATATGCCCTTCAGAGTTAAGTTTCTTTTTTAATATCCACTTACATCCAATGGATCTAAGGTTAGGTAGTAATCGAACTAACTACCATACATGGTTCTTTATGATTGAATTTATCTCATCTTACATGGCTTCCTTCCATAACTTATGATCCGGACAAGACATAGCATATAAGTAAGAATAAGGTTCATCATCGGGTTCTTCACTAATCCTCTCATAGTCCTCTCCAAGGTAAGTAAAAAAGGTAAGTGGTTTCTTTATTCTCTCACTTCGCCTAAGGGGATAGTTTCAATTTCTTTGTTAGGCTCAAGCTCATGGAAGTATACTCTCTTTTGAGTTGATTCTCTTTCAAGGAATTCATCTTCAAGGAAATGGGCATCAAGGTTTTCAATCACATTACGATTCAAGAGGTTATAAAACCTAAACCCTTCCCATGACTTGGGTATCCTATGAAAACACATTTTATGGTTTTAGGATCAAGTTTGGACCTATTTTGGGATGGTATGAGAACATGGCCTGAACATCCCCAAACCTTGAGGTGCTTTATTGAGGAAGGTCGGCCCATGAAGAGTTGGTAAAGAGTTGATTGAATTGCTTTGGTGGGAATCCGATTAAGGACATATGTGGCGGTTAGAATCGACTTCCCCCAAAACTTCAATATAAGATTAGCGATACTCATCATACTTCACACCATCTCAACTAGGGTCCTATTCCTTCTCTCGGCAACCCCATTTTATTCGGGTGAGTAAGGCATGGTGGTTTGGTGGACAATCCCATATTGGACACAAATATCTTGGAAGGCTTGGGAGGTATATTGCCCACCCCAATCTAATCTAATGTTTTTGATGGTTTGACCTAATTGGTTTTTAACTTCCACTTTATATTGTTGGAATTTGATTATGGCTTCACTTTTGTTTCTCATGAGATAGGTGTGAGCAAAACGAGAATGGTCATCAATGAATGTTATGAAGTACATCATGTGCCCTATGGTAGGCACACTCATAAGTCCACACACATCCGAGTGGATTAGTTCTAAAAGACTAAAGATCCTTTCAACCTTTTTGTGGGACTTCTTTACCATCTTTCCTTTAAGGCAAGCCTCGCATCTATTATGAGAATCGATATTCATTTTATCAAGCAATCCTTATTTTATCATAATATGCATTCTCGATGGATTAATATGACCTAACCTTAAATGTCATAAAGTAATATTTTGTAAATCATCACCCATGCAAGCAAACTCTTTTTTCATATTGATTTCATAAAGCCCTTGAACCAAGTGGGCTACAAAAACAAGGTCTCCATTAATAGAGCCATCATGCACATAGACTTTTTCCTTCTTGAACAAGAGCACAAACTTGACTGTACTCATCGTGGAAACCGATATGAGATTCTTCCTCATCCCGGGTGCATAGAGGGTGTCCTTAAGCATAAGAGTCTCACCATTAGTGAGCTCTAACACATAGTCCCCTTTCCCTAAGACCCTTTCCATTTGATTTCCACCCATATAAAGATTATGGGTACCGGCTTTGATATCATAAAACCTTCTAAAGCCCTTCATAGAATTTGTCACATGGATAATAGCCCCCGAATCAATAACCCACACATCCACCTCCTCATTGGCAATCAAAGTCTCATGGACCACGCAAACTCTCTCTTTCCTTAATCCTCCACCGGTATTAGCTTGAGGCTTACTGGTATGCTTAGGAGTAAAATAAAGGTTTTGTAGAGGAGGATGATACCTACAAAACTTTTGAGTATGCTTGTATTTCTTGCATCTAAAGCATTGCACCTTCGAATAATCTTGGCTTGAGGGTCAAACCGACCTCCCACCTACCATCATGGGTGTGGGTAGTGGTTTAGGTCTAAAAGGTATGGGGCTAGCATGGTTTGGTGGGTAAGGGCTAAATAGATAAGTGGAGTAGGATTTTACCTTTTGCTTCCCCTTCTCTTTCCAATTGCTTTTTCCCTTTCTTTTCTTGTTCTTAACATTATCACTTCCACTCATTCCCACATTACATGTATTTCACCATAGAAGAGTTAAAAAGAGAATAAGATATACGAGCAATGAGTAAGGGAGTTGAAGAACATAAGGGTTGGTGAGATTTTACTATATGGATCATGGAAGATGGTTCATCCATTGTCATCCTTCTTTGCTCTTCCCCTTCCATGAAAAATGCAATCTCATCCACTGTTGTAGGCGTATTTTTTGCCATAAAATTGGCCACAAAGGCCTCCCATGAAGGAGAGATCGAAAGCACAAACATCGTATTTTGTGTCACCTCATTATATGAGTGACCGATTCTCTCACTCTCTCTTATACAACTCTTGAACTCTCTTAGATGATCACCCACTTTGGTGTAATCATCCGTTTTACAACACATGAGATTCCTCATTCTAATGATCCTTTGAGCTTCATTCGATGTGTCGTATTTCTTTTTCATGCTTTCCATAATATCTTTGACACATATGGAATTCTCATACTCCTTAACAAAGGAATCACTCATGGTTGCAAAAATAATATTCAAAGCACTTTGGTTTTTTTTATGCCAAGTCTCATATGCATCATTAACAACTTGATGAGCATTGATTGCGGGCAGATTAGGTGGTCTAGAAGTCAATAATGGCAATGGACCATCTTCATGAAACACATAACCAATTTTCCTTCTCCATTTCGAGAAGTTGGTTCCATTGAACCTCTCCTCTTTAAGCAATTCGGTGAGTATTAAACGGGCTGTCATGGGTTTCTATTTGGCACTCTTTAATCCCTCTAAAGACCCTAAAAGAGGCTGTAAATGAGCTTAGCTCTGGTACCAATTGATAGCGGATACAAAGATTAGAGCAAATTTTCACGCCGAAAAACAAAGCAAAATGGACATCTTCAACAAGTCACTTGCTAAAAACCAAACTAAGTGAATAAGTTACAATCCTTTTACATAAAAATTACAACCACATCTAGCCTTGTATAACCACTGTAAATAAACTCAAATACCAACCCCATATGGGGTAATTATATATAAAGCAAGACTAGCTTATGAATTACACTTTCATAACACAAATTACATAAACTATGTCCCAAAGCTTAAATACATCGTGCAACTAATCTAAAAAAAATTCTAAAGAATAAAATCAAATAAACAGGGAATTAGAATGTCAAATTAAAATAGGGAAGTCATGTTTCGAATCCCTTGTGCCGCGGCCCACGCAATCGGGCCCTATAAAGACTTAATTTTGTCCATTCGGATTGCATAAAAGTGGTTCGATCTTACAAGAGTGTCTAATCCAAATGAGAAGAAATTACACACCTTAAAATCACATCTTAAGATTTCAACACACATACATTATCATCCAAAACAGAATGCAAAAGGTTTAAATCAAATCGGATAAAGAACAAAAGAGTTACGGCCAAACTACATTATGGTGGTCTCTCGAACCACCAAAACAGTCTTGTATGGAAAGATTATGAACCCACATAAGTAAAAACATGATGGAAAAGTTCTGAAAATAGAGTGGCACTCTGAGACTAAATTATTTTATGGGTTTGAAGCAAAGTAATTAAGGGATACTATGCATGATCATGGATTCTCATGCATATAGGCTATAACTCATAAAGGTCCACACTATGAATAAGCATGATAAAAAAGATGATCAAATAGGGATTCTAAGATCAATGAAACTTTTCCAAATTCAAAACTTCAACAACTATAGATGTCAAGGATATGATCTTATGAGAACAAAAAATTCAATGGAGTTTGCCTTGATAAATGCACACTATGGACTTAAGCATAAGAAATGAGGACCACAATCAAGATCACCATTAATGGAACTCTAAAAGCTTTATCTCTTTAATTTTCTCTCACAAAACCTTAGAAAAAGGAGGGGAGCAACAATTTTCCAAAATGATTCAAGAGTTGAGATAGTTAGGGTTTGAGATCTCATGAAGTACTTTTATAACATGGGTGTAACTTTGAATTCAATCAACACCATCGATGCACTAATCCAAAAGCATATGAGAGGCTAATGTACCATGCCACCCATCGCCATCCAATCACTAGGATGAAGAGATGGGTTAACCCTAAGTTATGCCACTTTACTATTTTGTCTTTGGCCCATGTTTTTGTTTCAATTGTATCCAATATGGCCTTACAAAAATACCCTTAGTTTTTTTAATAATGCATTAGAGTAGATAACCACAAAGGCTAAAGGGTAAATAAGTAATTGGTAAAGATCACACATGTGGAGATATTCTTTTTTATCAAAGCCAATCACTTTGTAGACCTAAAATTTCAAACCAATCAATTTAAAGATAATGTCCCCTTCACACATGTGTATCAAGATATTTTTCAACTCAAATTTGAAAATGTATTTTCTCTTTAATATCAAATAAATAAATTAATGAAACTTCACACATGGCATGCATGACCCATGTGTGAGTTAATTAAGACATGTGATAAAAATGGGGCCTTAATTTATAACATTATATAATAAAATATAACAATATATAACATGACACCATAACACAACCCCTAATAAAATAAGCAACCAAGTGCCAATCTAATCGCCTACCTAGGGATCAGTGCCCAACTGGGCGGTGATCCTAGAGCGAGATGTGGGTTGCCATGTGGCATCCCTATGGCCACTCGGACGCTACATAGCTCTACCAGGTCAGGACTAAAGTGGAATTTGAGCCAAACAATATGAAAACCCTTATGTTTTAGCAAATAAAATTCTAAATATTTTTCTAAAATTCACAATAAATTTTTAGCAATTATTAAGTTTTTATCATCATTATAAAATCGGACAAAAGGGATAGTGAGATCTCAGGCTAATAACTACAAGTATCGGAGACTCCATTGGGCTAGTCCCGAATGATGTTCCGTCGAGTCTCAGATCGACCTAATAGACATATGTTCCACAATCTAAAGCAAGGACACATAATTGGTGATATCAAAGCTGCTGAGCCAAAACTTTCGATCATTTGGCTCTCAATGGATTACAGGTGTAACCCTGTTGGACATGATCCAATTTAATTACAGGGGTCCTCTCAAAGAACATCTGCACTGGCTCTTCCAAACTTGGATAATGCATTTAGAAGAGTGGCTTCCTGTACGAAATGAAAATACACATGCCATGCAATGGTCTCATGTCAGGATACGGACTTATGTCACATAAGTCTTGAACATTTCATACAGGGCGAATACTCAATAAGTACTCAGGTTCTATTTTTCTCATTTGGATTCTCCAAGCCCTGACCGATTGCAGCTAAATATGAGGTTAACTTATAGAATCCTGACTAGGAAGTGACCCTCATACCTCCTTGAGAAATTGCTTTCTCAACACGTGAACTCTCGATGCCTCAATCTCTCCCACTGAATGAGATACTATTGGAATTTAGGCCTTGATAGGCCATGTTTCCAATACTAAGAAGTTCAGTAAAGTGATTATCCCCAATATCTCGATAGAAGCCTCCTATGTTGGCCCATATTATTGCATTTTTACTACCTTCAAAGGACTAAACACACTTTCCATTTATAAAAATGCTAAGATTTTGCTAATTACTAAGATGGCATTTGATAGTTGAGAAAGTCAAGAAAGTTGCCTACTACTTTACTGCAACTGTATATTTCCTCTGTTTGTTTTAAGGTAGAGTTGTTAGGATTTAAGAGCCCTCCTAGATGCAGAAATAGGAATACTTAAATTTAGATCACACCAGGACCGTATACTTAGTCGGCTAAAAGCAAAATAGCCAAGTACAAAATAATAATATGAGCGATAAAATATAAAGCATAGAAACCACAAGAACATAAAGATTTATGTGTTCACCCAAATCGACTACATCTGTGAGTATGATAAACTAAAATCCACTATACCAATAAGAGTTATATCCTAGATTTTGCAATATAGAGATTTAGACCCACTCTCCTGACTGTCATCATCCACGGATTTCACATCTCTATTCCCAGTTAAACTATTGTCTCGAAAGAGAATCTTAATTGAGACTTTCTCTACGCAACAGAGGAAAATACCCCAAATCTCCATGAGAACCGTTACTCTACATAATACAAATCTCTCACTTTGTAGGAGATATTATTACATCATATCTCTCTATATAAAACTCAGAGATGTCTCTGTGAAGGGCTTCCCTCTCAATGCAAGAGACTCATACCTATCTAGAGGAAGCCACATTTCCCTTATGGTGACCCCAAATACGTCACACAAATTCTTGCCTCTCATTCTATGTATAAGGTCATCCATTCCATATCAGATAAGTATTCCATGATATGACATGCATCTCAAACATAAGATATAATAAAGAGTAATGATCCTATAGGACCTTCCCCCACCCATATGTGTAGGACCCCAAAGGATCACCATTAAATTTGATATGGATCTCTAGAAAAGTTACCACATGGGTGCATGACTTGACTTTTCTAGATATCTGTGTCAAATTTAATGGAGATTTTTTGAGGTCCTACACACATGGCTGGAGGAAGATCCTATAGGATCATTTCTCTATAATAAAAAATCCTAATCTAGTTGGACTTCAATGGGTATCTCACTAACTTAGAAAAAGTATCAATATCAACATCAATATCAATCCCATATAATACGAGATTTCATTATATAGGTGATTTTAGATATCATCGTATCCAACAACTCTACCTTGATATCAAAATCACATGCTTATAATTATCAACATCTGGCTTTATAATCCTTCCTTTTTTGCCAAATATATTTTGTTGTTATTCTCGCTAAAAGCTTGAATTTGCTATTCTATTTCTCCCCCTCAAACAAAATACTCATATATTTTGCCATGTACTATGTTTTTACCATACGCACAAACCCAAGACTTGTCCTGAAACATGCACTCTTATACCACATGTTAGGATTTTAAAAAACCCTTAGATGTGGGAAAAGGAATCTCGAGAGTTGGATTCCATTAGGATCATGTATTTAGTCGGCTAGATGCAAAATTGGTGACGACAAACCATAATGCAATAAACAAAGCATGAAACACATATACATCAAAACAACACACAGTTCATCCTAAGGGGCTAAATCCACAGGTATGTCAAACACAAACCCATTAAGATGATGAGAGTTGCATCATATATTTTGGAATATAGTGATGCATCTCTAACCCTCGATAAAACCTAGTAAAAAAACCCTTTAGACATGCTCTCGCGACCGACATCACTTGCCGACCTCATATTTCTATTTCACAGCTAAATCACTGTCAAGGATGAAAACCATGATAGCAACTGAAAAGTTCTCTACCTAAATAAGGGAACCATCTAAAATCTCTATGAAAATTGCTTCTCTATAAGAAGCCAGCATCTCACTATGCAGAAGACATCATTGCAACGTTTCTCTCTATAGGAAACTCACTTCTCTTTATATGAGGCATTGTTTCTCAGTGCAAGATACCCATGCATCTCTCTCTAGAGAAAGCTACATTTTCTATATGGTGACTTAAATAAGGCACACAAATTCTTTCACCTTTCATTCCATATATATAAAACAAGATGGGTCACCATATGTGAAATGTAGAACCTTGATATCTTTTATCTTTGTTTTTTCTTTTCTTTTTTCTTTTTTTTGATTGGAATATTGAGAATTTTATGCATTGGATTTTATACATGTTTTTAAAATTTGCCTTATTGTGCACTAAAAAATGTTCAATAAAATTTGCAGTAGAGGTTCTACATCTTATCAAGAGGCAAACATGGAGCCAAAGATGTATTGGCAATGCTAAACATATAGAAAGTGCGGGTAGAGGGGAAGAGAAAACCCAAGAAAACCTGCCAAGCTTGCAAAAGAACCAAGAGTAGGATTCAAGATTGATAGTGTTGGAATGGCTAGATCAAGTATTACCTCTTATTACTTGAGTATTCAAGTAAGTCACCTTTGATAAATGAAAATAAATATTCTTCCCTAGGGATTGCAGAGTTCCATGAAAATAAATATTCTTCCCTAGGGATTGCAGAGTTCCATGGATGGAGTTTGGCCTTCAAATCATACTCCAGTTTTATTTTGGCATGGGGCTTCCTCCACAAAATGGTGACTATTGTTAGGAGTTAGGACTAGGAACCTAGAGGACGCCCTGCATGTTGTGTTCATGTTATTAGCTCCTTTCCGAGATTGAGAGTCAAGCAAATGTATCTCCCTAGTTGGAGTATTTGAAACTAAAATTTGATGTTAGTTATAGCCTATAGGCATGATAGAAGGGAGTTGGCATAAAGGAATGTTATAAAAGACAATCAAGGTGGTATAATGTGCTGTTGTGTATACCAATTCGAGATAGAAAAAAACATATTGTAGGATCCCATTCATTGTTTTTTTTTTTTTAAATCAAAATTTACACTACAGAATTATTACGTCACCCACAAAGCATCAATTGGAATCAAATATGAAGGGGTTGCTCATACAACAACTAGCATCATAGCCATGTTACCAAGGCCCATAAAGTGTGATAGTTTCAATAGCTAAATGTTGTATACTTTATATGCTTCTCAGGAATATTTTTTTAGATATTATTATGTGGAGGTGCAATGTTTTCCTACATCGTATCATCTAGTATTCAAAAGATCGACTCGACCAATGTACTCAGGTCCTAGACGATGCAATTTACTCTGACGAGTCCAAGTAACTCGCTCTAGTCCAGTTCTTTTTTTTCCTTTTTAGAAAAAGAAGATAGAGTTCAGTTATATATATTATGAATCCCACTATTTTATCATAAACCAATAGTTGTTGTGTTGGTTATTGCTTTCTGTGTAATTAGGCCTCTTTGCAATAGGTCTTGACCTCCATTCCATTCGGATGAGGGATTCAAACCTGTAAGAGTTGAATTTTAGGCGGTAATATTAACTAAAATGACATTCAAACACACCGGACCTACTTTTTAAGTAGGTTGCTCTCTACCAATGAGATCGTGGGTTAAAAAAACAAAAGGGGGGGGGGGGGGGGGGGGGATCTTACCTTGCTTATCGAACCCCAATCTTATCGAACCCCAATAACTTTAAGAGGCATGTGCATTTGCTAACCAGTATGCTCCGCTCTCCTGATGAAATCGAATTAACCTTTTATACATTTCAAGTTTCTTTAAATCGAAAAAAGAAAACACTCAAAAAAATGCCTTACCTTCTGGGGAATCGAACCCCTGCCATTGCGCACACGATATCCAATACGTCATTCACATTTTGGCAAATTATAAATGACATAACAATATATATTTATACTTAAAAATCTGTAGAGCTTACTCGGATAATACTCGCGTCGCCCTTAGGGCGAGACCAAATAACTCAGCGGAGTCTCAAAACGCTGTTCTGTTCTCCTAAGAATCTTCCTAGAGTGCAGTCATTCTGTCTTACTAAGAGTCTCCCTAGAGTGCAGTATAATCTTTCTCTATGTATTGCACTATTTGTTGAACATATGTGACTGTTGCAATTGCCTAAGAATTGTATTTCCCCAAACCATGCTTTACATGCGTTATACAATCTTTCATATGATTCAAGTAATCTTCTTTGTTGCTAGATTTGTGTTTACTCTACAAGCATCTAGTAGATATGAGTTTAGAGTCAACACATGAATTTCTTCGAGTCCTTATTTTATGCAAAGATTATAGTCTCCAACCTAGAACTTTTTATGCATAGATTCATATCTCTAAAGTTATAGATTCTCTCTCTCTCTCTCTCTCTCTCTCTCTCAAAACACAAATAAGCATTTGAAAATTATGTGTAATGCAAACTTGAAAGTTTGAACTCTATATTATCACCTACCTGCAGATGAGCAATGAAGATGGAAGTATCAATGAGCTCAATAGTTTATGGCACTCAAAGTTCTTAATACTATTATGCCATTTAGAGTTTCTAAAGTTCTTTGGGCTTGCATTTTAAAAGTTCTTAATACTATTATGCCATTTAGAGTTTCTAAAAGCTCATAATACTATTATGCCATTTAGAGTTTCTAAAGTTCTTTGGGCTTCCCTTTTAAAAGTTCTTAATACTATTATGCCATTCAGAGTTTCTAAAGTTCTTTGGGCTTCCATTTTAAAAGTTCTTAATACCATTATGCCATTTAGAGTTTCTAAAGTTCATTGGGCTTCCATTTTATCAAAGGGATTTCGAGGAGCAAAGTTATCATATATGTTCTCAAAGTGCAAAGCTCAAGAAAGATAAGCATTTGACATCCAAAAAGAGCTATTTGTAATATTTCTTTTGTACAAAAAAATAAAATATAATATTTCTTTTGTACAAAAAAATAAAAGTCTTCTAAAAGAGGTAGATAAATATAACTTATTGTACGACCCTAGTTGATTGTAAATCTTTAAGAGGTGATAATGGGTACTTCTATACATATTTCAATTGCTCAAATGCTATATGAGCAATATTAATGGCGATCTCTAAATTATGTCTTTTTATTACTACATAGGGACGATTTGGGCTCTCTCTCTCTCCCAGCCTCCCTCCCTCCCAAACTCATACACATAGACACACACATACACATACACAAAAATTGCAAATCATGAGATGCATCTGCTAATAGGATTTGATGTGACAATGGGCTATTCGATGCAAAAAATTACTAATTTTGTTTTACAATCTCTCTCTCTCTCTCTCTCTCTCTCTCTCATGCAAACACACAAAATAGAAATTGGCACTTTATTAGTTCCTTGAATTGTCATATGCTTGTGAACAATAGTTTAAGACAATGTTATGCCTTCTAATTTCTATAAGAAAAATAAGTAGGCAAAGAAGAGTAACTTGTCTATTATGTATAATCAAGAAGTCACATTACATTTGATGCACACCCATTAAATTGCATCCGCATTCCAACTCATACTTGTTCTCACATAATCACATCAAATTGCATCTATATGTTCAAAGTAGCAGCTCAACAAATTCCCACAATAAAGTAACATTTGTTGCCCCAAAATTTCAGCGATATTGAAGAATAGTGCTGCCCAAAATTGTTTGCTGCTCCAAAATTGTTTTCTGCTCCAAAATTATAGCTGTATTGTGCCGAGTGTTAAAGAAAGTATACATTCTATATATCCTTTACTCCATAAGGTATATATTATGATCAGTGTGTATGGGATGGGTAAGTGCAGTATACTGTACTTTATGGTAAATCTGGATATATTATAAGTGTTTGTGATTTATTTTATTTTTGTCATTTATATTTGTCTATATAAGAAAAACTTGTATATTCATATCAATCGATGGTCAGTGAGTCTCTTTAGAAAAAACCTACTACTCTTCATATAGTATCATATTCATCTTCGATGTTTCCATTATTGTACGATCGAGTCTATTAATCTGTTATTGCTCGATCCTGTCCCAATTTGATCTCTAATTCGACCCCTCATTTCAAATCCCTTAATTGCTGATGTTCACCAAACCTACGACCTTTCCTTCTCTGCACAGTTTTTCTCTTTCAAGTAGTTATTGACTCCGCAAGCTCCACCTGTTTTGATGTTGTCACGTGCAAAGCCTTCTTCATCTTCTCTAATTCATGCTTTATAAATTTGATACAATGCAAATAATCCAGCAACATATCATCTTTCTCTAGGGGGACCCTCAAAGGCTTAACAGATATTTATGAAACAACTACTTCCAAGTTCAACAGCCTTATAAAATGTAATTACATTCATTCAACCAACAAGATTTCTTTCTCTCCCGTCTATTCTTTGAGAGGTTGGCAATCAGGAAAGTCACCTAGTTTATAGAGATGGTGGATTTGCTCACCAATATTATCGTTCCTAGTGGGGCATAGTTTGGTTCTCTAGATAAAGATTAGGATTAAAGTCCTCTAAATAAGTTTGTTTATCGGTTAATTTGATGTGCGTTTTGGTTGATCTGATGCACTTCTGTTTCTGGCCTCATCCTTTTATCTTTCTGGGGTCTCGCCTCTGAATCTTCATCCCAGGGTCTAGATCTGTCTGAAATCCAGCTCGGTTAGCCGTAAAATGCGCCAAAAAGTTGGTCAAAAAACCTGCAAACAAAGAAAAGAAAAGAACAGAAAAATCTGAAACTCCCAAAAACTGCCATATCTGAGATTACCCACCTCTAAAATCGCCACCTACAAGCATCTAACATCTGCCATGTGTGCCATCAACTAACGAAATCTGTCTCAGCTTGATCTGAAACCCACCTCTAAAAAACCCACTTCTGAAAAAATCAGGTATCTCTGAAATTGGCTTTAAAATTTTTGAAGCCCTTTTTTATTTGGTTGATCTCATCACAATCGTTATGCACGTTCTGGCACATCTTTTTGTTGTTTCCCTCTTTGTCGAGCCTTTGCTTCTTATTCTCTCTCAGTGTCTTGATTTATTCAGCTTTTCACTTAATTGGCCTCTGCTCCTCTCTGTTTTTGCCTTCTCTCCATATGGATATCATTGTACTCTGTTGCCTAACCATATTTTCTCTCTCTTGTTTTGTTGTTTCCCTCTTTGTCGAGCCTTTGCTTCTTATTCTCTCAGTGTCTTGATTTATTCAGCTTTTCACTTAATTGGCCTCTGCTCCTCTCTGTTTTTGCCTTCTCTCCATATGGATATCATTGTATTCTGTTGCCTAACCATGTTTTCTCTCTCTTGTATGATTGATGTTATAGAGAACTGTCAAATTTTGACGTGTTTGAAAGAGGTTTTTGTAGAATCAAAAATAGGGTTTTTTTTTGCAAAGAGAGACTTCGTGAAAGATGTTGGCCACTTCCAAAAGGGCACTCATTCCTTGTTTTTTATTTGTACCTTTTTAAAATAGGTGCGTCTACTTCTCTAACCCATCAACCATTCTATTCATTTTCAGTCTCCAGGAAACTTTCTTGTAGGCCTTCTTTGGTGGAGTGACGGACTACCATTTTAGTTAGTGCAAACCATTTTTCTCTTTATGTGTTATTTAAAAAAATAGAAAAAAAGGTGGAAAAATTATGTAGCATTCTTGTGATTATCTTCACTGTCTCTTCTTGTCGGTAAGCTGTAAGATTGAATTTGTTACTTGATTCTCTCTATCTGCCTATTAGCAATTGAATCGGTCTTAGACTTGCACCAAGTTTGTTGGCTCTTCCAAGTATCATTTTATTTTATCGATTGTTTTTCTCTCTCAAGCAAAGATCTAAATTTTTCTTTTTTTCCTTCTTTTTTGGCTCGAGCCTATTCTAATCCGGCCATCTATTCATAAGGCATACTAATCTGCTGGTACTCCAGTTTGTTCTGTTCGAGCCATTTATTTTTGAAGATTGCTAATTTTCTGCTGCTCGAGCTTCTTATGTTCCTACCTTGTTTCTAGAGCTTGTCTTTTATTGTCCCAATCCAAATGCTCTGTCTCAAAGCATGATGAGTTTGAAGAGGAGTGTTAAAGAAATTATATATTATGTATATACTTAATTATAGATGGTGTATATTATAATCATTGTTTATGGGAAGGGTAGGTGCAGTATCTTGTATTTTATGATAAGTCTGGGTATATTATAGATGTCTGTTATTTATTTTTATTTTTTCATCTATATTTGTCTATATAAGACAAGCTTCTGTATTCATATTGATCAATGGACATTGAGTTTCTCCAGAGAAACTTGATACTCTTCACACCAAGAATAGTGTTGTCCAAAATTGTTTGCTGCCCTAAAATTTCAATCAAGAATAATGTTGCCTAAATTTGTTTGCTGCCCAAAATTGTAGCTATATTGTGCCAAGAATAGTGCTACCCAAAATTGTTTGCAGCTCCAAAATTGTAACTATATAGTGCAAAGAATAATACTAGCCAAAATTATTTGCTGATTTTAGCCAAGAAGAGTGGTGCTTAAAATTGTTCACTGCAAAAAATTGCAAGAGTTTCTATATGGGGTCTACTTTGTGTACCTCTAAAAAATGACTCAAGTTTGGTTGTGAAAAGAAATTATTTGCTCATGGTATTGTAGTATATGAAGCGTACCAAGAAAACAATATTAGAAATGCTCTTAAAAACCACATGAATACTTTGAAAATGGGTTGTCTTATATAAAAGCCACAAGAATATTTGAAAAAGAATATTAATTTGAAAATGCTTTTATCAATAGTCATTACAAAGCCCCCTTGATTGGGTTGAAGAATCCTAAAAATAAATGACTATAAGTATGAACTTGACAGTTAAAACAAATAAACACCAAACATTCCAAGACCCAAAGGAATGCAAGAGCAAAATCCCAAGTAGTGGATACTATTGAGTATTGCCTAATAATTCAATATCCAAACAAAGCATCATCAGTAACTTCATAACCTCCAAGGAATCTCAATGAAAATACAATCACAAATCATGAATTGGTTTACTCTCTCCAAAGTGAATAAGATGGTAATTTTAGCTTCTCTCTAAACTTTACCTTGTAGTTTAAAGCTTATTGCGTTGGGCCAATAAGTCCTATGCAAGTCCAATTACACAATTTACTATGTCAAAAAAAAAAAAAATCCACAAATGTTTTGGAGACTTGCAATACCACAATAACAAATGCAAAAATATGGTGGAAATTCATACAAAGAGTAGCATAGTATAATATACATAATCGAATAAACAAATCAAGTTGTCAGATGTTTTACCATTTATTTCCATAATTACAATATAACAAAGTAAAAATGACTACGACAAGAATTTCATGAACACCAAACATTAAGAAAGAAAAAAGATAAAATGAACACCAAATATGTGCAAAGCAAGCAATGTTGCTGAGCATGCTAATCACTTGACTCTTTTGAGAATTTTATTGAGCACTTTGTATGGATCATGAATATATGGACATTTTGCATACATGTTTACAATACATAACGAGGAAAACAATAAAACCTTCATAATAATAATCAACTCTTTCGACTAAAAAAAAAAAAAATCAGCCAAGAAACAAGTAAAGAGCTTGAATGAACGATATCAATTTAGCAATGCAAAAAATTAGGCGTTGATTTGTGGAGAAACAAAAATAGATAATGCAGATACAATAAAGATCTTTGGTGTTTGTTCATTAAAATTTATAGTGCCTACATAAATCAAAGACACTAAGACATGCCTTTGGGCCAAAACTGGTGGAATTCAAGCAAATATAACTCTAACTATACGGAACAAAAAGAAACCCAATTCTATAAAATTGCATAGGTAATGCTGAGAAAGACCTGTGCGCACTCCATTAGCAACGCTCTAGGCAATTAGTAGTACAAAAGCTCCTTGCAATGCAACGTCTTCAATTTTATGTGATTTAATCCCCTTTATCTTGCTTATGAAGAACACATTGAGAAAGCGAAAGATCAAGAGAGAAAGTAAGACAGAGAGAGGGAGAAGAGGAATGGAGATGAAACATGGAAAAAAAGGGAAGAAAGAGATTATAATTTTTTAAATGAAAAACCTTGATGATATTCATTCTACAAAGAATACAGGTGTACTTGGAAAATGTTAAAAAAAAACAAATTCAGACATACCTACAAGCCTTGAGAGAGAGAGGGAGGAAGGGGATGACACCGAGTTTTTTTCACGAACGAAGGTGAGAGAGAGAGACGGGAGGGAGAGTTGCTCGAGCAAATGATGTTAACATTCTTAAGGGAAAAGTTTATATAGAGCCGAGGCTCTAAACAATCAAATTCGAGCCTACCTCAAAAATTTCATTAGAAGAGATTGTTTTGATGCCCAAATATCCTCAAATTCATCATCTCGATATCAAAATGGATTGACATGAAAAAATAATGGATTTCAAGTTTTGAAAATAGTGTATTTTATAACGCACTTTTGGACCGTCAATTTTCAAGATTTTCAAGTTTTTATAGATCTCTCGATCTACACTATTTTTGTAGCTTTAAACTTCATAAATAAAGATGAAAATATATTTTAAAGCTATCAAAAAGATTTTCAGTTTTGAAACTATGTTTTTCGATACTATTTGAAAGTAGGATCTAATTTGATTGTTTAGAGCCTAGGCTTTATACAAACCGTAACTAATTTTTAAAGTTCCCCTGCTTTTTGTTATTGTGAAAATAATGGTCAATTGCCCTTTTATTTAAGGTTTGCATATGGGAAACATAAAGGCATTACGAGCAAAGGAAAGGTTCACAAGATATTCTAATTCTAACCTTTGTTATTTGAGTGGCTATTGATATCAAGTTTCTATTTCCGTATAATATAATGAAATTACTCTATCAACCCTTATTTGTGGCATTTGTACGACCCAAATTTTGCAGATGCATTCTCTTTATCACAATAATCAATATAAACAAAAAAGAGACAAAATTTCTTATTAAAAAATGTCTAAATGAGTCATCCTCTAACAACAAATTGAAACTTACTATTTAGTGAACAATGGGATCTTGGCCTTCAAGAAGCCAGAATCAATATTATGTCTTTTTTAGAATCATTTCTCTAATGATGATAAGACCATCTAGAGAATTTGGAGATAAAAACTCTTTCTAAGTCCTAGATATGATCATCTCATCAAATGGATGGTCTATATTCGTCCGGTTAAAAGTTTACTTTTGAAGGTGCATTTTTCAAATTTTGTTTTTGGAATCATTCACCAAGATGAAAAGAGTGTATTCTCGAACATATGCCCCTAATATAGTTTTTGAATATGCATTTCATTATATTATTATACAATTGTTATTTAGAATTATTCTTGCATATACGTAAGGGGAAGTGATTTCATATCATCATACCATTATAATGCTTGAAACTAAAAATCATATTTGTGCTATTTGTATGACATCAAATTTTACATATGTACTCTACAAATCCCAAAATTTAAATCCAACAAAATAAAATTCAATATGTACCTTGAATATGGTCAAAACAAGTCCTTCTAATAGTAAATCCAAATTATCTATTTGGTGAATTTTAAGAACTAAGCTTTAATGAACTCGAATTCAAATTTTACTTTATTAACATTGTTTATCTAATGATAGTAAAATCATCTACAAAATTTGGAAAAGAAAAAGAATGCCTTTAAACTCGAGATCTAAGCCTCACATCAAATAGACAGCTTCGGTTAGTTAGGTTAAAAGATCGGTTATAGGATATTTTTTAAATTTTATTTTTTTCTATTTTTATTAGAATGAAAAGAGTGTAAGTGTAAATATTAAGGTCAAACAAATAACCCTAATATGATTTTTGGAGATTGTTTCATTATATTATTGTGAAACTATTGTATGAAATCACTCCCCACGTGTGTGTATGTTTTTATAAGCGTGTGTGATGAGGTTAGTATAGGCTGTCAACCTTATGCTGTTGAGATTTATACATAATTTTTCTGCAACTTTTGGATCCAAATCAGTCAATTGAAAGGGCAAAAAGATGGGAGTCTCTACACTCTTCATGTCACAGCTCAAATGAATGATGTTATAGAGAAGATCGTTATTGTAACTAGTAAGCATGAGGATATACAAATTTGGCATAACCGTTTGGATCATCTCAGTAAGCATGGTATGAAGGTATTGCAAACTCAAAATCTCATTCCTATTTCTAAGCGTTCCTTTCTTGATTTTTGTGATCATTGTATCATCTCACCACAATTTCCATTCAAACACACTATGAAATAACTTTTTTTTTGGGTAATTCAGTGGGGATGATGAACCCCTACCCATTTTCTAAATCATTAGTGGTTTTTAAATGTGTTACGTAAGAATGAACGCCTAGACCTTAGCTGGGATGCACGTAGTGCTACCACCACGATTTCAACCCCATTCTCACTATGACATAACTTTGTTACAAGACAATTCCATACATAGCCGGAATTCAGTCATTATACACATGAATCAGTTACATCAAACACTTTAACAAGATGCATAGTTCGCCATTCTAGTCAAAGCTATCTCACATTTACAACTCAAATCCAATAAAAATAAATTATCATGTACCTTGGGAAGTCTATTTTATGCACATTTGGTTCGTGTGACATTGTTTTCTATAAAATATTTTCACATGAAAAAATTCTCTCATGTAGTTAAGTTTGGAAATATTTTCATACCAATAGATCTCAGTGCATCTTTTCACACTAATTGGCAACTAATTGATGTAAAATTATTCTCACACTTAACCACATGAGATAATATTTTTCATTTGAAAATATTTTTCGAAAAACAATTTCAATCGAACCAAACATGAAGGATGTCCGGGATCACCTCCTCAGGACTTCATAGACCCATACTGGATCTCCTCGACAAGAACGATTCAAGGGTCAAATGCAACTTTATTATATAGAAAGCAAACGTACTTTCTTACAACAAATTTAAAATCTCTTGGGGGGCTGAGGCAAACTTTGATCATAGGTTTCAAGATGTACTCAAATGGGGCACACAAAATTCGAGCTAAGTGTAGAGACAAATATGCTGTATCGGCGGCAACAATTGGATATTAGGAGGGCTTGTAAAATGAATATTTAAACACACGAAATGAGTTTATATCTTGCTGTAAATTGCCTACAATGAGGGTGTTACAGCAGCATTAAGGGGCGGTGTGATGCTCCATGAAAGCTTGTTTTGATTCATGAGGTGTATGGTGAAGTATGGGAAAATATGAGGCTATGGACTGCGCAAGTGTTTATCCTCCAAGGTATTCTTCAAAAAGTGTTTATCCTCCAAGGTAATTTCTCCAGTAGGGCGTGGGAAATTTTTAGAAGTATTGGATCGCTCACAATTTGGGGAGCATATATCATTGCAACCAAATGTATATAATGAGGGAGAGAGCACCTTTATTTATAGAGAAAACTTAGGGTTAGATCAAGTGTATAGAAAATTCGTTTCGGGAGGTACAATGAGAGCCCTTGATCATAGAGATTAGGGGGTCAAAATGGCCACAATCATAACCGTACATCTTTATCTAGCTATCATCAAGGATTGGATTTAAATCGCCTATATGCTAGCAATCATAGCCCTTAATTTCCCTTGAAGACACCTAGTCACACATTAGTCTAGGTTAATTATTATTAATCATATGACCAAAGGTACCCGTAAAAATATGGATCAAAGTATGAAAGAAGAGGAAGAAATACATGCGGTGTGCCCCCTCCTTTGATCCAATTCACACTTGATCTTTATGTGGTAATAGTAAAAATATCTCATCTCTTCTTCCCTATCTAAGTTTATTCCCTTATGTTAAATGTGACCAATGAGAACTCCCCTTATGTTAAATGTGACCAATGAAAAATAAGTTTTAAGTTCAAAAAATAAAAGTATCCTAGGTCATCTGATTATTCTCATGCAATGTCGGATCTATATAGGAACACACATTTATTCATGTGATATGGTTCCCCACACCCCACCCCCTGCCCTTGTCCCTCCTACCTTTTTTCATGAAAAGTAGTTTTCACTTGTATTAAATGGATCGCCATTCAAACAAGCCCTTGAGTGTAGGCCATCTAAGGGCTGACATCAGCACCTTGTAGGGCCTTGTGGGCTCCTGGCCAGCTACCCATGTCACCCATTGGCCATTTGGCAACATTCCTGCATGGGTCCTTATTCAGAATTATGTCCAAACAATTTTTCTAAGCAATTTTTGGCTTAGAAAAATTCTAAAAACATTTACAAAAATATCCAAAAACTATTCTTAGGTTTATTAACATTTGCAAAAGGTTTGGAAGCCCAAAAAATCTTAGAAGGAAAATTCGGGGCCAACAATCTTGGATATGGGCACTCGACTTGGCTCATCCCCAAACCGTCATTCACTTTTTCAAAATCTACCCAACAAACCTATGACTCACAGTTTTATGAAGGGGCGTACATTCGGTCCATCAAAGCCAACCGATTGGCAATGGGAATTTAGGATTTATAGATGGATTTTAAGTACACCCCAAGGACAAGTCGGGCACCAGAGGTGTGTAGGGTCTCCTCTCTTATATACATGTACACGGCCTTCCCTAGATCCTCTTCTAGAAAGGATATTTCCCAAAATGCAATTGTCATATACACAAAACGTGAAGAGGTAAAGTTCAAGGATTTAGCTACTATCCTCATTGGCTATCCTCCTAACATAGAGGTTCTACTCTACCCCAATAACCTTAAGGTACCCCGAAACCTCCGCGTCATAGGCCCATCCCTATGGGCATAGAATTTATTGTGACTCTGAGCTTTTTCACTCCCAGGGCCAAGACTGCCTATGCCTGGTGAGTCACCCAAAAGAGGTTCTCTTTTCGGGTCGCTTGCTCCGGCTAGAGCTAAAATATGCTATAATATATGCAGTACAAGGGCAGTCGAGGCCTTAAAACCCCATATGCAACCAACTGGAGTCCAACAATTTATCCACTTCTCCTGGTGCCCATGAGATGATTGAAAAAGACATGATGATTAGAAATAAAAAATTAACACCGTGATAGCCATATGGAAAAAGCCAATAACCCCAGGGCTTCTTCGGTACCAAATGACACTAGTTAAACAGCGGGTGCAAAGATAGGGGCCCGAATCAGGTAACATTTACCGTATGTATATGGAGGACATGGACACCAAATTATGACATGAGTGCATTGAGTGTACTTGTTTGTCATTTTTGTTTTTTTAGGCATGTTTTGAGGTTAAAATAGGTAAACCAAAAGTTATTGGTGAAACTACGATGATTTTCAAGGGTTTTAAAGCACTAGACACATTTAAATTACTTCATTATCAAATCCATAAATTTGAAGTCCCAAAAATAGTGTTCAGTAGCCTTTGAAGAATTGAATTCAGGAATCTATAGTAAAATACAAAATAGACCATTTTTAAAGCTTATTTAGTGTTTTAGTGGAATTCATGTAGTGGTCAAACAATCCATTTACGAAAATTTTGATCTAAGTTGACACGAATTTTAAAAATATGGATGATCTAGTGTTTGGGGACTCACCTGTTGCAATGCAACTTGAGATCCTAAATTGAAATTCAAAGACAAAGCCACAAGCAAGCCCACAGGTTTATCCCTCGCAAGTTGAGCACTCCCATCCATTTTCCTAAAAAGAGAAAGACAAAGCTAAACCCACACCAACTAAAAAAGAGATATCAGCTAAAGATTAGGGATTAGGGGTGGCAATGTGTCGGGCCGCCCCAAAAGACTAGGGCCTAGGTCACAAAATGTGGGTCAAGGTCTAGGCTAATACAGGGCAACCACAGCTGAGCACAGGGCCGAGCCAGGTCTGAGGTAAGGTCCACACTGTTCATCCTGGCCTGTCCCTCTTTTTTTTTTTTTCGATTTCAGTTGGCCCAACGTGGCCTAGATCAACCCCAAGGGAACTAGGACAGGCTGGCCCAGGCCCGGTCTGGCCCAGTCCCGTTGCCAACCCTTCAAAAGACAATTTCAACTCCGTGTAGAAAAGCCGGAGCCTAGGTACAGTTTCGTATTATTGAATGGTAGGTATAACTGTACTTGTAAAATAACAAACAGGGGAACAATTAATAAAAAGGAAGGGGCCAACTCTTGTTAAGAAAACGGCGGATTCTCATCACCATCATATTCACTTCCCCATATTTATGAATGTTGTCTCCCACAAAAAGTCTTCCACCCCTTTTGGATTCTACTTCACAACATACAACATGGAAACGAAAATAACGAAACTGGTTTTAAAAAACAGATCGGCCAGCTGCTCCGTCGGTGGGCGTTTCGGGTCCAAAGGTCCCCCAAAACAAGAGAAAAAAAACAAAAAATTGAGCCACTTTTTTCGTTCTTTGAATCAAAAAGTAGTATTTACTCTTACCAGAAAAAGGCCCCAAAATGAGGAATTTCACAGTACTTGAAATGAGAATATAGGTAATGGGTGGAATGAGCAGAATATAAAGCAAATGTTAGAAGGGCCAAAAAGTATGTATTTGTGGGTATATAAGATCAGGTGGCTGCCACATTAGAGTCGGGTTCATATGCGAGCTCCTCTATTTCCCATATCAACTGGGATGCACGATCATCTCGCTTAGGCACATATTCCTGTAAAATTTTTCAAGAGTTACAACTAAAGAATGATACATATAACAGAAAAAATATATAAGATAAATTTATTTATTTTTGATACAAGGAGGTCCCAATCATCATTGACCATTAGATTTGAAATCGGATGGTTGATGATATATCATTGTTTAAGCACAAAGTTCAATATAAAATTTCTCGAATGTTATGACATGCCTTCTTCTATTGAATTTTGCGTCCAATAGCCAAAAGTGATTGAACCTCTTCGTATCAAAAGTAAATGGTCTCATACATACAATCTCAATAATAAAACCTATCCTTTATATAGACAATGAATCCATTCGAGAAAATTAGATGTAGTACCGATAAGCAATAGGATGAGAGTAGACGTAAATGGGCTGACCATGTGTGGTACAGACCTAGTACAACACCTGTTAGGAGGTGCGAGTTAATTCAAGTAGAAGACTCGAAAAGGGCAAAGGATAGGCCTAAAAGTATGTGGTTGGAAGTAGACCAAAAAGATATGGGGACTTATGGCCCGATTGAAGGTATAACTTTTAACGGAGCATAATGGCGGACCAAAATTCATGTAGCTGACCCCAATTAATTGAAAAAAAACTATGATGATGATGATGTGTGAAAGGGACAAGTATTTCTTTTTTGCAGAAATACAACTGAAAGGAAAAATCTATCCAAGAAATGGAAGCCAACTAACAAGATAGGTGAATGGTCATTAAGGGGCCACGCTCCTAAAAAAATCAAGGATGGCTTACACACCATATAAACATATATATCTCTAATAGACTGAAGGGATAAGAATAATTCATTGTCTAATCATGGTTTCTCTTAATAGAGAAAAGGGACAAAAGAGTAACACATTGTTTAGTCACGGCACGTTGCTACAACAAACATCACAAATTTGAGTGGCTTCAAATAGGAGACAGTGTGTTAGGCCTAAATTGTTCAAGGGATTTGTATACTACAATATCATTTATAGTTAGTACAGGGTCACAATTACCTTACGTTGGCAAATGTGAAATTGGCCGTTACGACACTAGGGATGTATAAGGAGGTCGGAAAAAAAAGGTACTTTCAAAGAATCAGTAGGACACCTTCAGCCGCTCAGTTCAATATCCAATAGTTAGGTGATTGTAACCTTCTTGCATCATTAATAAAAAGTCTTATTGTACCTTCACACTATTTAAACAAGCAATAATTATGGACCCAAATTGAGCTAGTTATATCGATAGGGCTCACATTAATAACATAAGAACTTTCCAATACACAAAAACATAAGGCCTCCATAGAATCATATTATTTGTGGGTCCAATATTTTGGCTTGGCAATAAAAGTTCAATGATTTATTGGCCCCATCAAGCCAATATGGTATGCCAATAAAGGTAACGAGTTTAATTATTGGATTAATTGGTAAGTTTATTTTCTTTTACACCCCTTGGGCACATGTTCATTGATATTATACATAGATATGCATGAGAGAGAGAGAGAAAAAGTATTTACCTCGAGCTTTCGGAATAAGTCATTAGCAGTGGGGGCGGATACAATTATGTCACGAGCATCTGGTGAAATGAAGCCCTCATCCACAGCTTGATCAACGAAAGATAACAAGGAATTGTAGTAGCCATCCACGTTCAGAAGTCCCACCTGTTCATTTTTTAGAAGCACTTCATATAGTCACAAATCAATCATTCTCAAAAAAAAATAAAAATAAAAAATTATGTATAAAGAGTTAAAAAAAAAAAAAAAACAACAGGACATATATCCCTCGCTTAAATTTATTCCAATTAACCTCTTGGTCCCATAAAAAGCCTATGGGACCCAAATTAAACAAAAGAAAGACGTTTCAACGCCTTTTTACTTTTTGAGCAAGCTTTTTATGTTTTCCCTGCAACATAAAACTTATATACTTCCTCTTATCCAACCGTCCATTCTGAATAGAGGGCTAAAATTATCCCAATCACAATATCATGTCTCTACACTATTTTTTTTTTAATTTTTTTTTTTTTAACTATTTTGGTACCAAATTTTGGACATCCAATCCTCTATTAAACTCGCACTAACGAAAAATACAAAAAAAATATTTTCAATAAATAAAGTGATTAAAATACCTCTGAAAATTTTTAAAGGGTATTTTGGTCATTATATTTTATCGAAAAATTATTTTTAATATTTTTTATTGCTGCGCCCCAATATGGCACGTACCAAATTTTATATTCATACAATTTGTACAAAAAAATAAAAAATAAAATACTTTGAGATGTCAGATCTAATATCAAACGGGGATGGGCTCTCTTGATCAAAATTGGAGAGCCGGAAGGTAGGGGAAACATAGATATTCTATGTTGTTCCCTTTACTTTTTCTATTATCCAAATTGCATAATTTTCTTTTTCTTTTTTCAGTATCCTCATCACAAAAATCAAGTTTGTTATGCCCCTTTTAATTTATGAGGATCACCTTATGAGAGGGATAGAAAAGTATTCAATGAAGATGTCCGTGGGCGAGGACGAAAGAGAGAGAATGAGAGCTTTTCTAGAATTTAGATCTCAGGGGGATTAAGAAAAAATGGTAAATTTTGTAATTTGAGCAATGAAAATGGTAAAGATGGGGTTAAACTTCCTTGTCAATTCAACTTGGGGATTCCAAAAGATATTTATAAAACCAAAGGGTTATTTGGTATTATAATTTTAAAGTGGAGGTCTGTCTTTTTCCAAAAAATTAAATGATATCAAGGATTAACGAAGTCTTCCCCCTTTTTTTTCCGAATGAAAACCACACTTGTTCGCATTTTTAGAATGAAATTGATTAGACTAACTAACATATCATTAATATAACAGTTAGAGAATACATATAGTAAAATAAATAAATATACTACAATCATGGCGACATCCTCACTTTAAAATCACCATAATTCTAGATCAGATGGATACATCACAAAAGATACCGTCTGTCTATTTTTCAATAAATTAACAACACTACAATTAAGCTAAAAATAATAAACAAAAAATCTGAATTAATATACAGTTGCATTAACATGACGAGTATTTAACTGTTTCTAGTTGTAAAAACCACACTAGACATTTATTTCTATGTTAATGAGTATTTTAAATATCCCATATTATCAAATAAAGATACGAAATATACTATGCTCCCACTGGAGTATGTTGTGCATCTCCTCCTTCGCTCAAAAATAATTTTTTTAGTATAAAATTTTAGAAAATACATAACAATTATTAGATTATTTTTAAAAGAAAAAAAAAAATGATGGTTAAATTTTTGAAACTTGGATCTAACCCTTAAAAAATTGGACAGCCTCTATTCAATCTCGGCGCATAAGTGTTTTTCTTACCACATAGATAGTTTATTTCAGAAGTTTTATATGCAAAGATTATTATATGAGCTGTAATTGTGACATGCCTAAAATTTGAAATCTAAAAAGTATAGTAGCATGTATTTTGCCCATCCTCCCACCAGTGTACGATATATTTTTGGCATCTATTGAACCATGGAGACATCCTGACATAAATATATCAGGATATTTACAGATTAGTTGGAGCATCCCAAGAGATATCATCTTATTATTTTTTTTAATACCAAATAAAAATTATAAAATAATAAATTTATAATAAAAAATAATTATCATATGTAACATTACAAGAGTCCGACTTCAAATAATTAGAATAAAACTCAAATGATACGAGTAATAAGACATTAAGATTAGAAGTCAAGGTTTACTGGTTTTGTGTGGATGCCAAGCTGGGCCCAAGTAATGACTTCCAAGAGCTCTTCAAGGGTACCATATCCACCTGGTTTCAGAGAATCGCAAAAGATTACATCCATTATTCAGCCATAAGGAGTTCAGGGAAAGTTTAGAGGGAGAAAGAACAGAGAAGGGAAATAACTGAAATGGAATGCAAGTTCGAATGTCGTGGGTTTTAGAGAGAGAGAGGATACCCGGCAAAGCAATAAAAGCGTCTGCCCGGCGCGCCATCTCTGCCTTCCTTTGGTGCATGTCAGATACCGCCCTCACTTCTCCTACCGGTTTCCCTGTTATCTGTTCACCACAACTCAATCTTTACTCTCTCTCTCTCTACCACCATGCCTCCATATGCAAAATCTATAGCTCTCCCTCTCTCTGCCACCATATCTAAAAAGGGCCGTAACCTGGTATGTCTTGCCTAAGCAGGGTCCCGAGAGAGATGGGCTGGAAACAGTCCTAACTTTAGACTTATGCAAAAAGTGTTTGCTCTCAGTACTCGAACCCACGCCCCCTTACACTGGTTACGAGCCTTTTACGGTCACTTGACCTTGGACTTATGTACAAAGTGCCCGCTCTCAGGACTCGAACCCACGCCCTTGGACCTTGCGCTGGTTACGAGCCTTTTACAGTCGCACCAAGTAACGGCCCCTCTCTACCACCGATCTCCGTATCCAAAATCTCTCTCTCTACCACCATATCTACATATGCAAAAATCTCTCTCTACAACCATATCTCCATATGCAATCTCTCTCTCTCTCTTTCTCTCTCTAGGACTACTGCATTTGACAAGCTGTCCTGTCCAAAGAGGTGTAATATGACTTTATTGCACAGAGTCACAACTTTCGTCCTCTTGTAAACAGAAAAAGATTAGGATTTGGAAGATTACAAAAAGAAAGAACAGGACTAAAATATAACATGTGAGAAGAGGAGTGAAAATATTTACCTCTCTGGGCATCAGAGTCTTAGGTATAACCCTGCAATCACATGGATAAGAGAGAGGAAATATCAAGAAGAGTTAAAATTTGGGATTTTTTCATGTCAAAGACAATAAGAAAGTGGGGGCACTTTACCAGGTAGAAGACCAAAAAGTACTGAGAACTCATCAAGATCTATGATTATGCTCAGAAAATTCATAACATTCTCAAGTACACACACACAATATCCAAGACTCTGGGTAGAGAGAGAAACAAAAGAATAATGACAAGAACTCAATTTTATCACAAATTACATTCATGGGAAGAGAGAGAAAACAAAGGCAAGAAAAGACACACATGATAGTATCAAAAGTTACCCACCCTTTTAACCAAAAGCTGCCCATTTTTATGAGAACAGATACCAAGAAGAAGGGTCCATGGTATCATCAAAAGTTGGCAGTTTTTTCCCTCTTTCCAAGCATTATCAGATCCCAATAACATATCAAGGATCAAACCGACAATGCATGAAGCTCCCCAATTTCTAATTTGCACGCTCTTCTTATCGAATGTTTCAAACCAACAAGTTTCTCTCTCTAAAATGATATGATTGCAAGCTAGTTTTCTCTCTCTAAACAACTTCTCCATCTACTAAACATTACCTTCTCTCTCTCTAACTCTCTCTCTCTAACCAGCTTAATCACCTACTGCATGAAGAGTTAATAACAAATGAGAACCTCTCTCTCTCTCTCTCTGCACATTTAAAAAATACTATTTTCTCTCTCTAGACCACATTACTTCACCTACTACGTGGAGTGGAGTGATGAAAACAGTTCGCAACTTTCTCTCTCCAGACCACATTTCTCTCTCTAAACAAATAGTTTGCAACTTTCTAGAGGGGAACATTCACAAGCTTGCTTGATTGCGTACCCTAAAACATGGCGCCCACCATCATGTACAGCTTGAGAAACCAGACCCATGAGACCCACGCTTCCTCCTCCATAAACCAAGTCAATATCTCTCTCCACCTGCATCAAACAATGGCACACCAAAAACCTCAAACCCCAACATCATAATGTACCCTCATAAACAGTATTACAGAGAAGAAGAGAGAGAAAGAGGGGGAAGGTTTTAGAGAGAGAATGGATGTTTGGAAACATAAAACAAAGAGGGTTATGGAATTCATAAGGTGATGTAATATTTTGGGGTATTGAAAAGGAGCAAGGTGATGACTAATAATAATTCGGGGTAGCACGTTTGTTTCCTAGGGAAAAGCATGTGGGTCTTCACAACGGGGTGAACATTCTTTAGAGAGAGAAAGTAAAAAAAAAAAAAAGGAAAAAGAGTCATGCAAGATGGGCTTCATAGAGCCAGGCAAGTTACAGCTAGCCATTCCTCATGCCAAACCTCAATTCCCCATTCACCAATAATAAACCCACGTTGAAAGCCTGTAGTGCTTCTGCTAAGAAGAAAAACCCAGAGAGAGAAGGTAGAGAGAGAAATACGAGAGAGAAGATAGAGACAGAAGGAGAGAGATAGAGAGGAAACCAGAGTGCACCACCCTAAAACCCTAAACCCTGGAGAAAATGACCACCAGATTGCGCCGAAGAAACCCCGGAACTTTATCTTAAGGAGAAAACCAGGAGTAAAGAGAAAAAACTCACACCATCCTCTCTCTCTCTCTCTCTCTCTCTCTCTCTCTCTCTCTTTGTTAAATAAAAAGAAAACAAAATGAAATGCAAGTCTCTCTCTGTCTCTCTCATACAAACACAAAAAATGGAAATCCAAGTTTCTCCACCCCGTCGTTCTCTCAAGAAGAAATAGTAAGAAAGCTGTAAAGTTTCCGAAATAGGGGGAAAAAGATTGAGAAAATGGTATAAGATTGAAGGAATGTACCAGTTCCTTCCCAAGTTGAACAGCGGCCTCTTGATAACTGGATTTCTTCCCTGGACTGCTTCCACAGAACACGCAAACCCTTCTAAATCGAGACTTATTTTTCTGCTCCATGGCCATCAATTGATTCCTACTTTTCTCTCTTTCGCTCTCCTTTCTCCCTCTCTCTTTCTCTCTCTACCTTCTCCTTCTCTTCAAGCAACCTGGCAATGAGTTTCACAGTAAATGCCTCGATGGTGAAGGAACAGGGACTTGCGAGATGTGATATGTGTCGCTCTTTAATTTTGTGCGTTTGTTTTTGTAGTCTATTCTAGAGAGAGAAAGAGTTAGAGAGAGACAGAGATTTATAAACAAGTCATTTCGAGAAGTGATGGAGCGAAGAATAGAAGCTTTGGCATGGAGATGTTACTTTTTATGTTTATTTGATGTTACTGAGAGAAAGATGGGAGTTTTAGGTAAGTTTCCATTCTAGAGAGAGAAAGAAAGTATTTATGTTTCCATTCTAGAGAGAGAAAGAGAGTATTTAAGTTCATGCTAGAGAGAGTATTTTAAAGATCAAAACTCTCCTCATGCCCTTAACAAACCCAATGGTGTTTCTATGCAAGCATCTGGTGGCCATGGACATTTGAAATCATCCACTAGCGCCACATGCTATGGAAAAAACCCACCAACATTTTTGCTATGGCCACCCATGTTTTGGGTGACAGTACCAGATTTTGTTGGTGGAATTAATAAAAAATAAAAAAACTAGAATACGACCATTTATCTTTAGTATAACGTGATCATAATTGATCTTGACCATTAGATATAAAATTAGATGGCTACATTTATTCCATTGACCATACCCAAACTTTTAAAAAAAATAATATCAAACTTTGTGACACATCCAAACTATCAAATTTCATATCAGATGGTTGTAAGTAATTGTGACCTCCTTGTTGTGAAGAATCCCAGGTTTTTCTGAAAAAACTCAATGTCCATTAATTATATGAATGTACATATTTGTTTTTATAGACAAATTACAAATGAAAATAATATAAACTAAATCATAGATACCTAAACCATACCTAAACTTTTTATAAAGTATAGATACTCTATTAGCCATTCCCATAAATACTGATTGCAATATATACTTTTTATATTAACCCGATACATAATATACACTTCCTTTCACACTCCCCCTCAAACTCAAGATGCGAGAGAGAGCGACTGGATTTTGAACAGTAATTGGGAAAACAAGTAGTTGGATCTTCAGGTACATGCTTAGATTACTTGATCAATAAGCACCAAAAGTAGCGGTGAATCAACAAGCTTCGAGAGTAGTTGGCTTCAGAAACTCTTGAAAAAGATCAAACAGATCAGATAATTGAAACACGACTTGGCATAGAAACAGATCAGATAGTCGAAACACGACTCGGCAGAGAGACAAATTAGAGAGTCAAAATACTACTTGACAGAGAGGACAGATCAGAAAGTCGAAACACGACTCAGCAAAAAGGACAGATTAGAGAGTCGAAACACGACTCAGTAGAGAATCAAACACGATTTGATAGAAGTTGCACCAACTGGGTGAGTAACAGACTCGTCTTGAAAATTGGCGGCAATACTTCAGGGACGAGTAATAGACACAACTAAGATGAATCTGGTTTTGATACCATATGAAGAGTCTTAGGTTTCTTTGAAGAGACTCTGTATCTATTAATCATATGAATGTACAGATTTGTTTTTTTATAAACAAATTACAAATGACAATAATAGAAACTAAATCATAGATACCTAAACCAATCATACGAATATACAGATTTGTCTTTTTATAGACAAATTACAAATGACAATAATAGAAACTAAATCATATATATCTAAACCATATCTGAACTTTTAATAAAGTACAGATACTCCATCAACCCTTCTCATAAATACTGATTGCAATATATACTTTTTATAGTAACCCGATACACAATATACATTTTCTTTTCACACTTGTATCAAAGGTAACTGGTCTTATTGTATACAATCCTATAAAAAATTGGAGACTTATTAATATTAATACAATACTATCATGTTTTATTTAGAAAACAGATGCGGTTAGCATGCGGCTAAACCCTCACATGCACAAATGCGAGCTTGGCAATAAATATATTTTTTAAATATAATTTGATTCTAGTTTAAAGAATATATAATCATTAACATATAGATCATAAATATGAAAAATAAACAAATTTTATAAATTAAAATAATAACTATATTAAAAAAACATTTGGACCGGTTGTTACAATTGTTTTTAACTAAACAACCTATTTGCATCCATCTTTAAGATAGATGCTTTATACCTCTAGACCGCATATTGTATAAATGCGGTCCAGCCGCATGAAACAATTGTTCTTTAGAAAAACGCCGTCAAGCAAAATCAGAGTGGCTCACATCGATCAAGTTATGGGGGTTTCATGCAATTAACAGTCCAGATTTTGCAGCTTTTGGGATGGACGGTCCATATCTGGTTTAGCTGGATTTTGAGGTCGTCTTATATCATGTAAGGTTGATACCTTATATAAATTTTGTATTGTGTGGTTTTTATAAGGTCTCAACCTAAAACGATCCAAGCAAGGTGCGTCTCCAAAGTCCGTCAAAAGATGCAATATTAGTGGCAAAATTTTCAATGATGAACTAAAAATCTACTTTATATCTAATTGTAAAATTTAAAAGTAACAAATGGTATAAATTGAGTAAATCTACAAATACATAAAAATATTAAAAATGGACGGTCTAGATAAAGTATTACAAGATATATTATTTTTGAGACTTTAAATCTTCTTTTTTCATATAAATACATCTCAAGGTGGAGATAATCAAATAGAGGGCTTTTCAGCAATTGAATAACATTTTCGATGATGGATTCCTGAAGTTTGCCTTTTTTCTACCCTATAAACTTGCAAGCTTATAGTAAAAATTTTTAAATTTTTATTTATGCAATTTTTAAATAAAATGGTAATCGTTGTAAATCTCTGTTGATATTTTAGAAGCCACGCTGCTCAAGTGGAGACAGATTTGGACACGGATGTCAAAAGTTAGAGAGATTAAAAAACATTACACGAAATTTAATATTAATTGCTGAAATAAAATTATATTCAATTTATTTTAAAATAAGAAGATCCCATACAAGTTTGTTGGGATCGGATATTCTTTTCTTGTCCTATTTTTTTTAATTCAAACTCGGGCGTAGTTCATATGAATCAAAATTTAATAAATATTTGTGGTTGTAGAAACTGACAAATAGGCTTTTTAATTCTTTTGTTTTTTTTTTTCTTGAGCGTAGGTGAGGCGGTTGTCAAAAGGTAGTCCACGGCGGCGGCAATTTATAATTATACTTTCACACGCTCACCCTCTTTTATTTGCGGCTGCAATTTATAATTATACTGTTTCTTTTCTTTTATTTTTTGTTGTGGGCTCTTTTTTCAAACCTCACCCTTTATTTATTTCAAATTTAATTGTTGGCTGGAGCATTCATCTTCAGAAGTGATAAATTTTGTTTTTTTCTAATTCTAGTTTGTTATAGCACTTCTTTGTTTTGTTGACCAGAATTGTCTCTTTAGGAATTATTGGGTGCTTGAAAATGAGACATGGTTTGTTTGGTTCTTTGGAATTGTGTCCTATTCTTGAAAGATTCTCGAGTTGGTTTAGATATTGGTTCTTAATATGGGGTTCAGGATCCCAAATATTAACTGATGCATTTCAAAATGCTCAGGCGAAATTCGTTGAATAGAATACTATAGATACTGATATCGATTATCATTTATATTTTATGGCAATACATCAAATACCTTGGATTCTCAAATGGGAATACAGAATTTCAAAAAATACCAGTAATAATTATGAATATATCCCTCGATTGGGAAAACGAATATTTGTCAAATGGTGGCATGTATTCAGCATGGACCCAAATTCAATCAGACTGAAACGAATCCCTCCTTCTCCTACGAAATATCAGACTGATAATATACCTGAATTTGACCCAAATAAATTCGCCGAATATATCCGACAAATACGTAAGGAAAACCCAAAAGCTACAAAGGAAGAACTTGAAACCCAACTATTACGAATCATTGAAGAAGAAGCTTCAGATGCTACCTCTCACCCCGAACCAATAGAAGATGAGTTCAGCCAAAGGCCCGAATAATCTTGTACATAATTTGTCCATAAACTGCACAAAGATTCCCTGCTGCCACCTCAACAGAAAAGCTCCCCTCTGTTCAACGATGCTGTACAAAGATTTCCTGCTGCCACCTCAACAGAAAAGCTCCCCTCTGTTCAACGATGCTCTTCCCACCTCCAACAATGCTGTCACCTCAAAAGATGCTTACCTCTAACTCATTTTTCTAAAAGTGGCAGTAAATGTTGTTTAGATATCCTACCCATAGTTAGCAAGTCGGGGACTATCAATAAATCGGCTCACCATAAAATAAGAAATAAATCATTTTTATTTTAAAAAGTCGGATGAAAAAATCGGGTAAAAAATTACGGATCCGCAAAAATACTTCATATAAAGATATTGCTAATATATCGGATTAGGCTCAAAAAATCGGATAAATTTATAATATAAGAAATTTTAAAATTTTAAAAAGTAAAAATTATGTCAAAGCTATCAATAATTAATGGCTGCAGTTTTCATACCGATGCATTTGTAGGTGTAGAAGTAAGGTGCACCATCAAATTTTATCATGGTATATAATTTTGATGTAAAATATTATTAGGATTATCCCAAAATCTATTTTCATATCTAATTATAAAATTTTAATTTTCAAAAATGATTAAAACCAAGTAGATTTATAAACATGTGAAAATATTGAAAATGAACGGTGTAGATAATATGTTGTAAAATGCACTATTTATAAGACTTAAAATCTTTTTTTTTCATAGTCATACATCTCGATGTCGAGATGATCAATCAAAGGGTTTTTCAACATTAAAACTACCTTTTCTGCTAGATTTTTGAAGTGCATTAGTAGTTCTACATTATAAGGTTGCATCCTTATATAAGCTTTTCCCATAACTAATTCATCAATAAAAACTCTACTAGACTAATATAATTGAGTCAATTAATTTAGATTCCTCGTGACTCTCATCCAATCATTTAATATTAAATACATAATTAACTAATATATACCAAAAAATGTACCATATAAATCTGCCCGTGAAATATTTTTAAAAACATCCCACCTACTTATTACATACCAAAAACAAATATATTATATAAATTTATTCATTAAATACTTTAACTATAGTATGGTGACAAATATTCTACATAAATTCATTAAATACTTAAAACATCAGACCTACTTAACTGGTACCAAAAAAAATTCACGATTTTTTTTTTCTCATTACAATAATTTAACTATATATGGTGACTATGGTCACTACATAACTATGGTTAAAGTTTTATAAATTTCTTTAATTGAAAATAGGCTTCTAGATATTTGGCTTTCACATCTCTGTGTTGAGGGTTTAGAGGGAGAGAGAAGAATGATGAAAGAAGAGGCACATAGCCACAAGGGTTTATAGAGAGAGAAGAAGGAAGTAGGAAAAGTTTATTGGCTTTGGTTTATAAAGAGAGAAGAAGGAAGAAGGAAGAGTTCATGGGCTTCACAGACCCTAATGGAAGAGGGCCTAACTGATTTTTAGAGAGAAAAAAAGAAAGGAAGATCGGATGCTGATTTAGGATAGTTTGAAGAGGATACTTCTCTCTGTATTTGAGTTGTTGTTGTTTGAGAGAAAGCCCTAGTTATACTAAGTTCTTGTTTGAGAGAGAGCCCTAATTATCTTGATTTATGAAGAGGCCCTAACTGATTTTTTGATTTGTGAAGAGGCCCTAATGTTTACAGAGAGAAAAAGAAGAGGGTTTTTCATTTTGTTGGGGAAACAACAAGGTTGGGGGATTGCTTGCACCTGTAAGTTTACAGTTTACACCAATGGTTTAAAAAACTGATCGGTGACCCGGATCGGGCTTCCAAAAAACCGATCCGGATCGACGAATCGACGATCCGGATCGGGAATCGGGTGAATCGGTCATAATAAAGCTTAAAAAAAATCCGAAAAAATTATTAAAATTCATTATAAATATTGTTTTTGAGGAATTCAATAAGAAATGAGGGTACTCCATTAATAATTTTCATGTTTTTGAATGAATATGCGAATATTGATATGTTCTTTCCCTGCATGAATCGCCATTCAGCATTTAATTTACATCACACAAAAGGATAAACATATAATTATCATGGAATAAGTATATCAACATACATGGACTACAATAAAGCATAAAATTAGTAACATATGATCTAAAAATAAAATGATAGACGACGTTATTGTTCTTCTTGGTCACGCTGGTGCCATTGATTGAATTCATTTAACAATTCGTTGATTCGATCTAAAAACGAATCATCGATATTAGCGGCGTCTGACTATTCCCAAATCCCTGAGTGTTAGTGTTTTATTGTGTTCCCAATCTAAAATCCCCGAAGATTGTCCATCCTTCATGCTCACCTGTACTGTCGTGCTCATCCCTACACTGTTGCTGAATAATATGGCTGGGATAGGGTGGCCTCAGAATCATCATCTCTCTCATTTTCTCTTTGAATAATATGGATTAAAAAAAAAAAAAAAACAAAATTTCAAAAAAATCGATCATGGATTAAAAAAAAAAAATCACAAATTTTCAAAAAATTCTATCATGGATCACAAAAAAAAATTCGATCATGGATTAAAAAAAAAAATCACAAATTTTCAAAAAATTTTATCATGGATTACAAAAAAAAATTCGATCATGGATTACAAAAAAAAACAAACAAAAAAAAAACAAAAAATTCAATCGTGGATTACAAAAAAAGAAAAAAACAATTCGATCATGGGTTACAAAAAATTCAATCATGGATTACAAAAAACTCTATCATGAGTTACAAAAAAAGCTAAAAGTAAAAATTCGATCATGGATTACAAAAAAAAAAACAAACATTTCGATCATGGATTACAAAAAAAAAACAAACATTTCGATCATGTATTACAAAACATTCGATCATGGATTACAAAAAATTCTATCATGGGTTACAAAAAAAAAAAAAATTCGATCATGGATTACAAGAAAAAAAAACAAACATTTCGATCATGGATTACAAAAAATTCGATCATGGATTACAAAAAATTCTATCATGGGTTACAAAAAAAAAAAACAAAAACAAAAAATTCAATCATGGATTACAAAAAAAAAAAACAATTCAATCATGGATTACAAAAAAATCGATCAAGTATTACAAAAAAATCTATCATGGATTACAAAAAAAAAAATAAAAAAAATAATAAAAAAAATAAACATAAAAAAAATTCCGTACGGGACTCGCCGATTCCGTACAGTGAATCGGTGAGTCACTGTACAGAATTGTCCGGTTCTCTCTAGAACCAGACGATTCCTGTTTTATTCTCCGATTCGATCCGTCCATGGCGATTCCTGAGTCGAACCGGGCGAGTCCGGTTCGACTTGGCGTTTTTTTAAACACTGGTTTACGCTATACTGTTTATCTTTGTTATAACATAATAAAAAACCTGTACTCACACTCTGCTTCTCATTCATCAGTAAAAGACTATGTTTTGAGCTCTAATTTGTACCATAAACATTATTTTCATAAAAACAATTATCACAAATAATAACAGAAATATGCATGTATATGATGTTCTTTACACAATGATTTACTTTACGAAATGATTTGCTATAAATGATATTATTTCATTTACACATTGATTTTCCATAATAACAACTTTGTTTAAAAAAAAAATTAAAAAAGGGAAAAAATTCATACTTTCAATTGGCAACTGTGACTTTGAAGAGAACTGTGGGGATACACATTTCTATTTTGGGTTTTTTTTTTGAAATAATCTTTTTTTTTCAAAAGCATGAAAGTAGCAATGGCTGCAATACACAAAACAGTGAAAAAAAAATTATAGGTAAAAAAAGATACGATTTTTTGGCCTAATTTAAATCGAATTAGGAAAAATTTGTGTTTCAAACGTTTTTATGAAAAGTAGGCTATGTTTTCACGACCTTTTCAAAGGTTGCCGTTTAAAACTGTTTCATAAAAACTCCGATTTTTTTAAAAAATCACCGATTAAACGACAATTTACTATGATGCTACCAGGGCAGAAGTCTCATTCTACATAGAGACCAATTTCCCCGTTTTAAGTTTTTTTTTGTGGAAATGTAAATTCACCAAAATAAGTGGAATTATCATTTTTGGGAGATTGAAATGGAGACAAGGCCCCCAAAAACTTCCAGTAAGTTATAATTTATAGAGTGGGATAAGATCCGCCCAAACAAAAGGAATTCAAACCTAGAGCAATAATAATTATGATAATTAATATAGATTATATATTATATTAGTTAATATATTATTAAACATATAATATATTAGTTAAAGAAAACTCTTCCCAATGCCTAATGGTGAAAATGAATATTGATTTCGTCTACCCTCAGCACCATCCAAACTTCATCGCACAGTCACAATTGTCTGCTAGTGTTTCAATTTTCATTTTTTTTCTACAAATTCAAATTACTTGAAATTTGGAGAATTTGTACATCTTAGTGAGATGCACCTAATAAAAATATGAAAAAAAATAATTCTTAAAATATAAATTGACCAAAATACCCCCAAACATTTACTAGGGTATTTTGGTTAATTTATATTTTACAAATTATTTTTTTCATATTTTTATTAGGTGCATCTCACTAACATGTACACATGTTCCAAATTTTAGATTATTCTAATCAGAAAAATAAAAATAAAAATTGAAACACTACCAAACAACTGTGACCGTGCGATGAAGTTTGGATGGTGATGAGGGTAGGCGAAATCACTGTTCATTTTCGCCTACATGCATTTTTTAGTATCTTCCATTTTTTAATATATTATAAAATATTTAATTAACATATTAATTATATTTAATAATTATATGTAATAGTTGTAATAGTTATATAAATTATTATAGTAATTACATATAACTATAGTAAATTTATATATTATAATTTACAATTAATTATATATTACTCTATATAAGTCATTTATATATAATAGATATAAATATTATAATTACAATTGTTCATCATCATCATTTTAGCCTTTTCTCAATTATATGGGTCTGCTACATGAATCTTGATTCTCCATTCTGCTCTATTAAATGTCATTTCCTCAATGCTGTCATAAGTTCTCATATCTATTAAAATTATTTCCAACCACATCCTTTTGAGCCTACCCCTTATCTTTTTCAGTCCTTTCACTTGAATTAACTCACTCCTCCTAATAGGTGTTGTACTTGGTTGGCGCTACATAAGACTAGCCCACCTAAGTCTATTATCTCTCATGTTATCGCCTATTGGTACCATGCCTAAATTCTCTTGAATAGATTCATTTCGAAATTTATCCCTTCTTGTCTTGCGACTCATCCATCTCAACATCTTCATCTCAACTACACTCATTTTATGGATATAATGTTTTTTGTTTACCTAACATTCTACCCCATAGAGCAAAGCTGGTCTCACCGCTATCCTATATAACTTTCCCTGCAGCCTCATTGGTATGTAGTGATCACAAAAAATTTCAGTTGCACATCTCCACTTTGCCCACCCAACTTTAATTATGGGTACGACATCTTCTTCGATCTCTCTATTTTTTTGGATTAGCGACCTATCATATCGAAAGTACAGTCTTTTTTGTACTTTCTGACCGTCAAACTTGACCACTTCCTTGTCTCCTCTCCTACTATTACTAAACTTGCACTCCATATACTTTGTCTTAATCCGACTAATTTTACAACATCTTGATTGTAGAGCATCCCTTCAAAATTCTAACTTTGTGCTGACGTCGTTTCGGTCTCATCGATCAAAACTATATCAGCTACAAACAACATGCACTATAGTATCTCATCCTTTAGGTTCCTAGTTAAGTCGTCTATAATTAAGACAAAGAGGTATGGACTCAATGCTAACTTTTGATGTAGATCTATTGTCACTAAAAATTCACTCATTTCTCCACTAGTTGTTCGTATACTAGTTAACATTCCATCATACATATCTCTCATCAAGTCGATGTAGTATCTAGATATACTTTTATTTCCAACACCTACCAAATTAAATCTCAATGTACTCTATCATAAGCTTTTTTTATATCAATAAAGACCTTATGGAGGTTTTTTACCTTCGTCATAAATTTCTCAATCAATTGCCAAAATATGAAAATCACTTCAGTTATTGGCCTTCTTGACATAAAATCAAATTGGTTTTCAAATACAATCGTTTCATGCCTTAGTCGTTACTCAATGACTCTCTTCTAAAGCTTCATAGTATGACTCATAAGTTTGATCCCTCGATAGTTTGCACAATTTTGTGTCTCATTTGTTATTGCAAATAGGTACCACAATACTTTTCTTCTATTCATCTGACATTTCTTTCTTCTCAACACCTTGTTGAACAACTTCGTCAGCCAGTCAATGCCAATTTCCCCCATGCATTGCAAACCTCTATTTGGATATCATTTGGTCCTAAAGCCTTTCCTATCTTCATGTTTATCAAAGCTTATTTCAATTCTGGCATCCTAATCTTGGGAATGTATCTATGACCTCCGTCGTCACTTGTATCAATAGATCATTCTACCACTATATTCCTATTGTGTTTGTATTTAATAATTTTTGAAAATAGACTCTACATCTTTCATTGACCTCGCCATCCGTCACCAAGGCCCCTTGATCATCACTCTTAATGCATTTAATATGGTTTAGATCTGTACACTTTTTTTCTCTTATTTAGTAATTTGAAGATATCGTTTTCACCATCTTTTATTTCCAATTTATTGTATAGATTATTATATATCTTAAGTTTAGCTTTACTTACTATGTGTTTAGCATTTTTCTTAGCATTTTTATATTCTTCTAAGTTTTGATCGTTTCTATTGCATTGTTAAGTTTTACAATATGATCGTTTTTCACAAATGGCCTTCTAAATCTCATCATTCCACCACCAAGTTTCCTTATCGAAGTTTTTTTCCCTCTAAATTCTCCTAGAACTTAATTTTTTACTTTCGTGATACATTTAGCCATCTCATTTCATATTATATTGACATTATGTTTATGGTTTCATTTTCCTTCTTTAAATAATTTATCTCTAAATAAGTCCATTTTTTAATTTTTTAAATTCCACCACCTAGTTCTTGGACTCCCATTACTTTTTCCCCTTTTCCACCATGTCTTTATGTAGGCATCATGACCACGAGCCTATGTTGGATAGTCAAACTCTCTCCTGGGACTTGCGGTCTTTACATGATGTTCAATCTACTTTCTTAACTCTGAAGAAGTCTATTTGGCTTTTATGTATTCCACTTTTATATGTTATTAAATGTTCATCTCACTTTTTAAAGTCAGTGTTTGCTATTGCTAGATCGTAGGCCATAGCAAAATCTAGAATAGTCTCACCCATCTCATTTCTTTTCCCAAACCCATATCCCCTATCTACCCCTTCATATTCTCTATTATGCTTCCCTACATAATCATTTAGGTCCCCTCCTAAAAAGGTCATCTCTCCATTTGGTATGTCTTGGACTATTCCATCTATGTCCTCCCAAAATTCTCTTAATTCTATTATCTAATCCTACGTGTGGTACATAAGTGTTAATTACGTTAATTATCTATTCTTCTGATATAAGTTTACATTAACTACTTTATCTTTTAAATCTTTATCTACTATTATGCCTATGTCAATTCTATTATTATCCTTTCCTATATGCCATAGTTTATATCCATTTGTTTCTTTAGCTTTTTCTGTTTTCCATTTAATGTCCTATATACAAGCTATGTTTACTCTCATTTGTCTCATTGTATCCACTAACTTTTTACTCTTACTTGTCCTACATTTCATGTGGCTTAACATATCATATTTTCTTGGACTAGCTTCTTTATCCATGTTTGTCGAGGATGTCCGGTACAACTCGTTGCTTCTAGAGAACACCCTAGATACCCCTTGCTCATTTCTCATTGTACCTGGGTTTTGGTACAGCACGTCGCTTTTGGGAAATGCCCTAGCATAAGCAAATACTTTAAGTTTATCACGATGCACAATGAGTTTTGACAAAATTTTACATTGGCAACCGTGCCCCTTTACCCGAGCATAAGATGGATTAAGAGAAAGTTTAAGGTCATCACCCTTCTTAGACCTTATTATAATATATAATTATAACATATAATATAATATAATTTATATAGTATAACATAATATAATTTTTATAGTCTTATAAAATATTATAATAATATATGATATTATATTATAATATTATAATATATAATTAAAATTAAAATATAACATCAATTATATGCAATTCTTTTATATGATTATAACATAGTGATATATAGGTAATTTCTATATTATAATATATATAATATTATAAGATATAATATATTGGATAGCAATAATTAATATATATTTAATTTATATGATGAATATATGTAATATTAAGACATATAATATTATATTATATTATAATACTATATCGTATAATTTTCAAGATATATATCTTCCAAGCAATCCAAACAGTGGATAAGCATCATCTAGATCTCTTACTAGATGTCATCCAAACAGCAGACACTACTTTTCCTCTCGAAAATGCTCTTCATCTTTCTAAATCCTCTCACTCTAAATTGTGTCATTTCTCTCTCTCTCTCTCTAACGTATTTCTCTCCAATTATGCCATCTATATCTCTAATTAGTGTTCAGAAACACGACCTAAGAATGGATGGGCCGGGTTTGGGTAACATTGAACTGATCTGAGTACCTGGCCCTAACTGGGTAAGTGCTAACGAGCTAAAAAGGGTTAAAATAAAATAGAAAATCTAAAAAATAATAATATGAAAAGTCCGTGAATTATAATTAAACAAAAGCATCCATATGAGATTAAAAACATTCAAATATGAAAATCAATTTGTGCCCAGGAATTAATTCAAAAAAGAAGAGAAAATGTAAAAATAACTATTATGGCTAGAATACTTCCTAATATTTTTCAAAACAATAAAAAATATTAAGAAGCCTATTACTAATAAATTTCTTATTTTTTTAGATATTTTATAATTCTTTTAAGCTCCTCGCTTGACCACCCTACCTAGCCAAAACCGGTTACGGCCAGTGGTCATTTCTGGGCAATCCACCGGGTTTTGCGAAAACTGTCTCTAATTTCTTTCTCTCTAAACATATCTTATCTCTCTAGTTCATCGTTCTAGTCATACACCTACTCTATCTGACCATGTCATTTCTCTATCTAGATGCGTCTTTTTTCTCTTTTCCAAATATTATTTCTATATATTTTCTCTCTCCAACTATCCCTAACTACTTTGTGTTGCTAATCATTCCCTTTCTCTCTTTAACAATGTCATTTCTCACTTTGACAATGACCTCTCTCTCTCCCTCTCCTTGAGTCTTCTCTTTTTAATCATGCCCCTTCTATAACTCTTGTCTCTCTATAAATGTGCCCATTCTCTTTCCAATTGTATCTTTTTTCTCTCTCTATTAGTTTTTTTATTTTAAAATAATTTCTCTCTAATCGTATCGTTCATTTCTCTTCCCTCTCCCCTTGTGAAGCCAGGAAGTTTAACCTCTCTTAATGTTTGTTAAATCACTATAAAGTATTAGTATTTTTTATTTTGAAAAAAACTTGTGTGTATTTCAAAATAATAAATTTTTTTTATGATTTTTCCTAACTATATTTTGTAGATAAAGTTGTGGGTTTTTTGTCCCACATTAAAGATGAGAGAATTAATTGAGCTATATTAAGTGTAGACATTCTCATCGCATGCCTTATACTCTTAATACAAAACAGAGAATAATAGTGCATGTGCAGATCACGCGAAACGTATGACAAGCACATACATGGGCATGGGTGCAAGGATGCTTGATGGTGCACTTTGCACTTCACATCGACATGAGAGAGAGAGAGAGAGAGAGAGAGAGAGAGAGAGAGAGAGAGAGTGAGTGATTGAGCAGCGACTAAGGTATGAGACAAGTGTATCTGAAAACCAATTTAGTTTTATATCAAGAAGGTCAAAAACTAAGGCTATTTTTTCTTACTTAGGCAATTGATTGAGAAATTTAGGATGAAAGGAAAAGACCTCCACATGGTCTTTATTGATTTAGAAAAAGCTTATGATAGAGTACCTCGATATTTAATTTGGGGGGTGTTGGAAAATAAAAGAGTCTCCAGACACTACATTATCTTGGTAATAGATATATATGAGTACTGACTAGTGTACGAACAACTAGTAAAGAGACAAGTGAGTTTCCAATGACAATAGATGTATATCAAGGGTCAACATTTAGCCTGTACCTCTATCTTAGTTGTGGATGACTTAATTAGGCACCTATAGGACGAGGTACCGTAGTGCATGTTGTTCGTAGATGATATAGTTTTGATCAATGAGACCCACGACAGCATCACATAAAGTTAGAACTTTAGAGGGATGCTCTAGAATCCAAATGTTTTAAAATTAGCTAGACTAAGACATAGTATATTAAATATAAGTTTAGTAATAGTAGAAGTAGAGATGACGAAGTAGTTAAAATGGACAACCGAGAAGTACAAAAAAAACAGCATTTTTTATCTATTAGGTCGATAATCCAGGAAAATTGAGAGATTGAGAAAGAGGTCACACATAGAATTAGAGTTGAGTGGGCAAAGTGGAGATGGGCAACTAGAATTTTATGTGATTTCTGCATACCAATGAAGCTGAAGAACGAGTTTTATAAGACAGATGTAAGACCAGCTTTGCTCTATGGGGCTGAATGTTGGGCGGACAAAAAAAGAATATACCCATAAAATGAATGTAGCGGATATAAAGATATTGAGATGGATGAGTGGCCAGACCAGAAGGAATAGAATTCAAAATGAATCCATTCGGGAGAATTTAGATATGGCATCAACAGGCGATAAGATGAGAGAGAGAGTAGACTTAGGTGGATGGGCTATGTGTGGTACCGACCACGTATAACACCTATTAAGAGGTACGAGTTAGTTCATGTGGACGGACTTAAAAGGGCAAAAGGTGGGGCCAAAAAGACATGGTTAGAAGTAGTTCAGAAAGATATAAGGACTTATAGCCTCACTGAGGGTATAACCTTTAATAGAGGAGAATGACAAACCAAGATTCGTGTAGCCGACCTCAATTAATTGGAAAAAGGCTATGATGCTGATGATGATAATGATTGGCACAAAAGGCACCTCTAGCCTTAGTACGAGTCGGGATAGAGAATTGATATCTTTTTATGAGCTCAGCTCGTGTGGAGTACCCAACGGTCATTTAGCTGTTGATGAAATATAGGCTTGTAGCTATTGGTGGTGCATGTAACCACGACTACAATAAATGTGCAACGTCCTTGTGGCTTTATAAAATGACGTCCTTTTCTCATATGAGATAAAGACTTGAATAAACACTTTTGCTATTCTCTTAATACACCTTTCTCTATGAAATTCCAAGGATTATAACAAAGCTCTCATCTCTCTCTACTCGGTTTTCTCTCTTTCTCTCTCTAAACCATCATAAGACTCTGGTGTCTAATGTGTGGGCTTCAAGCTCGTGCGCATAGAGCATAAAAGAGACCTCTTAGTTTTCACATATCCCAAGGACGAGTTGCCCTTCTTAAGCACACCAATTACAGTATCGAATAGGCAAATATCATCTAGAGATAATGCCCTTCTTGTTTTCAAGCACTCAAGAGCACTATCTTGACGAAAAAGATAATGCTCTTGAGTACTTGAAAACAAGAAAGAATCAAACTATATTTTTTGAATTTGTACTACTTTTAGTCCCTTTTTACCCTACCAATTTCCAACATGAGGCATGATCATTGTATTCAAAAACTTCCAAGCAAGTTAGTAAACAAATATTCTATAACTCATAATTACCAACTATTTTAGTTTGTAGGGAACTAGAACTTCTATATTCCAAAGAATCCACAGCTTCCAATTACCAAGCTTTCCCTTAAGTCATTGCTTTAAAAAACTTATCGAGTCATCAGTAGTTGTTGAACTGTTGAGCTATATAACTTTTTCATATGTTTATCTAATTTCAAATAAATTTTCAGATTTTATCAAAATTTCAAATGCCCATGTCCAATCAGTGACAACTTTGTTTTTTTTTAAAAAAGAGAAGTTGGCATTATGTTATATTGACTAGTAAATATCCTGTGCATTGTACAGAATCTTAGAAATTTCATCTAATAGGATAATTAATAATATTAAAATCTAATAAACCAAACAGAAAAAAATATACTTTTATTAAAATGGAATGACAGATATATATGAAGAAAGAGATTAACAATTGCTCAAAATTAATGCTACAATAGATATCGGAGTAACGTATATGTGAAAGCATATTCTTTGCGCATGATTAAAAGCACTGACCAAACAAAAGAAAAACCATAAAAATTGTTAGATACAAAATATAAGAAATTAAAAAGCCGTACAAATGGGACAATGATTATTTCAATGTGTTTACTTAACTATTATGCATTAAGTTTATGGCAATTTCTTCTAAACCATTGCAAATTCAATGGAATAAATGGTCAAATTGTAGCGATGAGTTGATGAAAAAATTGTAAATAGAGAGAAAAGAGCCACCAGGAGAGAAGCAAGTACACAACATGTTAAAAAAAATACTCAATTAATGCCTATAACATTTACGTAAGAGAGACAAATCCTATTGAGTAATACTATCACAAAATAAATCGCATAATTTCTAAAAGAGACCAACCGAGGAAAATGTACTCAATACAGGCTCACATCAATTAAAATTAACCTAAAGAAACAACCATAAGGATATCATACTCACAAACTTGCTCCAACCCAACTTCTAGTGCATCACATGTTGCAAGAGGATCAAAGAGAACGTACCTAAAAACCTCGATATGGAACCTTAACAAGCGAGACATGGTAGATAAAATGATGAAGGAGACATTTCAGAAACATATAAGCCTCCATTTCTTTATTATAAAGGCTTGAAACATTTTCTTTCCTAATAAGAAAAAACATAGTGGAGGGACATTTGCACATTTAACCATACTTTCATTGCGTATCTCATTTATTAAAAAGGTGATTCCTATGAGATAAGTTTGAATCTTCCAAAAAAAAAGCCTCCTTCCTATAATTTTGATTCCCATGAGATAAGTTTGAATTTTTATTTATATCTCATAGATCTTTATACTTCTTAAAATGGGTGTGGGTAGAGAGGGAGAGATCTTTTTAAATTTCATCTTAACTTCCTCATTATTTAGCCTTTCTAACTTTGACTTGCCTTGATAATTAAAAGAGAGATACTATTAACTTTTGGTAGGCTTAGGGCTCGTTTGGCTCCCTGGATTCAAATTTCTGGAACTCACATTTCAAGGAAATGTGCCAATAAAGTTTGGATGCATTTTGATGGAGTGAGTAACACTTCCGTGGCAATTCACTTTTCCACCTTTTAAGCAAGTACCTGGAAATGTTAATTCCTCTGAAATAGGTGGAATTTATATTTCTTAGAAACGATGGACTTAAAATTTTTGCGGTAAATTGTATTGCACAAATATTTCGGGATCCGCTTAAAAGAAGAACGAAATGACTCTTGCTCACCGCGTGAAACCTTCTTGCTATATATATAGGGAAAATTACAAAAAACCCCCAAGACCACACTTTCTATGCAACTTACCCCCAATCTATTTTTTTCTCTTTTTCTTCTCCAAAACAAATTTTCTATGCAAATACCCTCCAATCGAAAATTTTCATTTTTTTTAGACAGATATACCCTTCCCATGCACAAAAATCATTTTGGACAGATTTGATGTTGACTTTTGAACCCCAATAGCACATTGTCGGAACGCACCATCACATTGCTGGAGCGCACAAGTGTCGGACCTCCCTTTGCAACTGCCGAACCGCCGATCGCAACTTACGAACCACCCTTTTCAATTGTCGGACCGCACTTTACACAGTGTCGGAGCCCTACTGCTGGACCACACTTTACACAGTGCAAAAACCTTACATACCGAACCGAACTTTACACAGTGTCGGAGCGCTACTACAGGACCGCACTTACAAGGTGCCGGAGCCCCCTATTTTGGTGGGATAGAGGAGAGAGAGGCGTGGGTAAGTTAAAGTATGGGAGGGTAGTTTAGGTATTTTTTATTTTTTATTTTGATTGGGGGAGTTTTTGCATAGAAAGTATATTTTGGAGAAAAAAGTGAGAAAAAGTTAGGTTGGGGGTAAGTTGCATAGAAAGTGTAGTTTTCGGAGTTTTTTTGTAATTTTTCTTAATATATAAATAATACATTATTTTATACTATATGACATTATGAAAAATAAAAATATACCTTATACCAGCTGCTTTAAAATCCTTCAATTTTTAGGATATTTATCATATATTCTCAAAAGTTAGGGCCCTCTTTTATTCCTGCAACACGTGTCCTCCCTTTACTTTCAAATTTTAATATTCCAAGAAAAATGAAAATATGCCTTATACTAATTGCCTTTAAATCTTTTTATTTATAGAACATTTATCCTACATTCTCTTAGAAGAGAGAGTCTGCTATTATTTTTGTAACATGCGTCCAATCCTTAACTTTGGCTTAATAATATAGTGTAGAGAAATTTAAATATACTTTACACACTAATTTACCATTATGTTATGATAATTATACAATTGAATTATATTTGATGATGTTATTATTATTTTTTATGTAATTTGACAATATAAATTTTATATGATGTTTTATAACGTTACATACAATTTTGTTAGAACAAAATAAGTACTACATCATATTATTATAATTACAACTATGATTAATTCAAATACAAATATTTTTACTCTTCTTGAAACTAAATAATTAATTATATTTGAGATAGAGGGAGAGAGGTCCTAAAATAATGGAAAGAGAGAATTTAGAGAGAGGTGATAATCCTAAATTTAATAGAGAGAGACATATGAGGAGAGAGAAAGAATGAGATGAGGGTGTGAGAAGAAATGAGTGGAGAGGGAGAGAGAGAGGGCGTGAGATGGAATAGTTGGAGAGAGAGAGGGCATGAGAGGGGAGATGATATGGACAGAGAGAAAAAGAGGGGATTATGGAGAGAAGGGGGATTAAAGAGAGGAGGGCGTGAGAGAATTACGTTGGGGGGAGAGAGGCAGTTAGGAAAATTTTAGATGCCCCTCACCCAAAATAAACTTTGTAGACATCCTATCCCCTAGTGCTTTCAGTATCACACTCTCAACCGCAAAACTGTTTTTTTTTGCTTGTAACCCAGTCAAAAAGTCAACATATTTGAGACTAAACTACCATTCCCCTCTCTCTTTCTCTCTCTTTACTCACCCCGTATCTCTCTAATCGGCCTCTCTTTAACCCCTCTCTCTACCCGGCCTCTCTCTCTCTACCCACCCTCTCTTTCTTTCTCTTTCTCTCTTTTTTTTTAACATTAGATAGTATTTATAAGGGATTCTACGGCTTCAATGGCTTTGGGGGTCCTCCATTGGTTGAGGGTGGACCTTCTGGTTATCGTTTTCTTCAGAGGTTTGAATAGCATCACTGTTGTCTTCTAAGGAGTTGTTAGAGTTTGAGCTAGGGTTTTCATAAGATAAAACACGTATGGACCTAAACCTACAGACTTTAGCAAAATAGTGGATTATGCTAGTTATATTGGATGCAGGCTTTGTACTGTCCATTCAAGAAAGACAGCTCAAGGCTTTAGCATAAGATGAGACTCATGCCTGAGTTGAAGGAGGGCTGAACCTTAAACAATGCAACGCAAACAGCAAGAGATCTTAGAAATCTACCATTAAAGGTGAAGATCGCAAGCTTGTGATACAAGAAATGTAAAAGACAAGGCGCTTCAGAGACTCAATTTGGTCGATTTCCTTTGATTTTGTGCCTTGAGAACCCAGAGGCTTTTGAATGGTTTTTTTTGTTCTTTTCCTCCAATGTGGAAACCGCTTATGCTTGAGAGTGGTGTTTTTATTTCTTCCCCGCCCTTCCATCTCTCTCTCTCTCTCTAAAATTTTATCTTTTTCTCTCTCACAACTCTATTCCTCTCTCTTTCTAAAAGTCTCTTTTATCAAAGTCGCTCTCTCTCTTTTCAGAGTTCAGACCAACCTACCTCTTTCTCTCTCTCTCGCTCTCTAACCCTCTAAAAATGAGCCATGGAGGAGAGTAGAGTAGAAAGAAAGAGAAAGGACAAGTAGAAAGAGAGGGAGAGAGAGAGAGAGAGAGAGAGAGAGAGAGAGAGAGCGGGTAGAGAGAGGGGGTAGAGAAAGAGAGGCCGGTTAGAGAGGGGGTATAGAGAGAGGACGAGTAGAGAGAGAAAACGAGAGGGGAAATGTAGTTCCAAATATGTTGATTTTTTTACTAAGGGTATAAAAGAAAAGAAACAATATTGGAGTTGAGAGTGTGATAGTAAAAGTATTATGGCGTAGGATGTCTATAAAGTTCATTTTCGAGAGATATCTATAGTTTTCCCTTTTTTAAAAAAAAAACTCATAAAATCTTGAGCTAGAGAAAAATAAAGGAGAAATCTCAAAAAATTAAGAAATATGAGGAAGATAAAGACATTTAAAGAAGAAGATAATACGTGAATATGCATTATGTAATGAAACCTAAAGTAATCTTAAAAAGAGAGAGAGTTTTCATATCAAATAAGAGAGAGAAATAGTCATTAAAGAAACTAATTGAGGACAAAGCAGGTATTACGTAAAAAATAAAAAGACAAAAGAAGAAGAGAATGACACCTTTTTTAAAATAAGAAGGGTCATATTATCGCTTAATACATAATAATGATAATAATAATAGATAAACAGATAAATAAGTATCACGATAAATACATTTTGAAGCTTTGATAATCACACTTATATTGAAGTATTAAATAGAGAATTTATGTTTATGTTTTCTAAAAAATTGTTATTATAGGAATCCTTCATAGTTTTGTATATTAAGTTCATACCTTTTTTGTCTTTTTTTCTTTTTATTTTTCTAAAATGCTATCACTTCTGACTTAGAAGGTTTGAAGTGACAACGACGTCATATCAAGTCCATGAATTCTTCAATTATTGGCTTCAAGTCTTTAAGGTCCAAATTTCGGACCTTCAAAGTCTGAAATGAACTTTAGAACTTGATTGTATACCTTTAAGATCCCAAAAAGGAATTTTGAGAGTTAATTTCAAATCTTGAAGATCCGAAGTTAAGAGGATTTGAAGTCAAGAATCATATTACAACTACGAATCTTCAAGGTCAAAATCAAGATATTTATATCTCGATTTTTGTAATTTGAAGATCCAAAGGAAAGACTTTCAAGAATTTTGGTGGTCCTTTAGACCTTCAAGGTCGAAGTCAGACTTGTAAGTCAACCTTGAAGATCGGAAGTCAAGACTACCAAGAATTTGGTTATTCTTTACGTCCTTCAAGGTATGAAATTGTGTCATTGTGGGAGAAAAGGATGGAAAAATGAGTATGAACATAAAATACAAAAAACAAAGAGAATTTTAATTATAACAAAATTTTAAGAAACATGAGCATAAATTTCTCTAATAAAATCTTATGACTTTTAGTTGGGATTTTAAAATTTTCCCTATTTATCTTGAGAGTTAAAACTATTATGACACCTTTGTTACATGTAAACTACTCATGTCGAAAATATACTCTTACCCCTGGTTAATAATTTCCGGGTATTATATTATGTTACATATATATACTCTTAGGTCTAGTATATCTATAATATACTCTTAGACCTTATGGTTTCATAATATACTCTTAGACCTAATAACTCCAAAAATATACCCTTGGACCCTATGACGGGAAAAAATGCTACTAGACCTTTCACAACCGGCATGTATAGCGTAATCCTTCGGGAGCAGTATACTTATTCTCTTGCTAGATCATACCATGACAAAGGATCCACTTTTAATATTTTAGCGTACCGGAGGAACCAACATATACCACCCCACCTTATGGGTTGTTTGGGATATTAGGATATACAAATCCAGGTTTTGTATCTCCAAGTTTTGATGGCCTAAGGTCGTTTGGGTGTAGTTTTCGAAATCATATTGTAGATATCCACATCCTCAAAACCTCTCATATCCAGCATTTACTCATTCCAAAAAAACCTTGGAATGAGCAAATGCAAGGTTCTGAAAAAGCTAGCTTTGGCATTGGGACAGATACTTCCTTCTCTTTTTCTTTCTCCCTCCACATAATAATGATATTATTCTATAGTTATAATATTATATATTTACTATTATTATTATTATTATTATTATTATTATTATTATTATTATTATTATTATTATTATTATTATTATTATTATTATTATTATTATTATTATTATTATTATTATTATTATTATTATTATTACTATTATTATTATTATTATTATTATTATTATTATTATTATTATTATTATTATTATTATTATTATTATTATTATTCCAACTATTTATCATTAAATATCATCAACATGATTAATATTGGTATTAATATAGTAATTTTATATTGTACTCATAACATATAATATCATTATTTTTTTATTTGATATTATGTTCTTAAATTAATATATTAATCGCATATTATGTGAATATTAAAATATTGTATATTTTATTGTAATATTTATTAATATTATACTAAAACAATTAAAATTAAATTAAATAATTATATCATCATTATAATTATGATTATAAAATTATAATCATAATTATATAATGACAGGGCGCGTGGCTCCAGAGGAAGGCGGCAACGGTACAGAGAGCTGGTATTGACATAATATTTTAATGTTATAAGGGGTCGTGAGTTCCGTCCCAAATGATCGTTCTATCTTGTTCCGTCCCAAATGGTCATTTGGGACAAAACTCACGAGCCGGAATTAAAATATACAATATTTTACTATTCACATGATACAGTATTAACATAATATAATAGTCAAAGATTATTAATCAAGGGGTAAGAGTATATTTTTGAAATGAGTAGTTTAACTGTTTTGGACCTCACTATTGTTTTGGGGGATTATTTTGGATGTTTCCTTTCAATGTATTTCTATTTCCTTATCTAGTTTTGGTTTTTCTTGGTACATGTCTAATGTTTGTGTACCTAATGCTTGGTCTGAGAAGGAGGCATTCCTTAGGTCTCTCTCAAACATTATGGATCAGTGTGATATGCCTTGGTGTGATGTTGGAGATTTTAATCATGTGAAACGACCTCAGGAAGTCTTGTCCTCACCTCCAATCACACCTCAGATGACCTTATTTGACAATTTCATCAACGCTTATGGTCTGTTAGACCCGAAATTGTTGGTACCAATTTCACTTGATCCAACAATTATGTTTCCAACCCTAAAATGTCAAAATTTGATAGATTTTTACTCTTAGTGGGATGGGAAGATGCTTTCCCAAAATTGTTGGTAAATCTCTGGCTCCGGTAGTGGGGGATTCCCGGTCTAATTGCACTGCTAGAGATGGCCAGGTTTCGTGCTATCCCCAAAACTGAAATTTCTCAAGAGTAATCTTAGAGATTGTGGTAGAAGTAGATTTGGTGATCTAGGGAGCAAAATTAGTGCCTTGGTCCATGATCTTGACTCTTTGAATAGTCTAGAACAAAATGGTGGTGGTCTCCCTCTGAATCTCAATTTGGAGAGAGATTCGAAAAAAGGGACTTTGGAAGATATGTTTCTTATGGAAGAGATCTTCTGATTTAGATCGAAATGGATCAAGAAGGGGGATTATAACACAAAATATTTCCATGTGATTACAAACTCAAGGGCTAGATGTAATAGTTTAAGTGGTGTTGACTGTGCCAATTCCTATGCCGTTGGGGATGCTATTGTCGACCATTTTGGTTCTGCCTTCTCCTCGAAAGCCATACTTCCTTTTGATCTGAAAGACATTCCTTTCAAGACCTTGAGCCATGATGTTGTTGTGGGTTTAGAGGCTAAATTTTCTTTGGAAGAGTTCAAAAACGCTGTTTTCAAGCTCCCTATGGATAAAGCCCCTAGTCTGAATGGCTTTCCTCTAATTCTTTACTATGAATTTTGAGATGTCATCAAAGTTAATTTTATGTGTTGAATTAATCAGTTATATCATGATCGTTAACTCCACTTTTATCTCCCTTCTCCCTAAAAAGTCCTCTATTCTCCCTCACCAAGATATTAGACCTATCGGTTTACTGTCACAGCTATAAGATTTTAGCTTAGACTCTTGTTAATCGTCTATGGTTAGTACTACGCGAGATCATTGAGGGACCTCTGACAGCGTTCATCAAGGATAGATTCATTAGGGATGGTATTATCCTGGCTCATGAGACCATTCATACCATATCTAATTCTGGGTCTAAAGGTCTATTACTCAACATAGATTTTGAAAAGGCCTATGATCGGGTTGAATGGGATTTATTTGACAAAGTTATGGAACTTATGGGTTTTGGAAGTAGATGGAGACGTTGGATCTCTGGCCCCATTTTTCGGTTCTAGTCAAAGGCAAAGCTACTATCTAATTTTAAAGCTTCAAGAGATCTTCGGCAAGGATATCATCTTTCTCCTTTTCTTTTTACTATTGTGGTGGAGACCTTCAATAAAATGTTGCAGGGTTCTGGTATGATCAAAGACTTAACTTCTTTGCCTCATGGTCTGACCCTGAGCCATTTACAGTATGCCGACGATACACTTCTACTCCTTGATGATGCTCAAGAGAATATTCAAAATGTTGGGCTTTTCTTAAAAATCTATGAGCTTGTGTCAGGTGCTCGCTTAAATATGGCTAAGTCCCAATCAATTGGAATTAATTGTAATGCCGAGGAGGTCTCAGAGTGGGCCAGATCGTTGGATTGCAAGGTTGAATACTTCCCAACCAAATACCTGGGGTTACTTCTGATTGATGGCAGGGCTCATAGATCTCTATGGAATCCACTCATTCAGAGTGCAGAATATAAGTTGGATGGTTAGAAAAGAAGATTTTTGTCTTTTGCAAGAAGGACAACTCTCATAAAGGTCACTATTTCTACCTTGTCTATTTACTATCTTTCTCTTTTTCAAGCTTCTGATGTGATTATTTTTAAGATTGAGTAGTGAATGCGTAACTTCCTCTGGTCTGGTACTCAACAGAAAAAGAAATTCCACCTTTTGAAGTGGGAACGTATTTGTCTTCCTAAAAATGAAGGTGCCCTAAGGATTCGCCGCTTGAAAGCTGTTAATGAAGCCGTGCTAACTAACTGGTGGTGGCGCCTTTCGATTCATTGTTCTCAATTATGGGCTCGAGTCCTTATTGGCAAATATGGGATAGATCCAGATGGTGAGTTTAGGACTCGTCGTAATATGAGGTCTAGCCCTTTTCTGGTTTGGAGGGGTATCAATGCAGTGCGCCCTCCATTCTCAAGGCATTTTAGAATGCTTCTAGGAGATGGAAGACGGACTAGATTTTGGCACGACAAGTGGCTAGGGGATTATCCCCTAAAGGCCATGTATCCAGATGTTTATAGATGATCGACTCAAAAGCATGAAGTTGTTGTAAATTTGGTTACCCTTGTTGGTAACAGGCCACTTTGGAACATTGTTTTAGATGTTATAAGGGTGGCCCACCAGGTTGTAGATCAAATGACCTCTCTGCTCTCTGCTATTTGCAGTCTTTGCTTCTTTCCTTGGCAAGAAGACAGATTGATCCGGTCCTTGGAGGCCAATGGTTCATTTTTGGTTTGATCCTTATATCAGATCCTCTTAAAAAACAGTTACATTGCTGATAGGTCCCATTTAGCTAAGTTATGGGATTGTAAATCCCCTTCCAGGGTTAAATCCTTTTCCATTGTCTGCTTACCATTGACCAATTATGGAGGAGAGGTATGGTCATAACTAATGTCTGCATTATGTGTAAGTGGAATGAAGAAAACATCAACCATATTTTCATTCATTTTGTGGTGGCTGACCACATGTGGACGTGGCTGGGATCTTTGTCTCAGTGGACCTTCCCACAGCCAGAACACATTTCTGATATGATGCATCAAGTGTGGTCACCACCTTTCTCTGCAGTTGGCATCAAATTATGAAGGATTGCGGTCATGGCCTCCTTATGAAATTTGTGGAAAGAAAGAAATCTCAGCACTTTTGAGAGTAGTAGCAAGGACTTCCAATCTCTCTGTACTGCGTGGGCCTATGCCTTTCTCCCCCCTCAAGGCGATATCTAAAGAGATGCTTTTTACCAATTTCAAAGAACTTTTGTTCTATAAAAAATGGCGTCCACATTGTGTGTATTCTTAGGTCAGGCCTTCGAAAGGTGGGGTTAAGCTTAATTTAGATGGGAGTCTTCGTCCGAATGCTTGGGCTATGGGGGTCTACTCATGAGTCATAATGGGGACACCATTTGGTCCTACTTCGGCTCCTTGCATTCTTGTGAGATAAATGAAGCAAAATTATGGGCCTTGTTTCGTGGAGTACAAAGGCTTTCTCTTGTGCACAATAAAGTTATAATTGATGGGGACTCAGCTAATGTTATCAAGTGTGCTGCAACCCAGCTTCTACTCCTTGGAACCTGTGTTCGATTATGGATGCCATTTTACTCTCTTTAGGGTCGCGTGAGGCATCTTTCTGCCATGTCCATCGGGGCTTCAACTCAAATGTTGATGCTTTTGTAAACCAAGCCTCGAGACTTCCTTAACGGCCTCTAATCCCCAATTTCTTTTTTCTCTTCTTTTTCTTCTCTCATGTTTTACTTTGTTTATGTTGTTGCCTTGTTTCATTTTCATTATCTTAATGAAATCCTCATAAAGTTTCCAAAAAAAAAAAAAAAAAGGCTGGCTTGAGCTTTGCTCTAGCGGCTTGGCCTTTTTGGCCCACTCTAGTCCAAGCTAGCCTAGTAAACTCAAATAAATAGAAGAAAAAATAAGAAAGGGGCACTTGAGCTGGTTAAAAATGATCATTTTTCCGCGTCGAATCAATCTTTAGTCTAGTGTCCCGAAACTTTAGGAGCAACCAAAGAATGATAAAAATGTTGAGATTCATCCAACAAATAACAATAATGCCCTCAAAGGTGCACAATGCATATTCTACCCTTATTTTAAGGATGCATTTTCTATAAGGCCTAGGGCTTATGAAAAAAAAAGTAAAGCCCCAGGTAAGAAAACTTGTCTAGAAGACATATTGAGCATGGAAAACCTCTATGACAAAACTAAAATCATATTTTCGCTACTGATTATGAAATTTGTAGCTAAAAAATAGTACAAATCTTGTAGATATGTGAACACTTAAAAATGGATAGTCTACATAATGTTAAGGCTTTGATTGATTTTTTTAAAACAACCATAATAGTCAAAGTCCATGATGATCGATTCAAAGGTGTTTCAACACTTAAACTACAATTTTTGGTGAGTTTTAACCTCTTTTTCTTATTTTAAAGTAAGTTGTATAAGACAGACCCTAAACAATCAAAGTAAGGTACACCTTCAAATTGTTTCAAAATATGTTGTTTCAGTATTGGAAATTTGCATGATGGCCTGAAAATTTATTTTCATCTCTAATGATAAAATTGAAAGTTTTGAAAATTGGGTAGATCAAGTAGATCTATGTACACTTTAAAATCTTAAAGATTGATGGTCTAGAAAATACATTACAAGATGCACTATTTCCAAGACCTAAATCCATTTTTTTTCATGTCCATACATATTGAGGTTGAGATGATGGATTTGAAGACTTTGGGCATCGAAAGGCCTCACCCTTATATAAACTTTTCCTAAAATCAATTACTTATTTTTACACATGTTTTTATATTGTAACCCTCTTTTTCATATTATTTTTGTTTTCTATAATATTAATCAGGGATTTAAAAATCGGTGAGTCGACCCGGAATCGCCCAGGTCGACACGAAAATCGAACACCTCATGTCGCTTCCTATCCAATACTGGAAATCGGGCGTGCCTAGAGAGAAATCACTGGTTCTCGGAGATTTGCAACAGTGAATCGAGCGAACAGACACAATGACACAGCTACCTCTACATGTGGCAGCCCTTATTACCAACACATGGTGCCTCAAAACCTCCGGACGACAGCTTACATGTGGTAGAACCTCACGCCTGCCGAAATATAGCTGCACGTAGCACCCGCCCTTGTGCTTTAACGCGTGTACTTCGTTTTTTATTCCAAAGCTATTTATAGAGAGTCCTTGCGTACTTCATTTTCTATTCCACGGCTATTTATAGAGAGAATCCTTACGCTCGTCCTTCGATGTGGGACTGATATAAGAGTTGATGTAGCAATATAATGTATACATTTATTACGGAAAGAAAAATATCTTATGGTGATGTGGGGCAGTCGGTTATCTCAATTGATAATCAGTTAACTTGTCTCAAGTTTGAAACCCTCCGGGCGTCATCTAGTGCTTTATTTTTATTTCTTAAAAAAAATAAAAGGAAAAAATATTGTTTTATTTTTATTTAAAAAAATAAAAGGAAAAAAATAGTGTTATAAAAATAAAAAAAATTTAAAAGATAAAAATAAAAAAAATTTAAAAAGAAAAAATAGTGTTTTATTTTTATTTTAAAAAAAATAAAAGGAAAAAATAGTGTTATAAAAAAGCATAAAATAAAATAAAAAAATATAAAAGGTAATACAATAAGCATTGTTTGTAAAAAGAAAGTAATACAACATCTTTTCATTTTTCTTGTCAAAAAAAAAAAAAGTAATATAACAAGTATTTCTTGTCAAAAAAATAAAATAAAAGGTAATACAGCAATAAAAAAAAAATGCAGTGCAACATCTTCTTAATTTTCTTGTCAAAAAATAAAATAAAAAGTAATACAACAAGTACCATATTTTTCTTGTAAAAAAAAAACATAATACAACAAGTATTTATTGTAAAAAAAATTAAAGTTATTTATTAATACAACAAATATTTCTTAATACAATCTCAGAATAAATGATGTAATTATAGTTTTTATTTTTATAACATGGTGAGCTTTAACATAAATTTAGGAATATTAATTTAAAGATAGGGTTCATAAAATGAGGGCATTTGAAATCTCTCTCTCTCTCTACTAACAATCTCTTCCATCAAATTTATTTTAAAAAATTAAAGTGTTATTGATTCTAATAATTTCTACATTGATAACCAAATCTTTTATTTTATTTATTAATTTATTTTCATTATAAATCATGTAATGTACTATTTTTCTTACTGTTATCAATAATATATTATAAATTAGATGATATTATAAGATATTTTGGATTTGCTATTAGTTGCATAATAAAATAATTATAAAATATAAACCAACAATTTCAATTTCAGTATATAATATTATAGTTAGTTAAATTGTAATAATTTTGGATTATAGTTAGTTGGGTTGTAATAATTTGGGTTCTTTTAGCGGATTAAGGTTTTCTGCAGATTCGAGATTTTAGTGGTCATTTTTTTATTGATTTAATCCATTATTTATTGTAGTCCATGTATGATTATATACTTCATAAATATACTTCATACATGATAATTCTATGATTTTTCTTTTGTGTGATACAAATTTAATGGTCAAGATAAGTTCAAACAGGGAAAAAACATCTTAATATTCATAAATTGATGAAAAAAATGAAAGTTAATAATATAGTACAAGCATTTTTTATTAGATTCCTAAAAAAAAATATTTATAATGAATTTTAATAAATGTTTTGGATTTTTTTTAAGACTTAATTCGACCGATTCCCGATCCGGATCGCCGATTCACTAATCCATATGGGTTTTTGAGGTGCCTGATTCGAAGCACCGATCTGTTTTTTAAACCATTGGCATTAATTAAGTAGGCTTGGCCGATTCGAAACCCACAAGCATCCGGGTCTGATCCCCAAGCTAGGTTTTTAAACACCAATAAAAATTAACGGAGTAATGATCCTATACGACCCTTCCTCACCTATGTGTAGGATCTTAAAGGATCACCATTAAAGTTGGCACGGATTTTTAAAAAAATTATCTCATAAGTGTGGGACTTTATTTTTTTATAGATCCATGTCAAATTTAATAGTGATCTTTTCAAATTCTACATATATAGTTGGGGAGGTTCTTAGAGGATCATTTCTCAAAATAACATCCCCTCCAAAATTGTGATATGTGCAGGTAGACGAATTGGAATTTGAATATCTCAAATTCTCGATTGATAACTCTATTCCAATTCAAAGCCCTCCTAAATTTAAACAATCCAAGAATCGTCCAAATCTCGATGGGGCCAACGAAATTTCGCTTCATTTCGGCTCGAAATACAAAATTGTGCAGGATTTACGAAATCATGGACGGAGAGTTGAGGAGACGGCGAGGAATTGAAAGCCACGCGAGGATTAGCGCGTCGCGTTTGGCGGCGCGTGCACATTCATATAACGGATGTTAACTGTCTCATAACATAGCATCTAATGATGAAAATGTTTACATAAAGGTCAGGCCATAAATAATCAAAGACGCATCTCAAAAATTGATTCGAAAAGATGGTTTCGATACTAAAAAAACTCTAAAATCTATCGTCTTTGATCTCAAGATAGCTGAACATAAAAAAATGAATTTAAATCTTAAAAATAATGTATTTTATAATATATTTTTTAAACTGTCAATTCTTAATATTTTGAAGCAATGGTTTAAAAAACGGATCGGTGATCCGGATCGGCGAATCGACGATTCGGATCGGAAATCGGGTGAATCGATCAGAATAAAGCTTAAAACAAATCCGTAAAAATTATTAAAATTCATTATAAATATTATTTTTTAGGAATTCAATAAGAAATGAGGGTACTCCATTAAGAATTTTCATGTTTTTGAATAAATATGCGAATATTGATATGTTCTGTCCCTGCATGAACCGCCATTCAGCATTTAATTTACATCACACAAAAGGATAAACATAAAATTATCATGGAATAAGTATATCAACATACATGGACTACAATAAAGCATAAAATTAGTAACATATGATCTAAAAATAAAATGATAGACGACGTTATTGTTCTTCTTGGTCACGCTGGTGCCATTGATTGAATTCGTTTAACAATTCATTAATTCGATCTAAAAACGAATTATCGATATTAGCAAGCGTCTGACTATTCCCAAATCCTTGAGTGTTAGTGTTTTGTTGTATTCCCAATCTAAAATATCCGAAGATTGTCCATCCTTCATGTTCACCTGTACTGTCGTGCTCCTCCCTACACTGTTGCTGTTGGGACTCGATATGTGAATGATATGGCTGGGATAGGGTGGCCTCAGAATCATCATCTCTCTCATTTTCTCTTTGAATAATATGGATTAAAAAAAAAAAAATAACAAATTTTCAAAAAAATCGATCATGGATTTAAAAAAAAAATCACAAATTTTCAAAAAATTCTATCATGGATTACAAAAAAAAATTCGATCATGGATTAAAAAAAAAAAATCACAAATTTTCAAAAAATTCAATCATGGATTACAAAAAATTTGATCATGGATTACATAACATTCGATCATGGATTACATAAAATTCGATCATGGATTACAAAAAAAACAAACAAAAAATTCAATCGTGGATTACAAAAAAAGAAAAAAACAATTCGATCATGGATTACAAAAAATTCAATCATGGATTAGAAAAAACTCTATCATGGGGTACAAAAAAAACAAAAAACAAAAAATTCGATCATGGATTACAAAAAAAAAAGCAAACATTTCGATCATGGATTACAAAAAAAAAAACAAACATTTCGATCATGGATTACAAAACATTCGATCATGGATTACAAAATATTCTATCATGGGTTACAAAAAACAAAAAAAAAAAAAAAAAAAATCGATCATGGATTACAAGAAAAAAAAACAAACATTTTGATCATGGATTACAAAAAAGTCGATCATGGATTACAGAAAATTCTATCATGGATTACAAAAAATTCGATCATGGATTACATAAAATTCGATCATGGATTACAAAAAAAAAAACAAAAAAAAACAAAAAATTCGATCGTGGATTACAAAAAAAGAAAAAAACAATTAGATCATGGATTACAAAAAATTCAATCATGGATTACAAAAAACTCTATCATGGGTTACATAAAAAACAAAAAACAAAAAATTCGATCATGGATTACAAAAAAAAAAACAAACATTTCGATCATGGATTACAAAAAAAAAAAAAAACATTTCGATCATGGATTACAAAACATTCGATCATGGATTACAAAAAATTCTATCATGGGTTACAAAAATAAAAAATAAAAAATAAAATTCGATCATTGATTACAAGAAAAAAAAACGAACATTTCGATCATGGTTTACAAAAAATTCGATCATGGATTACAAAAAATTCTATCATGGGTTACAAAAAAAAAAAAAGAACAAAAAATTCGATCATGGATTACATACAAAAAAAAAAAAAAAAAAAATTCGATCATGGATTACAAAACAATCGATCAAGTATTACAAAACATTCGATCATAGATTACAAAAAAAAAAAAAAATTTCCCGTTCTTCACATAGCCATTTTACATAAGCAACTTTAACTCAAAAATCCACCTCTAAGTGAATAAATTACATCCAATTGAGTATATTTTCTGATAAACAACAATATAAGGAATCAAAACCCTAAATTTTTAACACATTATTTCTAATATATCATGAAAACAAAATCAAAAGGCGGAAAAAAAAAAAAAAAACAGCGGAATTTTGGTTCCGCAGACATCTCAGTGTTCATCTCAAATTTCATGCTGTAATTGACCAGATTACGTAAAATTGAAAATTTTAAATCATACTAGACACAATAAAGATTAAAAACCCTAATTATTGAACTCATTATGTTCAAAATATGCCGTGAAATAAATCAAATGGCGGAAAAAAAAAAAAACCCAAACTTCTTACCTGATTTTGTGAATCGAAGCCTTCAATCTCCAAAAAACTCTGTTTTTCTCAACGATTATCACAAATTAGTAACAAAAGGTTTTGATTCACAGCTTTACGATCAAAATGCCTACAAATTTTGAAAGATTCATGCCCTATTTGGCATGAAACTTTCAGAAAAGGCGGAAACCCTAAAAAAGCAAGTTTCGTGATCCAAAAACACCAAATTTTTCAACCATTTAATCCTTGAAAAAGCTGAATAAAGCTGTTTACAGCCTGCAAATTAGATCACATGCCAAAAAAACAAGAAAAATGATCAAAAAATGACAAATTTCAAAAAATCCCGTGAAAAACATTGTGCAACCCTTGTTCTTCACGGACTTGCCGATTCCGCACAATAACTCGGCGAGTCACTGTGCAGAATCGTCCGGTTCTCTCTAGAACCGGACGATTTTCGATTTTTTAACCGATACGATCCCCTTTTTGCGATTTCTGAGTCGAACCGGGCGAGTCCGGTTCGACTCGGCGTTTTTTAAAACACTGTTTTGAAGTATTAGTAGATCTATTTGATCTATACTATTTTTAAAGCTTGAAATTTTTTAAGTCAAAAATGAAAATAACTTTATAAGCAATCATAAAAATTTTCAATATTGAAACAACATATTTCGATAAGATTTAAAAATGTACTTTACTTTGATTGTTCAAGGCTCTGCCTTATACGGAGTCACTATCAAAGCTTGGCTCTAGCCGATAGCCAAGCAATAAGCTTGGCTACTTCGAAGCACTTGATAAGGGCGTCGCCACCCACTTGAGCTGTATGTAGGGAACTCTCACGTGCAGGGGGAACTCGCACTTGCTGTTCTTAGGGGGGAGAGCTTGTAGGAGCCATACCATACCATATATTTGGAGCTTATTGGATGTATAAATTAAAGCCCTCTATACTATGCTCCAATGGGAGCATATATTGTACATTTACTCCGTCACTCAAAAGACATACTTGTGAGGATTTTTTTTAAACTAAAATTTGGAAAACGCCTTACGAATCCCTAGATAATTATTTTTGACACTTTGATCTCGCCTTCATAATTTGGATGGTCAATTTTGAGACATTATTATTTTTACTACATAGGGCATGAATCCTTTTTTTTTTTTTTTTTTTTTTTAAAGATGGTATATAGGTTGAAGATATCCCCAAAATTTTCAATCCAAAAATTACACCTATATTGGGTTTTGTGCATAGGGAGTAGTAAATGGATGGTTATTCCCGTCGGAGTGGAAAATATTTTGGCAGAAACAAAAAACAAAATAAAAGTAGAAATAAATTAAAAACACATTGAAAATAAAATATTGGAAACCAATATCTAAAAAATAACTAAAGATGTGTCCGAGACTTTTGGTTTTGATAAAAAAAAAAATATTACGGCTTTTAATCAATGTGATAGGAACATGTTGCGACAAACTTGAATGACTTCAGTGGAACAGTGAGAGAAAGAGAGACAGAGATCATATATTTTAGGTTAAAAAACCGCCCAAGTTTAGACATTCCTCTTTTCATGATTGAAAAAGGTTTATATAAAGATGCTACTTTATAATGTAGAACTAAAGATGCATCTCAAAAATCCATCGAAAAGGGTAATTTTAATGTTGAAAAACCCTTTGATTGATCATCTCGACATCGAGATATATGATTATGAAAAATAAAAAGATTTTAAGTCTTAGAAATAGTGCATTTTACAATATATTATCTACAACGTCCATTTTCAAGATTTTCATATATTTATAGATCTACTTGATTTTAACCATTTTTAACGTTTATAATTTTATAATTAGATATAAAAATAGATTTTGTGATAATCCTAAAAACATTTTACAATCAAAATTGTATACCATGATAAAATTTGAAGGTGCACCTTACCTCTACACTGATGCATCCGTATGCCAACCGCACCCTTCATGTTTTGGTTTTTTATCCAACAAATTGATACAACGGTTTAATATAGAGCTTAAATACAAGCAACTCGAATTACTAGTTTCTCTCCTTAATAATAGAGAGAGAGAGAGAGAGAGAAAAATTGGAAGAACGGCGGATCTGATTCTTAGGCTCAAAGAATCATGATGTTTTGATGAAAATACCTCATCAAAGCCTCAATTTAGTGCAAATAAACTAGCTTTTTTTTATCAAAAATAAAGAGTCAAATGACTTGTACTCAAGTAGTGTATCAGTAAAAGGGTATGGGCCTCCTAAAGAGATTGACGTATCAAAACCTGCCCATTGCGCACTGCAAACCCCTTGTTCAAACCTGGAATCTTTCTTCGGAGGTGGAGACATTCATTGTTCCTTTGCAGCCACAAACATATTTTTAAGTATGGACTTCTTCCTCCAATGAGTTGTTCGGTTAGAGCATGGGATTTCATTCGGCAATAGGGGACTTTGCAGCATAGGTTCATAACAATATGGTTTTCAAAATGCCATCCCAAAGCCAAGTGGGTTTTTTGGCTGGCCCTCCATCAACGGCTTCCCACCTCATTCTTTCTTCAACAGCGAGGAATCACTCTGAACCAATGGTTTAAAAAACAGATCGGTGACCCAGATCGGGCTTCCAAAAAACCGATCCGGATCGGCGAATCGGCGATCCGGATCTAGAATCGGGTGAATCGGTCAGAATAAAACTTAAAAAAAATTCGAAAAAATTATTAAAATTCATTATAAATATTGTTTTTTAGGAATTCAATAAAAAATGAGGGTACTCCATTAAGAATTTTCATGTTTTTGAATGAATATGCGAATATTGATATGTTCTTTTCCTGCATGAACCGCCATTCAGCATTTAATTTACAGTATTTCGTGCTCATCCCTACACTGTTGCTGTTGGGACTCGATATGTGAATAATATGGCTGGAATAGGGTGGCCTCAGAATCATCATCTCTCTCATTTTATCTTTGAATAATATGGATTAAAAAAAAAAAAAACAAATTTTCAAAAAAATCGATCATGGATTAAAAAAAAAATCACAAATTTTCAAAAAATTCTATCATGAATTGCAAAAAAAAATTCGATCATGGATTAAAAAAAAAAATCACAAATTTTCAAAAAATTCAATCATGGATTACATAAAATTTGATCATGGATTACAAAAAATTCGATCATGGATTACATAAAATTCGATCATGGATTACAAAAAAAAACAAAAAAAAAAAAACAAAAAATTCAATCGTGGATTACAAAAAAAGAAAAAAACAGTTCGATCATGGATTACAAAAAATTCAATCATGGATTACAAAAAACTCTATCATGGGTTACAAAAAAAGCAAAAAACAAAAAATTCAATCATGGATTACAAAAAAAAAAAACAAACATTTCGATCATGGATTACAAAAAAAAAACAAACATTTCGATTATGTATTACAAAACATTCGATCATGGATTACAAAAAATTCTATCATGGGTTACAAAAAAAAAAAAAAAAAACAAAAAAAGCGATCATGGATTACAAGAAAAGAAAACAAACATTTCGATCATGGATTACAAAAAATTCTATTATGGGTTACAAAAAACCAAAAAATTCGATCATGGATTACAAAAAGACAAAAACAATTCGATCATGGATTACAAAAAAATCGATCAAGTATTACAAAAAAATCTATCATGGATTACCAAAAAAAAAAAAAAAAAAAAAAAAAAAAAAAAAAAAAAAAAAAAAAAAAAAAAAAATCCGTACGGACTCGCCGATTCCGTACAGTGATCGGCGAGTCACTGTACGGAATCGTCCGGTTCTCTCTAGAACCCGACGATTTCCGATTTTTCAACCGATCCGGTTCCTTTTCGCGAATTCCGAGTCGAACCGGGCGAGTCCAGTTCGACTCGGCGTTTTTTAAAACGCTGCTCTGGACTATGTGCGTCCCTTCTGCAATAATAATGATGATAATATTAGTCACCTGCTGCTCCAATGTGCCTTCTCACAGTACCTATGGAGGTATGGCAAGCATCCTTTTTAAGGTAAATCCATTACAATAAGGCTAAGGAGTTGGATTGGTTTCATATTCAGATCAGATGGGTTTGTCAGTGTATGGATATCTATTTTCTTCACCACTGTTTGATTCATATGGGAGGAACACAGTTGCAAAAAAATTCAGACGAAGGCTTTAAGGAGAGAAAATTTATTGCAAAATATCACTCAATTTAGCAGATATGAAGGCTTGGAACTTTCATATATCAGAGAAGGTGATAATTGAAAACTTCTATATCTCTTGGCGTCATTAAAAAATCAAAGCCTCCATCCTGGTTGCTTGGTCGTTCTCTCATCTCCAACATTTCAAGATTAATGTTAATGCGCCTTCTTTCCAAAACCCGGGCATGGCTGGTTGGAGTGGGGTTATCAGGGATAACAATGAAGCTTTCATTGCTGTTTTTGCCACCCCATTTGGCATTGCATCAAACAATATGCGGAATTTTATGTTGTCGAAGTAGGTATTGATCCGGCCCTTGAACTCTAATGTTTTTTTCCCCAAATTGAAAGTGATTTGTCATTACTTGTAAATGGTATTAAAGGGCATTGCAAGATTCCATAAACACTTTATATGGTAGCAACCAACTGCCATCACAAACTCTCGGACCGTAGGTGGAGCATTTTCCAAATCTACCGCGAGGCCAACATAATAGCAGATACACTTGTCAACAAGGAGATAAGTCACTATGTTGCTACAGTTTGGCATGCTAGACTATCGGATTTCATTTTTATGTCTCTAACTCATGATTTGGCTCAATTGCCTATGATAGGACTATAACACTATGATATGTATCTTTTCTATTTGGGTAGGGGGGGCCTTCTCCCTCACTAACTTACCAAAAAAAAACGGAAAACAACAAGTCAAATGACCATTTAAATAGCAATTGATCAATTATTGATCTGAAAAAGCAAAAACTGAAAATCATGATTTTCAGGATTTTTTAGGCACGGTATCGAACAAATTGCCTGAGTTAGGGCAAGAGCCAGCCCAATAACACTCCAAGCTTGAGTCAACTTGGATGATTCCCAATTAATTTGGCCGTCAATTATATACTAGTTTCTACACACTTTTTTGTTAGCATTTTTTGCTTTATAAGATGTCACTTAAAAATGGTACGGAACCTTAGTCTTTCGAAATTGTAACTTAATTTATTGTAAAAAGAAAAGCAATGAGTTACTATTGAAGGATTCACGGTCAACCCTACAGGTTTCTTATTTATTGGGGTTATTTTATTTGTTACTATTCTTTTGGGATGATTGGGATCACAAGACCCTATTAATTTGGGGAGTTTTTTTCTAGCTCGTTTTTTTGTTTTGTGCATAAATACCTTGTAAAGTCTGCTGAAAAGATATAATAAAAAGTAGTAGAGAGTTGATACTTGTGGATGCAGGCAAGCTCTGCCGAACCACGTTAAAATCTGAGTGCTTTCTTCTTCTTTTTTATCTTCTCACATTTATTTTCGTAGTATCAGAGCAGTAGCGATCATTGCTCATCGTTTTTCTTCATTGGCCTTCATCCAGTTGCAATCTTTTGTCGAAACTTTTGCAGAAGGTCTAGTAAGGCTCTGTGAAAGCCTTTGAAAGAAAGACCTATCTAATCTTTTGCCGGGAAATACAATTTTTTTTTAATTATAATCACCCCTTATGTTTTTGGCAATAAGATCACTCACATATGGTCTTATTACAAATAATAGATATTTCAAAAATAAATAGCACATCAATAAAATAAACCTCAACCTTGATGTCATTCATACAACTTAATACTGTGCTTGAGAATATAAAATAAAAGAACAAGCAAATAAAAGAAAAAATGTCGGAGATTACCTCAACCGGGCTTTTTACACCCCACATCGAGTCATCACATCCAATGGCGCTGGATCTGCGGTCTAGCTTCAATCTCGAATCGAGATAGCTGATTTCGGTCAAACTAGGTAACCACCCTTAAAATCTCTGTTAAACCTTAACCCCCCAAAATTAACTTAGGCTTCCTCTAATTTTTCCAACCCTTAGTTGTTTCTCAGGTCTAGAGAGGAGAGATAGTACTACTTAGGGTTTTGGAGAGCAAAAGTTAGAGAGAGAAATATAGAGGGGAGAGAGTGAGGCATGCCCCTCTAGGAGAGAGAGATTAGGGGAGAGAGAGAGGTTGTGTAGAGACGGGGGAGAGCATCCCTATTTATAGTGAATATTTAGGTTTAAGGTTTCTTAAGATTTTTCTATAGTTTGCCTTTTTCATGAGATTGAATCTAGGCCGTTGATTAAGGTGACTTGTGGGGATTAAGGTGACTTGTGGGGTGAGAGATCTGAGCCATCCATTTCATAAATGGGCCATCATCATTATGGAATATGCTTGGACCATTATCTCCCTTTCCTTAAACTATTTTCTCATTAATATATTTAAATAAAATAAATATCATGGATTCCATAAAATTGCATGATCCATCTCACATATTCCATAAGGATATGTCAAAAATTATCAAGCAAATAAATACTACCAAATATAAATAAGATAAGATCAATTTTTACCATCTATTCAAATTGGCCATATCCCTTTAAAGCAAACTTGCTATAAAACAAAATAAGCCATGGTCAATATTTCCCTTCCAAGATTTGACCACATGCCAATCAAAGTTACCATACCTTAAAATCTTGAACACAAAGCAAATAACAAGAATCCAAAAGGTGGGACGTACCACCCCTATGTGGCACATGTAGGCCCCCACCTACATGCCACATGGTGGGCCCATGTGTACTTTGGGCCCCCCATGAAATTTTATAAATAGTTTTAAAATAAATAAATAAATAAATATATATATATATATATATATATATGAATTTTTACAATTTTGTAAAATCAATAACTGTATTTTTATATTTCCAAAAATCATAAATAAAATATTGAGAGATTTATTAAAACTCAAATAATAAAACTAAAATCATTTCAATAATAAAATGAACACAATTAAATTAATATGATGGGCAAAGTATCCATATGGTTTTAGGAATTCAATATGTAATTATGGGGTACTCCACCTTCAACTATGGACTACAGACTACACTAGTTCTATCAAACTGACCCAGTGTTTCCCAAGACCCACAGTCCAAGCAAGAGCTCATTAGCGGGTCACCAAAGTGAGGCCGATGAATCAAGGGGTCGCATTCTTAGGTCGTGTATTATCGGTCCTCCCCTAGAGATGAGTCAAGGTCACCGGGACCTGATGTGACCACAGCTCTATAGCGTATAGGGGTATCTCTCGTACGTGCATACGCTTCACCCAAAGGTCGATATTTGGCTTTCCCGAACGATCTATCGATATGCATGTCGTGTGATGGAACATGGATGAGGTTTTGGCCTCCATCTCAGTAGGCCTATCATCACACACAAGGGCCACACAGTCCCTTGGCTCACTCATCTAGGCATAAGCTCTGACCTCATCAAGGGCTAACCCAAAACCCTCCTCGATTAATTCTTTATGCCCAGGTACCGTGGCTTTTCCAACAGACTGACCTAAATCGATAAGCACAGTCCGGTATAAGCAAACATCATTCGTTTAGTATGGTCCTCGAGGGACTACACTTCCATTGAGTTTATGTTTCACTATAATAAAAGTATTCCAATACACACTCATAAGGCATTTAAAGGCCACATAAACCCAACATCTGCCACTTGGCCTTACATTCTCTCTTTGTCACTTTCTCTCATCCTTATCTCTCTCATATGTCTTAAAAAAACATTAGGGACAACTCCCTTAGTCAGAGGGTTTGCAATCATCAAATTCGTAGATATGTAGCTGATCTCGATCTCTTTCAATCTTACCTCATTTCTCAGGTGATAAAAATAAGGCTTAATATTCTTGGAGTTATTGTGAAACAGAGGCTCCTTAGAGATACAAATAGTCGCAGTATTGTCGCAGAAAATTCGCACTGCCTCACAACGTACAAGATGAAAATTAAGTTGATTAATAAACTTCTTTATCCACACGACCTCCTTGGCTCCTAGACAGTATGCCACATACTCGGATTCCATGGTGGACAAGGCCACAATATCTTGTTTCTTTGACTTCCAAGAAATCGCACCCGCTCCAAGCATAAACACATATCCAAATGTAGACTTTTCATCATCTGGATTCCCGAGATAGCTTGCATCTGAATATCCCTTTATTGCTATTTTAGTACCCTCCTTATATGTGAGCGCATAGTTCATGGTCCCTTTTAAATATTTGAGAATATTTTTTACAGCTTTCCAATGCTCCTCTCTTAGATTACTTTGGAAACGGCTCACCAGACTCATGAGGAAAGACAAGTCAGGCCATATTCCCGTCATGGCATACATAAAGGACCCAACTGCTCTCTTGTATGACACTCTCTCCATGGCTATTTTATTTACATCTTCGGTAGGACACATCTTATTACTAAGCTTCGCCTTTTTATCAATTGGGGTAGACATGGACTTACACATACTCATATCAAACTTTTCCAGTATCCTCTTACAGTAGGTTGCCTGGGAAAGTTGGATAGTCTTTTCTCTCTTGTTTCTTATTGTCTTAATGCCCAACACATATGAAGCTTCTCCAAGATCCTTCATATCGAAGTGTTGTATAAGAAAATTTTTCGGCTCTACTACTAAGGCAATGGAGCTACTAACATATAATGATATAAAGACCACATCTCTCTCACTGATCTTTTGATATATGCAATAATCCTCATTATTTGTGGAGAACATTGCAAGAGCAAGGGTCTCCTGGAATTTTATATACCACTGTCGCGATGCTTGTTTCAGGTCATAAAGGGATTTATTAAGTTACATACTAGATTCTCTTTCCCTTTCTCCTCAAATCCCTCAGGTTAGGCTATATAAATTTATTCTTCTAAATTCCCATTTAGAAAGGTTGTTTTGACATACATTTGATAAACCTCAAAGTCAAAATGGGCAGCTATAGCTATAAGGATTCGGATGGATGGAAATTTCGCAACAGGGGAAAATGTTTCTTCATAATCTATCCTTTCTTTTTCGGTGAAACCCTTTGCAACCAATCTAGCTTTGTATTTTTCTATTTTCCCTTTAGAGTTCAACTTTTTCTTGAAAATCCACTTATAACGAATGACCTTACACCTTTGAAATTCCCATACATGGTTTTAGTTAATGAAAGCATACTCATCTTTCATGGCTTCTACCCAGAATTCTCTTTCAAGACAGGTCAAGGCTTCACTGTGAATTATAGGTTCTGAATCTAGATCTTCCCTAGCCTTATCAAAATGTTCTCCAAGGGAGACAATAAATAGGTGATCTACTGACGCAGTTACTTTGTCTTGGTTAAGGTAAATGTTCACTTTCTATAGGAAGTTCAAGATCAGGTTGGGTTGGTTTAGAAGTTTCAAGTTCAGGGTCTCGAACTACATCATTATTTTGGGCCTCCTCATAAAAGTCGGTTTGTTTTGTACTCACCCTTGCTTCAAGGAACTCTTCATTGAAGAAGTGAGCATCGCAGCATTCAATAACCGCACATGTTTCAAGCTTGTAGAACGGATACCCCTTATCATGATCTAGGTAACCAATGAAAATGGATTATACAGTTTTGGGTTGCAATTTGGTTCTATTTTGAAGGGGATAAGGACCTGGGCTGAGCAACCCCAAACTCTCAGGTGTTCAAGGGAGGAAGTACGATCTGTGAAAATTTCGTGAGGAGTAAGTGGGGCAGCTTTTGTGGGAGTCCGGTTAAGGATGTAGCATGATGTTAATACGGCTTCTCCCCAAAACTCTAATGAGAGATTTGCATATCCAATCATACTCCTTACCATTTCTACTAAGGTCATATTCTTTCTCTCAGCTACACCATTTTGTTCAGGAGCATAAGGCATGGTGTACTAATGGATGATCGCATTTTTAATGCACAATTTTTTGAAAATGTCAGATGAATATTCCCCCCCTTCTATCGGTTCTAAGGCCTTTAATTTTCAAGTTGGTTTGATTCTCTACTTGGGCCTTATATTCTTTGAATTTTTCTAGGGCTTCTGATTTTGCATGAATAAAGGTACACATAGTCATATCGTGTGTGATCATCTATAAAAGAGATAAAATACTTTTTTCCACTTTTGGTGGTCACATTCATAGGTCTACTTATGTCACTATAAATGATTTTCAATGCGCTAATAGCTCTTTTTGCCCTGGTGGTATGTTTCCTTATTAATTTTCCTTGCACACAAGATTCACACACTTTTGATAAATCTCTCTTATAATTTTGAAGAATCCCATCCATTTTTAATCTCTCCATTCGTTTAATATTAATGTGTCCTAACCTCATATACCATAAGGTAGCATAAAGTTCATTAGGGGACGAGACATAAACAATATTCTACTTTATTTCAATAGTAAATAGCCCATCTACAAGTCGTCCAGTCATGATCACATCTTTCCCCTTTTTGACTACCATTTTCTCCCCAATGAAAGTGGTTATGAATCCAGCCATAGACATCTTAGGAACCGAAACCAAGCACTTCCTCATATCATGAGCATAAAGGGCTTGCTTTAGGATCAATGTGCTCCCACTCTTCAATTTCAACTCAAAATTTCCAACCCCAAGAACATCAGTCTTCTGATTTGCTCCCATGTAAATATGTTGTTGTCCAGGCCTCATTAGAGTGAAAGAACGGAAACCATGCTTGGTATTTGTGACATGGGCCGTAGAACTTGAGTCAAGACACCAAGAGGCTCCATTGGGGTCAGCCAGCATAGATTCAAAAACCACACATGCCAATTCCTTGTTAGTCCCTCCAGATTTGTTACATCGACAACTATTGGCTACGTGGCCCACTTTCTTGCAAATAAAGCAAGTTCGAGTCTCTCTCTTTGCTCCCTTATTTCTAAAATTTCTCATTTTGAAATCTATTTTCTTTCCAAAATTATTTCTTCTCATTCCTTTCTTAAATTTAAAAGAAGGTAAAGATTTTACCATATGCACGACTTCCCTTGAAGTTGTTGTCAGTAGTTGCCTTGAATTTTTCCTCTCCTCTTCTACTTTGATTGTAGTGATGAGCTCCTCTAGTTTTGGTGTTTTTCTTCTGGCTTTGATGGAAGATATGAAGGTCTCCCATGAATTAAGAACTGAATTCAAAAGATGAATCACTTGCATATGTTCATTAGGTTTCATGCATGTGTCTTCTAGCTCTCTGACTAGCACACGAAACACTTGCACATGATCTATAAACTTGGTACCTTCTGTCATCTTTAATTCATTATATCTCCTCATAGCCATGGTTTGCTTCATAAGAGAGGGATCAACATATTCTCTCTCAAGTTTATCATAAATCTCACTTGCAGTATAGATTGAATCATACTCAGAAGCATATGAGTCAGTCATGACAAATAAAAGAATGTGTTTGCATCTCAGATTCCTCCTTTTCCAATTGGTGTACTTATCTTTAGTGACTTGAGATGAGTCGTCAATTGGACGACAAGGCCGGTCCTCAAAGAGTACCTCATGCAAGTTTTTCTCATAGACCACAAGTTTGATTTTTCTTTTCAATGAAACAAAGTTGGTCCCATCAAGCCTTTTGGTTTTCAGGATCTCTAAGATGAAGCTACGAGCAACTATATATTTCTATTCTCAAGCAAAAATAAGAAAAGACGTCTAATGGCAATCAAGTAAAACTAGCTCTGATACCAATGAAAGAAAGACCTATGTGATCTTTTGCCGAGCAATACAATTATTTTTTTAATAATAATCACCCTTTATGTTTTTGGCAATAAGATCACTCACATATGGTCTTATTATAAACAATAGATATTCTAAAAATAAATCGCACATCAATAAAATACACCTCAACTACTTGATGACATTCATACAACCTAATATTGTGCTTGAGAATATAAAATAAACGAACAAACAAATAAAAGAAAAGATGTCGGAGATTACTTCAACCGGGCTTTTTACACCCCACACCGAGTCATCACATCCAATGGTACTAGATCTACGGACTAACTTCAATCTCGAACCGAGATAGCTGATTTCGACCAAACTATGTAACCACCCTTAAAATCTCCACTAAACCTTAACCCCCCAAAATTAACTTAGGCTCCCTCTAATTTTTCCAACCCTTAGTTTCTTCTTAGGTCTAGAAAGGAGAGAGAGTACTGCTTAGGGTTTTCGAGAGAAAAAGTTAGAAAGAGAAATATAAAGGAGAGAGAGTGAGGCGTGCCCCTCTAGGAGAGAGAGATGAGAGAGAGATTAAGGGAGAGAGTGAGGTTGTGTAGAGATGGGGGTGAGCCCCCTATTTATAGTGAATATTTAGATTTAGGGTTTCTTAGGGTTTTCCCATAGTTTGTTTTTTTCATGAGATTGAATCTAGACCGTTGATCAAGGTAATTTGTGGGGTGAGAGATCTGAGTTATCCATTTCATAGATAGGCCATCAACATTATAGAATGTATTTGGACCATTATCCCCCTTTCCTTAAACTATTTTCCTATCAATATATGTAAATAAAATAAATATCATGCATTCCATAAAATTACATGATCCATCTCACATATTCCATTAGGATATGTCAAAAATTCTGAAGCAAATAAATGCTGCCAAAAATAAATAAGATACGATCAATTTTTACTATCTATTCAAATTGACTATCCTTTTAAAGCAAACTTTCTATAAAACAAAATAAGCCATGGTCAATATTTCCCTTCCAATATTTGACCACATGCCACAAATCAAAGTTATCATAACTTAAAAACTTGAGCACAAAGCAAATAACAAGAATCTAAAAGGTGGGGCGTGCCACCCCTATGTGGCACATGTGGGCTCCCACCCACATTGCCACATGGTGGGGCCTATGTTCACTTTGGGCCCCCCATGGAATTTTATAAATAGTTTTAAAACAAATTAATATATATATATAAATAAATAAATATATATATATATATATATATATATATATATATATATATATATATATATATATATATATATATATATATATATATATATATATATATATATATATATATATATATATAACTTTTTACAATTTTGTAAAATCAATAATTGTATATTTATAAGTCCAAAAATCATAAATAAAACATTGATAGATTCATAAAAATTCAAATAATAAAACTAAAATTATTTAAATAATAAAATGAAAACAATTAAATTAATATGATGGGAAAATGATCCATACGGTTTTAGGAATTCAATCTGTAATTATGGGGGTACTCCACCTTCAAATGTGGACTACAAACCACACTAGTTTTATCGAACTGAGTGTTTCCCATGACCCACAGTCCAAGCACGGTCTCATTAGCGGGTCACCAAAGTCAGGCTGATGAATCAAAGGGTGGCAATCCCAGTCTGTAGATTACAGGTCCTCCACTAGAGATGAGTCAAGGTCCCCATGACCTGTTATGACCAAAGCTCTGTGGCGCATAGGGGTATATCTCGCACATGCGTACGCTTCACCCAAAGGTGGATATCTTGCTTTCTCGAACGATTTATCGATATGCATGCTGTGTGGAACATGGATGAGGTTTTGGCTCCTGTCTCAATAGGTCTACCATCACACACAAGAGTTACACAGTCCCTCGGATCACTCATTTAGGCATAAGCTTTGACCTCATCTAGGGCTAACCTAGAACCCTTATCGGTTAATTCTGTATGCCCAGGTACCTTGGGTTTTCCAATCGACTGGCCCAAATCGATAAGCACAGTCCAGTATAACCAAACATCATTCGCTTAGTATGGTCCTCGAGGGACCACACTTCCACTGAGTTTATGTTTCACTATAATAAAAGTACTTCAATACATACTCATAAGGCCTTTAAAGGCCACATAAACCCAATAGCCTTATGTTGCGATCTGTCATTATCGTTGTAATTTCTTTGACCTAGTGATGCAAGAGTCAGATATCTCTTGCTGTATTTTTGCAAGAAGATCGATTAGAAGAAACTTCGTTCTTAACCTCTACAATTTCATTGAATTTTTTTTTGGTTGCGGCTTGTTATACTTTTGCAGATTTTCCATTCTTTTTCTGGCAACAGTTCGCATCGTCTTATTCATCTTCTTTCTGTGATTCAGGGAACAGATATTGGGCATATATTTTTTTCTTATTTGCAGAGATTTGCTGGTGCTACTTGGAGGTTTGCTGCATTCTGAGTAGCGTTCTTCTCTGCAAATTTAAAGCTGATAAGGCTCTGCAACTCATCTATGATGTGAAAGCTGTGAAATAATGTTGGGGGTAAAGTCCATAGCTTCTTTTACTAAATTGACTTTCACTCCATTTTCATGAGTTTTTTTTTTGGCAGCATTTTCCTTGCAAAATTGGTGGTTGTGTTCATCAGTTTTCTTTATATGAGATTTAGTTTTGGTGGAAGTGTTATTCTTTGTTATTTCTTGGAATTTCATTTTTAATCGTCTCCTTTGTCATCTTCAATCAAGTCTTTTTTTTTTTCTTATGGCTAATAAGGGTAGTAACTCTAAATCTGCCACACCTGATTTTGAGCCCAATACTAGCATTAAACTATCTACTACCCCGCTCAATGGACTCAATTATATTGCCTGGTCAAGGGTTGTATCTTTTGCCTAAGGTGGAAAATATAAGTTTAGGCATATCACTAGAAAGACAAAGGCGCCTAAATCTGATGATCCTACATTTGAAGTTTGGCAAGCTAATGATCAATGGTTATGTTTTGGATTTTGAATTCTGAATTCCATACAATCTGCAATTGCTGAAATATTCACCCACTCAGACACAGCTGAACAATTATGGGAATCTATTAAGTTTGTATGTAGTAATTAAAATAATATAGCTCGCATAATTGAAGCAAGAAATATTTCAGGTTAAACAGGAAAAGTCAGTAACTTAGTTAGTTGTCAGTCTCAAACCAATATGGGATGAGTACTCTTGCCACTACTGACTTGGCCGTCATCCAAAAACGTGTTGAATAAGACCAAGTTTTTCAGTTTCTTGCTACTTTAAAACCTGAATATGAGAGCTTAAGAAGTCAAATATTGATGTCAGCTGAACTCTCTAGTTTCGCAAGTGTTTACTCTATTATCTTAATAGAGAGGAAGAAGGCGATGAATCCTGAAAAATATAATACTGAGGTGATTGAGAAGTTTGCATTTGTTGCAAATAATGAGAAATTTGAAAACAAGAAGTCTACTAATAACGAAACAAGAGGAGGAGGTGGTTTTCATAAACATGGTAGAGGGCGTCGAAATGGAGCAATGACCACCTTTAGATGTGATCATTGCAAAGCTCTTGATTATATAAAATACCGATGTTGGCTTTTACATCCCCACTTGAGACCTTCAAAGGATATAGGAGGTGAAAGAACTGGCTCCCAAGCGTCCACAACTGATTCATGAATTACTCTGGAAAAAATTGCTCAAATTTTCCATCAGTATGGTAAGAGTGATAATATCTCCGCACATGACTCTCCCTTGGAAACAGGCAATTCCTTACCTTACTCTTTTCATTCTCATTCAAATATTTATTATTGAGTTATTCATTCAAGGGCTACTAATCATATGATTGGTAATCTTTAAGTTCTTAACCATTTTGAGAAATCTTCTAGTAAGCTTTCTGTATCAATAGCCAAAATTATTCATGTTCACGGTTTCGAAAAATCTAAAATTGTCTCTAACTCTCATGATTCTGAAGTACTGTTTCTACCATCATTTCCTTCAAATTTGTTATCCGTGAGCAAGATAACCAAAGCTCTAAACTGCAATGTTCTTTTCTCTCCTTACAATGTTGTCTTTCAAGATCGAGCCACGGGGAGGAAGATTGGTGAACGGAGAATTTCGAATCGATTATATATTCTCGATTAAGAAAATAAAGCCTTGGTGGCTAAGTATTTCAGTAGCAAGTTGTGGCATGCTAGAGTTGGTCACCCTTCTTATCATACTTTACAAATTTTGATTCTTAATCTTAGTATTGATTTTCATGGGTGATACTTGTCAATTTTCTAAACAGACCAAACTTCCTTTTCAGAAGTCTATACATGATTGTGATAGGCCCTTTCAGTTAGTTCACTCATATGTTTGGGGACCTGCCCCTATTGATAGTTATTCTGAGCATAGATACTTTATTTTATTTATTAATGATTGATCACGTGCAACTTGGATATATCTTTTAAAATCAAAAGATGAGGTCTTTCAGACATTTAAGGAATTTAATGATCTTGTGTCCGATCAGTATAATGCCAAGTTTAAAATGTTTCGATCTGATAATGGCACTGAGTATGTTAATAAAAAATTTTTTGAGTACGTTATTAATATTGACATTATACATCAGATCTCGTGTGTCAGAACCTCCCAGTAGAATGGGGTTGCTGAAAGGAAAAATAGGCATATTCTCGAGGTTGCTAGGTCCTTAATGTTTGAGAAAAATATTCCAAAGAGATTTTTTTTTGAAGCTGTCTTAACTGCCTGTTACCTAGTAAGTTTCTCCATGATAAATCCCCTCTTGAAGTTTTAAATAAAAGGAAGATTAACATCTTTCACCTACGTGTTTTTTGGTGTGTTTGTTTTTCTCATTTTCTTTGTCATAAGCATGACAAACTTGATTCCTGAGCTAACAAGTGTATTTTTGTTTGATATTCCTCCACAAAAAAGTGGTACAAATACTATAATCCAATACAAAAAAATTTGTTTATTTCCATAAATGTTCAATTTTTTTAGGATGAACCCTATTTTCAACCCAACTCTGAATTATCTTAAAATAGGGCTCAAGGGGAGTATCCTCTTCCAATTCCTGTTTGTCAAAACGACGGTTCTTATAAAAGCAATCTGGAGAATCAGAATATTGGCAATGACAATGAGAATGAAGCTGGTAACGACAGTGACACTCCAAGAGGTAATAACCTCGTGGCCTATCCTCCTGATCCTCTCCTTCGTAAGTCATCTCGTGTTACTCACCCTCCTTCAAGATTGCATGACGTTTTTTACTTATCATGCTGCTTCTCATCCTATTCAAAATCAAACTAGCTAAAAAAAAAATTTCTTCAAAGTACTTTGCTTTTTATAGTTCTATTTCTAATAATGTTGAACCTAATAATTTTAATGATGCCTACTCTCAACCTGTCTGGAGGACAGCCATAGAGGATGAACTATTGGCCCTTGATAAAAACCATACTTGGGATATAGTTCGTTTATCCAAAGAAAAAAAAGCCGTTGGTTGTAAATGGGTTTTCAAAATTAAATATAATAGTGATAATACCATTGAGAGATATAAGGCAACACTTATTGCCAAACGTTTTACCCAAACATATGGTGTGGATTATAAGAAAACCTTTGCCCCTATTGCTAAGATGGGTACTATTCGGATTCTTCTCTCCATTGTTGTAAATTGTGGATGGTCTTTGTGGCAAATGGATATTAAAAATGCATTCCTTCATGGAGACCTTGAGGAAGAAGTGTACATGAACATTCCTTCAAGTCATCCTAAAGAATGAAATGTTGAACTTACCTGTAGACTTAAAAAGCCTTTTTAGGGACTCAAATAATCTCCGAGAGCGTGTATGCAAAGCTGGGTACCTCTCTATTAAGTATAGGGTTTAAAAAGGGCTCTGCCGACTCTTCTTTGTTCAATACGAATGAGAAAAATGGAATTGTTGTTGTCCTTGTATATGTTGATAATATTGTAATAACTGGTAATGACAAAAAAGGAATTTCAAAGCTTAAAGGATACTTTCAAAGCAAATTTGATATTAAAGATTTAGGACAACTCAAGTACTTTCTTGGAATAGAGGTTGCATACTCCAAAAAGGGAATTTTTATATCTCAAAGAAAGTCTGTTTTGAATCTCTTAAAAGATATTGGAAAACTTGGGGTCAAACCTCTTGATATTCCATTCGACTTGAATAATAAACTTACATTTGATGAAGGGGAACCTCTTGAAAATATTGATAGATTTCAAATACTTGTTGGGAACCTAATCTATTTGACTATTACTAGACCAAATATTGCTTATGCTGTTAGCCTAGTTAGTCAATTTATGCATGCCCCAAGAACTAGTCATATGATTGCTGTTGAAATAATCCTTCGATATCTAAAATCCTGCTCTAGCAGAGGAATTTAGCTAAAATGTAACAATCACAATGATATTATCGGATATTCTGATGCTGATTGAGCTGGATGCCTGGATGATCGAAGGTCTACTACTAGGTTTTGTACAATGGTGGGTGGAAATCTTGTCACTTGGAAAAGTAAAAAGCAATGTGTGGTCGCCAGATCAATCGCAGAAGACGAATATAGAGCTATGGCTGTAACTGCAAGTGAATTTGTTTGGTTGAAGTTTCTCCTTCAGGACCTCGGATTTCAAGTGAAACTGCCAATGAAAATGTTTTGTGACAATTAGGCTACCATTCATATTGCTTTAAATCCTGTATTTCATGAAAGGATTAAACACATTGAGGTAGACTGTCACTTTGTCCGTGCTAAGTTTCGTGCTGGAATTATTAACACTCCAATTGTTCAAAGTGAAGACCAGCTAGCAGATAGTTTTTCCAAAGCAATTTCAGGGACTAATTTTTTACAAGTTTTGAGCAAGTTGAGCTCAATTGATATTTACGCATCAACTTGAGGGGGAGTGTCGATGTTCTTTTGGGATGATTGGGATGACAAGATCCTACTAATTTGGGGAGTTTCTTTCTGGCTCGTTCTTTTGTTTTGGGTATAAATACCTTGTAAAGTCCGCTGAAAAGATATAACAAAAAGTAGTAGAGAGTTGATACTCGTGGATGTAGGCAAGCTCTGCCGAACTACGTTAAAATCTGAGTGCCTTCTTCTTCTTCTTTATCTTTTCACATTTATTTTCAGTTATAAGTCTCACAATTGAGAATGAAGAAGAGAAAGTCATACTTAAATACGTTAATATCATGTTTAAGGCAATGATAGACCAAATCACTCTATTATTGGAATCCTACCATAAGTAACATCAAGACTGGGTAAAGAAGAAGTTCAACTATAGGAGTCTTTGTTATACATCTTTAATTTTAAGATATATACGACATCTATCAAAAGTTTACTATTTGATATGAATTCCTGATGTTTATTAGGAATGAGATGAAAAGAATGTGTGCCCTATTGCGAGGCCTTCATATAGAGAGAAGTAGGCTTTCTATAAAAAGAAACACTTGTGATGGTGCCTCGTGTGGATTAAGAGGCTGGTTTCTTGTAGTAAAACAAATTTCATAGATATTTTGGGTGGAATCAGTTTTAGTAAGATAAAGTTCCAACTGATCTGAAGGTTCTCTTCTTGGACAATGGTTAAGCTATGAAATAGAGATGTGAAAATGTCATGTAATATCAGTTGGAATAGTTGGTCAAAACGCTCAATTGATTGGCTTTTGTCACTAGTTAAAGAGGTAACTCTGTGCCCCAAAATCTCGTGATATAATTATCATTGGTAAAGCATGTTTCAGTTTGTCATACCCATTGATGTATGTGGTTTGCAGGTTTTTATTATTTATTCTCATGCATATATCTTAGTTTGCTATGCCCATTGATGTTATGGTTCGTATTATTGCTACACTAATAGAATGAGTGTAGTGGAGATGAGAATGTGGAGATAGATGAGTGGCATGACAAAAATGGATTGAATTTGAAATGAATTCATTCGAAAAAATTTGTGCCCTGTTTTAGCCCTGTTTTAGTTTATATATGGGTAAAGGTCTTTAGCATTGAGAAACAATGCTTTCATATTGGCCACGTTTGACAATTGGAACTTAAGTGAAAGGGCATCCCAACTTTCCAACCTACCCTTATGGTTCTAATATCAATTAGATTTTATTTTAAAGTCAGGAGAAGTCTGTATCACTCAAAAATGGGGATCGTAGCCCTCCAACCCTCCCCATGGAGAGCGAAGTGAATCACACACTGGGGGAATTTTTTTTTTTTTTCTGTTGTTTCGCATGCGCATATCATCCTTCTTATTTCGTTTTCCCTCTCTTGCTTCTCCAACTTCAACTTATGTCCCTCTTTTATCTCTGCCTCTCACAGAATATCCTTCTCCTCACTCCAGGTTTCTTGCCTTCATCTGGTTTTTTGCCTCTATCTTCCCCATTGTTGTGCTGAAGCTGCGAATAAAGTGCGTTCCATTTGTTTTCTTTTACGATTAAACTCCCATACGCCCAACTCTACAAAAGAGATTTTACTTTTTATGTGTCTATTTTTTTTCTGATTAAGCTCAGAGAAGATTAATCATAAATCTATAGAGAGCATTTATATTTGACTTTCATTTTTTTTTCTGTCCTGGTTGTGCTCAAACAAGAAAACACCCAAATGCACAGCTTATTTATTTTTTAGGTTCTGTTTTTTTTTACCTGCTGGTTAAATGGTTTAATCTTGATTTGTTTTTTTTTTTTTTCAATAAATAGATTGATTGATTAATAGACGTCATAGAAGTAGTGATGCTAATAGTAGTAACAGTAGTAGTTGCAGCTGATATGAGAAGAGTCGCCTTGGGTAAGAACGGGCCTTCGGCAAACTCATCTGCAATAAAAAAAAAAAAAAAACTTATGGATAATGGGAATAAAAACATCAATGGGAATAACCAATAAAAAAAATAATCTTAAAATGGAAACGTGATAAGGGCAAACGATTTACTGTTGCCCTGAGTCGTTGGTCATTGTATTTTGGATCAATGTTGAGCCGGAAATGAGCTTCAGCAGTCTCTGTAAATTTCGTATTTGCAGTCTTCTCAAGGAGGGATATGGCAGTTCTCAAGTCATACTCCTGCTTACTCTTTCTCAATTTCTGAATATCCAGGAACCATTTGGACCGACGCTGAAAATCCAATGAACAAAAGAGGAACCTAAATAAAAATAGTAATTGTACAGAAAAATAAATAGAATACTCCACATACTAATATGAACTATCACTGTTTTTTATAGTTATTTTTAATGCTGTTTTTTATGTTTATTTTAGATTTGGAAGTTGTGGATTTATAAATTTTGTAATTTATTTTATGATACTTTGTTTTTCTTATCTTTGATGCCATGCAACTAGGTGATGGATATAATGGGGATGTGATTATTGTGATATCATCTGGAGTAATTGATAATTGCTTTCATAATTTTATATGAAAATATTTTGAGGGTTAAATGGTGGTGCAAATTGTTATTTCTGTCAACTATTTATGCTGAATATCTTATAGCTTAGTGCATTGATGCTTGTGATTTAATTCTCGTGCTTACATCTACTGGTTCAAAACTTGTGGGGAGTATGTGGTTTACTTGTCTCTGCAACTATCTTCACGGCTTTGCGCTTTCCTCATATGCAACCACTAAATTTGAAGGACCATGAAGGGTGGTTTGTATGTGTTGAACATTGTGGTACCATACACAAGTTTTCAGGCTCCCTCTAAATTTTAGGAAAATTACCAAACACAATACCTTTCTGGGCTAGGAGCCAAAACATCCAACTTCACAGGGAGAAGGAACTTCCAAGTTACAGATAACAATCAACTTCCAATTGTCAAACAAACACATTGAGAGAAGTTGATTTCTTATGGAGAGAAACATTATGATGGTGCCTCTTGCAGAGTGAGGATTGGTTTCTTTTAGAATAGTGATTCTTCTAGAGAATCCTTCTAAATTTTTAAGTTGGTGTTGATGCCGTTTCGGATCTCATCAATCAAAACTATGTTGTCTGCAAACAACATATACCATAATAACTCATCTTTTAGATGCTTAGTTAAGTCATCCATGACTAAGACAAATATGTATGGGTTCAATACTGACACCTAATATTAATTTATTGTCATTTGTCTCTCCAACAAGTGTTCGCACACTAATTACCTCTCCCTCGTATATATCTCTCTCTCAGTCGATATAGTATTTGGAGACTCTTTTTTTTTTAAGACCCACCAAATTATATCTTGGGGTACTCTATTATAAGCTTTCTCTATATCAATACAAACCATGTGTACGTCGTTTTTCTTTATTCTAAACTTCTCAATCAGTTACCTGAGTAGGAAAATAGCCTCAATTGTTGACATCTTTGAGATAAAACCGAATTTGTTTTCTGATACACTTGTTTTATGCCTTTGAAGGTTTTGTGGCTCAATAAAAGAAACATGGAAATAATGAGTTATGCATAACAATGTAATTAGGTCACATGTGAAAAAATAACTTAATGTGGGCATATGCGGGGCCACGTTGCCATGTATTAACCCCTTCACTTTTATATATGAATTACTTAATATAATTTCATGTAAAAAAAATATAAATAGTAAAATTTATATTGTCCTTTAAATATTTAAAATTAATGTCGTAATTAGAATAATTTATTTTATGAGTTAAGAAGTTGATTAATAACATGAACTAGAGACAAACCTACAATACAGTCCAACAAGACTACAATAAATAAATAAATAAATAAAAACTTTCATTTTTCAACTTCTATATATTCATAGCCTAGAGCTCCCGCGTTAATGTCTAACGCACATGCCCCTTTAACTTTAACGCACATGGCCCATTAAACTTTATTATAAAATAGTATGATATATCCGGCTTAAATAAATTTTACACTTATGTTAACTTTTTGGAAATAAATTTGACATAACTTGGGTTAGTCACATAACATAGTGCTAATACAAAAATGGCATATTGTACTGCTCTAAGATTAATTAAACACAAACATACAATATAGTCTAGCAAGGTCATATTACAGAACTTCCACTTTTCAACTTTTAGGCAATCCAATGTGCACGTCCTTTTAAACTCTATAGTGAAATAATATGTTTAGTTTAAATAAATTTTACATTCACATTAACTTCTTTATAACAAAATTCACACAAGTTGAGTAGGTCGTACAACAAAGTGCCACAAAAAAAATGACGCATTAGATTGCTCTAAGCATTAGTTTATTTAAGCTTAATAAAAACACAAAAAGTATAAAGGGGGGTTATGGGTATGGGGATGAAACCGGTATGGATACTTCCTCGGAACTGGTTCGATCTTAGTCGATTACCAATCTTGATTGGAGATCATTAATTCAAATCGTAAGATTTAGGACGCTTCTTGGAAAACTCACCACCAATCTTTGACGAGCATCCAAATGGAGTTGGTGATCATATTCTCGATAATAAACGAGATTTTGTGGATTAGCCAAATCTTGATGAAGAAAAAAATGGGCTCCAAGGAGAATCATCTGGTGAAGTTGTGGTTTGACCACCATTTTTATATACGGGTTTATATCACTTTTGATGAATTTTTCAATTTCTAATTGATATTAGTTAATTTTATAAGTTTTTTTTATTATAAAATAAAATTGATTAAAAATAGTAGAATGTATTTTTCGATTTAAGAACTATTGTGTTGTAAATTATAAATGTATAACGCTGTCAATCTATCTATTTTTTCTATATTTAAGCTATATATATTTGTAAGTTATATTTATAACTTATAAATATATTAAAATTGTTTTTATAGTATATAAAGTATAACCTATAATTAAAAAAACTCTTAAAATTTCGGTTAATAAATCTAATTGACTTAAAAATATATTATTAGTTATAAATAAACGTACAACACAATCTAGCAAGACTACAATAAAAAACATCCATTTTTCAACTCATGTAACCAACCTAAAACCCGCCAATGTATTGCACATACGTCTTTAAAATTTATAATGAAACACTTCTATATTCATGTTAACTTCTTTAAAATAAATTAGACATAAGTTGAGTAGGTAGCACAATATACTGCCACCACAAAAATGACAAATTGCATTGCTTAATAATTAATAAAAAACAAACTTATAATATAGAATAGTAAGACCATAATTTTTTTAGCTTCTAGTCCCTTTAAATTCTACAATGAAAAAAGACGGGGTTTCTATGCTGCCAAGCTCGCATATGTAGAAATGCGGGCCTCTTAATAAATCTATTTTTGAGATGGATTTAAAACTTAATTTTTAAAGACATGTAATCTCTAATATGGAGATCATGAATATGAAAAATAAATAAATTTTAAAAACTAAAAATAGTAATTCTAATAAAAAAGTATTTGGTCTGTTAGTTTCCATTGTTTTTAAATTGAATACCTACTTGCATCCATTTTTAATATGGATGCTTTACACTTTCTAAACCGCATATGTAAAAATGCGGTCCAGACCGCATGAAACAATTTTTCATGAAAAAATATATCCAGGTTAAATAAATTTTATATCCATATTATCTTCTTTAGAATAAATTTGATACAAGTTGAGTGGGGCAACACAACATAGTATCACTACAAAAATGACGCATAGGATTGTTGTAAGCAGTAGTTTACTCAAAGTTAATAAAACTTTTTTTTTTGTTTTTGAGGGGAGGGGAGGGGGGATGTTATGTTTAGGCAAGAGGACAAAACCAGACCGATAATTTTTTGGAACTACTTTTATCCCGGCTGATTACTAATCCTGGTCGGCGATTTTTCATTCAAATCACAGGGTCTAAAACATTACATGAAATTTGATGCATATTGAATGTTTAGCACAACATAGTGCTACTACATAAATGATGTATTGTATTAGTCTAAGCAACGGTTTACTTAAAATTAATATAAATACTCATATTTTAATTAAAATCGTAACAAATAAATTAGCTATATATTGTTGGGTGACTACTTCATGAATATAGGATAGTCATAAGTTACTTTAAAGAATCTGGGAGTATCTTTATGCATAGAAATGGATTTTTAATAACATATTTCAATACGTAAAATTCTATTAATTTACTCTGAAAAAAAACATAGAGCATGATTAGAGATAGAAAAGACATTTAGAGAAAGAAAAGAAAATAAAGTGATATTGTAATTGGAAAATATAGATATACTTATAGATAGTGGAGTTAGAGTGAGAAAGGGCCTGGTTAGAGATAGAAGACTTAGATAAATGACATGCTTTGAATGTAGATTAGACTCAAATCACATGTGGAGTGCGTACTTTGGTAATATGTATAACAAATCGAAGATTACTATATTAACTTTTAAGAAAATAAAGAATTTCATAAAAAAAGAAAACATAGAGAATTTTCCTTTTCATATAAATGATGAACTAGTGCTTTGGAACTCGAATTGATGGGGTGGTTCGTTCAACCACATATACGTGTCGGATTGTTGGATCGGCGATCCATATTAGGTTTGGATTAATTTGAATTGGTGATCCAAAAAATATCTAAAAAATTAATGAAATAAAATTAAGATTAAAATAAAAGCGTATGAGGTGGGGATTTAGAGTGGACTTTACAAAAAAAGCATTAGATAAACTTAAGGGAAAAAATATATATATATATATAAATGGAATTTTAAGAGAATTGGGTCCGAATCCATACCATCCCAAAACTAATTCATCCCTGCCAATCCCCATCCAAATGGGCAATTTGGATCGGAAATCACCAAGTACTAATAAGCCATTATGAAATCACTAAGTACTAATAAGCCATTATCGACATATGGCTGGTGCTCGACAGGTGTTCACTCCTTTTTTATCACGTTTTTAGTTATGCCTGCCAAAAACGAGCAAATATCACACAAAGCAGAAAAAACAAAGGAAAAATAAATTTAAGATAAATTTTAAAAATTTATGGGAAAAGATATTTTGGAAATGACGAAATACAATATTCATTTCTTTGAAAAATTGAGCTTTTAAAATCGTGCCTTCTAAAAAGTTTCAAGAAAAAGTAGTTAAGAAAACACATTTTAAATGGAGTTTTAATGACCACAGCGGTATTAAATGCAGCCATTTTGTTGCACAAATGTACAAAATGGGTGCATTTTTAAAAATTTGCCTTCTTTGGATTTTCCATGTACTTGATACGTGAAAGACCCCAAAGGTTCACATGCCTTTGATAAATTCCAAGTTTTTTAAAGATGTCGCCATCAAAAAATACCTAAGTGGAAAAGGAAAATAGAAAATATTTAGCCTAACATAAAATATTCAGCTTCTAAAGATTACATCTTAGTTCATATCACTGTTATCAAAACCAGATCAAATATAACCAGCCAGGCTGTAGACTAGTGCTTCTGTCGTTTTGTTTCAAAGTAAAAATTGGTAAAACATAGTCAAAATCAATAGGTCACTGGTTTTGGCAACTAGCTAGTTTGACTAGTTAGAACCACCTAAATGTGGTTGGATAACTTTGTTCTTAATATAATTTATATTTTTAAATTATTTTTGTTAAAAATAATGGAGGTTGGTGGAAAAAGGTGTTGTAATTTTCTATTTAATGGACGTTTTAAAGACTAAATGAAGAGATGTGTTTTTATTTTCAATCACATCTATATAATATCTTAAGATAATATTTGCCCCTTACTGATAATAATTATTGTGCATAAAATTTACCGGACAAATTTCTCATTAAAATATCTAAAAACAGAACATCTTCGGATACTTAACTTGCTTCTTTAATACTTGTCTTGGTGAATGAAGTGGGTCAAGAGCCTCTTTTTGGCTTCGGCCAAAGACTTTTTCTCACTTATTGAGCTTTTGCAAAAAAAATAAATTGATGCGAGAACGTATTCTTTTATCTAAAAAAAACCGTAAGACACTAAGCATTACACTCATGTGCGTTGCACGAAGCGACTTGCAAAAAGATGTAAGCTGCGATCCCAACCCTTACACATGCGAGATGTACTTCTTTGAAGCTTGTAAAGTGTACATTAAGCAACCTTGTACTATCATTTGTTCCAATAGTAAGTGTTTCTATTTATAAACTTGATTTTCTCTTCTACATTCAGACTAAAAGATCACTACTCTCTCTACAACAATGCACATTATAAATAAATAAGTAAACATATTTATTTGGCAAGCTTTCTATGCTTCCTCAACAATATAAAACTTCTACGCTTCCCCCTATCCAACCGTCCATTCTAAATGGACGGCTTAGATGGCCCCAATCACAATGTCACCCTCTATACTATTTTATTTTTGATGTGTTTTATAAAAAAATATTTTTATAACAAAATTTAGGCGTCCAATCCTTTATTGAACTTGCACCTATAAAAAATATAAAAAAAATATTCCCAATTAAATAAAATAACTAAGCGCTAAAAATTTTTTAAAGGTATTTCAATTATTGTATTTTATCAAAAATATTTTTTAATATTTTATTTAGGAGTGTCCCATTGAGATGATGGTACGTACCAAATTTTATATTCATAAAGTTAGTAGAAAAATAATTAAAAATAAAATACTCTAAAACATCGGATCTAGATTAACTGGTTAGTTACTCACTTGATATAAATTAAACTGCTGGAAAAAAGGGGAAGTATAAAAGTTTACGCTGTAGAAGAAGACATTTCCCTATTTTGAAATAACACTAGTTTTTCTAACAAAAAAAATACTAACAATTTTTTCTTTATTTCTTTTAAATTCGACCAAATCAATTCTAACTACGGTTAACTAGGTTTGATTAGGCCCTATCCTTAACCATGGTTGGTTCAGTTCTGATTACAGCCGTTCAAATGTAAGAGTTGAACTTGAGACCTCGTTTTGGAATGGTAACAACTAGACAACCAAAGAAAAATCCAAAGCGGAAAAACCCAAAGAACTCTTTGCGGGATTTGTCAAAATTTCAACAATTGATTATCGGAGGGATTCTTGAGGGAATTCTCAAAGCAGCAGAAACAGGAACATAAACGGATCGGTCAAAAAATCACATAACTTTTTTTTCATATCTAACTCTTTTTGTGCAATTGATGCGATCCTCCTTTTCATTTATCTACGAGCATTTCTTTTGGTTTGAGAGTATAATACGCACATCCTTAGGCCAACTACTGATTCTTAGAACCGACAATATAGTATATATAACACAAATCCCAAGCCTTTGATGGAATGCTCGATAACTCTTGGATCACCTCTGGATTTTTGTTCCAAGCCTTTTAGATATATAAAATCAAGATAGAGGAGAGAGAGAAACTCTTTCTGGAGAGATACGTACATCCATATGTGAAATATCTACATATTTCTCCTTCTTCTATAGAAAATATCCTATGAAAAAATCTTATAGAAAAAAAATATATCTTACCAAATAATGTGCCATTAAGTTAATCTTATCCCCATTTAGAAATCCTATATCATGTAGGATTACCTTATACCTTCTCTCTACCCCTAGAACTTCATGAACTTCATATTCTCTAGTTAGCCATTAAAAACATTGAAAATATCATGGACGTTCTTTATACCCACAAAGGGAATGAACTTCAAATCCAACAATTACAGATCTCGGACTTTCCCAAGCTGTTATCAATCTTCAGAGTTTCTTCGATATATGGGTTTTCGTCCCAGTCTAGTGTCCAAAATGATGTTACATTACACTAGAGTGGTACAAATCCCGTATAATCGTTTCTTTTCGTTTTTTTAATGGGAGGGGGGTGTCAATCAAAATTGAGAAACGACGGCCTTCACGTGACAATTGTTGTTTTTTCTCATGATAAGTAGGCTAGAAATATACAGGATGTGGTTTCGTAATCTTAAACAATCCAATTGGAGCGCACCTCTAAATTTTATTATAACATGTAATTTTGGTGTAAAATATTCTTTGGATTATCTGAAAATCTATTTTTATATTTAATTATAAAATTAAAAAAAATCTAAAACATATTAAAATCAAATAGATTTATAAATACATGAAAATCTTAAAAATAGACGGTCTAAATAATGTGTTGCAAGATGCTTCTTCTTCTTTTTCTCATATTCATACATCTAGATATTGAGATGATCAATTAGATGATTTTTCAACATTGAAACAACATTTTTCCGATTGATTTTTGAGGTGCATCTGTAATTCTACATTTAAGATTGCAACCTTATATCATCTTTTCCCAAGTATATATTATGATATTTATAGAAGAAAATGTGAAATAAGTAGGAGAATGAAAAGGGCAAAGTTTAAACAAGGACATATTCAGATGTGATCCCTTCCGAAGGTCTTGTTTAGATATGAATTTAGAATATATCTTAGGCCAATTTAGATTTATTTCCATATAAATTCAAGATTTTGTAGCTCAAAAACTGGTGACCTCAAAATATTTAAAATTTATGGTTACAAATGTTCTAACAAAACGTATAATATAATCAATTTTAAGATTCAAAATTTATAATTTGCAAGTTCATGTTTGTGGTGGTCGAGATTATCTAAAAAAAAAAGGTTTAAAGTAGAAAATCTCTCTCTAAAATATCACATATAATGATATCCAAAATCATCAGCATACTCATGTGAAAATGGATTGACGTCATTAAGGTTTACTAAATTAGTTAGGAAGTCTATTGAAGTTTCATCTCTACTCCTCAAAAATCTGATAGAAAAGATTGTTCCAAATAGGAAAACCTTCTAATTGATCATCTCGGCTTCGAGATAAATGGCTATTAAGAAAAACAAGAATTTCAAGTCCTTAAATATGCATCTTGTAACAAGTCGTTTGGACTGTCTATTTTCAAATATTTATATAATTGCTCGATCTGCAATATCTTTGAAAATTAAAATTTAATAGTTAGGGTTGGCCATTAATTTTTAAGCCATCATAATATTTCTCTAACACTAGAACTACATCTTCAAGCAAAGTTTAGAGCTACACCTTATTTGTATAGTATAAGATAGGTACCTTATAGAAAGCTCACCCTATAAAGAATAAGGGAAAAGAATAGGGTGTGGTTTCTATAACGTTGCAACCTTAAACAATCCAGCTAAGGTGCACCTCCAAATGTTATAACATATAATTTTGGTGTAAAACATTCTTAGAATTATCTAAAAATCTATTTTCATATCTAATTATAAAATTTTAAACTTCAAAAATAGTTAAAATCAAGTATATCTATAAACATATGAAAATCTTGAAAATGAATGGTTTAGATAACGTGTTGCAAGATACACTATTTCTGAAACTTAAAATCTTTTTTTTTTTTCATATTTATTAACCTCAATGTTGAGATGACCAATTGGAGAGTTTTTCAACATTAAAACAACCCTTTCCAATGAAATTTTGATGCACATCTGTAATTCTACATTTTAAAATTGCAACCTTATATAAACTTTTTTCAAAAGAATAAGTATATGCCTATTAAAGCTCCCATATAAGAAAGGTAGTTTCCTCTTAGAGAGAGAGAGGCACAGGTCTCTTGCATAGAGAATGAGCCTCCACTTGGGGAGAAATGAGCCTTCCGGATAGAGAAAGGCCTCCACTTAGGGAGAAATGAGCCTTCTAGATAGAGAAACGCAATGGTGCCTCCAGCAAAGTGAAATTTTAGTTTATTGTAGATAAGTTGTTCCAATAGAGATATTGGATGAAATGCTAGTTAATTGTAATTAAGTGGTTCCCATATATATTTTGGGCAATGTTCTCTTTTAGTAAAAGAAAGTATTGGTTGCTATTAAGATTCTCTTCTTAAACAATCATTTATTTGTGGAATAGAAAAAGATGATTATCGGTGATGTCGTCAGCAAAGCTGGTTTAAAATGGTAATTCGATTAGGTATTGTTGAGGGTTAAAAAACTAATTCTATGTCCCAAAATCTGTAATATAACTATTATGGATATAAGAGATTTAATTTGTGATTTATATGGATATAACCCATAAAGATAAATTTGATAAATCAATGTGATTGTGGTATGCGTTGGTTTTTATACTTCTATTTTCTCTTTAATTGATTGAATACACAGTCAAATGTATGTGGGTTGTGGAACCTATGGTTACCAGGATCAAACCGACCACCAAATTAGTGAAGAGTGTGGTCTAATCAAAACCAAATAAAGTGGAGCATAAAATTATTTTTAAAAAGATAATAGATTAAAATATGGAAGTATATTTCAAAGATTTTTCATTTTATTTAACCAATCCAACTCATTAAAACTAGATCGTCAAATTTAACCAATTCAACTGATTGAATAGTGTAGGAAAAATCGAGCGGTTCAAATTGTAACCGCCCGGTTAGATTGGAACTTACTACTGCCTAGTTTTGGTTCAACCAATTTTGGTGAAACAACTAGGTATTTAAAAAGAAATTAAAAAAAAAGGATATAAACCAAAAAATAAGAGATTTTGTTTGTAATGTATTTTCATTATTTTTGCTAAGATTGGAAATTATTTTGGCTATTAATACTTATTTTTATATATTTTTTTGACAATTTTTTAAAAACAACCTTGGGCATTACTTAATTCTTTAAAATCTTTTTTTTATTATTAATTTTCAATTTTATTTGAATATATTTTATCTAATCATGATTTAAATATTCGTTTTATATTTTATCATATTTTTTTAACACTTATTTCACCACGAGAGCCCAGTTCGGTTAGTCGAACCGCTTCCCACGCCAAGTCCGGTTAATCGATCCCTTCTATTTTTCCTACATTACTTTTGAAAGAGCCAAAATATATTCTAATCCCTCGGGAGTATATTGTCTATTTAGTTCCTCAGATAAAACCCCACCTATGATTAATTTTAGGACCCTGGGAATATAACCTATTTATGATATAAATTAACTTCAATAAAAAAAAATTCTAATTGAACCATTTAAACATTTTAAAAAAATAATGTCTCCAGATAGCATAGAAACAAACTAATTTTTAAAGAGTGAAGACTAAGCGTTAAAAAATTAAATTTTAAATTTATTTCTTTTAGAACAATGATCTAGTGACTATAAAGGTAGTTACCAAAATTTCTTAAGTCATCTGATCGAGGGAGTAGAAACAAACTATGCTCTCGAGGGAGCATAGTAGCGTGAGACCCGAGTTATGTTGGAAATGGCCTCTTCGCCGTTACAAGCCCATACTTGTGCCCTCCCTCTCTATCTATCCTATCAGCTTTCAAGTCGATGAGAAGGGCATTTAAGAAGGCGGGCGGCGCGTGCGAGAAATGAATAGCGGCCGTACCTTCACGAATGGCACGTACGAAAAGTTATGATTAGTTTTATTATTATTTTTTGTGGTTGGGGTCCACTTGTGAAGACCAGGTTAATTTCTTTTGCTTCTTTTGTGGTTAATAAAAAACGTAGGTTTGCCATTTTTAGGCCTCATGATTGGGCCGCCGTCGATGTCGTAATTTGGATTATAAGCCATTTATTATGGTCTTTGCCAGCGCATCCAAACTTAAAAAGGTCATGGGTGTGTATTTTTAATTATAAAATTTAAAGTTTAAAAAATAATTTACATCGAGCAAATTTAATTTGATTGTTTAATCCGCTCTAGATAAACTTTGTCGCGGTAAAATCAAAGCGTATACACATGGTGAAGTTCACCTTATTCTATTGATATACAAGTAAGGCGCACTGCAAAGCAAATGCCCAACTTGGATTGGATGAAGATTTTATAGGGCCCAAAACAAAATAAAAGTTTACCTTAAATTTTAGTCTACAAAGCCCTCCATGATCTTTAAAATTATTTCCAATAACTGTTGCAAGATTTGACACTAAAAAAATTTATAAATCTTGCTGATTTTTTAACACTTCTTAGCAGGTTGAAATGAATGGTTTAGATAATTTGTAACAATATACATTATTTTTAAAGTTTAAAATTTTAGTTTTTTTTATAACTATAATGTTCAAGCCGAGATGATCGATATAAACGTTTTTTTTATGCTTGAATTACAATTTCAATGAATTATGAATTGAAGCTTTATTTATTTTGATAGGGCTGCAGCCCTATCAAACCATTTTCCATTATAAAATTCAAAACTAAAAAAATGCAAAAAAAGCAAATCTGTAAATAATTTAAAATCTTAGAAATAGGCGATCCAGATAATATATTACAAAATGCACTACTTTCATGACTTAAAATCTTTTTTTTTTACATACATGCATACACCTTGTGGTTGGAAATCAATCTGAAGGTTTTTAGCATCTAAACAACATTTTTTAATGGATTTTTGAGGTGTGCCTTACTTCAATACTATAAAGTTGTTGCCCTTACGGTGTGTTTGATTTGTAGAAGACATAGTTTTAAAAATTGTGTCTTCTAGTACTGTAACAGTTTCCTGTTTGATAATGGAGAAGGTTTACAATAAAGAGGATACTGCAATATCCATTTACCTTATATTTGAGGTTGGAAAAAGGATGTCATTGATTCTATAGGAGATCATGAAACCTAAGGTATCCATTTCCCTATAAGATGTAATTTTCAAAAGCTAAGTCTTCAAAAAATCAAACATCAAACAAGCCCTTACTATCCATGTCGATGATTTTACCCAAGTTAAATGGTGATATTTTTTATAAATCCAAATTACTTGAAATTTGGAGTATGTGTACATCTTAGTAAGGCACACTTAATAAAAATATGAAAAAAATAATTTGTAAAATATAAATTGATTAAAATACCCCCGTAACTTTTGGGGGGTATTTTGGTCAATTTATATTTTACGAATTATGTTTTTTCATATTTTTATTAGGTGTGCCTCAATAAGATGTACACATGCTCCAAATTTCAGATCATTCTGATTAGTAAAAACAAAGTGAAAATTAAAATACTACTGAACAACTGTGACCATGCGATGAAGTTTGGATGATGATGGTAGGCGAAATCACTGTTCATTTTTACCTATAGGCGTTTTGTAGTATCTTCCATATATATATATATATATATATATATATATAGGTCTATTTTGCAATCCCTTTAAAAATGAAATATCCACGGTAGAGCTGCAAAGGGCGGGCTGGGCTGGGCCGGGCCTTGGTTTTGGGAATGAAATAAGGCCTGCGGGCTAATAGGCCGAAATTATTTTTTGGACAGGCTGGGCATTTGCCCCAACACATCTATGGATAAAGTTTAAATAAGGTGTCAACCTTATAAAGTAAAAGTAAGACATGCCCCATAAAGTCTATTGGAAAAGGTTGTTCCGACTTTGGAAAACCCTATAATCTATCATTTTGCCTTAAAAATATGTAAATCTTGAAAATAAATGGATTTGAAGTCTTAAAAATAGTGTATTTTATAACACATTATCTTGACCATCCAATTTCAAGATTTTCAAGTGTTCACACATCTGCATCATATTTTAAATTTTAAATTTCATAGTTGGAGGTCAAAATAGATTTTCAGGCTGTCCTAAGAATTCCTAGCACCTAAATTGTATATTTCGACAAACTCTGGAGGTGCGCCTTAGTTTTACGTTATGCATATATAGACATGGTTTTGATGAGTCAGCCGACTCATCTAGTTTTGTGCATCTCCTTATGTATCAAATTCTAAAGAGGATAGGAGTCTGAATTATGCAAATCATGTCGCTAGGGGCACAAAAGACTGCGATGCAAATTGCGTTGATGAGGCCATTCTAGTACCACAAACAGCATAATTCCCTCCTATGACAGGATTTTGTATTCCCAATAATTTTGTGCTCCGACTAAATTACAAAATCTGCCCTAGCTAACCTATTCATTATTCCATTCTTTTCAAAAGTTTTTTTTCTCAAAAAGGGGTTTTTCATTAAAATTGAGTTTTAGAAAGAAAGGTGGTTTTAAAAAAAGGGGGAATTGCTTTCAAAAATGAGTTCTCAAAACACATTTCCAAATTCTTTGTTCTAGTTTTTGGAAAATGTTTTATGGTCAAATTGCTGACCACTTTTAAAGCAAAAATCTTCCTCAATCCACCATTTCATGAACCTAAACTGCAAACTATTTTCCAACCTCAAAATGTGTTTATCACTGTTCAACATAAAATAACTGGGTGTCTCCATCTCAAAAATCTACTTATCCATGTTCGACCTCTATATAAGAAACCTGTCTATCCCAGTTCGATATTAAATGGTCGGGTGCATGTGTCCTTTGCTGCATATGACATAGAAATGCTTAGAGGGCTCCATGATTCTATGAGCTTAAACCGATAGCCATTGTTTTCTTTGTTCTTCTTTTTTTTTTTTTCTTTTCTCAAAGTATCTCCTTTTTAAAAAAAAATTGAGTATTTAATAGTTTTGAAACCCCATCTCAAGGGTAATTTCAATTTGGGTGATTCCAAAATCTACAATATATGTTTTTAAAAATCTTAATTTCTTTCGTTAAAATTATAAGCCCAATACTGCGTTCCCTTTCAATTTTTTTTCCCTATTTTCAAAATTTGTAAAGTGTTTCCAAAACAAAGGAGTTGGGAAGCTCATAGATGATGTTACTGCTTTTTTCGCCCACTCTAAATTCTTGAAATAATGAGCTAGAAAATCCCTTAGAAAAGTCTTTCTAGTAGAAGCCTTCAAAATCCTTAATAGAGTTCTATAGATTTCTAAAGAGAAAAATAAGGAACCGATGAAGAACAAGCCAAGTTCAAATATCAAAATTAAGCCTAAATGAAATCTAAGATCAAATGACATGGTAGAAAAGTCTGGAGTCCAAGGGCAGTCCATCGTGGGACCATTCAACAAAGGGAAATTCTAAAAGAAAGGTTCAAGAGCTATTATAAATGGCCCTTCTTTAAAGTTGGTTGAAGAATAAAGCAATGTCAAAGAGGGGCCACCGTAGATACCCCTTTCGAAATTGGTTGTATTTCTAAGTCTCTTAGCATGAAATTAAAATCTAAGCCTTGGCAAAACCCTAAATCCTTGAGCCTCAGATAATTATTTCCTAAAACCCTAAGAAAAATAGCCTAAAAAAGCCTAATAAGCTATTGGGGACCATACTAGTACAATAAACCTTAGTGCACCCTCACCTATAGTCTTACACCCCAAACCATAGTCCTTAACTTCTGGAAAACTTTAAAAGATACCTATTAGTCTGAAATCCTTTAGGAATATCCATTAATTGATTTAGGATAGAAATAATCAGAACTCAAACAATATTAGATTTTCGACTGCACCAAAAATCCTAGGCTTAGGCACCTAAACCCTAGACATCTAATTCAACTTCAATCAACTTTAAACCTACAATAATTTCAGCAAATTCTTTCAAAGAAGGAGAAGGCAGAGTTATAAAGCAAATTGCAGTCTAATACTAGGTTCCAGGTTTCCCAGGCCAATAGGCCTAGCTTTGAAGGAGAAGGCAGAGTTATAAAGCAAATTGTAGTCTAATACTAGGTTCCAAGTTTCCCACGCCAATAGGCCTAGCTTTGGTAAGAAATCTTTTCTTTTGAGGTTACTTCTCTAAAATCACTTAAAAATATTTGTTTCAAAAGATTAGCTACCACTACCAATAATATGAAGAAGAATTGGTCTCTCAGGTTTAAGTCGTCTCCATATTGTAATTCAACTGCCCCGACGATTTTTATAAAATTTATTGATTTATCTAATTTAGAGCATAAACCAAAAGAGATTTCATGCAGAAATCTTCTTGGGATTTGATTGAAAATAGGTGTTAACCATAAAACAATGCATAATGTTTATTTTTAACATAAGATAAATCACAATCATTTTTAGTTGTCATATGATGAATGAGATAACAACAAGTGTCATTTGTTATGCACTTCAATAATTTCTTTATCAACTTTGTGTCCCATACTTTTGTGTATATAGGGTAGTTTTGAAAATTTTACTGATTATTAACTTTAATGGGGGAGTGGTCCGCTGCATTCCGTTTAGGACCTAAAGCCAAAGTCTTCGGCTATTTCGGCATAAGAGAAGAGGACTCAAAACATTGGTTAAGAACCCATGAGACCACCACACGCAAGCCCTTTGTACTTTGGGATTGAATAATATGAGACTTTTTTATTTTTGTTATAAAGAGATCACAATGTGAAATCCAATGAATAAAAGAGTTTTATTCCGACTTTTACGTCTGAGCAATGACACATCCTCAACCACCCGATTTCAAATCTAACAATCAATGATGATTTTGACCTCCTATCGAAAATAAATGATCTCATTATATACATTTCCTTGAACTTTTACTGGAAAATCAAAATCTATTAGAACCTAAACATTGCACCAAACCAATGGCTGAAGTATCTGCTTGAATCCCTAGTCAGAGGATACCTATGTCATGCTCCATGTTTTTTTTGCGTAGCTTTCCCAGCATAATTTGAACAGATCAACCGCTAGAAGTTGAATATATTCATTGATCATGACCTTAACTACCCAAGGCCAAGTAGACTGTTCTTTCTTTTACAAAGAAGAATCCAAATGAAAATAGTGACGACTTTGTAAGGACCAAGTTGAAGACAAATATATGTGCAACATAAAATCCAGAATTTATGCAATGCAGTAAAACCATGGTGATTTCTCATTTTCTTTCCAAACAAATGAACACAAAAGGTTTTAAAAGGGCGCCATGAAACCTTTTACATGATCAAAAACTCAAGCAGCCCCATCAAATAACTTGCATCTTAAATATATACAAAATGGTCACAATTTTAAAAAGCCAAATGTGTGAAAACTAGAGAGCATGACTTCACAGCAGACAAGCCTGTATCTTTCTGTAAATCATTTCAGAGTTTGTGGGGCATCCTCAAACTATGTTCTCTTCTATTCATGCAAAATACTTAAGCTGAAGATTTTAACAATCTCTCACAGAGACTGTTTGGTATTTTCAGGCTAGCTTCCAATGCCCAACACCTTTTCCACCAAGATTCTGTCAAGCAAGAGAAAATTACATGGGCTCAACCTCCACAGCATTTCAGGGCCTCAGCAGTGGCTGCATTCTGAATACCCAGGCATTCTGACACATTAGAACGATGTTAAATGCTTGGGAGACGTAAAGGACCTTTCCAAAATATCCATGTCAGGGAAATGGAGAAAAGGGAGCCAGATCCTCAAAATTTGTTTATTAGTTAACAATTCGTCTGGGTAGGCTTAAGTCAAAGTACCACTTATGGATGATGAGTTCTTGTGAGAAGCTATGCACACCTTCGTTCTCCAATCAGCACACCATAGCTGTAGAGATGATAAGGATATGCAATAGAAATGGCAACTACTGGTTCGAGTAACCAAAGTGTTTATCCCCCTCCAGTTAGCTCTGAATACTGAGCAAATTCTCCATAGGAAGACCACAATGCCTGACATCCACATGGGTATCCCTTGACTCTTTGGTACTTTGCGTCCATAGTGGGCTATGATCTTCTAACTTCAGCATGTTTTCAGAGCTCAATGAAGTATCAACCAGTCCTATGTTAACAACTCTCTTATCGACCGTAGTATCCAAATGATGCATTGCTTGAGGACATACAAAACCCTGAACAGAATATACTTCACAATTAGCTGAGTTTGAAGCTTTCTCTTGGAAAAATTCCATAGGGCTTTTGGAGACCACGTGATCATTGATAAATTTATAAGGCCCAAGGGTAGTGTTCTTTGGTCCAGATTCCTCAGTTATGAATCTATTATAAGCCCGACTTGAAGGATGTCCAATGCCAATTAAAGCACCATTGGAATCCATTGAACCAGACAAGTTCAACAAACTCTTAGGTTCCTGGATGTTGTTCCCCAGTTTACCAACATTAGCAGCATGCCTACTACCTGCACAAGATCACAGTGAGCAAAAAGAATGTGTGTTGAGGAACAATTTTTGAAATTCCAGACACAGTGACATAGGATGCTTCTAACTAATGAAGCTGCGCACCGGAAAAATATAATTTAAAGCAAGTTTGTGGACAATCACACTCCCTCAAACTAAGGGATCAAATCTTTTCGAAAGATGTAGCCCAGAAATTTAAAGGGAGAATACAAAGGTAAAATGCGAATTTCAATGCATTTTACCCTCCTCAACTCCCTAGTCGAGCGTGACCTCCATTTCTCTAGAATAATTTTGGTCCTTTATTTTGAGTACCAGACTCAGAAGAGTAAAATGGTCACAAGAAAAGAGCAACAGAACAAGGGACCAGTTTATATTTATGGGTTTTTGAGGCAGCTGCATAATATTTGCAGATGCCCAGGCACGATACACTAACTTTTCAAAGAGAAAAAAGGAATAACAAGTCCAATGACCATGTTAAAGAAAACCTTCTACCTTCTTGCATATCTTCTTTTGTGACCATGCATATGGACTTCTGCAGCAAAACAGTATCAGCAAAAATCATCATGTTTAACTTCCTCATTTCATTTTTGTGAGATGACTCTAAAGGTTTGAAAGAGAACACTTCTGTCCAGGTCTCCAGCAAGTCAGAAATTGCAGGAATTATAAGTGTCTCAACTTTTAGTGAAGATAACATCTGAAAACACAAGCAATTCATTAATACACACGCATAAATTAGGGGCATTTTCCACAAAGTCTAATTAGAAGAACCATGTTGTTAGGTAAACTTAAACACCAACATAGAAAGCATGAGAAAAAAGGAACAAAGAATAACAAGAGTGGGACCTTTAAGGCATAAACTTTGCATGATTTTCCAGATCAGAACCTTTAGGTCAAACGAGAATGGCAAGAACCTCAAAATTCAACTTCTAGGGCTTAGAAAGAAAGAGGAATGAATACTACTTTGACTTCCAAATAATGAAAACTAGAAGAAAAAATGTGTAAACTGCTTTATAGCTTTAGAACCTATAAAGCAAGGTTTATTTGATATTGCTTGGCTATGACAGTAAATTCATGTAGAAAATAATAGTTCATAGCAACAGATTCCTCAAACAAACAGCAACATACTCCATAAAGAATCGACACCCTATCCACATATGATGTAGCATATATTGATTAATTTACAATGCATGTATATCTTTCAAATGAGATACAACATTGCTCAAAGCACTGCACATTCGAGAAAGATGAGTTTTTCAAAAACTCGGAAAAGCATATTTTCATTTTTGGTAGAGGTATACATCAAGTTAAAATAAGGTTGCAACAGACTGGATTGATATATAAAAGTAGATGAACCCTACCTCATCAAGGCCCTGAAGTGCTAGCAACTTTTGCAAGGATGAAAAGTGTAACCAATTTACCTTTGGGATTGTCTACAAAGAGACCATTTATCTTTCGTACAAGAGGAGGTCACAACTATTCCCACTCATTAGATGTCCAATTGGATGGCTTGGGTTAGTCATGCAATCTGAGATATTTGTTTTTTTTCGAACTTTGTCCAATCAATGAGACTCTTACAACAACCCATTTTGAAATCTAAAGGACAAGAATAATTGTGACCTCCTTGTACAAGAGGTAAATGGTCTCTTTGTATACAATCCCTTTATCTTTTATAAAAATGACAAGCACTTTCGCAAATTACAATTAGGAAACATTTCCAGGAGGCCAAAACAGAATAAAAAAATAAAAAATAAAAATCTAGAGAGCTCAATAAAACCCTCAAATTTTTCACAGGAGGAGGAAATTTAACACTTTTCTATTTTCTTGTCCACTAAACATCCCAAAAAAGAATAAACACCAGATGATAGAACTACATTAGCAGCATTAAATAAGGATCCCACCACAAGTTGATAGGTCCCAAGAGATGTAAGAAATCATAACATAGAAGTTTCCAATGAAATGGAACTCTAAAATTCAAAATAAATTTCGTTATACAAAAATATAAATGGGTCATTTACCATCTTAATAAGGACAAGATCAAGGGAAATAAAATTTGAAGCGTTTGGTGCATGGCTATGGAAATCATTACTGCAAACCTTATGATGTCAATCTTCCGACTGTGTCTCATAAAGAAAAAAAAAACATTAAATTGTTGAATATAAACTAGCTCAACGAAATATAACATGAAATATCACATACGAGTGATCCAGAAGGTTTTAAGAAGAAGCCAAATAAATGGCTGCAAAGTATGCTAGGAAATACTACTCAAAGACAAGATCTGTACAAATCATAATTTTCAATGGCAATGAGAAGATGACGACATCTGAACAAATCATATAGTTTCAATGACGATTAATCCAAAAGGTTATAATAAGAAGCCAAATAAGTGTCTGCAAAGTATTACTATGAAATACTACTCAAAGACAAGATCTGAACAAATCATACATTTTCAATGGCGATGAGAAGACGACGGCACATGCCTCTTCTTCGATACATGGGTCTTGTTCCAATGAATGGCATCTCGGCCAGCTTTGTCCCGTGGAGCCTATAAAAATTTACAAAAATTCCAATTCTAGTGAATAAAAAGAGTAATGGTACGTTTAAATGTGGTGAAACAATCAATAAAATTATTCAAATAGAAACATAATATAGTCAAGCCAACCCTGTTCAGATCTATTTAATCTACAGGAAAAAAGAATTTCAAAGATTCAAGTTTAAAAATGAGGTTGAAAGTTCATGTCAATGAAACTACTTAGTACTTACCTATGGAAGGCCGAAATGTGTGGTACAAATCTTTAAAGGGATGTGGCAAGTTGGAAAACTTTTTAAGATTGATACACTGATTTGGTACAGATTCTAAGCTAACTTTGATGGTAACCATGACTATAGAATGGTGAACGGCAAAGGGAAGCTCCCCCTTTTACCCCAACCTTCTTCCATAGGGCCTCCACCCCTTTATCGCAACTACATCCATCTTCTCAGGCCCCTGTCATCCTCTCGTTCTGTGATACCCCCTGATCATCCATCCTCCTCTTGGCCAGCCCCCGGTCCAGTGAGCCCCCTTCTGCTGTCCCCTCTTCTGTCTCCTCTACCTCACCCCCATTTCGGTCTGACTGCCCTATTTTTCTTACCTCTCCATGCCATCCCACCTTCCAAGTCACCCCTCCGCCTTTTCTCTGCTTTGGTGGGTAACTTTCACCCCCGTAGAGATGATGTCCACGGATTAGAGAAATGGGGCCAGTCCTTTTGGCAAGAAGCGGAGTTGGCCTGCATACACCTCTCAAAAGGCCGCATCCTCTTCAACTTACCATCCCCAACTGGGGCCAACATGGCTCTATATTCCCAGCCACCTTCCAAAGGAGCAGCTCTCTCTCTGGCCTCTTGGTCCCCTTCCTTGGATGTCTGTGTGCCTCAGAAGTTCTGGTTGAGGATCGACCACATTCCCCTCCATGCTTGGCACAGGAACACATTCTCCTCTATCGGAGTAAACTTGTAGCAATCCATTGGAAGTCCTGCGAGTACCTTCCCCTCGACTCCATCCTTTTGTTGGTGGAAGTCTTGGATCCATCATCATTCCCTTCCTTCCTTTGGGTTTGTCAGGGGGGAGCTTTATTTCACCTAGCCCTATCCTGGAACCCTGCCTCCCCCAATGCTCAAGGGCAAGCCTCTTCCCTTAGCCCTTCATCCATGGCCAAAGACCTTGATGGATGGACCACGGTTCAACGCAAAACTAGAGCCCAGGCCGAGTGGAGCCCCCGTGGTCCTCAAGACCCCAAGACCCTGCCACACAAGACAACCTTCTCGCTCTCCAATGGTCCTCAAGCTCACCTCCCCCTCTGACCCCACCTGGCATGCTCACCCCTCCCTATTCATCCGCTCATATTCCTGTTGTCAATCCCGAGGATCGGTCTCCTATGTCACAGTACGATCCATCATCACCAATCCCCGACTCAAGGATTCAAATCTATCGACTGCACTGGCAATGAGAGCTTCGACCGCCATCCTTGGTCCCAATGCATCATAAGATTCCTGCTGCTTATCCAGATATCTCATAGTCGTACCCCGCCCTCCTCTAATTCTGGCCACGTGGCATCTTCCCCAATCATCTCCATGGTTCCTCCTACTCCCATCTTTTAAGAACCTTTTTCCTTCCCTCCACATTTCTCCCTCGTCCCACAAGCCAACCCCATCTTCCACTTCCCTAGCTTGCCTCGAGCCTCATCATTGCCTAACCCCCCCTCCCCCCCAAAAGAACCTTCCCGTCCTTCCCAAGCGTGTCCTTGCCCTCTCTGTGCCATTTGTCCTCACCCTCTCAGCCCCGCCTCTCCCCCCGCTTCCCCTCCCCCCCAAATCCACCTAGCCCCTTTGTCCTCCATCATCAATCCCCTTGTCACTTCTCCTCAGCCGCCCCCTCCATCATCGTCCCCTTCTCCTGAGGATCGTCAATCTCCCCCAATCCCCACCCCTGCACCCCTCCATGGATCCCCTCCCTGGTCGCCCGTTGCTTCCCCCTCCCTTTTGCCTACCCCCGCCCCCCCTCTCTCCTCCCTCTTCCCATCATCGCCAGGAGACTTCTTGCTTTCTCCTCTCAGTGCCCGCCTACCTTTGCTGGAAAACCTTCTCCCCCTTATCTCCCATGGAACGCCTGAATAGATCAAGACAAGCTGGTAACCCTCGCTGTCTCTTGTGGCTTCCCCATTGTCAATTGCGGCCCTCCCCCCCTCTCCCGCCTATTTCCATTCACGTCCCTTTATTCCCCCTTCACTTGGCCATTCCCCCTACCTTCAGTCCCCGGCCACCTCACCTCTCTTAGCCATCTCAACATCCCACCCCCCCCCCTCTCTGGCCCATGTCCTTGTTCTTTCTCACCCCCCCCCCACAGTGTTCTTCAAAGTGGACCACCCAGCGCCTGGGCGGTCCAAAAGGCTTGGGCGCATCGCCCAAGCCTAGGCGGCCAAATTAGGCGGATATCCCTGGACACCCGCCTAGGCAGCCACTTAAACCCACCTAAGCAGCCACCCAGGCAGCCGTCCATGGCCTGCACCCCACCTAGGGGCAGAAATGCCGCTTGTTGAGGGCATTTTTGGGTCATATTTTTAATGCTAAAGGGGAAAATTTGGGGGGTTTAGGTTATTTGAAACCTAAAACCCATTAGAGCCTAATTTAGAGAAAAAAACCCCAAAACAATTTCTTTCTACTGGGGCACCCAAGTTCTAGGCACCTGGCTGGGCGTCAGCCTAGGAGCTGAGCGGTCTGGACCTCCCCTGGCCGCCTTGGCGCCACCTAGTGCTTTTTAAAACACTGCTGGCCCATTTATATTGCCTCATTTTGCCCTAATGCCTCCTCTCTGTCCCTCTCACCTTCCTCAGGCTCTCTCGCCCCCCTCTCCTGCTTCCCCTAAACTTCCTTGCCTTGAATCCCCGTCGTCCCCAACTATGACCTCGGTGCATTTACCCTTCCCCCCGTGAACCTCGACCCTCCCCCTCACCAGCCTTGCTGCTCCTCTACCCCCTGTAATCTTCCCTGTTTCCTTATCCCCCAACACGGCCAATGTGTGGGCCCCTCCTCCATCCTCGACACCCAGCGCAACAGCATCATCCTCAACCCTTTCCATGGATTCAAGCTTTGTAGCAGCTATGGACAGAACACAGGGTAACGCGGACCAAGTGTTGCGAGTCATCAGCTCCAAGTTCGATGGGTCCAAGGAAGATGTTAAAGCATTTTTCAAATCCAATGCTCAATCAAGATTCAAAGTCAGTACCAAGGCTCTCAAGCACTCACAAATCTCGCATGCGGGATAGATTATGACCATGGGATTACTCCCTCTTCCAACACCCCGACCTCTCCACGGGCCTCTCGAACCCATTGTCCCACTTAGACGGTTCTCCAGGAGATCCATTTCCCTCCCTAGACCATGAAAATCTTAGTATGGAACATCAGGGAGCTTGGCTCCACTCAGAAATCCCAGGCAATCTCAGACTTTTGTTCTAAACAACACTCCCCTTCGCTCTTGGCCTTAATAGAAACTAAGCTTTCTACACAATCTCTTCTCCAAGTAAGGAAGATGTGGGGTCGCAGACCTTGCCAATGGATTGCACTCCAAGCAAAAGGAGCGTCAGGAGGTGTATGGGTCATCTAGGATGCTTCCTCCCTTGTCCTCTTGGACTCATGGTGTGCATCCCACTCCATATTAATCTCCTTGTCTAGAATATCTGACGGCCTCCCCTGGAAATTCTCTACGGTGTATGGTCCAAACTTGGACCAAGCTCGATCTCTTCTTTGGCAAGAACGAGATGCCGCTGCCACTCGCCCACCTTTTCGACGGCATATCGGTAGTAACTTCAATGCCATGATTCAAAAAGCGAACCACCCAGCACCTAGGCGGTCCGGAAGGCCTGGGAGCATCGCCCAAGCCTAGGCGGCCAAACTAGGGAGCCGACCCTAGGCGGTAGAGAACCTACCTAGGCGGGCGCCCAGTGCCCAGCCCTGGGCGGCCGCCTATGGCCTACGCCCCACCCAAGGTGGAAATGGGTTTCGATGGGGGCATTTTTTGTCCATTTTTTTGCACTAAAGAGCCAAAATTTGGGGTTTTAGGTTCATTTGAAATCTAAAACTTATTGGAGCCCATTTTAGAGAGAGAAAGCCCCCAAAAAACTAGTTTTTGGTGAATTCTTTAATATCGAAAGGTTTCTCAAAGTTAACAACAAATGATCAAAACATCACCCATTGATACTAGATTTAATTTTTGATGTTTTACAAATCTATTGGGGGCTTTTTAGAAGATTTTGAGCCTTTAAAAGCATCTTTGAGGTGGAAGTTCGAAGATGGAGCAATCAAACTCAAAGTAAGTGATTTTTTTTATTGCTTTAGTAAATTGCATTATTTTTTAGATATCTTCTTCGGGATCTAATAGGAGTGGTGATCCCAGTTGGAAATATCGCTATAACCCAGATTCTAATGATAAAAAATGCATAAGATGCAAGTTTTGTGATAAGGATACAAAAAGGGGGCATAAACCGGTTCAAGAAACATCTTGCCGGAATCAGGGAGGATGTTGCCCCATGTAAAAAGACTCTTGATGTTGTTAAAGAGAAAATAAACAATTTCTTTAGTACGGTAAAAATGAAAAAAGATGAGAGATTTGCCTCTATAGCAGAGATTAGGTCTGCGGTTCGGGTCAATTATGATGATGATGATAGTGATGAAGATAGGATTGGGGAGGGATGCAAGAGGTTGAACAATCCATTATTAAGGGAAAGGGGAAGGGAGTTGTAATTGCTTCTGGTTCTAATTCTGGGACTAAGAAACCTTGGGTTAGAGACCCTATGGATAGTTTTCTACCTCGGCCTGACACTGAGGCTGCAAGAGAGAAAACAAAAAAGCAAACCACCATTGAAAATAGAATCAAGAAGGAAGAGAGAGATAGAGCTGCTTATTATCTTGCTACATGGTTTTATGAAGCGGGCATTCCTTTCAATACCGCTCACTTAAGCAGCTTCTATGTCGCGGTAGAGGCAATTGGCCAATTTGGCCCTGAGATGAAACCCCCAACGCCATATGAGCTTTTAGAGCCTTTTTTAAAAAAGGCGATGAGTATCACCGAGGAAGCTGTAGAAGTTAAGAATGATGCATGAGCTTAGTATGGGGTTTCTATTATGACTGATGCTTGGAGTGATAGGAAAAGAAGAAGTCAGATGAATTTACTTATGAATTGTCCTTTAGGGACTTTTTTTTTTAAGTCTATTGATGCCTCTGATCATATCCATGATGCCCATTACATATTTCAAGTTATAGAGAAGGGAATCAAGGAGGTTGGGGAGCATCTTGTTGTACAGGTTGTCACAAACAATGCTGCTCCTGATGTTATTGCGGCTAATTTGTTGCGCATAGCTTATCCTAGAATCTTTTGGACACCATGTGCAGCACATTGTATAGACCTCATGCTTCAGGCTCATGGCAGTTTAACCAAGATATCAGGTACAATGAAGAAGGCCAAGTTAGTTACAAATTTCATTTATAGCCACCATCTCACCCTCAGCATGATGCGTAGCTTTACAAAGAAGAAAGAGATTGTGAGGCTTGGGGTCATGAGATTTGCGACCTGATACTTATGCCTACATAGCATACATTAGAGGATAGTGCAGTTGAGGCAGATGTTTACTTCGGATGATTGGAGCGCATGCAAGTGGTCTAAGGATCAGGTTGGGAAGAAGGTGAGAGATATTATCCTTTCAAGGCTTTTTGGAGGGTGAAGGACGCTCTTAAGGTATTTTTTCCTCTTATCAAAGTCCTTTGCATGGTTGATAATGACAAGCCTTCTATGGGCTACATCTATGAGGCTATGGAGAAATACAAACGAGAGATAACCCAAAATTTCAATGATGACGAAACCCGCTACAAGCCTGTTTGGGAGATTATTGATGAGAAGTGGGACATTGCATGCAGCTGGTTATCATTTTAACCCAACTTTTTTTTATGCTGACAAGGATATACACACAAATGACCAGATTCAATAAGTGCGTAGATGTGTTAGTCTCTGATCCTGATATCCAAGATATTATATGCGCTGATGAGCTGATAAATTACAAGTGCTCATTAAAGACTTTTGGGAGTCCAATGGCAAGGAGGCAAAGGGCCAAAATTGATCCAAGTATTAATAATATTCTTAAGTTCATCAAGTTCAAGTAATCAAGCAATTCTATTATTTATTTATGATTTTTTTCTATATCTTTGCAGCCCATTGGTGGAGCCAACATGGGTGTAGTTCTCCAAATTTACAAAAGTTGGCCATTCAGATCTTAAACCTAACCACTTCTTCATTCGGTTGTGAGCGCAATTGGAGTACTTGTGAGGGGGTAAGGCCGTAACGGTAATTTGTATAATTTTATAAATAATACATGAACCATAGATATGAGATTTTAATTAGTTTCATTTGATTTTGTTAGATTCATATAAAGAACATGAATATGCTTGAATTAAAGAGGCTCAATGACCTAGTCTATGTCAAGTACAATCGATTCTTGAACGACAGGTTTGCTAAGAGAGATAAGAAAGGCCCCATCAGATCAAAAATATGGACAATGCTATGGAGTGGTTAATTGATGATGATGAGGTCGAGGGGCATGAAGGATTGACACGGAACATGGTCATGGATGCTTCAGGGACATCAGTTGACCCTTCTAAGGCCACTAGATCTTCTGCACAGAGAACAAGGGTGGAAGAAGAGGAGAAAGAAGAGGCAGATTCAGAAGAGACGGAGGAGAACGAGGATGACCAATATGTCGAGGAGGGTGACGACTCCGATGAATATGATGCCAATGGAGCTGACCCTAAATTTTATGATGATGAATGAATGATGAATGTTGAATAATTATTAAACTTTGAACTTTGATTGAAGTATTGAACTGTTGAGATTCTTTTGAGTCTTCAAGTATTAATTTCATAATTCAATTTTGTTTTCCTCCTCATGGTGGTGTACTGCAGTACTGGTTTGATACTATTAGGTAACTTGGTTTAGTAATTTGGTTGGTTGGTAAATTTTAAGTTTTAATTGGATATGGAGTATGAACCGACTTATGGATTATGGTTATGCCTATGGAGTGTGTGCTAAACGCTAATATGTAGTATAATTTGAATTATGATGTGCCCTAAATACTTAATTTTTATTTTTTATACAATATATATAACTGACATAACTGCAAAATCCTTTTTGGAATCAACTGGGCTGCCCAGGTTCTGGGCACCCTCTTAGGCGCTAGGCAGCCTGGACCCCCCAGGCTGCCTAGGACCTGCCTAGCGCTTTTTGAAACACTGCTTCAATGTCACAAGGTGGTCCCACAAAAGGAATTGCACTTCAATAATTTCCCCAATTATGCTTCAATTTGCCGACTTCATAGATCGGCACGAACGTTTGAACATTCCTCTTCAAGGAACTCTTTTCACTTGGTCCAATAACTCCTCGTCTTCCCTTCCTTCTCAAAGCTTGATAGATTTCTTTGTTCCCAAGAATGGGACTCTACTGTCTCTAGTACCCCTCTCTTTGGCCCTACACAAAACAACTTTTGACTATAAACCTATCCTTTTGGACATTAACCCTATTCCTAGAAGCCTTAAACCCTTTCGCTTTGAACTCTGCTGGTTGGAAGAACCTACTCTCCTTGAGAGTTTGCCGGGCTTGTGAAGATCCTACTCCTCATCAGCTCTTGGCTGGGCAGGGTTTAGACTCCAAAAGAAATTATCTCTCCTTAAGCTATCCTTGAAATCCTGGAGCAGGCAATTACCCGGGCACTTCCAGGATCAAAAACTCTTTTCTTAGAAAAGAAAAAATTTTCACTGAACAAATTTTCTGAGCACAACGTTCTCGAGTCAAATGGCTGAAGTGGTGACCTTAGCACAGCCTTCTTCCATAGGATTGCTAATTGTAGAAGAAGGGACAACTCTATATCCCACATCTGTCACCATGGAACTTGCATATATAACCCTTCAACCACTGAAGCTACTATTATCGAGCACTTCCAAAACTTCTTCAGGGCCCCCTCTCGGCCTACCCCCTAAATGGCTGATCATTCCTTCATAACTATTTCCACTAAACAAGCAGAATGGCTCGAAAGGCCATTTGATGAACATGAGATTCTTTCAGCCATGTAGTCTTTGGGGCAAGCAGAGCCCCTGGCCCCTACGGCTTCCCAATGGCTATATTTAAATGCTTCTGGGATCTTATGTGTCCCAATCGCGTTGCCTTCTTCTCGAAATTCCACGACCAAGGAGTCATCTATAAGGGAATGAATGCCACATCCATTGCCCTCATCCCAAAGAACGAAGGTGCGGTGGAGCTCAAAGACTTCAGACCTATAAGCCTCATCAATAGCTCCTACAAGATTTTGGCAAAGGTGCTGTCCTCAAAACTCAAGTCGGTCTTAGGCTCCATCATCTCTCCCTATCAAGGCGCGTTTGTAAAGGATCGCCAACTTTTGGATGGTGCTCTAGTTGCAAACGAATTCATCCAGTCAAGATCCATCTCAAAATCCCCTGGTTTGATTGTCAAATTGGATTGGGAAAAGGCCAAAGACCACGTCAATTGTGATGTGCTCGAGGAGACCAAAAGAAGGATGGGCTTCGGTCTCTGGTGGAGGAAATGGATCTGGGGCTGCATTCAAGGTCCATTTTTTTTCAATCTAATCAATGGCTCCCCCAAGGGGTTTTCCTCCTCCTCTCGAGGTCTTAAGCAAGGCCAACCCCTCTCTCCATTCCTCTTTGCAATCGAGGCGAAAGTCTTCAATAGAGCGACGACAAGGTTATACCAAACTTGCCTTGTGAATGGCTTCAAAATAGGGGCCCATGGTCCCACTGTCTCGCACCTTCAATACACAAACAACAAGCTTCTTTTCTATGAAGCTTCCAGCAATCTAGTGGAATCCCTACTACTCTTTTTGCATTGTTTCCATTTAGCCACGGGCTTCAAGGTTAATCTCAATTAGTAAAAAATGATCGGCATTGCTGTAAATCCCTCTACCGTCCAAGATTTAGCCGATAGTTGAGGTTGTAGAGTAGACACTCTCCCCTCCAGCTACCTTGGTCTACCTCTATGCCATGATAAACCCAAAAACGCCTAGTAGAGTCACCTAAAAGATAAATTCGAGAGGAAATTGGCGACTTGGAAAAGGAGATACCTCTCCCCCACGAGTAGATCAACCGTAATAAAAGCAGTTCTCTTACACTTACCAACTTCGGTGGCCTCCGGGCTTGAACACCTCAAGTGAAACTTTCTATGTTCCAGTGATGGAAACACCAAAAATACCATCTTTTAGCATGGAACATCATGGGCCAACCCAGAGCAGCAGGGGAACTGGGTATAAGCAACCTGAAAAAGAACCACCTGGTGCTACTTCATAAATGGTGGTGGAGCCTCGCTACTCAAGGGGGCCAATTGTGGCATCACATCCTATCTCATAAATACCGTCTTTCATCCTCCCCATGGTACAGCCTCCATAAATGAACTTTTCCCCTCCCGGATCCCTCGGGGGGATTTTCTCGGTATCCTCCCTATTCCACAAAATAAACTCACCCCCCCCCCCCCTTCGGGAGTACTGCAAATCTCCCGAGCATTTCCAAAGCATGGAACTCATTCATTCCTTCCAGGATTCAGGTCTTCAACTGGCTCACCATGTGGGTTAGAGTGTTAACAATAGACCAACTCCAAATGAGAGGAATCCAAGCCCCTAATAGATGTGTGATGTGTTTCTCCAATGAGGAGACCACTGCCCTTTTGCAGGCAATATTTGGAATGAGACTCTTCAAAACTCTTCGGTTGGAATTGGGTAACCCCCCAATCGGTGACCCACCTATATCGGCTCGCAGCCCTCCTTCCGTGGCCAAAGTCTGGATCCATGCTTTGGAAAGCCATGACTGCAGCTATCCTTTGGGCCATTTGGAAAGAAAAAAACAACAGAATATTCCAAGACAAATTCTCCCCCATCCATAAATTAATTGGAAACCACCAGGGGAATGGTGACATTTTGGGACACCAATCACAGAAGCTTTAGGCTCCTGTCTACCTCTGACTTCCACCTAAATTGAGCTAACATCCTCTCCCATAGACCAAGGAAAGTGCCCTGCTCAGCCCAATGGAGGCCTCCCGAGGTGGACAATGTAAAACTTGACTTTGACGGGTCTTCAATGGGCCACCCAGGACCGACCGAAATAGGAGGCATCTTCAGAAACCACCAGGGGATTCCCTCCTATCCTTCTCCTCTTCCATTGGATCAGCAGATTCCGCGAAGGCAGAAGCACAGTCCGTTTTGGAAGGGCTCAGGCTCTTCAACCATTCTTGGGGCTCTTCTCTCATTGTAGAAGGAAACTCCGCAAATGTCATTTCCTTGGCCTCCCACTCATCTGCCCCACAGTGGAGACTTTGGCAAATCTTTGATGATATTTCCGATCTTTGAAGGCATATGCAGGTCTCTTGGATCTGGGGGGAGGCCAATCAAGTGGCCGACGCACTAGCTAAGGAAGGAGCCTCATGGGATTAGCACAAGTTCAACAACATTTTGCACAGTCTCCCTTTTGTTTCTTTTTTGTAATCTAAGCTTGTTCTTGTTCATCACCTCTCTCGGAGATGTATCTAGCCCCTCGGGGTTATATTAAAGTAATTTTCTTTCTACTTAATACAATGTTGACAGTATCAAAAAAAAACGTTCATATCAGTATTTTAAAAAGCATTATGCTGCGAGGTCTAGCAAAGTCTGTATACGTGTTGCACGTGTGTGTGGTGAGTATATAGTTTATTATACACACAAAGATTGCATAACAATACTTTAGTTTAATAGTACTCCACTCTTTAGGCATTGTTGATCTTCCAAGCAAAAGAAAAATCAGCTGCGCTTTAATTGAATTTGATTTCTTCAAGAGAAAAAGGTTCACCATCCAAAAATGAAGGATTAATTATATTTAATTTTGATTTGTTTTATACACATTGATTAGGGTATGGGAGAACATTGGGGGGTACGAATACCCCAAATTCATTTTCCCTCTCCCCCTCAAGTAGGGGGGGGGAGGGAATGAGAAAAAATGTCCATAACCGAGGCATTTTCCATTGACAGATCGGCTGAGCCCAATGAGGGCAGGCACCTAGGGCACTGTCTTGCCCTGAGGTGCCACCTAGGCGCCCGAGGCAGGCCCTTTATAAAGCATTAATTCAGGTAAGTTATTCTCGATTTGTAAACCCCAACAAGTGAACTAAAGAAGTAAACTCAGATACAGATGTACCTATAACATTAAGGGGTTATTTCTCTTGAAGAAGCATCACCAAACAGGCCCGAGAAACAATCCTAATAGACAAGAACCACATTTTTTTTCTTCTGTACCTGACAAGAACTCTATTGCAGTCAATTCAAGGACATCAAAAAAATATATATATTCAGTTTGATGTACTCTGCTCTTAAAAACTTCTCAACTGAGTTTGTAATTAGATTCCCAACAGGTTCTTAGTTTAGGGTTTAATTTCTCTACAAGGAGGTTTCTATAAAATTTATTGGTAAAAGAAAAATAAAAGATAAGATTCCTCTACATTTACAAATAAGCACTACAAATTCGACTAAAGAAGTCAAACATTTAGTAAAAATTTCACTTATTTAATCAAATACCTCGTTTCACCTTTAAAATATTTAAGGCTTAAAATCGGGTTTTGAAGAGCAATGTGATATGATTCAAAATCGCTTCAAGCGGCAGCCAGACCCTTCTAGGTCATCATCATCATCATCATCACAGCCTTTTCCCAACTATTTGGGTCGGCTAACCTTATACCCAAGGTGCAAGGCAATAAACAGCCATGATGGTCTTTCAATGTCCATTTCAGCAGATCCCAAAGGGGCACAAGACTATCAGGCATGGCATATATATCCCAATAGCGCAGATGAAATTCGTTGACAGCTGGCAGAGTGACTGGCCTAGGCGATACCAATCTATACATAGGGACTAAAGCTAGAGGTTTCCTGAAATGGCTTAAACTTTTTGTCTTTTTTCTTTTAATGCTTTCCTTGTGGTCTTTACTATGGAACCTGATCAGCTAAAAGTGATCAAATAGGCCTAGAAAGAGGATATTTATCGCCAGAGATTTGCTAATATAATGGAGGAGATTCTTAAGTTCAGTAGAAGGGGCCACCGACTCTTAGTTCTAAGTGCTCAAAGATGGTAAGGAAGAGGGGGACTCCCTAGCTCAAAACGATCCAGGAAGAATTCCTTATCTATTAGGTATACTCTGTGTTCCTCATAAATCCTGGTTTTGGAGGTTTCACTGATTGTATCCTACATAAAACCTGATGTTTCCTTTTCCCTAAGCAAAGCTTGCAGAAAGCTTCATTTGTTTGGAGTCCAACTTTGGACACTTGCCAAAAATAATTAAAACATACTTACATTCAATAAGAGTGTTCAATAGAATCACAAGATATATATAGAACACTCATTGACATCAAAATGCATATTCACAAAAACATAAAAATTTAAAAATTTAAAAAAAGAACGATGATATATCAAAAATATCTGAAGAGATGCTTCGAAAGATTTCAGAGGCTAGCATCACATTTAAATAATTCATACATAACAGAGATGACAACAATCCATTGCTAATTTAACATGCCCCATTGAAGAATTCGGGAGGCACCACATGGCATTAGATTAATTTATGCAAAATGGCGGGATAACAAAAACCCATGGCTAATTTACCATGCAGTGTTGAATGATTCAGAAAGTGCCATGCAGTGGCCAGGGGGCCTAGCTGCCTCGACACCCGCCTAGGTGGGTATCTCATGATTGAGGCACCCCATAGGCGCAACATCAAAGAAGGGGGCAAGGGGAAGAAGAAGACAAGAAGAATGGGGGGCATCGTTTACAAAGATACCATTTTCTTCAAGATGCAGGGGTTTGTTAGGATTTTTTTGCTAAAAAAGAAAAACAGAAAAAACCAAAAAATTCTTTTAGAAATTGTCTCTCTCTCCTCTAGGTTAAATTCTCTTTCTAATCTTATTTTGTGGGTCACCTTGGAAATATAACATGTTTCCTGGAGGAAGGTCTTCTTGAACTACTCTATCTCTCTCTCCCATCTCCAATTACAAGGATGTTTACAAGTTAACAACACACTTTTTTCATGTAGAACATTGATACATTTGCATCGCAGGTGTTTACAAGTAGATGATAAACTTTTCTATGTAAGAGATTAACAAATGTTCACTCATGTCCCTTATTCCAATTCTTTATTTATACCCACTTTCTCTGTCACACACACACACACACTATTTCTGATTCTACAATGTTTTCGCCCACTAGCCAATAGGCGGCTTTCATGGGAAAGATGCCTTTCACCCTGATCAGTCGTCTCATCCTTTCTCCTATAACGAAAGGACATAAATATGAATAAATTACCATGCAATTGGAGGAGGAGGAAGAGGGCGGGGAGAGGGGGCAAGAAGAAGAAGAAGAAGCAGGCTGAGGTGCACCCCCCCAGCAAAGGCGCTTCGTGTCTGCCTAGGAGGCACCTTGACCATCTAAACAGGAGCCTAGAGCCCCCGTTGCTCTAGATGATGCACCTAGTGGGGTTGCCTGCCTGCGAGGGCAGCCTAGGCGCCAGGGCGTGCAAATATTTCAACAATGTTAACATGTAAAGTAAATCTGTACCAGCTCACATTCAAACCGAGACAGCCCATGCTAAAGAAACTTGAAACGAAATATATCAAGATGAAAAGAACTTGTAGATGCAAACCTTAAAGATGCCACTGAAATGATCTCATCTTCCTTCTCTAGAGTGATAGTGTAAAAACCTTCATAGTTCAAACGGCTGAAATTTGATCTGCAGTGACCAATTTTACAAATCGCCATAGAAATATTTAGAAGAAATGGTAACACCGCAAATAGTTAATTCACCCCAAAAAAGACAAGCAAATAGTTAATATATATATTATATAAATGGATATAATGTGTGATCTCTGATAACCAACATATATCATCCTTAATGTTCAAAAATACGCTAGGGAAGGTTTAAAAAGTCGCCAATCAGGATCGGAATCTGCCAATCCGGATCAGTGTATTGGGAACCGGCCAAGTCACACCTAGAATCGGTGATTCCTGTGGGGTGGATCGCCATTTCACTACACTGGAATCGGCTATTCCACTTTTCAAACACAAACAATGCACTTCGTTCACAGGTTTTTCATTGTCCCATCAATTTTTTATCCACTCGCGACACTTTTTTGGAGAATTATTGGTATGAAATCAATGAAAATGGTTATAAAACCTATACTCAATCGATTCTAGTAACAATCTGAGATTTGTGGATTGAAAAGGTTTCGTCCAAATCAGCCTTTCTTGATATTTTAGCATAGATTTGTAACCACATTTTCAGAAATTTGTTTCTATTTTAAGATAATTGAATCCCATACAGTATTCTTGTTGAAATTTGTTCGATTAAGCTACGATTCCCCATCGATTTTTCTTCCAAAGTCAACAAACCGAAAAGTTCCTGAAATTTTAATAGTCAACCAAAATTGAAGACGACAGTGAGGATTGGGGTCGATTTGGATCCAATTTTAGAAGGGGTTTATGATCTACAGAGATTCAGTTCTCATATAGATTAGGATATTTAAATTTCACTTCATATTTCTTTTCCACAAATTTGTTTTTGCATGAATGTACCACACATTTTAGGGTTACGCCATACCAATTTGTTCTTCCACAAATTTGAATCAAATTTCTTGAATTTTGATTCAAAATGATCGTAGTGAATCTATATTCCATATTACAGATCCAATACAATGAATAGAAATCGAAAAGAGCACAGATTTTGGGCCATTAATATGGACCGGTTTTGGGGATTTTTGAGAAATTGTGTTTCGGAAATTAATATTTATTTAATGAAATTGGGGCTTATGATGCATATGGTTTGATTCATTATTTTTTTCATTTTTTTAAATTTTCCGAATTTCGATATTGTTATTTTCCATTTTTTACGGTAAAAATCTTGTTTTTTAAGAATTGTTTGATGCCATAACATTGATATTTATAAGGGGTTTTATTATCCTTTTTAATCACATGATATGGAAGTGTTTTCTAATTTTTTTAATCATATTTCTTATAATATTACTTATAATAATTTTACATTGATAACAAAATCTTGTATTTTATTTATTAATTTATTTGTATTATAAGTTAGATAATGTATTTTTTTTGCTATAGTTGTAAATAAGATTTTTTAAAATTAGATGATATTATAAAACAAACTTAAATTTATTCTTATTTGTATAGTAAAATAATTATAGAATATAAACCAATAATTCCAATTCCAGTTTATAATATTATAGGTTGTGATAATTTTGGATGAGCAAAGAGAATTAATAAATGTTTGATGTGATACAAATTTCAGTTTATAAGGGGTATTATATTTTTTAATCTAATAATATGGATTTTAATATTTTTTTAATCATTTTGATGCATTCTTATGATTTTAAATTATAATTAATGATTATACAGAGTACAGACATCCAAACAAGGAAACAATGTCTTAGTAGTCACGTATTTTTGCAAATAATGAAAGTACATAACGTAACACCCCCAATTTTTATTTTTTTTTTAAACTTAATTAAAAAAATACTACTTCTAGAAATTTTAAGTAAGTTTTTGAATTTTATTGAGACCAAAACCGAGCAATCCAGTCGATTCTCCAATCCAAATCGCCCATTCACCGGTTTGACACGATTTTTGGGGTACCTGATCCAGGTCACCGGTCCGTTGTTTCAAACCAAGATGCTAGGCAATGACTGTGCGGTCTGGAAGGTCTAACAGCCTAGGTGCTAGGTGGGCGCCTCAGTTTTGACATGTCCCAGTAATGTTTCCATCATTTATATCTAATAATACGCCTACAACTAAACATATAAAGATAATCATGTTGATTAGATAACATATGTTAGCTTTTTATTTTGTTATCTGTTGCTAATAAGTTGGCAATATTTTAATATGTATTACCATTTTATTTCTCTATTATCCAAAGAAGCAATTCCTCTCTTGATAGTTCATAATGAACCCCAAAAGACAAATCTTTGGTTTGTGATGATTTCTCAAACTTCTCAAACTTTTTCGATCTATCACACAAATCCAATTTTTCTTTTTTTCTCAAACCTTAAAAACAAGTTGCCTGAGGACAATTTTCGACCTTGGGCAAGGGGCGACTAAGGCTTAGGCCACATGGGTGCCAAAGGAGGCTTGCATAGGTGTGGGAGTGGCAGTTTGACCATCTAGGCACTAGGCAGGCAGGCCCTTTCATTTGAACAATGATCATCCTAATAGTCTTATGGGAAACTCAATGGTCAACTACAAGAATCTACCTAAAACTACATCAACGATATACCAAGTAAAAACTTGCCCAGCAAAAGAATTAAACCTCTCTGCGAGAGCTTTATCCATCAGAAAGTTACCAATACGTGTTATGAGAATGTGTGTATAAACAAAAATGTCAGTATTAATTTGGTTTTTACCCCAAAAGAACAGCCCAAAGAAAAAAAAAAGTGCCAAAAAGTCAGTGAGTTAAAAAGACCACGCTTGGTTCTAATTTGACACGAAAGAAAAAGTTTAAAAAAAATGGATGTACATATGCTTATTTGTGCGTACATCTGTAAGGGTCGGCCACTGAATTACATTAACTTTCAAGGAAAATAAAGAATGTTAGTTCACAGTGTAAGTACTAAACTAATAAGCAAAATTACACACTATATCCCAATAAGCCATGACTAAGTTGACAAAAATACCAAAGAAGAAAACGTCTATGTAAGCATGAAAGTTTTTTGGAAATTTCTTTTGAAAATGATATAATACTTCATTTTCTTCTAAAAATCAAGTTGTTTAAAATTATTCTAAAACTCTTCTGTTTTAAAAATAATTAAAAAAAAAAAAAATTGGAGCCTTTTTTAATAAATTGTGCTTTGACAGAGTTTTGCTAACTACGATCTATCACTTGAGATATACGTCAATAAATTTCAAACCTCTAAAAGAGAAAAGAATAGAATCAGATGCCACAAGAAAGGATATCCTTCCTCCAAAATTGCAGGCAAATTGGAGTCATGACTTTCAGAACTTCCACAAAATTTATCAACACCGGATTTCTAAGGAACAAGCTAAATACAACAGAGGACATGAATTTACCCGCAGTTGTAAACCACTTGAGAAATCATATCCAACCCTGATATTGGATCTACTAGAGGAACAAAGCATTCATCCATAACAGAAAGAGCCACCGCAAGTTTCACATTGCACTCCAAAACAGAAAGCCTTTGATTGAATACGCAGCCTTCATCTTTATCACGACGCTTGAGAAGAGTCCAGTAAAAGCCTCCCTCCAAGGGATTTCGAAGTCCAATAATATTTGATAAGCATACAGCTACCTAGAGACCAATATAAAAAACAAAGTTAGGACCTAGGAAATGACCGTTTAAGACCATAAGCAAAGCTTCCCTCCAGTCAAAATAAACAGTAATGCATTGGATTAATCGTAGAAAGTTGACTCAAGAATATCAAGAACCCAAGGGCTGCTTAGTTTGACATTACATTAGCACTGTTTACCCCCCAACCCCAAACCCCCCACCACCACCACCCAAAAGGAAAAAAAAAAAAAGAAGGGTTCCCCCCAATCAGAAAACGATAAAATAAAATTAAAAAAAGTAAATAAGGACACCATGTCATATCTCCAAAGCCATTATATGGATCTCTAGATGTATTGGAACTTCAAACAAGTCAAAAAAAAAAAAATCATTCTTTATGCTATACTTTCTCTATTAGGCAAATATATAATCACTTCTTCTTTCTTTTTTTCCTTTAAATGTTAACTTGGGACCTGGTAGGAATGGAAGTCTAGACATCACGTTGTGACACCTGCCATCCTGACCACCTTTGCCTAGAGCCTACTCCTATAACAAGATAAAGTTCACAATTACATAAACAAGGAAATGTCCAGATTACCTCCTATCCAGAAAAAACAGCTAAATTAATGATTGTAGTCACAAGTACCCATTGATCATGAGTATCCGATATCAAACATGGTCCCAAGGCATCTCATACCTTGAACCAGCAGAAGTAGATGTAGAGAAACCTAATGATACGATGGAAACAAGGTTCTTATATCGCTCCAGCATCCGGTGAGGATAGGATCTATAAGATAGTATTTTATCTACTGGTTTTCTATGTGACATCTTGTTTTTTGATATTGTCAATTGGATTCACCGTGATTGTTAATAAGTACGTGAAGTGCATTTCCTTAGATGTAGGGGTTTCTCGGAAAGGGGGGCCCTATCCCCATTTCAGGAGCTGAAGGGATTTGTAGTAGAGGCTTTACCTCATGACATGGAGAAAGGTTCGCAGGTCTAGGGTGGATGGCAAATAGAGGATTCGTATATTTTAACCTAAGAGATTAAAGGGGTGATATTAACCACTGAATCAATTATCATTGACATTGCGACTGAAGTACAGATATGATTATACAAAACCCAACTTGGTAGGAAAATGTCATATAAATAAGATACCTACAGCTAACACACAGAAGACAAGAATCGTGCTAGAATGGCACACCTTCTGGCAATTGTTCCCACAATATGTCAAAGCATCTGTCATCTCTTGAATGGTGTTTCCATATAGGCACTTTGAGTGATCTGTACGGAAAGCAGAAATCCAGTCCTTTTATTTTAATATTCCAATCTTGTACAACATTTTACGGGAAAGTGTACTACAATCCATCGGAGTCCCCACCATCCACTCAAAGACGGACAGCAATAGAGAGTGAGAGCAAGACCCACCATCATGGCCATGTCATGTTATGGTGGTTACCCCTCTGTCTCCATTACTTTGATCATTTCATTGGACGGTGACATCCATCAGTTCATTGGATGGTGACTACCCCAATGGACCATGGTTTTCTATGTTCCACTGGATTGTTATTATACTTTCGTCTACATGATGTCTGTTCAAAGGAGATTATGCATCATCATCATCCAAGCTTTAGGGTCGGCCAACAGGAGATGTGACAAGCCCATAGAAAATTTAATAACCACAATAGAGCATAAAAAATAAGTCTTACTCACATTTGATACCACATTGATTACATGAGAGCAAGACAGATTTCTCATCAGCTTTGTCCGAGGGCAGCATACAGAATGCACATTTACAGTGTCGGCAATACCAACTTCCTTCGGGAAGGTCCTGGAAAGAAGTAACTTGCACAGGACATCATACAAGTCATCCTAGTACAGAAGGAAATCTACCGAAAAAAAACATCAAATGCGAACAAAAACTCAGTGCATGAATGTGAGGAAAAGTATATATACCGCATATGACATGATTATTTAAGAACAGATGGGTCACTTTTTCTTACCATGGGACACCTTGAAAAAAAACAGTTAAAGTTTGGAGCAATTAGGCTAATGGACAATTATAAGATAAGTTTCTGGGACTCCAGAAAATGATAGGGTTTGGCACCCAGAACGAAAATTATAAGATAGTGCTGGTACCCCTTAAAACTTGTAATTATAAGCAGGTACCTAGACATGTTAATTTATTTTCTTTATCCTTTTATATTTCACCTTCCAAAGGTATTTGGAATAACAAACCACTTTTTCTGTAAGGATAATATAGTCCAAAACTTGAAACACCAGACTTTTCAAGTGTTCAATACATTTTACCTTTCTGTGCTAGCTAGTCTGTTGTCTGAAGTTTGGACCATATTTTTCTTTTTATGGAACTTCATTATTTCTAGTACCAAACTGTGAGGCGAAAAGGTTTAGAAATAAAAAAAACTCTTATCCAAGACTCCAGGCACTCCCTTATTGTTACAAGTTTCATGGCCCCCCCTGCTTATCATGTACCAGCCGCCGCATTATAATTTTTCTTGCATAATAATGATATCACCAACTAGGTTGTCACCTAGAACTGTTTATGAAAAAATTATCATAAAGGTCACTTCATCATCATCATCTGAGCCTTATCCCAGCTAATTGGATTATAAAGGTCCAAGTAAGATGCACAAGTGTACTCATTTACATGTGAAACAATAACCTTAATGAACCAAAACTCAGCAGACAATGGCGAAGATATGCATTTTGTGCCTTATGAGGCTTCAAATCGCAGTGGCTTCTCACAGTAAATGATGGAGGAAGGAAGCAATATTACGCTTCATAGTAGCTACTCTAGTATCTTTGTAACTTGGTTAACAAATTGATTTTTTCACTTGGCTAGGCCTATAGCCCTCTATTTAAAGATGATGGGCGTGGATTTTATGCTGCTGGAGTACTTGTTTTCTTAAACAATAATAATACTGTAAAACTGCAGTTCCATTTCAGATTCATTTTTGAGGAATATTGGTGTTTAGGATAAGCCTTACATTTGTAACTGTATCACATAAGGCCACAAAACCTTTTCTTATTTGGACCCTGTATTCCTTAGACAAAGGTTAATTGGCATATAAATGAGAATGAGGTGGTCTTCAAAAAGGCAACATAACAAGAATAATGCAAATGAGCACAAAGAATGTGAAGAATTTACCTTGAGCATCAAGCACTCCTGATGAAAAGTTGAAGGGCAATTATCACAACAGATCAAATCCCCACCATCTGCACAAATTCCACAAGTATCATCATTTTCATCTGGACCATTGAGTTCGACCACCCTCAAGCCAGCTTCCCTGCTCTTCTTTTCTTCTTCCCAAGCCTCTCTCAGGCACTGCATCAGTGTCTTACCAGAGGCAAGGCAAATGTTATCCCAAGGTTGACAAAGACAACTCCCTGCATGAACTTCAAACACCGACAATGACACTACCTTCCTACAACAATTACACCTGATTCCCTCTCTAGTGATCCGACCTCTCAAGGTGCCACCCGTGCTTCTCTTAATCTTATAGAATACTGACTCACTCTCAATCAAATAACCAGTATCAATCAACCAAGACAAAACATTTCGCTTTCCTTCTAATAAGGAGTCCTCTTGATTCTCACCTTTCATGGATCTCCTCACCAAAAGTTCACACCCACCACCCCTGTTTCTTTTCCTTGAGTTTTGAATTGAGGAACTCTTTGAGGCCGACTTCTTGGTAGCAGATGTTAAAGAATGTTTTCCCGCTTTTACCTTTCCATGTTTACTCTCAAAGCCGGCTACAATGGTGGCACTCTCAGATTTCTTCCCCTTTTCTGGCACCAAATGGCTGGAGTTACATTTCATTGCAACAATTTCATTTGATAATTCCTTCCTTGCTTGCAAAAACTCATTTCCCAAATTTTGATTTTTAATCGTAGAAATGGATGATTCTTTGTCTCTCACCTTTTCAACTTCTTTACCTGATCTTTGTTGTGAAAGCCAATTTTCTGAATTTTGCATTTGAAACACAAGATTTGGCATCTCTTTCGCTGTCATCTTTTCAACATCTATGTGTGGTGTACCCGTGATAAACTCGATAAAATCCATAGTCCCATTAGTTGGAATTTTAGGCTCTCCACTAGTGCTTTGAGTGGTTCTTGGTTCTCCTGCTGGACTCAAAAAAGCACCAGGAACTCCTGGTAACTTATTTCCATGCTGAATGGTTCCGCAAGTGTTCGGTGTAAATACTTGCTCACCAAGCCCCAATATATGCAGAATAGCACGAGACCCTGTTATCTTATCTCCATCGCCTTCATAATGTATTGTCTTTCTAGTTTCCTGAGTGTGTCGAGATAAACCAACCTTTTCAGATTGCTCAACTGCCAATGCAATATTCTGATCTATAGTACCCTCACCTGATTTCCGCTTCCTTTTCACTTTGCAAACTGGGTTCTTTTCTCCATCATCATTCAAGATCATTTCATCATCGCCTTCCTTTCTCTCTCTCTTCCGATTTGCTTTTTGTGTTTTATTTCTCTTTATTTTTGGTAGAGAGAGATCCCCCATTGTGACCACTGGCTCAACTGGTTCACGCACAGCATGGTAATTCTTTTTACCAGATATAGCCTGACCCACACTAGAAGAATCACATTGTACGTTTAAATCAGGTGTATAACCCATTAGAGCCTTCTTAGTCATTCCATCCATTGTACAGAGAGAACCAACCCATTCTCTCTCCTTCTGTTTCGAAAGTTCACGGTTCATTGTGTCCAAAGCTAGAGGGAGAGAATGATAAGCAGCCCCTGATGGAGATACATATATTGAATCTCCATAAGCTCGACCGTTTCCTGGTCGCGTTATTATCTTCCATCCTGCTGCTAAAAGAGGACCAGCAAGGGGATGTTGTGCCTTGTGTTCCTTTTCTATGACATGGGTTTCTTGGGGCGCCTCATCTTGAACAGGATTTGATACAGCATTATTAAAGCCATTAATTTCTACCGGGTTCTCTCTCTCTAGGGTTATCGGACCAGTACACATAGAAGATGTTGGAACCATTGCCTGCTTCTTTCTTCTGTCCTGTTTTTTTCCTTGATTCAAAGAACTGTCCAAGTGTTCTCTTTGTACAACATTATCCATCAAATTATCAAATTGTAGATGAGTTATCCCATCGGACATTTCATTCAATGTTCCTCTAGAAAACCCAATTTCCTTCACAGTACTTTCTCCAATACTTCTGTCTCCTATATTGGGCGCAAAATTGCTGGTAAATGCCATCAAAGGATTCCCTTGATGCAAATACTCATACTCACCATAATTTACAGCTACGTTTGAATAGTTATCAATCATAACTTGACCAAAATCTGGTCCTCTACCCAAAGAACAAGCCCCAATTCTTGAAAGTTCAGATGCATGCATTATATGACCCTGACCTTCTCCGCTAATAGTATTCCCTTCTCTCTCTGCAAATACATTGAATTCTGGGGCCATAGAACGGATGAAACCCATATTAAGAGCATTCCTGTCTCGCTCTAAAATGGCATTGAATTCCATGGCCATGGACCTATGATTCCCCGCATTGATCATGTCCCTTTCTCTCTCTCGAAATGCACCTAATCCCATGGCTACAGGGTCATGATTATTGCTAACCCAATTACCATTAGATCCATCCTCGAACACACGATAAGGACCGAATTGCCTCAATCTCATCTCCAAATCTTGTGTAAATTCAAAGACAAGAACAACTCAAACGCAGTTCAGGAAGATCAGTATTTCATCATTTATACATGCTTTTGGATCAAAGAGAAATAATATTTCTGCTATTATTCAGAAAATCAGTCTGAAAAACCTAAGTGACACAACATGATAGATCAAAGAGAGGAAATTTACAGAGACTTACATCATTTCGCGGAATATTTGAATCTTTCAAGAAAGGAGATACAACCATGGATAAGAAATCACCTAGAAATCAGATTTCATAGCCTGAATAATGCTCAAGAAGCGACATGCAGAGATGGCAAACTCGAGCTGCATTCGCCCTAGCCTCTCTCTCTCTCTAAACCTCCCCCTCTCTAAGCTGGTATGGTTTATGTAACTCAAAAAGAGGTTTCTGGCAATCGTGTGAAGTTACGAACGTTTTTACAAAAGTGTCTCCATAAAAAACTAGAGCAGAGACACCCATGCAAAACCGTAAAATTACACACTCACGCTTCACCGTCTCTCCTCTCTCTCTTAAATTAGATACACAGCAAAGCTACAAATTACACGCAGGCTTCACCCTCTCTCTCCTCTCTTATAAGCTAGATACACAAGCTTCACCATACATATACAAACGCGTGTACATTCAATGATTCGTGGCCCACTTCTCTCCGTGTGCTAGTAGTGATTTGAAAAACGTTGGTCCGCTCGGAACCATCCGGTCCGAATTGGGAATCGGTCGCCGAGAGTCAATTCTGATGATATATAAGAAGTTGTCGGGTCTAAAAGAGGATCAGCAATTTTATTTTTTTTTGCCTTTATTTAGTAAGAGTTGAGCGTAATGTTGCAAATGATCAAGCACTAATCGATTAAGTTAAGGTTCTTTTTTTAAAAAAAAAAAGTGGTTTGTAGGGATTTAGACTTTATTTTTTTATGAGAATGGAGCATGAGACCTCATCATGGAGCTCAGTAATACTTCCGCCAAGGCTCAGACCATTATCAAAAAAGTGATAAGTCAACAAGGATTCGGGTCCTTACCTTTGGTGATGTGGAGTCCGAGACCTTTCAATTGGACTCGGCAATACTATCGTCGAGGCAATAAAACAGCGTTTTGCTACAATAAAAAAGCTATTTTGTTAAACTAAAAACCCCGAATCATTGGGACCGGTTCTTGGCCTCTTTACTATTTTTGTACATGTTTTTTCACTCGTTCACTATTTTTTCGCATATTACAACAACGATTCGAACGGTCGATTTATCGATTCGGATCAATTTTTGTTATGCCCAATCCTGGTCACCAATATGTTTTTTAAACTCACTTATTTGTCTCATGTTCCTACCTCTCTTTTTGTTTTTCTCTCTCCTCTCTCACACATCGTCCTGGCTTTCCTTCATTTCTAGGTCGAAGAATATCTCAATTAAAGTTCCCCAAACTCTCTCTCTCCTCCATTTGTAGGTAGCATTAATTTATCAATTAAAGCACTTTAAAATCTTGCTATTATTCCCCTCTTTCTCTCTTTCCTCAATTAAATACCTCCAAAACTTTGTCTATCATACCCATCTCTCTCTCTCTAGGATATTTTGAATTAAAAAGTACCCCAAAATGTGCTAGTGTAGTAGGTCTACTCTTTAACTGCTCTCATTTACTTCCCATTAAAGTGTTTCCAATAAAAACAAAAGAAAGATATGCTATATTCAACCCAAAAAAGAAGGATATGCTAGTAAAATAACATTATTTCAAAAAAAGGGGTCCAAGCCTCTTTAGCTAATTTTAGCATCTTTATGGTTTGTTGGAGAAGATATCATCGAGGAGGAACTTGTATCATTTATGGGGAAACCATCATAAGGAAAATTTTGTAAGAACTATTTCTTTATGTTCTTTTTTTAAGCATATTTTAGTCGAAATTAGGGCTTAAAAAATGGATCGCCCTGCCAAATTGGTCAGTGGCTGGACTGACTAAAACTATCTAATTTGGCGATAAGCTTAAAACAAAACAATAAAAAATAATGACTAGTGGGAGGTGGGTGATTTCGGAGCTCCCGATTATTGGATCACGCACATAGATTATGATTCGGTGTGGCCGAATCCAATACAAATTATAGTTTTTCTAAAGCTTGTCAAAACTAAGTATTTTTTTGCCACTAAATACCAAATTCGACTCTTTCCGCTGAGCAAAACTCCTCTCCCCAACTTAAAAAAAACTTGCTTTTTTGGTTCAATTTAGAGTAAATTTTGGGCATTGCAACATTGAGGAGAGTCGCTGGGGCAAAGTTGCCTACACATCAAAGCACGTAAATGAACAAAAAGATGAAACACTATTTCTGTCTTTTTTTTTTTGTTTTTTTGTTTTTTTTGGGAGTGACAGTATTTATATCTTTAAAATTCAAATAAACGCTGATCTGCACCTGCCTATGGACCTTGGTGAATGTTAGTGAGCTGACACTCTAATCATGGTTGACGGACGTTACAGATTCTTTTGAGAACATACGGACGTTAGAGATTCTTGTTCACATGTATTCTGCAAGTGAAGGGTCCATGTGAAATAAGCTCTTATGCCATAAACTTTTATGCTCAAATGTCACCACCAAATATAGCATGTCCAACCAATGATATCATATTGGATTTGGGGTTTTGGTGAGAAAAATGAAGTAATTCGGTATTTCGACTTATTCGAAAAAAAAATTTGGGTTTTTTTTAATTTAATATAAATAAATTAGATATTTATATATAAATTATATAAAAATAATGAAAAAATAAAAAATAAAAAAATTGAACAAAATATATATAGTTTTATATAGATATTTATTTGCTTTGGCTGAATCGGCTCGAAGCATATCCGAATCTCACCGAAGTAGCAGCATCAGGTTTCACTTCACTTCGGTCTATGGCAGCACTGTGTCCAACAACTAAAACTACTGATTTTTTTTTTTTCTAATATTACATTGAATTTTATTTAAACTTCACTAAATCGGGGTCCAAATATGCCAAGATACTTAATGTAGGTTTACTTGGGGTGTGGTTTGTATAGAGCCTAGGCTATAAACAATCAAATTAGAGCCTACGTTCAAATAGTGTCGAGAAATGTGGTTTTAATGCTGAAAATCTTTGTGATAGCCTTAAAATATATTTTCATCTTTATTTATAAAGTTTAAAGCTTAAAAAATAATGTAGAACGACATATCTATGAAAACTTGAAACTCTTGAAAATTGACAGTCTAAAAATACGTTACAAAATACGCTATTTCCAAAACTTGAAATCTATTTTTTTTTCTCATGCCCTGGCATCTTGATGTTGAGATGATCAATTTGAAGATATTTAGGCATCAAAACTACCATTGAAAAAATCGGGCGATCTAACTGCTAACTGCCTTGTTAGATCAGAACTGGCCGGTTTTGGTTTTGGGCAGTTTTGGTGATCAACCGGTGTTTAAAAAAGAAATTATATATATATATATATATATATATATATATATATATATTCTCGAAAATAAAGAATTTGATTTGTAATGTATTTTTTAATATTATTTATACTATGGTAAAGATTAAAAATTGTTTTGATAGTTAATACTCACTTTTTATATTTCTCCCGTCTTTTTCATAAAAAATTAAAAACACCCTTAGTTCACAAATTGATTCATTAAAATCTATTTTTTTCATTAATTTTTAACTTTATTTGAATGTATTTTATTTTAATCATTTTTTATATGTTTTTCATATTTTAGTAGATTTTTTTTTGTATCTTTCTTTTTTTTTTTCAACACTTTTTGACTGCCCGGGACTTGCTCGGTTAGACCGGTTGAATCGGCCAGTTTACCAATTAAGCCAGTTAAACCGCTTCCAACCGCATGTTCGGTTCACCGTTTCGGTTCTATTTTACGAACACTAATCAAATCAACATCTTTTAACGAATTTGATTTTTTAGAGCCTCAGCCCTATATAAACATTTCCCTTACTTGAAAACTAATATTTTATCTATAACTAAGCAAGATATTTAGAATTTTTAGCAAATTTGATGCATATTTGGGAAAACGTGTCACGTGAAGGAATAATATATAAATATAAAAGAAAAGTAAAAGGTTATATGAGATGACGCCACTTAAAAGTACATAAAGAAAGAAAAAAGAATGTTGGCCCGTGAGCGGACAGAAGTGGAATCTAAAAACGAATTTAGAGGAATGCATCACTTATGTAAGGAATTTTTTCTTTTAAAATTTTTAAATATTTTCTTACAGACCATTGCTGGTATCGAAGTGGCATATTGGTGAGATTTTTTTTTGGGTGCGGCTTCTATAAGTTTACAACCTTAAACAATCCAATTAAAGTGCTACTCCAAATATTATCACAACATGTAATTTTGGTCTAAAAACTTCTTAGGTTTGTCTGAAAATCTATTTTCATATCTAATTATACATGTAATTTTGGTCTAAAAACTTCTTAGGTTTGTCTGAAAATCTATTTTCATATCTAATTATACAATTTTAAACTCCAAAAATAATTAAAATTAAGTAGATTTATCAACATATGAAAATCTTGAAAACGGATAGTCAAGATAATTTTTTGTAAGATGCATTATTTCTGAGACTCAAAATCTTTTTTTTTTCATATTCATACATCGATCAATTAAAGGGTTTTTCAACACTAAAACAATCTTTTCTTATGAATTTTGTAGTGCATCTTTAATTCTACATTTTAAGGTCGCAACCTTATATAAACATTTTTCTTTTTTGAATACTCATTATATTATTTTTTAATATAATCCATTACCACAAGTTTTAATTCAAAAACCACGGTCGTGACAGGGAATCACCCTATCCAATCCCGGAATAGGCCAAGACAAATATTTATAGGTCATCCAACGATTTGAAATTTTTATTTTTTCAAATTTTCTAGCATTTTCTTCAATATCTCAAATCACAATTCACGAACCTCTCTTTTATTTTTTTAGTACTTTTCTGGGTCGCTTTTGGACTGATCATTATAGGCCTTCCAACGATTTGAAACATGATCGGTGGGTGGGCCCACCTATCCATTTTTCAAACATTACTTTTTAATTACTTGTGGAACGTAGTAGAGGTGCAAACACTATAGTTCATTCGAATTATCACCCACTCATAAATAGATGATGAAGAGAGTGTGGGAACCATGATTTTCGGCCCTGTCATATATAATGTTTGATAACTAGAACCCAAAAGTTCCTAGGAATCTTGAAGTTCTTCCTTCTTAGAAGGAGGAACATTAACATTCTAGAACTGGTATATACTGTCTGGAATTTTAAGGTAGCAACGGAAGATGTGCTTGAATGAACTTGGAAGTTTGGAGTTTTTCTAGAGAGAGAAGAATCGATCAATCTCTCAATCAATCTATTTGAAAATAAGAATCCATGTGTTACACAGCCCCAAGTGAGAGTTTTTCTAGAGAGAGATTTATGTTGTTCCTACTATCCAGCCATCCAATTTTGATCAAGAGAGCCACTCACCGTTTGATTTTTGACGTCCTACCATACAACATAGAAGATCTATGCTTCTCCTACCATCCAGCCGTCCAATTTTGATCAAGAGAGCCACTCACCATTTGATTTTAGATCCGATGTCTAAAATTATACAAATTATATGAGTATAAAATTATAAAATTTATACTCAAATTATATGAGTATAAAATTATACAAATTATTTTTAATTTGTTTTATACAAATTATATGAGTATAAAATTTGGTACATGCCATATTATCATTGGGGCGCACCTATAAAAATATTAAAAATAATTTTTTGATAAAATATAATGATCAAAATACCTCTTGAAACTTTCAGGCGTATTTTGATCATTTTATTTTATTAGATATATACTTTTTATATTTTTCACTAGTGCGCGTTTAATAGAGGATTGGACATCCAAATTTTGGTGTCAAAATAATTTATAGAAAAAAAATTAAAAATAAAGTAGTGTAGAAATGTGATATTGTGATTGGGGCAATCTTAGCCCTCCGTTCAGAATGGACGGTTGGATAAGGGCAAGTATATAAGTTTTATGCTATAGGAGAAGCATAGAAAGCTTGCCCTTGTCTAGAATTCACCATACTAATGGTGATTTTAGAATACTGTACTCCCAAACTTTGGATGGTAGATTGCCTTTTTTGCAGTAGAGAAAATTCTCTACTGTTTTTGTAGCTAAGAAAATAATGAAAGAAAGACTAATGCAATCTTGCTGGAGAAATTTTTCTTTTTTTTTTCTTCTTTTCATCCATTTTTTTTGTTTTTTTCATTTCTTTTGGCAAAGATCACTTACAAGTAGTCTTATTACAATAACTATTGCTTCAAAGAAAATAAAATTAACAAATCCAAAAACCTTGATGCCATTAAATCAATTTTTTTTAAACAAAGAAAATATCCACAATTCTTATGCTTGGAAATTTAAAGACAATATAATTAAATATCACAAGAAACAAAAGAGAGTGCTAGCGATTACCTCAACTGAGCTTATTATACCCTACATCGAGTCACCACCATCCGATGGCGCGGGATCAATGATCAACTTTCAATCTCAATTGAAAAAATAAGTTTAGGCCTTGTCACACAAATAGAATAAAACTTCTTTGATCACAAACTCAAACTCTAAATAAATTCCCTTAACAACCTAGTTTGAGAGATTTAATGTTTTAACCTAATTTGAATGTTTAAAACATTAAAATCCAATATCTCTATTTTTATAAATCTAAATTTTATAAATAAAATATCCAGAGATCTAGAAAAATTCAAAGAATAATTCTAAAATCATACCATCACAAAATAAATATAATTAAATTCATTAGATGGGATGAGGATCCATATGGTCTAGGAATAAATAATTTGGGGCACTCCACCTTCAATTGTAGACTACGTACCACACTTGCTTTATAAAATCGACCCAATGTCTCCGATGACTCACAGTCCATGTAGGGGCTCATTAATAGGTCACCAAAGTCTGACCAATGAGCTAAGGGGTTGCAATCCCAGTCTGTGAATTTCAAGTTCTCCCATAGAGACGGGCTAAGGTCACCTAGATCTGATGCGACCACAGCTCCTATGACACTAGGGGTATCTTTCACACATGCATACGCTTCACCCTGAAAGATGGCATGTTTTTCCAAAACTGTCTATCAATATGCATGTCATGTGATGGTACATAGATGAGGCTTTGGCCCCCGTCTCTAAAGGCCACCATTACATACAAGGGTCACACAGTCCCTCGACTCACTCATCTGGGCATACTCCGATCTCATCAAGGGATGACCCATTAGAACCTTTATCAGTTTATATTCTTTGCCCGGATAACATGGGGTTTTTCAACCGACTGACTTAGACCGTCAAGCACAGTCTGATATCAGCAAATATTGTTTGTTTAGTATGGTCCACGAGGGACCATACTCCCATTGAGTTCATGTTCCACTAGATCATTTCATTTTACAAGCACTTATAAAGCCTTTAATGGCCACACTCACCCAACAAATAACAACACTCACCCAACAAATAACAGCAGAATTATGTATTTTGATTAAATTGAACATAAAAACATCATGCTCAAGGTGTTCTTGTTCATAAATGTTTCATTGGTTGATGTTCTTGAGAACTATTTGATCATTTCGAAAGGGTTTTAGGTTTTTTTTATAATGATCAAATTCAATCAAACATGCTGCTATTTTTTCAGCAACATCACCAAGTTCTTTTAGAGAGAATGTGAGGCAAGATTTTTGTTGAGAGAGAATGAGACTCCATGCTGATCCAAAAATTGTTGAGAGAGAGAGTAGGATACGATCTTGGTTTGAGAGAGAATAAGAGACTTCATGCTGATCCAATTTTATTTTGAGAGAGAGAGAGAGTAGGACAGGATCTTGGTTTGAGAGAGCATGAGAGACTCACACTGATCTTTCTTTGTTTAGAGAGAGAGAGAGAGTAGGGCTTTGAGGTTTAAATTTGGTTTTGTATTTTGAACACTGTGCTCGGCTTATATTTTAAATTCAGCATCACTTATAATTACCACTAATTTCCTCCAAAAAATTGATTTGAATGAGAAAACTAGTGTGATTTTAAATATAGAAGATACTATAAAACGCCTATAGGCGAAAACGAACAGTGATTTCATCTACCCTCATCACCATTCAAACTTTATCACACAGTCACAGTTGATTGGTAGTGTTTCAATTTTCATTTTTTTTACTAATCGGAATGATCTGAAATTTAGAGCGTGTGTACATCGTAGTGAGGCGCACCTAATAAAAATATGAAAAAAATAATTTGTAAAATATAAATTAACCAAAATACCCCTATAAATTTTCAGTGGTATTTTGGTCAATTTATATTTCACGAATTATTTTTTTCATATTTTTATGAGGCGCGCCTCACTAATATGTACACACGCTCCAAATTTCAAGTAATTTGGATTTGTAGTAAAATAAAAATGAAAATTGAAACACTACCAAAAACTGTGACCGTGTGATGAAGTTTGGATGATGATGAAGGTAGGTGAAATCACTGTTCATTTTCACCTATAGGCATTAGAAAGAGTTTTCTTTTATATATATATATATATATATATAACATGAAGAGGTTCATTGCAACATGCCGATCAAGAGATACACTTCAGCTTCGGAGTCAAATTTGATAGAAGACTAACAAGATAACACAATAGGTTCGGGCGCAGGTTCGGGGTTTAGGCTACCCAGCACAGAATGGAACAAAAATGTGAGGTTCAAGCGAGGGAAAGATATAGAGAGAGAAAAGTGGGTGAACAGCATGGGGAAGAAAGGGGCAGGGCAGTGAACAAGTAGAAGTTGCAAATCGTTAGGAAAAAAGAAGCTGATCTAATATGTACAAGGTATGATATTTTATGTATTTTTCTTTAAGTATATTACATTATAAAATCAGGATTTTTCCATATAAATAACACTTATTTTTTCTACCAATTTTCTTGTATTTCTCTCCCCCATCCCCTTGCGGTAAAATCAACTCTCTATTCCCATCAACACAGAGGAAGCATATCGTCTCAGATATGTTGCCTATTTTCTTTTACCTTTGTTGTGAAGGAAATTTTTGTACAAAGATATTTCTAAATAAGATCAACATTTCTTTCAAATTTAACATTTAATGCAATCTTATATTTTACAAAATTAAGATTTAGAAGAAATTTTGTTCTTTCACTGAAATCAGAGTTTCACTTTGAATCAAGAATTAGGGATTTTATGAGTTCCTTTGAAACTATGATTTGAAATTAGGTTTACAAAAACTAGAAATTAGGAGTTTACAAAAAGAAATATTCTCTTAGAATCTACAACCAACAGTGTATATATATATTTATATATATATGGAAAATACTATGCAACGTTATAGGCGAAAATGAACAGTGATTTCGCCTACCCCCATCACCGTCCAAAATTCATCCCGCGGTCACGATTGTCCGGTAGTGTTTCATTTTTTAATTTTTTTTCTACAAATTGTAATGATCTGAAATTTGGAGTGTGTATTTATCAAAAATAGGGGAATCTTTGAAAAATATAAAAAAAATATTTTACATGAAAAAATTGATCAAAATACCCATAAAATATTTTGGGGGTGTTTCTCGTCAATATGTTTATGGATAATTGTTTTTATATTTTTATTAGATGCACCTCAGTAAGATGTACATATTTTCCAAATTTCAGGTCATTCCGATTTATAGAAAAAAAATGAAAAAATAAAATATTACTGGACAATTGTGACTGCGCGATGAAACTTGGACGGTGATGAGGGTAGGCGAAATCACTATTCATTTTCGCCTATAGGCATTAGGAAGACTTTTCATATATAAAAAAAAAAAATCGGGTGTCTATAAATTTTTTAGGGTTTTCTCTCTTTAAAATTATTTTCTCTTACTTTAACAAATAATTTCATATATTTGGAAATAATAAAATCATGGATTACTACTTGCACCTCAAATTACAAGAGAAATTTAGGGTGTAGAAATGAACTTGGAGTGTCACTGAGCAACTTGAGATTTCAGACAATCAAAGGTGTGTTGCTCTGAGCAACTTTTTTTACTTTGAGCTGCAACTTTGATCTCCAATAAGAGCTATTCTCTCTGAAGATTTTCAGCTGGACTAAAAAAAAAGTAATTATATTTTATTTAAATTCTAACGAACCTCATCATAAGTGAAGAAAGCTATTTCTACAACTACAAAGCACCTAATTGATTTTTTGTAGAGTGAGTATTATAAAAGCAAAGTTGAGGTAAATTACTCTTTTTGATCCACACGAACTACATTTTTGGAACTCCAAGTAAGTTGGTCCCTTTTTTTTTGTGCATCAGCTTTGGCTGAACTTTTTCTTTGAAAATAAAATGTTTAGAAGACATAAATTTTGCTATAGTCCATTTAAAATTATATTTGGGTATGAAACTAGAGTCTTCATTTCTATATCTCTGGAAATATATTAAACAAATTCTTAAAAATTAAACTCTAATTCAGAATAACGACTTTTAGTTAGGCTTTGCATCTGAGAAATGGATATTCTTTGAAGATATGCTTTGCAAACCTTGGAATCTTCATTTTATAAGAGAATTTTTCATTATATACGAAAATAGGAATGTTCAGTAACGACATTATAGTTTCCAATCGGTATTTTATGAGAAAGTCTTCTATTTTATATATAAAATGGCAGCAGGTTTGTTACCATGTCGGGGTTAATACATTTCAGGCTCGAGGTCAGCTTTGGGAAAATACATCGACTCACTCCTTGACCCTCTTATTGTAAATGCAGCCAACTCTAAAGCCCATCATGCATTTAAATCACAACCATCATGCAGTAGTAGTAAATTTAAGGAAAAATTGCATATGCCCCCCCAACCTTGGACATTCTACATAATCTCCCCCTAACCAATTTTATTTTCGTAATTTTTATCTCAAAAAATACTTTTCTAGCAAATACCCTGTAAGGACCAAAGTTTTTCCCAGCCATGAAGACGTGTGCAATAGTAGAGGTCTATTGGAATTGGAGCACATGGATCACAGGGACAGTTGGTGTAGGGTAGTCCCTGAAGGACTACCCCTTCGTTTCCCTCCTCCTTTTCTCTTCCCTTACACATGGCTTTGCATTACATGGCACATGCCACTTGGAGGTGGCTTGTTGCCACCTCACCCTTCACCTTCTTTTCTCTTTAAAACCCCAGTCCTTTTTCTCTCTTTCCTTTCTTTCACGTCTCTCTCTCTCTCATCTCTTTTCTCTTTCTAAGGCAAAAGTTTGGAGAACTTCTGTAGGAGGCAGCCACTGTTGGAGCAAAAAAAAGCTGTGAAAGAAGGTTTGGAGAAGGCACCTCTGTTGTTCAAGCAAGTGGATCGTACTATTATTTGAAAGCACGATTTAAACATGGATTTAAGCATGATTGAAGTATTGAATAAAGCATGAGTTAGGTTTTGGGCATGTATAGAAATTGTGTGAATGAATAGGATTGTATACATGTTTTGTATTATGTTTCTAAAAGGTGGGTCATGTTTGAAAGATATGCTGTGCACTATTGTAATTTATGTTGAGCCCGAAAATTGTGGGTTGATGCTATTGTGATCACGGACCAGTGCTTTGCCACCCTTCGACGTGAACGGTAGGGCACAGGGGGCGGGGTCATGACAGTTATAATATCAAAGCAGCTAAGATAGAATTTTTGGCCTAGAGAGTCTTAGAAGTGTCTGAGTGTTCCCGTTTTGGGTCGAGATGGCGCCAACACTTCTGAGCAGTAAATTGCGCCTCATGATTCTACCTTCGTGAGTGCACACCTTCTTGAGAAATTCTTTAGCATTTGGCTCAGAGTTAAGTGTTGTTGAGGGGTTTTGTTGGGAAGTGGAGTGTTGCCCATAAAATTTGAATCTCTTGTATGCTTAGGATTTTGGACGTCTTTCTAGGCGTGGGTTGGTTGTGTACTCATGCCTCAATAGGTTGGTTGGAAAGGAGTGTCATTGTTAAACCCCCATTTATGTGATGATCAAGTATATGGTTTTGAAAAAAAAATCCCTTTTTAAGGGGGAATAATATAACGACCCAAAATTTTATTGAGTCAGAGAAAAAGAAAGGATACGCTCTATTCCTTACCAATTTCAGAATTCCATTGCAGTGAGTCCATGAAGGTAGAATCTATCAGTTGAAGCTATTTTGTGACAAAGATTAATCCAGGAAGCCTTCAAGTGTTAGATTCCACTCGAGAATCTACATGACTCGTGTGAATCATGAAACTGGAGTGATAAGAAACCAGTTTTGGATATGCACAGTGTAACCCCTGCACCCAGACACACTCTCTCTTTCTCTCTCTCTCAAAACTAGTGGTAGTGGTCCTATCGAATTTCCATGTTGCACCCTCAATAGTGGGTGCATGGCCCTTTGTCACCAATAAAAAAATACAAAACATTGCTGACCAAAGAGAGATTCCCAATTATGTTGATGTTCAAGAGTTTTTTTTTTGTGTAGTTTATCTTATTAAACAATTTTAGCTCAACAATTTTAATAATAGTGCACTCCGGCAGTGCTACTATTAGTACATTATCGGTGTAGTGAAACAGTTATCATGGTTCTTCTTGACTGTTTCTCCACTATGAAATTGGAGGAAGATAAAGAATAGATCAGCTGGGTTTTGACCGGATAATTTCTTATGATTGCTGATCCATAAATTTATTGGGGTTTTTCCAGGTAGAAAGCCAAAGAAATTTGGAATGCTGTCCAACTGGCAGAGTGAGTAGACGATGGAGGACATATTGACTCAATTGAAGATGGAAATGACAGCACCTTATAACAATAAACTGGTTCAACCTCCTGAATCCACCTTCTTTTAGAGCCAATTGAGCACTTTTTATAACATCCCAACTCATGCAATTTCTCCCTTCTTTCGTGTGGGGTGATTGTCAAGACCACTTATGTAATTTCTCCATCTTTCTTGTGTTGGGGGATTGTCAAAGAACTGCTGCTCTATGCAACTTGCATCGTATAGAACCTAAAGTGAGAAAATACACTATGATAAGCTGTACTATGTTATAGGTGTTAAGCCTTTGCATTGAAATGTATAGAAATCGCCCCTTTATGTGAATTACTGTTGAATATCATTATCTACTTTCCAACAGTAGATGTGAAACACATGATGCATCGCTGCGGGGAAAACAATTTGCATAGTTACAAAAAACAAAAAAAAAAAAAAAATTTCAATACTAAGAAATTCAATGAACTCAAGCCCATCAACAGATTATCTCCAAAGGTAAATCGAATTCCACTATCAACAAATTGAATGAATTGTTACATATCGGCACTATAAAAAAATTAAATTACATATCGGCAAGAAAGACAGAAAAAGCAACAGTCACTGGGTCTCAAGGCCATAGAGAACCCCAAGAGTCAGTAGTTTTCAAGGCCATAGAGAACCCCTGCATAAGGCTCAGTAACTCCCCCGAAGAACCTATCCCTCAACGCCACAAAAGCATGCCAAGTGAGCAAGCTATCGGACCCGGCTTGGTGGCAGGAACCCACGGCTCGGTCCACGTTCAATGCTTCAGCTAGCCTGGCGAGCCCACCATACAAGCCCCCGCAATATTTCATCATGTATTTCAAATCATAGATCTCTCCAAAGTAGGCCTTAACCATGGCTAAGAAGAGTTCCAGTTCACCAGGCATCTCTGCACACGTCAATAGTTTCAATAGATATCCAAAGTCATATGCACTATGGAAGGTCACCCACGTCACCCTATGATTGCACATCACACCCGACCTCATCAGGAGGTCGGTGAACTGCTTGGAGTCAATCCCGGCCGTCAAATTCTTTTTGAAAGCAATCCCATGCTTCTCTAGTAGAGAGATTGAGGCAGCAGAGTATAGGTGTTTAGAGAGATCAAAATCCTTGAAATTAAATTGCCAAATAAATTGAGAATCAGTCCCCAAATCAGGAAGGTTTCCTGTTGAATCAGCAAAGGTGAGACCAACTTGGATGAGATTGAGAGCATCTACGTTTACCTTGAGGGTTTGGTACAGAAAATCAGAATATGTCTTATATGTCGTTGATGGTTTGAACGCAACACCGGGAAATTCTGTGTCCATAGCCACATAAGGGAAACGATCCACAAGATCAGTAATGAGTGCGAATTCCTCTTCCAGATTTTCGGCCCAAACCTCGCGGATCTCAATCGGTGGGTTGTTCTTCTTAGATTCCATGCATGGAATGCAGTTCTTAGCAGATAACAGATTTTGGGGTGGAATTGGTGGTAGGTTTTGGAGGGGCGATGGAAGGGTATGGATTATAGGGATGGGTTTGGATGAAGCTGAAGGTGTCTGTCTCGCTCTTTGCTCTTTTGTTTTACTGGAAATTAGTTATTGGAAGGTGGTCTCTTCTCTCTCGAACTCTTTTGTCTCACTCCAAATTATTGCGTCTGAATTTCGCACAAGGATTTGATGATAGGAAATCTTGTATATATTTGACCAGACTCCTACACCACTTGGGACTCCTAAGAAAAAGAAGGATCCAAAAACGTTAAAAAATCCCCGAGAAGAAAGAAATTGTTTTGGATACTTTCCCGAAAGGAAGTCGTAATGAATAGAGATTCATATACTCCAAACCAATGGTTTAAAAAACTGATCGGTGACCCGGATCGGGCTTCTAAAAAACCTATTCGGATCGGCGAATCGGCGATTCGGATCGGGAATCGGGTGAATCGGTCATAATAAAGCTTAAAAAAAATTCTAAAAAATTATTAAAATTCATTATAAATATTTTTTTTTAAGAATTCAATAAAAAATGAGGGTACTCCATTAAGAATTTTCATGTTTTTGAATGAATATGCGAATATTGATATGTTCTTTCCCTGCATGAACCGCCATTCAGCATTTAATTTACAGTATTTCGTGCTCATCCCTACACTGTTGCTGTTGGGACTCGATATGTGAATAATATGGCTGGGATAGGGTGGCCTCAGAATCATCATCTCTCTCATTTTCTCTTTGAATAATATGGATTAAAAAAAAAAATAACAAATTTTCAAAAAAATCGATCATGGATTAAAAAAAAAATCACAAATTTTCAAAAAATTCTATCATGGATTATAAAAAAAAAATTCGATCATGGATTAAAAAAAAAAATCACAAATTTTCAAAAAATTCAATCATGGATTACATAAAATTCGATCATGGATTACATAAAATTTGATCATGGATTACATAAAATTCGATCATGGATTACAAAAAAAAACAAACAAAAAAAAACAAACAAAAAAAAACAAAAAATTCAATCGTGGATTACAAAAAAAGAAAAAAACAGTTCGATCATGGATTACAAAAAATTCAATCATGGATTACAAAAAACTCTATCATGGGTTACAAAAAAAGCAAAAAACAAAAAATTCAATCATGGATTACAAAAAAAAAAACAAACATTTCGATCATGGATTACAAAAAAAAAACAAACATTTCGATCATGTATTACAAAACATTCGATCATGGATTACAAAAAATTCTATCATGGGTTACAAAAAAAAAAAAAAACACAAAAAAATCGATCATGGATTACAAGAAAAGAAAACAAACATTTCGATCATGGATTACAAAAAATTCTATTATAACAAAAAACCAAAAAATTCGATCATGGATTACAAAAAAACAAAAACAATTCGATCATGGATTACAAAAAAATCGATCAAGTATTACAAAAAAATCTGTCATGGATTACCAAAAAAAAAAAAAAAAAAAAAAAAACCGTACGGACTCGCCGATTCACTGTTCGGACTCGCTGATTCCGTACAGTGAATCGGCGATTCACTGTACAGAATCGTCCGGTTCTCTCTAGAACCGGACGATTTCCGATTTTTTAGGCAATCCGGTCCCCTTTTCACGATTTCCGAGTCGAACCGGGCGAGTCCGGTTTGACTCGGCGTTTTTTAAAACACTGCTCCAAACACTACGCACTTAGGATCCCGCGCACCAATTAAAGGAACTATCACGTTTTTTTTAGTAAGTAATAATAATAATGATAATGATAATGGCAATGATAATGATAATGATGGGGACATATCTTGTGCCCAATTGAGATTTTAAATTTGTTTGTAAAAAAATAAAAAATAAAATAAAATCAGGAACAATCAGACATTTTGAGAATAATTTGGGAAACACTTTAAGAAATGACGTTCCCCCCAGTTTTCAAGAAATTTAGGACTCGAAAAGTAGGTCTCAATTCACAGTCAATCTATTTTTGCCTAGGATTCATGAATTTGGATCTTCAAAAATAGTAGGGATTTTAGGACCGATTTAATGATCAACCTTTCCTTGGTTTAATATCATGATCGAGGATCTCAAATTTTGGAAGTAAAGGAGGGAGGCCGACTCACTCTAGGACGCTCCTAAAAGCTACCTTCTACAAAATTTTGTTTCCTTTATGAAATTAAATTCCGGGTGTGGTTTGTATAAGGCTTAGGCCGTAAACAATCAAAGTAAGACACACCTTCAAATAATGTCGAAATATATTGTTTCAATATAAAAAATGTTTATGATGGCCTTAAAATTTATTTTCATCTTGAATTATAAAATTTTAAGATTAAAAGATAGTTCAGATCGAAAAGATCTATGATCAATTGAGAATATAAAATTGATGAACTAGACAATACATTACAAGATGCACTATTTTCAAAACTTGAACTCTATTTTTTCTCAGGTCGATACATGTAGAGGCCGAGATGACTGAATTGAGGGGTTTTAAGCATCAAAATCTGCCTCTTCTAATGAAATTTTCAAGTGTGCCTTAATTTGATTGCTTAGGGCCTCACTTCTATATAAACATTTTCCTTAATTTACATACCCAAACAAATAGCAGCTAGCATGTTTGGTTAGTGTGAAATTATTTTCTAGAAAACATTTGCTCATAAAAAAATTATCTCGTGTGGTTAAGTGTGGGAATATTTTCATACCAATTGGTCTTAGTGCATCTTTTCACACCAATTGACAACTAATTGGTATAACAATATTCCCACACTTAACTACATGAGAGAATTTTTTCATATGAAAACGTTTTCTGTAAAACGCAAACCAGTCATGCATATGTTTCCTTAATCAAATTAATTAACCTACCCAAACAAATGTAGATGACAAGGCTTTAATACCGACATTGGTGAAAGAAGAAAGGATACCAAATGCAAACTTTACATAGTACATGGTGCATAACTCAAAATAACCGAAGATATTCAACCTGTCCCTATTTAGTACCGGCAATGGGCTGGGTGGCATCGCCCTAAAAGGGTAACGCATGGGGCCATAAATTGTGGCATGAGAGCCGAGTTAGGGCCAATGCTGGCCCCGTTTAGTCTAGCTCAACCCTCTCTCTCTCTCTTTCTCTCTTCTCTCATTTTTTTTTTTTTTCCTGCTATGGCCTTCTTAGCAGGGCCTCTCCCTAACAAGGCTACGCCTAGGGCGGCCATATAGGAAGAAGGGTTGGGGGCCATTGCCACCCTTAGTCTTTCCTCGTTGTGAGAACGTGTATGGTATTAGACCCATTGCAACCCACTCGGATCGTTGATCAGATGTTCAGGAACAACCCAATAGTAGGGCTCAGATAAGAGGATTGTAGAGATACAGATCAATCCTTAGGTTGCTGATTCAATCCAGCAGTAGATCTCAGAAATCTCAAAAAACTTATGGCTCTGATATCATGATAGAATCTCAGAATACTGCAGAGAAGTCTTTGTGTATTATTCAATAAAAGAATATACAAGACCAATATAAATATAAGATAATCACAGAAAAATAACACCAACTCCTAAACATATCAATAACACCTAACCAAGATATGCATCTACACCTAACAAAGATATATACACCTTTAATAGATAACAGTGGCGATGGGTAGCAGGCCAAAGGGGGACGTGGCCAATATGCAACTTATGGTGGCCTAAGCTTTATTTGACCAATTTAGTAATTTTCTTAAGGGTGTGGTTTGCATAAGGTTGTAACCTTAACCAATCAAATTAAGGCACACCTCCAAATTTTATCATAAAACGTAATTTTGGAATAAGAATTTCTTGGGATAGCTTAAGAATCCATTTTCTATCTAATTATAAAATTTTAGACTCCAAAAAATAGTTCAAATCAAGTAGATCTATAAACATATAAATATCTTGAAAATGGACGGTCCATATAATATGTTGCAAAATATTTTTAACTATATATATATATATATATATATATATATATATATATATATATATATATATATATATATATATATATATATATATATATATATATATATATATATATATATATATATATATATATATATATATATATATATAAAGAAAATATGGGATTAGCACACTAGCTCATATGAACATATGAGCGCAACATTTCATATTGAATCTGGGCTGATCTGACGATCACGGATGTCCGATAGTGTTTGAATTTTTGTTTTTTTTCTACAAATCCAAATCATTTGAAATTTTAGGCATGTGTTCATAAAAAATAGTTGAATCTTTGAAAAATATCAAAAACATATTCTACATGAAATAAATTGACCAAAATAGCCCCAAAAATTTTCAAGGGGTATTTTGATAATTTTTGTTTCTACGAATAATTTGCTTTATATTTTTATTAGGTGTGAATTGATGAGAAGAACATACATCTAAAATTTCAAATAATTTGGAATTTTTATAAAAAAAAATAAAATTCAAGTATCTGACATCCGTGATTGTCAGATTGGCCCAGAATCAATTTGGGCCATTGGGCTCATGTGTTCATATGAGCTAGTGGCCTAATCCCATCTTTTCCCTATATATATATATATATATATATATATATATATATATATATATATATATATATATATATATATATATATATATATATGTGTGTGTGTGTGTGTGTGTGTGTGTGTGTGTGTGTGTGTGTGTGTGTGTGTGTGTGAAAGGATCACATACGTAGTTTCGCGTACATAGTCTCCATATGCCCAACGGTGGAGATTCAAAATGATAAATGGAGGGAGCACAATAAGCAATTTTTTCATTCGCTTTTTCTTTCCGTATACTCTTTTCTACTCCTCATTTGCCCCGCTTCTTCGCTCTCTCTGTTGCTCCCCTATTGCACCATCATACCCCTCTATCTCTCTCTCTCTCTCTCTCTCTCTCGCACCTTAGCATCCCTTAAGCCATCTCTCTCTACGCCATGCATACCTCTCTACGCAACAGCCAGTTATCTCTCTCTACGCAGCAGCCACCCCATGGGTTTCTGCAACTTGGCTGCTTTCGAGCTTGTGTCCAATGGCTTATCATGTGATAGGCGATTCATTGATGGTTAGAGCGAGAAAGCAAACATGGTTTGTTTCAGTGCAAAATTACCTCTTTTTCCTAGATGGGTGTTTGAGTTCTCAGAAGCAATGGAGAGAATCCAACTCCGGTCCTATGACTTATGGAAGATCTTTCAGATATGGTTAGAGAGATAAACACCAAAGTGGTTAGGTTGTTTAGTTTGTAAAATCATATCTTTATTTCAGATATCGTTAGAGAGAGAACGACTAAAGGTGGTTGGGTTGTTTACTTTGTAAAATCACATCCTTTTCCCAATTGGGGACTTTGATTTGTGCGAAATCATAACAGAGAGAAACCATATGCGTAGGCTTGTTGATAATTAGAGAGAGAAATTGAAGTTTGCTCTAAGAGAGAAACCAGACATAGTTTTTTCCCCTTTAAAGAAAATCTTTGGATTGGGAGTTTGGGTTTATTGAAGAATGGAGTAAGGAAGCTAGGATAGTTACCGGTTGTTATCATCTTAGTCAAGATGGGTGGATGGGTACGAGGTCGATTCTGAGTCGCCTCTATAGTTCATAGAGGACCACGTTTTGACAAATGAAGAGCTTGAACAGTTAGAAGAAGGTATGCATGGCATAAGAGAGATGGAGAGAGAGATCGGTTATGGGGTGCTAAAGTGAGAGAGAGAGGAGATGATGAGTGAGGCAGGGGAGCGAGACAGAGGGAGAAGAAGAAGGATAAATGGGGAGTAAAAAAAGTGTACGGAAATAAAAAGCAAATGACAAAATTGTTTATTGTGCTCCATCCCGTTTATCATTTTGAATCTCTCCCGCTGGGCGTATAGCGACTATGTACACGAGACTGCGCATGTGATCCTTTCCATATATATATATATATATATATATATATATATATATATAGAAAACTCTTCCCAATGTCTATAGGCAAAAATGAACAGTGATTTCGCCTACCTTCATCATCATCCAAACTTCATCACTTGGTCACAGTTGTCTGGTAGTATTTCAATTTTCATTTTTTTTTTTTCAAATCCAAATTACTTGAAATTTGAAGAGTGTGTACATCTTATTGAGGATCACCTAATAAAAATATGAAAAAAATAATTCGTCAAATATAAATTGATAAAAATACCCCCCAAAATTTACAAGGGTATTTTGATCAATTATATTTTGCGAATTAGTTTTCATTAGTAAAAAAAAATGAAAAAAAATACTACCAGACAACTGTGATTGTGTGATGAAGTTTGGATGGTGATGAGGGTAGGCGAAATCACTATTCAATTTCGCCTATAGGTGTTTTGTAGTACCTTCTTATATATATATATATATATATGTATATTGTGCTCCGCCTGGAATACAATCATAAAGTTGAAAGTACCAGATATTCCTAGAGGCATACCATCTGAGAAACTTCCTTGACCAATAGGGTAGATCAAGAAAACAACAGTAGCAGCTGCAACAGGAGCTGAATATGCAACAACAATCCAAGGTCGCATACCCAGACGGAAACTAAGTTCCCACTCACGACCCATGTAACAAGCTACACCAAGTAGAAGTGTAGGACAATTAACTCATAAGGACCACCATTGTATAACCATTCATCAACGGATGCCGCTTCCCATATTGGGTAAAAATGCAAACCTATAGCTGCAGAAGTTGGAATAATGGCACCAGAAATAATATTGTTTCCATAAAGTAGAGAACCAGAAACAGGTTCACGGATCCCATCAATATCTACTGGAGGAGCCGCAATGAAGGCGATAATAAATACAGAAGTTGCGGTCAATAAGGTAGGGATCATCAAAACACCGAACCACCCAATGTAAAGACGATTTTCGGTGCTGGTTATCCAGTTGCAGAAGCGCCCCCATAAGCTTGTGTTTTCGCGTCTCTCTAAAATTGCAGTCATGGCAAGATCTTGGTTTATTCAATCATCAGGGACTCCCAAGCACACAGATTATCTATAAATAGATAATTTAAGGCTTGTTATTCAACAGTATAACATGACCTATATGCCTGTGTCAACCAATATCGAAGATATACTAATATTGCCAGATATCTATCTCTAGCTAGTCTATAACTAATTAAGATATCTAGACTCTAGATCTAATCTAGATAGATCTATACGAATGATTCGTAAATGATAAATGAGGTGAAAGACATATGACATATAAATTGAATTGAGAAGTTATTCAATTCAATAACCAATAACAAAGAAAGAAAAAAAATTATTTTTCAATATTTTTCTTCCATATGGGAAGAATGGGTTGCCCGGGACTTGAACCCGGAACTAGTCGGATGGAGTAGATAATCTCACTCTTTGAATAAGAGAAAAGGATCTCTGCCTAAACCGTGCTTGCATTTTTCATTGCACATGGCTTTCCCTATGTATACATTTAAAACTCGGTTCCCTAGAAAAAAATATAAGAAACTTGAATCCTAAGTTGATTCAACTACTACTCCATTCCATATCCGGTTCATCCTTCGGAACCATATCACATCCCGGATCTGATGAAATAGGATGAATTGAGACGGTATTTTGTAAATACGTAATTATCTTGAATATATCAACCATTTCTTTATTTTCCGATCGCCTGGAAGGGACAAAAGAAACATCTTGTTGTTTCTTCAACAATTTCTGATCTCTAGTGGACCTCTCAGTAGCATTCGACCCCAGATGAAGTTCCGACCATCTGTCAGAGAAAAAAGAACGAATTAATCTTGTAGGATTCCCAATAAATTCTTCGATTTCTTACGAAAACAGATGATTATTCATCTGCTTCTCACGTTCCGTGAATAGCCGGGACATTGAGAAATATCCAGAAAGGCATTTCGGGAATCAATCTGATTCTATCTCTGTTCGTTCCGTTTGAAGAAAGGAAGGATCCCAAAGAATCGATCTTTCTTTTAGTTGCTCAATTTCTGTTTGATGTATCAATGTGTGATATTCCGAATCCTCATTACTAAGGGAATTGAAATGATCTCTAGATTGATCAGAAGATCCTTTCAATTGGCTAGAATCCGTTGCTTTAACGAATATAGATCTTGTGGAATCGTATTGAATATTTGACGATACATTCCGTACCTTGCTAAAAAACCTATCCTTGTTTACCAACCACATACTGCCTAACCAAATCAAATTCTCTCTCGATACGTTCCTCAAAAAATCCGATTCGTGCTGATTCTTCCCCCAACTAACGAAGAGATCCTGGTGGAATTGCCACATATGAAATTGAGCGCAATTTTGCAAAGAAATACCCCACTTGTTTTTGTTTCCCAAGAAGAGACGGAGAACATGCTCAATATCATTTGATTGAATAGTTGCCTCAGCTCCTTGTTGTTTGAAGAAACCCTCCACTTCAATTGGTCTTTTTTCACGAAAAGCAGACATGAGATAACAAATCAAGTGTTTCACTAAGATTTCGATTAGCTGTCCCGAATTCAAGTTGATTATGTTTTGCTTCTTCCCCGGAGAAAGACGATCAAACAATTCCAAATCATGGTCCTTGAGGATCGGATCATCCGTATCCGTATAGGATACAAAAAGAAACTCCAGATATTTGATATCTTTCTCTTTGAATGAGATCTCAATTCCAGCTATTGTTTTATTAGATATCTTACAACTAGAATCCCTCTTTTTTCCGATCCGGTTCCTCCACCACCGCGAACCCCAGTTAGATTCAAGCATGATACACTTTTTAGTTATTGAGAGAAGCCAAGTACTCTCTTTCGGATCCATGAAACAACTCTCAGAGATCTTTTTCCCTTTTGGAAGATACAGGAGCGAAACAATCAACCTATTGATATTGGAAGACAAAAAAGATTCTTCCAATGTATCATTTCTGGGCCCAATGGAATTCATAGGTATAGGAAGAAGCCTCATCAAATAGAGATTTTTTCTTTCGACCATATTTCGATTGTTAATACGATATATAAGGACCGCTACTACAAGCAGTACTACACCTTTGATCGTGAAATATCGATTGCTTGTTGAACTCTGCGAATCGCATGAAAGTAGGATACTCCAAATTCGGGGGTCAAAGAGTTTCATAAAACGTTCTTGGTGGAAAAAAATGTGAGTGAAAGATCCCACTAAATTCAATTTTGTCCATGAATCTAAGAAATAGTGAGAATTCTTGATCTCTCTCAATATCTCTCTCAATTCGAAGATCCAGGATTTGAGTTGATATATATATATATATATATATATATATATATATATATATATGTATGGAAAAATGACCATCTCTCTCTACTGAACGCAGCTTGCAGCCCCCGCTCTCTCAACTGGGCGCAGCTCGCAGCCCTCTCTTTCTACTGGTCGCAGGCCTCTCTTTCTACTAGTCGCAGCCCTCTCGCTCTCCCAAATCACTCCCTTTCTGAATTGGGGTTTTTTCAATTGATTCAATAGAAAGAAGAACCGGGATTTCATAGCAATTGCAAGTTCTACTGAGACAACATATGGATACGAAATTGGGGTTCTTACATTTGATTCACGTTTTTTATTTCCATTCTAAGAATTTGGGTTGATTTATTTTGAGTCGTTATCATGTGAAATTGAAATTGAAAAGGAAGATGCAGAGTTTCCATTGTTGTTGTGTATTGATGAAGCAAACGTTAAAAACCCATTGGCTGTTGTTTAGTATGTTGATGATATATACAGTTTCTATCGCACAACAGAGGTCTTTCTCTCTCGTGAAGCTCTCTCACTGCCCCCAAATCAATATCTCTCTCTCTCTCTGCCCTGAAATCCATCTGGTTTTGATGAGAGAGGAACCAGAGTATATGGAGAGTCTGAAAAATTCCACAAAGAAATCTCCCCAATTTGTTAATTCAAAATTTGTTGTTCTAAAATCTGTGAAACAAATGTTGTCAATTCATTGATCACCACCATTGTTTTGGGCAAGCTCCGATACAGTACTGAGAGAGAGAGAGAGAGGGGGATTTGGGACGCAGGCATCACTGTTTAAAAAGGCAGGACTTATCCCGGTCGTTGGGTGCACGACTTATCCCTACACGAACGGTCATTTAGGAGCATTTTCCATATATATATATATATATATATATATTTATATGTGGAAAAAGATGGGATTAGCCCGCATGCGCACCCCCTTTAGTTGCGCCCAATGGTCATGATGACAATTCGTTTTTTGATGGTCACGATGAGGTTTGCGAAGCCCTGCCTTTTGTGTTCAAGAAACGATTTTTTAAAATATTTGACTGATAAAACAGGACAGCCGTTTGACACATCTGTCGCCATCTAACTCACTCCTACATTTTCCCTCTCTCTCTCCTCTCATTCTTGTGTATTGTTTTGCTCCCTCTCTCTCTCTCCTCTCATTCCTGTGTATTGTTTTGCTCTCTTTCTCTCTCTCTCTCTCCTTTAATTCCTGTGTATTGTTTTGGGTAAAACTTCTCTGCCCCACTTGCACACCCTCTCTGGCCTTGGTCGCTGTGTTGCCTCTCGTGCCCTATCTCTCCACTTTCTCTCTCTAAATCCCTATCTTTTTTAGTGAAACGTCACCTCTTGCACATCATCTCTCCAATCTTTCTCTCTCTAAATCCCTGTAGCTTTTTGAGGTACAACCTCATCTCTTGTACACTATCTCTCCACTCTCTCGAAATCCCTGTGGCTTTTTGGGGTAAAACCTCATCCCTCGCTCACTATCTCTCCACTCTTTCTCTCTCTCTAAATCCATATGTTTTTGGGTAAAACCTCATTTCTTGCGTACCATCTCTCCACTCTTTCTCTCTCTAAATCCCTATTTTTTTTGGGGTAAAACCTCATCCCAAACCCTTGCTCGCTGCCTCGCGCGTACCATCTCTACCCTGCTTGCCGCCATTCTTTCTCTCTCGAAATCCTTGTGTTTTTTTTTTTTGGTAAAACCTCAACCATCTCTTCACTCTCTCTCTCTAAATCCCTATGTTTTTTTTGGATAAAACCTCATCCCACTATCCTGCTCGATGCCTCTTGCGCCCGTCTCTTAAAGCCCAAAACTTTTTGATCGAGCCAAATCCTCAAGCATCAGGTATGATTTTTATTTTTCTGCTCCTATGGATTTTTACGTGCATATGGAATTCTACATTTTAAGGTTGCAACATTATATAAACTTTTTCCTTCCAAAAATTCATCTTAGAGACGATCTAAGATACATTAAAGTTACTCTTGATGAATTTCCTTGAGATTCATGATTTTGCAGTAAGAAATAGTGAGCTTGTCCTTGAGATCCATGAATTGTGGTTTGTTAACATTGATATAACATTTCTGAGTTGTTTTGAACTTTTAATTGGAGTACTCGAAATTTTCTTGGTTTGTTAACAGTGATCTAGAATTTTTATGGCCATCATAATGGATGAGAAAAATTATTTGCATTGATTAAATAGTATTTTGGAGATGTTTACAGTGATTCACGAGTAGTAGTGTGTTTCTAAAAATATATTTTTAACATTCAACTTAACCAGAAAATCTCACAATAAGTATAGAATTATTATGCGATTTTTATGAGCTAGGCCTTTTACAATAGTCCAGTGGCTTCACTCCTTATCATACATAAAGTTTGTTCACATTGCATATTATTTGTTATGGTGATCATTACAGTTTATTAACAGTGATGTAGCATTTCTGAGTGGTCTTGAACTTTTAATTGCAGTACTTGAAATTTTCTTGGTTTGTTAACAATGATGTAGCATTTTTTATGGTGATTATTACGGTTGAGAAAAATATGATTGGTATTCTTAAGATGAAGGTTTGAATACATGAGCTAGGCCTTTTACAATAATCTAATGGCTTCAGCTGAAGGTTTGGTATTCTTATGCGATTTTCATGAGCTAGGCCTTTTACAATAGTCCAGTGGCTTCACTATTTATGATACATAAAGTTTGTTCACATTGCATATTATTTTTTTTGGTGATCATTACTGTTTCTTAACAGTGATGTAGCATTTCTTAGCCAACGGTTAAATAGCATTGTAATTTGTATTGATTAAATGGCCTTTTTGCCGATGTAGCCAACGGTTTGTTAACAGTGACATATCCAATGGTTTGTTAACAGTGATGTAGCATTATTTTGATAATAATCCTTTATTGTTGTTTCAACCATCTATAAATCCAATTTATTCCTATTGGAACTCTGCAACTTGTGAACTGTAAAGTAGTTTTCTTATATTACAAGTATGTTAATAGTGATGTCGCATTTCTGAGTAGTTTGGAACTTTTAATTGCAGTACTAGAACTTTTCTTGGAGGCCTTATTTTGTTGAAGTATAAAAAAAAAAAATCAGTTTTGATTCATGTCTATTGAATTGGAACTTGGGTTGGATTATTTCCGGTATTGGAAAATTGATCAATTCATTCGATTTTCTTTTGGTGATTTTGAGGTGTTTCCGATTTTCTTAACCTTTGTATGCCTTCTTATTGGAGGAGTCATGCCTATTTCTTTGAACTTGTATTGGTATTATGGTCTAATTTGTTGCTTCTGATCAACTATTGATCGTGTTTCAAAGTTGATTTATGATGATTTGGTTTACCCCATCAAATCCAAGTCTTTATAGAATGGATCTTGACTCGTTACCCATTGTTAACCATTTCAAATAAATGGATTGTGATGAAGCTTTTTATATATTCGCTGTAACTTTTTTATAAAATGGATCTCGACAACTGATTCCCTCCAAGGATTCGTAAACACAAAACAAGATGTGGTTTGATACGTGTGTTTATATCAAAGGCACACGATAACTACAATAGGCATTTCTATAAATGCTCTAACTAGAAGCTATATAATATTCATTTATTAACATAATGTAGAAGCATATTGGTGTTCATTCGTAAGCATATATCTAACACATATTTATCTTATTGTGTTAACCACTAGAATGAGACTGGATGGGGTTATCTAGAATGGTGTGATGAAATTCTAAGTGAAGATAGGAAGCCTGTGGTTAAAAGGTTCATGTCTCAGAGACCATATGCTTGTGTTGCTGATGGACTAGATGCATCTTTGTCTGAAAAAGAGAAACGCAAATATGTTGCTATGGTCTCTCAGAAAGCAAACGTTTAAAAATTACTCTCATATGTGAAATTTTATTTATGATATTGATGTTTGCCCTCTTTTTTTTTGTAAAAAGAATGGGTATATGTTTTATGGTATCTATATACTTATAATTGTATGCACTTATAGTTCTCTATCTTCTATAGAACAACAATGTTCAATTTAGTATATTTGTACATTAATATAATTTGGAACTTTAGTATATTTGTACATTAATGTAATTTGGAACTCTCTCTTTCTCTCTCTCTCTCTTAAGCATCAGATATCCTTAAATGGTTTGAATCTCTCTTTCTCTCCCTCTCTCTCTCCAGTATCAGATATTCTTAAGTGGTTTAAATCTCTCTCTCTCTCTCTCTCTCTCTCAAGCATCAGAGATTCTTAAGTGGTTTGAATCTCTCTCTCTCTCTCAAGCATAAGATATTCCTAATTTTTTGAATGCTAAGTGTTTTTTTGATAAACTTGCTGAGTACTGTTCACAAAAAAAAAGAGAAAAAAGAAATTGTTGAGTTTTATTGCAAAGAACTATGGCAATTAAGTTTTGTAGCTATAGAGAGAGTAGACTGTCATCCAATGAGCTATGGCATATGGCATTGTCATACCTTATGCCATTGTCAATAGGCCAGTGATATTTGTTTCCCCGAATTGGGTTTAAAACCAGTGTTTGATTGAACATCCGAGTAACTCAAATAAGCAAATGAATGAAACTGACATAATATGAGCCAAGGGAGAAGCTGGATTTCATGATAACAACAGGATTTGGAAGACAAATTTAAGAACGGAATTCATTCACATGTCAAATGAAAACACATTTGAATTTTAGAAGGGAAACTGTAATAGTGGAATCATAGGTCAAACAAATACCTTTACAGGTAAACTGACTCGCATTTTCTGTTTACAAGAATTAATGGGTAACCTTTTTAATTTACAAGCTCAGTGGTCGTGTTTCTACTTGTCGTGCAATCTCCCTTCAATCATGGGTGCTCTACAGATACCAATAAAAAAATTCCAAAAAAATGATGGAAAATATCGGCTCATAATAGTTCAAATGAAAACTAAAATTCGATCGGCTCACAATAGTTCCAGATTGATGATTCTAGATCCAGATTGTTCCCATGCCACTTCTCTCTCTCTCTCTCTCTCTCCCTACTGTCTCTCCTTACATGTAGTATACCATTACTTAGATTGCACACTTAACGAATTGAAAGACTCACAATCACGAGCTCTAGTGATAATATATAACATCCGATAACAATTTTTGCCAAAAAATATCATTCATTTTGATCCAATCATCTGACAACTGAGAAATAGTGGCATATATAAAGCTCTCTCTAAGAAGGGAAAATGTGAACATTTCTTATGGATCCATATGCGTGGGCATGAGTGGTCTGTGTATGAGAGAGAGAGAGAGGGGGGAAGAGAGAGAGAGAGAGTATAGAGCACGCAATATTCATTCCATGATTAATGCACATGAAAATCACCAGCTTTTTTGCAACTTAAACCCAAGGCCACACAAAGCATCTACCACAACTTTCAGATTAACACATCAAAAGGATTTTACATCTCAAATAAATGGTCTTTCAAATTAGCTCCTTGGCAGGTCAACAGATTGGTCTGCAAAAGGCCTTAGCTCCTTCCATGAGGCCTCCTAATCTATCTCATGCTTTTGCCCTAAGGAGTGACTGTTTGATTACCAAAGAAAAAGAAGAAAGGCAAACACAAAAAACATAAGCAAATTGGTCAACAATTAAGGATACAATGCTTTTCTATTTCACCAGGAACAAATCAAGACTCAAATAAGGATTTATGTATGTACATTGCAAACATGCCTTCACAACAATTGCTTCTTATGCACATCTGCTGGTTCCTTATGGGTTTGAAGCTTACAATGTGTTTTGTCCTTAGCTTTGTAAGAGGAAGATAAATTCATATGTTATTATTTCAATTAAAGCTAATACACTTGTAAATCAAATACATCAACAATAATGAAGATAATACAATTGCAAATCAAAATAATAAAAAGGTATGATGTTGTACCTATCACAAACGAACGACGGGCAGCTCTTTTTGTCATGTCCACTGCCATTGCAAACTGCGCATTTCTTTTTTTTCGTCTTGGGCTTTCATTGCTCGAAACGAGCTTTCATTCTTTGAGTGGCCGGTCGTCCCTTTGTCCATGCTCACGCAGGTTCAAGGACATTGTGGCAATGGTTACTTCCACTTGGTGTGTTACAACGATTACCAGACTTGTCATCTTCATTGACATGACTCATGACACTATCCTGTGGACCTCCCTTGCACACAAACTTTTCATCAAACTGATGAATTCTATTTTGTATTATGGACGTTACAAACTCATGGCCTCTACACTTTGTGAAGCATGCTCCGCAAGGGATCGACGTGCCTGCATAGCCTCAACATATCTACTGAAGCGTGGTAGTTTAGATGTTACTTGAATTTGATCCTCAATGTCATCAACAAAAACTCCCTTCTTTATAACCTTGGTCCAACGCCTCATTATATATTGTGTAGGGATTTCAAACACATCATCTATCATAAAAATCTTCAATACATGCCTGCAAAGAAGGCCCATCCTCTCAAAGAAGTGACAATTGCAAGAAATGAAATTGTCATAGCAACTGAATTTCACTAAATAGGGTCTAGATCCGGTCCCCGGGACTGCCACCTTAAAGGTACCAACCTGTCTATTGTCTTCAACAGTGTCCCTCATAAAATTAAAGCAATTAGCCACCTCTTCTCTAAAATATCTTTAAAATCTTTTGAGTATAGATTTTTTATGCATGTGACTCAATGAAGGTGGTTGTTTGCAAGACTGGAGTGGTTTGAATATCTTTCAAGTCATTTTTCCTCTGTTTTCGTACCTTATCTTGGACTTTTGCAACAACTTCTAATAATGTACGCAAGCTTGTTGTGGGTGTTAAGTACATTTTGAACTGTGTATTCATCCCTTCACTCCTTTGAGTAGTGGTCATACCCACAGTGAACATGCCAGCCAAGTATGCATCAACCCATTGTATGCGACAACCATAAAGCCTACTAAGCCATTCATTGTCATCCAGCTTATAATTCTCAATCATTGATATTCATCCCAATTCAAGTTCTTCAATTGTTAGGCTAGCCACACACCTCTTAAAGGTATTTGAATAAGAATGATGCATACGTAAGACATGACACATTTTTTCTTTAATCATCGCAAATATGTGCCACTTACAATAATGATGCTTACTTTGATAAAGAACTTGTCTCACTGCATATGAAATTGTAGGATCTTGATAAGTGAGAATGATGCCTGGTTACCGTCCACCCATGGCTTCCAACCAGTTTTCAAATACCCATATAAATGATTCTATTTTTTCGTCAAATATGAGTGCGAATCCAAAAAACGTTATAGTAAAATGGTGATTTACACCAAGTATAGGTGCAAACGGCATACCAAACGTATTTATCTTATATGTGGTATCAAGGGTAACCATATCATAAAAGCACTAGTAGAAAACTCTAGATGTAGAATCTACCCATAAGATACTGCGAATGTGATCGTCATCATCTAATCTCAATTTATAGAAAAATGATGGGTTCGATTAATTTTTTTTATAGGGCCATTGCTTCTTCTCCTCTAAGTTTTTTTTAGCACTTGTTATTTCATTTTGGATGTCTTTTTGTGTACAAGGGACATTGTCGATCCCTCTAGCTTGTTTTATGAATATGTCATGAATATGTCTAAGCCAACTAGTGTTGAGTTCATTGAATATATCAGTGACTTTGTAGCACTTGACAATGATCGGTGTTTATGATTTCGATGCGCTTTTCTTGGACTAACTAGATCGTGATTATGAACTCTAACGACGCTAGTCACTTTCCATTCGCCATCATCTTGACTACTTTTGCACATCCTAACCTTGCACTCACACCTTAACTCAGGGTAAACCTTTCCACTTTTATTAGGGTTTTCTTGTTTAAACCTTTTCTTCGAGTAAACATAAACCCTATTGATCCATTTACCTTTCTTGTTATAAGTACTCCCCCCACAAATACCAAAACCTTTGCTCAATGCATAGGACTTAAAGAACTCATATGCATCATCCTCTGATCCAAACATCATTCCTACACATGGTTCTTCTATTTCTATTTCTTGGCCTATGTTTGGAGAGCCACAACCACCTTCCGAGATTTCATCAATGCTGTCTACATTTGGGCATGTGTTAGATGTCACACCGACTGAATTAGTGGGATCCATCTCATATTTTTTACTTTACCCAATGTGAAACTGCAAACTACAAAAATACTTGTATTCAAACATTCATCTTAAGATTACCAATCATATTTTTCTCAACCGTAATGATCACCATAAAAAATGCTACATCGTTGTTATCAAACCAAGAAAATTTCGAGTACCGCAATTAAAAGTTTAATGATATGCAATGTGAGCAACCTTTATGTATCATAAAGAGTATAAAGAATAATATGCAATGTGAACAAACTTTATATATCATAAAGAGTGAAGCCACTGGACTATTGTAAGAGGCCTAGCCCATGAAAATTGCATAATAATTCTATACTTACTGTGAGATTTTCTGGTTGTGTTGAATGTTAAAAATATATTTTTAGAATCATGCTACTACTCGTGAATCACTCTAAACATCTGCAAAAATGCTATTTAATCAATGCAAATTGTTTTTTTCAACCATAATGCTTACTATAAAAAATGCTACATCACTGTTAACAAACCAAGAAAATTTTGAGTACTGCAATTAAAAGTTCAAGACAACTCAGAAATGCAACATCACTGTTAACAAACTGTAATGATCACCATAACAAATAATATGCAATGTGCACAAACTTTATGTATATCATCAAGAGTGAAGCTACTGGACTATTGTAAAAGGCCTAGCTCATGAAAATCACATAATAATTCTATACTTATTGTGAGATTTTTTGGTTGTGTTGAATGTTAAAAATATATTTTCAGAAACATGCTACTACTCGTGAATCACTGTAAACATCTACAAAAATACTATTTAATCAATGTAAATTATTTTTCTCAACCAAAATGATCACCATAAAAAATGTTACATCACTGTTAGCAAACGAAAAAAAATTCAAGACTGCAATTAAAAGTTTAAAACAACTCAGAAATGCTATATCACTGTTAACAAACCGTAATTCATGGATCTCAAGGAAATTCATCAAGAGTAACTTTAATGTATTTTAGATTGTCTCTAAGATGGAATTTTGAAAGGAAAAAGTTTATATATGTTGTAACCTTAAAATGTTGAATTATAGATGCACCTAAAAAATCCATTGCAACAGAAAAATAAAAATCATAACTGATGCTTGAGGATTTGGTTCTACCAAAAAGTTTTGGGCTTTAAGAGACGGGAGTGAGAGGCATCGATTAGGGTAGTGGATGAAGTTTTATCCAAAAAAAAAAAAACACAGGGATTTAGAGAGAGAAAGAGTGGAGAGATGGTTGAGGTTTTACCCAAAAAAAAAACACAAGGATTTCGAGCGAGAAAGAGTGGGCAGCGAGCAGGGCAGAGATGGTACGCGAGGGGCAGTGAGCATGGATTTGGGATGAGGTTTTACCCCAAAAAAATCAGGGATTCAGAGAGAGAAAGAGTGGAGAGATGGTGTGCTAGAGATGAGGTTTTACCAAAAAAACATATGGATTTTGAGAGAGAAAGAGTGGAGAGATTGTAAGCGAGGGATAAGGTTTTACCCCAAAAAGCCATAGGGATTTCGAGAGAGTGGAGAGATGGTGTGCGAGAGATGAGGTTGTTCCCAAAAAAATCACAGGGATTTAGAGAGAGAAAGATTGGAGAGATGACGTGTGAGAGATGAGGTTTCACTAAAAAATTCAAGGATTTAGAGAGAAAAAGTGGAGAGATGGGGCGCGAGAGGCAGCGCTGCGAGCAGGGGAAGCAGCGACCAGGGCCGGAGATGGTGTGCGCTTGGGGCAGAGAAGTTTTACCCAAAACAATACTCAGGAATGAGAGGCGAGAGAGAGAGAGCAAAAAATACATAGGAATGAGAGGAGAGACAGAGAGGGAAAACGTAGGAGTGAGTTAGATGGCGACTGATGTGTCAAACAATTGTCCTATTTTGTCAGTCAAATGCTTAAAAAAATCTTTTTTTGAACGCAAAAGGGTGTCAGACGGCTGTCTTGTTTTGTCAATCAAATGTTTAAAAAAATCGTTTTTTGAATGCAAAAAGTAGGGCTTCGCAAACCGCATCGTGACCGTCAAAAACCGAATTCGTCATCATGACCGTTGGGCGTAGCTGAAGGGGGTGCACAAGCTGGCTAATCCCATCTTTTTCCATATATATATATATATATGCATTTTGATATTAAGATGATTAATTATATTGGGTTTTTAATATAAAAAACACCTAATGGATATTTGAAGTGTGCCTTAATTCTACATTCTTGGTTGCAATCTTATACAAACCTTTTTCTTTGGTTTTAAAAACCTTTCTAAAGGTTCACCTTAGATATTTGGTTTCAAGCCCAAGGCCCTAATGTATCGACAACGACCAAGAGTTTATTGAATTTGTAAAGACGGGCCAATTCTACAATAGGTTGAGGCCCTCGAGGAATTGGTCAAATACTTGATGAAATGTATCTAAATGTATATTTAACAAATCTTGACCATCTTTTTTTTGTTTCTTGGTTGAGCTAGTCAAAGGTTTGAGAGGTACACATTCGTAGCATTAACAAGGCAAATAAGTACAACGTAAAAGTTGCTGTTTGTATAGAGCCGAGGCACTAATCAATGAAAGTCACCTTCAAATAGTGTTGAGAAATGTGGTTTCAGTGCTGGAAATCTTTGTGATAATCTTAAAATATATTTTCATCACTAGTTAAAAAAGTTAAAGCTTTAAAAATAGTGTAGAGTAGATCTATGAAAACTTGAAAATCTTAAAAATTGAAGGTCAAAAAATGTATTACAAGATGCACTATTTTAAAAAATTGAAATAAATTTTTTTCTCATATTCATGCATCTTGAAGTCGAGATGATCAATTTGAAGATATTTGGGCATCAAAACAACCTCTTCTAATGCAATTTTTTGAGGTGTGCCTTAATTTGATTGTTAGAGCCTCGCACTTATATAAACTTTTTCCAATTATAAATAAAAAGGGATGCATTTCCACCATGCCTAGGCCTTACTAAAAAAAAAGTATAACATGTATATTATTCTCACTTAAGAGCAGAATTTACTCCTACTCCCTCGATCAGAAAGACCTATTTGGAAGGGTTTTTGCAAATTGAAAATTTGGGAACTATTTAAGAGTTGCTGGATGATTATTCTCCAAATTTTTTTTATTTGAACTTTCAGCTTTGTGACACTGTCTTGGTGTAGAAACGGTATCGAAAAGTAGAGATCTGAGGCCGATTGTGCAACAACGACCCGGCTCCCTTGTTCTCGATGAAGGGAATGAAGAGAAAGGGGATTTCCGGTCTCTAACTCTTGCCAAACTCACGGTACTTGAAGTACACAAAAATGACCAACTCAAGATACTCTCAGTACACAAGGATGGAAACTCTCACTCTCTCTCTCTCTACCAAGGAGGAGGAAGAAGATTTCATTATAAGATTTCAACAAATCTAATCAAATGTTACAACAATGTTCTATACTTATAAACCAATTTGTTGGAACAAGAAAATAACCATTCTTAATAAAGTGTGAATTGGCTAGATTACCACTGTGCCCAATTTCCCATACTCACATGCAACTTTCAAGCTCCTATCCATAAAACCAAACTTCTAAGCATTGAAATTATATAATTTTAACTTTTGAACTCATGAAAACTCTCACACAGTAAATTACACAATAGCATGGCTCCTCTTTCATTATTATAATGGTAATATCTTGATATCTTTTTTATTGGGAAATTTATCAAAATAGATGTCACCATGAGTTGGAATAAGTTTAAAAGGGGCAAACTAAAAAAACGTTGTATTTTTATAATCAAATTCTTTGAGTATTTCATGGCACGACCTTAAACTACTTAGTCCTTGGCACGTGACTCTAAACTACACGACCATGGTCCATTTGTGCGCCCCTAAACTATAGTATACATCCTGGCCGCATGACGTTAAAAGGCTTTACACCATGGTCCAAATTATATGACCTTAAACTATAGCAGAGGTCTAGTTGCACGACCTTAAACTGCATGGTCCTAGCCGCATGACTTTAAAACTGTATACCGATGGTCTGAGCTACAAGACCCTAAAACTGTAATGCGTGAGGTGACAAATGGCCCACACCAGTGTTTAAAAAAATGCCGAGTCGAATCGGACTCGCCCGGTTCGACTCGGGAATCGCCATGGACGGATCGAATCGGCGAAAAAAATGGGAATCGTCCAGTTCTAGAGAGAACCGGACGATTCTGTAGAGTGACTCGCCGATTCACTGTACGGAATCGGCGAGTCCCGTAAGGAATTATTATTATATATATATATATATATTTTTTGTAATCCATGATAGATTTTTTTGTAATACTTGATCGATTTTTTTGTAATCCATGATCGAATTTTTTGTAATCCATGATCGAATTTTTTTTTTTTTTTTGTAACCCATGATAGAATTTTTTGTAATCCATGATCGAATGTTTTGTAATACATGATCGAAATGTTTGTTTTTTTTTTGTAATCCATGATCGAAATGTTTGTTTTTTTTTTTGTAATCCATGATCGAATTTTTTGTTTTTTGCTTTTTTTGTAACCCATGATAGAGTTTTTTGTAATCCATGATTGAATTTTTTGTAATCCATGATCGAATTGTTTTTTTCTTTTTTTGTAATCCACGATTGAATTTTTTTTTTTTTTTTGTTTGTTTTTTTTTGTAATCCATGATCGAATTTTATGTAATCCATGATCGAATTTTATGTAATCCATGATCGAATTTTATGTAATCCATGATCAAATTTTTTGGAATCCATGATTGAATTTTTTGAAAATTTGTGATTTTTTTTTTTTAATCCATGATCGAATTTTTTTTTGTAATCCACGATAGAATTTTTGGAAAATTTGTGATTTTTTTTTTTTAATCCATGATCGAATTTTTTTTTGTAATCCATGATAGAATTTTTTGAAAATTTGTGATTTTTTTTTTTAATCCATGATCGATTTTTTTGAAAATTTGTTATTTTTTTTTTTAAATCCATATTATTCACATGAGAGAGATGATGATTCTGAGGCCACCATATCCCAGCCATATTATTCACATATCGAGTCCCAACAGCAACAGTGTAGGGATGAGCACGACAATGCAAGTGAGCATGAAGGATGGACAATCTTCGGGGATTTTAGATTGGGAACACAACAAAATACTAACACTCAGGGATTTGGAAATAGTCAGACGCCTGCTAATATCGGTGATTCGTTTTTAGATCGAATCAATGAATTTTTAAACGAATTCAATCAATGGCACTAGCGTGACCAAGAAGAACAATAACGTCGTCTATCATTTTATTTTTAGATCATATGTTACTAATTTTATGCTTTATTGTAGTCCATGTATGTTGATATACTTATTCCATGATAATTATATGTTTATCCTTTTGTGTGATGTAAATTAAATGCTGAATGGCGGTTCATGCAGGGAAAGAACATATCAATATTTGAATATTCATTCAAAAACATGAAAATTCTTAATGGAGTACCCTCATTTCTTATTGAATTCCTAAAAAACAATATTTATAATGAATTTTAATAATTTTTTCAGATTTTTTTTAAGCTTTATTCTGACCGATTCACCCGATTCCCGATCCGGATCGTCGATTCGCCGATCCGGATCGGTTTTTTGGAAGCCTGATCTGGGTCACCGATCCGTTTTTTAAACCATTGGCCCACACACATAACTTTAACTGAGAGATGGACCACCTCTTCAGTAGGATGTATTTCATCAACATCTCCAGTGGAGTTAGATGTATGCAAAAGGTCATACCTACCCCTTTAATCCCCAATGAAGTTAATTTTGCACCAACATCCTGGTGAGAGTCACACTCTATTGCGACACTATCCCCATGGAGTGAGGTCCATGCTTATCTTCTCAACCCCTAGCGGGGTTACGCTTGCACTCCAGATTGTCATCCCCAGTGGAGTTACATGAAGCCCCATCATTATCCCTGTGGATTCACATTGGCCCTCCTAAACCCCAGTGAAGATTCGCTTCTACTTGCTACTCTTTGTAGGGCCACCATCTTCATCTAAAAGCTCTCCTCTTGTAAATAGCCTTAACTATTTTATCCCCAGGGAATCAGATTGCTATTCACAGACCTACCCCCATAAAACTTCATCCACGTGGTAACCCACGTAATGATCTTAGCCGCATGACCTTAAACTGCATAGCCATAGTCTTAACTGCACGACTTTAAAACTGCATGGTTTTAGTCCATGCTGTATGAACATAAACTGCATAGCCATGGTCCAAACTGTATGACCATAAATTGTAGCGGAGGTCTAGTTGCACGACCTTAAACTGCATGGTCCTAATTATATTACTTTAAACAACATAACCATGGTCCATGCTACATGACCTTATACTGCACAGCCATGGTCCAAACTATATGATCTTTAAACTATAGCGGAAGTCTGTTGCATGACCTTAAACTTCACGGTCCTAGTTGCATGACTTTAAATTGCATAAAATACTCACAAAGAATTCGGTAGTCTCGGGCTTTTTACTTTTCATAACTTTTTCAACATTTTCTCACTATCCTTTGAAAAATCACTTAACACAAGGGGGAGTAAGCTTAGTGGTGGAGAATTTGCATCGTTTAGCTGAGCATTTTTAAATAAAGAATTTGAACGGGAAATCGTCCATCTAATAGAATTCAATGGGTGGATGAACCAGTTCCTAGATGTACTTGAATATCAAAATTTGCACTCATTTGTGTTTTTTTACTAATTTTTTTTCCTGATTCATGGTGGATTCGTGGACCCAGATCACCTTCATGGGTGAACAGGTTTACTCCACCAATCCATATTTTAAAACACATGTTTATCTATTTATCGCACTTTATTTTTTTAATTCTTCCCTTTTTAAGTTTTTCACCTAATACAAGGTGGGTTAAATACTTCTATGAAGAATTTCCATTTCTTCACCTATGTTAACCATCACAGTCCTTTAAAATTTTCACTTATCATAGGGTGGGATGAATTCTCTAATGGAGAATTCTCATTTTTTTTTATCTTTTACTCATATTTAAAAATAGAGTGTTATATATCATTTTTGACGTACTTGTATCTCCGGGGCAAATAAGGAGAGAGTCAGTAGTAATCAGGTCCTATCCATGCCCAAAATGCAGCCATACCACGGGAATACTATATCAATAAGTTAAAAATTGGCTGACCTTTGAAAAAGTATCAAAATGGCCTCAAATTGCTTGAGAGGGTATTTTTGGATACCCTAATGACACCCACAAAGTTTCGTCGCATTTTGACGAGTTTTGAAACAATCAGGACAAGATTTGGTTTTCAAATCCAGTTTCTATCATATTGAAAATAGACCCTATAACTATATCCTTATTTTCTGTATCTCAAAACAATATCAGACTATCGCCATTAGATCCGAAATGTTGAAAACCCCCAGGTGCCAAAATTCGGCTCAATTAGACCCCCCAACACCATTTTGGGTTTAACTTACAATAAAGGGTGGGTTTTACACTATTTCAGTGCAGCCTCAGTGAACCACTTTCCATTTATGAAAACTATGTTTTTTCATTTTGGGATGATTTTTAAATGCTCATAACTCTCTCGTTTTGAGTCCAATTAAGCATAAATTTGGACACGAGCTAGATCTCGACAACCCAACTATTTTGACATATGACACGCATAATGGTGTGACCCAAAATAAGATAATTTCTAGGGAGAAAATGGGCACAAAACATGAAAATTCAAATTTTATAAATAAGAACATTCAATTCTTTGAGATGCCATAGCTCAAGATCCCGATGTCGGATCACCGCAAGTATGGGTGCGTTGCGACCATGCTTCGGAGAGCTACAGTTTGATATAATTTTTATGTATGATGGGAGACCGGAAGACACAAATTTTTAGGTCGAAAATGACATACTTTTCTGGTCGCCAGAATCTCATTTTTCGGCGGCTTCCCAAAATTGAAACGTGCTCAAACGAAGACTAAAATAGATGAAATTTATTGCAAAATGATCGTGATAGTATTCTCTTCATTTTATAATCATAATAAAGGCTTGGAACGTCAATGATCGTGCTAGATTAGTGGTAAAGAATCACAAAGTTTATATACTTGGTCGAATTTTGGGTTCTTCCCTAAAAATCTATTTCAAGACGATCAAAGGGTATCAAAATGTGCGTAATAGTTCACGCATCGATTCTACAACATTTGATCGCTCGAATTTCCATCGTAAACATCCGAAAAAACTTATGAGGCGTAGCAATGACAAAAAGCTCCTCATGGAGGGATGGTTTTGTCATTTGTTGAAAAGTGCCTAGGAGTATTTTGGTCATTTGGTCCAAAAACGGGATTAATATTTTAATTCATAAATTTTGTATTTTTTGACAATTTTGGGTGTTTTTTTAGTATTCTGCCTTTATTTAGTAGTTGCTCTATACAAGGGAACGCAAGTCATTGTAATACAATTTGATCATTTGTAATAAAGTTATTGAATACTTGAGCATTTTAGAGTGAGATTCTTGAGTTCTTAGCTTCTTGTTTTCACTTTGCTTTCCAGTTCAAGACCAAGTAGAGAAGAGAGAGAAACATTTATTAGAGAGACAAAATACCCCTAGAACACTGCACTTCTTAGAACCTCAAAGTTCCAACTCATTTAGGATTCCCACTCCCAATCCCATATACTCTAGAACTCCTAGCTTTCATACACCTTAGAACTCTTAGCTTCCAATCGTACTCCATACACCCTCCTTACCTTAGTTAGCCTACACCATATACATAGTATTGTTAGAAAATGAATTTGTGTAAATTTGGGCCTTAAGCCCCCATGGAAGATGTATTATTGAGTTCATCAAAGATGTAAACAAGAACCCTAGTTTATAAGGTTACAAAGTTGTATATTACTAAATAAACTAATATATGTAATGAACCACCTTCCTAATATGGGTACACATAAAAAAATAAGGAAAATATTGTTCCCAAAAATAAGTGTAGGTATCTATATTTCCATACTCCCCCTCAAACTCAAGATGAGTTAAGAGAGAGCAACTTGAGTTTGAATAATTGAAGGAATGCCTTAGTAACCAAGCAAGAATAGAATAAGCTTGAACAACTGCAAATTAGCGATCTTCAGAGACCAACGCTTCGAACAGAACAATCGCGCATAAACATCAAATCATCAGGCCTCTGGAACAGAAATGATCGAGTAATGAAAAACTCGACCGTCACTCGTGCATAACATCAAATCATCAGGCTTCCAGAACAGACATGATCAATTAACAAAAACTTGTTCATTACATATGATGGAGTAACGGAAAACTCTATCATCCAATAGGATTGAGTAACATAAAACTTAATCATTAGATATGATCAAGTAACAGAAAACTTGATCATCAACTAGTCAAAAAATTTGATCATCAAACAGGAGGCACTTGGAAGAGCCAACAAAAATCAGCAGCGGATCCACAAGCACAGTTGGACCTTAGATTCGGAGTTGAAAAAAATAAGATCCAAAACAAATAAGAGAGTCGGAAAAATATTAGACAGAGAGAGCTTGATCAACAAGCACAACAAGACTTCCCCTTTCCACCAAAAAAAAAAAACATCTAGACAGCTTCAACAAGACTTCCCCTTTCCACCTGGGAACTCCAGCTAAAGCAAATCAAAGAAAAGGAATTTATTATTTCCTCTGTGTGCTATTGAGTTGCAACCAAGTTTCGTTATTATGCGATTGTAGTGAGAGAAAGGCTTGGCTAGAGCGAGAAACAGAACAACAGAAAGTGATGAAGATGGCAAAGCGCGAGTGAGGAGATGGTGCAACACGAAAATGCCAACAACCAACGCAGTCTTTGATGAGGAAGATCTTGCCATGTGGCAATCCCTGGTTGGTGCTTTGGAGGCTTTGGTCGAGCACGACGATGACCAGAATTTTGATGGCATGGAGCGAAAATACAAACCTCTACACCAACACTGATGACCCAACTCACCAGAATATAGATCCTCTTCACACATTTGGTGATGACACCACGAATTATGATCTCCAAGAAACTTGAGAAGCTCAAGGTATTATTTCTGCAAAACGCCTTGGAGCGATGGTTTGCGTCACGACTTAGTGAGAGAAAGCGTGAGAGGCGTGGATCATAAGAGACGAGAAAAAATACATCCGTCAGCACCCGATTCTTTTTTTGCAAGGATAACCGCCTAGATCTGAAAGAATCGGTGAAGGGTCTTCCTCCACAAAAACATACCTTGTCGAAAAACAAAACTAATCCCTATTACATTGCTAGAAAAATACTTATACCTAATCCCTATTATGTCGTCAGAAAAATACTTCGTTCTGATACCATGTTAGACATTTATGTCAATTTGGGTCTTAAGCCCCTCATGATGTATTATTGAGCTTATCAAATACATAAACTAAGAGCTTTAATTTATAGGGTTATAAAGTTGTGTACTACTAAAGAAACTAATATATGTAATAAGCTACTTTCTTAATATGGTTACACATAAAAAGTACGAAAAATATTGTTCCAAAAAATAAGTGCACGTACCTATATTTCCACCAGTATTCCATACACCATAGCATTTTATACACTTTAGTTATCTTACACCTTACTCAATCCCATACACCCTAATTTCTATACACCATATCTCAACCTAATCCACCTAAGCCCTTAAACCTTAATCTTGACCCAAGACTTAAACCTCTTTCTCTCTCATTTACGCACAAAGGGAATGACGAAGGTGTACTTAGGCTACTCTCTCTCCTCTCTTATTGCTCCCCTCTCTACTTTCTCTCTCTTTCCCTCTCTCTCCCTCTCTCTCACACTCAAACTACCAGACCCCAACCTAGGGCAGGCCCAGCTACTTTCTCTCTCTCTCTCTCTCTCTATTTCTCTCTTACACCCTCTTATCTCCCCTATCCACCCTACCCTCTCATCTCTCTTATCTGTCCTACCCTATCCGCCCTAACTTCTCATCTTCCCTAACGGCCCTACCCGGTATTAGAACAATATATGCTATTTTTCATTTCGTTAGCTTAATGACATTTGTTTTGCCCCAAATTTAGTTTGGACCATTAGTTTCCATTATTTTTGGAAGGAACCACGTTTAATTTTAAGAACATTTGGACCATTAGTTTCCATTATTTTGGAAGGAACCACATTAGCTCTATCGATATCTTTTTAATTTTTTACTATTTATTTAAAATCTAATGTGTTTTTTATTTGCCAGATCTGAGCAAAAAAAAAGTGAAAGAAATAAAGGGCTATTGAAATCCAAATCATTGGAGTCGATCGTTCACACACGTGTCCATATTAGATTGTTGAATTGATGTTTTGGATCCGGCTTCTATTGGTTTGAAGCGGAAAAAAGTATTTTTAAAATATAATAAAAATTAAAGTAAATCTCCTCTCTCAAACGACCATCAAAATCCTCTCTCTCTAACATCCCCTACGTGGGTTTAAATTCAAGTAAGATAAGATATGATAACATTAACCAAAAAGATAAAGGTTGTGGTTTGTATAGAGCTTAGGCTCTAAACAATCAAATTAGAGCCTACCTTCAAATAGTGTTTAGAAATGTGGTTTCAATACTGAAAATCTTTTTGATGGCCTTAAAATATATTTTCATCTTTATTTATAAAGTTTAAAGCTTTAAAAATCTTGAAAATTGAATGTCCAAAAATGCGTTACAAAATTAACTATTGTAATGTTTATCTTTTAATAGGTGGAGCGTTAGTGATATGCCCTGTCCCTAAGTCTATGCTTTTAAACTCTTATCTTAGTGAGAGCTTTTTATCCAAAATGCTTTTAAACTGTAGCAATGTTTATCTTTAAATGTGTTTTTTCTCTCCCTATATATTTTTTTGCTCTTTCCCCTTACCAAAATTTTTTTTATACCCCTCCATCCAGCCGTCCAATTAGATCAAGTGACCCACTGACCATTTGATCTAGATCCAATGCCTCACAATATTTTATTTTGAAATTGTTTTCAAGATAAATGTGGTTCCTTTCAAAATAATCTAATTTTTAATAAAATGGGTTAAAAGACAGAGTTCTTGATCACAATCAAAAGAAAAGAAAATCTCCCACTTGTTTCAACTTCGAAGAAGAAGAAGAAAAATGAGTATTTACGCCAACGCGAAATCCAGCAGTCTAAAACTACCAGTTCTTCTTTCTTCTTAATAATTCTTAGCCCTCTTTTTCTTCCTAGAGGGTGAAACACAGGATAGTGAGAGAGGGGAGAAGAGAGGGGTCAGTGGGGTAGAGAGAATGTGTGTACAAGATTACAATTGAGAAGGAAAAGATAAAGTAGTTAGAAGCCCAAGGGAGAAAGGTGACTGAAAAATTTGCAAATCTGAGTTGAAATTATTTTATTTCATGTTTAAAATCTTATATCTAATTCGGATTGCCGATTTGGGTGGGAATTGATAGGGAGTAAAATCGATTTTAGTATGGTATGGGTCTTGACACATGTTACATCTAAAACTCCCCCTCTTATAATTTTTTTTAGCTTTCCTTTCTTAAGTCCGTTTTAATCCCTGCCGCGTAAGCCTTTTATTTTATTTTATTTGTTTTTAATATTTTTTTTTAATTACCAATTTAAACTGATCCAGCAATCCAATACGGATTTATGGGTGAAAAATCTGTCCCACTTATCCAAATTTTAAAACATTGATTTTACTTCTTCTTTTTTTGGATAATTTAGTGGGGAAGATAGGCCCCTAGGGTATGGGGGTGCTACCACCATGACCTTTGCCCCTTTCTCCTTTTGGTGAATCAGTGGAGAGGGCTCCTACCGTTGGTAGGAATTGGGCCTGCGACGTACACTGATTTTGCTTTAGATTACGATTTGTGTGGTTTTGGATTAAAAAAAAGTTTATATAAAGTTGCAACCTTAAAATTTAGAATCAAATATACACCTAAAAAATCCATAATAGGCGGTTGTTTGGATGTTGGAAAACTCTTTAATTGATCATCTCGACCTTGAGGTATATGAATATGAAACGAAAAAAGATTTTCAGACCGTCTTGTAAAAAAAAGATTTCCAGTCGGTGAAATAGTATATCTTACAACACATTATCTTGACTGCCTATTCTCAAGATTTCATGTGTTTTTATATCTAATTGATTTGAACTATTTTAGAGTTTTAAAAGTTTATAATTAGCTGTAAGAATAGATTCTTAAGCCATCCTAATTTTTTTTTTTATCAAAATTACATGGGAAAGTATATACGGTTGCATCCTTACGTCCACAGCTTATAAACCATCAAATATTTTGAATGGTTCAGATTTCGCATTTGAAAATCATACACCAATATTTCTAACTGGAAGCAACCGGTTACCCTTCCAGCTGTGTCTCTTTCTCTCCAATCAAAACCATGGCGGTTTTGCAGTGAATGACTCTCTCCTGTGGGTCTTGAATTTTGATCGTTGATATACACTGAGAAAAGTGGAAACTTTTCAAGTAAAAGGTCCTTATTGGTTTTTAAAAAAGCAGTTTTTAGTTTTTTTAATGGTAGTTTCTTAGGCTCCCTTTCTCTCTGATGATTCCAGGGCCCAAAGAAAACCACCTTACCTTTTCTGCTCTTTTTTGCAAATTCCACGACCGTTTCGCATAAACCCCATTTGTATAAAAATAAAACATTCAAAAGCAAAACCCATCTCTTTGTGGTTTCTGATTTAGGCTCTGGGTTTCCAATACCTATTGGGAAAATCACAGCGGTTTTGGAGGTCCGTATCGTAAAAAATACGAGGTGAGTTGAGCAGCCAGAATGGGTTTCATAAAGCATAGCAGGTCTTTTCTCTAATTCGTGACCAGTGGCACTCTAAGGCCCTGGTAATAACGAGCCAAATCCATCCACCAGGACCCACTTGCTTTTTCACCATACCTTCAAGACCCACAACACATATATGGTGCAATTATTACCATTGACCACCATCTTGATCCATCTCAGAAGATCAGAGAGCTCCTCTTCTTCACTGGTTTCTCCTTCTCAAATTCATAAGCCTCGCCATTAGAGCCCCTCTCCAACCCTTCTTCAAGCATTGCAGAATGCATTGCGAAAACCACTAAAATTGGATGAAATAGCAGGGAAAAAATTAAACAACAATGGCGGAAGGGTGCAGCCGAAATTGAGCACTCTGCACCTCAATTCTCCTGTTTTCTCATCAAATTCTTTCTCTCTCTGCACCTTTTCTCAGGTACTTCCTAATCTAAAACAAAAATGGATGCAGATCTAAGAGAAAATCTGCATATCAGGCCTTTTCTCTCTCTACTAAAGCCCAGCTGCTCCTCTCTAGTTAATGGGCTGTGGACTTCATGCGCAATCACAGCCATTGAAATGATTGAACGGTGGAGATTGCTTCAACCGTACCTCTATAGATGCCTCCGTACGCCAACTGCACCCAAATTACATTTTATGTGGGAAAAATCCAACGTATTAAAAGAGGATTATAATGTCATTCAACTATCTAATACCCATATCATTCAGTTTTGTGTTCCCAAAGAATTGCATGGCCATCGAACTATCTATTAGTAGCTAATGTCATTGACTCTTAGAAAAGATCCACATATCATGTAGTCTCTCCTAAGGTTAAATTCACTCTAAGTCATTAGTTATTGAATATAGTAGTCAATAATATTTTATTGACTGCACTCAAACCCCAAAAATAAATTTATTAGAATTTTGTGGTATTATCTGACAGCTAAATATGATTCTCTTTTTCTTGTAATGAAAGTAAAAGTCTAAAAATAATTTCTCTAAAAATTTTATGATATTATCTGACCCCTAAAGATGATTGTAACTTTATTGTAATAAAAATAGGGAAAAATTTTTATACTTCCCTTACAGCATAAAAAATCTATGCTTCTCCGACCATCCAGCAATCCAATTTTGATCAAGAGAGCCACTCGCCATTTGATCTTAGATCCAACGTCTCAAAGTATTTTATTTTTAGTATTTTTATACAAATTGTATGAATATGTAATTTGATACGTGCTATCTTCTCATTGGAGCACACCTATAAAAAATATTAAAAATAAAATTTCGATAAAAAATAACAACAAAAAATACCTATTGAATCTTTCAGAGGTATTTTGATCATTTTATTTTATTAGAAACATTGTTTTTATTAGAACCGTTTTTGAATTGTTGAGAGCCTTATCTTAACCCACCATTTCCATGTCCTAATTAGGAATATATAGATGATTAGAAATAGAGATATCTATAAATATATAGATGATTAGAAATAGAGATATATATAGATGATAGATGATTAGAAATAGAGAGATATATAGATGATATAGTAATCTAGATGGTATAAATGTACGCCGAAGATTAATCTATCTTCCTTTTTGTAATCTCTTGGAATATGGTTGGTGTTATCTAAATTTAAACGAAGGATATGGTTGATATTATCTGAATTTAAATGAAGAATATGGTTGATGTTATCTGAATTTAAACAGACGGAAGTAGGGGATGTTAGAGAGAATGAGAGGATTTTGGTGATTTTTTATTTCTTGTAATGAGAGAGGAGATTTGGTGTAAGAGATGATCAACGGCATTTAGGAGTCCGAATATATATATATATATATATATATATATATATATATATATATATATATATATATATATATATATATATATATATATATATAGAAAACGTGAGTATATATAAATAGATAAGTTGAAGTTGGGATTCCTGATTTTTTTTTATTAAAAAAAGAGAGTTTGTATCCACTTTTAGGGAGAGAAACGAAATTTTCAAAGAACTTATAAACCAACAGAGAGAGAGAGAGAGAGAGAGAGAGGGTATTAGAAGAGCCCAAATCAAATTCATATGTCTTGGTTGCACTCAAACTCAAAACTAATTCAATATCATATCTTGAGTTTCCAACTACTAATTCAAAACCCCAAAAGACTGACATCAAGAATGAAGCTTTATCCATTTATTCTTATTAAAAAAAATTCACATAATAAAAAAACAATGTAAATCCTTGGACAATGCAATACTTTCAATGGCACAAGCAGTCATTCCCATTGGGTTCTTTTGCTGCAGTGAAATAGAGATTAAGCAACATAATATGTAAAGGACATCAAGAAAATAAAATAAAAAATCATCGTTACTAAAGCAACTATTTGCAACGCAAGATTGTTGGTGCCAAAGGCGAGATTCGAGGACATGCGAGATCTTGAACTCGGGGACGCCAAAAGAATCTCCGGGAAAAGTCCCATCTCTTGTTGCCGATGTCATATACATCAACCTCAATGCTTGCATTCGAGCCTCGAACAATGAACAAAGATTGTTGACGATATGGAATTATAGAGAATCTCTCCATCTTCAACCCACCGCTTGGAATTATGGATATTTTCTCAAGGTGCAGATCAATCAATTTCTCCCACTTCCTCTCTTCCTCCCTTAGCTTCCATATTTTCAAATCCCGTGATCCAGAATCAAGAACTAAGCACACTAGGCCTCCCCATTCGATCAATTTGCGAAAACAGGTGGGACATGAATCACAGGGAAGAGGAATTCGTACCCATTCTTCAGATATCATGTTGAAAGCGAACATGTCGACCCTGATGAATTTTTCTAATACATAGCACACGCTATCGACACACAAAATTGAACCCTCATATGAGAGTTGGAATGGATTAGCAATGCTCTTCCATAGTCATTTAGCAGAATTGAATATAGAATACCCGGAGTGCCCGAAATCTGAGTTTTGTACCAATATCCTAAATTTTTCAGTTATTGGGTCGAAAAAAAATGCCCTAATACTTTGATACGAATCAAACTTTCGGACGCTTACACGGTTATTAGTTGCAGGGTTGTAGACTACTGTGGTTGCATAGTCTGGATGGGCCTTATAGCACACCACGCCATTACTGGTGATTGGATGCTCCAACAAACGCTCTCCAACTGGTGGCTTGACCAGTCGAAGTCTCCTTGGTTTGACATTTATGAAACTCGAGATGGAAAGGAAAAACCAACCTGAGTATATGGAGATCAAAGCGACACAGTTTGAGGGGTGAGAAGGTGTAGTGAGAAAATGAACTCGAACAAAGTAGGGAGAGCATAGAAGCTCATACAACCATCTCGACACGCACTTTACTGTGCAGACGGATTCCGTCGGAAGCGCAGCAAGAATGCGAAACACAACATCATATGGGATGTCATCAAGAGAGAGAGGTGATCTGTCATGTTCTTCTTCTTCATGGGGAGGAAACATAAGCTCTTTATGAGATGTTTGCTGATGCATCAATTCTTTTGAGGAAGCCATTCTCTCTCTTGATTTCCTCTCAACTTTTCTCACTGTTAGTTTTCAAGAAAGGAGAGAACTGATTCGCTCTCGACTTTTCTCACCCTTGGTTTTCAAGAAAGAAGGGAGCTGGTTTGTCCCTTGGTTTTCAAAAAGAAAGGAACTCGTTTGTAAAGAAGGGAGCTCGTTTGTAGAGAGAGAGATACGAGAGAAGTTTAGAAATGAGGGAACTATTTTGTAGAGAGAGATACGTGAGAACTGTTTTGTAGAGAGAGATAGGACAAAAGTTTAACTTAAATAAGAGTACTGGTTTTTAGAGAGAGAAAATCTAGAATTCTTTTTGGGTAAGTACAAAATCAAAAACTTAAAGAATATTTTCCTAAAGAGATAAACGGCAGAGAGAGATAGGACAAAAGTTTAACTTAAATGAGAGTAATGGTTTTTAGAGAGAGATAATCTAAATTTCTTTTTCGGTAAGTACAAAATCAAAAACTTAAAGAATATTTTCCTAAAGAGATAAACTCAAAAGATAGAACATGTGTTAAGAGAGAAAAACAAGGAAAGTTTGAACTTTTTGATCTATACAAATCCTAACTTGAATATTGATAAGCCTCTATATAAATCCTAACTTGAATATTGATAAGCCTCTATATATACAAATCCTACCGTGAGTTTGATTCTAGAGAGAAAAAGGGAAGAATTTGAGAGAGAAACTCAAAAAGTTACTATTTGTCTTTAGAGAGTCAAGAATTTAAAAAATGTATAACTAGAGAGAGAGAAACTCAAAAACTTTATATCTAGAGGGAGAAGCTCAAGAATTTAGGGATTTATTTCTCGAGAGGGAGAAGCTCAAGAATTTAGGAGATTTTGTTTCAAGAGAGAGAATTTAGGAATTGTGTTTCTTGAGGGATCGTGTTGAGGGAGAGAGAGTTTATCAGGGGAAGGGATCGTTTTTTGTAACTACTGTATAGGAGAAATGGAATTTGAGTCACGTACCAATTGGGTTTTGGGTTGAATTTGAAAATGAAATTATCTTTTTTTTTTTAACTTTATATGTTTATTTATTTATTTATATCAATGAGAACTTGTTTTTTTGAACGTTATCTCTTTCTTCTTTTATTTCAATCATAGCATATTAGGATATGGTTAGTATTATCTTATCTGAATTAAAACCATCGAACATAGGAGATGTTAGATGTTAGAGAGAGAGGATTTTGATGATTTTTTTTTGTTTCTTGTAATGAGAGAGGAAATTTGGTAGTTTTCAATTGATAATACTATGTAACGAGAGAGACCATCAAGGTTTTGTAGAAATCAACATATACACTAACTATATCTAGTTGGAGTTGTAATTAAGAGGAAGTTTTTTATTATTGAAAGTTATATATTTAACTTATCTAGTTGGAATAAAACGATTGAGATGGACCTAATCAATGTCACGCCTTTAATTTTTTTATTTTTTATTTTTTTTACAAAACATTTTGAGATCAAATTTTTTTTACAAAACTTTTTTATTTTTTATTATTTGATTATTTTTATTTTTTCTAAATTATTTTTCTTAAATTCTTACTTGAAAAACATGTAAAAAAAATATTTCAGAAATAAAATGACCAAAATACCCTAAACCTTTAAGGGTATTTTGACCTTATCGAAAATATTTTTAAATATTTTTTTTAAGTGTGCCCGACTGAGATGATGGTACTTATCAAATTTTATATTCATGTGATTTGTAAAAAAAAATTTCAAAATAAAATATTGTGAGGCATTGGATCTAGATCAAATGGTCAGTGGGTCACTTAATCTAAATTGGACGGCTAGATCGAGGGGTATAAAAAATTTTCTGATAAGGGAAAAGAGCAAAAAATATATATATAGAGAGAAAAAACACATTAAAGATAAGCATTGCTACAGTTTAAAAGCATTTTGGATAAAAATCTCTCACTAAGATAAGAGTTTAAAAGCATAGACTTAGGGACAGGGCATATCCCTAACGCTCCACCTATTAAAAGATAAACATTACAATAGTTAATTTGGCATCGCAAGTAGAAACTATATAAAGAATAGAAAAGAAAGGACTATTTTCCCAATTTCAAACTTTCACAAGTTATAAATTATGACTTGCCAATTACCAGAGAGAGTTTGAAAGCATTTTCTGACATTGGTCGCTAAGTTAATTGCAGCTACTTAGAATATAAGAATTGGAAAGAAAACATTACACCAGATCTCCCCAATGCAGTCCAAATATCATTTGAGTATGCAATGGCAACAGATTATCTGCACCTGCCTAGGGTTACAACTGATATCACCAAGACAAATTGTAAAAGATTGGCCATTTCAAAGTTATACCAAGTGGGTTTTTGGGTTCAAATCGGAAATGAAGTTATCGTTATTTTCTTTTTCTTTTTTTTCCAATCAGAACCTCTTATCTTTTTTGTTTTAACCCTTTTTTTTCAATCACAACCTCTTGCCTTTGGGAAACGTTTATATAGAGCCATGGCTCTAAACAATCAAATTAAAGCCTACCTAAAAAATTTCACTAGAAGAGGTTGTTTTGATGCCCAAATATCTTCCAATTGATCATCTCGACGTCAAGACGCATAGATATGAGAAAAAAAAATGATTTCAAGTTTTTGAAATGGTGTATTTTGTAACGCATTTTTGGACATTCAATTTTCAAGATTTTTAAAGCTTTAAACTTTATAAATAAAGATGAAAATATATTTTAAGCCCATCAAAAAGATTTCCAATATTGAAACCACATTTCTAAACACTATTTGAAGGTAGGCTCTAATTTGATTGTTTAGAGCCTAAGCTCTGTACAAACCACAACCTTTATCTTTTTGGTTAATGTTATCATATCTTATCTTATTTGAATTTAAACCCACGTAGGGGATGTTAGAGAGAGGATTTTGATGGTCTTTTGAGAGAGGAGATTTACTTTAATTTTTATTATATTTTAAAAATATTTTTTTCCAATTCAAACCAATAGAAGCCCAATCCAAAACATCAATTCAACAATCTAATATGGACACGTGCGTGAACGATCGACTCCAATGATTTGGATTTCAATAACCCTTTATTTCTTTCACTTTTTTTTTGCTTAGATCTGGCAAATAAAAAACACATTAGAACAATGAAAACTAATGGTCCAAATGTTCTTACTGGAATTATTATTCTAGTTTTGAAAAATTATTTATTTATTCATATTCATGATCTTAATGTTAGAGATTACATGATCTTAAAAAATTAAGTCTTAAAATCCATCTCAAAAATAGATTTATTAAGAGGCCTGCATTTCTACATATGTGGGCTTCGCCGCATAGAAACAGGATCCTTCTCTAAATGAACCTCATCAACAATTTTATTAAAATTACTAAAAAAATGCTTTTATTTTGGATTTAGAATTCTAATTCCACTTAAGTGGCCTGTACCATAAATACCTTTAATTACTCTAGGTTTAAAATCTAGAACAAAGTTTTCCACCAGAATCTATTGTTTGGCATTTAAAACTTTAAAACAATCACCGTATTTATATTATTTGGCTTAAAGTGGCTCAAATACGATATGAAATTGACCCACTTAACTTGATTTTTAAACCTCAAGTTTATGTTTTGTCCATAAAAATAAGTTATTTTTTTGGCTTCAACTGCAAAACATAAAAAAGCATTTAAGTAATTTTGCCCCACGTGTCACGAGACAAACTATTAAAATAATCCAATTTATTCGAGTTTAGATCGTGAATACGGCACTTCGAGGTATCTTTTGAAATAATATTCATGAAGATACTTAAGTGATATGATCTTAGCAACCATTTCGTTCGTCATTTCATCGATTTGTAAATAGCTTGTTTGGATGTCGTCATTATCACTAATAATTTGCTATTTCAATAAATTTAATCCTTCTATAAACCTTATAAAATTATCTGCGATAAACTTATAAGTAGTTTTACATATATTTTTATCTTTTTGAAAAAAAAATTTTATTATATCCAAAGTAAATTTGCTAAAAGTACATGTTTTTGTCAAAACAATTAAAAATAGCTAAGATCCCCCAAAATAAATAATTTCATAATATTATGAGTAATGATCCTATGAGACCCTCCCACACCCATGTGTGTAGGATCCCAAATGATCACCACTAAATTTAGCACAAATCTCTAGAAAAGTTATCCGATGAGTGTGGGACTTGACTTTTTAGAGATCTGTACCAAATTTAATGGTGATCCTTTGGGATCCTACACAAATGGGTATGGGAGGGTCTCACAATGGCATTTCCCTAATTTTATATATAATACAAGTTATGTACAGACTAGCAAAATAATATTATATGAATATAAGTTGAGAAAAAATAGGTTACTAACATGCCTTTAGTTTATGTTTTTAGGTTAGCTAACCATCTTAATGTACTTTCCTTTGTATTAAAACCTTGTGATTTCTAATTCGGGATTCGGTTGGGAAAGAATGAGTACTGGGATGGTATGCGGTCCAGATCTAGTTTTATAGATTTTACTGATTTGACTATTTTTGGAGTTCAAAACTTTATAATTAGAGTTGGAAATAGATTTTCAGGCAATCCTAAGAATTTTGTACATCAAAATTACATCTTTTGATAAAATTTGGAGGTGCGCCTTAATTGGATTGTTTACGATTGCAACCTTAGACAAACCACACCCAAATATAAATGATAGAGTTACACATTTATTTTTTAGGCAATGATGACTAGGTTTCAAAATTTTAAATTCTAGCTTGTATTGAAGGTTTTTTCACAATTATTCGTTGAAAAACAATTAAATGATAGAATATTGTTTATTTATTTTTGCTAAGTCAGTGGGGGAGAAGGCCCCTACCCAATTTTTCATTAATAATAATAATAAAAAAATACGACTCATATAATTACAACCCTAGAGTAGGGTATTTGTGTCACATCATGAAGTAATGCAAGAGAAATAAAATCCGGTGGTCTTGTTTGCCAAACAGTGGCCTCTGAAAAAATTGCAGCTCTCTTAGGGGGTGCATCGACCACCGTATTTACCTCACGAAAAATATGTTTTAGGTACCAAACTCAATCTGAAATTTTATGTCGGTAGTTAGCAGCAATAACATTGAGTGCCCATGGAGCTTTGCATTGATCATAGATTACATTGACTAATAATGAAGAATCACTCTCGATCTATATGAGGAAACAATTCAGTTGGATGACCAAGTCCACCTCTGAGAATGTAGCAATAAATGAGCCATCATAACTTTTGAGAATGCCACTGCTACCTGTAGGTCTCGAAATTTAGAGAGAAACCCCATCAACATTTAATTTGAAATGGTTAGGACAAGGAAAAGAACATGCAACCAAAATGTGGGTTTTGACTTTCTGCTGACGCCACATAATTTGAAAGTTTTCTACTATTGCTTTCACTGATAAGTGAAAGGACCAGGTTTTAGCATCCACTATATCTCTGACATGAGTCATGATTATCTTGAGCAAGTGTTCATGCTTGGATATCTTCCCCTGAAAAACTCGACGATTTCGTTCTTCCCATAAAATCTAGACGGTGTTGAAGAAAAGTGATAACTAAATATTCAGAAGACCATTAGACTTGGATCTAAAAGCAATCCATTTCTTGAGCATGGTTGCAATGGATGAGTCTAGGATAAATCTTTTACCACGCCTCTTTGATAGAAAAGTCACAATTGGAGGAATGTACCCATATCAGGAAGTCCTTCGGTGGCTATAAATGAAGCACAAATGCATCTACCCCCTTCCAATTTGTAAAAAGAGAACCAGAGGTAGGAGAAGGAAGTTGTCATCCTGAGGAGAGCCCTGCAAATAATCAGCTACCTTAGGTTCAACAAAAACCTCGAGGTCTTTATGAACTTGGGAATTTTATGGTTCCCAAATGGACTTCTCTGAGAGCCAAGGATCAGCCCGAAAATCTATAGTCTGTCCATCTCCAATAATCCACTTAATATTATGGCATAAGTAAGATAATCTCATCCAAATACCTTTCCATTCATAGGAACAACGTTTCCTTCTGACCTCCCAAATAGATGAATTTGAAATATCTATGCTTAAAAAATGATTATATTAAGGTAGAGGGGTTTGCCAGGATTCTCCATGTCAGCTTCTTCATACCCGCGAGATTGAACTCTGAAATATCACAAATTCCAAGGCCCCCTTCTCAAGAAAAAGACATACAAATTTCTACTTGACCAAATGAATCCCCTTCTTCTCAGACGAACCTGCCCAAAGAAAATTAAGATTAAATTGTAACCTCTCCACCATGTGGCAAGCACGCTTGGGTAGGATGAAATATATGATCTAGAAAATAGTAGATGATGAGAGTACCGATTTCAACAGTTGTAACTATCTTGCATAAGACAATAAAATACCTTGCCACGACCAATAACCTTGCCAACTAGATTCTGACAATGATTATGTTTCAAATCATCATGGAAAAGCAGCATTCCTAAATATATAACTGGAAGAGAACCAAAACCAAGCTCCTTTAAGATCATATTTTTAGAACACTGGGCCACCTTGAAGAAGAAAACCTTGCGTTTAGCAACATTGAATTTTTGTCCCGTTGTTTTTTCAAAAACAGATAAAAGCGAGGTCATACCACTGGCTGCCTTCCAAGAAGCCTCATAAAAAATTGCATCATCAGCATAGAAAGGATAAGAAATCCCATAATTACAACTAGATGGAAAAGCCATTAGCATTAAACCTTGAGTCACTGCATAATCTAGTTGTTTACTAAGGAATGTTGATAATTGTCTTGATTTCATTTCTTATGGGATTAGTTTCCTTCTAATTTGGGTTTTTTATTTTTTAGATAGTTCCTATTATGTAGGATGTTTATCTTTTGGGTGAGTCCTACTTTGATTAGGATGGAGGCATGAGTCCATACTATATAAGGATAAAATAGTTTCTATAAAGTTAACAAAAGTAGGAATAAAGTTCATCTCTCATACTTGTCTTCGGGGCTTTCTCTTCTTTATATAAAGTTACTTTTGTAGAGAGAGAAAGTATAAGGAAAAACATAAGGTGCACTTCGGGTTTGTTTCTTCACTCCCTATTAAGATATTTTGTAGAGAGATAAAGTGCATAGAAAGAAGTGAATCTTTATATGGGGCTGTTTCTTCCCTCTCTCTCTCTTTTTTTTGTTTGTTTTAAAAAAAACTATGTCCAAATCAAGAAAACTTCCCCCCTTTCTGTTTCGTCGTATCCTTTGCTAGGATACATTGTTGTTAAATGTGAAGCAACAAACATGGGAAGAAAAAAAAAAATCTCAAGATTGAATAGAGATTGTCCAATTTTTAGGAGAGGACAGGAAGTGAGAGAGAGAGAGAGAGAGAGAGAGAGAGCATGGGGTGTGCTTCGGATGGAGATTGGGTGCCTAGGCAGGGAGACGCATTGAATACAATGCTTGGAGTGGACAATGCTCTTCCTACGCTAGTACTAAACGATGCAGAGATGGGAGTTTATGCTAAATCAGTTGTGGTTGGGTCCTTCTCTCCTCCATCGAATGATTTATTTAGTTTAGGAGATTGGGCAAGGAGATCCTGGGTTTTATCTTATAAACCAAGGGTCAAGAAAATTGGTGATAATCGATGTGTTTTCTTTCTCCAATCTTTGGAGGAAATTTGTGGTATTCTGAGGAGGAGGCACTGGACGATCAGAGGTAAGCTTTTAACTATAGATTTTTTGAAAGTCTTCTGATCATAATTATTTTGTTTTGAGAAGATCTAAATGGGTGAAATTCTGGGGGGGGGGCGTACCTAATTGTGCTTGGAATATTGAGATTTTTTTAAAAATGAAGAATTGATGTGGGGATTATTTAGATGTAGATTGAAATTCTATCATTAGTAATGATGTTACTTTTGTTAGAGTAAAAGTCAATAGAACAAATTTTGCTCCTTTCCCAAAAAAGATTCATCTTAAGGTGGGCATAGTGAGTTTCTGGTTGATGTCACATTTGAAGGGTTACGTGCACAACAAAATAGCGCTTTTCATATGGCAGCAACACAAGAGACAGAATGGCTATACCAGAAAAAAGAACAGATGACGATTGACAATTAGTTAGTTGGAAGCAAAGATGGTTGAATAATAAATCTAAGGAGGTGGAAGGTGTGGAACACCATTACAATAATACAAAAGCTGCCATGGTTGAAAGTGTGCACATGATAAAAAATGCAGTCAAGCCACGTGTCAACGATAGAGTGCAAAGTGGAGGAAGAAAGGTTTATTCAAATTCAAAAGTTGTTTCAAAAAGGTTTGGGTGCCGGTTAAGAGAGTGGAGGGGAAAAAGAATTTGGATATGGTCACTATTAGTGGGGGGTTAAGGAAACTAATGTTCTTACTACTAATAAAACATTCCCAAAAAACAAATAAATATGAAAGTCTTTGTAATGGAAGGATGGACTTGGAATATTATGGGAAAAATGATAGTAACAGAATATTATGTATTCTTTCTTTGTGATTGACCAAATCGTGGAGGGATAAAGAAATGACCAATTTTTGTGGGGAAAGAGAGATATCTTTTGGGAAGGGACAAGTAGTACCATGTGAAAAGGTGAAATAGATTGATAGGAAGGAGGGAGAGATATGCAAAGTTCTTATTCTCTTCTCAAAAGATAAAGCCCAAAAAGTAGTTGGTCTTTCTCAAGAAGAAAACAAGGGTGTGGGTAAGTCCTTTGATAACCTTAACCAGACACTAGCACAAGTTTTCATTTTGGCTGTGAGCTTTTCCAGTTGGTCAAAGCTTACTCCACTTTTAGATCTTTGTTGGTTTATGATAAGGAGGCTTCTACCTTTTCGTAAAGCAGCCCATGTGAGGAAAAATGGCCATGATGGTAATCGGCAAGATCCTTAGTTGCACGGGTTGCCAAGGGTAACTTAACCACAAAAGTGACGTAGATCATGCGGAGTTAGGAGGAGAGATAATGGTATTGAGCATGAAGCTTTATCTATGACTCTCTCTTATGATGGACAAATTGATGGAGGGTCTGATGGAGAGGTTGAAGGTGCTCAACCTTTACATATCATTTCGGTTGAGGAGGAGCTGGTAGACATGCCAGAACATGTTGCTAGAATGGAATTAGGAGAGGTTGCTCCAACTGAGGCCACCCATCCTGTTGGAGATGCTTGCATAATTAGCCAGAGCTTAGTGGGAAAGGAGACTGTTCCACTGATTGGAGAGATGGAGAAAGACGTGATAGGGGAAGGGATTAACAAGGGTTGATATGTTTGATGATTTGGGAGCCTCTTTTGAGGTCACTATAGGACAAGTGCTCCAAGTTATGAAGGGGCATTTTAAGAAGAAGAAGTCTAAGGAGAGTGAGGTGGTGATGAGTACAGTTGTTGATGCTCTGGGTAGTGGTAATGGGAAAGAAAACAAAGTGGCAGAGGGCGAAGGTCGACTCGTTAGATCTTCCTCCAGGATAGCAGCCAAGTGTGCTAGCCGAGTGATGGCGAGGATCCAAATTCCAGGGAACTCGATGGAGGAAGTGGAGAGTGTTGATAATAGTGAAGATAGCACTACCTCAGGTGGTAGTAAGGTAGTGGTGGAGGGAGGGTCGTCGTCTATCTTTATTTATGAAAGTTTTTAGTTGGAATGTTAAGGGGCATGTGGAGTTGTGTCTTAAGAGGGAAGTTTTTTGTAAGGGCCACGTTTCCCGGCTAAAAAGGCTTGCGCGGCAGTGAAAAGCCAATGGAAGAGGAGAAGAGAAGTTAAGCCGTCATTTATGTTATCGCCGTCTGTGTAGCTGCCAATTGTGTTATTGTCGTCTGTGTAGCTACCATTAGTGTTATCACCATCTGTGTAGCTGCCATTTGTGTTACTATCGTCTATGTAGCTGCCATTTGTGTTATTGCCGTCTGTGTAGCAACCTTTGTATTATCGATGTTTGTGTAGTTGCCATTTGTGCTATCGTAGTCTATGTAGCTGCCATTTGTGTTATCGTTGTCTGTGTAGCTATCATTTATGTTATCACCTTCTGCGTAACTGCCATTTATGTTATTGTCATCTGTGTAGCCGCCATTTGTGTTATTGTTGTCTATGTAGCTGTCATTTATGTTATTGTCGTCTGTGTAGCTTCTATTTGTGTTATTATAGTCAATGTAGCTACCATTTGTATTCTTGTCATTTGTGTTGATGCCATTTGTGTTATTGCCGTCTGTATAGCTGCCATTTGGGATATCTCCTTCTATGTAGCTGCCATTTGTGTTATTGTCATCCGTGTAATTGCCATTTGTATTATTGACATCTGTGTAGCTGCCATTTGTGTTATCATCATTTGTGTAGCTGCCATTTGTGTTATTGCCATCTGTTTAGCTGTCATTTGTGTTATCACCGTCTGTGTAGCTATTGTGAGTGTATGTCATGTGGCACATGTAAGCCACTTGTGGGCCTTTAACAGCCACTTGGACACCACATACACAACACTTGTAACCCTTGTTGCCACTTGGCTTTTGCATGCTGCCCCCTCTCCCCTTTCTTGCTTATAAATACCCTGTTAAACACTCCTCGTAAGAGTTTCACACACACTCTCTCTCTCTCTCTAGAGCCCAACACTTAGAGTTCACTGTTACTCCATAGAAGAGCCATTGTAAGAAGCTTGAAGGGGACGGTGAAAAGGGAGTTTTGGAGGCACTATTGCACACTAGGTAAGTGGATCAATCCACCATTGCAGCTAAACTTGTGAGGCATGAAACTAAATTAGTACTAGCATAAAAAAGGTGAAAGAAAGTGATTGTGTAGTAGTGGTTTATGCACTGTTTCACAGAACCGATGCCTCTGTTGCATGATTTTGATGTTGAAAATGACTCTATTGCTCTTAAAAATCTGTAGAAAAGTGTTTATGCATGTCTAAATTAAAATGGAAAAGACTTTATGATGTTATCTAATGTGAATTGAAAGTTATTAAGCATTCTTTGAGGCATGTCATGTGCACACTGTGAATTTTTAGAAATGTTCATGTTTTTTTAACAAGCTTTTGAATAGCCAAATGAAGTTCAAATGAATTCAAATTATGGCCATTAGAAAGATATAGGTGTCTACTTTGATGTTCATGTTTAAATCTTGTTAAGACTCTTTATAAATGAGGAGTTATGTTTCTAATTGTGCAAGCATGTCACTGTTAACAATTTTCTCTTAAATTTTAACTGTCACCTCCATTGCCATGAGTTTTGACTAATCAAATGAAGTCCAATTGCTCTCAAACCATTGCCATTTGAAAGTTCTATATGTGAGCTCAAAGTTGTATGTCTCCTAGATTGAAAGTTATGTACTAAATTGTTAGAGCATGTCACTATTGACACATTTCACCAAATTCTAGAACTATCATTTTTGTTAGCACGAATGTTTGAATGACCAAATGGAGTCCAAATGAATTAAAACTGCCCCTGTTGGAAGATACATGTTTTTACTTGAACTTTGGCACATAAACCATCTTGAAATACCTTATGGATTGAAACTTATGGCCTTGCTAAGTAAGACATATCACTATCACAAATGAACAACAGACTTCGGATACTATACTTCCATTGTACTGAGCTTTTGATTAGTCAAACGGGGTCCAAATGCTTTCGAACCACCCCCATTTGAAAGATATATGTGTTTATTATAAAAATTGGTTTTGGAATCATTCTCGAATTTTGAATAGATTGAAAGTTACATCGTCGTTTATGACAGTATGTCACTATAAGAAATTGTAGCAAGTTTGGAACTGAACCCCTCTTGGTATTGTTATACTGTGAAACACTGTGATATTGCTATACTGTGATATATTGTGATACTGACCACTATACAATGGGACGTTCATTGGTAGTGGGTACTGTTATACTGTAAAATACTGTGATACTGCGATATACTGTGACACTGACCACTATGCCACGGGGCACCCATTAGTAATTGGATACTATTATGTCGGCAATTACAGACTATACCACGACCCCAATGAAAGGACTTGGGTCGGGGGGTGAAATTGAGTAACAGGGAGGGTCGCGCCCCTTCAATGTTATGGGTATGCATTGGGATACACAATGGAAGTGTAACGCCCTCTCGCCAAAAGGGCATAAGGAGATGGTCGTGTCTTGCAAGGCCATTTCCTATCGAATACCCTAAAGCGAGCTAGGGAGTGTTTGTGCGTGTGTGTGAGGACAGTACCAAGTGGATCACACTTGTCATTGTCCACCCTCCTGAGCGATGGTAGATGTTCCAAGCTGCAGGATTGGCTTGGCCTGATCAATGGAATTTCTACTTCGGAGTAGGCTACTCTTGTGTGCATTATGTGCTATGTTGGTGTTTCCATTCTGCAAAAGATGAAACGACTGATGATTTATGCACTGCATGATATTCTAACAACTGAACCGTATTCATTCTTATACTGGTAAAATACTGAAAGACATGGATACAGATAACTTTGTGATGCTTCTGTGAATGTTGAATACTGCCTACTGCTATTATCAATTATAGGCCAGAATGCAATGGTGTGGATCTATTTACTGGGCTTTGAGCTCATTCCTTTTATTCCCAATGATGTAGAGTATTAGTCTCTGATCTGAGAAGAGGGCTGTCGATCAGTGCGTTGGACGGGTAAAGCGGGGAGTGTGGCTTGAAGGGATTCTAAGAAGCTTTCCATAATAGGTGTCTGGTGGCAGCACCACTGAGATGTATGGTTGATCTTGTAATTTGTGGGCCATTAGTGCCTCGAACTATGTGAAGTGAAAATTGGAGAATGGTTGTATATGGAAATGACTCTACATTTTGGTTAAATCTCTGTTATTTATGAGTGCATTTTATTTTCTTTTCATGATTCGCTATTGATTCCACCTTTTATATGCGTTGAGCTACTCCCACCTGAGCGGCGTTCGCGACCTTCGGTCGTGACCCCGGACCGTGTCGCCCTCCGACCAGGCACGGCAGGGGTCAGGGGGTGAGGTCATGACAGTTATGGTATCAGAGTAGCCAGGTTAGGATTCTTGGCCTAGAAAGTTTTAGAAGTGTCATCAGAGTAGTTTTGGATGGATTAGTAACTGGGTGATTGTGTTGTAGGTTAAAGATAACAAGGACTCGTGTCAACAATGCGAGTTCCAGCAATGAGAACACCGAGGCTTTCTATGAATTCTTTAGGACTTTAGGGGCCATGACCTAGATGATGAAAGAAGTGATGCCGGCCCTGTCTACCCCTGCCCCAGAACAAAATGATAGTGGCTTGATAGAGAGATTTAGGAGGTTGGCACCTTTGATCTTCGTGGGGCATGGGGGATTGGAGAAAGCTGAGAGATGGAGAAGACAGGTGAATAAGATCTTTGATGTCTTACACTGTACAGATGAACATAAAGTTAGGTTGGGAACCTTCGTGCTAGAAGGAGAAGCTGAGCATTGGTGGGGCTCAGTAAAGCAATCTCGAGAAAGGTCAGGGGTAGTAACCACCTGGGAGAATTTTCTAGAGGGTTTCAATGAAAAGTACTTCTCTGACTTCGTGCGAGAGAGGAAGAGGTAGAGTTTATAGAGTTGTAGCAAGGAAAGTTGTCTGTGGAACAGTATGCAGTAAATTTTGCTGAGCTCTCGCGGTTCGCGTCGCATATCATTGACACAGAAGCACGAAAAGCTAGCAAGTTTGAGAGGGGCCTTCGGCCCGATATAAAGGGAAGGATAATTTCACCAACCTTAAGACTTTCTCCCCCTTAGTGGATCTTGCCATGAAGATAGAGAGAGACTGTGAAGAATTCCGTCTGAGGAGAGAAGGGAAACTGGGAGTCGTGCAGCCTGAGAATTTTAAGAGAAGGGCATGACCACCTCCAAGGAGAGAGTTTAAGGGCAGAAATAATCAGGGAAAAGCTAAGATTCAGAGGACCTTTCAGGGCAATATAAGGGAAAATCGACGCTCATCTTGCCCTCACTATGGATTGAGCAACCACAATGTGTCGGAGTGCTTCAAAAAGACCAGGGCATGTTTCCAATGTGGCAAGCTGGGCCACCAGGTCAAGGACAGTCCATCAAAGGACTAGAGATCCGACCAAGGACCCAAGGTCAGGTTTTCACGTTGACAGAACAACAGGCTAAGGTGTCTACCTCTGTGATCCGAGGTACGCTCTTTGTTTGTGGAATTGAAGCAAAAAATTTAATTGATCCTCGATCCTCCAACACTTTTGTTGCACCACATTTTACATGCCATTTAAATGTTAAACTTGCACAACTTGACTGGACCTTGGTTATATGCACACCCATGGGGGAATATTTAGAAATTGATATAATATATAAACATTCTGGGGTTGTGCTTGAGGGGCATATTTTACCTATAGACTTGATACTCCTAGACATCTAGGATACTAATACTATTTTAGGCATGGACTGGTTGTCCACACACCATGCTACAGTGAATTGTTATGATAAAACTGTAATCTTTAGACACCCAAATCGGCCTAAATTGAATTTAATGGGCATTAAGGATGTTTCCCCCTACAACTCTTCTCGGCCCTTCGGACTTCCCGCCTGTTGGGCAAAAGATGTGTTCGATACTTGGCTTATGTGGTGGAAAATCAGGATGTCCAGTCTTAGTTAGAGGAGATACCTGTGGTGACGGAATATCCAGAATTTTTTTGTGAGGAGTTAACTTCGCTGCCCCAGTTAGGGAGATAGAAGTTGAAATAGAAGTATCCCCTCATATTACTCCAATTTCTAAAGCCCCTTACAAGATGGCCCCAACAAAGTTAAATGAACTGAAAGAGTAATTGTAAGAATTATTAGATAAAGGTTCCATCCGGCCCAGTGTATCACCGTGGGGCTCACCAGTTCTGTTTGTAAAGAATAAAGATGGGTCTTTGAGGCTTTTCATTGATTATAGATAGCTGAATCAGGTCACGATAAAGAATAAGTACCCCTTGCTCAGAATTGATGACTTGTTTGATCAACTGCAAGGGGCCCAAGTATTTTCCAAGATTGACCTCTGGTCATGCTATCATCCACTGCGGGTTAAGGAAGGGGATGTTCCCCAGACCACATTCAAGACCCGGTATGGTCACTATGAATTTTTGGTTACCATTTGGATTAATCAATGCTCCAGCTATCTTTATCGATCTAATGAATCGGGTTTTTAGACCCTTTCTAGACAATTTTGAGGTGGCCTTTATAGATAACATTCTGGTATACTCGAAGAGTCTAGACGAGCATGAACAACATGTAAGGATGGTCCTCCATACCATTAGGTATGAAAATCTGTATGCCAAGTTAAGCAAGAGTGAATTCTGGCTCCTGAGCATGGCTTTCCTTGGGCATATTGTTTCTAAGGATGGGGGTCGCAGTTGACCCTTGTAAAATCGAGGTTGTACTTAAGTGGGGAAGACCAACAAATGTGTTAGAAGTCCGTAGTATTCTGGGATTAGCGGGTTACTATAAATGTTTTATTGAAGGTTTCTTAAAGATAGCACGTCCCCTGACTCGCCTACCCCAGAAGGAAGTAAAGTTTGTGTTGTAAGATGCCTGTGAGAAAAGTTTTCAAGTGTTAAAGAAGAGATTGACTACGACCCCCATTTTGACCTTGCTTGAGGGGAATGAGGATTTTATAGTATACACTGATGCCTCACATAAACGGCTTGGAGGTGTGTAGATGCAGCGGGGAAAGGTCATAGCCTACACCTCTAGGCAGTTAAAGCCATATGAACGAAATTATCTAAAACACGATTAAGTATTTGTTTTCTCAGAATGAGTTGAACATGAGACAAAGAAGATGGATGGAATTTTTGAATGATTATGGCTGCACCATCAATTACCACCCAGGTAAGACTAACGTCGTAGCAGGTGACCTGAGTAGGAAGCCCATGGTATCAGTGGCTCATATGATGATATGAGAGATGAAACTATTAAAAGATACCATAGAGTGGCATCCGACTCTACCCCTTAGTGATGGGGCAGGAATGATTTCTTGTCTAAGGGTGGAGGCCTAGCTCTTTCAGCAAATTCGAGTGGCACAAAAGAAGATCCTCAACTCATGAAAATTCTCGAGAAAATGAAGTTGGAAGGAAAAGAGGACTTTGCGATGGGCATCGATGAATTGTTAAGATTTAGAGATTGGATATGTGTTATGAATGATGAGAATGTAAACAGGGCTATTTTGGAAGAAGCACACCACTCCCATTACACGGTACATCCAAGAAGTACAAAAATATATCAGAACCTGAAGAAGGTTTTCTGGTAGAATAATATGAAGAGGGAAGTAGCACAGTTTTTTTCTAAATGCTTGACATGTCAGCAAGTGAAAACCGAACATCAAAAACCTGGTGGACTGTAACAACCCTTACCTATGCCAAAGTGGAAATGAGAATACATCACTATGGACGTTGTATCTGGCTTGCCTAGATCAGGTACTAGACACGATAGTGTTTGGGTCATTGTGGACCAATTAACTAAAGCTGCTCATTTCTTATCGGTCCGCACAACTTATATCCTGGATAGACTTGCTCAGCTATACATCAAAGAGATAGTAAGGTTACATGGAGTACTTGTTAGTATTGTATCCGACAGGGATGCTAGGTTTAGCTCAAGATTTTGGAATAGTCTGCAATCAACCTTAGGGACAAAACTCACATTTAGTATTGCTTTTCAGCTCCAAACTGACGGGCAGTTAGAGAGGACCATTCAGATCCTGGAATATATGTTAAGAGCATGTGTTATGGATTTTAAAGGAAACTAAGATGATCATTTGTGCTTAGTAGAGTTTGCATATAACAACAATTTCCAGCCCAGTATTCAGATGGCACCTTTTGAGGCACTATATGGAAGGAAGTGCAGATCACCCATTTGTTAGGACAAAGTCGGTGAAAGGAAACTGTTAGGGCCAGAAATTGTTCAGTTAACATCAGAAAATATCTCTTTAATTTGAGAACGGCTCAGAACAGCCAAAAGTCGACGGAAGAGTTAGGTCGATAATCGTAGAAGAAACCTCGAATTTGAAGTAGGTGATCAGGTCTTCTTGAAAGTACCGCCAACTAAGGGCATTATGATATTTGACAAGAAAGGGAAACTGAGTCTGTGATTTATTTGACCCTTTGAAATTCTTGTAAGGGTTGGAAGTGTGGCATACCACTGGCCTTACCACCCGAGTTGGCTAACATTTATGATGATTTTCAAGTATCACTGTTGAGAAAATATCTGCTTACACGTCCCAGGTTTTAAGCTATCAACCAATCCCAATCAGAGAATATTTGACCTATGTTGAGCAACCGATTGAGATACATGACAAGAGGGTGCAGGTATTACATACCAAAGAAATCCCTGTTAGCCGGGTACTACGGCACTATCATTCAAGAGAAGAGTCGACATGGGAACGGAAAGATGAGATTCGGAATAAATACCCCCATCTATTTGATTAACTGATGATTTTGAGGACAAAATCCTTTTTAAGGAGGGGGTGATGTAAGAACTGAAACTTTTCCTGGCTACAAAGGCTTGCGCGGCAGTGAAAGCCAATGGAAGAGGAGAAAAGAAGTTAAGCAGCCATTTGTGTTATCGTCGTATGTTTATCTGTCATTTGTATAATTGTCATCTGCGTAGCTATCATTTGTATTATCACCATGTATGTAGCTGCCATTTGTGTTATTGTCGTCTATGTAACTGCCATTTATGTTATTGCCATCGTTGTAGCTACCATTTGTGTTATCGCCATATGTGTAGCTGCCATTTGTATTATCGTCGTCTATGTAGCTGCCATTTATATTATCGTCGTCTGTATAGCTGCCATTTGTGTTATCGTCGTCTGCGTAGCTGCCATTTGTGTTAACACTGTCTGTGTAGCGGCCATTTGTATTATCATCATCTGTGTAGTTGTTATTTGTGTTGTTGTCGTCTGTATAGCTGCCATTTATGTTATTACTGTATGTGTAGCTGCCATTTATGTTATTGTCATCTGTGTAGCTGTCATTTGTGTTAATGCCGTCTGTGTAGCTCCCATTTGTGTTATCGTCATTTGTGTAGCTACCATTTGGGTTATCGTCATCTGTGTAGCTTCCATTTGTGTTATTACCATATGTGTAGCTGCCATTTGTGTTACTGTCATTTGTGTAGCTTCCATTTGTGTTATCGCCTCTATGCAGCTGTCATTTGTGTTATTGTCGTCTGTGTAGCTGCCATTTGTGTTATCACCGTTTGTGTATCTGTTGTGAGTGTACGCCAAGTGGCACATGTAAGCCACTTGTGGGTCTTTGACTTCCACTTAGACACCACATACACAACACTTGTAACCTTTGTTGCTACTTGGCTTGTGCATGACGCCCCCTCTCTCCTTTCTTGCTTATAAATATCCCTTCAAAAGCTCCTCTCAAGAGTTTCACATTCTCTCTCTCTCTCTAGAGCCCAACACTTAGAGCTCACTGTTACTCCATTGAAGAGCCATTGTAAGAAGCTTGAAGGGTTCTGTGAAAAGGGAGTTTTGGAGGGACCATTACACACTAGATAAGTGGATCAATTCACCATTGTTGCTAAACTTGTGAGGCATGAAACTTAAATAGTACAATCATGAAAGGGGTGAAAGAAAGTGATTGTGTAGTAGTGGTTTATGCACTGTTTCACAGAACTGATGTCTTTGTTGCATGATGGGTTTTGATATTGGAAATAACTCTATTACTCATAAAAATTTGTAGAAAAGTGTTTATGTATGTCTAAATTAAAATGGAAAAGACATTATGATGTTATCTATTTTGAATTGAAAGTAATTAAGCATTCTTTGAGGCATGTCATGTGCATACTGTGAATTTCCAGAAATGTTTATGTTCTTGTAACAAGCTTTTGAATAGTCAAATGAGGTTCAAATTACCTTAAATTACTGCCATTAGAAAGATATAGGTGTCTACTTTGATGTTCATGTTTAAGCCTCGTTAAGAATCTTTATAAATGAGGAGTTATGCTTCCAATTGTGCAAGCATGTCATTATTCACAGTTTTCTCTGAAATTTTAACTGTCACCTTTGTTGCCATGAGTTTTACCTAATCAAATAAATTCCAATTTCTCTCAAACTATTGCCATTTGAAATATCTCTGTGTGAGGTTAAAGTTGCATGTTGAAAATATTTCAAAATTACTCCTAGATTGAAAGTTATGCATTAAAATATGAGAGCATGTCACTGCTGGCAGATTTCACCAAATTTCAGAACTATCACTTCTGTTTACATAAACTTTTGAATAACCAAATAGAGTCCAAATTCTTTAAAACTGCCCTTGTTGGAAAGATACATGTTTTCACTTGAACTTTGGTTCTGAAACCATTTTGAAATACCTTATGGATTGAAAGTTATGACCTTGCTAAGTAGGAAATATCACTATCACAAATGAACAACAAACTTCGGATATTATACTTCCATTGTATTGAGCTTTTGATTAGTCAAACGGACTCCAAACGCTTTCAAACAACCCCCATTTGAAAGAGAACCATTCTTGAATTTTGAATAGATTGAAAGTTACGTCCCTGTTTATAACAATACATCACTGTGAGAAATTGTAGCAAGTTTGGAACTGAACCCCTCTTGGTACTGTTATAATGTGAAACACTGTGATATAATTATACTGTGATATATTGTGATACTGACCTCTACGCAATGGGATTTCCATTGGTAATGGGTACTGTTATACTATGAAATACTATGAAACTGTTATACTGTGATATACTGTGACACTGACCACTATGCAATGGGGCACCCATTGGTAGTTGGATACTATTATACTGACTATACCACGACCTCAATGATAAGACTGAGGTCGGGAGGTGAAACAGAGTAATAGGGAGGGTCACGCCCCTAAAATGTTTTGGGCACTGCCCATTAGGATACCCAATGGTAGTGTAACGCTCTCTCGCTAAAAGGGCATGAGGAGAGGGTCGTGTCTTCCAAGGCCATTACATATCGATAACCTCAAAGCGCACTGAGAAGTGTGTGTGTGTGTGTGAGGACAATACGAAGTGGATCACCCACTTGTCACTGTCCTCCCTCTTGAGCGTGGGTAGAGGTTTCAAGCTACAGGATTGGCTTGGCCTGATCAATGGAATTTCTACTTCGGGAGTAGGCAACTCTTCTGTGCATTATGTGCTTTGTTGGTGTTCTATTATGCTAATGATGAAATGACTAATGATTTATGCACGGTATGATATTCTGACAATTGAACCGTATTCATTCTTGTACTGGTAAAATACTGAAAGATATGGAAAGAGATAACTTAGTGATGCCTGTGTGAATGTTGAATACTGCCTACTACTATTATCAATTATAGGCCAGAATACAATGGTGTGGATCTACTTACTGGGCTTTGAGCTCATTCCTTTTATTCCAATTGATATAGAGTGTTAGTCTCTGATATGAGAAGAGGGCAACTGATCGGTGCGTTGGACAGGTAAAGCGGGGAGCATGGCTTAAAGGGATTCTAAGAAGCTTTTCATAGTAGGTGTTTGGTGGCAGCGCCATTGAGATGTTTGCTTGATCTTGTAATTTGTGGGTCATCAGTGCCTTGAACTATGTGAAGTGAAATTTTGGAGAATGGCTGTATATAGAAATGACTCAGCATTTTGGTTGAATCTCTATAATTTATGAGTGGATTTTATTTTCTTTTCTTGGTTCGCTCTTGATGCCACCTTTTATATAAGTTGAGCCACTCCCACCTGAGCGGCGTTCGCGACCTCCGATCGTAACCCCGCACTCTGTTGCCCTCCTGCGAAGTACGACAGGGGTCAGGGGGCAGGGTCGTGACAATTATGGTATCAGAGCAGCCAGGTTAGGATTCTTGTCCTAGAAAGTTTTAGAAGTGTCCTTAAAGTAGTTTTGGATAGGTTAGTAACTGGGTGCTTGTGTTGTAGGTTGAAGATGACGATGACTCGTGCCAACAATGCGAGTTCCAGCAACGAAAACACTGAGGCTTTATGTGAATTCTTCACGACTCTAAGGGCCATGACCCAGATGATGAGAGAAGAGATGCCAGCCCCGTCTATCCCTACCCCAGAACAAAATGATAGTGGTTTCATAGAGAGATTAAGGAGGCATGCACCTCTGACCTTCGTGGGGCATGGGGGAGTGGAGAATGTTGAGAGATGGAGAAGACAGGTGGAGAAGATCTTTGATATCTTACACTGTACAGATAAACAAAAGGTTAGGCTGGAAACCTTCACGTTAGAAGAAGAAGCTGAGCATTGGTAGGGCTCAGTAAAGCAATCTCGAGAAAGGTCAGCGGCAGTAACCACCTGAGAGAATTTTCTAGAAGCTTTCTACGAAAAGTACTTCTCTGACTCCGTGTGAGAGAGGAAGGAGGTAGAGTTTATAGAGCTGCAGCAAGGAAAGTTGTCTGTGGAACAGTAAGCAGCAAAGTTTGCTGAGCTCTTACGGTTCGTGCCGCATATCATTGACACAGAAGCGCGAAAAGCCAACAAGTTTGAGAGGGGCCTTCAGCCCTATATAAGGGGAAGAATAGTTTTAACCAACCTCAAGATTTTCTCCCCCTTAGTAGATCTTTCCATGAAGATAGAGAGAGACTGTGAAGAATTCTGTTTGAGGAGAGAAGGGAAAGTGGGGGCCACACTGCCTGGGAATTTTAAGAGAAGGGTTCGACCACCTCCAAGGAGAGAGTTTAAGGGCGGGAATAATCAAGGAAATACTAAGATTCAGAGGACCTTCTAGGGGGATTTAAGGGAGCTCGTCATGCCTTCACTGTGGATTGAGCAACCACACTGCGGTTGAGTGCTTCACGAAGGCCAAGGCATGTTTCTGATGTGGCAAGCCGAGCCACCTGGTCAAGGACATCCAGTTAAAGGACCAGAGAACTGACCAAGGACTCAAGGTCGGGTTTTAGCTCTGACAGAACAAGGGGCTAAGGCGTCTACCTCTATGATTCATGGTACGCTCTCTGTTTGTGGAATTGAAGCAAAAATTTTAATTGATCCAGGATCCTCCCACTCTTTTGTTGCACCACATTTTACATGCCATATGAATGTTAAAACTGCACAACTTGACTGGACCTTGGTTGTATGCACACCATGGGGGAATCCTTAGAAACTGATATAATATATAAACATTAAGGGATTGTGCTTGAGCGGCATATTTTACCTATAGACTTGATACTCCTAGACATTCAGGATTTTGATATTATTTTGGGCATGGACTGATTGTCCACACACCATGCTACGGGGGATTGTTAAGAGAAAATTATAACCTTTAGACGCTCGAAACAGCCTGAATTGAATTTTATGGGCATTAAGGATGTTTCCCCCTATACTCATCTTGTTCCTTTGAGCTTCCTGCCTGTTTGCCAAAGATGTGTTGGATATTTGGCTTATGCGGTGGAAAATCAGGATGTCCAGTCTAAGTTAGAGGAGATACTAGTGATGAGGGAATATTCAGAAGTTTTTTCTGAGGAGTTAACCTCTTTGTCCCCCAATTAGGGAGATAGAAATTGAAATAGAAGTAGCCTCTCGTACTGCTCTCATTTCTAAAGCCCCTTACAAGATGGTCTAAGCAGAATTAAAAGAACTGAAAGAGCAATTAAAGGAATTATTGGATAAAGGGTTCATCCGACCCAGCGTATCATTGTGGGTGCCCTAGTTCTGTTTGTAAAGAAGAAAGATGGGTCATTGAGGAGTTGCATTGATTATAGACAGCTGAATCAGGTTATGATAAAGGACAAGTACCCCTTACCCAGAATTGATGACTTGTTTGATCAACTTCAAGGGGTCTAAGTATTTGCCAAGATTGACCTCTGGTCAGGCTATCATCAACAGCAGGTTAAGGAAGGGGATGTTCCCAAGACTGCATTCAGGACCCTGTATGGTCACTAGGAATTTTTGGTAATGCCGTTTGGATTAAACAATGCTCCAGTTGTCTTTATGGATCTAATGAATTGATTTTTTAGACCCTTTCTAGACGATTTTGTGGTGGTCTATATAGATGACATTCTGGTATACTCAAAGAGTCTGGATGAGCATGAACAACATCTAAGGATGGTCCTCCAGACCTTAACATTTGAAAAGATGTATGCTAAGTTAAGTAAGAGTGAATTCTGGCTCACGAGCATGTCTTTCCTCGGGCATATTGTTTCTAAGGACGGGGTCGCAGTTGACCCTTGTAAAATCGAGGCTGTAAGTGGGGAAAACCAACAAATGTGTCAGAAGTCCGCAACTTTTTGGGACTAGCAGGTTATTATAGACATTTTGTGGAAGGTTTCTCAAAGATAGCACTTCCCCTGACTAGCCTAACCTAGAAGGAAGTAAAGTTTGTGTGGTCAAATGCCTATGAGAAAAGTTTTCAAGAGCTGAAGAAGAGATTGACTACGGCCCCCATTCTGACCTTGCTTGAGGAGAATGAGGATTTTGTAGTTTATACTGACGCTTGACATAAAGGGCTTGGAGGTGTGTTGATGCAGCGGGGAAAGGTCATAGACTACGCCTCCAGGCAGTTAAAGCCATATGAACAAAATTATCCAACTCACGATTTTGAGCTTGCGGCTGTGGTTTTCGCCTTGAAGATTTGGAGGCATTATTTTTATGGAACCCAATTTAAAGTGTTTACTGACCATAGGAGCTTCAAGTATTTGTTTTCTCAGAAAGAGTTGAACATGAGATAAAGACGATGGATGGACTTGTTGAATGATTATGACTGTACCATCAATTACCACCCAGGTAAGACTAACGTCGTAGCAGATGCCTTGAGTAGGAAGCCCGTGGTATCAATGGATCATATGAGAGATGAAACCATTAAAAGACACTGTAGAGTGGCACCCGACTCTACCTCTTAGTGATGGGGTAGGAATGATTCCATGTATAAGGGTGGAGCTTCAGCACTTTCAGCAAATCCGAGTGGCACAAAAAAAAGATCCTCAACTTATGAAAATTCTTGAGGAAATGAAGTTAGAAGGAAAAGAGGACTTCGCTGTGGGCATCAATGAAATGTTAAGATTTAAAGATTGAATATGTGATGAGAATGTAAAAATGGCTATTTTGGAAGAAGCACACAACTCCCGTTACACGGTACATCCAAGGAGTACAAAAATGTATCAGGGCCTGAAGAAGGTTTTCTAGTGGAATAATATGAAGATGGAAATAACACAGTTTGTTTCTAAATGCTTGACATGTCAGCAAGTGAAAGCCGAACATCAAAAACCTATCGGACTATTACAGCTCTTACCCTTACCAGAGTGGAAATGGGAACACATCATTATGAACTTTGTATCTGGCCTGCCTAGATCAGGTACTGGACACGATAGTGTTCAGGTCATTATGGACCTATTAATTAAAGCTGCTCATTTCTTACGGGTCCGCACAACCTATACCCTAGATAGACTGGCTCAGCTATACATCAAAGAGATAGTAAGGTTGCATGGAGTACCTGTTAGTATTGTGTCCGACAGGGATGCTAGGATTACCTCAATATTTTGGAATAGTCTGCAATCAGCCTTGGGGACAAAACTCACCTTTAATATTGCTTTTCACCTCCAGACTGACGAGTAGTAGGAGAGGACTATTCAGATCCTGAAAGATATGTTAAAGGCATGTGTTATAAATTTTAAAGGAAACTGGGATGATCATTTTCCCCTAGTAGAGTTTGCATATAACAACACTTTTCAACTCAGTATTCGGATGGCACCTTTTGAGGCACTATATGGAAGGAAGTGTAGATCACCCATTTGGTGGGACGAAGTCGGTGAAAGGAAACTGTTAGGGCAAAAAAGTATTCAGTTAACATAAAAAAAGATCGATTTAATTCGTGAATGGCTCAGGACAGCCCAAAGTCGCCATAAGAGTTACGTCGATAGTCGCAGACGAGACCTTGAATTTGAAATGGGTGATCAGGTCTTCTTGAAAGTATCGATAACTAAGGCCATTATGAGATTTGGTAAGAAAGGGAAACTGAGCCCGCGATTTATTGGACCCTTCGAAATTCTAGGAAGAGTTGGAAGCGTGGCATATCGACTGGACTTACCACTCGAGTTGGCTAACATTCATGATGTTTTTCATGTATCACTATTGAGAAAATATAAGCTTGACCCGTCCCATGTTTTGAGGTATGAACCAATCCCAATCAGAGAAGATTTGACCTATGTTGAGCAACCGATTGAAACACAAAACAAGAGGTGCAGGTATTGAGTAATAAAGAAATTCCTCTTGTCCTTGTACTATGGCAGTATCATTCAAGAGAAAAGTCAACATGGGAACGAAAAGAAGAGATCCGGGATAAATACCCTCATCTATTTGATTAACTAACGATTTTGAGGACAAAATCCTTTTTAAGGGGGGGATGATGTAAGGACCGAAACTTTTCCCGGCTAGAAAGGCTTGCACAGCAGTGAAAGCCAATGGAAGAGGAGAAGAGAAGTTAAGCTGCCATTTGTGTTATCACTATCTGTGGAGTTGCCATTTGTGTTACTGTCATTTGTGTAGCTGCCATTTGTGTTATCGACGTCTATGTAGCTGTCATTTGTGTTATTGTCGTCCGTGTAGTTGCCATATGTGTTATTGTCATCTATGGAGCTATGTTATCGTTGTCTGTGTAGCAGCCATTTGTGTTATTGGTGTCTGTGTAGTTGCCATTTGTGTACCGTCTGTGTAGCTGCCATTTGTGTTATTGTCGTCTGTGTAGCTGTCATTTATGTTACTGCCATCTGTGTAGCTCCCATTTGTGTTATCGTCATCTGTGTAGCTACCATTTGGGGTATCGCCATCTGTGTAGCTGCCATTTGTGTTATTATCGTCTGTGTAGTTGCCATTTGTGTTACTGTCGTTTATGTAGCTATCATTTGTGTTATCGTCGTCTATGTAGCTGCCATTTATGTTATTGATGTCTGTGTAGCTGCCATTTGTGTTATCGTCGTCTGTGTAACTGTTGTGAGTGTATGCTATGTTGCACATGTAAGCCACTTGTGGGCCTTTGACATCCACTTGGACACTACAAACATAACACTAGTAACCCTTGTTGCCACTCGGTTTGTGCATGCTGCCTCCTCTCCCCTTTCTTGATTATAAATACCCCTTCAAACATTCCTCTCAAGAGTTTCACACTATCTCTCTCTCTAGAGCCCAACACTTAGAGCTCATTGTTTGAAGAGCCACTGTATGAAGCTTGAAGGGGACTGTGAAAAGGGAGTTTTGGAGGCACCATTACACACTAGGTAAGTGGATCAATCCGCCATTGCATTTAAACTTGTGAACATGAAACTAAAATAGTACAAGCATGAATGGGTGAAAGAAAGTGATTGTGTAGTAGTGGTTTATGAACTATTTCACAGAATTGATGCCTCTGTTGCATGATGGGTTTTGATATTGAAAATGACTCTATTGCTCATAAAAATCTGTGCAAAAGTTTTTATGTATGTCTAAACTAAAATGGAAAATATTTTATGATGTTCCCTACTGTGAATAGAAAGTTATTAATCATTCTTTGAGGCATGTCATGTGCACACTGTGAATTTTCAAAAATGTTCATATTTTTGAAACAGAGGTTCAAATGATTTCCAATTACTGCCCCTATAAAGATATAGGTGTCTATTTTGATGTTCATATTTAAACCTTGTTAAGACTCTTTATAAATGAGGAGTTATGCTTTCAATTGTACAAGCATGTCACTGTTAACGGTTTTCTCTAAAATTTTAATTGTCACCTTTGTTGCTATGAGTTTTGACTAGTCAAATGAAGTCCAATTGCTCTCAACTACTGCCATTTGAAATCTCTATGTGAGCTTAAAGTTTCATGTTGAAATATTTCAAAATTCCTCCTAGATTGAAAGTTATGCATTAAATAGTGAGAACATGTCACTGCTGGCAGATTTCACCAAATTCCAAAACTATCACTTCGGTTGTCACAAACTTTTGAATAACCAAATAGAGTCCAAATGCTTTAAAACTTCCCTTGTTGGAAATATACATGTTTTCACTTAAACTTTGGTTTCGAAACCATCGTTAAATGCCTTATGGATTGAAAGTTATGACCTTGCTAAGTAGGACATATCACTGTCACAAATATGGTGGAGGTGTATGGTGTAGGTGTATGGGCGGAGGGTAATGCGTTAGTATATCAGTTTTCAGAACGTTATGAACTTTCAACTTGTAAAGACATGACAATAGCGAATATGGTGGAGGTGTATGGGCGGAAAGCACAGTGGAAAGTTTGTTTGACTCGTAATTGTGTATTAGATATTGTGATTCAGCAGTTTGCAACACTTATAGATTTTCTTGATAATCATGACATCACTCAAACGATGAATGATGAATTGATATGAGATACACAAAATGATTGTTAATTTAGTATTAAATCTGCCTATGATTTATTATTTCAGGATAGAATGCGGTGGAATTGGGCACGCTTGCACAATATTTGAAAATGGCATGTACCTTTGAAAGTGCGAGGTTTTTTGTGAATTCTATTCCAAGGAAGAGTTTTAACTATGGACAATTTAATCAAAAGAGACCGTGTGATGGTGAATGTGTGTATGTTCCGTAAAGATGATGCCAAATGTGGTGATCACTTATTTCTATGGTTACTTCGGAATCTATTGCTCATATTAAAGACCAATGAGATTGTATTATTTCTTATGATATGAGGAGAAAGATTTGGCAGATTGTGAAGGCAGCGGTTTTGTGGGAGATGAGGAAAGAGAGAAATGATAGGGTCTTTGAAGGGAGAGCAGTGGAGATGGGCGTGGTGAAGATTCATATAATTTGGAGTTGGTTGTCCATTAAAAGGAAGGCTTCGGTGTGTTTGAGACTGATGTTGCAATCAACCTTTTCGATACGTTGGGACAAAGAATACTTAAAGTTCAACCAAGATATGTTTGGTGTCCACTATACCTAGCATACGCAACCTAAACTTTGATGGAAGATCACATGGGAATCCTGGTGTAGCTGATTAAGAGTTCTAATGGGGAAATGGTTTTATGCTATGGTGGACTTTGTGGAATAGCAATTGCAAATGGTGCAGAGATAGAAGTTGCACTGCAAGGTATGCACATCTTGTTTCAACGCTTTCAGAATTATCTATGTATTGTTGAAGGCGATTCGTTAAATATCATCAATTAGTTTAAGAAAGAAACAAGATCACCATGGAAGTTGAGAAGTAAGTGGATGGAAACTGTGGACATAAGTAATCTGATGATGATTACTTTTTAACATGTGTATAGAGAAGCAAATGAGTTGGCTAATGATCTTGCAAACAAAGGAGTTGATATCGATGCCTTAATGATTGTTGATGATCTTTTTTTTACCTTTCCTTTTTTCGTTTCTTTTGAGTTTGCTTTGTATATGTGTAACATTTATGAGTTATTAATAAAATAGATGTACTCTTGTCAAAAAAAAGAAAAGGGAATATTTTTGGGTTTTTTGTAGAGAGAAAATTGTAGAGAAAAACAGGCTTGGTGGAAGATTGAGCTCTGTGTTTCTGGTTTTCTCAAGTAAGTGTCTTGTAATTTTCTTTCTTTGATTTAGTGAGAAACATCGATCATCTTCGTGTAGTCATATTTGTGATGTAGTACGTAAATTCTGGTGTTCCTTTTCTATTATTTCTTTCATGCTTTATTCTTCTTGCTTGTTGCTTGTTCTATTTTTCTCATACTTCATTTGCCAAAAATCAATATATTTGGTTTAGAGCTTCTGCGCACAACAAGGAAGTCCATAACCAATAGAAAAAGGTAAGGAGATATAAGAACTCCATATCCTACCTTTTTTACCCCTAAAATGCCCTTTTGGAGAGCCAAGAGCGGGGTGGTAATGCATAAACGAACACAGGAAATAGACAATTTAGGGCAGTTTGTCTAGAATATATGAGGGATCTCAATATCGTTTTAAGTCTATTTCAAATGAGTTTGCTAATGTTCTTATACATAATATTGCAAAGACCAATCGGTAAGAAATCCTTCATAACATTTGGAGAACTAAATTTAGGAATAAGGAAAATAAAAGTAAAACTAATTTGATTAAGGAATTTACCTCTATTAAAGAAGTCATTCAAGGCTGCAATTAAGTCTTTCTGGATCACATCCCAGCTGAACTTATAGAACTCGATTGTAAAACCACCTGATCCAGGGGCGCCCTCGTTGATCATATCCCAGATACATGCTTTAAGCTCATCTAGAGAACCATTTTTAATAAGCTTTTTCAATTGACTTTAGTTAAGTTGAGAAGGAGATGGAAATTGGTCTGCCATATGTAAATCAATTTCACTCTCCTTAGCCAGAAGATCCTCAAAAAACTCAATAATATGGTCCTCAATTTATGTGGCAGTGGTAATAGGAACCCCATTCTGATCCTTTAACAAAGTGGTCCCGTCATTCCTCTTTCGTACAATAGTTGAAAGATAAAAAAAATATGTAATGGAATCCCCATCTCGAAGCCAATTTGGTCGTGACTTTTGTCTCCACATGCTCTCTTCATATAAAAACACTTGCGGCAAATCTCTGGATAACTCTTTCTCCTCCACCATTATGGACTCATTGGAACGGTCCCGAATCAAATTATTATAAATAATAGAAAGTTACCTATGAGCAACAAAGATATTTTCGCCAACATGTCCAAACGAATTAGAATTTCATTCACTAATATCTTTTCATAGTCTTTTTAATTTGGAAACAAACCTAAACATGGGTGTGCCCCCCACGCTTCCTCTCTAAAATTCAGATATGATATCCAGAAAACCTTAAGGCCCTTGCTACATAGTGAAATACTTGAAGAGTTTTGGACCTACTGAAGGCAAATTCGATAAAGAAGCAAGAAGGGGACAATGGTTAGAATTACCTTTAGGCAAAAGCTCCACCTTTGAATCGGGATAAGAAAAAATTTATTCTATATTAGCAAATGCATGATCTAGGCATTCCCGAATACATCTTCTGTTTATCTGACTATTAGACCATGAGAACCACCTTCTAATAGAACCAAGATCAGTCAAAGCACGATAAGCCAGAATATCAGCTAAGTTACATTATCTTAAATCCAAGCTTGCGAGCCCATCTAATAGCAAGTTCAATAGGAAGTTTGGTCTCTAGAAGAAATAATAGCCCAGTATTATAATTATTGACTAAATCAGCAATATCAGAAACTCTCTCAGGCCCTCTCGGACCTCAAACATTCCACGCACTCACAAACATATAAAAATCATAGAGGTGGTGAGATACCTGCTGAGCTAGCATTATTATCACTAGCTAGCGCTGCCTACTTTATAATTCTTTGGACTTTCCTAGGTTTGGTGCCTTCTTTATGGCATCCACTCACAACAAAGAAAGGCTTAGGCCATCTAAAAGATTTGGCTCCTCCAGAAAAAGATTTCAGCCCAATAGATTTATCTCCTAGTGTTCATGTAACATGCCATCGCTGCCTCCCTTTACAAATTGTAATGTTATGGAACATACACTATCATCGCGTTGATCTGGGCCAACTACCTCGCGTACACTATACTGCATGGTTGAATCAACCATGGCTTCTGTTGTATGCATATCCTCTTCTAAGTTTGTAGATGGCATTGCTACACCTTTACTGCCGAACAGGCCTGAATGATCATCAGCACCAGCAACCGCAAAGCCCCCCCCCCCAAACCAAAATTTAGCCTTGAAAATAGTAGATGTTATTTTTGTCAAAATACAATAGTAACCTCCAAGTTGTTAGTAGAGAGAGAAGGGGTACAAGTTGTGAAGAGTTTAAGGTTTCTCTGAAGAGACTCGGTGTCCATTAATTAATATGAATATGCAAATTTCTCTTTTATAGACAAATTACATATGACTCTAATAGAAACTAAATTATAGACACCTATACTATACCAGGACTTACCATAAAGTACAAGACACAATATCCTACCTTTCCGATATTTATTGATTACAATATACACATTCTATATTAACTAAATATACAATATATACTTTCCTTTCACACTCTCCCTCAAACTCAAGATGCTATGAAAGAGAGTAGCTAGAGTTTGAACACCAAGTCGCGAAAATGAGCAGTTGGATCTTCAGGTGCATACTCATATTGTTGATCAACAAGCATAGAAAGTAGTGGCGAATCAACAAGCTTCAAGAATATATGGCTTCATGAACTCTTGGAAAAGATTAAATAGAGCTGAGAATCGAAATATGACTCGGCATAGTGACAGATCAAAGAGTCAAAATATGACTCGACAGAGTGAAAAAATCAGAGAGTCGAAACACGACTCGACAAAGAGTCGAAACACAACTCTGTAGAAGTTGCACCAACTGGGTGAGCAACAAACTCGTCTTGAAAATTGACAACAATGCTTCAGGGACGACGAATGAACATAGCTAAGATGAACCTCGATCTGATACCATGTGAAGAGTCTCAGGTTTCTCTGAAGAGACTCGGTGTCCATTGATTGATATGAATATACAGACTTGTCTTTTATAGACAAATTACAAATAACACTAATAGAAACTAAATCATAGACACCTATATTATACCCGGACTTACCATAAAATACAATACACAATATCTTACCCTTTCGATATTTATTAATTACAATATACACCTTCCATATTAACTGGATATACAATATATAGTTTGCTTTCACACAAGGGAGAGAGAGAGACGCCTGTTAAGGATGAGATTGTATTTCATAACATTGTATAGGGCATTTGTTCATTCTTTACCCTCAATGGTATTTTTGTCCACTGTACATATATATACTAAGATGTAAAACTAATTGTTGAGGGGAATGATTGATTTGTAGTCTTCTCTTCACTTTCTCTCTCTAGGGTTTCATAAGTTTTACATGGTATCAAAGCTTCACCATCACCATCTATAGATGCATCCTTCCTCTTCCTTATTTGAAGACAAAGGTCTCTGTTTTGAGTACGAAGGTCTCTGTAAGTTCATCCTTCATATTCTCTCTTTTCTTTATTCTTCTCTGTTCAATCTATTGAGATTATCATCACTCTCTTTCCTTCCCAAAAGTTTGTCCTCTCTAAAGATTGATTCTCTTTCTACAAATTTAAATTCTTTTTACCATAGCCCTGTTCAATCTATTGAGATTATCATCCCTCTCTCTCTCTCTTTCCCAAAAGTTTGTCCTCTCTATTGCTTGATTCTTGCAAAAGTTTTTCCTCTCTAGAGCTTGAATCCTGCAAAAAGGTCTTGTTGGTGTTTTGAGAAAGGGTCGGTGTTTGTACCCTTGTAAGAAAAAAAAAAAAAAATCGATAACTAATATATTGAAGTAACATCTGTTCTTGTGGCCTATTTGTTTAACTTCGGAACTCTATCTACTGAAGTAGGTCCTATTTTGTTTCTTAACTTCATAAAATGTGGTATCGAAGTACTCCCTGTTATCTCTCAGAAATGGTTCTCTTCTGGTGAAGACCTTATTTCAAAAATCTCAAGTGAAGTAAGTGAAAACCTTATTTCCAAAATCTTAAGTGAAGTAAATTTTTTTATTATGGCCTCGTTAACTTTCCCAAGATTTATCTCTATTAAACTCAGTAGAGACAACTATCTCAAATGGAAGGCCCAATTTTTCAATTGTATTGAAGGCCTGAATATTGAAAGTCATCTTGATGGATCTAGTCAATCACAAAATGAACTTATTTATGAGGAACCAAAAGAAAATCAAGGCACTAAACCAGAACTGTCTAAGGACTCCAAATTTCTGGAATGACAAATAAAGGATAAAACACTATTGAGTTGGTTATTTTCTATTCTTTCCGATGACATGTTCAATGAAGTGATGCACCTTACGACAACTCAAGAAATGTGGGAGATGCTTCACAACATATATCAAAGGGAAACATTTGCCAATGTTCTCCAATTTAAAACATAATTGATCAATTTACAAAAGGGCTCTTAATCAGTAACTGAATACTTGAACAAGTTCAAAACTATATGTGACCACTTTGCAGCAATTGGTAGTCCAGTAAGTGATCAAGATATGGTTCTCTATACCCTCAAAGGTCTTGGTCTAGAGTTTAAGACCTTTGAGACCTCCTTGATGACTAAACCACCATTTCCGTTCTTCTCAGAGCTTCGATTTTCTCTTCTCACATATGAAGCTCGGCTTGTATCTTCATCGATTATTGAAAGTAATCCTCAAGCCTGGGTGAACGCATCATCAGGGCAAATAGGTGGATATGTTCGAGGACGTAGTCATGGAGGTAAAGGTCGCAACCCAAATCAGCAAGGCATCCTTAGAGCCAACCCACCTTTCCATCAACCTCTTCAGCTAAGAATGGGCATGATACCTCGCGTAACTTGCCAGTATTGTAGGTGACATGGACATATTGCTAAAAACTGCTGGGACAAAAAAACTCTCATCATCCCACAATGCTCTAGTGCATGATTTCATCAATCTATCAACCACTACGCCAACTGATTGTTCTTGGGTTATGGATTCCGGTGCAACTGCTCATATGACAGATGACAACTCTCAACTTAGAGGTATGATTCTTTACCATGGTTCTTGTATAGTATTCACTAGAGATGGTACTGCCCTACCTATAACCCATATTAGAACTGTGAGTATTTCCACTACCTTTGGTTCCTTAAATATTCCTAATGTTTTACTTGTTCCCAAACTAAAGAAACAACTCATATATGTATCTCAATTTGCTAAAGATTTTAAGTGTTGTTTTGAGTTTACCCATTATGGTTGTGTTGTGAAGGATCTATAAAGTGGGAAGGTGATTGCTGAGGGGGTGCTGAGAGAAGGTTTGTATGTGCTTCAAAATGATCAACTCTCTGGTCTTGCTACAATTATCTCCACAGCTAGAGGAGGAACTATTTTGTAGCATGAGCCCTTAGGTCATCGTAGTTTCACTGTTGTCAGTCGTCTTGGAAGAGAGTTGGCTCTACTTAATTTTGTTGACGATTTATCTCTTGGTTTATTGTATTCTTCTTGTCAGTTAGGAAAATACTCCGAGACTACACTTAACTCTTCTAATAGAAAGTGTAATGCTCCTCTTGATTTGATTCACATTAATGTTTGGGGTCCAGCCCCAGTTACTTCCTTATCATGTTTTAAATTTTATGTTATCTTTGTGGATGATTATGTTAGATTTACTTCGATATATTTTTTGAAGCAAAAAATCTGATGTGTTTAATTGTTTTTGTTAAATTTCACACTTATGTTGAGCTTCTATTTGATCGCAAACTCAAGGCTTTTAGATCTGATAGTGGAGGTGAATTTACCTCTCATGTTTTTAAATAATATTTGAGTCAGCAGGGAATTCATCGCAAATATTCTTGTCCATACACTCTAGCACAAACTAGTGTTGCTGAGAGCAAGCATCATCACATTGTTGAGAGTAGTCTTTTCATGCTGTATACAAGTGGTCTACCTTAATTCCTTTGGCCAGAAGCTTTTTCTACTGTTGTATATCTCATTAACAAATTGCCAAGCTCTACATTGTCATTCATATCTCCCTTCCAAAAGCTCTTTTGTAGTAAACCAAATTAATCTTTTCTCCAGGTATTTGGATGCATATGCTTCTCACACATTTATTCTTCTCAAAGAAATAATTTTTTTCCTAAGGCTTATAAGTGTAGGTTTATTGGATACAACTTCGAACATAAAAGTTACCGATGTTATGACAAAGTGTCAAGACGCTTTTTCATTGCGAGACATGTAACATTTGATGAAACTAGGTTCTACTTTAAGAACCAGTGTTCCCAAACTAATACAAATAGCATGTCAAATAATGTGTCTGCACCTATTTCAATGCCTTTTCAATCACAAGAAAAAGTACACTCACAAGCTCCAATCTCATCTGAAGTTACAAATGAATCATCTTAGCAACATCACCCTCATCAGTCATCGCCTCACTCTGACAGGTCTGATCAACAACCTATTTCCTCGACAGATGTTTCACCACTTTCTTTTTCTTCTCCTAGTTCAAACTTAGATGCATCTCCCATAGTGCAACATGATTTATCTGAAGGACCCTTAGCAGTCTCACCTATACCACCACGCCATTCCTCTCGCTCCACACAACCTCCTAGACATCTGTCAGACTACTAGCTTTACTGTACAATTGTTTCTTCTCCTGACACCATCTCCAGGATCTTAAGAACAAAATACCCCATTGAAAGTTATGCCTTGAGAAAGATATTATCTTTCGATCATCTAGCATTTGCAAGACAAATGTCTCAAATTTGAGAACCAACCACCTATGAAGAAGCTGTCTTTGACTCGGGATGGCTGGCCTCAATGAAAGAAGAGATTCATGCACTTAAAAGGAATCACACTTGGGAATTAGTGCCATTGCCTCCAGGCAAAAATATAGTGGGTTCAAAATGGGTGTACAAAGTTAAGGCCAGATCAGATGGCTCAGTTGAAAACTTAAAGTCCAGACTAGTGGCCAAGGGCTTTAATTAATAATATGGCATTGATTATGATGAAACTTTCAGTTCAGTTGTGAAGACACTCACTATTTGATCCATCCTGGCTATGTCATCTATGTTTAATTGGAAACTTCATCAACTTGATGTGAAAAAATGTATTTCTTCATGGTGATTTGAAAGAAGAGGTGTACATGCAACAACCTAAAGGATTTGAAGATCCCTTACGACCACATCATGCCTGCAAATTAAAAAAGGCGATTTTATAGACTCAAACAAGCTCCTCGGGCATGGTTTGAGAAATTCAGTTGTTTACTCCATAGTATTGATTTCCAAAGAAGTATGGTTGACTACTCCTTATTTCTTAAAAGATCATCATTAGGTATTGTTATCCTTCTAATTTATGTGGATGATATCATTGTTACTGGAAATGATATTAAAGGCCTTGAACATATTAAGAAAGAATTGAAACTGAACTTTGAAATGAAGGATCTTGGAGAATTAGAATATTTTTTTAGGATTGAAATTCATCGGAACAAAAAAGACATTGTTCTCACCCAACATGAGTATATTCTTGACTTATTATCTAAAACAATGATGTTGGGATGCAAGCCTATTTCTACCCCGGCTGAAGTAAATAAGAAGTTAAAGATTGAAGAAGGGGAATTGTTACCTAATCCTTCCTTGTACAAAAGTGTAATTGGTGATCTTTAATATCTTACATTTACACGTCTTGACATTGCTTATGCAGTGAATACAATATGTCAATTCATGCAGGCTCCTCAACAACCTCATTGGGAAACCACAAAAAAGATTTTGATGTATTTAAAGGGTTCTATACATGATGACTTATTCTATACTTTGTTCAGTTTATCTGACCTCAAAGCACACTCTGATGCTGATTGGGTTGGATGTCCTAATGATCGTAGGTCCATTACAGGATTCTGTATCTTTTTAGGAAAGAGTTTGATTTCCTGAGTAGCAAAAAGCAAGCCTCAGTATCTAAATCCAGTACAGAATCAGAATATAGAACAACGAGTATTGTTGCGGCAAAAATTACTTGGTTACGTATGCTCTTTAAGGAAATTGGTATTTCTACTATTATAGCTTGTGATAATCAAAGTGCCATGCGCCTAGCCACCAGTCCTATCTTCCATGCTCGCACTAAACACATAGAAGTTAATTATCATTTGATTAGAGAAAAGGTTGTATCTGGTTCTATTTCAATTACCTTTGTTCCTTCATCTCATCAACTGACAAACATGTTCACTAAAGCATTAACTAGATCAAGGCACCATGAGTCCACATACAAACTCTTGATACACAAGACACATGCTCGGCTTGAGGGGGTGTTAAGGATGAAATTGTCTTTCATAACAATGTATATGGTATTTGTTCATTCTTTACCCTCAAGGGTATTTTTGTCCACTATACATATATATAATAATATTTAAAACTAATTGTTGAAGGGAATGAATAATTCGTGATTTTCTCTTCACTTTTTATCTCTAGGGTTTTATAAGTTTTACAATGCCAAAGTTTTAGATGAAAATTCAATGAAAGTCTTATATGTTTCTTGGGCGGTGAAGAAATGGGACAATCCCACATTGAAAATTCAGGGCGGCAGTGCATATGTGCACACTAATCAGTGCGTCTGACATATGAGTGTGATGGTATGCTCACATGAAGGTGACACTAGTTTTTAAGAGGTACATTGTTGCCCCTTGTTTTGAAAAAATATCGAAAGTTCTTTTGAAAAATTCAAAAAATACATTTACCATGTTTTTTCAAACAGAATCCAAACCGGCCGTTTCAGTTTTGATAAAAATATCGAAAATGTCATTGTAATTTTTTTTCTTCAAAAAATGCATTTAACAAGTTTTTTCAAACCGGATCCAAATCGACCGGTTCTAATTTGACATAATCAATTGGTTTATGACATAACAACTGGTTCAGTCAAAAATCAGGCTGGTTAAAAGGGACACTACCAGATCTCGACATATTGAGGAATTCAAAACCGTCTTCAATTTCTTAACAAGATCAGGCGATTCCGATATACACCACCGAATTTTCAAACGTTCGTATTTTTAAAAGAGAGGCATTCATCTCTCATTTCTTAGGGCACCAACTCGCCCTTAATAAGTGCAATGATTGCATTTTGCGTAGCTTTTAGGGTCATCCGGCACGTGCAAATTTTCTGGGCTCAGGCTCGGCAAAATCCTGCCCTTCCAAAATATGCGGCGTAGGCAGCTCCAGTATATAAACGCAACCACCTACTCTCTTATCTCCATGCTCCCACGACAACAGTAGAGTGAGAGGAAATCTGTCGCTCTTTCTCTCTCTAATGGCCATGGCTTCTATTGCTGCCTCTTCGTTGCTTTCTTCCACTTCTTCCTCTTCTGCACTCTCCTGCAAATCCTTACCGAAGGCCTCGTTATTCCCTTCGCCTAAGCCAATCTCTCAGAGGCTCTCCCTTCCTAAGGGCTTTCAGAGCTTTGGAAAGTCTTTCAAATCTCGCTCCAGAGTCTATCAGAACTGCTCTAAGAGGAGTCTGGTGGTGAATGCTGTAAGTAAAATGCTTTTTTAGGGTCTTCGTTATGAACCATTTTTGTGTTCATGGCTTGATAGCTTTTTTATCGCGTTTTCTTTTATTTTTAATCATTGCTCATGCTTCAGGATTAGGAATCTCGTGATGGCCATTTCTTTTTTAGTTTAGTTAAAGTTAATATACCCTAACTCCTAGGGTTTAATGAACTTTTGGCTTTGATGTTTAACGGGAAATCTGTCAGTGGGAGTGATTTTAGGGTTATTTTCAGCAAATCCCTGGTGTTTAACGGGGAATCTGTCAGTGGGAATGATTTATATTTTCAGCAAAAACCTGGTGAATTATGGTGCAAAGAGCATTTTTTTTTCCTCTTTTGCGTTTTGGGTTTAGTTTTATTGAGCAAAGCTGTGATATAACTTGGTTTTCTTTTGTTGAGTTTCATGCTCATTAGTTCTTGTGGGAGAATTTAAAAGTAACTAGTTTTGCCAGATTTTAGATGAACATGTGATTTATTCTTAGTTTTGACATTAATTGATTTCTATTAGAGTTTTTGTCATTTTAGGAATAAGTTTAGGGTTTTCATTTCAATTGTTTGTGATGTTTTGTCTGTTGGATTTGTAAGGCCTTTAATAGCGACATAAATACAACATTCTCCCAATTAGCCTTTGAATGCCTTACAATCTCTCTAATACCAATGAAAGTAGGACTAAGGTGATCTAGTATGATGTACATTATTTTTATTTTTGTTTTTCTACGTTGACTAGAACACTTATAATGGTCCTTTACAATTAATTCAACTCAAAAGAATAAATCGACTCTCGCTTGTTGCCACTAAGAACAATTAGTTTCATTGAATAATAAAAAGAGAATATAAAACTAAGAGAAAATAACATAAGGGATAATGAACTGCAGAAATAAAAAAAACAGTGCCAAAAGATTTCCTCAACTAGTATTTGAAACACCCTACATTGGGTCTTCGTCTCCGTCTCCAATGACGCATGGGATTAAAAGGTCAATTTCGGATCTTAATATAGAAAGCTTTGGTTATCTCTTCACAAAATGAGAGTATGTGGAACTACATAAGGCTAATATCAAAACTACGTGGGCATGCCCACCTTCTCTACTTTAGATGGTTAGACCTATTGAGAGAGGAAGAGAGAATATGTTAGCGAGAGAAGAGAGAAGCCTAGAGGGGGGTGTGCCCCCTAGAGAGAGAGTTGAAAGAGAGAAGAGAGAAAGTTGTGTTTAGAATGGGAGAGGAGGCCCTATTTATAGTGTTACAAGAGGAGATAGGGTTATGTAGAGATAACCATCACAAAATCTGATCTTAATCTTTTGATCTTGGAGTTCTGTGGGGTGAGAGATTTGAGCCATCCATTCTTCATATCGTCATCATGATAAAAAATAAGGTGTTAGAACCTTATCCTTCAGTTCCTAGACCTTTATCCCATCACATAAAAGATATACTCAAATATTATATATATTGTATTTAATGAAAATATTTTCTTGTTTATATCTCATTAACCACTTCAATCTTTCAAAATATATCTTATTTTCAAAGACAAATCTGATATCTTTTTAAAACATATTTCCGCAACCCACAAAATGTAGATCTTCACAAAGTGGGGTATGGCCTCTCATGGCCCCACTAAAAGTAGCGTGCCACCTAGTGGGCCCCTCAATGCAAATCTCAGTGGGGTCCATAAGGACCCCATGAGCCCAAGCAACTAATAAAGAATTAATTTAGACGAGGAAATTTTTGTGGTCATTAAAGGATTTACAAGAGGAAATTTACCCAAGGGATTTGAAGAAAAGGGAAAGGGAAATCTAGTCTGTAAATTTAACAAATTCCTTTATGGCCTTAAACAAGCATCGTTTCAGTGGTACATCAAGTTTCAAGAACCCTTATCTTTGGCTGGATTCACCACAAATGAGGAAGACTAGTGCATCTATAAAAAAATTTAGTGGGAGTGATGTAGTATTCATCTCTTTGCATGTGGATGATATGCTAATTGTTAGTAGCTTAATTGCCGTTGTGTCAAAAACAAAGATATTCCTTGCACAACAGTTTGATATGAAGGATCTAGGGGAAGGCTCTTATGTGTTGGGCATAAAAATAATAAGAAATACAAAAGAAAGAACCATTTAATTTTCCCAAGCTACTTACTGTAAAAGAATACTGGAAAAAGTTTGAAATGGATAAATGTAAGCCCATGGCAACTCCCATAGATAAGAAGGCAAAGGTAAGAAATAAGATGTGCCCTACTGAAGATGAAGAAAAGAAAGCCATGGAAAGAATACTCTATAGAAGCGCAGTAGGGTCCCTCATGTACACCATGACAGGAACAAAGCCTGACTTGTCTTATGCCATGAGCATGATTAGCCAGTTCCAATGCAGCCCTGGGATTAAGCATTTGAAAGCGGTTAAGAGAGTTCTAAGAGACTTAAAGTGAATTGAGAACTACATGTTTACATATGGAAGAGGATCGGAAATAGCAATTGAAGGATATTCTGATGCGAGGTATCTAGGAGATCCGGATGATGCGAAGTCCACATCTGAATGTGTTCATGCTTGGAGGAAGAACTGTTTCTTGGAATCGAATAAACAAGATGTGGTAGCATTGTCCACCATGGAGTCAGAGTATGTGACATGTTGCATGGTAGCTAAGGAGGCTGTAAGGATTGAGAAGTTTCTTAATCGGCTAGAGTATGAGCGCGTATGATGTGAGTGCGTGAGAATCTTCTGCGACAACACAACTGCAATTTGCATGTCTAAGGAGCCATGATTCCATAAGAAGTCCAAGCATATAAAGCTCTAATTCTATCATCTGCGCATTGAGGTGCGGTGTGGAGATATCGAGATCAATTACATATCCAAAGAGGTAATGATTGTTGAACCTCTTACAAAGGGGCTTGCTGCAAATGTTTTTGTAAAACATGTGAGAGAGATGAGGCTGAGAGAAAGTCAACAAGAGATAGTGTAAGGCCTTCAAAGGCCAAGTGGGAGAATGTTGGGTTTGTGCGGCCATTAAAGGCCTAATGAGAGCTTGTAAATCAAATTTTAGTGGAGTGGGAGTGGTCTTGTGTGGACCATGAGATGCAAATGTTATTTGCCATAACTCAGACTAGGCTTCACATGCTAGCCCAGTCGAGTTAGAAAACCCTTGATGCCTGGGCATGGAATAAAAACTGATGAGGGTTAATGGGTTACCTCTTGTTGAGGTTGGAGTTGCCCAAATGGGTGAGCCAAGGGACGATGTGACTCTTATGTGTGATGGTTGGTCGTTAGAGAAGAGGGCTAAAGCCATTGATCCATCACACGACATGTGCTTAAGATGGCCATATTGGGAAACAGTTCACCATTGAGGGTGACACATGCACATGTACGAGAGATTACCCCTATGCACCATAGAGCTGTTGTTGCAGCAGGTCTGTTTGACCTTACACCTAATCTCTACGGGAGAACCTGTAATCCATAGACTAGGATTATATCCCCTTGCTTATTTGCTGACTTTGGTATCTCAATCATGAACTGTGGGTCATAGTCCACAGTAGAAGATGGAGTGTTTCAAAATAAATCCTAGACCTAAAAAGATCCTATTCCCATCAAATTTATTTTCTTAAATATTGATTAATTTTAGAATAATTATTTTAAGAGTTTGAATATTTTATTATTAATTAAAATATTCAGAGAGAGATAAAATAATTATTAAAAAGGTTTATTTCATAAAGATAATTTTTTTTATTAATTGTGTGAGCTCATGGGGCCCATTGGACCCCACTGAGATTTGTGTGTGTGTGTGTGTGGGGGGGGGGGAGGGTTCCCACTAGGTGGCATGCCACTTTTAGTGGGGCCATGAGGGGCCACGCCCTACTTTGTGGAGATCCACATTTTGTGGGTTGTGGTGATATGTTTTAAAAAGAAGGGAGATTTGTTTTTGAAAATAAGATATATTTTGAAATATTAAAGTGGTTAAAGAGATATAAACAAGAAGAAATTTTTTGATTAGATATAGTATATCTAATATTTGAGTATATATTTTATTTGATGGGATAAGGGTCTAGGAATTGAAGGATAAGGTTCTAGTACCTTCCTTTTGATCATGATGACTGATTTGAGGAATTAATGACTCCAATCTCTCACCCCCCAGGTGTCCAAGATCAAACAATCAGGATCAAATTTTGTGATGGCAATCTCTAAAGAACCCTATCCCCTCTTGGAACACTATAAATAGAGACCTCCTCTCCCATTCTAAACACACCTCTCTCTCTTCTCTCTTTCTACTCGCTCTAGGGGGCACTCCCCACTCTAGGCTCCTCTCTTCTCTCTCTCTAAAATATTCTCTCTTCCTCTCCCAATAGGTCTAGAAGAGGGGTCACGCCCCACCTAAAGTAGAGAAGGTGGGCACGTCCCACATAGTTTGAGATTAGCCTTATGTAGTTCCACCTACTCTCATTTTGTGAAGAGATAACCAAAGCTTTCCATATTGAGATCTGAAATTGACCTTTTGATCCCAAGCGCCATTGGAGGTGGAGACACGGTGTGGGGTGTTTCAAGGACCGGTTGAGGTAATCTTTCGGCATTCTTCTTTTGATTTCTACAATTCATTATCCCTTATCTTCTTTTCCCATAGTTTTGTATTTTTTTTTTATTATTCAATGAAACTTATTGTTCTTAGTGGCAGTAAGCGAGGGCCGATTTATTTATTTATTTATCTCTTTTGAGTTGAATTAATTGTAAATGATCATTGTAAGTGTTCTAGTCGGTGTAGAAAAGAAAAATAAAAATCAGTGTACACCATACTTGATCACCTTAGTCCTACTTTCACTGTCTTCAAGCTTGTGGATTTTGTTTCTTTGGAAAAAAATTATTCTAATTGTTTATTTAACGCTTTATGTTTTCCCCATCTAAAAGATGGATTGAAACATTGACCGTTAGGGCTGTGACCCTTACACTGAACTGAAGTTGTTTAACCTATTAAGCTATACTTTTATTTAGTTGGAGTGCTGTTTACGTTTTATATTTTATTATTTTTTTTTGGGTAAGTATATTTTATTAATTTCCCTTTGTTAATCTCTATACTTTCAGTTAGTCGGAGTGCTGTTTATGTTTTATATTTTATTAATTTCCCTTTGTTAGTCCCCTCAAAAAATAATTCCCTTTGTTAATCTTTGTTGCGTTGCTGGCAATTGGTTGAAGGGAAGTTCCATAATGCTGGAAAAGAAAGTCTTGATGATTATCATTGTATTGAGATACCTGAAGACCACATTGTTAATAACTTGATAATATACTTTCCTTATCAAAAGTTTCTTGGTTTCTTACTCTACATTGTTAATAATTCGATAATATCTTTTCCTTATCAAAACGTTTCTTGGTTTCTTACTCTCTGCAATTTATTTTCCCCCTTCTGTTTAGGTGTAGAAATTGTGGGGTTTGGATGTAGTGACTGATACTTTACTTAGCATGAGTATAGCATTTGGGTAATCATAGCCAGCATGCATCATTCACACTTATTCATTGGCAGTGGAGTCATGTAATTGTTCTTGCTAAGAAAACGAAGGTGGCCATAAAAGTAGGTAAGAACTCATCATCCATTGTCCTTGGATAATCATGGATGGAGGATGCTGGGTCTGAGTACCCTATTCTGTACTCATACCAACCATGGAATACTATTCCATACTCATACCAAGTATGGATACTATGTATACTATTTATAGTTGGATACAATGTTTTAAAACATGCTGATCCTGATCGGGAATCGCTCATCCAAATCATAATTGGGCAGGCTACCGACATGGTTCCTTTACAAAACTTGGAAGTGGTCCGATTTGGTGGCTACCTAATATAATTTTTCAATATTATTTAAATATTTAAAAGTTTTTACGTTGGAAAATCAACAATCATATTGGGATCACTGATTCGGATTGGTTCACTTGGGGGCCGAGCCGGCACCCTATTCCCGGTTGTAAAACACTTTCTGTATACGGAATCCATATCTGTTATCTGTATATGCAACAAACATTCTATATAATTTATGATCAGCAAGGATAGCCTTTATTGGTTCTTAAAATCAGGAGACTTATGTGTTCTTTTTATTTTTATTGTTTATTATTGGAATCATCTTGGACAGTTTCTTTTGCTGGCTGAATTGTTTCTAGAACAAAAGACTATTTTGCAATTGCCTACGACCAGTGTTCAAGAATGTTAAAGTCGGTTATGTTGACCGATTTTAATGGGCCAAGCTCGTCCCAGACTAACATGTGATGGACTACCCTACAAAGTGAAAATCACTTGATATGGTTGAATATCAGCTCTTCTGAGGTTTATAATGGCTGTTATATATCAGCATGGCAGTTGATATACTGTCTTTGCAATAGTTGAAACAAGCAAGCAATATAAACCCCATTATATATGATTTTTCTTAAAAAGAGTTGCCAGTTATAAATTGGTATAAAGCCATTGCTTCTAACTATTAAAAAATAAATTCCTGATTTCTTGGAAATGGTTTTGTCACTAAGAAATTTCTTGAAAATTTTAATCACTAAAACGTGATTACTATATCTGTTTGTATCTTATATTTTCCTAATATTACCTGTTAAAAAGTGGTGTAGTTTAGAACATGATAGTTTTTTGCTTCACCTGTTTTACATTCGCTATAAAGCCATTATTTCTAACTTTAAGAAAATAAATCCATTATTTCTTGAGAATATTAATACATAGAAATTTCACAACTATTATCACCTGTTAAACTATTATATTTTAGAAAATGATAATTATTTTCTTGTCTTGTTTTAAACCATGATAGATCTGCTGATACTGGTATGTTATGGTATTGCGTTCAGCTAATCTGGACATAAATACTGATCTTTTGAAGGTTTGCCTAAATCTTGGATCTAGGTCAAAGCAGTCTAAATTAACTACCTCAAAACTGCATCCCAAACTCACAACCACACACATGCATGCCCCCACACAGAGATTACACAGAAAGTAAAAAACAAATAGTGGGTTTGGGCACTTATTTTCTTAGTTATAAGGTGCAAACTATCACATTTTATGCTGAATGTATGCTATATTTTTGTTTGCTTTTTTGTCATGATTATATACTTCTGATTTTGTCTGATATGTACTTGTGAATGTGGTTCTCTGCAGTATGAGCCTCCATTGGTTGGAAATAAAGCCCCTGACTTTGAAGCTGAAGCCGTTTTTGATCAAGAATTTATCAAGGTACTTAATTTGCTTGATTTTCCTTTAGACGTTTGGGAGCTTGTGTTTTCTTGTGTTCCTGCAGAGGGGTCTGATAGTTTTAGTTAGTCGGCATGATACAACCCAAAATATGCTCTCGTCCTTTAGCTACAATCTCTATTATATACTAAGACTACCGTTGCTAGAAAACAAGTTTCATAGAGGCCAATTGTAGTTTCTTGTAATTACAGCTCCACAATGTGTTCTACTTAACTTTGCATATTGGTTTTTGGGTACTGTAAAGGTAAAGAAATTTTGTTAGGCACAGTCACAAAGACATGTCGTAGAGGGGCCTGGAAAACTCAGAGGATTTATGGAGACAGACGGACATGTCAGAAATACAACTGAGTTTAGAGGACTTAAGCAAATGCCAATCAAATCCAAGAATTGTTCCTTACAAGTTAAGGCAGTGTTCAATAAATATGCGGAAACTCCTCAAAGAGCAGGACACAATTCTTTGTCAGACAAGGTATTCTAGATGGTGCTTTAATGGCACATAAGTGTGAGTGATTCTTGATAGTTGAAAAGTGGACAAGTTGTCATCTCTCTAGAAACAAAAGTTCCATTATTTAAGAGGAGCTTTATGCTCACAGAGTTAAAAACATTTAGAATTGGATGAATATTTTTGAAAGGAACTTGAGCCCTATCTGACTATTCATCATATAAGCAAAAACTCAGGAAGTGGGGGCTGTTTGGAAGGGAAACAAAATTCCAATGTCCTTTCCATAATATAACTTGAGTAAAGAGATAAGATTATTGATGAAATTGTTCTATATGATGAGTTCTTATTAAGAACAAGGATGATAATCCAGGAGTGGGCCTTCTGAGGAAAGCACTCAATTAGATGAGCAGCAAGTATGGTTTTTGTGTAATGTTTTGTCTTAAATTTTGTTTTTGTTCGTCTTACCTAGGGTACTGATAGAAGTTGTATCATTTTGTGCACTAGAGTACTCAATAGGAAGGGTAGGTTTTCACTTGAGGGAGTTGGGAAGGACTCCTTGTCCATTTGGGAATACCGATAAATGAATGGACTGTGTTTTTCAGGTTGCTCCCTGGTTTGTGGTAAGAAATATTCTACTCAATTATTGAAGTTCTTGAGGTTTAGTTTATTTTGGTAGTTCTAGAGTTGAAATATGGTACACTATCTTTGTTAATGTAGAATTGATGAGTATTAAGCTTTGAACTTGTTTATTGGTGATTTTAAAAACGATTTTAAACTATTATAATCGCTATCTGCATGCCGAAGTGAAAGCTTTCTTTCACTTACTTCCTTCAACACATTCCGGTCAAATACTAACAGGGTGAGGGAAATCGCTTTAGGAAACATATAAACAATTTGTCTCCTATTAGACATATTTGCATTTTTCCTATGTTCTCGTGTGAACTAGAAAAAGCGTACCACTATGCAGATTGCACCAGGCTATGAAAAAAAGGGAAAAGTTTATATAGAGCCTAGGCTCTAAACAATCAAATTAGAGCCTACCTAAAAAATTTCATTAGAAGAGGTTGTTTTGATGCCCAAATATCCTCAAATTGATCATTTCGACATCAAGATACATGGACTTGAGAAAAAAATGGATTTCAAGTTTTAGAAATAGTGCATATTGTAACGCATTTTTGGACCGTCAATTTTTTAGTTATTCAAGTTTTCATAGATCTGCTCGGTCTACACTATTTTTGAAGTTTTAAATTTTATAATTAAAGATGGAAATATATTTTAAGGCTAGTCAAAGATTTACAGTATTGAAACCACATTTCTCGACACTATTTGAAGGTGGGCTCTAATTTGATTGTTTAGAGCCTCGGCTCTATACAAACAGCACCCTTAAAAAAATAAGGAAAAGAAAAAAGAAAAAAAAGAAAAAAAGGAAAAAAACACGAAAAAAAGAGAAGGATGTAGGTTGCAATGTGCATGGATATTTTATGCTGAAGCACTAACAACATACATGACCCGTGCTCGAAGTTAGCCAAGCATGTGACTACAGTAGCTAATGCTAAAAGCATGCTTCTAACAATACACTAGCTAATGCTAAAGCATACTTCTTACAAATTTCAGTAAGTTCTCATTTCGCATTCTTGGTAAGGGGAAGACAGGTGCCAACACGGTTACTATATATCATTGAGAAGATTGCTAATTACATTTTATTTTTCCATGCAGGTCAAGCTTTCGGAATATATTGGGAAGAAATATGTGATTCTCTTTTTCTATCCACTTGACTTCACATTTGTCTGTCCCACTGGTCAGTTTCATCCTGTTTCTGCAGTATATGAGATGCTTCTGATCCTTTACATGGTTACTCTATGAAATTTTGTCCATTTTCTTACAAACAATGATAATAAATTAATAAGAGTTAAGCTGGCTGTTGTCTGACACGTTTGCATATTTTGAATTTCTGCATTGCAGAGATTACTGCTTTCAGTGATAGGCATTCTGACTTCGAGAAGTTAAATACTGAAATATTGGGTGTTTCAATAGACAGTGTGGTAAGTTGGTTTTACTTTTGGATTTTTGCAGAGCTACTGATGCCTAATTCTTCTGAGCATAGCTTTTTCTTTTCAGGACTCGTTGAATAGCTTGTGCATATCTACTATATGTGCTAATCTTCTTAGGATGTAGGTCCTTCCGTCATCATCATGCAAAAATGGCCATCCACTGTGTTTTACCCTAGTTGCTGGGATCTCCCAACCTATGTGGCAATCCCACTAAAAATCTCTCCCCCGGGTTTCGGGGAAGAGATCTTTAAAGGATCTCATTTCTATATTTTGCGATCTCAATCCCCTTGGTTAGGGATCTTGTTACCCACCTTAAAGACCAAGACAACGAGCAAATGATGATTTTCATGCCAGCTAGCAACACAATTATACTTCAAATATAGTTGCATTGCTTGCTGGCCATAAACAAAGAGATCCCTACTTTAAAGAGTATGTATAGTGTCAGGCTATATATACTCTCTAAGATTTGGAGGAAGATCCCCAAAAGGTTGGGATCCTCGATCTCTAACATATGCAGCACAGATGATGCTCCCAACCATAGAAATCTTTTAGCCTTTCATGACCCCCTGGCTCTTAATCCCTATTCGGCTCCCAATTCACTCTTGATTCTAACAACTATGGTTTGATCTAACAACAGCCTTTCCATTTGTCTCTCCATCAAGAAGTTGAAGAAAGAAAGGGAGTACCTTCTTAATATTTTGAACTTTTTAATTATGAACTTTATTTTTCTAAAAAAAGTGCCAAAATTTAAATTAGGGGATTTGAAGAAAAATCATCCTTACAGGTTAGACTCCTAATAGTAAAATTTCTTCACAATGTATAGGATGATATAATTTCGGATGAACATAATTTCTTGAATTTATATGGTTTCCTTCATTACTTGTGTTTTAAAGTAAGATTAAGGGATATGATAATTTCTCTTTTATTTTAATTTATTAACATCATCTCTATCATGATAAAATAAATCATTTTTATCAATTTAAAATATTATATAAAAAATATAATTCATAATTTTAATTGATTGTGCCTCTGAAGTGCACATACTGTGCAGTAGTAGGTTGATATGGTCTGAATCAATTGAAAGACTTATACTTGCTTTTGCAAGTTTATGCACAAAGATATTGATAGTTTTTGTTTGTTTTACCTTGGGACATCATTCTAAACAGGTTTACTCATGAGTCAAGTAATCAAGTCAATGAATCTGTGCTTTTGTCATCAGTTTCTGGTCTCTCTGCTTATTACCATTGCCTCTGAAGTCTGAACCTCATAGAGTTGTGGAGTTTCCCTTTAATGCTTATGAATTTACTTCGATTTTCTTTGTTTACGTTTTTTCAAATGTGAAGAGTACGGAAACTATTTGGATAATAAATGCTATTGGAACTGTTTAATGAAGGAATACATATTTTTCTCTTAGCGATTATGCAAAGTCTAGGAGCTTAAATGGTTTTATCGCTGGTAAGGGAAAAGATGATCCTAGAAATAGGTGCAGAAACCATTTAAAGTGTGCTAGGCATAGAAAACTGCGAACAGGCTTTTAATGCTGATCAAAGTAGTATGATGCAACTATTCAGTCTTTTATGGTGCTCTCGGAGTTTGTGAAAGAGTCCATGAGGGCAATTTCTTTTTTTTTCGCCCCTTTTGTTGGTGCTAATGCTGGACAGCTTATCGTCTCTCTAACCCTTGTGTTTCATCTTGTTCCAGTTCTCCCATCTTGCTTGGGTTCAAACCGATAGAAAATCTGGTGGCCTTGGTGATTTGAAATATCCATTGATATCTGATGTGACCAAGTCTATTTCACAATCCTATGGGGTTTTGATTCCAGAGCAGGTATCAATGTTTCTATAAAGACTTTAAATTGTACTGTAGAATGTAGACGTGTTTCTCTTCATAGTTCATATTGACTCTCTTCAAACTGATGTGCAGTCAAGAGTTTGATTTGTCTTTTCCTTTTGGTAAGTACTAGATAGTATTATTGCTCCTCTTTTTTGTTGGAAATGTGACCAAGATCAACCTTTATCCTATTTGGAGTAATGTTATTGCTGTCCATATGATATCATTATTGTTTAATTCCTGTTGTTTCTTTTCCTTTCTCTATTCCAGGGGATCGCATTGCGTGGGCTATTCATTATTGACAAGGAAGGAGTGATTCAACACTCCACCATCAACAATCTGGCAATTGGAAGGAGCGTTGATGAGACAATGAGAACACTTCAGGTGAGCAGTTAAAGCAATGAACTGTTTTATTATTTTGCAAAGGCTCAATCCTTACATTTTGCAGATTTTCTAAATTATGATAGGAAATAATTATATTCCACTGAATTTAAGCAAAATTTATGATATTGGCTGTTTCCAAGTCATCAATGCCCTTTGAAATCAAGGAAGTCAAGTGATTCCCGAGTCCCAACTATCACGCCCTCTCTCTGTCTCACACACAGAAATTTGATGTTTTATTTGTTTTTGAATTATAATTAATCCAAGTTCCTATTTTGAATCTTTTGTTGAACAGGCTCTGCAGTATGTCCAAGAAAACCCTGATGAGGTTTGCCCAGCTGGATGGAAGCCTGGAGAGAAGTCGATGAAGCCGGACCCCAAGCTAAGCAAAGAATACTTCGCAGCTATTTGAAAACCATGTCAATCTTCTCTGTTGTCCTAGAAAGTTTTGTTTTGATTTCCTGTGAGGTTTGAGAGAGAGAGAGAGAGAGAACCAATTATGGAAGGACTGGGAAGTTCTTTGGTAGAGAGAGAGAGTAACTTTATGAACCAATTGTGGAGGGAGTGGGAAGTTCTTCAGGAGAACTGGATTTGTATTTGTCAAGGGTAATCAGTTTGTATCGTGTTCTGGTGGTCTACCTACCATTTGAGCCGTATACTTGTTTTTGATATTTGGAAGGGAAGGTGGATGTTTTATGGAAAAAGTTTATATAGAGCCTAGGTTCTAAACAATCAAATTATAGAGCCTACCTCAAAGCTTTCACTAGAAGAGGTTGTTTTGATACCCAAATATCTTCAAATTGATCATCTCGACAGCAAGATGCTTGAACATGAGAAATGGATTTCAATAATAGTAATTTTTTAAAAGTTATTTTTTAATAGTAACTCTTTAAAAATAATTCATCCTTTATAATGTATTAGAACCTCTTATTAAGAAAGATGTTCATTCGAGAAATTGAAAAAGTTGAGAAAAGGAAAAACTTCGAATAACATATCATAAAAATGGGTGGAAAATAAAAATTACAAAAACACGGCATCCACATGAAAAAAATTTCATATATCCATAATTTTCTGCCATTATTATTTTGAGTATAAAGAAGTATATCCCCAAATGAATACTAGCTAATTATTATTTTGAGTATAAAGAAGTATATCCCCAAATGAATACTAGCTAATTATTATTTTGAGTATAAAGAAGTATATCCCCAAATGAATACTAGCTAATGTAAGTATTTAAGATGTTAGCTTTCTAAGTCTCATATGCCAAAAGCCCTATTAACTTCATTATAATTTGTTTATTGTTATGAATTAGAATGAAAGAAAAATATCAAAGCAATAGTTCTTGCATCAAAGAAAAGAAATGCTAAAAAAAATAAATAACAATAAATTTTAGAAAATTACTGAGAAATATGTGAAAAGAATTCAAACAAAATAACAAAGCTAGCCACCTTTCCCCCATTCAATCTAATTATTGACGAACGTAGAGTACAAATCAATATACTTTCAAGCAACTATTATAATTATGGGTAAACAACCGTTATAATTTAATAACGTTGTTTTTGGGACCTTTTTGATTTGGTTAGTAAACCTTCAGCTAGGACTACAGAGTTTCGACGGGTAAAGGGTTCAACACTAATGGAATATTACTTGCGGGTTGAATAGAGTTGGGTTTCTGATGTGGTCATTATGCCATTAACGGAGCTTCTATGGGAAATACGGGATGTATATATTGTTGCTGAAGCTGATGATGAGGCGGTTTGGGAGAGAGAAAATGACTGTCAATTTTAAATGAAACATTATATTATTTATTATGCCATGATCGAGCTTAAACAAGATTTGCACCTTCAGTCACAATATTTGGGTGTGAGTATTAGAGAAAATAGGTGTTTGTTTGACAATACCAATAGCTTACACGAATATTGTGGAGCAAGTGAATCTGCCTGAGTTGCCTAAAGTGGGAAAGACAATTTGGAAAGCATTTCGGGCGGCTCTTTTATAGGAAATTTGGAAGAAAAGAAGCCGAAGAGTTTTTGAGGGAGTGATGATCAATGAGGAGAGGATAAGATATAAAATGGTGGACTCTTTGTGGAACTGGTTTTTTATTTCAAAAGAGCATTCAGAATTTTGAAAGTGGATATAATGCTGAATCTGGAGACTGCAGCAAGATGAGGGTGAATAAACTGAGACTAAATTTTGATGGCGGTTCTTGTGGAAACCCAGTGCCTAGGTTTGACAAGGGATAGTGAGGGTGTTGCTTTTTTCTCGTTCTTGGGACTGTGTGGCCATGCAATGATGAATCAAGCAGAATTAGCATCTTTGTTGCAAGCGCAGGCGTGCATTGTGGTAGAAAGGGATTTTTTAAAGAGGAATGTTTCTATGGGACCCCACCCACATAGAAAAAAGAAAAATATCTTATTATTCGTTATTTTTTACTTTTATATTTCATGACACTCAAAGATTGAAAATATTACTTGTAAGCAAAAGGCTTCATCTTTTCTATCTTACAACTCCCTGTGTCACTTTGACCATGAATTTTTTATCCAGTAAAACACTAAAATGACATCCTCTCCAAATTTATTCGCTAACGTTTTCTCTCTCAAATCACCGTCTCTCTCTCAACTCTATCTCTCTCTAAAACCCTAGGTTATAGAGAAGTTTCCCTCTCTACATCGTCTCTCTCCTCTTTTCTAAACAATTCTCTTCAAAAAAAGTTATGCCAAACCGGTACTGCCAGTCTCATACTTTAATATATCTTTGCAAGGAGAGTCGATGTAGAGAGGGGAGATAATTTTTAGACAGAGATAGAGGGGAATTTTTTTACAACTTTGGATTTTAGAGAGAGATGGTGATTTGAGAGAGAATGTTAACGGAAAAGAAAAAAAAATGGAAAGGGTGTCATTTTAGTGTTTCTTTGGGTTAAAAATTCATGATCAAAAGGATTCAGAGGGTTGTAAGATAGAAAAGATGAAACATTTTACTTACAAGTAATATTTTCAATCCACAAGTCTCATGACATGTAGAAGTCAAAAATAAAGGATAAGAAGATATTTTCCCTTGTTTCTATGTGGGTGGGGTCCCATAAAAAACATTCCCCTTTAAAGAATCCCCTTCCACTACAATGCATGTCTGCACTTGCAATAATGATGTTATAAGTAATATTTTCAATCATTAGGTCTCATGAGATATAGAAGTAAAAAATAGGAGATAAGGAGATATTTTCCTTAGAAGAAATATGTGACTGTTACTTTCCCGCCATTGGATCCAAAGGAATAGAATAACACCAATCAAAATATCACTATTTGGTAACAAACTTGGCAACCAGCTCTCACATGTTGCCCTTCCCTTTCCCATCCCACCTATCACGCACCCCATTCTCTCTCTGTCTATCTCAATACTCAATCTCTTTCTAATCTCATTATCTCTCTCTAACCCCTACATTCCTCACCCACCGGAAACCCTAACCCTCTCAACTGCTCTCTCTCTAGCAAAAATGAGAGGAAGAGGAAGAGAGGAGAGCAGCAACAACAACTATCTCGCTCTCTCTCTCTAAAAAACAAGAGGAAGAGGAAGAAAGGAGAGCAATAGCAACAACAACTATCTAGCTTTTTCTCTCTAACAAAAACGAGAGGAAGAGGTAGAGATGAGAGCAGTAGCTGCAACAGTTCTCGCTTTCTCTCTCATTACTCATAGATTTTTTTTTTTTTTTTTGTTAATTGGAGTTCTTACTATGGTTCTTACATGGACCTAAAAGTTTTTGTTTTCTTTGATCTTTTGTTCATTGTGTTTTTTTCTTGGTTTTGGAGAATTAAAAATCAAATGAACAAAAAATTTGTTGTTCTTGCCTTTCGTATTCTAGGGATATAATTGAGTGGCTTAGGAAGTGCAGAGAGAGAAAATCCATCATTTTTGTGGGTTTTGAAAGGAGTAGAATGATGAACATGAATCTATTAACCTATTAAATGCCTTGTCTTTTTAGCATATGCTTTGCTTTCTGGTGTAGTTAGATGGTAATTGGGTTTGTGCCTACTGCTTACTGTGTTTACGAATTAAACATGTAGTCTTATGGTGACCAATCAAATCCATTAAAAAACGTTAAAAACAAGCAAACAAACATCTGATTCTTACAACACAAGCAAAAAAAAACTCTCCCTTTGTAGAGTTTTTTGAGTTTCTTTCTTGCTCTTTCTTTGTAAAGCTTTTTGAAGTTTATGTATAGTGCTGATTTTTTTAGAGAGCAAATTCATCATTTTTGTGGGTTTTGAATGGTGCTGATTTTTTTGAGAGCAAATTCATCATTTTTGTGGATTTTGAAAGGAGGATAGGGATGAACGTAGATTTATTTTCTTACCATTTAGCCTTTTTATTTATTTTTTGCTTTAATTTTAATGTAAAAATATTCATTTTAATATACGTAACATTCAAACAATGAAGAAATTATTTTTAATAGATTCTCCTTTTGTAGAGTTTTTTGAGTTTCTTTCTTGCTCTTCTTTGTAAAGCTTTTGTGCTGCTCTCTCTTGTTTAAGTATGGTGCTATTTTTTAGAACTTCAAAACCTTTTCTGGGTTATCATATAACAGTTGCATCGGTTCTATATAATGGTCCACAATTAGAGATTGTTGATCATCCCTATTATTCACTTGTTGTTTTTGTATAATATATACTCTCTCAATGTTCCCAAGTCCACTTGTTGTTTGTGCATAGTATATAGCCTCTCGTATGGCTTTTTATCTTTATAATTCTTCTCCTTGTAAAGTTTTAATATTAGTATATGAAATTCTAAAGAGATGCTTTTTTTTTTTTTAAGATTAATTGTTTTTGTGCAGATTAAGTCCAGGGAGCTTGAGAAGAGCTACTATGCTAGTGTCAAGAATTATGCTAGTGTCAAGAATCATCTCTTTCCCTGCTCTGTTTTTTTGTGGTTTTTGTTTTTTTTGAGTTTTGCTGTCATTTTAATCCTGACAAGTACTTTTTAAATTAGAGTCAAACTCAACCACAATCTTGCGAAATTTTAGAGATCCGAGTTACCAAACGTTTTTTTATGCCGTCTTTGCTTTAACGATGTATATCCATGTCGATTAACGATGGATTCAATATATTGAAGTTGCAATTTTCATTCTCCTTTCTAATCCATTTGTATCTTTCATATACAACAACTCTACTTACATATACTATGATGTACATGGTTCACACCAATTGGTTAAAATTCTCATTCCAATACGGACAAGTAAACAATGTTCTAGCTATCCTTGAATCCCAACTTAGAAATATCTTACTATTGGTTATTACTTTAAAGATGTGAAATTCATTTCAATTTCTTTGAAATGTCGCTTTTGCACATTTCAGAAAACATCTTCTCAGCCAGTAGCTGCCAAATTTTCATCGATTTATGATTTTCAAATTTAAGGAGGATGATGAACTAGCATTAACACGAAGCAATGTTAGAATTGTAATACTTTACCCAAAAAGGCCTTACCCAAAGTTGTGAACTCAATGCTTAGCTCAAAATTACTAATTTTACAATCAAAGGCATAGCGAGAGAAAAAGACATACCAATTTTAGAGTAAGAGAGAGAAGAACTTTACAATCAAAGGGTGAGAGAGAGAGCTTTTTTTTCCTACAAAAATGAAACCGGAAAAAATTACAGAATCTTAATGATGTTCATACCTCTACTACTTTTAAAACCCACAAAAACTCACCTCCTCAACCACTCAATATATCAAATAAAAAAATGAAAGCTAGACCAATAGAACTTTTGTTCATTTGATTTTGATCCTTCAAAAAAAGAAAAAAGCATAAAACATTATGAACACCAAAATTAACTAAAATCAAAATATTAAAATTACCAAAAAAAAAAAAAAACTTTCTTAATTAACCAAATCGATATATATATATATATATATATATATATATATATATATATATATATATATATATATATATATATATATATATATATATATATATATATATATATATATATATATATATATATATATATATATATTGACGGACAAATCACAGCCCAAACCACAAGCACCAATTACCCAAAAAAAAAAAAAAAACTTTCTTAATTAACCAAATCGATTGATATTAGGGATAAGTTTATATAAGGTTGCAACCTTAAAATGTAGAATCATAGATGCACCTCAAAAATCTATTGGATATGTTGTTTTAATGTGGATAAAATACTCTAATCGATCATCTCAATATCGAGGTCTATGAATATGAAAACAAAGGTTTTTGAGTCCCGAAAATAGTGCATCTTGCAACACATTATCTAGACCGCCCATTTTCAAGATTTTCATATATTTAATTTGAACTATTTTTGGAAATTAAAATTTTCTAATTAGGTATGAAAATAGATTTTAAGATAATACTAAGAATTTTTTACAACAAAATTACTTGTTATGATAAAATTTTAAGGTGCGTGTTAATTGGATGGTTTAAGGTTTCAACCTTATAGAAACCGCACCCTTGATATTATTGTGCTTTTGATGAACAAACCACAGCCCAAACCACCAACAACAATTACCCCAAAAAATAAACTTTCTTAATTAACCAAATCAATTATATTATTTTGTTTTTATGAACAAACCACAACCCAAACCACAGCACAAATTGAAGCAAATATTGACAGAACAACACAATGCAAATTGAAAATTTGTCTTTTGATTACCAAACCACATTCCAAATTGACAAAACGCAAATATTGACAGAACAAATATTCATAGAACAAAGAGGAACGACAACCCAAATTGAAGCAAATATTTGAAGCTTCGCTGGGACTATTTCCACCTGCAACATTAAGCAGTAGTCCACCTCATCTCTCTCAAAACTAGCGATGCCCAACATTTGCAAACCCAACTCTCCATAGTTGAAACGGCAGTAGTTCACCCCTCTCTCTCAAAACTAGAAATGCTTTCCATTTGCAAACATAACCCTCCATTAGTGAAGTGGCAGTAGTCCACCACCTCTCTCTCAAAACTAGTGATAATTAGCAATGCCCTCCATTTGCAAACCTAACCCTCCATTATTGAAGCGATTGACAGAGGGGTAGGTTCCTGCAACTTTCTTCTATTTGACAAAAGAGTAGGGTTCCTACAGCTTCCTTTCATTTGACAAAGGGTTAGGTTTTTGTGGCTTCCTTGCATTACTGAAAGAGCAAGAAGCTATTGACAGAGGGTTAGGGTTACTGTGGATAGGGTTAGAGAGACACTGGGATACAGAGAGAGAGAGAGTATGGTGCGAGACCCACGTACCCAAAAAAAACGAAAAGGTTACTGGCTGAGAGCCAATTCCTAAGTTTACACCTAATTTTGTGACATTTGGACGTGTTATCTCAACCGTTCATTTAGATCCGACGGCTACAAAGTAACAATCACATTTTTTTTTTTTATGTGGGTGGGGTCACATGAAAAGTCGCCCTTTCTTTAAATATCATTAAGTGGTCTATTAAATGGTCTAATAAGGAGCAAAGAATTCCTTCGAATCTAAAATCCATTTGGCTTCAAATAAACGACCGCGACAACTTATTAGAGGTTTCTTATAAACGTGTATAGAGAAGCCAATGAAGCTGTAATCTTGCTAAGTTGGAGGTGTTACGGTTACAGCTAATGGTGTTTGCTGCCAAGTTGGAGGTGTTACGGTTACAGCTAATGGTGTTTGCTGGATTCCATGATACCTCATTTTCCTTCATTGTTCTTTGTATTTTTCCTTGATTAATAAAATTTCGTACTTTTATCAAGAAAACTTAGCAACATAGAGAATAATCGAAATACCTACCAAAACACATACCAATGCTCGAAAAGAAATATAAAAAGAGGAAGAGAAGAAGCACATTAGCTAATCTCTTTTATTGGAGAAGTTAAATTACTTTCTTTTTGCGCTTTAGATAGAATTACGTTTGAGAAATTTTATAAATTGTGTACGCATCCCACACTCAAAATCTTATTCCCCTATAATTACTTCTTTTTTTGGGGGAGGGGGAGGGGCGGTACCATAAGAGAGTTCAACAAATTGTCTAAAAATTTTAGTTTTTGCTTGGATTTACTTGCATGGTTTTCCATTATTTGGATGCCACAAAATCGTACCGCTAGATATTTGTATAAAATGAGTTCAGTGACATCTCCGTGAGAGAGATTGAGACAGTTCCCATATACGGCACAAAAGTACGTTTGCTGCGTTGAGAAAGAGAACAAAAGTACATGTTCTCAACAGGGGATCATAAGTTTGCGCTACGTTAAGATTCATGCTAACAAAGAAAGTATATGTTCTCAACAGTGGATCACAAGTTCGCACTGCAATAAGATTCATGCTAACAAAGATGGAGCCAATGTGGTTGTAAGAGAGCGTCCCGATAATTTGAGAATTGCATGAAAGTGGGAGATGGCTCACGCAAGGTCATTTCCTTGAGTTAATTAGCTTTTGGACTCTCAACAAGTATCTGTCCTACGAGAAATATCCAAACATAACCCTGAAATGTGGATCAACTGATAGTCAAGGTGGTTATATACCGTAATCCGATGGAGTTTGGTATATGGTATCTAATTTGGCTTGGTACATGGTAACTCTTGAGTACTGTCAACTCCTAATGCCAAAGTGTTGGGGATTACCTCTACTGGTGCATGGCTCAGGTGCGCCCGCTACAGTTGATCACCGCCATCTGTTGGCAAGAACAGGCAGTGGACGCTTGCTGCTTTGGAATACCAGGTATCACATTCCATTTTGTCATGGCATATCTCCATCTAATAAAATCATCGAACTCTATGGTTGTGATTCTCAAGAATTCTCTCAACGGAAGGTCCAAATCATTCATCCACCATTTACCTCCGTTCCTCGAGTTATTTGAAAGCTAAATGTTCTTGCTCAAGCTTTATGGAATTCCCCAAGTAGGCCCAACTAAACATCCTCAACAACAATGCACATCCCTAAAACTTCCACGTACAGTAAACGGCATATGTAATTGTTTGGAAGTAACAGCATAGGAAAATTGTTTCATGCGAGCTGGACCGCATAACTACATATGCAGTCCAAAAAGTGTAAAGCAAGCGTATTAAAGATGGATGCCAGTAGGTGTTCCATCTAAAAACAATGGAAACTAACAGTCCAAATGTTTTCTTATTAAAATTATTATTTCTAGCTTTTAAAATTTACTTATTTTTTCATATTCATGACATCCATGTTAGAGATTACATTACCAAAAATCCATCTAAAAAATAGATTTATTAATGGGCCCGCATTTCTATATACGTGGGCTTGGCCGCATAGAAACTGAGTCCAACAACATAGATACCACCAAGACAGATCTAACATTCATGAGTTAGTTATGCATTGAAGCTTCAAAATAGATCTGGTCATGCAAATAGAAAAGATGATTCTTCACTTGAAGAGGTGGGACAATCATTGCCTCAATTTATCATTGTTGTTGGGTTAAGCATCACATGCCTTCGAACTGATTTCTGCCAAACCTAGCTCAACCAACAATGAAAAACAAAGACAGAAGAAAGAGAAAGATCTTGTTATTTTGAGAGGCTAATCAAATCAAGATCATCATCCCACCTCACCCGTACGCGGAAAGAGAAAAGAAGAGAAGGGAACTTAATGAGTTGAGCCAAAACAATATTAAAACACAGAGACAAAAGAGTAGGGGCCTTGTCACTTGAAAAGGTGAGCCAAATCAGGATCATCTAAGTTCACATCCAACCATCCATTCATACGCATGTACTCGATATAATGTTCTGGTGGCTTGATGGCACGTGGATTCCTTGGAGCAAAGCTATGAATGCGATCCAAATCTCGAGTAAGCCACTTCAAAAGGGCTTGATCTAATGGTGGCATAACTTTCACTTGAATCACATCACTCTCTCTCTTTGTAGGTTCTCTCTTTGTAGGTTTGTTTCCCATATCAAAAGAGGTGGGGTATTGCACCCTGTAACAACTATTGTCAGAGTGACAGAAAATTTTGATAGGCAAAACTAATTAGTAAAGCTGGTATAGATAGAATATCAGGATCCGGTTTATGCATTAACAACCAATACTGCCATTTTGAAGGAATAAAGGATGATACTTGGCTTTTCTACTATATACTTCCTATCTTTTGCTCTTGGTTTTTTCTTTTCTGAAAAATCATGTCTCTTTTCTTTTGTTTAAGATCCTTTTCTTTTGTGAGATAAGCAATGCATTCTTGTATTAATTGTTTTCTAATATTAGGCTCTTGAACCCCGAACCTTGGTTTGCAACAACGAGTACCTAGGTGAGGCATTTCCAGCCTCATCATTTACACCATATATTTGCATGGCCCCAAAATCATAAATATTTGAAAAAATAGGGCACATCCCAAACAAGTGAAAAACATAGGTGGCAAAATAACCAATCAAATTAGTTCTGACATATCAAAAAGAAAAGTTTGCAGAAAGCTAAAATAACTGGAATGAAATAAATGAACACATCATTAGAGGCACAACTGCAATACAACAAAAAACCAAGCCAGGACATCAGTAGACAATCTATAAAGGGACATATCTAATAATCATTTTAAGAATGAAAAAATAGCCCTTGGATTGTAACGAGGACTTGCATAGCATGGAGGCTCTAGGTGCTTCGATTTCACATGCTACACCAAGCACGAAGCCAAACAATAATTAATCTTGGTACCCAATATTACATCATTCAGTAGATATGGCGTAAGCATAAGGAGAGAAAACTCAGACATTAAGCATAAGTTGGTGAAGGTTTTCTGCTAAATTCACGTACTAGGTACCAGGTGATTCATAAAATTGCACTATATATGGCATTACCACAAATATTTCCTAATGCACAAAGTTGATCAAATTCCTACTTCTTGGTTTTAAATTTTCCATGAGAGGCATTCATCATAATCATACAAACAAACAACCACCTCAGGGAAAAATCCAGCTAGGTAATGTATATAATCCGTAAACTTGTCACTTAAATGCTAAAGTGTTAATTCTTCTAAAGCAGATAGAAGAGGATAGAAAACCAATAATGTGCCAAAATTTAATAATCTGTAACATTCTCTGGATACAACTACTTGGGCTTTCTTCCTGGTTATGAATGAGAAAAGAAAAACCAGCATATAATCCCAAGAAATCAGTGTATTGTTGACTACTTGTAATACACATATTATTTTAACTGGCAGTTATTTAACCATGGGTATATCCAGCAATTTCTGATCAGGAATTTGGGTACTCAAGTGACCGCTCATATCCACTAACTCTTATAAGACAATTGCGTTAAAATAAATTTCAATTCTAATTTTCAAGAAATAATGGGAAATTTTTACGTCCCATTTGAGCCAAACAATAGCAAAATTTTGAACACTTAACAGTTTAAAGAAAAAAAAAAAAGCAGAATTTTGGTACATATTTCAAATAAACGTTCAAAACTGATCTTTTCAACCCCAGATTTGAATGGGAATCTCAATGAATTTCTCTGCAATTTGAGATGTAAATCAAAAGGAAATTCAAAATTTGGAAAAAAGAGGAACTGAAGTTCCACAAGCTCCCCAAAATTCAAAATAAAAAATAAATTCGAAATTCAGAGTTTTCGGTTCCCATCAACAAATCAGAAAGGAATGAAAGGGAAATTTTGAAGAATGAAACCAATTACCAATGTACTGAACAACCGAGAAAGAGGGCAATACGAAAAATGTTAAATTGGCCACTGTTTAAGCTCGAAAATTTTCAGGATTTCAGAATTCAAATTTTACTGCAGAGGCTTACGATCAACATAACAAAAAATTGAAGCATTTGCATTATTTAAATATTGTTAACGTTTTCTTAACAGTGAAGCAAACCACAAATGAAATATATCAGCTCAAAAACTTCAAATATAAACAGAAAAATGGCTAAAAAACCAATGAAAAATAGCAAGCAAAGACTTCATATACAAATTTTATGAATATAACATCTTTTTCAGAATCAATTAATGCAGAAGATAAAGGAAAGTAATCGTCGCCTATGTGATAAAATCGGCCAGTATTTACCTGTAGGTATCTTTGAGGCGGGCTTCAAGCCCTAGTTTCCAGATCCCGTTCGGTTCCTCTTGTCTGGTAGACGGGGCTTGGAGTCGGCTGTTGATTGGATTGTAAAGGGCCGTGACATTGGAGAAAGAGAAAATCGTGACTTTCGTATGGACGAGATGAAGAGAAGACACTTGGGCGGAATTAAGGGTAAAATAGGAATTTGGCCGTAAGAAGCCCGATTCCATGGTAGCATCCAACGGTTAACCGGACATAGGGCTCCAAACATTTGGAGTCGGAATCGGACTAACTGGCTGGTTAATCTGACTAACCGGTCCAGGATATATTTTTTTAAAATAAGAAAAGAATACCTAAAAAAATAAAAAAATCCAAATAATTCTAGTAGAGGCACTTTTCAAGTTCGACCTTCTAAAGATAGGTTCCTTTCCATAGATTAACCTAGACATCTTTGGTGTATTTTGATATTAATGATTATATAGCCAAATCTGAAGGATAATTTGAAATTAAGATCGCTTTTGTAAAATTCTCTCTCAATATATAAAACGGCTAGATCAAGATCAGTTAGTGACCGATCCCGAAGTAGTCAGCCGATTTTTAAAAAATCGACTAAGTTTTTAAAGACTCTCTATATAGAACCTCTCCTAGTAAGATTTTTGATGTGCACCCTAATTTGATGGTTTAGAGCCTCTCACTTATATAATTTTTTTCTTTTACAAAGTATATTTTTACTTATTAAATTAAAATATGTTTTATAATCTAAATATATAAATCTGAATATGCAAGCTTCTAATTGATGTTTTTACATGTAACGAAGGTGTTATATGTATGATTGGCAAACCTATTGGTGCAGCATTGAAATTTTGGACAGACTACTAAATACTCGATAACGTAATAGATAAGAGTATTGTTTGATGCAGGCTGGACCGCATTTGTATAAAACCTCCATCATAAAGATGGATGCAAAGATGTGGTCCATCTAAAAACAATTGAAATTAACGGTCCAAATGTTTTTTTAATAAAATTATTATTTTTAATACTCAAATTGTATTTATTTATCCGTATTCATGATCTCCATATTAAAGATTATATATTCTCTAAAAATTAAAATTGAATTTTATTTCAAAAATAAAATTATTAAGGGGCCTGTATTTCTACATGTACAGGCTTGGCCGTGTCCACTAGAGAAATACTTGTGTAAGGCTGCTGATTGCCTTAACCCATTCTATAATGAAAAAAGTTTATATAGAGTCTAGGCTCTAAACAATCAAATTAAAGCCCACCTCAAAAATCTCATTAGAAAAGGTTGTTTTGAGGACCACATATCTTTATATTTGATCTTCTTGACATCAATATGCATGATTATGACAAAAAAATAGATTTCAAATTTTGAAAATAGTGATCTCGTAATACATTTTTGTACCGAAAACTTTTAATTTGTTTAAGTTTTCATGTATATGCACGATTTACACTATTTTTGTAGCTTTAAATTTAATAATTAAAAATAAAAAATACATGAACAATGAGTAACCTGTTGAGCTTTGGGAAGCTGTTCAGTAAGCCCACAAGGCATTCACTAACTTGGTACGCTAGTTCCTCTGGTTCTCTCTACAACTGTCTTATATTTTAAGGCTATCATAAAAATTTTCAATATTGAAACCATATTTTTCAACATTATTTGAAGGTGCAGTTCGATTGTTGAGAGCCTCGGCTCTATACAAAACCGCACCCTTCTATGATCCGCAGTATTATGGATTCGCACGTGGCTACAAATCCAATCGAGGGCACTGCGAAATCCACAGCACTTCAATTTGTGGCGCCAGACGTCCACTATATAAATTTCCATCCTGCCACTTATCCTCTCCGTCTCTCTCACTGAAATATTCTCTGTAAACAAGCTCTGTCCCCTCGGTGTTGCAGGGCTTTTGAAAATCGTTTCTCTTCCCAGGGTTTTAATGGAGCTTCTCCAATAGGTGTTTTGGTGAACGGTGTAAGCTGAAGGTATTTTTAGGGTTTTCTTCCTCCATTTTCTGTTCCACCGTGCGTATTCTTTTGTTGATTGTTTGATCATTTCATTTGTTGGATGTCTATTTAGGGTTCTTCTCCAGTCATAATGTTTAGGTTTTTAGTATTGATTGAGAGTGTTGATGTCCTGTTGTCAACACTGTGTGCCGATTAATGGTTTGGACTGGGTTTATGGGGTTTTCTAGGATTCATTTGGTGAAATCCTGAACCAAAACTTCCTTTTTTAGGTTTCCTTGTTTTTTTTTGGGCAAATTTTTGGGATATCCTGGAGCTACGTTCTATGTTGAAATCAGTAATTTAAACCACTTTCTAGTGCTTATTTCAACTTTTATCGATGGATTCTAGTTCTAGTTAAGGTTCTCATTATCTTGTTTGTTGAAATTCTCTTTAATTTCCTCGTTTGATGGCTGATGCATGTAATATGTTGTCAAAGTTGCATTCTACTCTCTCATTTTGCACACAGTCTGTGGAAGACACTTTCCATCTCTGCAACACTATCCAACCTCTTCGAAAGCCCAACTTTCCTCACAATCTCTCACCAGCCCCCCTGACAATACCTACTGAACGCCCCCAAACGACCACCATTTCCCTCTCCAACACACACAATCTCCAAAAACCCCTTAAGAAGCCCGTATCTCTGTCTACCCAAGATGCCCATCTTCACCTTAGAGAGAAAGTTCTTTATCTTGAATCCATAGGAGTCGATACTGTGCGCTTAATCTCTGATTACCGTCCTATAAGCTCTGCATCTATACTTGACATGAAATCGGTTGTTGGGTTCTTGGAATCAATAGGTATTTTACTTTCTGACCTTGATCGGATCTTTGGCATGTGCCCCGAGATATTAATTTCAAGTGTTTCCAAAGACCTATTACCTGTTATCACATTTCTATTGAGAGAGGTGAATGTATTGGGCTCAAATATCAGAAAGGTCATTATAAGGCGTCCTAGACTGCTTGCTTGCAGTGTTGAGAAGCAACTTCGACCTACTCTTTATTATCTTCAGTCAATTGGAATTGAAGAGGTTCATAAATATACATCTCTCCTATCATGCAGTGTCGAACAAAAGTTTTTGCCGAGAATACAGTACTTCCGGGAGGTTGGGTTTTCTCGTAAAGATGTTGAGGTCATGGTAAGGAGGTACCCCCAACTTTTTTGTTATAGCATAAAGGGCAATTTCGAGCCAAAACTTCATTATTTTGTTGAGAATATGCGCCGTGATTTGGATGAATTGAAGGAGTTTCCTCAATACTTCTCCTTTAGCTTGGAAAACAGGATAAAGCCGAGGCATATGTTGTTGTTGGAGAATCATATATATCTTCCTCTTCCTGTTATATTGAAGCCAAATGATAGTCAATTTCATCGTAGAATAGAGGTGTGCATTGGTTCTAGTCAACCATTGAAAGGCTCCCCTTTGTGGAGTAGTGGGTTCACTGAGAATGTGGACATTTCTCCCAATTCAATTGTATGTAAGGAAAATACTAAAATGTTGCAATGCGTTTGATTAGTCATTCATCTATCCATTTTGTTAATATTGATGCTTTTAATTGAGGTGATATATTTTGAGGACTATTCTGTTCGTGGGTTGCTATTTCTCAAATATACATATTCGTTACAGTATGTTTTGATCAAAGTGTCCATTTCTTGAGTGTAAATAATATGTTTAGGATGCCAGATAGTTTAATCAATTCGAGAGTTTGAGAGAACAGATGTTAAATGACATGTTTGATAATAAAAGATGTGCTCTTCGGTCTTTTGAGGGATTATTTAATTTGAGCCCTTTAATTGATGAAATAAATTACTAGAAGAATGATTTAGCACCAGGCAAAATGGGTATATGCCTCAATGAAACCTTGTGGATATGGCTCGAGATGACCTTTTCTGTTTTGATGACTAAGTCCTCCAACTTTCAAGGGCATCTTTGTCGTTACAATATCAATGTTTACTGATGGGAATCATGGGATCTCTCTCTCTCACACACACTCATGCACACATACCAAAACTGGACCAATATGTTTTGTTTTTGGGTAGTTCAGTGGGGAAGACAGGCCCCTACCCGTTTTTTTCAAATTGATTACGAGTTAGCTTTTTTTGAAGGTGTCAGTGAGTGGTGGCTGTGGGATTGAAAACCAAAATGTGGTAACTAGGTATGGGGGTACTACCACCACGACCCAGACCCTTTCCCGACAAGACCAATATGTCATGTTATAAGGTTTACCCTTTGTTAGTCTGTTTTCTGAAAAGGGGGCATTAAAAGGGAAGGATGTTTCTACTTGTGGGTTGCTTTGTCATATGTGAAAAGGCAATCTCTTTCTCTATCATGCCTATGGATTAGTTTACTGAAAAGTGGGGCAATGCTCCATGGATAGTATCAGAAAGGCAAGGAAACATGTGATTTCCATAAAGCGTAAGAGCCGTGACAGTGATTGGGCCATGAATTTGCTCCCCCTTTTATCATTCTTGAGACGATTTCTAGTGTGATACTCTTGGGCCAAGCTGGTATGGTTTTCTAGAACTTCTATGCTGGCAATGAAGATATAAAAAATCTATGGCTGCCGTCCAAGCTATAAACTTAAAAAATTTAGGCTTCTTTACTTCATAGCTCTGTTTGACTGTTGTCAATTGTTTCTTGATGTCTGCCGAATGAAAGGCTGCTCCCATTTAGTCATCGATAAGGTTGTCTTTATCATTTTCTTGTGTAAGTGGCACTCCAAGTGTTGCCCATGGTTGCTCTTTTGCAACTAGTAGGATGGCAATGGGCAGCCTAGGCCCAGCCCCAGCCCAGGCCCTGGCTACTCCGAGCCTGGACAAGGCGCCTAGGTCCGGCCCTTGGGCATCTCTGCGTAATTCAGGGGTTGTAGCCCAGTGCATCCCAGCCTTGTCTTTTTTAAAAAAAATAAAAAAAACTTCACTATCTAGTTGCCCAAACTGGCCTGACCTAACCACTGATGGGCACAGGCCAGGCTAACTAGCTCATGCATAGGTTTGGGCAAATGGCAGGACCTGTGGCCCAGTCTGGGCTGAGAGCTGGGCAGGGACCTGTGGCCCATTCTGGGCTGAGAGCTGGGCTGGGCCTGTAGGGGCCAGCCAGGCCAAGCTCCATTGTCACCTTAACTAACTTATTCTCACGCATATATGAGATTTAAGTCTTTATTTTTGTTTAGGTGGGCTATCAGATTTGATTCTCAGCAGCCAAGATTGTATGATTATTTGGGGTTGGCTTGATTGAGTTGTGCCATAATATGCTTCAATAGTGACATGCCTAACTTACCATTATAAAGGATGGTTGTTTCAGATTAATAGAGAGGTCTCTCAGTCAACATAAAAGAAAAGGAGAATTAAGCAGAGGGAGCAATGCGAGCTAGGGTGAAGGCATGGTTGGATCGACACAAAATTTATTACATACAATGGATGATTACTTGAAAGAAGGTGGTGTATTTGTTGGAAAGGAAATGCAGAATACGTTATGTTTTCCATGGAGTTTCAAAGTTAAAGTAGGCGAGCTTCAATTGTCAAGCTATTAAGAATGGAGTAAGACTGCGAGCAAGATGGGATTCCTTTGATGAGTTAGGGAATTATAACATTGTTTGAGGTTCATTAGGACCAGTGTTCGACTAATCGGGCGAGTCTGCTCAGACTTGTCGAGTAACTTAGGCTTGCCACCCTAGCGAGCTCAAGTATCCCCGGGTTGGGTGTCCCCAAAATCAAGGATATTAAAAAAAATAATAAAAAATTCAAAAAAAAATGAAAGAAATCTATTCATGACATGTTTTTTTTTTTTTTGTGTTACATCATTTTGGCAAGCATTGAAAAGTATTTTGGTGATGAATATTTACTTTTTATATTTTCCCATCTTTTTGGGATTATTTCAAAAATAACTCCAGTCACAAATTGATTTTTTAAAATCTATTTGTTTACTATTTTTTTTAACCTCATGTAGATAGTTTTTCTTTAATCTACTTTAAACGCATATTTTTTTATTCTTTTTTTTGGGAACTTTTTGCAGTTTTAGCAAAAATTCTGCCTAGGTGGTGCTGGACTTGGGCCAGTTGCTCGGCCTGGTTCGGGTTACCGAGCCCATAACCAGTTTCCGCAGCCAGTTTGTGTAATCAAACACTAATTAGGACCGAAATTCTTCCAAAATTGATTCAATTTCCTAATTGCGACTCAAGATTCATTTTTCATATTGATACGTGATTTGCCAAGTTTAATCTGGGTATAGAGTTAGTGGATGTACTTTTTCTTCTTCTTTTTTTCTGACAAGATCACAATAGAGTTAGTGGTTTTATCCTAATTTGAAAACTACCTGTGAATCCATGGATATGAACATTTGTATCGGACTGATTCCAATGACGAAAAACATTAATCTGAGCTTCATTTTGGGAAGTGAAAAGAAATCAATTTAAAAGGCCTACATGACAAAAATGGAAGAGAAAACCGCTGGAACTTTGAATACGTGGGTTTGTCTGTCCTTGTTTTTTTTTTAAAGAAAGTGACAATGTAAGTAAAATACAACAAATAAATACAATAACAAAAACTTTCACAAATGTAGTGAATCATAAAACCCTAAGCTCGGTAAACAAATGCAGTGAATCACAAAACCCTAAGCTCGGTAAACAAATGTAGTGAATCACAAAACCCTAAGCTCGGTAAACAAATGGGGTGCTATAAAAAGATGGGTTCGGCAAAGGTTTTTATGCTTCTCTTATAATATAGAAGATCTATGCTTCTACCATCAAGCCATCCAATTTTGATCAAGAAAACCACTCACCGTTTGATCTTAGATCTGATGTTTCAAAGTATTTTATTTTTAGATTATTTTTATACAAATTGTCTGAATATGAAATTTGGTACATGCCATCTTTTCATGGGGGCGCACCTATAAAAAATATTAAAAATAATTTTTCGATAAAATATAATGACCAAAATACCCCTTGAAACTTTCAGGGGTATTTTGGTTATTATATTTCATTAGAAATATATTTTTAATATTTTTCGTTAGTTCGAGTTTAATAAAGGATCGGATGTTCAAATTTGGTGTCAAAGTAGTTTATAGAAAAAAAATTAAAAATAAAATAGTATAGAGATATGATATTGTGATTGGGGGCAATCTTAGCCCTCCATTCAGAATGGACAATTGGATAAGGGGAAGTATATAAGTTTTATGCTGTAGAGAAAGAGCAGAAAGGTTACCCTAAAAAGATTACGATCACATAGAACAAAGGATTGTGCGAATAGAAACTAGAGGAAAAGAGAGGAGAGAGTGAAAGGCGAGGGGACGAAGGATATAGATTACCGAGGTGAGAAGAGTGGAGAGAGCTTAGCCTTAGGAGAGAGAGAGAGAGAGCAGAGAAGGGACTAGGGGAAAACAGATAAAATTTCTTCATTACTCTGTTTGAGTTCAAGGAGAGAGAAAGAAAGAGGAGAGGAGAGGAGGGAATAGGAGAAAGAGAAAGACCAACACAAAGGATGGGCTTGTATTGCCTCTTGGCAACCTTGACATAGGATGAATTTAAGAATTGTGAATGAGGCAATTAATCTAATTCCCTGTACCTGTTTGAGAAAGGACGGTGACCTAGCCGATTTTAATGCACTTCCTGCATTACAATTGTAGGCTGGGTTTAAAACTCGATGATCTAGATTGGGAATCATCAATTTAGATTGTATTTAGCAGGTAGGTGATATGTGTTCCCTAAAAGTTGGTCTACGTAATCAAGTACAATATATATAAATTAAAAAAAAAAATTATTTTCTTATTCTTACATTGGTAAGACCACTCACAATGCCAATTACAAACAAATAACTTTTAAAACAAATAACTTTTAAAACAAATAAATAAATTGAAATAAATACGGTTATCACTTGCTACCACTATTAAATACAATTCTTTAAATCAAAACATTAACTCATTATTTTATGGGAAGAGAAGATCAAATCACAAATAAATATTTAAAGATATAAAATTATCGGAGATAATCTCAACCGGGTTTAGTGTACCCCACACCGAGTCTTTTCTTTTTGATGAGGCTCAAGATCTATGATCGGTCTCTTAATTCTCCTACATATGGAAAACCCTCTTAATGGCATATGGATCTTGATCTAAATCCAACTACCTAAGGCCTCAATGCTTTAGTCTTTTGCTCAAGCCCCTGTGACTTGATCTTTGGAGGAATGAGTGATAGATCAAAGAGAGAGGGAGAAATCTGCTAGCAAGGGCATCCTCCCCTTGGTTACCTAGAAATCAAACCACCACAAGCTAACCTTAGCTTGGGTGTGTTACCTAGAAACGAGAGAGAGATGACTTAGGTGTGCCCTCCTTGGCTTGAAAGAGATTTTAATTGGAGCGTGCCCCCTTAAAAAAACTTGGGAGAGATCTTGAAGCCCTAGGTAGGGCGTACCATCTATAGAGAGGTCTTTGAGAAACAAAGATAAACCCTTAGAGAGAGAAGAAAAAACATGTGTAGAGATTTTATGAGGTGGGGGTTTGCCCCAATTCGTAGGGTCAAATCTTGACCGTCGATCTAAAGACACTTGTGGGATGAGATATTTGAGTCATCAATCTCTTTGATCCACCGAGATTAGTTCGAGCCTTATCCTCCCTTTCCTAGATCTATTCCCGTCAAATCTTTAAAATAAAGAAAGTTTAAATCTTCTTTTCTATTTTAGTATATCCAATCCTTATTTATTGGATCAATCAATCTTGAGACTGGCTCTACTCCTGCCCTTTCTTGCCTTCCTTACTCTGCTACCTAACAGGGAACATCCTCATCTGCCCGCTCAGCGTAGTTGCTCCCCTCCCCCTGGGAGATAGGAAACGGCCTTTCCAATCAGTCAGTTTGTGTTCAACTTTATCAACGATGTGTGACCATTCCAGTTTCTTAGGTTTTCCTATGCAGATGGGAAGTCCTAAGTAATTGGAGGAGGTTATCTGCCCCGCAACCCCAGCTATCAGCGTAGGACCTCAGAGTAGATAGATCAATGGCTATCCCCATCATCTTGGATTTATTGAAATTGACCTTAAAGCCAGTCACGAATTCAAAACACCTAAAGAACAAGAAAAGAGTTTCTGCCTGTTCCGGTGTGGCATCGCAAAAGACCTATGAATCATCTGCGTATTGTAGGTGTGAAACCGAGGGACCATGGTTCCCAAAAGAGAAACCTTCTAGCAGGCCTGCTGACTGGCTAAATACTTCTGCCACAATGGAAAATAAGAAAGGGGAGAGTGGATCTCCTTGCCTGAGGCCCCTGGCAGATGGGAAGTATCCTTTCGGGGAGCCGTTGACTAGGATAGAGCAAAAAGGTTGGGTGTGGCATGCTACATCCATGATCGCCACCTTGTCCCAAAACCCATTCGACGTTGAGTTTCATCCAAAATAACCCAATCTACCTGGTCGTAGGCTTTCTCCCAATCCAATTTGTCCATGAGGCCTAATTTTTTAGCCAAATGATGGGAATGGATGCACTCGTGGGCTATTAAAGCCCCATCGAGAATATGCCTATCATTGATGAAGGCACTCTAGGTTGTGGAAATGACTAAGGGCAGAACAGTTTTTAGGCGGTTGGCTAGGACTTTGGATAGAATTTTACAGGAGGAATTAACTAAGCTTATGGGATGATAGTCCTTAAGTTCTTTGGCACCCTCAATCTTGGAGACCAGTGTTATAAAAGTGGCATTCATAGTCCTATGCATGACTCCCCTATAATGAAACTCATCGAACAAGGCAAGGAAGTCACTTCTGAATGTTTCCCAAAAGAGTTTGAAGGGTGCTACTGAGTAACCATCCGGAATAGGGGCTCTGTCTGAGTCCAATTGCGACAAAGCTTCCAAATTTTCTCCTTCAAAGAAAGGTCTTTCCAGCCAGTTGGCAGATTCAACAAGTAAGGTGAGGAAGGATAGGTCCCCCATGGGTGGTCTAAGGCCCAAGGGGGTGAAAACAGGGATTTGAAGTAAGTGACAATAGCCTGCTCAATATCGAGGGGCTGGTGGAGAACCCTGTTGCCCACTGCTAGGTGGGAGATAGTATTGTCCCTGTGACGACAGTTTGCGGTCTTGTGGAAGAAGCCGGTCTTAAGATATTCGGCTTTCAACCACTTGATCCTAGACTTTTGGTACCAATGAATCTACTGTTTTTTTAGGGTGCTTTGGTAGAAAGTTATTTTGGGCCACAAAGTCCGAAAAGAGGAGCATTGCAGGGGTGATCCTATTGGAGTTAATCCTTTCGAAAGACCATTTGATGACGTTGAAGTCCTCCCTATGCACCTGATAGGGTGAGGCATGGAACTGACAGTATTGAGCTCATTCCAGAGCAGAGGTCTAAGAGTATCATTGTTCGGGCCTTAAACGACTGTGAATTACGAGGGGAGGCCATCTGGAAATCTAGTAACAAGTATAGACACCGAAAATCTGGCTATGAAAGAAGGGGACAGAGCAAGAGAAGTGGGGTCCCAGACGACCAAATGCCTCTCGAGGCCCCCTCAGTTGGAATTGCTAGCCAATTGCAAGGGCGACGACCCCATACTTAATGAACTTGAACCACAGTAGGGGTGGGCATTTTCATTTCTGTTAGAGCCATAATGGAGGGCCCGAATTTGAGACAAGCGTCTCTAACAGCTTGTTTTTTATGGGGCATTTCGAGCTCGCGGATGTTCAATGGTAATATATGCATAGAGAATATCTTAAGCAGGAGGCATTCCTCGGGGAACGCTTGAAGAGACCCCTAAAGGAGGGCAACTTTAGGAGGAGAGAGAAAGAACTTGAAGAGCCCCTATCGAAGTTTGCAGAAAAAAGGAGATTCTGAACCTCGCGGTTGATCTTCCTGCTCACCCGAAAGCGCGTTTTAACTTCAGCTTGGAAGAAGTCAAGGAAGGCCATTAGGGCCCGAATGGGGGAAGCCCATAGCTTCCATAACATTAAGAATCTTCCCCTAGGCAGCATCGATCCCATTTGCAAAGCTTGAAGTCACCGAGGGGGGGGGGGGGACCTAGGGTCGCCGAAAGTGTCCACTGAAGCCAAGGAACCTTTGATTTCCAGGGATACTCGAAACAAGCTGGTTGGAGGGATCCGACACTCCCATATTAGTCCTTCCAAGGGGATGCAAACCATCTGCAGGTGTAGGCCAGAAGATTGTCGAGGTCAGTCCGTAAGGATCAGCATAGTCGGTGTCTCTCGAACCAGTAGCAAGAGGCTCAGGATCGACTTGGTTAACCACGGGGAAGGGAGGGGAAGAAGGAAAAGGGGTGAGGGGTAGAGAGAGGGGGTTGACCTCATCTAGTGCCACAGGGGGAGTAGGAGTGGGCGTGAGAACAGGGTTCAAACCAGAGTCGAGTCCGGGGGTCAAAGGGCAAACGGGAAAGCGAGGAGCTGGAGTAGAAAAGGGAATGTCATCCTGGAGAGGCGGCGCCTGATCAGGCAGCAAGAAAGTGGGGGGCCCCAGAAGATTAGGGGAGGGGGAGGGGAAACAAGTGGTGGGAGGTAGAGGAGAGGCCAAGGTGGGGGGATATAAGGACCCAGACTTTTCCTGAAGTAAGCGCAACAGAAGTAAGCGAGAGGCGGAAGTGAGCACGCGACGATAGTGCACGCACGACGGCAGAAAAGAGGGTAACAGTGTGGGCGCGACAGCGAGAGCGCAACGGCACTAGTGAACAAGGGGCATCACCGTGCGCGTAGCGTCGGCTGCACAATGCCGGCTGCGACACTACCATGCATGGTTAGTGTTCGCCACTTGTTTGCATGGGTTGTAAGTGCCACTTGTAGAATGCATGTTGATGTGGGAGCCACTTGTCCATAGTTTATTGCCTCTTGACGACACTTGGACAGCCACCCCACCCTCATGAGTACTTAAGCCTCGTCTCTCACCCACGTCACTCACTCTTCCCTCATCTCTTCTCTCTCTTTAAGGAAGTTTGGAGAAATAGCTTTGGAGGGCAGCCTTTGTTGGGTGGGTGAGAGCTGTGATAGGAAGATTGGAGAAGGCACCATTGTTGTTTAGGTAAGTGGATTTCTATCCCTTGCATCAAGTTGTATGAAGCATGATTTAGCCATGAATGAAGTTTGAGTTTAAGCATGAGACGAGACATGAGGTTGTATAAAAATTGGGTAAAAGAACAAGATAGCATGAATTATTTGTGCTCTGTTTTTCAAGAAATTTGACCTTCTTTGTATGAATTGTTAGGCACTGTTATCATTTCTGTTGAGCTTGAAAATTTGTGGACTGATGCTCTTGTGAGTCTAGTTTAAGCTAGAGTTGGTTTCATGTTGTTATCTTGGATGGATTTGAACTAATGGAATAATTTTTGGCACATGCCATGCTTGCACTGTGATTTTCCAGGGATTTTACCTGCTGTTGTGATGAGATTCTGACTGAGCAAATGATATCCAATTGACTTCAAATTACCACAATTGGCAAGGTCCATGAGTTTATTTTGAGTTTGGTGTTTATGACTAGTTGAGATTCTTGATAGTTTGGAAGATATGCTTTGTTTTGTGCATATATGTCACTGTTAGCAGACTGTGATAATTTACAGAAATATTACTTCTGTTGAACTGAGAGTTTAGACGCTAAACCACAACCATTGGAAATATTTCTAAGTCTATTTCAATATTCATGTTTTCATCTTGTTATGTTTTTTCGTATATGTAAAGTTATAGTTCGAAATATGCCAGTAGGTCACTGTTGACATTTTTAGTAAAAAGACATAATCGATGTATCTGATGTCTCGGAGTTCGACTAACCAAAATGTGTCCATTTACTTCCAAACCACTGCCATTTGAACGGTATATAAGTAAGCTTCATTTCACATGTTGAGCACTTTTTGAAACCTCTTCTTGATTTCGAGTTATGGGCTAAGTTTTAAAGACATGTCACTGCCTTCACTGCACAATAGATTTCAAATTTAATGTCTCTATTATTTTATACTTTTGAGGGGTCAAACAAGGTTCAATTGCTTTCAAACTACTCATATTTGAAAGATGGTTGTGTCTAGCACAAAATTGATTATGGAACTATCTTTAAATTTCCAGTGAATTGAAAGTTATGACCCTATTTTTAACTAGATGTCACGGCTTAAAATTTGCAACTGTAACACATGAACATTATTATTGTTAGTGTGTGACTTCGACATCGAGATTCTGTGACTCTAATAATGTTACATGCCATACCGATACCGCCACTCTGTATTTGTGATATCGGGTTTCTGTTATATGACTACTGATATCTAAATGCTACGCAATGGGTCCTCCATTGGTAGTAGACCTTCTGTTTCTGTTATATGAATACTGATATCTGAGTGTTATGTAATGAGTCCTTCATTGGTAGTAGACTTTTTGTTTTTGTTATATGAATACTGATATCTGACTGCTACACAATGGGTCCTCCATTGGTAGTAGCGTATATTGTACCTCGACTCCTATGATAGGAATGGATTCGAGATGTAACTGTAATTAACTGGGAGGGTCGCGCCCCCCAAATTGTCATGGGCACTACGCATTGGGTCCTCCAATGGTAGTGTAACACCCTCTCGCGTGACGGCACAAGAGAGGGTCGTGTCTTGCAAAGCCTCAACATATCGAAAACCCCAAAGCGCGTTGAGGATGTGTGTGTGAGTGAGGATATTATGGAGTGGGACCTCCACTTGTTAGTATCCTCCCTCCTGAATGAGGGTAGTCCTAAGTTTTCGGGTTAGCTTGACCCGATCGATGTGACTTCTACTTCGGGAGTAACTTGTTCTGTTCTTCTTATTTGAATTCGTCTGTTCTGCTTATTCGAATTCGGTATTATGTATGAACATCTGACTGTATCTGTACTATTTACAAATGTTGATGTCGTCTTGAGAACAAGAAATGCTTTGTTAATTGAATCTTACCATCTTTATGCGGCATTCATATATACTATGTTGTGTGACCATACTCTATGAGACAAATGTGATTTCTGACAAACCATGGACATGTTATTATATATTTACTGATAGTCAGGAATGTAAGGGCAATGATATACTCATTAAGCTTATTGCTCACTCCGTTTATTTCGTCTGTGTAGAGCATTAGTGCCTGATCGCGTGTAGCAAGCATCGGACCCGTGATAGCAGGTGTTTGGAGTTCAACCTGGATCAGGATTTTCTTCTTGGCTTTGTAGGTGCTAGGTGGCTTTGCCACGTATTTTTCTTTTTGTTGTAATATTTTGAGATGAATGTTAGGCTTGTAAGCCTCAAACCTTATTGTAAAGACTTTTGGAGATCAATGAAGTTAATGGTTTAAATTTATTGAGTTTAATGTCGCTTGATGGATGAGTTTTATCTTCTTATCGTGGTTTGCTTTGATTTAACACTTTTAATACGTATTGATGACACTCCCACCTGAGTGACGTACACGACCTCCGATCGCGATCCTGCACTTTGTTGCCTTTCGGTGGGGTCGGGGGGTGGGGTCATGACAGTTATGGTATGAGTAGCCAGGTTTGGCCTCGGAAGTTAGAAGTGTCTTTAGAATAGTTTTGGGTAGATTAGTAACTGAGTGTTTGTGTCTTAGGTTGAAGATGCCGAGGACACGGGCTAATAATGCAACCTTCAGCAACGAAAACACTGATGCCCTCGGACAGTTTGTTAGGACTTTAGGGGCCATGACACAGACGATGAAGGAAGCTATGCTAGCCCCATCTACCCCTGCCCTTGACTCGAATGATAGTAGCTTGATAGAGAAGTTTAGGAGGTTGGCTCCTCCAACCTTCATAAAGCTTGGGGGAGTAGAAAAGGCTGAGAGATGGAGAAGACAAGTGAGAAGATATTCAAAGTTTTAAACTGTACTGATGAGTAGAAAGTAAGGCTAGGCACTTTGATGCTTGAAGGGGATGCTGAGCACTGGTGGGGCTCAGTGAAGCAGTGTTGGAAGGAATCTGGGACAAAAGCAAATTGGGGAAATTTTCTTGAAGCTTTAAAAAGAGAAGTACTTTTCTGATTCTGTGTGGGAAAGAAAGGAAGTAGAATTCATCGAGCTGCAACAGGAAAATCTAACTGTGGAACAGTATGCAGCCAAATTTGTTGAGTTGTCGAGGTATGAGCCACATATCATCAATACTGAGGCACGAAAAGTAAGTTTGAGAGGGGTCTTAGGTCAAAAATAAGGGGGAAGGTGATATCAGCGAATCTGAAGGTTTTCCCCCTTTTGATGGATTTAGCCAGGAAAATCGAGAGGGACTGCGAAGAGTCCCAGGTTGGGGAAAACTGGAAGATGAGACCAGCCCAGTTTGGAAACTTGGGGAGAAAAGCTCAACCACCACCGAAGAGGAACTTTAGGGGGGGGATCAGAGAGGCAAGAAGATTCAAAGAACATTGCCGAGCGATGTAAGAGAGAGTCTTCTCTCAACTTGCCCACACTGTGGGAAAGATAATCACTTGGCGGCTGATTGCCGGAGGAAGACCGGGGTGTGCTTTAGGTGTGGCAAGCCAAGCCACCAGATTAGAGATTGCCCAGTCAAGGAACCAAAGAACTGACCAAAGACTCAAGGTCGGGTGTTTGCTCTTACCGAGCAGGAGGCCAAGGCATCAACTTCAATTATCAAAAGTGCGCTCTCCACTTATGGCATTGAAGCTAAATTCTGGTTGATCCTAGATCTACACACTCTTTTGTTGCACCCCACTTTGCATGCCACATAAATGTTAGGCCTTCTTTGCTTGATTGGACATTGGTAATATGCACACCTATGAGGGAATATATAGAAACCGATACTGTTTATAAACATTGTGGGGTTTTGCTTGAAGGGTGTGTACTACCTATAGATTTGATATTGTTAGATATCCAAGACTTTGACGTTATTCTGGGCATGGATTGGCTATCCACTCACCATGCTACTGCGGATTGTCATGATAAGACTGTAACCTTAAGATGTTCAAACCAGCCTGAGTTAAACTTTATTAGTGTCAAAGATGTTTCCCCTCTGCATTTTATTTTGGCTATTCGGGCTTCCCGAATACTGGCTAAAAGATGTGTTGAGTATCTAGCTTACGTAGTGGAAAATCGGGATAACCGGTCTAAGTTAGAAGAAATACTGGTGGTAAGAGATTATCCAGAGGTCTTTCCTGAAGAGTTAACCTCTCTGCCTCCAATTAGAAAAATAGAATTTGAAATCGATGTGGTCCTTAGCACTGCCCCCATCTCTAAATCCCCTTATAGGATGGCCCCAGCTGAACTAAAGGAATTGAAAGAACAATTACAGGAGTTACTGGAGAAGGGTTTCATTCGGCCTAGTGTATCTCCCTGGGGTGCACCTATCCTGTTTGTTAAAAAGAAGGATGGGTCTTTGAGGTTATGTATAGATCATCGGCAGCTGAACCAAGTCACTGTAATGAATAGGTACCCCTTGTCAAGAATTGATGATCTCTTTGACCAACTCCAAGGGGCCCAAGTTTTTTCCAAGATTGACCTTCGGTCAGGTTATCATCAGCTGCAAGTCAAGGAAGAAGATGTCCCTAAGACTGCATTCAAGACTCGTTATGGTCATTACGAGTTTTTAGTAATGCCGTTTGGACTAACTAATGCCCCAACCGTTTTTATGGATGATGAATATGGTTTTTAGACCCTTCTTAGATGACTTTGTAATAGTCTTTATAGATGACATCCTGGTGTACTTAGGAATCGAGAAGAGCATGAACGGCAGTTGAGGATGGTTCTTCAGATCCTGAAGACAGAAAAGTTATATGCTAAGTTGGGGAAAAGTGAATTTTGGCTTCCAAGCGTGGCCTTCCTTGGGCCCGTTGTTTCGAATGATGGGGTCGCAGTTGACCCTTGTAAGATTAAGGTAGTACTAAAATGGGGAAGGCAACGAATGTAACGGAAGTCCGTAGTTTTCTGGGTTTGCTGGGATACTATAGGAGTTTTAGAAGGCTTCTCGAAGATAGTGCTTCCCTTGACTCACTTAACCCAAAAGGAAGTGGAATTTATATGGTCAGATGACTGTGAGAAGAGTTTTCAAGAATGAAAGAAGAGATTGACTACGACCCCAATACTAACCTTGCCCGAAGGAAACACAGGCTTTGTGGTCTACACTGATGCTTCCCGTAAGGAACTGGGGTGTGTGTTAATGCAACACGGGAAACTTATAACCTATACCTCTAGACAATTAAAGCTGCATGAGCAAAATTACCCAACTCATAACTTAGAGCTCGCAGGCGTAGTCTTTGCTTTAAAGGTTTGGAGACATCATCTCTATGGAGCCCAGTTTAAGATATTCACAGAGCATAAGAGCCTCAAGTATTTATTTTCTCAAAAGGAGTTGAATATGAGACAAAGAAGATGGATGAACCAACTAAATGACTATGACTGCACCATCAATTACCAACCGGGCAAGACAAATGTAGTTGCCGACGCTTTAAGTCGGAAACCCTTGATATCAGTAACCCATCTGATGGCCCGAGAGATGAAACTGTTAGAAGATGCAGTAGAGTGGCGCCCGACTTTACCCTCTAGTTCTGGGGCAGGAATAATTGCGGGTATAAGAGTGGAACCTTAGCTCTTTCAACAAATTCGGGTAGTATAAAAAGACAGACCCCCAGCTTATGACAATCCTGAAAGAATTAAAGCAGGGAAGAAAGGAGGATTTTTCTATTGACAACGATGACTTGTTAAGATTAGAGAATGGGTATGTGTCCCAAATGATGGGAATATCCAGAGGGTCATTTTAGAAGAGGCACACCACTCCCATTATACTATATACCCAGGAAGCACAAAAATGCATCAGGATTTAAAGAAGACTTTCTGGTGAAATAATATGAAAGAGGGAGGTGGCACAATTTGTTTCTAAATGTTTGGCCTATCAGCAAGTAAAGGCTAAGCACTAGAGACATGTCGGGCTGTTGCAACCCTTGTTTGTGCCTGAATGGAAGTAGGAGCACATCACTATGGACTTTGTATTTGGGTTGCCAAGATCAGACACTGGACATGACAATGTTTGGGTTATTGTGGATCGATTAACTAAGGCTGCACATTTCTTACCAGTCCGCACTACCTATACCCTGAATAAACTAGCTCACTTGTATGTCAAAGAAATAGTAAGGCGGCATGGAGTACCTATTAGTATTGTGTCTGATAGGGACTCTAGATTTACTTAGAGGTTTTGGAACAGTCTGCAAACAGCCTTGGCGTCGAGACTTACTTTTAGTACTACTTTTCACCCCCAGACCTATGGACAATCAGAAAGGACCATTCAGACCTTATAAGATATGTTAAGGGTCTGTGTTGCAGACTTTAAATGAAAATAGGATGATCACTTACCTCGATAGAATTTGCATATAACAACAGTTTCCATGCCAGTAATCAAATGACACCTTTTGAGGCCCTGTATGGGAGAAAATGTAAATCACCAATATGTTGGGAAGCAGTCAGCGAAAGGAGACTGTTAGGTCCAAAAATTGTTCAAGTAACATCAGAAAAGATCGCACTAATTCGAGAAAGGCTTACAACTGCTCAGAATCGACAGAAGAGTTATGCTGATAATGGTCGAAGGGACCTTGAATTTGAAGTAGGTAATCGGGTCTTTTTGAAAGTATCACCAATAAAGGGAATTATGAGGTTCGGCAAGAAATGGAAGCTAAGTCCGCGATTCATCAGACCCTTTGAGATATTAGAGAGAATTGGAGTCGTGGCATATCGGCTGACATTACCACCCGAGTTGGCTAATATTCATGATGTCTTCCATATTTCGCTGTTGAGAAAGTATTAGCCCGATCTGTCCCACATCCTGAAGTATGAACCAATACCAATCAAAAAAGACTTAACTTATATTGAGTAACCAATTGAGATTCTGGACAAAAGGGTTCAAGTTTTGCGTAACAAAGAGATTCCCCTAGTCCGGGTTTTGTAGCAGTATCATTCGTGATACGAATCAACGTGGGAGCGAGAAGATGAAATCCGAGCTATATACCCCCATTTGTTCGATTGACGATTTTGATGACAAAATTTTTTTAAAGGGAGGATGATGTAAGGACCCATACTTTTCTGGAAGTAAGTGCGCGGCAGAAGTAAGCACGGCGATTGTGCGCACGAGGCGGTAGAAGAGAGCGCGGTAGTGTGCGCGTTGCAGCGAGAGCGCAACGCCGCTAGTGAACAAGGGCCATTACCATGTAGGTAGCGCTGGCTGCGGCATTGCCATGCATGGTTAGTGTTCGCCACTTGTCTAGTTGCATGGGTTGTAAGTGCCACTTGTAGAATGCATGCTGATGTGGGAGCCACTTGTCCAGATTTTATTACCTCTTGACGCCACTTGGACAGCCACCCCACCCTCATGAGTACTTAAGCCTCCTCTCTCACCCACGTCACTCACTTTTCCCTCATCTCTTCTCTCTCTAAAAGGAAGTTTGGAGAAATAGCTTTGGAGGGCAGCCTTTGTTGGGTGGGTGAGACCTGTGACAGGAAGATTGGAGAAGGCACAATTGTTGTTTAGGTAAGTGGATTTCTACCCCTTGCATCAAGTTGTATGAAGCATGAATTAAGTATGTATGAAGCATGATTTAGCCATGAATGAAGCTCGAGTTTAAGCATGAGATGAGACACGACGTTGTATAGAAATTGGGTAAAAGAATAAGATAACATGCATATATTTGTGCTCTGTCTTTCTAGAAATTTGGCCTTCTTTGTATGAATTGTTAGGCACTGTTATCATTTTTGTTGAGCTTGAAAATTTGTGGGCTAATGCTCTTGTGAGTCTAGTTTAAGCTAGAGTTGGTGTCAAGTTGTTATCTTGGATGGATTTGAAGTTATGGAATAGTTTTTGGAACATGTCATGCTTGCACTGTGATTTTCCAGGGATTTTACCTGCTGTTGTGATAAGATTCTGACTGAACAAATGATATCTGATTAACTTCGAATTGCCACTATTAGAAAGGCCTATGAGTCTATTTTGAGTTTGATGTTTATGACTAGTTGAGATTCTTAATAGTTTTGAAGATATGCTTTGTTTTATTTATATATGTCACTGTTAGTAGACTGTGATAATTTCCAAAAATATTACTTCTGTTGATCTGAGAGTTTGACTAAGCAATGGAAGTCCAAATGATGTTAAACCACAGCCGTTGGAAATATTTCTGAGTCTATTTCAATGTTCATGTTTCCATCTTGTTCTGATTATTCATGTATGTACAGTTAAAGTTTGAAATATACCAGTAGGTCATTGTGGATAGTTTTAGTAAAAACACAATATCGATGTATCTGATGTCACGGAGTTCGAGTGACCAAAATGTGTCCATTTACTTCCAAACCACTGCCATTTGAATGGTACATAAGTAGTCTACTTACTGAGCTTATTGCTCACTCTGCTTATGTCATCTGTGTAGAGCATTAGTGCCTGATCGCTTGTGGCGAGCAGCGGACTGGTGATAGCGGGTGTTCGGAGTTCAAACCGGTTCAGGATTTTCTTCTTGGCTTTGTAGGTGCCAGGTGGCTTTGCCACTTATTATTCTTTTTAATGTAATATTTTGAGATGAATGTTAAACTTGTAAGCCTTAAACCTTATTGTAAAGACTTTTGGAGATGAATGAAATTAATGGTTTAAATTCATTCAATTTCATGTTGCTCGATGGATGAGTTTTATCTTCTTGTTGTGGTTTGCTTTGATTTCACGTTTTTAATACATGTTGATGCAACTCCCACCTGAGTGACGTACGCGACCTCCGGTCGCGATCCCGCACTCTTTCACCCTCCAGTGGGGGTCAGGGGGCGGGGTTGTGACAGGGGAGGCATAAGGGTTAGGGTTGGACGGATGAAGCCAGCCAAGAGCGAAACCAGAATATGGTCAATAGGGTCCTCAGGGATGTTGATAATGACCGGAGGTGCCGAGAGAGGGGTGGCAAAGAAACAAGCGTTCATGTTGGGAGGGATGTGGGTGGGGCATAGATCTTGCTCAGGACAAGGTAAATGAAGCGAGGGAGAGACAGAAGAGAGTGGAGCACAAAGGAATGGAGAGCAAGAAATAGGTGAAGAGGGGCGGGAAGTAGATATATATATATATATATATATATATATATATATATATATATATATATATATATATGTATATATATATATATATACACACACACAGAGGGATGGTGGTTTGCGAACAGCTAGAGGGTTTACCTTAGGCAACGGCTCAGCTACCAAGGGAAGTGATGGGGGGCTGTCAAGGAAGGTGACGGGGGGGTGCAACGAGCTGCACAACCCTCCTCCTCCAACATTAATTGAGGGCAGCTACAAGGTACAGAGAGGGATGGTGGTTTGCGAACAGGTAGAGGGTTTACCTTAGGCAACGGCTCAGCTACCAAGGGAAGTGATGGGGGGCTGTCGAGGAAGGTGACGGGGGGGGGGGGGGGGGGGGTGCAACGAGCTGCACAACCCGCCTCCTCCAACATTAATTGAGGGCAGCTACAAGGTACAGCCAAATGGAGTAGACAATGACGGTTCAGCAGGGCAAAGGGGCTGCATGGGAGGGTCATTAATTCACGGCTGCTCCATCATCCCAACCGAGGTTGTTAGGTGGTATGCGTCTGTCGCATTAGACACGTCTGGAAGACACATGGTCAAGGATGAGTTGCCTGATTGTAAATGGGGGGTCTGAAGAAGGGGGTGGTGGTGGAGGAGGGGTAGGCAGCAGTGGGGGATTGGGTAAAAACATTTTTGCCTTGCCGACATCCTCACGGTAACCCCGACGATTTCGATAGGAAATGCAGTGTTTCCTTGCTACCAGAGTCCATTCGTTAGGGGGGTTGGTACCATGCTCCAAAGCAAAGCAAGCGAGGCTGCCATGCTGAACTATGCAGTTGGACAGAGGGTAGGCCGTGGACCAGGAGATGAAGACCTGATGGAAGGCTCCATCCACTTCGAGCCAAATAAAAGCGGGGATAGTCCCGGGGTATAGCACCTCGATTATCATCAACAAAGACTCGAGGGGAAGGCTGTCTAGTGACTTCCAATTCACCCTACAAAGGTACCACAGGCCTCAGTACCACAAGCCTCAGCAATGGCCTTGAAGGTATCCATGCACCAAGTAGGCAGAGGAACGGCAGAGACTTTAAGCCAAACTTTCTGTAGACGATAGGCACCCGGGTCCCCCGACCATTTGGAGAGATGGAGAGCAGCCCCGTGAAAGTAGCTCACAGAAGAGTTGTCGAGGATAGAAGAAGCGACATCAACAGATGGGAAGGAGAAGAGGTAGGAACCGTTAGAGAGTTGCCTACAAGCCAGGCCAAGTTCCTTCCATAAGGTCCTGCTCCATTTCTTGATGCCCTTGGAATCATCTCTCTGGGGATAGAAGACCCCCACTAGAGAGGATCTGAACTGAAGAAAAGTTAAGAAGAGGAGGAGATTGATATGATGGAAGGAGGGCGGAGAAGAGAAGAAGAGGGGCGAGAGGTAAGAGAAAGAGAGAGGGAGGGGTGGGAGCCATTTTCATATTGGAGAAGGTTTGGCTATCACTATGCCCACTAGTTCTTGAATATTATTGGTCATGGTTTAGACATGCATTACATTAAAGATTTTTATGCCAATGCTTATAATCCGTGCGGATCTGGACCTTCAAAGAATTTTCAATGCCCAATCCACCCAACCCAACGTTTCCTCTTGTGGGGGCCCAAAACCCACCTTTAAGACATTTTTACAATTCCTCTTGCACACTTGAATTAGGTTCGTGGAAAAAGGTCGAAGAGTTTTAGTCAGATCCACCGCCCAAATTCTGGACTCACAAGGTTCTCATTTGAGTATAAAGTGGCTCTAATTTTAAGGGAACTCATATTTCTTTCTCCACTCCATTTTTCGTCTAGAAAGCCACGATTGTTTTTCTGATGCCACCACTTGGTGAGCAGGACCAACATATTTTATTCTTCTTCCTTACTTGTGATGTTGCACAAATTCCCTATATTGGGGCTGTAAGATTATGAGTTGTACTTTGCATATTTATTTATTAATGAAAATCGGTCCCTCACTAACTTACCCAAAAAAAAAAAAAAAAAAGACTCCACTTCTCACTTTTTGTTTTTTTTTCCCTAAAATGTCCTCTCTTGGAATCTTTTTGTTGATCTAGATTTGAGGCAAAACCTGAACCCTCATAACACAATATGTACATTCTCACTCACAAAGCAGCGACATTCTATGATTTCAACTGCACCTAAACAAGCTCCTAAAGTGGCAGTTAAAAGGAATTTGATCGGGGCATTGGTGGTTTACGGTACAGGTGCCTCAACATAACGTCTTAGGCTCCATTTTCATTGGTAACACTTCCAAAAATCAGTAGTCAAATAAACCACCCAAAGCACAAACTGGCCATCACCTAACACACTACCCAACATGGCTAAAACATGTTGTGATGGGCATCCACATGAGCCACAAATGATGGGATTATTGTATACAATGAGACCATTTACATTTGATATAAGGAAGTCACAATTACTTATAACTATTCGAGGAGAAATCGATAATATGGTTGTATTACAAAGTTCGAGAAAAATCTTTCAAAAGTTGAGCTTGATCAATGAATAAATGCAGCAATTTAATTTCACATCCAATAATGAAGATTAATTGTAAGATAAATAGTTTATCGTATACTTTTTTTTATAAAGGATACATCAACCTTTGTGCCCTAATATTATAATGCATGCTGATAGTAAGTCCCCTCCTCCTCTCTCTCTTTCTCTCCATGAGTTTCACACAACGTTTTGCAAAACAAACAGCGTGCAACCTTTAAAACCTGAACTACTATTAAAAGAGCATTAATAGGCATGGGATGATTTGTTGAGAACAAATAGAGGCAATATGATTGTTGAGAACAAACAGAGGTCATAAGGTTTCTTTGCCTCTACTTCATCAACAAAAGATTGGTTCGATTATTGACTGCCCATAGTCATATTCAACAAGTCAAAGAATATAAATTTTTCACCCAACAAATTAACAACGTTACGAGGATTATACCAACCGGAGAAGAGTTGAAGGGTTTGGTTCAATTAAAATCAATCCAAAGACCTAAACCTTGGTTAAACCCCTTAGACCAAATCTTAGAAAATAAAAGACAGATATAAAAATAAGAATTTTAAATATGAAATAGTATAGTACAAAAAATTTGCCTAACTTCATTTAGCTAGTTAAAATAATAAATCTTACTAGCCAAAATCAGTCAAACATTAATTTGAACACTTCTTATTAAACCAATTTTTAGTTTAGACCAAACTGATCAAGGCACAAGTCAGCAATCCGATAACTCAGACCGGCCAGTCCATTCCAAAACCCACCAATGTAGTACAAAAAAAAGCAAGGTCCCCAAGTGATAGGCTTTTAGCACATGATTCCTCACTTTTAAGGTTCCCACCTCTTAGTTCCATCATCAAGAAGAGGCCAAGAATGTATGAGTGTGACTAGTGCCAACTCCTAACTTAAGGTCTTGCAGGCAAAAGGCATAAAACAAAGTCATAATCACCACTAGTTGTTAGATGTAAAATCATACTAATAGAATATATCATATTTACGAACAAAGTTCCAAAAAAAATTCTTTTAAACTTGAGCACAATCAAAGGCAATGTTCCCAACTATCAATTCCTATATCAGACAGACAGCTATGAGTGATTGCGACCTTCTGTACCAAAGATAAATAGACTTGTATAGTTTTTGTTACATCACAATCGCAAAAGAACAATAAGTCTGTCTCTCTCATAAGAAAGCAACTAATCCTATCCCTCTGTATTAGATGGCACCACATTTAATCTCTCTCTCTCATATGAAAGCAACCAATCCTATCCCTCTCTTTTACATGGCACCACATTTAATCTCTCTCTCGGATGAAAAAAGAAGTACAAGAAGAGGACTGAAAAATAGTCTCCCAACATTTGAGCTAGATGGAAAAATCTCATAAGCCCGTGAACAAGCCGATTCCAACCTAAGAAACCAATTAAAACAAAAAAGGTTCAATAAGCATTTCAAATGTTTATACTAGCGTTTCAAATATCAGAACAGGGCCCCAACTTGCGAGGATCCCATTCCAATTGGACCCTTCGGGCTTGAGTGATACCCAAGACAGGTTGATATCTAACAAAGAGATTAAAAATAATAATAATAAAGTAGCTAAAAACCAGATAATCGAGCCGATTTCCAGCTGATGAACTCGATCTTACTCAAGCGATTCAGGATCGGTTGGATTGATGATTTTTCGTCACCGCTTTACACATTCTTGACTAAACACTAAAACCAAATATATATTAAGCTCTCTCCAACAAAAGAAGCATAGGAGCGCATAAAGAAAACTGAAGAATTGTCTCATGCGCAAGTTCAAAAAGCTAATATGCCCAAAGAAAATGACACTATCAGCCTTTAAGGAAATGGTCCAATAAGCATTTCACATCAAAATTGATAGGCTTCCGAATATTTATACAATCTTGACTATTCAAATCCAACATAAAGTTGATCCCATGAAAAAACAAAGTAACCAACAGGCTGTGAATCTCTCACCATTTTCAGACTCCAGAATAATACCTCAATCAATCATTTTTGGTGTACTAAAAGCCGTATGTCCATCTTGTGTGGCCCCATCTATCATCTAATAGAATCCCCAAAGTTATAGTGTACGCTCCAGAAAGTTTCAACTCTTCAATGATTTTCTCGAAGCTGAGAGAACAAAAAACACCATAATTGTTGTCGTCATCATCATCATCATCTCTCTCTCTCTCTCTCACACACACACCCACAAACACACAGAGCATGCACATACACAAATGGCACGGAAACTTAAAAGAGGGTATTTGTGACCAAAATATCAACTATGCTAATAGAAATGAAGAACATGTGAACTATAATCAACGAGGCAAACATTTTCTGCATAAAATTTACAAAAAATTTAGATATATCTGAAAAACACAGTACAGTTTTTCTTTCCTATGTGTGTTTCCTTGACAAAGAAATAGAGTTTAACTTCTACCAACCACAATTAAAAACTTTTCATGATGGCTGGATGTGTAGAAGCTAGAATATATCATGCAAAGTCATGTATGAGGTGGACTATCGCATGCACATTTGAACATAAATCCACTTGTGAAAGCATTTTTGTTGACAAAGCAAGGTTGTGGAAACATAATAAAATGTATGCATTAACAACCAAACCCACAAAAAAGCCCCAAACCATGCATAGCTAGTCTTGTTTAACCTTATTAAATAACATTTGGAACAAAAGGGCAATCATCCAAAGAAAAAAAAAAAAAACACTTTGAACAAAATGGCAGCATCCCTTGCAGTAATTCCTGATGCAAGTGTGGGTACACATACACACTCGCATGCATGTAAATGCATACAAATGAACATACACAAGGTATCCTTACCCAAATAATTATACATAAATGTATGGAAGCAAATAGTTCCACATGTTGTACACACATGCACACACACACAAAAAAAAAAAACACAGTTTCAACTTAATTGGGCAAAACATAAGAAAGGTAAGTGTTACAACTTCAAAACAAGTCAGAGAACAGCCAATTGATGGCCTTTCGTGATAGTGAACAGTAAGCCACTCAAACACCCTTTTGCAATTGCCAGAAATAGTGCTATAAAGGAAGCACTTGAGTAAGATGTTTTGGCCTATCTCAAAAAGGTTGGACTCTTTTCGTACATCAGTGTGTATTTTTTTTCTTTTGGATATTGTTAACCTTAAATTGATAAGAAAGAGAAGTACAAAAGCTTGGCGATCCACAAAGGAGGATGCTCAAGGGAAAAGAGACCAGAAAAGCGGTATCGAATCTCATGTGAATGAGCAAGGGGGAATGAAGCAACAGAATCAACAAAAGGTTGAAGGATTTTATCATCTAATGGGAAATGTATAAAACGGCAAAACCATAATCCACTTGAGTCATCACCACCCAACAATGGGATGAATGAAAAGAGAGAGCCATCACCATCCAATAAAAGGATGAGAGAGAGAGAGAGAGAAAGCAGGACCCAGTGTTTGCAAAATCGAACCGGAACGGTTAATCGGACATGGGGTTAGGAGCGGTTTGAACTGGACCCGGACTAACCGCGGCGGTTAACCTGACTAACTGGTCAAGTAGATTTTTTAAAAAAACTAGGTTAAAAACTCTCAAAATATTAAAAAAAAAAACTAAAAATATGTAGACTAAATGTATAATATCTTATTACATACATTTATTTTACAAAAAAAAAATTGAAACAACTTTTTATAAAGTAATATTCGAATACTATGGTCATGTGCTTGAAAATAGCTTAGGATATTTTTTTGAAGATATTTTTGTCATATAATATAGAAAAAACTGCCCATATTGATAAAAAATATATATAATTTTACTACACAAAATGAAATTTTTCTTTTTTAGAAAAATCATTTTATCAAATGAGGGATGATTTGAAATTAAGATCGTTGCATAACTCTCTCTCTCTCTCTCTGGAATCGGGCCAGATCAGGATCGGCCAGTGACTGATCCCGAGTTAGTCGGCCGATTTTTTTAAAAATGGTTGATCTTTTAAAGGCTATTTCCATAACATTCCAAAAACTTGATAGAGAATGAACAAAATAAATAAATAAAGAAAAAGGAGAAGAACAAAGCACATACAAGATGGTGTAGTGTTTCATTGAACATAAGGCAACCATAATTTTTACATGCACTTTAAAAAACAAAATATCCCATTTCCATAATTACAAATATAAATATATCAACTTAAAAAAAAAGATAGCTAAAAAATCGAGCGACATTATCATGCCCTTATCAAAAAGAAGAATCAATTTCATCAATAAATAATTTTATCAAATGAATAATTTTATTAAGCAAAATAGAAAAACACTTCCCATATTCATCAAAAAAATGTAATTTTATTAAAAAAATCATAATTCTATTAAAAAAAATTTATTAAGCAAAATAGAAAAATATTTCTCAATTTTATCAAAAAACATAATTTTCTTCAACAAAATATCTTTTTTAGAAAAATCGACATTTCAAAAACCCAAAAAATGAAGCAACATTTCGAGCAAGAAACGACCCTCAATGTTTGGATAATTGAAAAAATAAACATACATGCATTGTAAAGGCTTCGATCATCTTTCAAACGCACCCAATATCATCAAAAAATATTAGCTATTTTTTATTTAATTGAAAAAATTGCGGAAATTCGAGATCTATGAAATTTTCGTTTATGATGCAACGAAAAAATTGATATAAAAAAATTTACTCAATAATAAATAAACATAGTAATTTTATTTGAGCTATAAAGCCTCAATTATTGAAATACACAACTTAATTTGACAAAAAACAACCAATGACAAAAAATCCGTTTTTTAGGTAGAAGACAGGTTCTTGGAGCAGCAACCATTCGGGCTAAAATAAACCCTTTATTGTTTTGTTTTATGATCAAATTAAAGCTTGAATCTAGTAAATACTTCGAATAGCAATCAAACCCCTAAACTTTCTTGAAGAATCATTAGGTATTGAGGAGATTATTGAAAGAATGGCGGAAGTTTTCAAAAACCTAAAAAAACTGCCATTTCAATCCAAGAAACTCGTTTTTTTCAATGTTTAAATCCAAATTTATTGTTTTAGATTCATTATATAGTGATTTAAACCATTAAAACACGAAAAAAAACCAAAATATGGCCACAAACCGAATAAAAAATGGTGAAATTTGGATTCACAGTTTTCCTTCTACAAATAACGGTTTGAATTTGAAATAACGCTGTCATTTATAAGTTACCGTTATTTACCATAAAACGCTGTTATAACGACGAACCGGTCCGGTAAGCTGAAAACCGGCCGGTTTTTAGAAAATATCGCCGGTTCGACATCGAACCGGCCGGTTTTTGTACCAATTTTTTTTGAAGATGAGCGTCTATTGAGTAGTACCGCAAAACCGGCCTTAACCGGAATCAATACCTTGCCGATACTGATCTAACCGCCTTGCCGATACTGATCTAACCGGCCGGTTCCGGTTTGGACCGGCCGGTTTTACGAACAATGGCAGGACTTAATGGATAGCTTCCACTCTCTTTCCATCAGTGTCCATTATTTCATTGGACAGTGACGACCCACCCCAATGGCAAACTTCACTTTCCACCTCCGTCATTATTCCGATTGACTATGGTTTTGCATGGTCCATTGGATTATAATATACTTTAGCAAAGTTAAAATAAGATAGAGGAATCACAATAAGAATGGATAAAAAGTAGAAACAAACCTCTAATACAGGATCCTCCAAAGCAAGTTAGCCGACATTTGATGGAAGCTTCCTCCAATGGGGTCGGCCTCTCTGTAGCCATCCTCAAGTCCCAAACCTTTATGAACCCATCCGACGATGCAGATGCGATGATGTATGGAGCATCATCACCCTGGTCATATCTTTCCCCAAAAACAACAAGGCCTTTTAGACGAGTCGAATGTGCATTTTCAAAGGAAAATGCAACCTTCCCAGTCATTGGATCCCATGCTCTCACACTACAATCTTCTCCACCGGTAAATAGGAGGCCATTCTGTTATAAATGAGTCAAATAACCATATATTTGTAATAAACACACGCGTGCAAGCACACACACATATATGACAGGTCAAGAGCTGGTTTATGCCATATTTCAGTAATGAATGGCATAAATAGAAGAATTTTGAGTGAAAAAGGTAAACATATTTTTACAAAGTATTGACAATAAAACAGGATATCATAAATTTATTTTGCAAAAAGGGTGTATGTCTTTGATGTTAGCGTTATGACAATTCCTTTCTTAGAGGCTGTCTATCTATGCTGCATACATGTGAGAATTTCTGCACTTTATTTCTTATTTAGGGTTCATAAGAGTTTTCACTAATTGTAAATAAAGAATTTCTAAGTACCATATTTTATAATAAACTGCATGAAACATATAGAAAACATATACATAAACAAAAAGAAGGTAGTAAAAAAGAATCGAGCTGCTAAAAGATAGGTCATTTCCAATCAACTTGTCTAGAGCAAAAGGAATCAACATTGCAGAATCTTTACAGATTCTAAGAAAAAGAATATTTCTTAAAAAAAAAGCTCCCAAGAAAAAAGATGCCCACAGAATGTCCACTAAAGCAAGTCCAAATGCTCGATATATTCACTGGGGAAAAGAGAGGGATTTTGGAGGCAAGTGTGAGGGTCTTCTCTATTCACAGGTGCTTCATGGATTGGATGCAACAAATATTAGAAGGAAGAAAATTTATAGTAGGCATCAACCTTATACTACAGAAGTAAGGTGCATCTCGAAAAGCCATTGGAAAAGGTTGTTTTGATGCTATAAAACCCTTCAATTGATCATCTCAAACTCAAGATATACAAATATAAATAAAAATGATTTCAAGTCCTATAAAAAGTGCAACTTGGAACATATTATCTGGAACACCCATTTTCAAAATTTTCAAGTGATTTTAGATCTGCTTTATTTACACCATTTTTCGAGATTTAAATTTCATGACAAAGGGTAAAAATACATTTTCAGACCATTGTAAAAACTTTTGGCGCCAAAACTGCATCTTCTGACAAAGTTCAGAGTTGTGCCTTACTTTGATTGTTTAATGTTGACACACCTTATTGCAAACCACAACCACATTAGAAATGCTAGAGAAAGGCATCAATTGGTTGGGTGTAGGGAAAGTCCCAACATGTAGAGCCTAACATAGCTAGAGCAAGAAAAGATGTCCTAGAGTACAAAAGTTGGGTAGCAAATAATTAAAGGTGATGGTCAGCAACTCAGCGTACAGCTTTTTTCACTCTAGCAAGCTGAAGTGTCGAGCTCAGAACTTAATTAAGCAGGTAAATGAAATACTCTCACATGACAAAAAGATATTTGGAGAGCCATCCGTTCTTTCTTTGAGGTTATTCCTCTAGAGTGTACTCGAGAATGTTTATTACTTAACTGAATCCCCAAGCTGGCTAAGGATATTTGCACAAAGTTGCTCAGTAGCAATATCTCCAAAGAAGAGATCTTACAATTCATATAGTGTAGCTTGTGCTAGCTCAGATGAATCTTCCAAGAAGCTTTTATAGAATCACTGTGAGATAATTAAAGTTGACATCTAGTTTTTTGGTAGATTAAATTAAGGGGACTTCTTTGATGCGACAATTGCCTTGATGGAAGTGATCATTTCTATAGCAGCTCTCTCGACCCACACAGCTTTCATTCCCAATTCCACTTATGCAACTCCTATTCATGATTCAGACCTATCGGCCTTTGCTAACATTTCTAAGATCATCTCAAAATTCAAGAGTAAGCCCCAATAGGTTTTATCCCAAAATCCCTAAATAAGGAGCCTCTATCAGGAGAAATTCATCATGAGAAGTGCACCATAAGCTCTGAAATTATTATAAGCTTAAGGAAAGTATATAACCTAGCTAACAAAGGTAGATCAAGTTTTCCAAAAAAAAAACCAAAGGTAGATCAAGTTTTGGCTATTCTACCAAAGTAGAATAGCAATTCCATTTTGAGATAATCAAGGTTAAAAAATGCGGATGCGGCCGCCTAGGCCTTCAGAAACAAAGGCGGCCTAGATGACTCCTGTTTTTTCCAACTTAAGTTGCACTTCGAGACATTTATCAAACTGATTTACAATTGACGAAAGCAGTGCAATAAATTAATATAGCTACCCAAGACTGTTACATGCAAAAAGCTTTATCGACAAGTGGCATAAAAAGTCTAATCCTTCCATATATTAATTAAAATTAAATTAATACTATCTTTTTGGTTTACCAATAAATTAATATAGCTACTCAGGGTGGCATAAAATATCTAATCCTTCCATTAATTAATTAAAACTGAATTAATATTTTTTGGTTTACCAATAAATTAATATAGCTGCTCATGGTTACTATTAAAAAAATCTAACCCTTCCATCTATTAATTAATACCAGTTTTTGGTTTGGTATTAATTCAGCTAAATGAAGGTGCAGGTCAAGGCGGCGCCTAGTCGCCTGCATTTTACGCCGCCTAGGAAGGTGCCTAGATGGACCCTCCTAGAGCATGCCACATTGCCCACGACTAAGCAATTTGGAAAAAAAACTGCCTAGGCAGCAAGGGGCCAAATTTTCGTTCACTGGAGATAACCAATGTTTTGGCTTTAATAGAGAATGGATATGTTGATTTCAGGTCATTGAATCACTTCATTTCTCGATTTCTGGGAATGGGGCAGCTTAGGAGGTCGTCCAAACCCAGTAGCTATTCAAGACTATTGAGAATACACACTCCTATGCTATCCTCACTCCAGCAATGAAAATCTATTTACTTCTAAAATGTGGTTCAAAATATAAGCACCACACTATACGTTGGAAGGAGAAGGTCCTGCCATTTATTTAAGATTTCTATCCTTCCAGATACTTGATTGCTGGATTATGATGCATTATGCAGCGAGTTGATCAGTGCTCCTAAATCTAAGTGTTTCTCTCCTCTTTTCCTCAAGGTTTGCAAGGGTAATAGCAGAGTGATCCTAATCCTTCTTCATTATTACTTTGTAAGTAATGGTTTTTCTGTTAAATTCATTCAATGACAAGAGTCTCTCGATCTGTAACCTTGTAGAACATAGTATTGCATTTATCATGAGATCAATAAAAGATTTTTGGCATGGACTGGCCTGGACTAGCATGGACTTCTGGAAATTTGGAAAAATCAATATAGCCTCCAGTACAAAGAAATCATTCTAGTGAAGACTCGTTCAGACATCAGCAAACAACTTAAACAATACTATGCTTTGTTACGATGCAAATACAATGCGCTATTGTGATGCAAGGAGAAAATTAAACTGGAACAATAACAATAACAATAAAATAAACAATTGTTGAGAGAATAAACCCTCTCAGGGTCCGCAAGGGAATCCACCCCAAAAAACAAGGTCTACAAGATAATCCACCCCAAAAACAAAGTCTGCAAGGGAATCCACCTCAAAAAGATCTTATCACAGGATCAACTTTATTCAACTCTCATCCTCAGATCATTCTCTGATCTGTTTATAATGAGGGACCTCTTCCCGTTAAATACACTTCAAATAAAATAAATAAATAACCAAAAAAATCCATACTTCCCCTATCTTCTCTCTCTTAACCTCATGTGCCACCTCTCTCTCCCTATTTTTTCTCTCCCCCTATTTTCTCTCGCCTCCCTATTTCCTTAAATCCTCACGCACCAAAATTTCCCAATCTTTATCTTCCCCATAAATCATCTCTATCTAAATCTCCTATAAATCTCTAGGTAAATCTCCCAAATCTATCAAAATAGGAAACCTAAATCTCTTTGCCCAATATTCATATCCCCAATCCTACTAAAACGCACACCCCACCTTATTTATGCGCACTTTCTAAATTTTTATCTGCATCATATTGTTTGTGAGATGGGTCTTTTTGAAGAACTGATTTTGCCAATAAATTTAGCGAGCACTGGACATCAATGCTTGGTAGGCACTTTTTAATTCAGGATTAATGTTTTGAATCTAAACACAAATTCAAAGATCAAACATGGATCTCCTAGGTAGTGCAACACAACTTAGGGAAAGCTAGCTGTGTGGTTGATGAAGTGGACAAATGAGTAGAGTATGGAAAATAGAGTTTCGAACCTTGTCATCTCTGTCTCCAAAGAAATCCTTCCTTCTAGTGGATTGCTCAATAGAGATTGTCTAGATAGATTTCTAGTCAATCAGGATGCATGAAATTATTATTGGTTCCGTTTCACTATTATCTTGTAGGTTTAGTTTTACTGTTATAGATAGTCATTTTGTGTTGCTAAATTTAATACAGCTGCTTAACTAGCAAAACACGGGAGCTTAGTTTCTAGACCCACATTTCAGAAACTGTTCCCATCTGGGCAATTTAGACTGTTCATCAAAGAGGGAAAGCAGGCATAAAAATTGGTTCCAACCCACTCTCTCAAACGACCACCCACCACCAACACCACCACCCCCCTCCGCAACTGAATTACGGAGGAATAGTGGACAATTTCTAATGGCTACCTAAGATACCAAAAGTTGGGACTTGTGAGTAGGGTGTTAGGGAAGAATTAGACTTTTGGAGAGAGGGACAAGGACTTTGTAGATATGTCAGAAAGTGACGAGGTGTTTCAATTAAAATTATGGACAAAATACAAGTTTGTCACATAATAGTTATTGCTATGGGCTTCAACATGGGGTTATTGCCATGATTTTTTCTTTTTTTTGGAAAGTGATGTTCCTATCAAAAGTTGATGTTTACATCCTCTAGAGAATCAACAGTCATGAGACTTACTAGCCATAGACCCTTTAAATCAACCACTAAAAAAATGTCAATTCTTCATAATCCAAAACATTTCATTCATAATCATATTGATTTGACTGCCTCAATGTAAAATTAAACGTAAATTTGTATGCAATGGAACATTATAAGAAATAACAGGAAATGACAATTTAAAAGGTTGCTACTTTTTGTGTTGGAATATCAATTCAAAGTCATTAAAACAACTGAACTTTGCTTGGTTATTAGTGGTTTCATTGTGTGTAAGTACAAAAATTCTCTTCTTTTCTATCAGACCTCTCATCAACATGTACACTTCACCCTTCTCTATTAAAAAGAAAGAAAAAAAAATAAAGAAAGAGATCGAGAGACAATAACATAAGAGAGAGAGGGAAAAAAAAATGAGAAAGAAAGACCAAACCTCAGCAGGTGCAATGCAATTGACCCTCTTCGAGTTTTCCATCGACAAAAGCAACCTCGCATCCTCTGAATCATGGCTCGAAATCACCCTCTCAGTCACCACAAAGAAGGTCTTCCCATCCAACCCATACCTAATCAATGACGCCTCTTTCTGCAACTTACAACCGAAACTCCTCCTCCCCTTTATCAAATTCGTCATACACAACTGCAAATCCCTACCAATGGACAGTCCAACCCTACCAGTTGGGTGGATTGTTAGGTCATTTACACCTTTTTTGTGAGCTCGAATCGATTTCAAGTGAACCAGAGCTTCGACATCAAAAATGGAGATGGAACCCTGCTCTGAACCAGTGATAAGATGTACAGGGAAATTGACGGATGAATTTTTAGGAGTAAAGCCATAGAAAGCCAGGCAAGAGGCGGCTCCATTGTCATGGATTAGGGCTCCAATCTCTGCTCGTTGGTTTATGTCAAATACCCGAACTGTTTCATCTGAACCTGAGGAGGCAGCAATAGGGCCTGAAACACTCAGAGCTTTGATGGGAGAGAGGTGGGCATGATGAGAGAAGATGGGGGAGAGAAACGCTTGCTCAGTTTCGTTTTCATTGTGGAGTCTGAGCTTGAAGCCCCATACTACCTGCTCATAGGTGCCTGCAACTAGGTTCATGGCAGCTAGGTTCATAATGGGTTATAGAAGGAACTGCAAGCGAAGTAGAAAGTGATGTATTGAGGCAGGTGGGTTATAGAGAGAGCTGCTAATGTTGAAATGGCAAGGAGGAAAAGGAATTGGACTTAAACCATTGATGATTATAGCGAAGTGAGCAGGGAGGGACAGAGCAGTAGAGATCCTAGAGGGCCTAGAGGGAGAGAACCAAAATGAAGAAGAGCAGGGAGCAGAAAGGATCTCTAGAGGGCCTCGAGGAGAGAACCAAAATGAAGGACAAAGGAACCAGGAGCAGAGGGAGGCAAATAGCTATTATCTTTGAAAAAAAAACAAAAAACCAAATAGCTATTACCTTAAAAAATTTTGGTACTCGTGCTCTAGCGATTTCACCTTGAAGGAACGGGAAAATGACAATCTCCTCTTCCTTCAAATCTTTACCAGTACATATTAAGCTAAGCTCAATAAAAAAGCGAAAGCAAACCTACGAGGAAGTTAAACATACGAGGAGTTAAATGGCGAATTTTTCAAAACAACGACGTTTTTTGGAAACAGTTTTAAATGGTGACTTTTTGAAAAGGTCTGAAAAAATCGCGTAGTTTTCATAAAAACGTTTTAAAGGCATTTTTTTTATAATACGATTCAAATCAGTTCAAAAAATCATATATTTTTTACCTATAATTTTTTATAAAAGATTTTTTTTTTTTTTTACTTATTTTGTTTTGTCCATTGCAGCCATTACTACTTTCATACTTTTGGAAAAAAAAAATTATTACTTCAAAAAAAGCCTAAAATAGAAATTTTTTATCGCCACTGTATTCTTCAAAGCCACGGTTTTGCAGATTGAAGGTATGAATTTTTTTTTCCCTCTTTTTTAAACTTAAACAAATAGATGCAGATTTCAGATGTTATTGTGGAAAATAATTGTGTAAATGAAATACTATTTATAGCAAATCATTTTGTAAAGTAAATCATTATGTAAAGAAATCATATACATGCAGATTGATGTGATTATTTGTTATTGTTTTTTATGAAAATACTAGTTATGGCACAAATTAGAGCTCAAAACATAGTCTTTTACTGACGAATGAGAAGCAAAGAGTATGACTATAGGACCAAGTAATCAACATTTTGTTTTTGATTATGTGATAACAAAGATAAACAATATATTGATGAATGAGAAACAGAAAGTGTGACTACAGAACCAAGTAATCAATATTTTGTTTTTGATTATGTGACAACAAAAATAAACAATATAGTGTAATCATTTGTACATATAGGATTAGTTCCCCAACCCTAATCATTCAGCTATGCTTGTTGTTTCTCTCAAGAAAATGAAAAACCCTCCTTTTTTTTCTCTAAAAGTCAGTTAGGGCATATTCACAAATCAATATAGTTAGGGCTTTCTCTCAAACAACATCCCAAATCGAATCAGAGATAAAAACCCTCTTCAAACTATCCCAAATCAGCCCTCCATCTTCCTTTTCTCTCTCTAAAAATCAGTTAGGGCTTCTTCCATTAGGGTTTGTGAAGCCGATGCCCGCTTCCTTCTTTTCTTTTGACAAAAAGATATAACTTTATTAATAATCAACGAAGATTACAACAGCGTCGAAATATCATCAGCAACAACCAACTCAGAGAGAGAAACTCATTTTTTAGCTAATGAGTCTGCCATCATATTTGCCTCTCTGTAGACATGTTGGAAAGAAAGAGTTAACCGCGGCAGAATGTCAAAGATTTGAAGGCCCAATAATTTCAACTGCCAAAGGATACGTTGATCTTTGCAGCACCATTTGATTACATTAAGCGAATCTCCCTCTATCACAAAAGGAATAGAGGGAAATTTTGTCAAAATCAGATTCAAACCTTCCAAGACCCCTGCTAATTCTGCGTGATCCGCCGTGGTAGAACCACAAGGACCAACATAGAGAAGTAGCATAGACCCTGGCGAGTCACGGATAATTCCACTGAAACATACCCGACCCAGATTCTCCAAAGCACTCCCATCCAAATTCAACTTATAACTCCCCAGTTCCGGCGGCTTCCACCTATCGCAAGGACAAACTCTAGGTACGTCTAGTTTAAAAAGATTGGCCAAATTGAGCATAACATCCGTCTGGGTTATGCCTCTCCCTTCTCTGGTGATAAAGATCCACAACCACGCAATGAGTTTGATATTATTGATAATCTTACCAAAAGAACTAACCTCCCCATCAAAAGTTCTTCTATTCCTCTCAAGCCAAATTTCCCAAATTATTGCAGGTAAAATCTTCCACAGCTTACCCCCCACTTTAGGAAGAGACACATCCCATTGAACGATGAGATCCAAAACATTTTCTGGCAAAAGTAAATGCAATCCCAAAATCTGGAAACTCCACCACCAAATTCTGGAAACAAATTCACAATGTATAAAGTGATGAGGCCCTGTTTCACCATCCTCCTTGCACATCAAACAAATATTAGTGATAATTTTTTCCCATTTGATCAAATTATCCACTGTGAATATCTTATTCTGTGCAGCTAACCACAAGAAGATCTGCACTTTATGAGGAACCGACCACTTCCAAATCAGCCGCAACGCTAGAGACCTCCAACGAACTCTATCAAAGAAAAGTAGGTTATAAACATATTTGACTGAAAGTAAACCATCATTATCTAATTCCCAGATTAACTCATTGCTGAGATCCTTCAATAATGTGAGTAAGAAATGTGAAAGATAGCTATCAATGCAATCATAAGGTAGAGTAATATTCCAAGCCACTTTATCACCCCTTACTTTCACCAAATCAGCAACATAAGCTTGAGGAAAACATATCTTTTCAAAAAGTAATGGGTGAACATACTTAAGAGGAATAGAATCTAACCACTTATGATTCCAAAAGGAAATCGACATTCCTGAACCAGGTAGCCACCTCACATTTCTATCCACACTAACCCGCTTTAAGCCACTACTTTTTTTTTATTATTGGTACCATTGTAAAAATTACATTATTGAGAACAATTATTATTTTGGTCTCATAGGTCAGTTGAAATATGATAAACACAAGTAGTCGATTGTTCTTGTATATATATGGTGTTGAGCTTCGCTCTAGCTCAAATGGCAGCGTGGAGAATGTTGGTGGTGATTCAAGTGCATTTTCTACTCACCAACACACGAAGTTGGACGAGATAAAGGAACATGTAGCAAAGCGATTCTCCATAAACTCACGTGCAATATATTTTCCCAAGTAATAAGAAACGGCTTGTCACCATAATTAGTGACAATGATTTAGAAACAATACTACTTGCACATGAAAACTACAATGAGCTCGAAATATATGTCTTTGATGGATGTGAACAAAGGAGTGGTGCTTCTCTGATAAATATTCACACAAGGTATGTTTATCATTGGTTTTATGTTTATATCTATACATTATTAAGTATTTATATCTATACATTATTAAGTTAGTCTAATAGCCTTTTTGAAGAAAACTCTCTATATTACAATACCTAGATCGAATCAGGAGCTAAATAACGCAATTGATGGCCGAGCACCTTTTGGAGTCTGAAAAGTGGACTACTATTCTCACCCCCAATGTGGAAAAGAGATTGGCAGCAAACATAAAGGGCTCTCTTTCTGTAAGTGTTATAAGGGTTTCAAGTGAAGAATTTGAAATAATTGGAGACCACAGGAGTTGCTGTGTGAACATAATCACACAAGAGTGTGAGTGTCGGGCATGGCAGATCATGGGATTGTCAAGTAAGCATGCACCTAAAGGTCTATATGTGGCCAAAAGGGATTTGTATGAATACCGTGATGAGTACTTAACAGTTACAAAGTACTAAGAGACATATTCTAAACCAGTTAAACTTGTCTCACTATATGATATGTCATTGCATGGGGAGTCATTTTCAGATGAGCCAAATGTGCTACCACCATGCACAAAACACCCTTCTGGTCGTCCTAAGAAGAAACGCATGGAGTCACAAGAGGTGGAAGTGAGACCTATTCGTTGTGGCAGGTGTGATCAACCGGGACATAATAGGGTAAGTTGTAGGGCCTCTCTCCAATAACATGTTAGTAAATTTTTCCTTTGTTATCTTCATTTACAATAGATTTGCTTTGCAAAATGGCATTTAATCTTTACGTATCTAAAAGTATTTAAAAAACTATAGCCTCTTATTTATATGTTTTTACGCTCAATATTTTATTGTTAGTAAATATATTCTTTAAAGGGTTTTATTTATTCTCGCTTATGGATATCTCTTATTTGCATCTACATGTTTGGGTTTACTTGACCGGTCTTGCAGAATCATTTGCATCATCTATTGAGAAGTTAAATTAATTATATAACTGTGATCATGGGTTTAGAATCATATTGTACTGCCGTCAGCGTGGAGGCATCATAAATGCTTTTGTTTATCAATATTTTGAGCTTAAATTCTATGTAAACTATCAGTTTTGATTTGTTAAGAGGAATGCCTATATGTGATTGTTTGTTATAGCACTCGACTACTATCCAGATCGGTGCATTATAATGTCAAAGCACAATCTTTTTTGACAAAGAGAACCATCACATTCACAATTTTAAGTCATTCTTTCTCAACAAAACCAACTAAAACTTTTAGAGAGAGAATTGTAACTTTTAGAGAGAGAGATAGGGGACCTGAATGAGGTCGCTGAAGCTCATGCCTTTGCCCCTATAGGAACTAGCAATGGCGACAACCAATCTTCGACTTTTAGTGATTCTATTCCACATTCCCTTGAAATCCCCAACCTTGTCTCCATGCTCGACTCTCTCATCCCAACTGCCTCTGCCCATTGCCCTTGACTTGGCTCTCTCCCTCTCTTCTCTCAATCGATGACCTCCATACAAAATTCATTATTAAAAAGGAAATAGGTAGACAAAAAAAATTGATTTTTAGCAGGCGACGCTCCTTACTATAAATTTTTCAAAATCTGCTTCTCTCTCTCTCACACACACACACAAAATACACTCCTCTCTCTCACGCACACCCCATTTCTCTCTCTCCTTCTCTCTCTCTCACCCTCTCTCTCTCTCTCGCTCTCTCTCACACACACACACACATTTCATCACCCGCTTCTAATCTGTTGATCAACTCTACAAATTCAGGGGCATGTTGGATAAACTCTACAAATTTAGAGAAGGCTATGTGTGCTTTGACATCATAATAAATTTAGGGACGTGGTTTGAATATCATTGAATTCAATTCTGTGTTAATTTTGCCAAAAAAGAAGAAGAAGAATTCGATTGTGTTTAAATTGTGTGTACGCACATGTGTGCACGAGAGTGAGAGAGAGTTTACACAATATAAAAGGAAGTATAAAAATTCCACATAAATTTATGATAGTAGTTACATCAATCTTTTTAAAACAAGGATATCACAAATCTAAAATAGATTACAGATTAAGCTGAGAATCCAAATCTCTTTCAATGAGTTAGATAGCTATATAAGGGTTCATCAACCATTAACCAATCAAATCTAACTATATAGCTATATAAGGGTTTGAACATTCAGAAGAATACCAACTGCCTATCATCCATCTAATTTTAAGAAACAAAAGGAAGACCTCAAGCATGAGGGTCCATATAGACAAATTGATTAGGAATGGCATTGCAAAGAGGGTGTTGCTTACGACAAATGCAACATTTAGCCTCTCTCTCTGAAACACCTGCAACATTCCATTCAGACCCAATTTTAAGATGCATTAACTAATTCATGGAAAGACAAGATTAGCTTATACATAAGCCCCAAGTCTCAAACCTTCATATCTTCAAGTAGATGGTTCCTATGCATATAGTGACTACAATATAGATAACAAGTCTCAGCCAGTAATAACCAAAATCCCTCGACATATTTCACAACCATCTGTGAAGCATAACTCTCCTCTCTTTGGGAAGCATAACTCTCCTCTCTTTGAGGGTTTTCTTCTGAGAAAAATATTCAGTGATCAGGTTAAGTTGCAAAACTTTCATTTCAATTTCAAGCTCTTCTTCATGGTGATCCATCTGCATATGTTATCTCATTTACTCTGACATAGTTAGGTAACTTAGCAGGTTGTGTAGCACAACTAGCATTAGCCAGTCGTCCCATTACGCTCTCTTTCTCTCACTAAATCTAAGCCCCTCTCTCTCTAAATCCAACTCTCTCTCTGCTAGTAAAGATACCCACAATGCCTCTCTCTATACATCGTCATCTTCTTTGTTATTTCTCAATCTCTCTCTTCCCAACCCTTGAAGTACACTCTCTCCAACAAAAACACAAGGCAATGCATAAATTTCATCTTTCTCTCACTAATAATACAAACCCACGATTTGTACCTCTCTTACTGATAACAGCAAAAATTAAAATTTTAGTAAAAACCTATGAATGCATCTCTCTCTCTATCTCCAACAACAATAACAACAAAAAACCATGTAATGGGTTCTTTTCCCTCTTGTATTATTCACGAGTTCCTCTATCTTCTTGTTTGTCCAGTTTCACTCTCTACTTTTGCCGATGTTTCTCTCTCTAAAACTGCATATTGGTTTTTTCTCTCTAACCTCTGAAATTGAGTTTCCCTCTAACACTTAGGTGGGGTGTACCACCAAATTTAAGAAAGAAGCTTCTTGAACTTTGTGTAGAGTTAATGGCATATCTTTGACCATCAGATGGTTATTGTGATTTTTTTGTACTAAAGGCTATCATCATCAGAGTCTTATCCTAGTTATTTAGGGTTGACTATATATATCATATTCTGCCATTTTACTTTATCAAGGGTTATGCCATCAATATGACCATAAGTCCCCGTATCTTTTCTCACTACTTCTATTCATATCATTTTGAACCTTCCCCTTGCTCTTTTAGAGCGTCCACTTGGATTAAATGGCACCTCCTAACCGATGTTGTATTCGATCAACACATGGCCACCCCACCTAAGTGTACTTTCCCTAATCTTGTCACCTATTATAGCCACACCTAAGTTCCCACGATGATGCTCATTCCAAAATCTATCTTTTCTTGTCTTACCACTCATCCATCTCAACATTCGTATCTCTGTTTCACTCATCCTATGAGTATTTTGTTTATTGACCGTTCAACATTATGTCTCATAAAGAAAAGTTAGTCCCATGGTTGTCTTATAGAACTTCCCCTTCTGCTTCATTGGTATTGTGGTGATCACATAAAAGCAGTTGCACATCTCCACTTTGCCTACATGGCTCAAATTCTATGTGCGGCCTCTTCTTCAATCTCTCAATTTTTTTGGATTTTTGACCTAAGGTATCAAAATGACTCTCTTTTAGACATTTCTTGGCCATCAATTTTAACCAATTGGCTCAATGCATATTTTCACATCAATTGGGAGCTAATTGGTGTGAAAATATTCCCACAACTAACTACATAAGGGAATATTTTTACGTGATGATATTAACTAGGAAATCTTTTCACGTGAAACAAATATACCTCTAGTGGGTTTAAAAGTTTGTTGTTTTCTATGACTCTTTCTCTCTCCCTCCTCTCTCATATCAAACCATAATAGACATATGCATGTCTTTGGTCTGTCTTTGTAATCTCTCTCTCATTCATATTATATAAGGTATCATATCTAAGTTTAGTATGGTTTCGATAGGTTAATGGTCCTATGTTTTTCTAAATCAAAGAAAATCCTTGTCTTCACAAGATACTTTTTAGAGAGAGTTTATCTTGAATTTTTAAGAGAGAAAATATTCATAGATAGAGAGTTTTCATTTAATCTTGGAGAGAAGAAACATTCTAAACGAGAGAGAGAGAGAGAGAGAGAGAGAGAGAGAGAGAGAGAGGTGGGGGAGGGAGGGTTTACATAGATTTTTAGAGAAAGAAACATTCGCAGAAAAGAAAGTGAGAGTTTATGTTGATTTTGAGAGAGAGGGAACAAACAGACGAAGATAGTTTATGTTTGAGTTTGAGAGAGAGAGAGAGAATCCAATGAATACATTGAGGGAGAGAGCTTGGGTTAATTTTGAGAGAGAGAACACAATGTGAGCTTCAGTGTACGATTGATATTGAGACACAGAATGTAGAGAGACAGAGAGAGAGAGTGTGTGTGTTTACTTGAATGAAGTCTCTTTGACTTCCACCCATCACCTTATTTACTGGGTGATCGTTAAAAGAAATATCTTTTAAATCCAACATTCCAACAAGATGTCCCCTCTATCATATAGAAATATTCATTTTCTTACAAAACTATAACTAAGCTCTCTCTCTTTCTAAGCTAGAGTGAAAATATAGATCGCATTCTCGAGTTCTTGGAGGTGTAATTCATTGAGAAAATTTCAAAATCATGCTTCAAAAAGGTAATTATTTAAGGTACAAGTTGCATAATTTTCTTCTAGGCAAATTACATGCTTGATTATTTTTTTATTCTATTCCCACAAATAGGAGAACTAATATTTTGAAAAGAGAAATTTTAAAAATTACCTATGCGAGTCATATACATACTTTTGATTAATGAACCCGAAACGATATCAACAGTTAAAACTTTTGAATGATGCTCTAGAATCTAAAGGTTTTAAAATTAGTCAGACGAAGATAGAGTATATAGAGTATAAATTTAGTAATAATATGAATAGAGACAATGAAGTAGTTAAGATTGATGGCCAAAAAGTACAAAAAAAAGTACACGTTCGATATCTTGGGTCGATAATCCAAGAAAATAGAGATATTGAGGAATATGTCACACAGAATTAGAGTTGGGTAGGCGAAGTGGAGATGTGCAACTGGAATTTTATTTGATCACCGCATATCAATGAGGCTAAAGGGCAAGTTCTATAGGATAGCGGTGAGACCAGCTTTGCTCTATGGGGCAGAATATTGGGCAGACAAAAAACAATATACCCATAGTATGAGTGTAACAGAGATAAAGATGTTGAGATGCCTGAGTGGCAAGACAAAAAGGGATAGAATTTGCTATGAATTTATTCGAGAGAATTTACGCGTCGCACCAATTGGCGATAAAATAGGAGAGAATAGATTTAGGTGGGCTAGCCATGTCTGGCACCGACCAAGTAGAACACATGTTAAGAGGTACGAATTAGTTCAAGTAGAATGACAAAAAAGGGCAAGAGGAACTCCTAAAAGAACATAGTTGGAAGTAATTCGAAAAGATACAAGGACATATGGCCTCACTGAGGATATGACCTTTAATAAAGTAGAATGCAGAACCAGGATTTATGTAGCCAGCCCCAATTGATTCGAAAAAACTAAAATGATGATGATGATGACGACCCCATGCAAGACATATTATTTAACATTTTACATATTTGTAAATATTCCAAACTATGTCGTGGATTTTGATAGGTATTTTGAAATTGAATCAACCTATATGACTAAAATGTTAAATTGTTGATCCGTTACAGGTATTTTGACAAATTGGCCTTGCGAAAATATTGTGAATATTTTCAAAACATCGGAGATACATTGGCAATATCGTCAAGTTATTGGAAAGATACCATCAAAATTATGAGAACACAAAAATTATTCAAAAAATTGTTTAGAAAATCATGCCAGCAATATCCATCTATATGAGAAAGATTACCTTAGCTAATAGTTGGAATTTGTGATTTCTCTAAACTTGATCAAACTTCATTCCTTGTAAATAATATCATATTAGAAAAAATCAAGAATTGTCATGTAGGCAGAGGTGGAAAGGGTGATTGGTACTACAACGTGACGTCTACAGAGCTTCATAACATTTCAAAAGAATAATCATAGCATAAAATTTTCATGGGCGAGATGAAATTTTGAGGATAATCCTTACATTTTATTGGCTAGTGATAAAGTTGCATCCATTTGTTGCTTTTCCAAGAATCATTCCTTTGTCCAATCGTAAGTCCTTGATTATTCAATGGAACTCCTAAATATCTTTTTTGTCTCCCATTGACATTCAAGGTCTAGATGCCCAAGGAAAAATTTACAAGCAAAAGACAGACTACTAATTTGCTCTTCAAGTTGTCCTAAGAAGAAAATGAGTATTCCTTTGGTTTTTGTTTAAAGAAATTGAGAAAAAGAAATGAGCTAGGAATTTGTGAGTGCCATAAAAACCTTTGGGATAGAAAAAAATTGATAATTTCATATTTGTCTAAAAATTGAACTTAAAAAATGGGTTATATGATACATGTAAATATTTTTTGGTGAATTTTCATGGTTATTAAAAATAATAAAATAAAACAAATTTTCAATTTATAATGCAACGTAATCAAACACAAGCTCATCTTTAATAAGTTGTCATTTTTATCAAAATTCAATCGGGTAGCAAAGATTATTTATTTATGATAAAAATAGTAGTACCAAGACCAAGTTTTACCATAGGGCATTGAAAGATCAAATGTCAAGGCAGGATTTTTAAAAATCAGACCGAACTATTCGATTTTCTCGTTTCAACTCAGAACTGGAGGGTGACCTTAAATTGGAACTCAAACATGTTCACCCCCAGATCACATTAAGTCAATATATTAAGAATATTATTTTTTAGAATGATTTGGGTTCTTATTCCTGGTTTAATCTTTCTAGACTCATTCAATTTTAAAAAAACTTTGCTGAGTTGATCGAGCCGATTGATTAAAGGCTAGTAGTCATTTTCCTCAAATGGTCCCAAAGACCCACACAATCTACGGAGTTGCTTTTCTCGGTCTGCTCATTTTATCTACAAAGTAGTTTTTGAGCTTTCCCCCGAGTTATCGACCAAGTATCGTTGGCACTAGGAGGTCACAATGGACCTGGACCCGATTCGAGTTCTGAGGGGTCGACCTAATCTGAGTTCGGGTATAGGTCCAAAAATTAGACCCAACAGATCGGGTTCAAGTCCAAATCTTGAACACGAATACTATTCGGATCCAAGCTTGATAATATTTTTTGGGTCCCAATATATGAAATATATTTAAATATAATTAAATATATAAATATTTTATTTTTTAGGTTGGCCTGACCCCAACCAACCCATTGCCACCCTTAGTTGGAACAAAAATAGGTCTGGTAATAGAACCGGTTGGCTTTGGGTCACCAAAAACTTTACTGATTCACATCGCTATTATACCCAAATTGAAATGAGTTTGGTTTGTGGTTTCCTACATCAATTCGACCGCTTTGACTCAACACCGATACAACCCGGCATTCGGATTTCAAACCAAAATGTGGGGAGAGAGAAATGGGGGGAAACAGAGAAAGCAAGCCCCTCATCAAGAGCTGTTTTTTGTAATGCCCAAGGATGAGAGAGACACTAAGGCCATTTCATGGAATTGGAGAGATGTATTTTATACAGGGATTTTGGCTTTTAGAGCACGTATTATATACTTCCACCTGAGTATATGTACATCTACTCCCCCAGCTAAATGACTTTTTACAAATATACCAGATGATCATTGTTAAAAAAATTGAAATTTAACTTTTCTAGGACTTAGATCTCATCCTCTGAAAATTGGACGGTTTCTTTTTATTCTCGAGACTGTATATTTTTTTCAAGTGAGATGCAATTAAGATTTTTTTTTATTGAAGTTAATTTGTGGGTTAAAGAGATTACATCCCCAAAATTCAGAGTACCAAAATTTATCTTAAAAAGAATTTACTCCGAGGGGGTAACAGTATAATCTAGGAGAAATACAATATCTTTATATAGATGAAATTTTTCTTTGCATGTACAAAGAGATATATAAGGTAAGAGATTGAGAGACAAAGGGAATTCTTCCATAAATTTTGTAGAGAGAGAGACTGAGCCACCATGGTAGCACCCAGACACCATAGTCACCATTTGTGGTTGTCATTTTACCAACACAACCCCGCTAATGGCTTCAAAACTTTAACTCGTAAACGAATTGCAGAAAATGGGTAGGGACTTGCCTTCCCCACATTAATTACCCAAATTAGAGAGAGAGAATGAATGGGGGATAAGAAAGAAAAGCCATCCTATTGAGATATGAGATAGAAAATCCACCTATTCTAGATAGAGAAAGGGTTGAAGGAGATATTTTCACACTAAATGTGTGGTTTCTATAAGGCCGAAGCTCTAAACAATCACACACCTTTAAATAGTGTCAAAGATATTATTTTAGTATTGGAAATCTTCGTGACGGCGTCCAAATTTATTTTCATCTCTAATTATAAAATTTAAAGCTCACCACACAGTGGTCTCCATTCCCACCAATAACACCACCTGTCTAATACATTCAAAAAGCTAACTACTAATCTACATGAAAAATCAAATTTAAAGCTCACCACATTTGTGGTCTCCATTCCCACCACACACACACACACACACACACACACACACACACACACACACACACACACACACACACACACACACACACACACACACACACACACACACACACACACACATATATATATATATATATATATATATATATATATATATATATATATATATATATGGAAGATCTTAGGGTGAGCCCACTAGCTCACAGGAAAAAATGAGCCCAATGATCCAGATTGAATCTGGGCCGATCTAACCATTACGGATGTCTAGTAGTGTTTGAATTTTAATTTTTTTTTTCTATAAATCCAAATCACTTGAAATTTAGATAGTGTGTACATCAATAATATGTGAATCTTTGAAAAATATCAAAAAAATATTTTACATGAAATAAAACATTTTTATTTTTTATGAATTTTTTTTATATTTTTATTAGGTGCGGCTTGATGAGAAGAACATACACCTAAAATTTCAAGTTATTTGGATTTGTAAAAAAAAAAATTTAAATTCAAACACTACCTGACATTCGTATTTGTCAGATCGGCCCAGATTTAATCTGGGTCGTTAGGCTTATACTATTCCATGAGCTAATGGGTTCGCCCAAGCTTTTTCCTATATATATATATATATACACTCCAAATTATTGAAACTGATGCTTCTGAGCTTGGTTATGGTGGATCTTAAAACAAAGATTTCAACCAACTGAAAAAAAAAAATTTGTAAGATATACTTCTGAACTTTGGAATTCAGCACAAAAAAATTAATCAACTATTAAAAAGGAAATTCTTTCAATTGTAAATTGTGTTACAAAATTCAAAAGTAATGTTATAAATCAATAATTTCTTATAAGAATTGATTGCAAGGTTGCTAAAGACGTTTTAGAAAAAGATGTTAAAAATATAGCCTCTAAACAGATTTTCGCTAGATGGCAAGCGATTCTCTGTGCTTTTGATTTTAAAATTGAATACATTAAAGGAGAAGTAAATTCCCTGCCTAATTTTTTAACTCGTGAATTTCTGTAGATTTCAAATATATTCATCGTCCTCCAGGACACAAAGATCCAGAAAAAAGACTCCATTATAAGACCGTTCAATCAATTGTCCAACAGACGAATAGTTGATTCTTGGAGAGTTTGGGAACTACTAAAGCACAGAAGAAATGATTTTTCATCGTTTCTCGGAAATTTTGACAGAACCAATGTGGTCTTATATAAGAACCATCACCAAGACAAACTCGAGAATTACTATCCAATTCGTAGGAAAAGGAAAAGGTAGTAGGATATCATGTCATGTGATTCGAAGCACCAGAGTCAAGAAACCACTCAGAATTACAAAATTTAGCAGCTAAAAGAAGAAGACATTGACTTTCAAAGAGTGGTTTACCTGGTGGGAGAAAAATTACTCTTCATATTGAGAGACGATATAATCTGCTGCAGAACGTCAGATGGAATAGCTAGAGTGCTGATTTGAGATGCACTTTCATACTTTCCTTGATCTGCGACACTCGGAGAAAAATGGCTAACACTGCTCCAAGCAGCTGTAAGAATATGTATTCCCCTAAAAATAAGGAGGATTAGAATAAGGCTAAAAGCCCTAACCCAAAGCCAATGACACCTTATATTGAGAAGGTTATAATTCCTATTATGGTCAAAGAAAACAAACGTGCTCTGAAAGAGCCAAATGATATTGTTGAACTCTAACTTATAGATAATTTGCATTTGAAAACAGGATACAAAACCCGTGAATACTATGAGAAAATATTGACTGAAACTGAGTCAATAAGAATTGTCCATCATTATAGAAGTAGCAAAATCACTAGCTATTCTAAGTTCCAGATTTATAAAATCATAACCTATGAAGAATGGGGATTTGATCCCCTAAAATACAAATATTTGTCGAAAACCCTCAAAATAAAGGTTTACAATTATTATGACTCCATAAAAACTTGGGATGTAGTTCTGTTGTTCCAAATATTCAGCGGCCTCATAACTGGTTTTTGCAATTTTGTCTAAATACTAAAATAACTGAGTTTCCACAATAGTTCAAAAGGTGGATGCCATATTGGGGACCAACCCCAGATATCTACCCACCAAAACCAAAAGAGTCACATGAATTGTTTCAAGTCTCTAATAGAGGCATAAATAAGGTAGACATTTGTATGCATTTCACGGCCATATATGAGGTCCCCTGGATTTTTAGATGGGAATAGTCAGTAACCCCAAACAAAAATGAATGGGATTATATCCCTTATTTAGAACGAAGAATATTGATAAAATGGTGGGATTCTTTTGAGGATTCTTATCTATATCCTGAAAGAATAAATTTAGAAAGGCTAAAAGCAGTCAGTCTTGAAAGTCCATATCCTAATAAAATAAATGACTATTTTAAGCTTCTAAAAGAGCAAAACCTAGAATGGTCTTCAAAAGACATTAAATGACAATTGTTATTAGCTCTTAATGAAGAAGAGCCTGATGATATGTCTATTACTTCCTCAAAAGACAAGGAAGAAGATTATGCAAAAGAAAATGAGGATGATTCTTATGGTATCCTCACACCTCCTAATAATTAAGGATATATAATTGGGCCGGCCCGACTCCAACCTAATCCAGGACACAAGGCCCATCAATTGACGAAAGCACTTACGCCATCTGCTCAATTATTACCCGACAAAGAACACTTTGGCCACAGGAAGAGAATCTCCACTGTAGCAACTTTTCATGTAGCCACTTACCCCTTATCGGCCACCTGTCTATTGCCGACATCATTAAGTCTCATCTCCCATGTGAAGCCACATGAAGACCCCGCTGGAAGCATCTTTCCGGACCTCAAATCAAAATTTGAAGTCCATTATCCCTCTATATAAAGGGAAGAAAGCCTCATTCTAAGGCATCGAAGTTTAGAAATTTAGGATTGGCTTGAGTGTGTTTTCTCAGTGTTCTTCTATGTCTCAAGATTTTAAGATAAGAGTGGATTGTGAGGGTAAAGTTTCCTCTTGAGTGCTTGTAAGATACATGTGTGATTGCTACTGGGGAAATGTAATTGTAAACTTCCCAAAAGAGTGGAAGTTACTTGCTAGTTATTGCCAGTGTGAAATGTAAGTCAGTTTATTATGCAAATAAAATTTGTATTATGCTTTCGTACTTTAAGAATTTCTTATGTTGTCTGGTTTCTTGTTAATCTGTCTAGCTCTTTACTTATTTGATATTTGTGTATAATCATATTCTTATTAAGTATTATTTTAATCAAACACTAGGGATTAATACTTTAGGAATTAATACTTAGTGTAAATAATACACTGTCAATACTTTGTCTCAGTGGCTTTTGTAGTTTGATCTAGAATTTAAAATAGTAGTTTTGATTAAGTGGTATCAGAGCCAAGTTTACCTAGTTATCAAGTTATTAGGTTATTGTGTAAAGTTTGACCTAAATCTAAATAGGTAAGCTGTTAAAGTCGTAATTAACAATACGTCTTATCTTGTGAAACCTTAAGTCGTGGTCGAGCACGTACACAGAGGAAGTAAGTCGCTAGTGCATTTATCCCATTGACTGTGAATCACGAAATAGATAACTGTGTTATTGCCTCAATGGTCAGCTTGTTTAGAAGTAGATCTCAAACCTTAAACAATGAAGCAAGTTCTTCTAATTCTCATATTAGTACTATTCAGAATACAGAAGAGATAGTTATATCTAACATAGAAAAAAGCATACAAAATTAAAATATTCCTAAGGTCCCAATATACGAGATATATAGAAAATGATATTTTCAATTCAAAAGTCACTATGCAATAAAGACAGTTGAAAAAACTATATCTATTTTAGAATCACAAGATACCTTTTCTCTTTTAACTAAGGACAGATTAGAAGAACGTAAAAAGAACTGATATAATTACTTGCATGTAGGATTGGTTCAGATTGTTGTTAAACCTTTACTCGAACTGGACTTAATGATTATGTTCTTCGATACTTAAGAGATGTTAGCCATAGAAACTTTTCTGATTCCGTATTAGGAATTGTTGAATCTAGGCTTTGTGCATGCCCAATTTATTTTAATTACTATCCCAATTTCTCAATATCTTTAACTAATCCCAATATATTAAAAGTATTAAATTTAAACCTTAAAACTGAATGTTTTGACATGTAATTTGGTTCGCAAAATATTGTTATCAGCTATCGTATTTGTTTTAAGGTAATGAATACGATATGCCATGATGTCAAAAAAATGGACAAAACTAATGTTGAAAAATCAAACCTTATAGTTCTAAAGACTATAACTTGGGACCAAGTTAAATTGCCATCACAATGGAATTATATAATGAAACCCCATCTAGACCTGTGCAAAATGAAAGAAAGACCTATGTGATCTTTTATTGGGGAATACATTTTTTTTTTTTTTCTTTTTTTTTTTCACCCTTTCTTTTGGCAAAAGATCACTTCCAGGTGGTCTTTATTATAATAAGATAAATTTCAAAATAAAATCAAGATAACAATAAAACCAAGATCTTAACAACTTGATGTCATTGAAATAACTATGCACTATGCTTGAGAATAAAAGACAGGATTGCAAAAACAAAAAGGAAAAGTGCCGGAGATTACCTCAACCGGGCTTATTACACCCCACACCGAGTCACCAACATCCGATGGCTCGGGATTAACAGTCTAGCTTCAATCTCGAATTGAGAAAGCAAATTTTAGCCAAGCCACACCAATGGAACATAAACCCCTTTGAACACAAACTCAAACCCTAGGTGACTTCTCTTAGCAACCTAGTTGAGAGAGATGGATTATCTTTTTGCTAAACCCTTAAACCCTTAGGTTCTTTCACAATGTGAGAGATATGAGAGAAGAAATCCATAACCTATACCCTTAGGTTCTTTCACAACGTGATAGAGAAAGATCAAACATGAGAGAGAGGTGTGTGCCCCCTTTTTGGGATATGAGAGAGAAATATAGGAATTAGGTACAAGAGATAAAGTGTAGAGATTTTTGGGTAGAGACAATCCATTTTTATAGGCTTTGAATAATATTAGGGTTTCTTAGGGTTTTCTTTGGCTTGCCTCTTCTTGTGAGATTGAACATAGACCGTCTTGTGGGGTGAGAGATCTGAGCCATCCATTCCATAGATGGACCATCAACATTATAGAAGATGCATGAACCATTATCCCCCTTTCCTAAACCATTTTCCCATCAATAAATTTAAATAAAATAAATATCATGCATTCTATAAAATTGCACGAACCATGTCAGATATTCCATACGGATATGTCAAATAATATCAAGTAGATAAATACTATCAAATATAAATAAAATAAGATCCATATCAATTCAAATTGACCATATCTCTTTAAAACAAACTTGCTACAAAATAGATAAAGACATAGTCAATATATCCCTTCCAAGATTTGACCACATACCACAAATCAAACTAACATTATCTTAAAAGCAAGCAAGAGAATCCAAAGAGGGTGGGGTGTGCCACTCTTTTGTGGCACATGTGGACCCCCACCCACATGTCACATGGTGGGCCCATCTGCACTATGGGCCCCCATTAAAAAAAATATTATTTTAACAATTTAATATATATTTGAATTTTTTTATAACTTTGTAAGAACAATAATTATATTCTTATAAGTCCAAAAATCACAAATAAATATTGAGAGATTCATAAAAATTCAAATAATAAAACTAAAATCATTTCAATAATAAAATGAACACAATTAAATTAATATGATGGGAAAATGATCCATATGGTTTTACGAATCCAATCTGTAATAACGGGGTACTCCACCTTCAACTGTGGACTACTGACCACACTAGCTTTATCTTACCGACCTAGTGTTTTTCATGACCCACAGTCTAAGCAAGGGCTCATTAGCGGGTCACCAAAGTCAGATCGATGAATTAAGGGGTCGCAATCCCAATATGTGGATTACAGGTCTTCCCCTAGAGACGAGTCAAGGTCACCACGACTTGATGCTACCATAGCTCTATGGCGCATAAGGGTATCTATCGCACATGCTTCGCTTCACCCAAAGGTGAATATCTGGCCTTCCCGAACGATCTATCAATATACATGACGTGTGATGAAACATGAAACATGGATGAGGTTTTGGCCCATGTCTCAGTAGGTCACCATCACACACAAGGGTCACACAGTCCCTCGGCTCACTCATCCGGGCATGTTCTCCGACATCATCAAGGGCTAACCCATAAACCCTCATTGGTTTGTTTTTTATGCCCAGGTAACATGGGTTTTTCTCAACCGACTGGCCTAAATCGTTAAGCACATATCGGTATCAGCAAACCATCATTTGTTAAGTATGGTCCACGAGGGACTACACTCCTATTGAGTTTATGTTTCACTATATCATTTCATTTTACAAGTACTCATAAGGCTTTTAAAGGCCACGTAAACCCAACATCAGAATACTAATATCAACTCTATAGTTGAATTCCCTAATGGGGAAGTTCAAATACAATTTAACCATCAAAGGAGTGCTAGAATTCATATAGCTTCACATAGTCCTAGAATTCATGTTAGAAGCTCAACATCTTATATTCCTAATACGGAATATGAGCACCAACATATTGATGCTATTATATAAGAATTACAAAGGGTTGGTGGTATACAACAACGCATTTACAATGTGAAAACACCTAAGACAGAAAATTCTAGACCCATATCACCTGAACCAACCTTTTCTGATGTTGAATATGACCCACAAGTTAATGTAATTGAAATGCAGACATTTCAAATTAATTATGAAAAAATTGAAGCTGATTTCAATTCTGATCCTAATAAAGAAATGAGGGAATGTATCCTAAATAAAGGAACTCAAAGATCACGACAATCTATCAAAGGAAAATATATTGAAGAGATGGAAAATGCTGGAAGAAATATGTTCTTTTCTAGATGGTTTGGGGAAATTTTTGCCAAACAAAATAAATTAACTTTCCCATTTGAATATATAGAAAAGAGGTATGTCAAAAAATCTCCTAATATTTAAAACTATCATTGACCAAAATAATTATACAAATCTCTTTCTTAAATCGTTAGGAGAGCAAGCGGATAGGATAGAAGTTTGGTATCTAAAATAGATACATTTGAAGATAAAGCTTCATCGTCAAAAAATGTACTATCCTCTATCAAAACCACTGTGCCACTAATTTTTAAACCTTCACCAGAGTTGCCTAAAAATAGGTTCAGATTACAACTTGTAAGCTCTGAATTCCTCGATGAAATCATATTTAGATTAGAAAATCTAAAAGTTGATGAAAAGGGAAAAACTTTAGAAAAAATCCCTGAAACTTCTAATAACATGATTGAAGATATTACTAATCATTGTTCCAAACAGGACATTGATAAGTTGGAGCAAATATTTAAACAGTCACTTAATAGTCTAACTGCTGAAATTAATAAAGTAGGATGTGTTATTAAAACAAGACCAACAACTCCTACCAAAATTTACTATCCCAGACCTTCTCCTGTAGATATCCAACATGAAGAAGATATTCTTACAGGGTCTGCCATGTATGATGGCAAAGCAATCATTGATTAGAACCTGGAAGCCATTATTGAATCTCAAATCCTTACCCTGCTTAGACACATGATGATGTACGCCACAACAAATATAAACAATGGAAATCAAGACCCTAATGTAGCCAAAGCAATTATTGTGGGCTTTACCGGTCAATTAAGAGGATGGTGGGATAATTATCTCACAGAAGCAGAGAATAATTATACCCTGACTACTTGCATACTACAACAAGAGCAATACAACCTGACCAAATACAAATAATTCCGGTTACTGAAGATGAGTTCAAAACACTCTAATCTATACTATTGCCCTACATTTTATAGGCAACACTATCACCCTAACTCAAAGGCAGTCAGACTTATTGCAAAATCTAAGATGTCCTACCCTTTCTCATTATAAATGGCATAATGATACATTTACTTCTAGACTCCTTATAGTTGAAGACTGTAGAGCCAGTTACTAAAAAGGACAATTCATTGTTGGACTTCTTAGATTATTCGCTGAAAAAGTTAAAAATAAGCTAAAAGCAAAAAATAATGGTGAACTTAATTATGATCTTTATACTCTAGGAGAACTTTCTGTTGAGGCCTGTGCATCATGCTTAGAAATTTGCATTGATCTAAAACTCAAAAAACAATTAGAAAAACAAAATCTAACCAGAAGAAAAGAGTTATTGGACTTTTGTGAACAATTTGGCTTTGAATCCATAAAATCAAAACCGCATATGTCTCAATCTGATAAAAAAGGATCTTTTAAATCCTAGAAGAAGAAATCTAAAATATTTAAGAAAATTTTTTTAAAAAAGAATAATAAGCCGAAAAAAAAAGAAGAGGATAAAGAAAGATTTTCCATGCATAAAAGGAAGATTATCATATGTAGGAAGTGTGGTAAATTTGGCCATTATGCAAATAAGGGTAGAACAAAAAAGAAGATCAATAACTTAAATATTGATGAAGGCCTTAAAAAGCAACAATGTCAAGTCCTCCTGACCTCAGATGATGACTCGGAATCATTCTCAGAAGAATCTGTAAATATTATTGATGAATCTGACTCTTCTAGTGAAGAAGAAATGAGCAATAATACAGATTGCCAATGTGATTATTAAAATCAATTTGCCTTATGAATGAGTTAGAATTAAATAATTTAACCCATGAAGAAAATATTATTTTAAATATTATAGACAAAATAAAACATCATGTTGCTAAAAGAGAAGCCATACTCACTTATATGTCTAAGCTGAAAACTAATGAAGATTCTCTTGAACAAAAAGATCGTTATATTAAACCTACTTATGACTTTAAAAATATTATAAGTATGATAAAACGAAAGGAAAAATCAATAGGTACTTCCAAGAATACAACTGTGGAAGAATTAAAATATGAAATAAATAATATTAAACAAGACATAAAGCAGCTAAAGCTAAGAGTTAAACAACTGGAAACTCCTAATTTATCATAAGATAAAGAGCATATAGCTTCACTGGTTAATGAATTTAAAGACCCTAATATTCCTCTAACTTAGAATAATCATATTTCTAAGAAAGATTAGAAAGACTTAACGTATGTCAATTTAGTTAATAGGGTTATATCACAAAAATGGCATACTTATGTCACCATTGTGGTTAATAAAGAATTTAATTTTCAAATTATCACCTTAATAGACTCAGACGTTGATTTAAACTACATAAATGAATGCCTTGTTCCCTCTACATATTTTGATAAAACTACTCAAATATTTAATACTGTGGATGAAAAAAGAATGATTATTAATTATAAACTCTCAGATACAGCAATATGTAATAATGGCGCTTGTTTTATTCTACCATTTATTATGGTAAAAAGCTTATCACAAGCCGTAATACTAGGAACTCCTGTTTTGAACCTTATGTATCCAATTAAACTATTGGATCATATTGGCATAGAATCAGAAATTGATGGACATAAAGTAAAATTTGAATTTATTGATAAACATAAAATAAAAGAAATAAACCAAGTACAGAATCAAATGAAGAATAAAGAAAAAATCTTATTCTCCCTAAAAGAAGAAATAAATTATAAGATAATAAAAGAAAATTTCAAACCTCTACATATTCAAAAGGAAATTCAAACATTTCAGAATAAGCTTGAAAAAGAAGTTTGTGTTGAAATCCCTAATGCTTTTTGGAACAGAAAACAACACATGGTTGAATTGCCTTATGGACCAAATTTTGATGAAAGGGGTATTCCAACGAAGTCCAGGCCTATTCAAATGAATAGTAGATTATTGAAAATCTGCAAAAAAAGAAATACAAGATTTATTGGATAAAAATCTTATAAGAAAATTTTACTCCCCATGGAGTCCAGCAGTTTATGTAGAAAAAACTGCATAACTGGAAAGAAGAGTACCTAGACTGGTAATAAATTATAAACTGCTAAATAAAACATTAAGAAGGGTTCGTTGTCCAATTCCTAATAAAAGGAGTTTGCTTAATAGGCTCTTCAAAGCAACCATATTCTCAAAGTTTGATATGAAGGCGGGATATTGGCAAATTCAAATCACTGAAAAAGATAAGTATAAAACTGCTTTTACTGTACCATTCAGGAAATTTGTCAGCAAATTGCAAAACTCTATCAATTGGAGTTATAGTGCCATGGAATATATTGTGACCTAAGAAACGTAAATTAGTTTGGAAGAGCTTAATCTTTTTAGCTGAGACTACGAAACCATTTTGCATAATGATTTTATGGAAAATATCTTTCCAATGTTGATCTATAGATTCAGAGAATATAAGTACATCATCAATATAAACAAATGTAAATGTTGTATAAGGATTAAAAATTTCATTCATAATATTTTGAAATTCTGAAGGGGCATTTTTTAGTCTATATAGCATTACATTATATTATTAATGCCCGAATGGTACAGTAAAAGCAGTTTTATACTTATCTTTTTCAGCTATTTGCATTTACCAATATCTCGCCTTCATATCAAACTTTGAGAATATGGTTGCTTTGAAGAGCCTATTCAACAAATCCCTTTTATTAGGAATTGGACAACGAACCCTTCTTAATGTTTTATTTAGCAGTTTATAATTTATTACCAGTTTAGATACTCTTCTTTCTAGTTATGCAGTTTTTTCTACATAAACTGCTGGACAGCTCCATGGGAAGTACGATTTTCTTATGAGATTTTTGTCCAATAAATCTTGTATTTCCTTTTTGCAGATTTTCAATAATCTACTATTCATTTGAATATGCCTGGACTTTGTTGGAATACCCCTTTCATCAAAATTTGGTTCATAAGGCAATTCAACCATGTGTTGTTTTCTGTTCCAAAAAGCATTAAGGATTTCAACACAAACTTTTTTTTCAAGCGCATTCTAAAATGTTTGAATTTCCTTTTGAATACGGGAGATTTCAATTTTTCTTCTATTATCTTATAATTTATTTCGTCTTTTTGGGAGAAGAAAATTTTTTCTTTATTCTTTATTTGATTCTGTACTTGGTTTGTTTCTTTTATTTTACGTTTATCAATAAATTCAAATTTTACTTTATGACCATTAATTTCCGATTCTATGCCAGTATGATCCAATAGTTTTATTGGATACATAAGGTTCAAAAAAGGAGTCCCTAGTATTACGGCTTGTGATAAGCCTTTTACCATAATAAATGGCAGAATAAAACAGGCTCCATTATACATATTGCTCCATCAGAGAGTTTATAATTAATAATCATTTTTTTTCCATCAACAATATTAAGTATTGAGTAGTTTTGTGAATAAAGCCTTCTTTTTTGCAGTTTAAATCAGCGCCTGAGTCTATTAAGGCGATAGTTTGAAAATTAAATAGTTTGAAAATTAAATTTTTTATTAATCACAATAGTGAGATACGTATGCCATTTTTGTGATATAACCCTATCAACCAAATTGACATACGTTACGTCTTTCAGATCTTTCTCATAAATATGATTAGTCTAAGGTAGAGGAACATTAGGGTCTTCAAATTCATTAACCAATGGAGCTACAAGCTCTTTATCTTCTGATGTATTAGGAGTTTCTAATTGTTCAACTCTTAGCTTTAGCTACTTTATGTCTTGTTTAATATTATTTATTTCATATTTTATTTCCTCCACAGTTGTATTCTTGAAAGTACCTATTGATTTTTCCTATGGTTTTATCATACTTATAATAGTTTTAAAGTCATAAGTAGGTTCAATATAACGATATTTTTGTTCAAGAGAATCTTCATTAGTTTTCAGCTTAGACATATAAGTGAGCATGGCTTCTCTTTTAGCAACATGATCTTCTATTTTGTCTATAATATTTAAAATAATATTTTCTTCTTGGGTTAAATTATTTAATTCTAACCCATTCATAAGGAAAATTAATTTATAATAATCACATTGGCAATCTGTATTATTGCTCATTTCTTCTTCACTAGAAGAGTCAGATTCATCAATAATATTTACATATTCTTCTGATAAGATTTTGAGTCATCATCTGAGGTCATGAGGACTTGACATTGTTGCCTTTCAAGGCCTTCATCAATATTTAAGTTATTGATCTTCGTTTTTGTTCTACACTTATTTGCATAATGGCCAAATTTACGCACTTCCTACAAATGATAGTCTTCCTTTTATGCCTGGAAAAATTTTCTTTATCCTCTTCTTCTTTTTTTGGCTTATTATTCTTTTTTAAAAAAAAATTCTTAAATCTTTTAGATTTCTCCTTATAGGATTTAAAAGATCTTTTTTTTATCATATTGAGACATATGCGGTTTTGATTTTATGGATTCAAAGCTAAATTGTTCACAAATGTCCCCTAACTTTTTTCTTCTAGTTAGATTTTGTTTTTCTAATTGTTTTCTAAGTTTTAGATCAATGCAAATTTCTCAGCCTGATGCACAGACCTCAACATAAAGTTCTCTTAGAGTATAAAGATCATAATTAAGTTCACCATTATTTTTGGCTTTTAGCGTATTTTTAACTCTTTCAGCAAATAATCTAGGAAGTCCAGCACTAAATTTTCCTCTTTAGTAACTGGCTCTACAGTCTTCAACTGTAAGAAGTCTAGAAGTAAAGGTATCCTTCTACCATTTATGATGAGAAAGGGTAGAACATCTTAGATTTTGCAATAAGTCTGACTGCCTTTGAGTCAGGATGCTAGTGCTGCCTATAAAATGTAGGGCAATAGTATAGATTAGAGTGTTTACTCACTCATCTTCAGTAACCTCAATTGTTTGTATTTGGTCAAGTTTATTTCTCTTGTTATTAGTATACTGCTTTTTAGAAGTCTGGATATAATTTTTCTCTGCTTTTGTGAGATAATTATCCCACCATCCTCTTAATTGACCAGTAAAGCCCACAATAATTGCTTTGGCTACATTAGGGTCTTGATTTCTATTGTTTATATTTGTTGTGGCGTACATCACCATATGTCTAAGTAGGGTAAGGATTTGATATTCACTAAGGGTATCCAGGTTCCATTCAACGATTGCTTTGCCATCATACATGGCAGACCCCATAAGAATGTTTTCTTCATGTTTGATATCTACAGGAGAAGGTCTAGGATAGCACATTTTGGTAGGAGTTGTTGGTCTTGTTTTAATACCACATCCTACTTTATTAATTTGATCAGTCTGACTATTAAGTGATTGTTTAAATATTTGCTCCAACTTATCAATATCCTGTTCGGAACAATCATCAGTAATATTTTCAATCATGTTATTAGAAGTTTCAGGGATTTTTTCTACAGTTTTTCCCTTTTTATCAATTTTTAGATTTCCTAATCTAGATATGACTGCATCTAGGAATTCAGAGCTTACAGGTTGTAATCTGAACCTATTTTTAGGCAACTCTGGTGAAGGTTTAAAAACTAGTGGCGCAGTGGTTTTGATAGAGGATAGTACATTTTTCGACGATGAAGCTTTATCTTGAAATGTATCTCTTTTAGATACCAAATCTTCTATCCTATCCGTTTGCTCTTCTTAGGATATAAGATAGAGATTTGTACAATTATTTTAGACAATGATTGTTTTAAATCCTTCCATATTATGAGTATTAAGAGCTTTTTTGTAAGGGGCAGTTGTAGTCCCCATAACATCCATTATAATATCTTCAAGAGGATGCCTAGATTTTATTTCTCCTTTAGCAGTTTTATAAGAATAGTATTTGTGAATTTATTGTATTAACATTAGGAGATTTTCTGACATACGTCTTTTCTATATATTGAAATGGGAACGTTAATTTATTTTGCTTGACAAAAATATCTCCAAACCATCTAAAAAAGAATATACTTCCTCCAGTTTTTCCATAACTTCAATATATTTTCCTTTACTATATTATCGTGATCTTTGAGTTCTTTTATTTAGGAACCATTCCCTAATTTCTTTATTATTATCAGAATTGAAATCAGCTTCAATTTTTTCATAATTAATTTGAAATGTCTGGATTTCAATTACGTTAACTTGTGGGTCATATTGAACATCAGAAAAGGTTGGTTCAAGTGACATGGGTCTAGAATTTTTTGTCTTAGGTGTTTCCACATTGTAAATGGGTTGTTATATACCACCAACCTGTAATCCTTGTATAATAGCATCAATATGTTGGTGCTCATATTTTGAATTAGGAATATAAGATGTTGAGCTTCTAACAGGAATTCTAGGACTATGTGAAGCTATATGAATTCTAACACTCTTTTGGGGGTTAAATTGTATTTGAACTTTCCCATTAGGGAATTTAACTATAGAGTTGATATTAGTATTCTGCACAGGTCTAGATGGGGTTTCATTATGTAAATTCCATTGTGCTGGCAATTTAACTTGCTCCCAAGTTATTGTTTTTGGGACTATAAGGTTTGATTTTTTAACATTAGTTTGAAAATATATGGTTTGATCCCTTTTGCCCATTTTCTTGACATTAAGGCATATTGTATTCATTACCTTATAACAAATACGATAGCTTATAACAATATTTTGCGAATCAAATTCCATGTCAAAACCTTGAGTTTTAAGGTTTAAAGTTAATGCTTTTAATATATTGGGATTAGTTAAAGATACTGAGAAATTGGGATAGCAATTAAAATAATTGGGCATTCACAAAGGCTAGATTCAACAATTCCTAATAAGGAATCAGAAAAGTTTGTATGCCTAACATATCTTAAGCATAAAAGAACATAATCATTAAGTCCAGTTCGAGTTAAAGGTTTAACAGCAACCTAAACCAATCCTATATGCAAATAATTATATCATTTCTTCTTAAGTTTTTCTAATCTGTCCTTAGATAGAAGAGAAAAGGTATCTTGTGATTCTAAAATAGATATAGTTTTTTCAACTGTCTTTATTGCATAGTCACTTTTGAATTGAAAATATCATTTTCTATATATCTCGTATATTGGGACCTTAGGAATATTCCAATTTTGTATGTTTTTTTCTATGTTAGATATAACTATCTCTTCTATATTCTTAATACTATTAATATGAGAACTAGAAGAACTTGCTTCATTGTTTAAGGTTTGAGATCTACTCCTAAACAAGCTGACCATTGAGGCAATAACACAGTTATCTATTTCGTGGTTCACAGTCAATGGGATAAATGCACTAGCGACTTACTTCCTCTGTGTATGTGCTCGACCACGACTTAAGGTTTCACAGGATAAGACGTATTGTTAATTACGACTTTAACAGCTTACCTATTTAGGTTTAGGTCAAACTTTAAACAATAACTTAATAACTTGATAACTTGGTAAACTTGGCTCTGATACCACTTAATCAAAACTACTATTTTAAATTCTAGATCAAACTACAAAACCCACTGAGACAAAGTATTGACAGTGCATTAATTTACACTAAGTATTAGTCCCTAGTGTTTGATTAAAATAATGCTTAATAAGAATATGATTATACACAGATCGCAAATAAGTAAAGAACTAGACAGATTAAAAATAAACCAGACAACATAAGAAATTCTTAAAGTACGAAAGCATAATACAAATTTTGTTTGCATAATAAACTGACTTACATTTCACACTGGCAATAACTGGCAAATAACTTCCACTCTTCAGGAAAGTTTACAGGTACATTTCCCCAATAGCCATCACACATGTATCTTACAAGCACTCAAGAGGAAACTTTACACTCACAATCCACTCTTATCTTATAATCTTGAAACAAAGAAGAGCACTCTTAAGAGAAAACACACTCAAGCCAATCCTAAGTTTCTAAACTTCAATGCCTTAGAAAGTGGTTTTCTTCCCTTTATATAGAGGGATGACGGACTTTAAATTTTAATTTTGAGGTCCGGAAAGATGCTTCCAACTGGGCCTTCATGTGGCTTCAATGGGAGATGAGACATAAAGATGTCGGTAATAGACATGTAGCCGACAAGGGGTAAGTGGCTACAGGAAAAGTTGCTCCAGTTGAGATTCTCTTCCTATGGCTAAAGTGTTCTTTGTAGGGCAATAATTGAGCTGAAGTGCTTTCGTTAATTGATGGGCCTCGTGTCTTAAATCAGGTTGGAGTCGAGCTGGCCCAATTATATCTCCTTAATTATTAGGAGGTGTGATGATACCATAAGAATCATCCTCATTTTCTTGCTCATAATCTTCTTCCTTGTCTTTTAAGGAAGGAATAGATATATCATCAGGCTTCATTAAAAGCTAATAACAAATGTCATTTAATGTCTTTTGAAGACCATTATGAGTTTTGCTCTTTTAGAAGCTTAAAATAGTCATTTATTTTATTAGAATATGGACTCTCAAGACTGGCTGCTTTTAGCCTTTCTAAATTTATTTTTTCAGGATATAGATAAGAATCATCAAAAGAATCCCACCATTTTATCAATATTCTTCGTTCTAAATAAGGGATATAATCCCATTCATTTTGTTTGGGGTTACTGAAAATTCCCATCTAAGAATCCAGGGGACCTCATATAAGGCCGTGAAATGCATACAAATATCTACCTTATTTATCCATCTATTAGAGACTTGAAACAATTCATATGACTCTTTTGGTTTTGGTGGGTAGATATCCGGGGCATCCACGTTTTGAACCATTGTGGAAACTCAGTTATTTTAGTGTTTAGACGAAATTGCAAAAACCAGTTATGAGTCCGCTGAATATTTTGGAATAACATAACTACATTCCAAGATTTTATGTAGTCATAATAATTGTAAGCCTTTAGTTTGAGGATTTTAGACAGATCTTTGTATTTTAGGGGATCAAATCCCCATTCTTCATAGGTTATGATTTTATAAATCTGGAACTTAGAATAGCCAATGATTTTGCTACTTCTATAATGATGGACAATTCTTATTGACTCAGTTTCAGTCAATATTTTCTCATAGTATTCACAGGTTTTGTATCCTGTTTTTGGATGCAAATTATCTATAGGATAGAGTTTAGCAATATCATTTTGCTCTTTTAGAGCATGTTTGTTTTCTATGACCATATAGGAATTATAGCCTTCTCAATATAAGGTGTCATTGGCTTTGGCTTAGGGCTTTTAGCCTTATTTTGATCCTCCTTATTTTTAGGGGAATACATATTCTTACTACTGCTTGGAGCAGTGTTAGCCATTTTTCTCCAAGTATCCCTGCAGAAATTCATGGGTTAACAAATCATGCAGGGAATTTGTTTCTCGCTTGATGTATGTCAATTTTAAAATCAAAGGCAGAGAGAATCGCTTGCCATCTGGCAAAAATATATTTAGAGGCTATATTTTTAACATCTTTTTCTAAAACGCCTTTCGCAGATTTGCAATTAACTCTTATAAGAAATGCTTGATTCATAACTGTTGAAAATATGGCCTATTAAGGCTTAAATTCATGTAGTCTCTCATTCAATGGGAGCGATTGAGAGATTGAAATCTTGGCGTCTTGCGAAATTGAGCTCAGATTCTTTTACCCCGAGTACGCATGAGGCATCGAGAGTTCACGTGTTGATAAAACAATTTCTCAAGTAGGTGTGAGGGTCACCTCCTAGTCAGGATTTTATAGGTTAGCCTTATGTTTAACTGCAATAGGCCAGGGCTTGGAGAATCCAAATGAGAAAAATAAAACTCGAGTACTTATTGAGTATTCGACCTGTCAGGAATGGTCAAGACTTATAAGACATAAGTCCGTATCCTGACACGAGACCATTGTATGGCATGTGTATTTTCATTTCATATGGATATCCAATCTTCCAAATGCATTATCCGAGTTTGGAAGAGTCAGTGTACATGTGCTTTGAGAGGACCCATGTAATTGAGTTGGGTCATATCCCACAGGGGTATACCTGTAATCCATTGAGAGCCGAATGATCGAAAGTTTTGGCTCAACGGCTTTGATATGACCAATTATATGTCTATACTTTAGACTGTGGAATATTGATCTATTGGGTCGATCTGAGACTCGGCAGAACATCATTCGAGACTAGTCCAATGGAGTACTCCGATACCTATAGTTATTAGCCTGATATCTCACTATACCTTTTGTCTAATTTTATAATGATGAGAAAACCTAATAATTGTTCAAATAACTTTAAATATTTATTATGAATTTTAGAAAAAATTTTGGAATTTTATTTGTAAAAAAAATAAGGGTTTTCATATTGTTTGGCTCAAATTCCACTTTAATTCTGACCTAGTAGTATCATGTGACGTCCGAGTGGCCATAGGGCTGCCACATGGCAACCCATACCTCACTCTAGGATCACCGCCCAGCTGGGCACTGATCCCTAGGCGGGGGACTAGATTGATATTTGGTTACTTGTTTTATAAGGGGATGTATTTTGGTGTCTTGTTATATTTTATTATATAATGTTATAAATTAAGGCCCCCTTTTTATCACATGTCTTAATTAACTCACACATGGGTCATGCATGGCATGTATGAAGTTTAATTTATTTATTTACTTGATATTAAAGAGAAAATATTTGAGTTGAAAAATATCTTCACACACATGTATGAAGGGAACGTTTTCTTTAAATTGATAGTTTGAAATTTTAGATCTACAAAGTGATTGGCTTTGATAAAAAGGAATATCTCCACATATGTGAGCTTTGCTAATTATTTCTTTGCCTTTTAGCCTTTGTGGTTATCTACTCTAATACATTATTAAAAAAAACTAAGGGTATTTTTGTAAAACCATATTAGATACAATTGCAACAAATGCATGGGCCATTGACAAAATGGTAAAGTGGCATAACTTAGGGTTAGGGGGAGTGATAATAGTGTGAAATCACATCCTTTTATCCTAGTGGTTGGATGGGGATGGGTGGCTAGGTACGTTAGCCTTTCATGTGCCTTTGGATTAGTGCATCAAGGGTGTTGATTAAATCAAAAGTTACACCCATATTATAAAAGTATATCATGAGATCTCAAGCCCTAACTATCTCAACTCTTGAACTATTTTGGAAAATTGTTGCTCCCCTCATTCTTTTAAGGTTTTGTGAGAGAAAATTGAAGAGAGAGAGTTTTTAAAGTTCCATTAATGGTGATCTTCATGGTGGTTCTCATTTCTTACGCTTAAGTTCATAGTATGCATTTATCAAGGTAAACTCCATTGAATTTCCTTTTCTCATAAGAATATGTCGTTGGCATCTATAGTTGCTGGAGTTTTGAATTTAGAAAAGTTTTATTGATCTTAGAATCTCCATTTGATCATATTTTTCATCATGCTTATTCATAGCGTAGTCCTTCATGAGTTATAGCTTTTATGCATGAGAATTCATGATCATGCATAGTATCCATTAATTATTTTGCTTCAAACCCATCAAATAATTTAGTCTCAGAGTGTTACTCCATTTTCAAAACTTTTTCATTACGTTTTTACCTATGGGGGTTCATAATCTTTCCATACAATACGGTTTTAGTGGTCCGAGGGACCACCGTGTGTAGTTTAGTCATAACTCTCGTGTTCTTTATCTGATTCGATTAAAACATTTTGCATTCTATTTTAGATGATAATACCAATGTTTTGAGATCTTAAAAAATTATTTTAAGGTGTGTAATTTATTCCCATTTGGATTAGATACTCTTGTAAGATTTAACCACTTTTGTACAATCCGAAGGGACAAAATTAAGTCCCTATAGAGCCCGATTGTGTAGCCCCGGCACAAGGGGTTCGAAACGTGGCTTCTCTATTTTAATTTGGCATTCTAATTCCCTGTTTAGTTGATTTTATTCTTCATAATTTTGTTTAAATTAGTTGCATGATGTATTTAAGCTTTGGGACATAGTTTATGTAATTTGTGCTATGAAAATGTAATTCATAAGCTAGTCATGCTTTATTTGTAATTGCCCCATAAGGGGTTGGTATTTAAGTTTATTTACAGTGGTTATACAAGGATAGAAATGATTGTAATTATTATGTAAAAGGATTGTAACTTATTCACTTAGCTTAGTTTTTAGCAAGTGGCTTGTTGAAGGTGTCCATTTTGCCTTGTTTTTTTACTTGAAAATTTGCTCTAGTCTTTGTATCCACTTTCAAGAACATAACTTTTGAATTTTGTAGCACATTTTACGATTGAAAGTATTTCCTTTTTAATAGTTGAATAATTTTGTTGTGCTAAATTCCAAAGTCTAGAAATATTATCTTATCAATGTTTCTTTTCAGTTGGTTGAAATCTTTATTTTAAGATTCCACCATAACCAAGCTCAGAAGCTTCAGTTTCAATAATTTTGAAAGCTTTAAGATGAGCAATAACTAAGCAAGGTAATTATTTGGCTTTTGCCTTAATTTTTTTTACTGCAAGAGTATGCTCCTCCCCCAATCTGGAGGATTCTTTCGAAGGCGTTGAAAAAAGGGGCTTACAATCAGCCGCCAAATTTTTATAATAATCAGCAATATATATATATATATATCACAATGATTTCATGCAACTGTTGTATAGTAATATGATGCAACAACCTTAAAAAACTATCTTGTGGCTATTTGTTTAAACCAAAACTTGAAATATACACTATTTTCATTCTAATGAACAATCACAAAAAAAAAAAAAAAATATTGAAAGCACAACTTAAAAAAAAATACTTCTTCAGCCCAATTAACATAATCCGTTTATTTTGGTGAGATGCTTAGATTTACGCCTTAGAAGGATTTTTTCATTTCCAAGTTTTTTGGATGTCATTATTATCATTAGATGAACAATGTTAAAAAAAAAAATTTGATTTTGAGTTTATAAAGGCTATGATATTGAAATTCACAAAATGAATGGTCAGATTCGTTTTTGGAGGGGACTCATTTTGATCATATCTAGGGTTCAAATTGAACTTTTTTTTTTTAGGGGATTGATTATTGAGATAAAGGGAGTGTGTGTGCAAAATTTGGAGCCATACAAATACCACAAACATGGTTTCTAGAAGTGTCGTCGCATTATACTATGATACAACCGTTGCATTGGATTATTGCTCATATATATATATATATATATATATATATATATATATATATAAGTATTCCGAACGCCTATAGGCGAAAATGAACAGTGATTTCGCATGTGCTCGTTACCGTCCAAAACTCATTGCACGGTCACGATTGTCCGGTAGTGTTTTAATTTTCATTTATTTTATAAATTGGAATAATCTGAAATTTGGAGTGTGTGTACATCTTAGTGAGGCGCACCTAATAAAAATATGAATACAATATTTCATAAATATAAATTTGCTAAAATACCCCTATAAATTTTCAGGGGTATTTTGGTCAATTTATATTTTTCCAAATAATTGTTTTATATTTTATTAGATTCACCTATTTTTCATGAAGACACGCTCCAAATTTCATGCCATTCTCATTTTTACAAATAAAAATAAAAATTGAAACACTACCGGACAACTGTGATCGTGCAATGAATTTTGACCGGTGATGAGCATTGGCGAAATCACAATTCAGTTTCGCCTAGAGACGTTATGCAGTTTATATATATATATATATATATATATATATATATATATATATATATATAAACAATGATCCAATGCAACGATTGTACCATAGTATAATGAAACGACACTTTTAGAAAACCATGTTTGTGGTATTTGTATGACCTCAATTTTTGTACACACTCTCTCTTCATCTCAATAATCAATCCACCCAAAAACAAAGTTCAATTTGAATCCTACATATAGCCAAAATGAGTTCGCTCCAAAAACGAATCTAGACCATTTGTTTGGTGATTTTTAAGATCTTAGCCTTTATAAACTCAAACTATTTTTTTCTTTTTTAACATTGTTCATCTAATGATAATATAGTCATCCAAAAAAATCGGAGATGAGAAAATCCTTCTAAGATCTAAATCTATGTTAATTGGGATAAAAAAATACTTTCTAGGTTGTGTTTTGAATTTTTTCTTTTTTTGTGATTGTTCATTAGAATGAAAAGAGTGTATATTCCAAATTTTGGATCAAACAAATGACTATAAGATGATTTTGTAAGATTGTTGCATCATATTACTATACAACAATTGCATGAAATCATTGCTATATATATATATATATATAGGAAAAAGTTGGGATTAGCCCACTAGTTTATATGAACATATGAGCCCAATGACCCAGATTGAATCTGGGTCCATTTGACGGTCACAGATGTTCGATAGTGTTTGAATTTTATTTTTATTTTTATTTTTTAAAAAATTCAAATCACTTGAAATTTTAGACATCTGTTTATCAAAAATAGGGGAATCTTTGAAAAATATCAACAAAATATTTTACATTAAATAAATTGACCAAAATACCCCGAAAATGTTTGGGGGTATTTTGGTTGTTTTTCAAATAATTTTTTTTATATTTTTATTAGATGCGTCTTGATGAGAAGAACACAACTAAAATTTCAAGTGATTTGGATTTGTAGAAAAATAAATAAAATTCAAGAACTATCAAACATCTGTGATCGTCAGATCGGCCCAGATTCAATCTAGGCCGTTGGGCTCATATGTTCATATGAGCTAGTGGGCTAATCCCAGATTTTTTCATATATATATATATATATATATATATATATATATATATATTGATAATTTATAATTAATTATAAGTCTACTACCATCAACGGTGTTAAGTATTTGAGTAGTTTTATCAAAATATTTTGTGGGAACTAAACCTTCATTTATGTAGTTCAAATCAACTCCAGAATCAATCAATGCTAATGATTGGAAGCTGTATTCATTTTGTATTACTATTCTTACTAGAGTATACCATTTTTTAGTAATAACTTTATCTATTATATTTAAATGATTTTCTTGTATATTCTCTGTTTGAGAGATTCCAGATGACTCAGGTTTATCAATTCTATTTAACAAATTTTCAAATTCTAGTTCTTCATTAGATTCAGGTTCAGAGAAATCTGTTGCCATTTCAAGTATTCTAATTCTATTCTTTAACTGTTGTACTTCCGTTTTTACCTCATTAATTTCTTGTTTTAATTCCGCTAAAGTTGGTTCTCTTTGTTTAACTTCCCTTTTATTTATTCGTTTGAGAATTTCGGATAGGCTATATTCCTAGGGTTTTACTAATTGAGGTGATTTATTTTTAGCTTTTGCTACTTGTACATATTGGGTTATTGCTTCTCTTTTTTCTTTAGGATCAGATATTTTATCTATTAAATCAAGGATAAAATTTTCTTCTTTGGTAAGAGTATGGCAAAAATAGTCTTGCATTTGCTCGTCTGCATTTGAATCAGTTTCAGATTCAGAACTACTCCAAATTAAATGTTCATCTTCTATTTTTCCAATTAATGAACCATCATCGGATGTTGAAGACTCATCATCTGATTGGTTTTCTATTTGGATAATATTATATAATTGATCTTTTATTTCTTCGTTTAAACTTAAAGCATCAATTTTTCTTTTTACTCTACAATTACTCTTGTAATGTCCAACCCCGCCATACTTATAATAGACTGGTAGTCTCTTTGTTCCCTGTTTTCTTTTAGGGGCAAACTTTTTGATGAATTTATTCTTTTGTTTATGTTCATTCTTTTGATATTCCTTTCTCTGAGGCTTATTTTTTCTATGTCCAGAGGATTTTTTATATTCTTATACTATACCCAAATTGTTCACAAAAGTCTCCTAATTCTTTCTTTCCTGTCATTTTTTGTTTATCTAGTTGTCTTTTTAATTTTAGATCAGTGTATAAAGCTATTCCTTCTGCATATATATTTACAGATAATTCTCCTAACGTATATTGGGAATATGGGATTATATCGTTATTTTTATTTTTTTAATCTATTTTTGACCTTTTCAGCAAAAAGGTAAGGTAAGCCAGCTATGAATTTCTCTTTTCAATGGTCAGCACTACTGTCTTCTCTTAACAAAAGTCTGGAGAAGAACACGTCTTTATACCATTTATAGTGAGAAAGAGTAGGGCATCTTAGGTTAGACAGTAGATCCTCAGATCTAGCTTCTAGTAATGATGTGCTTCCTACAAAGTGAAGGGTTATGGTAAATATGAGTGTATTTACCACATCAATTTCACTATGGGGAACATCTTGATTATGTTCATTTTTAACAACCCGCTGTCGAGTAGCTGATAATATCTGATTTTTTTATATGTTCACTCATATGGAAGTCCCACCAACCTCGAAGCTATCCTGTAAAACCGCAGATTATTGCTTTTGCAACATCTTGGTCATGACTTCCAGAAACTTTGCATGCAGTAGCATACATAGTCATATGTCTCATTGTATCTAGGATCTGGTGATCAGACATCCCATCTATGTTTCACTTTACTATAGTTCTTCCTGAGTAGGATACGGTATGCGAGATTAGGTCTTCTTCGAATTGTATGTCTATAGGTGTTAGCCTAGTATGGTACATGCGCTGTAAAGAGGTAAGCCTCCATTTCTTTCCATAGTCTATTCTATTAATATTTAAATCTTCTTCTTTAAAGGCTTCCTCAATTTGTGATATGTCATTTAAATTTATTTGTTCTTGTTGGAGTACCATTGCTTCAAATTATAATACTATTCTTTTTCCTTCTGATTCTTTTATATTTTAACTGAGATAGTCTTTTTACTAATTCATCCCTTAAGTCTTTATTGTCTTCTCTGAGGGTAAATCTATCCTTGTTTATTGTAGGAGGGGGTTTAAACATTATTGCCTTTTTCTTCTCTTCAATCTGTTTTTATGGTTTATTTATAAGGTTTTCTATGCGGGTCATCTGTTTTCCTAAAGAGTGAAGATATAAATTAGTATATTTATTCTATTCTATTATATGTGGAAGTAGTTCAATTTTATGGGCATGTTCTCCTTGAATTAGTTTATATGGTGAAGCTCTTGATTCTAAGTGTGTTATGATAAGAACTGTTTCAGGAGGATGTATACTTTCTTCGCTTCCTCCCCCTGTTGTCTGTAAAGTCTGATATTGATTTTCAATAGTATTTATTTCAAATTCTGGTACAGGATATCCTTTTTGTTTAAGTGTTGCTTTTAACCATTCAAAATATCCAATATTCTGTTTGTATTCTTTTAGAAATTTATTATATCTTTTATGGCACATATCTATTAATTTTTTTGGGAAGGTTTCTAAATACCAATTTCTTATTTGTTCATTTTGTTTTGACAGGTAATCTTCTTTTAAATATTCTAAGTTTATTTTTTCTTTTTTGTGTAGGGTCAAAACTTGCAGGTCTAGATCAAACAAAGTAACCTCGTTAGTTGAAGGGATAGAATCTATTGGCTGGTATAAGGGTATATGAACATTACTAGTTGTTCTAGCTAATCCTTGTAATTTTGGTTCAGTATTTATTGATGAGGTGGAAAGCCTTGACAGAATAGGTACTCTTCTTGCTGGTTTGATTGTACTGTCATCCAGTATATTTAATCTAGTCCTTCGACTAGAATTGAAGTGTAGTTCAATGTCTCCATTTGGATGCTCAATTATTTGCTTGGGAGTTTTATTTACAGGTACTAAATATTGTTGATTTTCGTTTTGGATAGTCCAAGTTTTTGGCAAATTTATTTGGGACCAGTCTATTGACTTAGGAATTACTGTATTTGATTTTTCTATGTTTGTCTGGAAGATTACAGTCTGACCTTTTGTATCAATTTGTAATACGTTTGGGCTTAGTGTATTCATTACTTTATAGCAAATTCTATATATTAAAGCAATGTTTTGAGATCCTCGATTCATATCAAATCCCTAATCCCTAAGTTTTCAAATTAAGTGTAAGGACCTTAAGAAGGTTGGGATCACTCAAAGATACCAAAAAATGAGGAAAACAATTAAAGTAAACCGGACCACTACATAGGCTTGATTCCACTATTCCTAATAATGAATGTGTAAATTTATTGTGGCGACTATCTCGTAGGCATAGTAATATTGAATTATTTAGTCCTAGCCTTGTAAGAGGTTTAATTGCTACCTGTATTAATCGTATATGCAAATATTTAAAATTTTTATTTTTATGTGATTGAATTATTTTATTTGATAGTAATTGAAAACTTTCTTGGTCACTAGTAACGGATAAGCTTTGTTCAACTGTTTTAATAGCATAACCTACTTTTAGATCAAATGTTCCTTTTTTATATATATCAGTTATTGGTATTTTAAGAATATTTCAATTCTGTATCTGTTTTTCTATATTTTCAATTACTATTTCTTCGTTATTTTTAATTCTTAATGTGCTACTAGTTGGGGCTAAAGTCTTCTTGGATAGGTTCCTAATAAAATTTTCCATTTGGAGTTACAGATAATGACTCTAGGCAACCTCTTATGTCTCTGCAACCTCAACGGCTATTCCTGGCCTTAACGGTCAATTGGACTGGGCGCCAATGGTCTTAACTCTCGGACTAACTTCCTAAATGGATAAATTTTATTAAGTTTCTAAACCTTTAGATTTTAAGTCCAACTACTTAAAGCACTATGGCTCTGATACCAATGTAAACCAAGACCGATTTTAATCTGATGTTAATTCTTTAAGTAGTTGCAGTATTGAATATTAAATAGATTTTGAATATTTAAATCTATTTTCAACTCAATAATTTAATAAATCCTAAATATAATAAAACAAGTATTATCACAAATACAGAGAAGGGAGATATGTCTAAAATTATCCAACTGGTATATGTAATACCTTGAACTTTAATGCTAAAAATAAATTTCAATTGCATAGCATGCAATACTAATCAAATTTAATCAAAATTGCATAGCACACAATAACTAATCATTTATTCATAACAAGATTAGAAAATTACAAGACTTACTGAGAGCATATACAGAAACTATGAAATAGTTTCTAATTGTCAAGGCAGTAACTAGGTAGAGAACCGAAATTACAGTCGCGCATCTATCTTATGGTACATCATACCATTTGATACAGAAGCATAAAAGTACAAAATAGGTTACAAAAACAGTTACCCGAAATATCTATAGAGTTGAAAGAAGAGTATAACTTCCGGTAGCCTTAAAAGGAATAGTGTAGCAATAGGTATGAAGGAAGAGTTTTACATGGAAAGAAAATGAAGAGGGAAGATAAGGGCTGGAAGTGGAGGAAGTAGAGAGCTGGCTTCACTCGAGGATGATTTTCGATCTGCCTTCACTGAGGACTTCTTCCTCCTTTTATAGAGTCCAGAACTCAAAGGACTAACAAATATTTTGTATAAGTCTGTATCTTCAATAGTATCTTTTTTGGCTGGTGGTGATTTATTGTGGCCAGCTGGAGGTACGGATGGTATTAGTGGATGTACTGTGCTGTTAGTGGAGGCACTGTGGTGTCGGTGGAGGCACTGTGGTGTCGGTGGAGGCACTGCATCTGAGAGGGAATCGCCAGGTGGTGGTACGACATCTTCTAAATCGCCGACAGAGGGAATCTCTTTTTTCAAGTGGAAGAGACGTGGTTTTGGATTTTATAGGGCTTTCACCGAGTCTTTAATCTTTATTCGGGTTTTTGTGAAAATTCTCTAAGGTCGGGCCTTTGTAAAAACCCTTCATCGTCCATTTCAGCTTCGTCTTCATTTTGAGAAGAGAGTGTCATATTATATGCTTCTTCTTCAAACATTTGTAATAATTGTTTCTTTAACCCCTCCTTAGTTGCTTGCGGGTTCTGTTTTTTCATTTTATTGATGTATTCTGAGAAACTATTTAGGTTTTCATATTGGGCTTGCCCTGGTATTTTCTTCAATATTATTTTTTCTGGTTCTAGGGCTTTATTCTCAAATACATCCCACCATTTTATAAAGATCTTTTCTCCCAATCTTGGGATATATTCAAAATTATTGGTTGTATTCTCAACTATTCCATATTGCCACTTCATTATCCATGGTATTTCGTAAATAGCCATGAAATATAGGTGGTAGTCTATATTGGGGTCTTTTCCATTGTATTCAACAAATTTAACTTGAGATACTTGTAGGCTTTGAGGAAGAATTTGGGAATCTGATCCCCAGATTAAGAACCAATTTCTGAACCAATTAGGGAATGCCTCAAGGATAGGCATTTTAAACTGAATAAACCACGTGTGAGAACTATTATTATTTTGGAGAGAAAGTACTTTATGCCTGGCATCAGTGTATTTTGAGTATTTATAATATTTATTGTGAAATTCTTGAGCCTGTAACTTTTTTCCTCTGAAGGGATTTGAGCCCCATTCACTGTATGACAATATTTTTCTTATTTGTAGTTTTGAGTAGGCAATTATATTTGTATTCCGCTGGTAAAAATGTATCAGGGTGATTGAGCCTGTCTCAGGTAAGATAGCTTCATACCATTTACAGGTTTTATTCCCATTGGATGGGTTTAAGTTGTACATAAGATAAATGTTGGCAATTTTATTTGGGTCGGCTGCCCAATGGTCATCTTCTACAATGGTATCTATTAAGAAAGTGGTTTCTTCAAACTGGGATTATCCGGATGAAGATACTTTATTTGGGATTGGCGATTGGATAAATACTGAAGTCTGAGTCTGGGTCTGAGATTTACTGATTTGGCTAGAGTATTCTGGATAGGATGCAGGTGATAAAGGTGGATAACTCATTATTGGGGATCCTACAGGTGAGGATGGAACTATTTCCATCTTGGCTTTCCTTTGTTTTGGGGATTTATATTTGTATTCTTATTGACATTGATATTAAATTTTTGCTGTTGTTGCTGGCGTTCGTCCTCCGCTCTGCCCCTTGCAAAAATTCACGTGTGAGAAAATCAGGAAGGTGATTGGCAATACTAGGGAGATATTCAATAGTAAAATCAAAAGAGGAAAGAATGGGTTGCCAACAGGCAAAAATTTGTTTAGAAATCAGATTTTTGACATCTTTAAGCAAGACATCTTTGGCTGCTTTACAATCAGTTCGCACTAAAAATGTTGTATTGAGGATATCACTCTGGAATTTAGTAACACAGTGGACTATTGCTAATATTTCCTTTTTAATGGTGGACTAATTTTGTTGTGTACTATTCCATGCTTTGGATGTAAACCGAACTAGTTGTTTTTTATTATCAATTCTTTGTTTAAGTATTCCTCCTAATCAGAGTTCGGAGGCATCACATTCTATAATTTTATAAGCATTTGGATCAGCTAATACTAAGCAAGGTAATTCTTTTGCATTACCTTTGAGATGCTGTACTGCAAGAGTATGTTTATCCGTCCATTTCGGAGGGTTCTTTTTAATCCTTCATATAAAGGTTTAGCTATAATAGCTAAATCTTTAATGAAATTAGCAATATAGTTTAAGCATCCTAAAAACCTTTGTAGTTCTGTTTTATCAAGAGTAATATCAGGAAATTTGGTTACAAATTCTATTGCTCTATCTATTGGAACAATTGTTCCTTGAAATATACTATGTCTTAAGAATCTAATTTCAGTTTGGCATAAGCTCATTTTTCTAGCAGAAACAACCAAACCTGCATTTTTTACCGCATTCAAGAAAGCATTGAGATGCTTGAAGTGCTGCTGAATGTTTTCTGAAAAGATCAAGACATCATCTATATAAACAATTATAAATTTTGTATAAGGATTAAAAACATCATTCATAATCTGCTAAAACTCAGAAGGGGCATTTTTTAGCCCAAAAGGCATTACATTCCATTCATATTGACCAAATGGGACATTAAAAGTTGTTTTATATCTATTTTGTTCATTTATTTGAATTTACCAATATTCTGACTTTAAATCGAATTTTGAGAATATACATGCATTGAGTAATCTATCTAGTAAGTCTTTTTTATTGAGTATTGGGTACCTGATCCATTTTAAGACTTTATTGAGAGGTTTATAATTTATTACTAGTCTAGGTACTCCTCGTTCCTTTTTAGCAGCGTTTTCTACATAGAATGTTGCACAGCTCCAAGGTGATGTACTCTTTCTAATTAAACTCTTTTTTGCATATTTTTAGAAGTCTTGAGTTCATTTATATTGATCTTGCTTTTGTAGGGATTTTACTGTCAATAAACCCGTCTTCATATGGTAGGCTTACCATATGTTTTTTCCTATTCCAGAAGGCATCTGGTAATTCATTACAGATTTCTTGTTCTATTTGCCTTTTAATAGTCTCAATTTTTTCTTTAATTTCTGGAAGTAATAGACTATTTTCTATTTGCTTATATCTGACTTCAGTTTTTAAAAAGCATGAGAAATTTTCTTTATTTTTTATAGTATGTTTAATATTATTGATTTCTTTTACTTTTGGTTTTTCTATGAACTCAAACTTGACTTTGTGACCATCTAAATTTGCTTCTATTCTTGTATTATCTATTTTTAGGAGATAGAGCATATTTAAAAGTGGAGTTCCTAATATTACTGCTTGACTCAATCCTTTTACCATAATAAAAGGTATATCAAAACAATTACCATTGTTGCATACAGCTGCATTTGATAATTTGGAAATCCAGTGGGAAAAATAGGCCCCAACCCGATTTTTCCCACTGATCAAGCACAATGTATATAAATTAAAAAGTTTCTTACTTTTTTTATTATTACACCGACAATACCACTGATATTGTCCAATTACAAACAAATAACTCTTAAAACAAATAAATAAAAGAAAAAAAAACAGAGTTCTCGCTTACTACCACTATTAAATGCAATTCTTTAAATAAAAACATTAACTCATTGTTTTATGAGAAGAGAAGATCAAATCACAAATAAATATTTAAAGAAGTAAACTTGTCGAAAATTACTTCAACCGGGTTTAGTGCACCTCACACTGAGTTTCTTCTTTCCGATGGTACTCGGGATCTATGATAGGTCTCTTGATTCTCTTCATATAGCAAAACTCTCTCAATGGCATATAGATATTGATCTAAAACTAACTACTTAAGGCCTCAATGCCTTAGTCTTGCTCAAGCCCCTTTAACTTGATCTTTGGAGGGATGGGAGATACATCAAAGAAAGAGGGAGAGATATACTAGCAACGAATCCTCCCTTTTGTTACCCAAAAATCAAACTACCAAAAGCTAACCTTAGCTTGGGCGTGCCACCTATAAACGAGAAAGAGATGACTTGAGCGTGCCCTCTTTGGCTTGAGAGAGATTTTGGTTGGGATGTGCCCCCTTAGAAAAACTTGGGAGTGATCTTTAAGCCCTAAGTAGGGTGTACTACCTATAAAGAAATATTTGAGAGAGAGAGAGAGATAAACCTTTAGAGAGAGAAGATAAAATAGGTGTAGAGATTTTATGAGGTGGGAGAGCCATCTTTTTATAGATTTTCAATGCCTTGGGGTTTGCTCCAATTCGTAGGGTCAAATCTTGACCGTCGATCTAAGGACACTAGTGAAGTGAGAGATTTGAGTCATCCATCTAGTTGATCCACCATTAAGATTCAAAGAGATGAGCTAGAGCTTTATCATCATTTTCTTAGATCTATTCTCATCAAATCTTTAAAATAAAGAAAGTATATATCTTCCTTTCTATTTTAGTGTATCCTATATTTATTTATTGGATCAATCAATCTTGATTCAAAGATTTATTAAATATTTTAAATATTTAACTTTATTATGTACGTTGGTTATACCCAAAAGATAAGCCAACAAACAATGGATAACTATCATCTAATCTTGGAGAACAAGTTAGTCCCTATGGGTGAGGCGTGTTGCCACATGTGGCCCCACCCAATCCCACATTTTTTAAATTAGGCCCTATATTTATGGAGGCTCCAATATAATTTTAGAAAATATTTTATTTTGTATTTATAAATTTTAAATCTTATATTTTCCTTAAAACATTGGAAAATTAAAATTTTTTAATTTATAAACCCAATGACAAAAATAAAATATCAAAAGATTAACAAAAATTCAAATAAATATTTTAAAAATCATATATCATAAAATTAATTAAAACTAATTAATTTTGATAGGAATCAGATCCATTAGATCTAAGAATTTATCAATATACTGGAGCACTCCACCTTCAACTGCGGACCATAATCCACTTAGCTTTCCCAAACTGACCCATGACCTAGAGTCCACTGTAAAGGCTCATGATTGGACCACCAAAGTCAGCCAATAGGCTAAGGGATGCAATCACAATTTATGGATTTTAGGTTCTCTCTAAAGATCAAAAAATCATGGTCCTCCTTACCAAGATGCAACCATGACTCTATAGTGCATAGGGGCAATCTCTCGCACATATACACGCTTCACCCTCATTGGCGAATCTCACAATGGTTATCTATCTACATGTCCTGTGATGATATAACAATGAGGTTTTAGCCTTGTCTCTAAAGGCTATTCATCACACGTAAGGGCCACACTGTCCCTAAGCTCTCATCTGGGCATACTTTGATCTCATCAAGGGCTAACCTACTAAACTCTTCTCGGTAAATCCTTATCCTCGGGGATCTTAGGTTTTTCCAAACATGGCTGGCCTAACATGTCGAGCCTAGTCCGAGTATCGACAAATTGCATTTGTCTAGTATGGTCCACAAGAGGACCACACTCCCACTGAGTTTATGTTTTACTATATAAAATGCTCGTACAAGTTCTCATAAGGCTTTTAAATGCCACATAAACCCAACATTCCCCACCCCCTTCTCAAACTGCTGATATCCATTTCGGCAGACTTCGATAGTCAATCAGGTTGATTTGGATTAATACAGTGGATGGGTTAACCAGAATGCAATTCCAAGTGTTTTTGGCATGCATCAATCAAGAAGCAATTTCTTTTTTATTTGTTTTGGGTAAGCCAAGGTGCAGGGCGTTGACGGCACTGCAATTGAGATTTCCATGGTATAGGAACATTATTGCTTAAATCACCAAAATCACTTGAGTCGTTGAGAGAAAGAACATTCATTCTTTACTCACTAGCGTTATTCACACACACAGGCTCTTCCAAATCAGAGAGAGGAAATCAAATGAACCTTGAAAACTTAAGGGGCAAAGCTTGATCAAATCCCCTCCATGATTTGAAGTTAGGGACCTTCCTTGTTGGGTTTGTGTATGTGCATGCTAAGTATAAAGCCACAAGAAGTTGAAAGAAAGACCTATGTGATCTTTTGCCGAGGAAATACAATTTTTTTTTTTTAATAATAATAACCCATTATAGTTTTGGCAACAAGATCACTAAACCCCTTATAGTTTTGGCAACAAGATCACTTACATATGATCTTATTACAAACAATAGAAATTTCAAAATAAATAACACATCAATAAAATAAATCTCAACTACTTGATGTAATTCATACAACCTAATACTATGCTTAAGAATATAAAATAAAAGAACAAACAAATAAAAGAAAAGATGCCGGAGATTACTCAACCGGACTTTTTATACCACACACCGAGTCACCACATCCAATGGCATGGGATCTATGGTCTAGCTTCAATCACGAACAGGGATAGCTGATTTTGGCCAAACTAGGTAACCAACCCTTAAAATCTTTACTAAACCATAACCCCCTAAATTAACTTAGGCCCCCTTCTAATTTTTTCAACCCTTAAAATTAACTTAGGTCTAGAGAGGAAAGAGAGTACTACCTAAGGTTTTGGAGAGAGAAAATTAGAGAGAGAAATATGGAGGAGAGAGAGACAGGTTATGGGAGACAGAGAGCGGTTGTGTAGAGATTGGAGGAGAGCACTCATATTTATAGTAAGTATTTAGGTTTAGGATTTCTTAAGGTTTTCCCATAGTTTGCCTCTTTCATGAGATTGAATCTAGACTGTTGATCAATGTGACTTGTGGGGTGAGAGATCTAAGCCATCCATTCCATAGATGGGCCATCAATATTATGGAAGGTACTTGAACCATTATCCTCCTTTCTTTAAATCATTTTCCCACCAATATATTTAAATAAAATAAATGTCATGTATTCTATAAAATTGCATGTTCTATGTCACATATTCCATAAGGATATGACAAATATTATCAAGTAAATAAATACTACCAAATATAAATAAGATAAGGTCAAAATTTACTATCTATTCAAATTGACCATATCCCTTTAAAGCAAACTTGCTATAAAACAAATAAAGCCGTGGTCAATATTTCCCTTCCAACGTTGTTTTTTCTTGCATTTAGACCCCCAATCACAAAGTCAAAAAAATTGAGACTAATATCCTTCTCCTCTCTCACTCTCTCTACCCTCTCTCACTCTCTCTACCTACCTTCTTCCTCTTGCTCTCCCTACCCGCCCTCTCTATCTCTTTTTCTTCCTCTACCCACCCTCTCTCTCTCCTCTCTCTTTCCCTCACTCTCTAAAGAGAGATTTCGGGAGAACAATTTGGCAGGAACTCCAAGTCTTGTAACACATTGGTAGGAACCCCAAAATCCTTTCTCTCACCCACCACCACCAAAACCCCGAAATCCTTTTGCTTTTATAATGGATTTTACAATATGTAAGAAAGAGAATCAGAGAATGATAAAAAAAAAAAAAAAACAGAAAGAAAGAAAGAAAGGCAAAATAAAATTGGTAATTTCACTGCAATCTGAAGATCCCATCCATAGAATGCAAAATTGCAACTTGGACTTGCAAGCTATGGCTGCTAAATTGGGGATTTAGTTTTTGCAGGGGGCAAGGAATTCAAGTAAGTGGGTTGGGTGGAATGTAGAGGGCGCGTGAGAGGTTCTGTAGGTTCTTGTTGGGTTATGTTAGAGTGAGTCCTGGGGCACCATATGCATGAGAAAAAAAAAGGTAGAGATTATTTTTAGATAAAATCTAGTTTTGGAGGGAGTTCGTAGAGAGAGAGCGGGGTGTAGAGAGAGAAAGAGAGAGGGGACGGTTAGAGAGAAAAGAGAGTCCGGGGAGAGAGAAAAATAAGGAGAGAGAGTTCGGCTAGAGAGAAAAAACCATGAGTGGCGGATGGATGTAATACTAAAAGTATTAGAAGTAGGATGTCTAAAAAAATCATTTTAAGATGTATCTATAATTTTCTCTAATTTCTTAACAATCTTGAAATACTCTCTTTAATCAACTCCGCCTCATTCACACTACAAAAAGGCAGGCTACCTGAATATGTCCCCAACACATTAGCATTATGATCCCTCAAGAGGTCTCCAAACCCTGCAATCTGAGATAACTCTTTCACACTTCATCAAAATTTAATTTCACCCATCTTGCAGGTGGCGGGCTCCATAGGCTTGGTCTAATAGGCTTGGGTTTCTTAAAATAAGATAAAACATACAAGTCCATTCAATGATTGCATCCATGAATATAGGTGGTTAAGGATAAAGGCTCTCACTTAGTACGCATCCCTAGCCAGGTCTTAAAAGGTTCTTGTCATATGTTCCATAAATCAGCAGCCATGAGAGCCATAATAACTGAATTCCTTGCTTAGATAAAGGAGGTGAATACCATTGGGTAAAAAGATGACTCACCAAATAAGAGGAATAGAGGCATAACTGAGAGAGAAATGAAGTCTATATGGTTCTCGAAAAAGGATACATGAGGAATATATGATCATTTGTTTCTTCATCCTCCTTGCAAAAGATACAAACATTCACGATGAGGAATATATGATCATTTGTTTCTTCATCCTCCTTGCAAAAGATACAAACATTCACGATGATGACTCCTTTGTTTCTTGAGTGATCCACCATCAAGCACATGTTTCTGGCAGCTATCCAAAGGAAGGCCTTAACCCTTTTATGAAAATGTTCCAAAATATGGGGGCCCATAAAAGCCTTTGATATGTTTTTACTTGGCAGCGTGAATAGATGATATGCACTCATGTGAGCATATAACATTTTTGTTCGAGAGTGGCATGTCTATGTCACACTGATTGCAATGCACATATCTTAAATTTTGGAAGACTTAATTACTTTCAAATTTCAAGTGGATATGGTGTGCATTTGTTGGAGCATACATTGCTCCATCGGTCTCATGAACACTTCAATTATCTTTGTTTAATCTTCAAACGTCAACATTGCAAACATATAGGGTGTATATGGTCGTAATTTATTTATTTTTAAAGTTGGTTGCTAAATTGAGGTGGTTACATATCCAAAATAATGGGTCCGAAAAAAAGATAGGATTTTATTTGTGAAGGAAAAAGTTGATATAAGTGCGATGCTCTAAACAATCAAATTAGGGCGCATCTCAAAAAATTCACTAGAAGAGATTGTTTTGATGGTCAAATATCTTCAAATTGATCATCTCGACCTCAATATGGATGGACATGAGAAAAAAATGGATTTCAAGTTTTGGAAATAGTGCATCTTGTAATGAATTTTTTGACCGTCAATTTTCAAGATTTTCATAGATCTGCTCTATCTACACTATATTTTAAGCTTTAAATTTTATAATTATAACTAGAAATATATTTTAAGGTCATCACAAAGATTTTCAGCGTTGAAACCATATTTTTTGACATTATTTGAAGGTACGCTTTACTTTGATTGTTTAGAGCCTCGACCCCATACAAACCGCACTCTTATTTGAATGGATGATACGATCCCATGGGAGCATGTACTCTATTGGCTTGAGAGTGATCACCAGAATGTACATATCTTTATTTTTCGAAAACTTAAGGAAAAGTATATAGTGAGACCATTTATCTTTGGTACAAGATAGTCACGATTAATCTTGACCATTGTAATTGAAATTGGGTGGCTGCATTTATTGCATTGATCAAGCCCAAACTTTAAAAGAAATTTTATCGGACTTTATGACACATCCAAGGTATCAGATTTCACATTAGATGTTTACAAGAAGTTGTGACCTGTTTACATAAAAAGTAAATGAACTCATTATATACAATCCCAAAACTTAAACATTTCCAATTTCTAAGTCTGTATAGTATACACTTGTGGGAGAATGCCCGTGCTACGTAAGTTAAAAATACTACTTAGATTTAGATTTATTCAATTTGAAATCTTGAGCTCCACTTTGAGAATCACGGAATGAATATTTTCAAAAAATAAAAAAATGAAAATTGAGTTCCTAAAGACTTAGATTAGATTTGATAATTCAAAAATTAGACTGTTATTCTATAATCTAAGGACAATAATATTTTGGTGTTCATGAATTTGTTTTATTTTAATTTTGGATTTTGATAGCTAGGTTGAGGGGCCTAAATATCCAAAATCGTGGGATCCTAAAAAAAGCATGGTGTTACTTTTAACTGAGGGAGTGAATAGACAATATGCTCCAGTGGGAGCATATAATATTTTGACACTCTTAAAAGTCAAAGCTCTAACAAAATGGATTAACCGGCAGATATGGATTTGCATACGTAATATTGTAGTCAATATCTAGGTGTTATATACATCTATAAAAATAAACATATCGACGAGTACAATTTACATGAGGTTGCAGCTTTAGATATAATGCAAATATGTACGATCAAAACCTTGCTGGAAAAATGGAATTTTGATGTCAGATATCCTTATGATGACCTAAAAATATAGGGAATTTTTGATGTCAGATATCCGGACCTAAAAATGTATAGTGCGACTATAGAGCCGAGGCTCTAAACAATCAAAGTAAAGTGCTCCTTCAAGTAGCGTCGAGAAATGTAATTTAATCCTGAAAATATTTGTGATGGTGTTAAAATATTTTCATCACTAATTATAAAATTTAAAATTGAAAACATAATGTAGATCAAGCGGATCTATGAAAAGTTGAAAATTGACGGTTAAAAACTGCATTTATAAGATGCATTATTTCTAAAATTTGAAATCTATTTTTTTTTTTCTCATGTCCATGCATGTTGATGTCAAGATGATTAATTTGACGATAGTTGGGCATCAAAACAACCTCTTTTATTGAAGTTTTTAAGGTGGGATCTAATTTGATTGTTTAGAGCCTAGGATCTATATAAACCTTTTCCAAAAATATATAGGCAAGGTTTCTTTGAGTCTCTCGCCCCCCACCTATTTAAATGAGTCCTCTCTTAAAAATATATTTTAAAAATGGATTTTGGATCTAAAAGTCTAAAGATTAAATATCTACACCAGGATTACTACAAATCAGAAAAGAAAAAGTAAATTTCAAAAATAAAAATAACAAATTTTAATATAGTATTAACATCCTAGTTTTAAAGCTGGGTGGGGCCTGTTTGTTTACATCCATAGACAAGATGATATTGAGTGTGTCACAGGACGAAATTGAAGAAGTGCATCCCTTGACACACCAATGGCTTTTCTCAAATATGTTTTATACATGTGTTTTTGAAATTCAAAATTTAAAAAATGGTACACATACATGGATTAGTATATACTTAAAAATGTTTAGCTGGGATAACATGTCACAAGATACACCATTTTTCAGGGGTTGAAATCTATTTACAATCTATCATTATAAAGGTCAATATAATCAATTCCATGGCTTTCTAGTGCTCAAACTTCTTCATTTTTTGGGTGAATCAATGGGTACATTTGGCCCTACCCATTTATTAAGAAGCTAACAAATATATTGCGTGAGCAATCATACAAACTTTGGAAAAGAAACACTTGCAACATCAGATAAAATAAAAGCTGTTACAAAATATGGGGAATGAGCACGCCACACAGTTGTTTCATAAACAAAAATCACTTATTGGCCAAAGAGTTGGCGACCGTATTAACTTCTCTATAAGCATGATGGGTTATCCTTTGATGGTCAACAAAAGATACAAGCATAGACATACAATTAGCCAAAATTATGCTTGGTCTTTAAGGGGGCCTACTACGTTGATTCATAGAATCAACGGTAAATTTGAAGGCACTTTCAATGCCAAGAAGTACACAATTTAACTCCCTGGTTAGAAAAATACCTTTTCCAAGTGCAAAAAATTCATTTGTGTTATTTGAAATAAAACCCAACAGGGCTGTAAATGCTGCAATAAACCTCAAAATTTCACTTCTGGAGAGTACAACAACTTTTAAATATCAAAACAATTGTGTTCCATAAATCAAGTATTGTCATAATCGTCGCCTTAATGGATGGATCAACGAGACAGCCCTACTAGAGCATGAAACGTCCTTCATCCATTCAATGGACGGCAAGATCTAACGGACTATGATTTTATTTCGTAGTCAGCTCGACTGTAGTACCTTGTAGGATTAGCAACCCCTTATTTTCCTAGTCCACTCGAGCACCTCATCTTCTTCGTCTACACCTAAATGTGATGCCAACGTGGAACTACCACGATGACGTGGCACACGTCGAATAAAGGGATAGGCCCTCTGGGCCATAACGTGGGTAGTGGGGTGCTAGGGTTAGAGGCACAAAAGATAACAAACAAAGTTTGAATCTCATCAGTCCTCATATAATGGGCTAATTCCACATATGTCCCTGAAATATTTAAAAAAACAATCTAAAGGTTAGTAATAATTAAAGATTGACACCTGAAAAAAGGCGCTTATTTGTGTAATGAGATAAGGATTTTTATATACTTATAGCACAATTTTCAGTCATGGAATAACATGGGCTACTTGTTTCTCCTCAAGCTGATGTTAATGGTTCACTATGTCCACAACAGATGAATGATATTATTTGTAGCATACAAAAATTATTTTATCATGGTGTGTTTTTTCTCATAAAATAGAAGAAAAATACAGGATTGCACTATAGTTTACAAATATTTGCCACTCATCACCTCAAAACCTAGTCATCATGTTGTAGTTTCCATTCTCACCACTAATACCACCCTCATTAATACCTTAGAAAATGCTAATTCTTAATCTATTTGAAAAAAATGAGTAGGGTCTGTTTTGCCCATTGGTTAAGATTTGACATATCCAATACATCATTCTAAGTTCAAATCCTAGCTTATGTCTATTATATAAGGAAACATATACAATAAGCTTATTTGCTTTTGGAATAAGGATATCACAATAGTAGGCATGAAATTTAGTGGTTGAAAATATACCATAATTAGACATAAAGTCCTAGATTAAGGATATCACAATTGTAAGCATGAAATTGTCGAGAATGTACCATAATTAGACATAAAGTCCTGGAATAAGGATATCACAATTGTAGGCATGAAATTTAGTGGTCGAGAATGTATTATAGTTAGACTTAAAGTCCAAAACAAAATTTTTCAAATGTTGTGATGTACTTCAATATGTCAAATTTCACATCCAATAGCTAAGAACAATTGTGACATTATTGTACCTAAAATGAATGGTCATATAGTATACAATCCCATTTTATAAAATATAAATGTTTATGACCCCAATTTCTTGTTTGCGCAATCTTTAGAAGAACTACTCCTTGGCGACAAAAGATGGTCCATATAATTTTAATTTAATGTACATAAACGAGACGTATCATATTTGCGATGGAAATTAAGTCAAAAGAAATGATTGAGAAATTATATGTCATCATCATCATCATACCCTTTTTTCAATTAATTAGAGTCGGCTGCACGAATCCTGCTTTGTCATTCTACTCTATTTAAAGCTACACCCTCAGTGAGGCCATAAATTCCCATATTTTTTCGAATTACTTTCAACCATATCTTTTTGGGCTTACCTCTTAAAACAATCTTACACCTCCTTTTCAATCATTCCATTTGAACAAGCTCATACTTACTAACATGTGCTGTAGGTCGACACCACCAGTGTGTTGCTTATGGGGAACGCCTTAACAAGTTTCAAGATTTATGATGAATTTTGATAAAATTTTATATTCGCTGTTTACCTAATACGACCCAGCTTTTTTACCCAACCGACCCCTTTTACCCAGCCCAGCCCAGCCCTTTTACCCGGGCATAAAACATGTCAAGGGAAATTACATATCAATTTTACTTAAAATTTCACAAAAATGAGTACTTAAGAAGTTGAGAATAGCCCCATTTTCCATTGTGGTCACATAATACAAAGTGAAAATGGGGTTAAAAGGGCGTCCATGAGACTGATCAATTTGTATGGGTAGCTCAAATTATCGCCACCCGCCAAAACCCAAAAGGAAAAAAATCGAAAAGAAAAAAAAAAGACAAAAATATATAAATTTTTTTTATGGAGCCTTCCCTTCCCTCCACATCTATCCGAACTTAATTCCCTCCTTTCTTCCCTCGTTTTCTGCTCTCCCTTCACCCTTTCCTAACCCCGTCCTTCCTCCCCCTCACTCAGATCCCATTTCCCTCCCTTTCTCTCTCTAAAAACCCCATCTTTCTCTCTCTCAAAACCCTACATTTTCTCTCTCTAAAAACCCACTTCTATCACACCCTCGCTCCCCAGCTCTCCTCCTTTTCCCTGGTTCAATGACTCCAATCCTGGGCAAGGAGTGAACAAGATCGGTCTAGAGAGTGAAACAGTGAGTTTTGAGAGCAAGAGGCTTTAGTGAGAGGGTGGTTAGAAAGAGGTTAGAGGGAGAAACAGGGTAGAGTGGGGGTCATAGAGGGAGAGGGGGAGAGAGTTTAGGCACAGCGGTTAGAGAGAGAGAGAGAGAGAGAGAGAGAGAGAGAGAGAGAGAGAGAGAGAGAGAGAGAGAGAGAGAGAGAGAGAGAGAGAGAGTGATGTTATGTCGGGGGGCAGGGGTTTGAACCGCGTGCACCAGCCACCGGGCCCTGTAATCCATCAACCACTGAGAAGACACCTTCCCTTCTCTTCTTCGAAGCCTTCATTTGCGAATCCTGGTGATTATCATCAATTCTCAGAGGCTGGAAAGAGAGAGGAGTCTGATGCCCTTGTTGTCACTTCTCCTGTGAGTTATGATTACCATTGTTTACATAATCTATCATCTCTTTTGTATTTTCATTGTTTTGATCGTCGCTGTGATCGTGTTTTAGGTGTTATGGTTCTTGATAATTGAGTTTTGGTGATGTGGTGTTTTTTGTTGATGTGGTTTGTTTTGTTTTTTAGTACTTTGTTATCCTTTTTTGGGTTGGCTTTTGATTTTGATTTGATATGCTGTTTTGATGAGACGTTTGGGAATTAGTTTGATGGGAGATGGGGCTTTGTGAAGATAGAAATGATCCTTTGATGGGAACTGATTCCAAAGTTTTGCAGATTTGGGTTGTTGGGTTTTCAAAGAGAGAGACAGAAAGAACCATTAAATTGCTGGGTCTTTTAGGGAATTTGGTTTGGTATTGCGATTATTGAGATGGATTTGTTTGGTTAGCAAGCAGAAAGAAATAAATTTGGTCATTGATTGATGAGGAATTTGTCAATGTTTTGTTGAATTTGGGTTGTGGTTCTTTGATTGGTTTCCTTCATTTTCTTTTCTTTTTGCTCACTGTGAGTAAAATTTTTGTTGGCGTTTCCTGTTTCTCTTCTCTTAGTTATGTTGCGTTAGGTGTTGTTTTTTAAATTCTTAGATTTCTCAAGTTTATTAGTAAGATGCAATGTGGTATGAAGCTGGATTATTGGGTCTTATTAGTTATGCTTAATAAACAAAGTTTGTGTTTGCGCAACAATTTGGCCATAGCAAAGAAGTGTTTCTTATGATCGATTGAGTTGTCAAAATTTTAATTGACAATGTGTTTGCGCAAAAATTTGGCCATAGCAAAGAAGTGTTTCTGGTGTCCGATTGAGTTGTCAAGATTTTAATTAACAAGCAAGCTGGCTGTTGGTTACATCTCTCTCTCTAGACACACACATGCATCTGTTTATGCTTACTTAATATAATTTTTGCTTGTATTTCTAATATAATTTATGCATCTGATTTCTCTACACACAGACATAATCTGTGGCTTATGCTTATTTCATACTGCTCATGCAACTGGCTTCTCTCTTTTCACTGAAGGCTTAAACTGGTAGCTAGGTTTATCGCCATTTATTTGGTTGTATTTAGTGAGTCTTGTGGTAAATCCAAGGGGGAGAGCAGCATGCTTTTTTATAAGGTATGGAAATAGAGAGGGACATTAAGAAAATTTTGTTGGCAGAGAGAGAGAGAGAGAGAGAGAGAGAGAGAGAGAGAGAGAGAGAGAGAGAGAGAGAAGAAGGTTGATAATTGTTATCCAAGGTTCATTGATATGAGAATATCTATGGTTAGTGAGCTTCCGCTTTAATTTTAATGTTTTGATGGTGTTTCCTATTTAGGCATTGCCTCTTCTAGTTCCCGATGTTGTGGATGCTTCTTAGACACTCACAATGAAGAGGATGGATGTAATATATTTTGTAATGTTTCTTTTTCGCTTTGTAAGTAGGTGTGGGGTGTTAGGTGCGAGATAAATTGGTATAGAATTTCCGATAGCATACGTTCATTTCTTTCTTGAGGAAAACCTTATTACTTATACAAAAGGCACACATTTCCTTAACCAATGAAATTTTGTATTGTTTTTGATTGTTTGAACATGGCAGACTGGTCGTTTTGGTGGTAGTGTGTTTGTAACTTGTAATATCATTATCTATGTGCACCTCCCTAGGACCTTTCATCATGTAAATCTTACTTTATTGCCATTTTTCCTGCTTTCTTTTGCAGTTGGCTGGTGGTTGTTAGGCACTAGCATCATATGCATGTCTTAGTTTAGCCTTTAGCAAATAAATTTGCATATGTTCATTGTGTCTCCATTTCTTTTGTTTCTTTTATGGTTTTCTGGATTCAAGAATACAAATTTCATATTTAGGAATTGTTGAGGCGCTGAGTTATGCACCAAAAAGAAAAATCCACAATCATTTAGAAAAATGTGATTTTTTGTCTTTACCTTCTCAATTTAAACTATCTGGGTGCTTATCCTGTGCTAGTCATCCAAGTAATGCTGTTCTTGTCTTTTGGACCTTCACAATCTAAACTGTTTGGCTGATTATCGAGTGCTAATCATCTCAGTTATGCTGGTCTTGTTTTAAAGAAATGTCACTTTTGGGAAGAAAGTCTAGCTCATGCCCTGAAGTTTGTAATTTTTTTTTCATCCAATTGCTGAACTGACAGCCCTTAGTGTTCAATTTATGTACAGCGGTTGGGATGTTTCACTTTAAAACTAAGAGCAACAAGGGCAGCACTCTTTGGTCTGTGCACAATGTTTGGAAGGGTTCGTATTGGATTCCTTGTAAATCTTGTTGGAAGTGTGTCCACAGTGGATTCAAGTGCTTGAAAATTAGTTATACATTGGCACTACAACTATTTAAGATCTACCAAGGATTCTTCTAAGTAGCTATGGTTCCAAATGTTTTGTTTTGTTGATTTTTTTCTTAATCATATTTATGTTTATATTGAGAAACTTAGGAAGAAGGGAGGGGACCTCTACATGGTCTTCATTGATTTAGAGAAAGTATATGATAGAGTCCCTAGAGAGCTAATTTGGTGGGGTGTTGGAAAGAAAGAGAGTCGCTAGATGATATATTAAGGTGGTGAGAGATATGTACGAGGGAACGCTAAGTAGCATGAGGACAATTAGTGGATAGACAAGTCAATTTTCAGTTACACTAGGCCTATATCAAGGGTTTGCTTTGAGCCCATATCTCTTTGTTTTGGTTATGGACGAGTTAACTAGGCATCTATAGGATAAGGTCTGTTGTGCATGTAGTTCGCGGATGACATGGTTTTGATTGATGAGACTAGAGGCGGTGTCAACGCAAAATTAGAACTTTTGAGGGATGCTCTAGAATCTAAAGGTTTTAAAATTAGCCGAACTAAGACAGAACATATGGAATGAATATTTAGTAACAGTAGGAGTAGAAAACGGGGAAGTAGTTAAGATTGATGAGCAAGAAATACCTAAAAGAGATTATTTTTGATATCTTGAGGTGATAATTCAGGAGAATGGAGATATTGAGGATGATGTCGCACATAGAATTAAAGTTGGATGGGAAAAATGGAGATGTGCATCCAGAGTTTTATGTAATCGCTGCATACCAATGAAACTAAAAGGGAAGTTTTATAGGTTAACTATGTTTTATAGGATAGAATGTTGGGTGGTCAAGAAACAACATCTCCATACGAAGAGTATAATTGAGATGAGGATATTGAGGTGGATGAGTGATGACAAGAAATGCTAGAATTTGGAATGAATACATACGAGGGCACTTAGAGGTGGCTCCAATAGGTGATAAGATGAGGGGAAGTAGACAACTGGGCTGGCCATGTGCTAATTAGATCCAATACAACACTGGTTAGGAGGGGCATATTGGTTCAAGTGGGAGGCTCTAAAAGGGCAAGGGGAAGGCTTAAAAGGACATGGATGGAAGTAGTGAGAAGATATTATTGACGGTATGACCCTTGATAGAGTAGAATGATGGAACAAGATTCGTGTAGTCGACTCCAAATAGTTGGGATAAAGCTTAGATGATGATGACAATGATGATATTGATGATGATAGTTTGCCTTTCCAATGGTTTTCAAGTTTTATCTGAACATTTCCTTTGGGAGTTCTACATATTGGCACCTCCCATGGTAGTATGCAAGACAATCTTCTTATTCTTTTTTATTTTTGTTTTTATGTGGTTTTACCCATATTGTCCTCTACATGTATTTGTTCGAAAGTATGATATTTATTGAACAAATTGTATGATTACCCTATAGACTCCTATTTGTTCTGCATGTTTTATTTTGGCGAGGGCTTCCAAATGCTAGCTGTTTTGTTTTCCTTTTCTGTTTTTGTAATGTTGTTTGCATTGATGCCATCACGGGGAATTGATCAGGAAGGGCATGTTGGTTGGTGATCCTTATTCATGGATAATCCTTAATGATCTTGGGATTTTGGCTTCTCAACATGCACTTTGATTGAAAATAAAAAAGGGGATTTTGGCTTCGCAACATGCACTTCGATTGAAAATAAAAAAGGGGATTGGTGTCTAGCCATCATTCTTTATGTGATAGAATCTAGTCTCAAAGAGAGATCATTCTCTGCCGTTTTATACTTGGAATAGCGGGAAGTATCATTTTCAGAGAGAGGTCAGTTGGTTGTTCTCCATTCACCTTAACTTGAACTAGGGGATAGTGGTTGTGAAAGAAACATGTTGCCTATTCCTTTGCATTTCTATTCTTATAATGATTGTTGAATGAAAATGAGCAATACATCATTTGGAATGCAAGAATGGCCAGCTAGGTTGCTTCTTATGTAATTTATGGACTATTCAATAAATATGAATGTTTTTAGCTGGCTATGATTATGCCTTTCTTCACAAATGATACCAACAGGGGCCACCTCTATACTTCCTATTTGTATTTGCTACCAATGATCATAAGATTTGCCTACAATTGTACCCAAATGGCTACTAAGAGGTTGAATGTAAACATGGCTCATTCTATTAGTGGCATGTCGGTGCATTTTGTGATTCTATCAAATGAATGTCAAGAATTCATTCCTTCATTACGCCATTGACGACATCTCACATGGTGGCCCTTTTGAAGATGTTTCACATGTTCCATTGACTCTCCTACACCCTTATGCACAGTAGAGTTGAATTGTCTTATCTTCAAATTGAAGTGGTTCAGGAGAATCTTGATTGCTTCTTGAGTATTATGATTTTCTTCAGTATGATCTCGATTTAATTACCAAATCTCATGTGTTGGAATGCAAGCCTCTGTCTACTCTTGGGTTCTTCAATATGAGCTTTCTAAAATACCTAAGGTCTTCTCTCCAGTTTCACTGCACACTATGATATGCAAATACTTAGATGTTGGATCTGTAACTATACCTCGAAAGCATATACAAGATCACCAAAAGTGAGGTCATAGCCATGTCCTTAGCTGTACGTTGCGTTATACCAGAAAATGAAACCATAGGTCTTCTTGGGACTCAATCTTCTTTTTCCTTTGGTCTAGAAATGATGCATCGTTCCTTTTTCCAATGACAGGTCAAATATCACACCATAGATAGCATAATTGCATGTCATAGGGTTTTTTAAGCTTTTGATAGACATAATGCAATTATTCCAAGATGACAAAACTACTGCTCAGCTTGCAAGGTACTTGTGCTTTTTCCTTCATCATTTTCTTTGTGGTGGGTATTCATTGTGCACATGTATGCTAGAATTGTTAATAGAGAAAGTACACCAGAGTCTATATGATCATGGATAGGGTATGGCTATGGATATGACTGTTATCAGCATCCAATTCATTGATCAATGATGGTGGGGAGACTGGCATGTTTCACTATTGTCATGTCCCTTTCACATGGGACTCTCTATATCTCTCTCTCTCTCTCTCTCTCTCTCTATATATATATATATATATATATATATATATATCACCATCCATCAATCAACTAGATAGTGGTAGCACCTATGATGTTTGATTTTTCTATTAAGCATAAGGAACATAATATACCTTTCTCATTTCATATTCTTGAATATTATCACGTCATATGGCCCTTGTTCAATGTACCCTCTTTAAATTTGAAGTTTTAAGTTGTGATCTGTGGACTTGTTAACTTGTATTCTGATGAAGTGGCTATTGCTTTTATTGAAGTGTCAAGGATCTGCTTAAGATTCAAAGACGTGTGCTGGATATGCCATGATGTTCTTGGCTAGGAAAAGGAGCAAATGATGTCTATAAGTAATTATTTGAATGTAGTGCTTGCAAATTCCTTTAATAATGCGTTTGTGGTGGGACATGTTCATTGGAGGAAATATGGAGAAGGTTCTTGCCCAGGAGATGTAGTGCATGTGCCTTCTTAGTAGGAATTATGATATAGGCATATTCGCGTTTTTTTTGTCGTATTTTGATAAATTACTTCTATTCCATGCTTGAATTAAGTGAATCTGATGTACAGCCTCATTGTGACATGTGGTAGTGTGCTTTATTTTATTTGGAATTTGGCACTCATTTTTTCTTTTGACGAGTAGATGTGTGTATACTCTATTAATTGGAATATTATGGGTTTGAGTTTTGTGTTTTTTTAGCATGAGCTTAATAGTGCCTATGCACTTTTATCCATGAAGGCATTTCTAATTAATTTTTCATAGTTCTTTGTTGACTTAATGAACATGCTGCCATACTTAGCATATGATTACCATGATGTCATATAAAGGCTTTTTTGGACACTGCAGTCTTTTTAGTGCACTGTTAGTTAAGTTGTCATTAATTAGTAGCTATAGCTTGGCGAATTAACTTAGGGTCTTGATTTTCTGGTGATGCATGTTGTCCATCATTGCATGTGACCTAAATGCACATGCTATGCAAAATGTAAGGTAAATGTAAAGAAGTTCATATCTAATGCTGTGTTATAGTGATTACTTTATATGCCATTTGATTGTCTGCTTATGGTTCATAGGGACGTTGATAGGTTTTTTTATGTAATATAGAAATGAAGTTATAGGCTAGTGAAAGGTGACTATATACATTTTAGCAACTACAACAAGAAGTCTATATGTATGTGTCACTTACATAAAAAATTCCAGTAAAAGAAAGAAAAAACATATGAAGGATCCTCACTTGCTGCCATGAAATAACTCTTTTTATTCATAAAAAGAAAAACTGAAAAATACAATGAATAAATTTGAGTCGGAACAATGGGAAGCCATTCCTGAAATGAACTGTAATTTGCCTCAACATCTTCATAGGGTGTTGAGCCCACTCCGGATCACTAACTCAATGGCACATGGATCTCTTGGTCCCTGTGGAATCCCCTTCAAAATGGGAGGCTCCTATGGTAATACCCTAATGTAGTTGGGGAAGAGAGCATAGCCAAGAAATAGGTTCTAGTCCTTGGGCTAGGTGGGGCGACCCACCCTTGGCTCACTAATGGGTGGGGCATGCGACCCTCTGGGCTTCCTAGGTATTGCCTGCCACCCTAGGACAGTTTCAGTGGGGCCTTCCACCCTAACTGTGTGTGTGTGTGTGTGAGAGAGAGAGAGAGAGAGAGAGAGAGAGAGTAGAGTAGAGTAGAGTAGAGTAGAGTAGAGCATGGATGAGAGAAAAGGAGAGATGGAGAGAGGCTAATCTTAGGTGGCCTACATTTGGAGGGTTCGACCCCCTATATATAGTGGTGCCAAGCCTAGGGTATATCATGTTATATTAGGATTCAATTTGGACCATTGATCTATGGTGATCTGTGCGGTGAAGAGAGGCTTTTAATCTCAACCTTCCATTTCCTAAAGCCACCATCATGATAGAGGGAAGGATTCTAGAACCCTCATCCCTTTGTCTCTTTGACTCTTTTATCAAAATAGGAAAGTTTCTTATCAAAAAAGATTCTCCTTTTATCTATGAAATATCCAATTCAAGATAAAAAAATGGTTTTATTAGGAAAGAGGGGCATGTGGGCCTATGGAGCCCAATGGGCCCCACACCCGACACTATCTGGCCCTACCCCCACTTGCATCCATGGCCAGTGGGTTCCACATGCGCCCCATATACCCAAATAAAATTTCTTAATTCCAATCTAGTACTTTTATAATGCCTCTATATTCTTAATGCTGAAAAATACAATTATTTTGATTTAAAAAATCATGTTGCAAAATAAAATATAAAACACATTTTTAATTTCTTTTTGTGATCCAAAAATTATTTAATACAAATAAACATTTCCAGAAGTGAATTGGATCCATCAGGTAAGGACAATGTGAATTGTTAAGAAACTCCACCTATGCTAGTACTTGTGGTCCTTGGGCTGGCTGCTTAAACGAACCCAATGGAGCTCATGACTCGCAATCAATCGTAGATGCTCATAATTGGTCCATCAAAGTTAGCTAATATGTATGTGAATTACAGGTTCCCCTTGAGGACAAGTCATGCCTCGCATGGACATAGGCTCATTAGTGCAATAGTGCAAGGGGTGCTCTCTTCAATACATATACACTTAGTACCCTCATTGGTTGCTTCCCTTAGATGAAGCTATCATGTGTACATGCTGTGTGGTGATCATGTTGAGGATTTGGCCTTTCCCCTCACAAGCCACCAACCACGCACAAGAGACTAGCCACCTCCCTGCCTAAAACAACCCTAGGTATTTCTTAAACCTCAACAAGGGCTAATCCTATAAACCCTTGATGGTTATGCCTTATGTCCAAGGCTAAAGGATTTTGGACTCCATTCCTGGGTATAGACCACCTAACCCTGATTAGTCAACGGGCATTACGAAGCATACCTCTTTCGTCCCTCATGGGCCACAGTCCCACTAGAGCATGATACCCTCATAATCACGAGTTTTTTACATGCTCTCAGGGCCTTTGAAGGCCACATACCCTAACAAATAGCAATTGTGCACGTTGAGAGGTTACAAGACTAACTCATACACATTCTTTATTAGACAATATACTAAATAGCAGTTCAAGCCCTAAATACAATACATACAAATAGATCTTGTTGTTTTCTTTATAATCCTTTGTTTAGATTTAATTAATCATTTTTCTATGGGGTGCTTAGGAATTGAACTTGGGATGTGGTGTTGCAGTCGTCAACACAAACCAATCAAGCCCAAGCAAGATTTTTAATCAATCGCTGCTTGAAGGAATATGTTTTTAGTGTCTTGTGTGTGTTAAGATCATGCATTCCTATTGATCCCTAATATGATTGTTGAGGCTTCATTATCTACACTTCTTGCTCAAATAAGTTGTTAATATTTTTACATAAATAAAATTAACTCCTTGCTATCATGAGTTGGATATTACATTGGGTTCATTTTATACAAACTGAAGACATTTGAAGGATGCATGTTGAAAGGTGCAGTTGGGCAAACTTTGGTAAAAGGTTTGCGTCATTGGAGTGCTTGCATTACTTAGTAACTGCACTTTTTCGGTGATTATTTTAAAGCTTGCTACCATTTTTCATACTTTATGAAGAGAAACATGGTCTCCTTAGAGATTTGGAAATAGGGGTGGGAATGGGTTGGGTCGGGTTCAGGTATGCAAATAAAAAATATATAAAAACTTATTTTATATAATTTATACTACATAATGGGTTATTATTTACATGCAATTTTATACTAATATATTTGGCTCGGGTTTGTCTCGACCCAACCGACCTGATAAGATCCACGTTGGACCCGGACCCGGACCCGGTCGAGTCAAGCACTGCTTATTTTTCATTACTCTCTCTCTCTCTCTCTCTCTCTCTCTCTCTCTCTCTTATTTATGCCTTAAACTCTCAAAAATGAAAAAAAATAGGAGGGAAGAGAGAAATCTACTCCTTAAGAATCCCTTTAAGCTTCCAGCTATAAGATATTGTATTGTAGTACATTATATTAAAAATTATGTTCTATAGCGTATAAAAAATATAATTAAATAATAGTATGTTATATAACAATATTATTATAATAAATAAATAGTACATCTAAAATATTCAGGTCAGATCTTTTTGGGTCAACCTAGACTGACCTGACCTGATGTTGGGGTCCCCTACTTCTGGACCGGGACCCAGACTCGACCCATTGGATCTAGAAACCCAGTCTCGGAAACAAGTTAGGTTGACTTGTCGGGTTGGTGGGTCGACCCCACCCGTTGCCGGCCCCTACTTGGAAAGTAAGGTACCTGGAAAAGTTTGGGAAACTAGCTAAGAGATTGAACAACATTTTGAAAAATGCAAATAGTCAAAGCTGTTTAGAGGAGTGAACTATATTTATTATTATACAGATACAAACCCATTATTGATAGTGAATTTTTTTATAACTAGTGTACAGATTTACCCTTTTTTTATGCATAAACAATAATGAAAAGAAATAAAAGAAGTGAATTATCAAAAGAAAGAAATTTCAAATAGTCACTCGGGCTTCCTAGATGAGTTTATGGATGTCAATCTGATGGCTGCTAATTACTTGTATTGTACCATTTGAATGGAACTTTGGGAAAGTATGTCAAGATGTTACAAAATTATTAGGCTGGATATAGGGGATCAACATTTTATGACAACCTCGAAACACTAAATGTCATATGTTGTCAGTTATGTTTGCAGTGTGCAGGGACACATGAATTCATCAAATGCTTATTGAGCCCAAAGTGAAGCATGAATGAGATGTTTGGAATTGAGTGACATATGGAGATTCATTGCTTGTGAAATTTTTGTTGTTGTTTAATGTGCTGGTTTATTTGTCTGGACCCAAATCCATTTGAGATGATAAGGAATTTGTAGGTCATTGCTTTGAGTTAGGAATATGGTTTTAAGCGCGAGTAAGGTCCAACCAAGCCTGGTTGGTTAGTAAATTCTCAACTTAAAATACAAGAGGAAGTCCATTAGGATGATCAACATGGGCCCTAGATACCTATTCCTGGGAATATTGCTTTCTTGGATATTTAACTCCACATCCTGGACTTTATTTGAAAATGCAAGGGTCCACTTACTGATAAATCTACAAATTATGGGCAAGCAATGATGTGTCTCATCCATCAATCTCCATAAGCTTCATGCTTTGCCCTTCACTATCTTTGACTTGATTTGTCTAGGTCTATGCTGTCATGTCAAATGATATTTCAATAAGGACGTGAGTATTCATGGGTATTAGGAGGGACAGGGCATTATGTGAACATTACTTTTTGGGTACTTGTAAGGATGAGCTTAGAAGAGGAAAAAGTAGGGAATGGAATATCCTTGCAAAATACATTTAAGAACTCAGTTCTATGACTTGAATATGGCATTTGCTTAAATCTTATAACATTTAAATTGGCCAAGATTTGGAAATGTGAGTCTTTTAGAAATTCATAATTGGGGTTGGCTAAGTTCGGCCCTAAAAAAGTAGGGCTTGGGCCACAAAATGTGGCCCTCTTTATTTCTTGTTTTTTCTTCTACTATTTTTTCATTTGTTTTTGGCACAGGCCTGGCTGTTGCCACCCTTATTCATAATTTTTTTATAATCCTTGATCTTACCCAAGTCGTTAATGAGTCTTACCTGATTCCTTATATAAGTCTTCAGATAAAGAACATGTGCTCTCGACTATCCACATTTGTTTGGACAAATCTCACCAAATTGAGAAGCTATTAAATATTTGTGTTATCTTGGATAAGGTCACCTACTTTGGGTTAGGGAATGCTTTAGAAGCAATAACTACGAAGATTTCTCACATTTAGTACATGGCTAAATTTGCATAGCTATTATTTCTTAAACCATTCATATCCATATTTTTTCGTCTAGTTTTCTTTAGCTACCAAAATCACTTGGTAGTCTTTGACTCTTTTAAGTTATTTCCTACAATTTGTCAAGAAATAACCATTTTGGTGCAACGTTGTTGTCCCCCAACTTGTCCAACTACTTTCCAAGGATTGGTAACTTTGGACATAATGAGTATAAGAGTTAGAGAAATATATGAGTTCAAGAGCTCCACAATGGATTATGGTTTATTCTTGCAAGGATTCTTAATAATTCTAAGGGAAAGTTTCCTTAGAGGAAAGAGGAAATAAAGGCTAAGGCTGCCAAGAAAATGCAATGCTTCAAAGAATGAGTTAGTCATAGCATGCTCTAAGTGCAGGAAAGACTAACCATTTCAGAATGAGTTAGTCATAGCATGCTCTAAGTGCAGGAAAGACGAACCATTCACTCATCATAGCATGCTCTAAGTGTAGGAAAGGCCAACCATTTCACTCATGAGTGCATTGAGCCGAAGGAGGCATGAACCGTTCACTAGGTGCTAATATATCTGTTCTAGTGCATGCACTGTGTGCATTGATCGATTAAAGGTTGTCATTGAAAATGTTAACCTTTCCTTCAAAAAAAAAGGTTGTCATTGCAAATGCCACAGATTTCAAAATGACTTGTTTGATCAAGAAAGGTCACGAGATGGAGGCCTATCAAGCATGGATTAAGAATGATCATTGTGCATACTTCTCTATATTGAAGAGCATGCACAATGACTGAACATGTCAGTTTGAACGTTGTCCAATTAGCCAAGGACATAAGCTTTAAAGCTACCTCTTTTGGCTCAATGCACTCATCAGTGAAATGGCTGGTTTATCCTACAAGTGGGAGCATGCTATTATTGGCTCATATCTTGGAGTGCTGTATTTTTCCTTGTCTCAATTTGCCTTTGGCACCGTCAGCCTTTATTTCTTTTGTCCTCACGGGCATTTTGCCCTTAGGCCTACCCTTGAGATTTTTGCTATCACCATTGAGCCTGCCTTGCCTAGTAAGGATGTCGACACTGCCATCATAGAGAGACACCCTGCCTCTAAATCCAGATGTTGAAATTTGTGATATTCCTAATAAGCATTATCAGTATCTCCATTGGATTCCTAGGATAGAGGAAGTGACTAGAGGACAACCATCGTTTGTTCGCTCAAAATGTTGCCAGCAATATTTAGGTCACAAATCCGTGACATTTTCTGCAAGTGCTCAATCTTTTGAGAGATTTGACGGCATTTGGCACATCGCAAATGCCCATGTGAGTGTGTGCAACTTAGTAGATGAGGTGCTAGCAAATTGGAGCTCTAAGACTTGCTTTAAGTCCCTGTTTGTCAGGCAGCTTTTAGATTGACCAATTCAGTCTTTCCCAATCCATGTCTGATAAGCCGCCATCTCGTGAGCTTTCTTGATTGAACAGGTCAATCTGAAATCCCGTGACATTTTCAAGAATGATCTTGATCGAATAGGTCAGTTTGACAAGTGTCCATCAGTTTCGTGCAGTGTAGGCCAAATTCCCCTGTCTTTTCCTCTATAATTAATTGAAAGCACAATGATCATTCTTGATACATCCTCAAGCAGTCAGTGGCCTCCAGTATACATTGAATTACTTGCTTCAGTTACATTTAGGCATCTTTGTTTCAATATTGAATGTAAGTGTGTGGGTGTTAATAAATTGTGCTTGAGGAGTTTGACTAATCGAAGTAGGTCATATCCAAAAGGGGAACCAGGGGCTGTATTTCCTTAGATTAGGGTTATATTTCCTTAGATTAGCCGACATGAACATAACCCTTACTTGTATCTCAAATGACTTGTTGTCAAAATAAGGCTTAGGAGTCAGTTGTAGCAGTGTGTTCATGTCATTGAATATGATCACTTGGACCAAATGAGGCCTCTCCCTATCTTTTATTCATCATCACACATCGACTTTTTTCTCTTCATTCAAGCTAATAGCACCATTGAAAGAATGTTTTTGCCTTCTTTTCAATGAAGTTTAAGTGATTGACCTTCAATATGCTTTTTCTCTATCTATGTAAAAAGTTTTTCCTGTCTGAAAATTTTCAATTGGTAGCTTGATTTTTTACATTTTCCTTGACTCATTTAGTCTCTCATTTAGTCTCTCAATTAGATTAGAAATCGCCCTTAACCTTCTCATGCTCCCAAGAATTATTGCCATCCTGCAAGATGCTGATGAAAATTCTTTGCCAAGCTTTAACTTTGGCTCGTGCGAATGAATGTCAGCCCAATTTGGTCCTTAGGCAAATGATTTCATAGCTAGAAAAGGAAAATGGTCAGATATTTGATATTTGATGATCCATTTCATGGATGAATATTAGATTTAAAGATAAAGTACTTGGTGTCTTTTCTTTGGTATTGAAAATAACTAAACAATCAAACAAATAAAAGGTGGCTTTTCATAAAAATATTGAGAAAATAGTTTCTAAATTCCAAGTGCTTTGGATGAAATTTGGTCAGGTTTTGGGTGAGCTGAGATTTCAAGTCCTTTAAGCCATCCATTGGCATATGCTCCTTTTTTGTTGGTACTCTCAACTATTTCATAATGATAGACGCTTTATTTTTGTTTATAACCTATTGAGAGTCGCAAGTTAAATAATGATATGGGCTAAGAAATTAGTGTTTATGTCTCCAGCTAAAGAGAAAATATGATACAGAGGAGCATGAAGCTGAATCGAGTGATTGGGCAACAAGCCAAGGGTATGCCGAAGTTGTTAACAGTCCCCTACACACGCCCATATCTATAAAGGGGAAGGGATACAGCAGGGGAAAGGCCTCAAGATATACAAAATCTGGACCCCCAACCCCCATATCAAATGCAGGTGAGGAAGAACATTAAAGAGAAATCATGTGAGGGTTATTGATGTCAAGAAACACCCAAATATTTAGGCAAGTGAGAGAAAAACAAAAAAACGAAAGAAAGAACCCATATCAAATGCAGGCGAGAGAAAAAAACCCATATTAGATACTTGTCCAAAAAAAGCCATATTAAATGGAAAGACTGAAAAAGAAAAGTAGAAAAAAGGAAAAAGCTTTCTTGCTGCTCCGGACCATAGTTAGCAAGTTAGAACATGGTTGTTTCGAAATCCATTAAGAACTCCGAGTTTTTCAAAAAGTTTTAACATGGAACTGATATAACTCTGTATTTTATTTTTTTTAGAAAAACTTTTCAAAAAAATTTCTTCCTTATGACTTTATTATTTCATTAACTTAATATTATTGAATTTCGGTATAACGATAAGTACATTAACATTGGGAATAAATTAAGAATCTTGATTTAACAAAAAATTCTATCAAAAATTTCACCAATGAGTTCCCTGAGAAAAAGTGAACAAAAAAATACAATATGACCCCAAAAAAGTAATCAAAACAATCGTATATCTCAAAATAATCGGTAGAATTAGAGGAAGAGTAACACAATGAAAAATCTTTTTCTTCCTTAAAGCCATAGCGTCCTTATAAAGAGCAAGAGATAGATTTAATGATACTAAAGATTTAGGCAGCTAGGAATTCAGTGTGAGATTTGAATTTGCTTAAGCATTTTGTTGCTTTTTTTATGTATAGAGGAGTTTGATTATTTTATATTTGATTTTGTATTTTTTATTTCATTGGAGTGTACAATATAGCATTATGGATGGACCAGCATTTTACATATTTGGATCTTTGTGTTTTCTTTTAATTAACATCAATCCTATATTGAGGGTATTTTTTGTTTTTTTTGATTGAAAAGTAATCCTATACCTTGGTTTACTGTTCTTGTTATTTGCTAATTAGTTCTTGTGTTTAGTATTGTTGTTGTTATTTCATTTTATGCTCCGAATAAATCCATGATATATTTTGTGCTGTGATTGCTGAATTTATTGCTGAATTTATCAAGTATTACTCTAAGGACACTTTTAAGGCTACAAAATTATTGTTTAATAGTTTTAATATATCTATACAATAGCTGCAAATCATAATCATGTATCATATTTACATATCCAACTTTTTCACTATGTTTTTTTGAACCAAATTCCACGATTCTATTAACTTTATTTTTTGGCAATCCGTATTAATGACTTGATTTTCCTCTTAACTTTTTGAAATAAAACTGATTTATTACCGATGTTTTGATCTGTCGATATCATTGTTAGAAAACCGGGGCGATCTAACCACTAACCGCTTGGTTAGATTGGAACCGGCGAGTGGTTGGTTCCGGTTTTGGGCGGTTTTGGTGATCAACCGGTATTTTTTTTTAAAAAAGGTAGATAAATTCTCAAAAATAAGGAATTTGGTTTGTAATGCATCTTTTAATATTCTTTACATTATGATTTAAATTTTTTCTTTTTTCTTTACATTATGGTAAAGATTAAAACTTGTTTTTGTCATTAATACTCACTTTAATTCAAAAATCGATTTGTTAAAATCTATTTTTTTCATTAATTTTCAAGAATGTGTTTGGTTTTAATCATTATTTATATGCTTTTTATATTTTAGTAGATTTTTTACTTGTATCTTTTTTATTTTTTCAACACTTTTTTGACCGCCCGGTACTTGCCCTGTTGAAACGGTTGAATCGGCCGGTTTACCGGTTAGGCCGGTTAAACCGCTTCCGAGGCCATATCCAGTTAACTGTTCCAGTTCGATTTTGCAAACACTAGTCGATATTCTATTATTCCCTGTCTTGCTAACTATGCACCAAACTCTGTAAAGTGGGGAACTACTCCAAGAAAGTAATTTGGTTTAACTGGCTGGATGCCTTAATTCTCTCTGCAGGTTCACCAGCAAGCAACACTTTGACTCCCGTGGGTACTTGTCGTTATGATAGCTCCCTAGGTATATTTGTTAAGGTTGCCCTCAATGCAATTCGTTTGTTGAAGTTTTATGCCTTTGCTGACATGGGGTTTTTATTTCCCCGTTTCTTTCTCATCTCAAAACAGGCCTATTGACAAAGAAGTTTATCAATTTGATCAAGCAGGCCGAAGATGGTGTGCTTGATCTGAACAAAGCTGCAGAAATTTTAGAAGTAACAAACTTGTAACCTATTTGGCTTTGAACACCACTCAAGTCTTGATTGCACAAGTGTTCTTTTGTCCAGTGGACTTCAGAAAACCATTGTCCATTGGGGTCATGATGAAGGAGAATGGGTCCACTCTGACTTCCTCATTGTCCATTTCATTGCACGATCATGACCCCTTGCCCCCCAATTGGATAATCGTTTTCTGTAATCTATGTGGCTGTATTAATCTCTCCCTTCTAGATTATCATTACTATCGTAGCAAATTTTAACCGTGAACATTTATTTGTATCTTTTTGCAGGTTCAAAAGAGGAGAATATATGACATAACTAATGTTCTCGAAGGAATAGGACTTATTGAGAAGAAACTAAAAAACAGGATACGTTGGAAGTAAATTAAATTCACTTTGCATATTTCTTCTATTATAGCCAGGAGAGTCTTTAGGTAATTAATGTAGGATTGGTTTTAGCAGGGGACTCGATGTTTCGAGGCCAGGAGAGGTTGATGAGGATATAGCAGTTCTACAGGTATGTATGTTTTAGGATTTGATTTATTGATAATCTTTTTAAGTATTTGACTATTGAAAAAGAAAAACTTGAAGGGGGTATCTACTGGGAAGTCTGATTTAGTTCAAAATAGTTTTTAAAGACAAATGGAGATGTATGGAAACGTCTAAGAAAATTATTAAACAGAATCTGTTTGCGTCTTTGTAAATACATCTGCTTGCTTCCTGAAGGCCTGAATTACCTTCCGCTATTGGCATTCCAGATTACCAAAATGTTAAACTTTCATGGATAAAAAAGATTTCCAAGCGTCTAAATTTCAGTAATCTGGTAGGAGGATTGTCATACAGAATTTACCGTAGAAAATAGTGTTCTTGATCCCATTTCGTTTGTTTTCTCCGAACCCCAGTACTGTGGTGTATTAATCAGAGGTGTTTCATGTTTTATCTTTCAGGCGGAGGTCCAAAATCTTCACCTTGAGGAGCACAGAATAGATGAACAAATAAGGTTTTCTAATAGATGTGCAACTGAATCTTCTAGCGCTTTGTTTTTCTTCTGTTTGTTGGTTGGTCGACTAATACTTATATATATGCAGTTTACTTAATAGAGTTATGTTTTCTTGCAGAGAAATGCAAAAAAGTCTTAGAGACCTGAGTGAGGATGAAAATAATCAAAAGTTCGTTATCAATTCCTGTTGCCATTCAACATGTTCTGATTTTGATCTCTCTCTCTCACTCTTCTTTCTCTGACACACGTGCATGCGTGTGCGCTCATGCACACACACACACTCACACTCACTCAAACAGCTGTCTTTTATATGGTTTCACATTTTCTTCTGTCTGTTCAGATGGCTCTATGTCACAGAAGAAGACATCAAAGGCCTACCATGCTTTCAGGTTAAATTCATCTTCTTGGCCATGTAGTTTAATACCAATTTATCCCATTTTAACTCTCACAGCCTTTCCATTCCACCTCGTTGTTTCACTGAAACAGCCTTATGATTTGTCTTCTTTTTTCCTGACAGAATGAGACCCTAATAGCAATAAAAGCACCTCATGGCACTACTCTAGAAGTACCAGATCCTGATGAGGTATGTAGAGGGCTGAATTTGTAAGAATCTGCTTATATTCTCATCACACCCGAAGAATAAGATCCCAATACAACTTTGTCATCACAGGCTGTAGAATATCCACAGAGGAGATATCAAATCCTTCTTAGAAGTACCATGGGACCCATTGATGTCTACCTTGTTAGGTAATCGCTCTCTCTTCCCCTCCCCCTTCACACCCCCCCCTCTCTCTCTCTCCATCCTACCCAGTCATGTTGTAGAAGATTAATAGCAATCTCTCTCTTGACATTTCTTTTAACCATTTCATCTACTGGATGTTTAGTCAGTTTAAGAAGTTAGAAGAGGTGAATAGCGTCGCAGACTCACCATTACAACCGCCTCAATCAACTCCTGATCATGTTGTAACCTCATCTTTGCCAACTACCCTGGAGACAAGTAGGAGGGTGGAGATGGAGGCAGAGGGACAAGATGGGTCCCAAGATTTTGTGGGGGGATTCATGAAGCTGGTTCCCTCAGAGATTGATGTAAGTTCTCCATCACTAGATATGTTAAGCAATCTCTCTCTCACACACAGACACACACCCCCCTTCCCTTTCAACTCATTTCTTCAATCACTAACTTCCCAAAATTTAGGGGAAAAAAAGTCATTTCTTCAATCACTAACTTCCCAAAATTTAGGGGAATAAAAGGAAAAGAAAAAACACTTCTCTCTCAATAAAAGAAATCTCTCTCACACACAATAATATGTTATTATACACGTGAAGAGTATTACAAGAAACCTTGTAATAATTGTTGAATATCATTTTATAGGAAATGATCATATGAGGGTTCTCTCTATCTAAATCATTACTAAAAATCTGGGCCTGATTATTGATTGACATGCTGGTTACTGTTTAATAATAGTCTACACTAGTTCTTGTCCAAGGAAAAAAAAAAAACCTAAGATGATCATAACCTTATTGTATTTAATAGCCTCGAGTGTTTCTTTTTGGGGTTTTCTTTTGCAGACTGAGGCTGATTACTGGCTTCTGTCAGATCCCCCGGGGGTCAGCATAACAGAGATATGGAAGGCTGACCGTATCCTTTCACATTCAAAGGCCCATTTCTATTAGAGAGTGTACCATATACCAAACTATCAAAAAAAAAAGAACAGTATACCATAAATAAGGAATACTGCAGGAGCATCTGCCGTCCATCCTGATGATGGATGGGAGAGGTCAACTGTACTCTGGTATGGTTAATCCAATGTCCATCGTTGGGAATGCACTATGGATGCCTCTTTGATGTATCAAGACACACCATTGGTGTGTGGGTATGCTTTGCTTTCTTTGATGTATGGTTTATGGGTATGCTTCTTTCTCATTCTAGATTTTACTTGCAAGGGAACGTAACTATGAGATCATTTACTTTTCATACAAAAAGGTTAAAAAGACCCTAGCATTCAGATGTGAAATTAGACAGCTTTGGTGTATCATTAACTAGGCTCGAAGTAAATTTTTTTTCTCAGACTTTGTACTGACCCCTGCTAGTTGAACTTTACATCTGACTACTTGGGATGTGTTTACCTTTGCGAATGAAAAGGTAAATGGTCTCATTGTATACATTCCCTGCTCATAATATATGAAGGACCTTGACCCTTGTATGTATAAGCTAATGTCGATTGGGATGATCGGGGACATAGGATTGATCCGAACATGTTTGAGATTAGTTCCCCTCAACCAGAGACTGCTTCTGGGGTCGTTGAGGCTCCAACAATTCCTCAAAAGTAAGGACCAAAGTGGAGAAGTATTTAGAAACTTGTCCTAACTGCCTGTCCAATACTACCAGTTTGTGGAGTTGAAGAAATACTCGAACTTCTTAACAAGTTAAGGGGCTGTGCATGCTGTAATGTCCATGCCAATTGCGAGAGAGAGAGAGAGAGAGAGAGAGAGAGAGAGAGAGGTTCGATGTATAGTGAGTGAAACATCAGTCATATTATTCGTGAATGAATAAAATTTCAAATCTAAATGCATTTAAGCCTTTAATGTTTCTTGGTGTGTATGTGATTCTCTTGTTCTTTTGAGGGTTTGGAGGGAATGTAAAGCAGATGGACATGACAATGAAACTGTTATACAACCAGATACTAGAGTAAATTTGTAATGGTAGAAAATGAGAATACTATTGCTAAAGGTTCTTATTGAGTACACCTATGAATATGAAGAATATTAGCCCAGCATGGTCAGTGTTCACCTCTGAGTAATGGCAAGAAAAGCATGGTTTACTTGTCTTCTTTTGCTTTCTTCCTTATCCAATTGGCAACCATGGGGGTGAGGGCCACAGTTGGAGGAAACCTGATTGGGGATGCAGCTTTATGTGCAGCATATGCCAAGGCAAAAGTCCCCACTTTTCCTCCTGTCTCATCTGCATGGATTCCAACCTGCACAGACATGGAGTAGGCTGTTGAGATGCATATTTTCATGTTTTCATATGTTAGTTTCCTGTGTATCCATTTGCCTATCTATTTGGTACGCAGAAAATAAGGTACACCAGTGATTTCATATATGGTATTTTGATTTTGCTGAATCGTTTTTTTTTTTTGTTGTTGTTGGGCAACTGATGAATCAAATAAGGCGTGTATGATAAAGAGGAAAAAACCTGACCTTTTCAAGCAATCCCTGTATGTCGATCCCTGCTCTAACGAGCAAGTAACATAGGGCGAAGGAAACGAGTGAGAGAAATATTGATGTGGCCAAATATGCTCCTCCATACTTGGCTAACAGTTCCTTCGTTTGATTCGCCTTTGATTTCCCTTCACCTTCTTTGGCCTCTTTTGATCCGAATATCTTCATTTTAAAAAGTAGAACTTAGCATCTCTTGCTCATACTACAGTAAATATTACAATGTGTCTGGGAGTTTCTTAATTAAATGGAGACCCATATCTCTCTTTGCTGTGAAAATGTATTCTTGGTGTTAGGATTGAATATTTGAAACTTCATGGCCACTATTTTTTTAGGGTGCAGTATGTATAGACCCTAAGCTCTAAACAATCAAATTAGAGCCTAACTTCAAATAGTGTCAAGAAATGTGGTTTTAATATTGGAAACATTTGTGATAGCCTTAAAATATATTTTCATTTTTATTTATAAAGATTAAAGCCTAAAAAATGGTGTAGATTGATAGATCTATGAAAACTTGAACATCTTAAAAATTGACGGTTTAAAAATGCGTTACAAAATACATTATTTTCAAACTTGAAATTCATTTTTTTTTTTTTTTTTCTTGTCCATACATCTGATCTGATGTCGAGTTGATCAATTTGAGGATATTTGAGCATCAAAACAACTTCTTCTAGTGAAATTTTTGTGGTAGGCTCCAATTTGATTGTTTGGAGCGGCTCTATATAAACTTTTCCCTTCTTTTTATGAGTCAATAAAGAATGGACCCGGTTTTTATGCAGCCTAAGCTTGCATATGTACAAATGCGGGCTTCTTAATAAATCTATTTTTTAAATGGATTTTTGGACTTAAGTTTTGAGGACATGTAATTTCTAACATGGAGATCATGAATATGAAAAAAAAAAAAAGAATTTAAAAGCTAAAAATAATAATTTTAGTAAGAAAACATTTGGTTCGTTAGTTTCCGTTGTTTTTAGATGGAACTCATCTATCTTTAAGATGGATGCTTTACACTTTCTGGAAGAAATGCAGCCTAGCCCTCGTGAAAGAATTTTCCGTAAGCAATGAATTTTATCGATTCTCAAAGTAAATAACCTCTATGGGATGGGTTAGATCATGGCATACAAACCACGGAAAAATGATCTTCTTACTATTGAAGTTACAGAACAGGTTTGCTCTAGAAAAAGGTGAAACCTGAAGAAAAACTGCTGTTAATAAAAGGACATCAACATAGTGTTCCTAACAACCACGGACTCTTTATGCCCTCCGAGTAGCAGGTTATAAGAGGACCAAATTTATTTAAGTAAGGGAAAAGTTATATAGAGCTGAGGCTCTAAACAATTAAATTTGAGCCTATCTTAATATCTTAAAAATTTCACTAGAAGATGTTGTTTTGATGTTCAAATATCTTTAAATTGATCATCTCGACATCAAGAAGTTTAGACATAAGAAAAACATAGATTTCAAGTTTTGGAAATAGTATATTTTGTAACACATTTTTTTACAGTCAATTTTCAAGATTTTCAAGTTTTTAAAGATTTGTAGATCTACAATATTTTTAAGCTTTTAATTTTATAAATAAATATAAAAAGATATTTTAAAGCTATCACAAACATTTCCAATATTGAAACCACATTTCTCGATACCATTTGAAGGGAAGTAATGCGTAGATCGCTTCATCTATTTTTACACTCCACTTCCCAGTTAGTTCTTGAAACTAGAAAGCAAAAATTTCTCTAGTATCATCAACGAGCCTCCTTCCAATCATTTGGGATTGGCTACACCAATCAAAGTTCTACATAGATTCAAGATTCATGAAAAAATTGGCAAAATTTTGGGACTTGATTGAGTTAAAATTAATAATCACAATGCGACTAACCTCGTACCTTGAAATATTAAAAGAAAGAAAACGATTTTTTTTTGGCTAATTCAGTGGGGAAAAAAAAGCCCCTACCAGTTTTTAAGAAAGGCCCTACCCAAATAGATTAGGAATTAGGTTTTTGAAGGTGTTAGTGGAATTGAAAACCGTAACTAAGGGATGCCGCATCCCCTTTTTTTTTATTTAAAAAGAAGGGGAAAAAAAGAGAGCAAGGAACTTGAAACCAAAGAAAAGATCAATTAAACCCAGCGGAGGAAGAGATATACTAATTTCCTCTTATTTCATCCTGAATTCGTGAAGAAGTTTTATAAGAAACAAAAGTTCAGGAAAATTTCGCTCAAATTCTGGAAGTAACAGATATTTATCCAAATATCGGCAATCCCAGAGGAGTTATCCCATTTCTCTGAAAATTCAGATATTTTGAAATTTCAGGCTTAGTTTATAGGAAATAATCTATTCCGGAAACAGCAAAAAGAAGAGAGAGAAACACAAGGCTATGCTCGGCGCTGAGGCAGCAAAACGAAAGTAGAGAGAGAGAGAGATACCTTCCATAATCCAGCCTCGAGACCAAATTTCTGAGTGATTTGTTCAGCAGATTGAGCGCCCTCTCTGTCTTTTTCTTTTGTCTCTTGGAGTGCCCGAGAGATGAAGAGTCTCTTCGTGCCGTTACTCAAAGGTGATGCAGGCAAGGACTTGAAGTAGAGAGAGTTAGAATTGTGAAGAAATGTTTTAGAGAGATGAAGTGAAGCAGGAAGAGGAGAGAGCGCCATAGCCGATGCCATTGCTCTTTCTCTGCTACTCCCGAGAGAGTCGCGATAAGTGGGGAGAGGTATTTATCCGAGCATCGAATAAAGAAGAGAGAGAGAACAAGATAAACGAAAATCGTAGGGCTAAGAAACGGGACAAGTAGCGTATTACTGATATTCAATTTGCGAAATGCGATTACGCTTTCACTAGAGGAAAAGGTTTGCATAAGGTCTACACATTCAAATGTAGACTTGAGGTCCATCTCTAAAATCTTTTGAAAAAAAGTTGTTTTTGATAGGAAAAAAAAAAAAAAAAAAAGTTTTTTTTTTTTGCTTTAAAAATAAGATATCTTACGATACATTGTCTAGACTCTACCTTTTAAAAAATTTCATGCGTTTATAGATAATATTTTGGAGTTTAAATTTTATAATTTTTTTTGCACCCAAGGATTTTCGACACTAAGTTTGGAAGTGCACCATACTTTTATAAAGGTTGTAATTTTATACAAACCACACCCTTAACTAGAAAAGGATTTCATTTTCTTAGAATTTTTTTAACTATGCTTAACTGAAATAAGAGAAGCTATTCGTTCCCATAAGTTTTCTATTCAATGATATCCATTTTTTTTTTTTGGAAAAAGTTTATATAAGGTTATAACCTGAAAATGTAAAATTACAGATGCGCCGTAAAATTCCATTGGAAAAGCTTCTTTTAATGTTGAAAAACTCTCTAATTGATCATATTGACATCGAGAAGAATGAATATGAAAAAAAAAAGAAGATTTTAAGTTTCATAAATATTGCATCTTGCAACACATTATCTAGACCGCTTGTTTTCAAGATTTTCATATAGTTATAGATCTACTTGATTTTATCCACTTTTGGAGTTTAAAATTTTATAATTAGATATGAAAATAGATTTTTTGATAATCCTAAGAATATTTTACACCAAAATTATATGTTATGATAAAATTTGGAAGTGCACCTTAATTGAATGGTTTAAGGTTGCAACCTTATAGAAACCATACCCGTTTTTTTTTCCTCCAAATATTAACCAAACAATGATGTTATCATTAGAGACTCATTCCAAATATTTGGGGTGGCTACGCGATTTTTGTTTCACCTTTATGGTCTATCAATACCCATATCTTGAGCAAGATCTTTTCTCACTGCTTCTTACGAGGAACATCCTAGCATTAGTAGACAATGTAGATTAAAAAATCATAGAAAGTTATAGCAAAGTTTTACGCTGGCCGCCTACCTTACACAACTCCTCCTTTATTCAGGTTTGGAACGACATGATCGGCAAGTAGGGCTGAGAATTTACCTAGTCCGGATATGAAACTTGAAATTCAGATCTTATTCGAGTCTGGGTATGGATCTAAGTTTTGGACAAAAAATTGATCTAAATAGTAATTCAGGTCGAATTCGAGTATACGTAGACCCGACCCTGTTTTTTAAAATAATTTATATTAGGGAAAATATCTCGATACCTTTTATTTTTAGGTTTCTTTTTACAATAGACCAAAGGTTTTAAAAGATATCTTGAAGAATAAAAATTGTAATTTTTATTTCTTCTAACCCCCTGAGCTATTTTAAACCTATTTTTTTAGGCCAAATAAATATGAAAAGGCATGCTTTTTCTAAAAGCTATCCTCTCTCCTTACACCCTCTCTCTCTCTCTTTCCCATCTCTAACCTTTTATTCTCTCTCCTCCCTCTTTCCCTCAACTTCCTATTACTCCTCTCACTCTCTCTCTTCTCAAGTACATAGTAAATATACGGAAAGGAAGATAGGTGTTTAGATAAACACAGGAAGAGAGAGGTGTTTGGAGGTGAGAGGTTATCGGGAGGAGAGAGAGATATATTTGGATAAATACATAAAGAGAGAGATGCTTGGTGGTGAGAGGATACTGGGAGGGGAGAGAGAAAGGTGTTTGGATAAATTGAGAGGAGAAAAAATGAAACATGCAATAATAGAGAGAAAGATTGAAGTTTGGGGTATATAAATGAGGAGAGAAAAGAGATTGTGTTTAAAAAGAGCATGTCCTTCTCACATTTGTTTAGGTTAAAAAATAGGTTTAAAGTAGGAGATGGTTGGAAAATATTTCTTCAAACCTTAAGTTTATTAAGATATAAAAAAGGAAATGACCTTCTGAGACCCTCCCACATCTATTTGTGTAGGATCCCAAATGATTATCATTAAATTCGACACAGATCTCAAGTCCCGCACCTATGTGATAATTTTTTTTAGAGATCTGTGATAACTTTTTTAGAGATTTGTGTCAAATTTAATGGTGATTCTTTGGAGTCCTACACATATCGGTGTAAGAAGGTGATCTTTACTCATATAAAAATAAGAGATATGAAAATATTTTTTGTTTATATTATTGAGTAATGATCCTATGAGACCCTCCCACACCCATGTGTGTAAGATTCCAAAGAATCACCATTAAATTTGGTATAAATCTTTAAAAACATTTTTAGATGTGTATGATATTTAACTTTTCTAGATATCTGTGTCAAATTTAATAATGATCATTTAAAGTCTACGTGGGTGTGAGAGGGTCTCATAAGGTCATTTCCCTGTAGTATTACAATTAGGAAAACGATGGGTGTGCCATCTCTCTTAGTTAGCTTAATTGCGGCCAACGGTGATGAGCTACAATCGTCAAATGGAATGTGTTCATGGAGTCTCCTATAATCAATTTGGGTACATCTCTCTCGCCCCCACAGGAGTCTCTCTCTCTCTCTCGCCTCCACATGGGTCTTTTTCTCACTCCTGCCCCCACAGGACCTCTTTTCTCTCTCTCTTTATATGTTTCATATTGTTCTTCTAAACAATGAAATTGAGTAGGTTTTTTGTTTTGTAATGAAATTGAATACTACAGGGCTTTGTTGTGATAATGCCATTTAATCTTTAATTCTTATTTTTATGGCAGCAGGCCTCGGCAATCGGCAACGTAAATGTATATTATGGCAGCAGTTTGTGTTGTATATATTGGTTTATTGAAATGATTTTTGCACTTAATTTTTTTCCTTTCATCATTTCTTTCTTGACTTGGCCTCTGATATGTAAGTGCAATGTGCACACGGATCAATCATACATATTTGCATGCTTTTGTTCTTAGTCTATACTTGGTAGGCTTTCAGCCTGCCATTGCAATGTGAAAAGTTATGGTAGAAGGCTGGGGTTCATATTTTGATAATGCCAATTTATTTGTGTAATTTGTAATTTCGAGTTCCTCTCCAACTACCATTTTATGTGAACTTTCTTGGGCTCTCTCATCCATTTTAACCATCTTTTCCTTCTGTCTTGGTTTTAACATGATAATATTAATTTTGCTAGTTTCATACAATTCAAAAGATGCCATGTTAGTTCTCTACTGTGGATATATATTTAAGAAAACAATGAGGTTATGTACCATGAAGTATTTAAAGATATCAAAATTAGTATCAAGATTCATATCCCAATTTACCAAGCCAGAAAGTATCACTTAAGTAACAATTACATGGTGGGTATGATTGTTATTAGATCTGGGAATGTCGTGTAAGCTTTCCTCGTATTTGCTGGCCTACTTGCAATTGAACTTGAACCATGCTTTAGTTTATTAAAATAGAGTGACTGACCTACTTGTAAATGAAAGCAGATTCTAGTGCACAATTTCTACTATTTGAGAACATAATTGTTGTCAGAATTACTTGCTTTATCTTTCTCTAGAACAAAACATGTTATGCTAAGAGAGTATTGGTCAATGCAGATATAATAACCATGTTTTGTGAGTTCCGATGCTTTTGTATTGGATGTTAAGTGATATGAATAGTTATTGGGCTCTTGCTTTTGATGATTGTGTGATAGTGGCATTCACAAAATTGTGTTTTACTTGGGCGTAGGTGGACAGATAGCAAGTTCATCCACAAGCAAGCACCACCATGGCATATCCAGTCAAACTTTGCAGAGGTTGTGGCCAGACATGTGGGATGCACATGTCTAGAAGCGAACAAAACCCGAACAGGAGGTACTATAAGTGCAAATCATGGCAATTAGTTGATATGCATCTCCCATACTCTCAAGACTGCAATATATTAGAGCCACATCTAACTTCAAGTCATTGATCAAGGTATTAGAGAATTAACAACATTTGATTTCCCAAGGGAATTCCGAGAAACGTATAATCATAGTCATATTGGCTCTGAGTTTAGTGATTCTTGTTGTATATTTCTTTCTCCTTATAAAAAAGGAGTAAGGTATACTTCTCTACCTTAACAGTAAATGAATTACATTTTGCATAAAAAAAAGAAGCAATGTGTATTGTTTTTTTGCCTCGAGTTATTTCGTGTACTTTTTTTGGGATCAAAGGCACTGTTATTATATATTGTTCTTTTCATTTCTCATTCTGAATTAGCTGCCTAATAATGCTGGGTTGACCCAAGTCTTTGATTGCCTAAGAAGTTTTTCTGAAGCATTGGTTAAGATGTATGATGATATCAGCCAAAAGTGTTAGGGCTCAGGTTGCTTATACTAGTGGGAGAAGAAGAGCAGCTTGTGGAGGTGTGGAAGAGGGGGCGATTATTGGAGATGCATAAACTGCAATATAGTGTTTTTATCAGAAACTGATGAAAGGTTAGAATAAAGTTCTATTGTTTTACTAGTTCTGGGTAGAAGTAGATTCTTGAATTTAAGGTAGGTCCCAAATTTTGGGATCCCAAGCTTCTAACACCTACCCTGTTAAATTTTTGTATATTGAGAATGAATAAAGGCCTTTTGATGAAAGGTGGCATATGGGTTTTGTTACTTTGCTGCTAATAAATGTTTCTTCATTATTTCTTTCAATTCATACTCTCAAATTTTGCATTCTTCTAGGGCTTAGAATGTAATTTACCTCTCTGCTCCTAATGTTTCATAGATCCATGTCTTGAGTTTTGTCTCTTTGATTTCTTCAAGGCTTTCATAAAGTGGTTTGTGGGTCTCTCTATCACTTGTTTCAGTTGTTGATCATCTGCCTATGCATGATAGGGTTTTTATTTTGCTGAGTATTAGGCTCATCTCAACTGCACAGTAGGTCTGGTTCAAGTCATGAATCAAATCACCTCTCTCTCTCTCTTTCTTCAAAATGTGTATGAGCATGCGTATTATGAAAAGGGTTAACCTGGGGCAAAGTTCATAATGATGAAATAAATTTTCAAACCATCATATGAGTTTCTGATTTTATAACTACATTTTCTAATGAGATTTTGTAGCACAACTGTATTTTTTATCACAGAGCCCCAACCTAACACTAATCGTTACCCCTTTGCATTCTCTCTCCCCTTAGCATACATTGATTTTTCACAACTACATTAAAAGGGTGGTAATATACCAAGGTGTGATTTTTTTGACATAAAGCCAATGGGGGCCAAAGTGCAGGTATGCTTCTCATGCAATTTTGAAATCAAATGCAAAGAGAGAGAGAGAGAGACGTTTTCTGCACTCTTTAAAAGCAATTCAATTTCCATCAACCCAATTCAGTAGCATGGATTTTTGTACAACTTCTACACAAAATGCATTAATTTCCATCAACCCAATATAGTTGCATGGATTTCTGTACAACTTCTACACAAAATAGGGACCCCAACCTGATATCAATCACAGATGGGAAGACACAGGGGTCCCCTTGGCTCAAAGCCTATACATGTTCAACAAACACCTCTTCATTTACTAGCACCATGGCCGAATCTTCCTCTCCTCAAAACAATCTCATCCTTGGCTGAACCCATTTATGCATAATTCCTCAGTCTTCATGAACCACTAATCTGTAGTAAATTTTGGCAACATATTATATAGTTTTTAACCCTTGTAAGTTCCTTAAAAAAAAAAAAATTGTTTAAGTGAAACCAATGCAAGAAAATTAACTCTCAAGGATTGCATTCCATTGAATCTCCAACTAGAGAAGAAACTAATTGCATATTATAGATTCGAAGATCACCTCAGGACCATGTCATCCGTAATTCCATAAATTTTATTTTAAAGAAAGACTTATCCTAGCTGATGGCACAGATCAGTCTCCACATGCATAGTAGGAACTCTTGGCTGTTGGATATGTAGGGGTCTTTTAATCATAAAAAAATGCATGCATGAGAAAGATGGAGGAATTCTTTAGTTTTAGGAAAGATGGAGGAATTCTTTAGTTTTAGGACATGGAGGAATATGTGATATAGAAGCATACATAGAGGAACACCTTTCCAAGGTCTCGACTTTGGGCTTGAAATTTGGCCTTGGAGCTTCATTTAACAGAGATTGATGCAAAAATTGAGGCTGTCAATAGATCGATTGTTAACATGGATAGCTAAAGGAAACCAAAAACTCAGTTCCAAAGTTTGTATAAATTCATAACACAATGACTCCGGGAACAGATCATGAGTCATAATTTAGTTATCATCGGTTTTGAAATGATAAATATGGCGATCTTTCTTCTCCTTTTTCAATCAAATACAAAAAAAGGGGTTGGAAGGATCCTAAATCTTTTTACAGAACAACCAACCTGCGCACCTACATAGGCTTAAGATTGACCGCATGAATACCATTAAATTGCTGAGATAAATGTGTAGGTTAAAAGAATTCAAAAAATGGGGAAATCTTCATATGTTGCAGTTTGCAGTAGACTGTTAAAATGGTATAAACCACGATGTTTATTTTTTTACTGTTTGTAGCAACAAATTCAATTTTTTTACAGATACATGTACAAGCCTTTTTCAGAATATGGACTTAAGAAATGTAAATTCAGAAAGGAAACAAACACCTATGAAATTAAGAAACAGAATGTCAAGTTAAATAGAAGGTCATCACATAACTAGAGAAGAAATTTGAAGTCATGAACCATATTAGACATTCAACACAATATAACACAATGAAATAGCAAATGCATTAGTTGAACAACGACATTAGTTGATTCATCACCTCTACTAGACCTGCTCCACGTCTTCACAGGTCCCATCCATGGCTATCATAGTGTCATTTAACATGTAAGAAGAAAAAGCATCGTAAATATTTAAGAAATTCATGTTACATTCACAAAGAGTAAAAAAAGGAGCAATTATTCATGCATACTCTGAATGAGTGAAAGATGGATAGTTGCTTTTGTCATGTCCACTCTCTTTAAAAACTGCGCACTTTTGAATATCTGTTCTTCAATTTCACTTTTGCTGACTCTTCCTCATACTGAGATTTATATCTAGTATGGCTAGGTTGCCCCTTTGTTCGTACCCGTGAGGTCTCAAGGGTATTTTGAATAGGGCAACTCTCAGTTCTTGTGCTGTTATTGGGGGTCTTGTTAACATCATATGATTCTACCCTACTCCCCATGTTGGCATCAACCTTTGCACATGTAACGGCTAAATCAAACATTGTCAATTCCTGTAGTTCAATGCTTTTTAAGGCGTGCTCTGCGATTTTCAGGCTATTTGACAAACCTCATTATAATGAATGGACCGGGCTAGTTCAGAAATAACTTGAATTTGCTTGCTGCTTTCATAAGCTACAACCCTTTTCATCACATACTTTTTTCATTGATTCATTATGTTATGTCATGGGATCTTAAAAATATTATTCACCAAAACAATTCTAAGCACATGCTTGTAAAGAATGCATAGCCTATTTTACAAGTGACCAGTACAAGAAGCAGTTTGATTATGACTATTGAATTCCACAACACGTACCCTTGTTCTACTTTGTATCGTTGTCTTCAATAGATTTATTCTTGTAATTCACCCAATCTGTAACTTCTTATTTAAAAAAACTTAGGAGTTTTGTGAGTATAGATATTCAAAACTTGTGTGTCTATAAAGCTACTGGTCATCAAAATAGAAGTAGTAGTGATGTTCTTTAAGTCATTCTCCCTCATTTTGCAAATCTTCTTTTCATGTACTTTCAGAGTAGTTTCCAACAAAGAATATAAGATTGTTGTGAAAGATGGGTACATCTTAAAATGTTTATTCATGCCTTCACTTCCTTGAGCCGTTGACACACCTGCTATGCCTTCACTTCTTTGAGCCGTTGACACACTTGCTATGCCTTCACTTCTTTGAGCCGTTGACACACCTGCTATGAATGCATGAGCTATATTCAACCCATTGCATTTGACAACTACATATTCTAATGAGCTATTTATGTTAAAGCTCATATTTCTTAGTAAGGGATTTCCAAGCTGTCTCAAACTCTTCCACGGTTGGGCTAGTTATACACATTCTTAAAAATTTATGGAAAAGTCGGATGCGATGCAATACATGGCACAATTTTTCTTTCACCTTTGCAAGAATGTGCCATTTACAATAATGATGCATGCAAGGTCCTGATCAGTGATAATTACATCTGATTGACGACTACCCATTGCTTCTAGCTACTTTTTAAAAACTCATACAAACGACTCCACCTTCTCATCAAATATAAGTGCGAATCCGAAAAAATGTTGTGTTGAAATAGTAATTCACACAAAGTATAAGAGCAAAAGGCATGCCAACAAGTTTGTTTTACATGTCGTAATAAAAGTCACTACATCAGAGAAGTGGTGGTATGACACCCTTGACATGACATCTACCCATAGCATACTTATATTATGATCCGGTTCATCTAATTTCAATCTAGAGAAAAAGGAAGGGTTCGATTCATTCATTTCGCATAACCATTGCATAGCACGATTGCCATCTTCTCCTTTCAATTTTATTTGTTGTTTGCTATTTGGTTTTCGATATCTTTTTGTCAGTATGGGAGATTATCAATCTCCCCAGTGTGCTCTATAAAATATCATGGATATGCCTAGCTTTCACCATAACAGAGCTCATAAAGTTTATCATCGACTTTATTATATTTGATACTGTTCGGTGTGAATGAATTAGTTGAGATTTTCTTGGAGTGACAAGCTCGTGGTTGTGATCCTTTACAACCTAGTCACGACCACTAATTACTGGAATTTAATCTTATGCTTAACTTAGTTTGCCATTCCCACCTTGACTAAGGAACATTCTTTTTACCAAAGGCATCTTTTTCTCTACAGAACCCATCTCTAGAGCAATTAATTTTATTTATCTATTCTTTATTCATCCTTATTATGTGTAGTTTCCCTTTGGATGTCAAACCCATGTTCCAATGCATATGCCTGGCAAAAACTCATATGCATATTCTTCAGAATCAAATTTCATTTCAATGTGGAGTTCTTCTATTTCAAACCCCTTGGATGAGGAACCATGTTCCCTACTTCTTGTATTTATAGACTACCTTGAGGGAGGTTGCAAGCATGAGATCTTGCTCGATAGGTTCAATGGTGTCCCCTATGTTTTCTTGATCTGACAATATGGGAGATGACACACTGTCTGAAATGATAGGTCCATCTTAGGTACTTGAATGACCCTACATAAAACAAAATTTGTATATGAACTTATGACTAATAAATGCTACACATAAAGTTTAATTGTTGACTTCATTTGGGTAAATTTACATTGAAGTTTCTCCACAACTATATAATACTCATTTTATTCGCAAAGTTCACATTCTAATAACTCAAAATTAAGGTTCCACATTAATTGGTCATGAATAATGGAAGCATATCACTAACATTAATACTCTTTTCTTTAAAATTTTTGTAAAAGTCACACTATACTGGAAAGTTTCTCTACTATGAAGATACAATTTCATCAAGCATTGCATGTACTTCATTTAATGATAATTAGTTTCAATAAAAGAAACTTAACTAGCTCGTTGATAATCAATTTCAATTTTTGATTTCTTGAAATATATACATAATAGATATCAAAATACGTCATGTTGGCTTTCACTCAAAAGTACTTGAGAACAACCATACACAAATGTGATTTACATAAATAATCCTAGAGGAGAAAAATGTCCACATCACCCTTTATCCATTACCATCAATTTACATCACTTGATAGAGAAATTGACATATCAAAACAACACTAACTATCATAGCAGGTGTTCCATTTTATGTTATAAGAAATTTATAGAGAGAGAGAGAGAGAGCGAGACAGAGAGATACCCCTATGGGGGAGATGGAGAGAGAGACCCCTGGGGAGAGAGATAGAGGGCCAGATGATTTGCCGAGTAGCTGATCCGGACGTTGTAGTTGCTCCACGTCGATACGAACTCAACCCACTCCTACCCTGTGGGGGGCGAGAGAGAGAGAGAGAGGGAGAGAGACCCCTTCGGCGGCGAGAGGGAGAGAGCGAGAGAACCGAGCTGAGTGAGAAAGAGAGAGCTAGAGAACTGAGCTGAGAGAGAGAGAGAGATAGTGGCTCGTGAGAGAGGTTCATACCTGATGATGAAGCTTCCGTTGGGTGATGGATATGGTGCAGCAGCTTCTAACGAAGAGAGAGAGAGAGAGAGGAGGAAGAGGAGGAGGAGCATACTCTAGTTCTATGGGAAGGTAAGAGAGAGAGTCATGAGGAGAGAGAACAAGGAGAAAGAGTAATAGGATACGAGCTTGCGATTTATCTGGGAGAGGAAGAAGAGAGAGAGTCCGCATTAAATGTGCCCAAACTGAATTATGGCGATTCCATACGTACGGTCCATTCAAGGTCATCACCGTTGGGTGCAGTTAAGTTAACTATGCGAGATTGTGCACCATATCTTTAGTTAAGTTAACTATGCTAGATGGTGCACCATATCTTTTTTCTATATATATATATATATATATATATATATATATATATATATATTGCATTTTTAAGGCACGAGTAAGAGGTGGATATGTGTTTCGAGAATAGAAAGGGAATCTATACATAGATATAAGGTAGGGTATATATCCTTGAAATAAAAGCAAGCTTAAGGTAAGCTATCTTTCTAATTAGATAAATCAAATTCGCTTTCTAGGCTTTAGAGAGATGACATTAGAAAAGATAGAGAGTCACATAGATATAACATTTTAAAAAGACCGAGTTTAAGGTTATATTTTAAAAAATATTTGTATCTAATTTGGATGGATTTACTTATCCTAATCCAATGTTGTTTTTATGAACTACCATGTTTGTCTTAAATAAGCACCCTTTTCTAAATCTAAGTGAGTTAGCGAGTTGACAAATCCAAAAAAAATGGGGAGGCTGTAGAAACTCAATAAAGGAATGGAGTAAGATAGAGAGCGTATAAGAGAGAAGACGTATGGAAAGATAGAGGTAAAGAGGGAATGAGAGCATGAGAAAGATGTAGTATGAGAGAGAGGGGGAGGGACACAGAATGAGGGAGTGAAATAGGAGGGGGAGAGAGAGAGAGAGAGAGAGAGAGAGAGAGAGAATGGGGAGGCTGTCTAAACTCAATGAAGGAATGGGTAGATAGAGAGTGTAAGAGAGAGGAGGTACCGAAAGAGAGGGAATGAGGGTGTGAGAAAGATGGAGTATGAGAGAGGGGGAGGGACATAGACTGACGGAGTGAAATAGGTGGGGGAGAGAGAGAGAGAGAGAGAGAGAGAGAGAGAGAGGTGGGAGGATTAGTGTTGGAGATTGTGGTCTTTCGAGCTCTCTTATTCTAGATATCCAATTGTGATGGGCATAAACATATTGGCTAATAGTATCATAGTACTATGAAAAAGTTATGTATAGATTTAAATATTATTAGGTCTCTAATTTCCTAACTAATCTTAATGAAAGTTTTTATAGCTGCCAGCTTGTAAAAACTTCCAAATTTCTTTTTGTGGTGAGTAAAGGTCGATGTTACATTTCAGGTCTCAACTCCTATAGGGCAGTAATTATTAGAAAATTTAGCGTCTGAACCATTTCCCCCTATTATTATGGTATGCTCTACATTTTCCCAAAATTACGTGGAGATCACCCCCTTGCCTGCCCTTTTTTCCCTAGTTTTGTTCCGCTATCTGATATTCCAACATCAAACAAGTGGGATTTACTTTTGTTAAAAACACTAAACACCCCTCTCTCGTAGTCTATTTGATATTGATGATGTCATTGTTGGAACACATTTTTTAGCACCTTGGGTCCTCGATGCAGAATAAAAGAGAAGCCGGTCAATAAAGCCCTAACATACAGTGAAATTTTTGATAGTCTCATAATTGCCCCAGAATGGGTTATAATCTTCACTTAAAAATGCAACCTGCCAAGTTTCGTCGCAATCCAACATGTCTAAGGCAACGCAGACAAAGAAGCAATTTTGGAAAAATTAGCCTTTAGTACCCTGAAACGGACCCCGTAACTAGACCTCTATTTTTGATGTGTCAAACAGCTATGAGACCACTGCCATTAGATCCGGTATGGTCGAAAACCTTTAAGGGCTAAGTTTCGGCTTAAATGGACATTCTAGGATAAAGTTATGGGAGAAACATTAAAAAGGGGTAAATCGCACGCTATTCTCGTGCGGCCTCCCTACAATAATCTCCATTAAAGGAAACTGGTTTGCACAATCACGAGCAACAACTTTGAGTACTCGTATCTTACTCGTTTTGAGTCGGATCGACTTCGTACTTTTTGGAGCGTGTTCATCTCGTCAAGACAAGTGTTTTGATATATGGCACATCCCTTGACAATGCTCGAGCAGGGAGAACAACTAGAGAGAAGTTGGCAATTCGTGAAGACAATTGCAGAAAAATCAACAGTAACATGATCCACTCGAGCGGCCATATCACGATGCTGACACCCCCGATCGACGTGAAATCAGGTACATCGCGTACGTAAGGTCCGAGGCTACATTTGACCCAAACACCATGCGCGATGAACGGTTAGATTCGACATACAAAGGCGTCGAAGTTACTACAGATTTCAGCCGTTGGATTTCAAGATTCGACCAAAAAACCCAAGATGGAAAAATCTTCGTTCGGACACGAAATCGAGCTACGTTTGTTGCAACGTGATCGTGACGGTATGCTTAGTGTAATTCAACTAAGAAATCATGAAGAAACATAAAGAAACGAGCACACTATCGATCAGAAGTTTTCAAGATTCAAACAAAGTTCAAGTTGCGTGATCGTGGCTTAAAAACACGATCCGTATCTCAAAGTTGGTTTCAAATCGATCGTCATGCCGAGCCCAATGAGAAAGTAACGGCCAAACAATAACTCTGAATCATCCATGGAAGATCATTTACGTTTTAGGGCAGCAGCAGATATTGTTTTAGAATTTTGTGTATTGTTGGGCAGGGGTAAAATCATCATTTTGTACCCATTTTTAGATTTTATTTTAATTCAAATAAATTGTAATTATCATCAATTAGGTCAGAATTTGGGCATCCACCCATGTTTTGGGCCCAATTCTATAAATATATGCTAAACCTAATTGTAAAAGGCTTTGCCCAAATTTCAATTTCAGGAATAAAATTTGAGAGTTTTGCATTGAGATTGTGAGTGCATCTTGGAGAGAGAGAGAGAGAGGAGAGAGAAGAAAAAGTTTGGTACCTTTCGATAAGGTAAATTTCTCTCTCATCCTGTCTTCTCTCTCTCCTCTCTTTCTCTCTCCTCCTTTTTTCTCTCCCTTCCTCTTCTTCATTTCTCTCTCCTCTTGTTCTTCTCTCAGCCGCTCTCCTCTCTGCCTCAAAAACGCACGATAGTAACCATCGTTGTGCGTATCTCTCTCTTTCTCTTTCATCTTATGTTTCTCTTTTCTTCTTCTTTCTTTCTTTCTCTTCTTTTTCTTCTCTGTCTTTCTCTCTCTTCCTCTTTCTGTCTCTCGCTCTTCTCTCAACATGCACTGTAGTGGGCCATCGCCGTGTGTGTTTTCATCTCCTTCTTTCTTCTTTTTCTCTACTTCCATTCCTTACTCATCCCCCGTTCTTTCCTAATCTCTCTTCTCTTGCCTGTTCTCTATATTCTTTCCTTTCTATCCTCTTCAGTCATGCATGACGGTGTCCATCGCTGAGCATGACATCCTATTTCTTTTCTTAATCTCCTGGAACATGCACAGTGAGCCGGGCCTTAACCTCAGTGATGGGCCAGGTCTCTGTCCAAGTTCCCTTGTCTCCATGTCATGCATGGCGATGCTCATCGCCGCGCACGACATTTCTCCCTCTATCATCTGACAAAGACATTGAACTGGGCCCTTTCCCAAAGTGGCAGGTTAGATCGTGTCTAAGTCCCTTCTGACATGCATGGCGATGCCTATCGCTATGCGTGTCTTCTCTTTTCTCTCATCTATCTCTTTTCTTCTTGTTGTGGGCGGCGGAACCATATTTTCTTCTTCTTTCTCTCTTCCCTGTCATGGACAGCGGAATCGCATCGCTGTCCATGTTTTCTTCTTCTTCGTTTCTCCTCTGTCATGGACAGCAGAACCCCTTCGCCGTCCATGTTGTTTTCTTTTTCCTTCTCTCTCTTTTGTCATGGACTGTGGAACCCATCACCGTCCATGTTTTCTTCTTCTTTCTCTCTCCACTGTCATGGATGGCAGAACCCCATTGCTGTCCATGTTTTCTTTGGTCTTTCCTCTCTGTCCTCGGTCATGGACGACAGAACCTCATCGCCGTCCATGTTTCTCTTCTTTCGTCTCTTTCTTCTTTCTCTCTCTTCTCCCTTCTCTCTTCTTTCTCTCTCTTTCTTCTCTCTATTCCTTTCTTTTTCTTCTTCTTCTTCCTCCTCTCTTTTATTCCCTTCTTTTCACCTCTCTCTCTTCTCCTCTCTTTTACTCTCGTCTTCTCTTCCTCTTCTCTCTCCTTACTCTCTTTTCTCTTTTCTTCTCCTTCTCTCATTTTTTATTTTCTCTTCTCCCTCTCTTTCTTCTCCCTCTTCTTTCGTCTTCCTCTCTCGTTTGATCAAGGAAGGTTAAGATTGACACTGCCATGGTAGTCCCGTCGTCGAGCAGTATTGCCGCTGTGTAGATCTGAGTAATTGTACCCATATTGCTGCCATGACAGGCTAGCCATTGTGCCGGGCTGGTTGGTGTTGGTCTTGTCGTCAAGTAGTATTGTCCCAGTTCCGGTCTGAGTTACTCCTCCCTTCTTGCTACCACGTCGGGTCAATCATTTATTAATCTTGCTATTGTGTTAGTCTAGCCACTTGGTCAATTTTTTCTCTTCCATTCCCTCTATTATATCTCTTTCTTCTTCTTTCGTCACCCCAATCTCTAGCCTCCCACACTTTCCTTCTTCTTTTTGGATGTACTCGTCTGTGTGCATTCATCCAAAGACAAGGTGCGGTCCCTCGACCCATTTGTCTTGTAAATTTGACCATGTGTGTGTGATCGCAAAAACAAGAGAGTACATGCCAAAGGAGGCTATTTCGAACTAGTTGAAGGAATAAGGGGCTTTCCGTCGTGATCTAAGAAGGCGCCCACGAGAGTCAGCCCGAGTGAGTCACGGACCCAGGTGAGGTGTATCCCGCCTCACATCAAAATTCGTCTCTCATCGGTTGGGGTACGTGCCCTTGTTTCTTAACAAAGTTCCCGAGAGAGCGATCTCAAGTCTCGGGTTTTTCTTGAAATCCGAGACATGTGCCACCAAGTCAACTCTACTCGGAGGGCGAGATCGAGGCATCTAACCAGCTTGGTGACTCCACTGGGAACTTACTTCCCCTTTGTTGGATCGTCCTTGTTTGGCTAAGTCTCCCCTTTTCTTTTATGTATTACATTCACTTGTCTTCTGGGTTTCTTAACCCATTCATTCAGATCGAGGATTTTCTCATCCCCGCATTTGCGAGCTTTCCCTGGGAGCAAGTTCTTCGAACTTCGTTCTCAACTTTCCTTTTGAGCAAAGACCCAGTGTCTAGCTCCCAAGTCCTAACCTGGATGTGAGAAGGGGACTTAAAGGTCCCTAGCTCCCCATCTCCTAGCTCTGGTGGAAGTTCCACCAAAGCACTTTGCATTGGTAGCACTTCTGCTGCCACTCATAGCACGCACCCTGTCATCGGCAAGTCACTTGCTGATCGTATTGCATCGAAGTTGCCATTGCTCCAATGGGTTGCCGCAAGGCTACCCTCCACATTTTTACACCACCTAAGGTCTCTATCTTAGAGGCTCGACACATCGAGGCAGAGACTATGAGGCCTCCACCTGACGCACACACCCTAAGGCTTGTAGGTCATCCACTCGAGCCACACCTCGAGGCAGCCTTTGTGTTACCTCGAGTAAGTGTCCAGGATTAGGCCTCCTCGGGCCGAAACCTGTACATATGCATGTGCATCCTACCACTCGAGGCAATGTCGTCGCTATGCCATCCCGAGTACAAGGAAGACGATTACCTTGTCCTCCCTCTAAGCACACACTAGCGCACCCTGCAAGGGGCAGACTTGCACCAGTCCCCTTAAAAACAACTGCTCGCAACTCTCAGCCTCCTAAGGCCAGACAACTTGTTCGAGCCCAGGCTGCCTCCCAAGTCACCCGTGATCCTTCTTCAAGGAGCGCACATGTGCCGCCTTCCCAAACTGCTGCTCCTCGCTCCCGACCCAAGCGTCATCATGAGTCGATCCTTCCCTCGCCTGCCCCTTCTCTTTCGGGCAAGCACCTCAAGCCCTGGTACTTGAAGACCTTCCCCAAGAGTGCCATCTTGAACCAGCCCCATCATCTCGGTCACACCTCTGAAGCCCATAAGAGAGCTCAGGGTAAAGACCTGATGGGAGATCAAGTCCTTCGTTCTCCCTGGCTCAGGTTGACCGCAGTTTCTGGCTTACACCCATTGCTTCATCTAATGGAGATGGCTCGCTCTTGTGCAAGAAGGGCCGACCAGCCGCAGTCCCCCTCGCAGTTCTGACATGAGGTCTATCAAAGCCTCAAAGCCAAGTGCGACAGGGGTCTGCAAATCTTGACCAAGGAAGCGACTAAATAGTCAAGGCACCCAGCTCCGATCACCCTCTTCATCAGAACCCCCTCTACCCTCTTCAGATGACAAAGCTCGAAGCAGAGGAGCATGAATCCTGCATGGTGGTTAGCGCCGTAGAAGATGACCCAACCACTCAGTAGCCACGATATCAAGACCGTCAAGAACCGGTCCTCACACGGTCAGCATATAAGACTCGAGTGCAGTCGGGCATGCTGAGTCCCTGTTGACCGATCTGCCACGTGTGACCTGCCAACTTCAAAAGCTCTCAACTGCACCTAAGGCAGACCTCCCTGGAGAGGCAGTCATCGTCATGGTTGTGAACGAACCTAGCGACTCTCAAGAAGAACGCATGGATAGGTTCGAACAGATGCTGCACGCCATGATGGAGAAGATTGACCGCATGAAAACCATGCGACACTTGACTAACCATGAGGTCAACTCCCATCATTCAGATGATGCAGCCCTAAGGCAGCCTCCTCATCCTGCCTCGCAGGAAAATTCCCTCCCTCACCCCGTCTCACAGGTAGACATTGACGCTATGGTGACCCACAACCTGAAGAACAGAAAAATCCTAGGTGTACAGGGTACAACTCTTTACTAAAAGCCATACCCCTCTTACATCGATCAGATCCCATTTCCCTTGGACTACAAAAAAGGGAAGTTTCCCCTGTTCAATGGTATGACATCTCTGAACTAGTATATCACGCATTTCCAAGCAGCATGTCGAGAGACAGCAGTTGATGGGAGACTCCTCCTCTGTTAGTTTGTTGAAACCCTTGATGGCTCTGCCTTTCTGTGGTATGCTCGTCTTCCCTCAAATTCAGTATATACTTGAGAGGAAATGGAGAAACTGTTCCACCAGCGCTTCTATGAGGTCAAGAGAGAGGTCCAAACCATCGAGCTTCTCACCTTGACCTAGGATCCTGACGAACTCGTGGATCAATTCATAGTAAGATGGACAGATTTGGCTACTCGACATCCTGATCCCATGCCTAAGAAGGAAGCAGTCCAGACATATGTGTGAAACATGCGACTGGAGATCGCTCTGCATGTTGAGGCCTCCAATCTGACCTCCATGTCAGAGCTGATCTCTAAGTCAGTTCGCATAGAGAGCTTGTCACACCACCATGGCGAGTCATGACAGCAGGCTTAGAGCTCGGGGAATAACCGGGGCAATGGCAATTCTCGGACTAATGCCCGGGGTAGTCAGCAAAAAGGGGTGATTAGTGCGGTCGTCACCGTAAGCGATCCAAAGAAGGCTGCCTCTAAGACTTTGGACCTCTCAAAAGGCGTAGGCACGACGAAGATAGTGCCTCAAGGAGGCAAGCAGCAACAATCATACAACCGGGGGGGAACCATAGTCGAGATGATTGTTGGGCCAGACATAAGAATAAAGTCTACCCTTTTGAAAAAGAATGGGTTCCCACGCTACTTTGAATGTTATTGGAGCAGAACATGATTGACCTGCCTGAGACCAAGTTCCCTGATCAAGCCGGACTTGACACCCATGCGAATTACTGTGCTTATCATCAGAGGATAAATCACCACACAGAGGAATGCTATGCACTCAAGGACTACATCGAGGCTCTGATCCAGAAGGGTTAGATAAAGCTCGAAGAGCTTAAAAAAGCATTCGGGGCAACTATGGCCTCCCACGCAGTGACAATATAGGAGGACAGCGAAGGCCTGCACTCTTTTGATGAGTTGCCATCGGATCTCCTTCAGGCTTTGTTTGGTATGATGCTCCAACAGGGACTTGTCACACTAAAGCCAGCAAGGCAGCCCAAGTGCCTTGCTCAGCCGAGAATCACTGGTGCCCGTATGACCAATATGGGGCCACAAGCTGGGCGAATGCTATGGGTTCAAAGCCATAGTCGCAAAAAAGGTGCAAAGAGGTCACATTGCCTACACTGTCATGGAAGAACACCCACAAGTTAGTGACCCCGTCAATGAGAATGGTTTAGTGCAAGAATCTCATGTCGATGCCTCCGATCCTGCTGAACCCTTGACCTCTCAACCATGAAGCATCTATCACGGGTGGAGCAGACGCAAATCCTTAAAGCGAGAGGCGGTTCATCAAGCTAGATCTATTAACAAACCTAATAAGACGGACCAAGCACCTCCCAAGGAAACCAGGAGGAGACGAGTACCAAGGGCTGCTCGCTCGAGGAACAAGGTTCCTCAACTACAGATAGAGCAAGAATTTCTCAGGCCTCTTCCCCCATTGCAACCTTATAGGGCTTCATCCTTGATGCAATTATCGTTACTCCTTCACCTCACCAAGATGACATCCTTGGGCCATCTTTTACTCAGGGCACGTTCAATGAGAGTGACGACATTAAAAGCACCCCCCAACGGTCTAAGCAGGGGAAAGACCTAAAAGACCCTCTGCACATGTCTAACTCCGGTGATGACTTAAAGAGCTGCCCAAATCAGTCCAACGAGGGGAATGACCCTAAAAGTCCCTCACCTACTAACCCTTCTTCTTCTTCCCCTTCCTCTTCTATGTCTTCTACAGGTATGACCCATGAATGTTTAGACTTCGAGGCCCTCGATAGAGAACTCAAAGGAACCAATATAAGTAGGACGCCCAGGTAGCTAGATTCTTAACAGTTGTTGATTCCTTAGCGGCTCGAGTCAAGTCAGATCAATCCTCTTCTATTGGGAAGCGTAAGAAGTCAAAAAAACCCTAGTGGCCTCCTGAGTCTGACTTTGAACAAAGACTAAGAGAATCAAGAAGGCAAAGCTTTTATTTTCAAGAAATCTGTCACATGGTGTAAATCTCAGAAGCATCACCTGGCACGGGGCAAATGAGCCTGAGATTGGGGGAAACACTACAACCTCCACCTCAGAAGCCAAGCATCTTAAAGTTTCCTGGTCCACCACTTCTCCCTCACTAAAAAATTTACCCATCCTCAAGCTCCTTGGGGTCCTTCCTCGCCCAAATACCTCAGACAATCCACCCATCCTCCAATTCCCTGGGATGCCTCTGGCCTCATACACTCAAACTCCTCCTAAGCCTCAACCTCAAACATCCACTCCTCTTAAACAAATCCCTATCACCCAACCTACCCAGACCACCCAAACCAAGCCGGCTGCGTAACCAAGCCAACCCACAAGCCAAAATAAACCTCGTCCACCTAAACCTGCTCCTCAACCTACTATACCACCCAAACTAGTGGCAGGACCAGGAGCACAAAAGGTTGAAGAGGAAAAGGTGAAATACGATGTGATAGGGCACCTGAGGAAGCTTCTAGCCCTTCTCAGCATCTATGATGTTCTCATGCTCTCAAGGATTATCGTATGGCTCTGGTTCATGCTCTTTCCAATCTAGAGGTATACGAGACCGAGGTGGAACCTATTGAGGTGGACAACGATCTTGAGTGGATGTATACCGATCCCCTTCTCAAAGGATGACTTGCAATTGGGAGAAATATTTCATAACTGCCCGCTCTTCGCGACTGGTGAATTACATGCATGCCTAATCACTCGAATTATGCTGGATGAAAGGTCAACAGTCAACCTCATCCCAAGGAGGATCCTCACTCGATTGAGATTAGGGTCTGAGGATCTCACTTCGACTCATATCACAGTCCAAGGGTTCAACCAGTCATAAGAGAAGCTGGCTGGCACGATCCACCGTCGTCTCAAGATTGCTGAATTAATTGACTACACACAATTTCATGTGATCGCCACCGACACCTCCTACAACATCATTTTTGGCCGCCCGTGGCTCCATGACCAGAGGGGTTCCATCCACATTACACCAATGTGTCAAGTATGGTCGAGATGGAAGACAATATATGCTGATAAAAGACCATTTCCTGTAGCTGAAGCTCACTATGCTGATGCCAAGTATTACTTCACAGATTCAGTATCACCCCAAAGGCCAAATGATGGTGATCACAAGCTTGTGAGGAAGACAAAACCTTCGTGTCATGAAGATGTTGAGGAAATCGAGCGAACATTGGTGAACATGTTCAAAGAAGAGGAAAGACAAGGCAAAATCCTCCATCTGACTCCCATTCATCTCATCATCCCATTCACTACCCCTGAAGAAACTCCATCTTTGCCTGAAGATGAGGCCTTCCCCTTTTACTTCCAGTCCTGAGCCACCTTTGCAAGAAGATGAACCAGAGATCACTCTTGATATTGAGGAAATCATGGGGACAGAGCTCCCGGCTCCAAAGGTCACCTACACGTCGGACCATAAAAAAGTCCTGTATGTCCCTATTGCACTCTTGAAAGCAGAATTGGTGCACCAGCCACCGCAGAAGGTACTCCAAACCCCGGTTGCCATAAGCAAAGAGGATGCTCCTTATCCCACCGCAGGGTCTGGTCAGGCCGGTAGTCACTTACAAGTCCTACATTTCCTTGATTATGTGGGAGAAGGGCAGTCAAAGAAAGGGCAAATGTCTTGCCTTCAAGACCAGGATTCCCTGGCGGAGTTAAGAAGCGAAGTTCGCAGTCTCTAGAGCCAATTGGAGGTTATGCGTATCACTTGATGATCTTGAAGTAAATGCACCTCGAATGGAAGCCAAAGCGCCTCCTGATTGGACTATTTACAGTAAGTAGGCTCATCAAATAATGAGAAAAATGAATTATGAGCTCTTGTCCAATCAAACATTAAGGGGAGAAGAAGCAACCTCTCCCCCATTTGAGGTCATTGAAACCACAACAGTTTGTCACAAGACAAAGCAAGGCTTAGGGTTTCCCTTAGCAAAAGGGCAGAAACAATGAATGCCTTGAGACGTGGCCTACTTAAGAGCGAGAGATGACATGTAATGAATAAAAAAGAAAGAATAAAACCAGAGAGGGAAAAGAGGCACTTTATTCAGAAATCCAAAATTTTTACAAGTGGCGACATATAGAGAAAGAAATAGAAAAGAGAGGACACTCTAAAAAATGATCAATGATCTTATGGAGCTCCGCTCTGGATGCTACAGAAGAAGCCTCGGCATGCTGAATATGCTCATTCAGTTCAACCATCATTTGAGCCTCCTGTTCCATGGAGGCGGTTTGCGACTTGAAAGTGTGAGTGAGCTCCGATAGATCCCCAACCAAAGAGGCATCCAAGGCCTTCATCTGATTCATCTCCCTCTCGAGATCATCAAATTCGCTCCTCGGCCTCCGCATCTCCATCCTTATGGCTATCATCCTGTTAAAACAATCTCTTCCTTCCATCTTGAGATCGAGTTGATGAGCAACTATAGCAGCCTTCTTCTGTGTGCATGAATCTATTCCCCGACTACGTGTGATCGATGCCTCCAAGGAAGCCAGCCTGCTGGTTTCTGCCTCGTGACGCAATCTTCCCAATCTCCAAGTCTCTAATTCATTCAAAGTTGCATCAAAATGAGAGAGGACTTCTTGTGCGTTCCTCAAAACAGTGGTCGCAAGGGCAAACTCCCTGAGTTTAACCAATGCCTCGCCCAGCTCGACGAGAGGCTGCTCCCTTAAACACTGAAGACTTGCACGGAGCATGTCTGCAATCTAGCCGGATACCTCATTGAAATTAGGTCTAGACGGTACTGTCGGGTCTACCATCAAGGAAGGAGCTTCGATTTCGAGGGCTGGGCTCGAAGGGATGGTAGCCATGAGAGTCACTGGCTCTTATAGAGCAATCGCGAAGCCCAAAGCCTCGGGCTCCTCAGATTCAAAGGCAGCCTTAGTCTCAATCTGCTTGGTCTCCTCAACGTCAACCTCCTCACCTTGACCTTCGCCTGTTGAAGCCACCACTCCGGTCTCAAAGTGCTCCAAAGCAACCTCTTCCCCTTGTCTCTCGCCCTCTGGCATGGCCTCGATAAGTTCAAGGCCAGCATTGCTTCCTTGTTCTGCACCTTCCTGAATTGTCACTTCAGCCTCGACAAGTTCAGGGGCTATCTCCTCCCTGTGACCTTCAATCTCAGCCGCAGCCTCTTCTACTTGGTCCGCATCACCCACAACCAGAACCTCTACCACAAAAAGCTCAACCCCCTCATCTTCATGACCTACGCACTCTGAGGCAACAACCTCTTGATGTTCAGGTGCCTCACTAACCATAAGCTACCATAAGCTCCTCCTCTTGAAAGATGCTTGGGGCCTCACTATTCATGATCGCAGCCCTAGTCTCAGTTGGGGTAGCAACCTCCTGAGGGTCAGAGGTTCTGTCAGTGTCAGGTTCCTCTCCTTGAGTAATAACTGAAGGGCCTTCAGCTCCATCGATCTCCATTGGAACTAGATCGGACTCAGGAATCACCCTTGGACTTAAAGGCATCACCTCAAGTTTTAGCGTCACCTCTCAATCAGAAGCGATGACACTAGGTTCAGAGGGGCCAGATTCATCTACCTCACTTTCTGAAGAGGTAGAAAATAGGCCAGGAGAGGCAGAAGATGATGCAGAATGGGCAGAGGGTGACTCGGAAGGGGTAGCAAACGAACCATAGACATAAGATGAAGAGCTACCTCTTGATTCTAAAATGATTGGAAGTTTCACACTCCTATGTCTTCGAGCAGGTCTGACAGCCCGAGGCAGTGCACGAGTGCTGGTAGGGGCAGGGCGTTTCCTTTTCTTCCCTCCTGTTGAAGAAGGAGTAGCGGCCTCAGAACCCCACTCTCAAGAAGAGCGTACAACAAGATCATTGTGTGGGCTGCTCCCTATCAGTGCGTTCAAATCTTGGAACGGGCGCCCTTCATGACCAGGGACCATTCAACCCTCCCTCCATTGAAAGATAGAGTTGAGGTTGTAAAAAACGCTCCTCATCTTCTTCTCCATGGCAAGAAGCTGCGGTGAGGAGTCGTCTGCTACTATTCCTCGGGGTATCCCAAGTGCCCCCCTGTTTCAGAGGTAGCCTAAGTCAAAGACCTCGCCAAGAGGGGGAGTGTTGATGATCCTCCTTTGTCTAGTATCTTGACGCCAGTGGCAGTTCTCCCCTTTCCATGGGTGATCAGTATCCCAGTATCCTTGGTTGGTAATCCTCCACCAGTGTGCATAGGCCTTGGTCGCCCCGACCCTTCTACCAAAATGTGGTATCACATATTTGCTAACCTTTGTCATCTTCAAACATGTGGACCACGCGGTGCATATATGCTTTGGTCTCCACGATTCTCGAAGAGTCCCTAACTCTTACTTCCTCCCTGTATTCACTCTGTCGTGATGCTTCTCGAAGAACACAGAGAAGGGGCAACTCTGATCCAGCCCGTGCTGACGAGCAAAGTGATGGAGGAAGTACCCTTCAAGTCTGGCACTGTATGGGGTTCGATAGGCCAAAACCCCACCTTTGACGCTCAAGATAAACATGAGCTCCTTGATGGTTGTGGGAGCACCATCCAACTCCTTGCCCAGTTTATCAATAAAGGTGCGGTCAGTAAAGCCCCCAATTGGAAAAGCGACCTGACGCATACTCAAGGAATCATTCCCAAACAAGTTTCTTGCATCCCCCGGGCTATGAAAGATAGCCTTCTGCCCGGAAATCCTCATCAAGAGGGGCACATTTTCTCCCCCGTGCTCGGAGTTCTGACATAAGTAGCAGGAAAATAGGCTCCTAGCCACCCGTACACGTAGTGGATGGGGAATGACGTCTTGAAGTCCCTAGGGAAAGCCTCGCCTCCAATAAGGCCATTTGCTCTTCCTTGCCTTGGTAGACCTTCCCCTTCTAGATGGCTCCCAGTCCATGGTAGATGCTGCATAGGACTGGTTGTGCAAGAGTGTACTGGCACCCCCTCTCCATGTCGCAAGCTACATAGAATGTGCCCGGACGGATCGTGTCGGCTCCCTCAGGAAGAACAAACTTGCATAAAAACAAGGCTAGGTATACAGCCAAGAAGACACCATCATCATTGGTCTCGGATTGGTAAATTGGAGGCGTGCCCTTCACAACTGCTTTCCCTTTTCCCCTCGAAATACCTGGACCAGCTGCCTCTGGGTAATCCCCGCAAAAGAATTTCAGCCATTCGGCAAAGGTCACGGGACCATTGCTAGACTTGGAGAAAAGCAACTGGTAAATCTCAAAGATCTTCTAAAGACTAGCAGGCGGTTCCTCTCCCCCTAGGCGAGCACCAATAGAGATGACTTAGTTCTTAGGCATGAACTCGTCATACATTGCTCCGATCAACGGAAGACTGCCGATGAAATGAAGATCTAGCAAGGAGATCCTTGCTTCACCATGACCGAGGAGCCATGTATTGCTCGCATGACTCCATGTGTCTAACAATACCTTGATGGTATTCGAGCATCGGTCATAATAGCTGCCTGAACACTATACGAAAGCTAATGGAGAGGCATGCTTAAGAATGCTTCTGTGCGACCCTAGCACCTTGATGGTCCAGGAGGAGTACCCATTCAAATACTGTTGCTCCCCTTACACCCGAAGACTGGCAGAAGACCATATTAGCCCCTTTGTCTTCACCATTCTCTTCCCCAATGTGGGCAAATTCTTATCAGAGGCCACATTCCTATGCATGCAATGAAGGAGGGCCATCCCTTCTTCAATATTGATGTTACCATCATTGCCTTCCCGGACCTCAAAACAAACTGAGTCGGTAACGAAAGTGACAATGAGGGGCCACTCTGGTTTGCATATTGGTTCTATCAACCAAATGGGTTCACCCCTAACTAGGCTCTCCCTAGTAAAATCATCAGTGCCAAGCTCTCCTCCCCTTAGAAGATTTTTCAGGTCAGGGATTCTGTAAGTAGGCATGGCCATTATATAAAGCTTAAAAATCTCACTGCCATGTGCAAATCACTAAGGAACAGACTAGCACCGCGCGTGAAACCCAGCGCTGGCTGCGTTCTAAAAAAGGCTAGCGCCGACTGTGTTTGTCAAAGCCCAGTGCCGACTGTATTCTCAAAAGCTACCGTCGCTTGGGTTGAATGAAGCCCAACGCCGACTGTGTTTCTCAAACGCTAGCGCCAACTGTGTTTGTCAAGGCCTAGCACCGGCTGTGTTCTTAAGGCCCAACGTCGGCTATGTTCTCAACAGCCTAGCACCAACTGTGTTCTCAAAGGGCCAACGTCGGTTATGTTATGAAAGACTAGCACCGACTGTGCTTCTCAAGGGCTAACGCCGGCTGTGTTTTGGTCACAGCCCAATGCCGTTCGTGTTCAAATCCCTCACACGTACCACAAATTGCGCACGTGTCACCTTGAATCCCGGGTGCACCGCCTAACAACTGCCTGTCTCGACGTGGTCAGACGCACGTCCTCGCACGTGTCGATGGCGACTGTTACCTTCCCCGAGACCCTTCGTCTATCGCTAGTGGCTGTTCATTGCCCTGTGACTCTCGGTTTCTCATTGGGAAACTCCTCTCACCCGTCGGAAACCCACTGTTTCACATTCCCCTCTACTTCTCGACGACGGAATACCATTAGAAAATCCCCGAAGACCATCGAAAGTCCACTGGTAGCACCCTGCTACAATTTGGATCCCTTTTCCCCTTTCTCTGGTACTCCCAAACTACTGCCGAAATCTCTGTAGGTCCCGATAGAACTCCCTGCTTCCCAACTCTGGCAATAGTGACCTTCGTGAAGTTCCCTACGTTCCCTTGTCGGTGTTCTCTCTTCTCAACCGAAACTTTCTTGCCAGCAAACACTTGAAAACCCCCTGCTTCCCTCAACTCTGGCAACAACGAGCCCCGCGAAGGCTCATTTGTTCCTTGTGTAACCCAGCCGAAACTCTCTTTGCTGGAGTTATCACTGGTGGACCACTGTAAACCACCTGAAGTGTCTGCGTTCTCAATGGAAACCTCTTCACCCTCATCGGACTTTCTGCAACCCTCACTCGAGTTCCCTGTGCTCTTGCCGGAAGTTTCCCTCTCTCTCTATCACTACTAAAGATTGCCCTAGTTGTTTTTACTTTTAGTAAAACGGTGAAAAAAGGGGGTTTCCCCCCTTATATAGATGATACTTCCCCGAAGGGCCCCTCACAAACTGGAAATGCCAGCCAGGTCCTTGAAGGCCAAGCAGTGATGAGCTGGATCGGGTTGGGCTCAGACTCGAAGCCCATATGCAGGTTGCCACTATTCATGCTCCATCGTTGCTCGTGCTCCAGCGCCGAACACCGCACTGAAGGACAAACGCCAATGAGCTGGATCGGGTCGGGCTCAGGCCCGACTCCCGAACTCAGACCAACGCTGTGCGTGACCAATGTTGACTGTGACTAACACCACGCGCGACCTACGCCAAGGACTGTTCAAACGCTGTTCGTGCAACTGGTGATGCCATGCTAGTGCCGTGTGTGTCAACGCTACTGCCGCCCATGACTAGTGCCCTGCGCGTTATTGACATCCATGCTAGCGTTGCGCATGTCTGAACCTGGTCACCACCGTGAATTTTTTGCCATCATTCCTAGTAGGAGTCACACCTGTACTGCAGCCCATCATCCCCTGTGGAATTTAGTGTATATAAAAAAAAAGAGAGTTATACTTACCTCTTCAATCCCCAGTGGGTCTGTTTCACACCAAGCTATCTTATCCTCAGGGAGTCAGGTTACCTTCCATAAGCCTATTCTCCATGGAGTCTTATCTTTCACTCCTGGGAGTCACACTTGCCCCCCTAGTCCCCAGTAAATTTTGCTTCTGTTAGCCACTACTAGTAGGGCCACCATCTTCATCTAAGCCCTCTGCTTGTGTATGGCCTTAACTATTTTATCCCCAGGGAGTCGGATTGCCATCCATGCTTCTATTCCCCATGGAGCTTCACCTACATGGCAACCCACACCATAGTCTAGATGCACGACCCTAAACTGCATGGTCCAAACTATATGACCTTAAATTGTATCGGAGCTCTAGTTGCACGACCTTAAACTGTATGGTTCTAACTGCATGACCTTAAAATGCAAAGCCATGGCCCAAACTATATGACCTTAAACTGTAGCAGAGGTCTAGTTGCACGACCTTAAACTGCATGGTCTTAGCTGCATGACCTTAAAATACAAAGCCACGGTCCAAGATATATGACCTTAAACTATAGTACACGTCCTGACCACATGACGTTAAACTGTTTTACATGGGTTCAGGAGGCATGACTTTAAACACGCCCCCACACACATGCACTCGCCCTTTACATGCGTCTTCATGCACGCCTTCCGTAACCGACCCGTCCGTGTGCGTACACCACCTTCATCACCTCCTCAGTAAATCCATCTTCCTTCATTACCATTCATCATTCCCCAGTTAGTTTTACTCGCGCTCACAAACGGCGAGCCATCCTGCCACCTATACTCGCCGTCAGCTAGCAGGTCCCCACCATCTCCCCAAAGTGAGTCGAACCACCTCCATACTCACTCATGGCCTCCACAGATTGCCACCCATCTCCACTACTATCTAGCTGTATGATCTTAAACTGTAGTGCATGTCCTAGCCGCATGGCATTAAAATGCTTCGCACAGGTCTCGGAGGCATAACCCTAAACACGCCCTCACAAAAAAAAAGAAAAAATGAATAACGGACATGGTGTATACCATTAGTATACCCTGAACAAGGGAACGCCATTAGTAAAAATGATAGACGGGCATGGTCACGAAAGCATAAGTAAGAGAGTTTCGTTAAAATAAAAACCCGGGCATGGTGAAAACCTGAAAGGGCACCATGAGTAAAAATGGAAGAATAAGGGTGGACATGGCCGTAAGGGCATAGGTAAAAGCGCCCCAAATAAAAGGAGGTTAGTGAAAACCTTCTCTACGGCACCACTTCCCAAGTTCAAGTGAAAACCTTTAAAGGGCGCTTGGACCAATAAGCAAGTTGATGTAGCACACGCCGCATAGGCGGCTTCAGCCAGCATTCAAAAGAAAAATCCCTTGTGTCAGAATGCCTTGATATCAGGATTAAAAAATACGAGCTTCAAGAAGAATCTGACAGTCTGAGTCCGTTCGTCAAAGGACCCAGAAGTCAGAAGAATCACCAAGACGGTAGGTCAGCGTCCCATGTTAAAGGACTGCATTATCAAGAAGTCAACAAAAAATATGAAAGTCATTCCGGCAAGCCAAAGATGTCCCTAAAGGCTAACTGTAAGGCCAGGAAAAGACGTTAGGGTGATGCCTCGCCATGAGGCCGCCTCACCAAAACCCTCCCTAGCCGATAGGCCCAAACATCAGGACAAGCCAACTAAAAGCCCTTGACTGGACCCGATAGGATAGGGACCCAAAGGTACCTTGCTTGTCAAATCAAACCTAGTGTAGCAGCATACATGCCCAGCAAGGGCTCATTGGCTGTCTATCCAAAGAAAATCTCCTAATGTGGATGATGGGCATTCCATGCAGTGTCCCCCATCAACAGCTAAATAGGTCTTTGACGTGGATGATAAGCATTCCATGCAGTGTCCCCCACAAGAGAACACAAAAAGAAAACCTGACTGATTGGGAATAAAGCCCTCAAGCAAGGCACCAGACTACTAGACAAGCCTGGATTCTGATCAATTGGGTCTACAAGCTTTTGAAAGCCCCCAGCTATTGGAACCCAAAAAGAGCTTCTGACATGGATGATGGGCATTCCATGAGATGTCCCCCACCAGTAGCTCAAGTCTCTTCTCGCCTGAAGTCTCCACAGATGGATCTGCGAAAAATGCATACAAACGTTTGAGCATCTTAGTTACAACATTGCGTGGATATCTCCTCGGTGTTCACATGGTCCTGCGGCTAAGAAGAAAAAGGTAATAAAGTTGAGGAAATTTTCTGAATGTTGTCCTTCTCGCTTTTCCTGAAGCACAGCATTCGGTGGGGCAAACTATTTGAACACATTTTTCATCACCTTGGGTCCTCGATGCGGAATAAAAGAGAAGCCGATCAATAAAACCCTGACATATAGTGGAATTTTTGACAGTTTCAAAATTTCCCACAGAATGGGTTAGAATCTTCCTAAGCACTTCAAAAGGCCACCTGCCAAGTTTCGTTGCAATCCAACATGTCTAAGGCAGCGCAAACAAAGAAACATTTTCGAAAAAATCAGCCTCTTGTACTTTGAAACGGACCCCGTAACTAGAATTCTATTTTCAGTACGTCAAACAGCTGTGGGACCACCTCCATTGGATCCGGCACGATCGAAAACCCTTAGGGGTCAAGTTTCGGCTTAAATAGATATTCTAGGACAAAGTTATGGGAGAAACATTAAAAAGGGGTAAGTCGCACGCTATTCCCATGCGGCCTCCCTGTACCAATCTCCATTAAAGGAGACTGGTTTGCACAGTCACGAGAAGCAACTTTGAGTACTCATATCTTACCCGTTTTGAGTCGGATCGACCCCAAACGTTTTGAAACGTGTTCGTCTCATCAAGATAAGCGTTTTGATATGTGGCACGTCCCATGACAATGCCCGAGCAGGGAGAAAAACTAGAGAGAAGTTGGCAATTCATGAAGACAGATGTAGAAAAATCAACAGTAACACGATCAACTCGAGCGTTCATATCACAGTGCTCGCGCACCCGATCGACGTAAAACTAGTTACATCGCGTACGTAAGGTCCGAGGCTACAGTTGGTCCAAACTCTGTGCGTGATAAATGGTTAGATTCGACACACAAAGGTGTCGAAGTTGCTGTCGATTCTGACCGTTGGATTTGAAGATCTGGCCAAAAAAACCAAGATGCCAAAATCTTTGTTCGGACACGAAATTAAGCTGTGTTTGTTGCAACGTGACGGCATGCTCAGTGTAATTCAGTGAATAAATAACGAAGAAACATCAAGAAACGAGCACACTATCGATCGAAAGTTTTCAAGATTCATACAAATTTTAAGTTGCGCGATCATGGCTTAAAAATGCGATCCGTGGCTTGAAGTTGGTATCAAATTGATCGTCATGCAGCGCCTAACGAGAAAGTAATCATCTCTCGGCTAAATGGGCACCGGAGCAACCCTGAATCATCCATGAAAGATCATGCACCTTCTAGGGCAGCAGCAATAACTGTTTTGGAAATTTGTGTATTGTTGGGCAGGGGAAAAACCGTCATTTTGTACTTATTTTTAGATTTTATTTTAATTCAAATAAATTGTAATTATTATCAATTTGGTCAGATTTTGGGCATCCACACATATTTTGGGCCCAATTCTATAAATACATGTTAAACCTAAGATTTCAATTTCAAGAATAAAATTTGAGAGTTTTGCATTGAGATTGTGGGCGCGTCTTGGAGAGAGAGAGAGGAGTGAGAAGAAAAAGTCTGGTACACTTCAGTAAAGTAACTTTCTCTCTCATCCTCTCTTCATCTTTTTCTCTCTCTTCCTCTCTTCTCTCTCCTCCTCTCTCTCTTCCTCTCTTTCTCTCTCCTCCCTTCTTCTCTCCCTTCCTCTTCTTCCTTTCTCTCTCCTCTTTTTCTTCTCTCAGTCTCTCTCCTCTCTGCCTCAAACACGCACAGTAGTAACGATCGTCGTGCGTGTCTCTATCTCTTCTCTCTTTTCTTATTCTTTCTTTCTCTCTCCTCTTTTCTTCTCTCTATCTTTCTCTCTCTTCTTCTTTTTGTATCTCACTCTTCTCTCAACATGCATGGCAGTGGGCCATCGCCGTATGTGCCTTTCATCTCCTTCTTTCTTCTTTTCTCTGCTTCTTTTCCTTACTCATTCCCTATTCTTTCCTAATCTCTCTTCTCTTTCAAGTTGTCTATGTTTTTTCCTTTCTCTCTTCTCTTCAGTCATGCACTGTCCATCGCTGAGCATGACATCCTCTTTCTTTTCTTAATCTCCTGGAACATGCATAGTGAACCGGGCCTTAACTGGAGTGGTGAGCCGAGCCTTTGTCCAAGTTCTCTTGTCTCCATGTCATGCATGACGATGCTCATCGCCACACACGAAATTTCTCTCTCTATTCTCTGACAAAGACATTGAACCGGGCCCTTTTCTAAAGTGGCGGGTCGGGTCGTGTCTGAGTCCCTTCTGACATGCACGGCGATGCCTATCGCCGCGCGTGCCTTCTCTTTTCTCTCTCCTATATCTTTCCTTCCTATCATGGGCGGCGGAACCTCATCACTGCTCATGTTTTTTTCTTCTTTCTCTCTCCCATGTCATGGACGGCAAAATCCCATCGTCGTCCATGTTTTCTTCTTCTTTCTTTCTCTTCTGTCATGGACAGTAGAACCCCATCACCATCCATGTTTTCTTCTTCGTTCTTTCTCTTCTGTCATGGACGGCGGAACCCCATTGCCATCCATGTTTTCTTCTTCTTTCTCTCTCCCCTGTCATGGACGACAGAACTCCATCGTCGGCTATGTTTTATTCTGTCGATCCTCTCTCTCCTCGGTTCTGGACGACAGAACCTCATTGCCGTCCATGTTTCTCTTCTTTTTTCTTTCTCTCTCTTCTCTTTTCTCGCTTCTTTCTCTCTCTTTCTTCTCTCTATTCCTTTCTTTTTCTTCTTCCTCCTCTCTTTTATTCCCTTCTTTTCACCTCTCTCTCATCTCTTCTCTTTTACTCTCTTCTTCTCTTCCCTTTCTCTCTCTTTCTTTCTTCTCTTTTATCTCTCCTTACTCTCTCTTCTCTTTTTTTCTCCTTCTCTCCTTTTCTATTTTCTCTTCTCCCTCTCTTTCTTCTCTCTCTTCTTTCTTCTTTCTCTCTCGTTTGACCAAAGAAGGTTAAGATTAACACTGTCATAATAGTCCCATCGTCGATTGTATTGCCGCCGTGTCGGTTTGAGTTACTATGCCCGTCTTGCTGCCACGACAGGCTAGCCATTGTGCCGGGCTGGTTGGTGTTGGTCTTGTTGTCTAGTAGTATTGTCGTCGTACTTGTTTGAGTTACCATGTCCGTATTGCTACCACGTCGGATCAATCACTTACTGGTCTAATTACCATGTCAATCTAGCCACTTGGTCAAATTCTTCTCTTTCCTTCCCTCTATTCTATCCCCTCTATTCTATCTCTTTCTTCTTATTTTGCCATCCCAATCTCTATCCTCTTACTCTTTCCTTCTTCTTTTAGGATGTACACGTCTGTGTGCATTCGCCCAACGACAAGGTGGGGTCCCTCAGCCGACTTGTCTTGTAAACTTAACCATGTGTGTGTGATCGCAGACATGAGAGTACAGGCCAAAGGAGGCAATTTCGAATCAGTCAAAGAACTGGGGGGCTTTTTGTCGTGATCTAAGAGGGCGCCTATGCGAGTCAGCCCGAGTGAGTCATGGACCCAGGTGAGGTGTGTCTCGCCTCACATCAAAATTCCTCTCTCATCAGTTGAGGCGCTTGCCCTTGTTTCTTAACAAGGTTCCCGAGAGAGCGGTCTCAATTCTCGGGTTTTTCTTGAAACCCGAGACACGTGCCACCAGGTCAACTAGATCCGGAGGGCAAGATTGAGGCATCTAACCAGTCATATAGCCCTAAAACCCATGGTGTGTTCGACACATATTTGACATCTCCAAATCTTTGCCTTCGGGATATCTGATATTTTCAATACCCGATTGCTCTCTTTCCGAGGGACGAGATGTCTAGTGTTAGAAACATCAGACAACCTAACATCTCCACATCCTTGCCTTTGGGCAATCGAATATTTTTAACACTAGATAGGTCTCTTGCTAAGGGATGAGATGTTTGGTGTTAGCAACATCAGACAACCCAAACGAAGGATTTGGAGATGTCCAAAATCAATGATGTCAAACATACTGTGGTTTTAAAAGCTATCCAACATCATGAATATCAATCAGACCAAGAGATTATGTGTTTGGTGTTTTTTAAATCGAATAGGCCTTGAAAAAAACTAAATTTCCCATTTGTCCAATGTTGGAAATATCAAGCATTCTACCTGTTACTATTGGGCTTGGTTTACAAGATTTAGATTAGTACTCCATAGTCTCGGGACATATCTAAGTGTCTATCAATGTGTTCTTGTTTTATTGTGCTTGTTTTGCAGGGACCAATAAATGATGTCAGAGCTAGGTTGCTTGAATCTACACTATGGTAAAAGGGTACATTTTGTCATAGCCCTAAGGCACTATCTCCAATAGATAAATTTGCTCCTCTCTCTCTGCAACTTCAGAGAGAGATATTAATATTATGTAATGATCAATGGATTTAAAGCATATCGATGGCCGTCAGTCTTCATGAATAACTTTTTGCTTGGAAGATTGACAATAAGCATTATAGATTTCTATGTCTTCAATGTCCATAGAATTGATCTATTGTGTTTCTTGGTAAGCCTTTTTTTTTCCTAATTGTGCCAAACTTTTTTTTTTTCTTTTTTTCAAAATATGATCCTGTAAATACCATGGGTTAGTTGTGAAAGAAAGACCTATGTGATCTTTTACCAAGGAATATATATATATTTTTTTTCTTCACCCCTTTCTTTTGGTAAAAGATCACTTACATGTGGTCTTTATTATAATAAGATAAATTTCAAAATAAAATCAACATACAATAAAACCAAGATCTTAACAACTTGATGCTATTAAAACAACTATGCACTATGTTTGAGAATAAAAGATAAGATTGCAAGAAACAAAATGAAGAGTGCCGGAGATTACCTCAAGCTGGCTTATTACATCCCACACCAAGTCACCACCATCAGATGGCGCGGGATCAACGGTCTAGCTTCAATATCGAATCGGGAAAACAATTTTCGGTTAAGCCACATCAATGGAACATAAACCCCTTTGATCACAAACTCAACCTCCAGGTGAATTCTCTTAGCTTTGAGAGAGATGGATTCTCTTTTTGCTAAACCCTAAAAGCCTTAGCCATAAATCCATATTTAAGAGATAGGAGAGAAAATAACTCCATAACCTAAACCTTTAGGTTCTTTCACAATGTGGGAGAGAGATCAAACATGAGAGAGAAACTTTCTTAAGAGAGAGAGATAGAAAGATAAGGTGTAGAGATTTTGGGTAGAGACAATCTTTTTTTTATAGGCTTGAACAAGATTAGGGTTTCTTAGGGTTTTCCTTGGCTTGTCTTTTCGTGTGAGATTGAACATAGACCGTCGATCAAAGATGACTTGTGGGGTGAGAGATTTGAGCCATCTATTCCATAGATGAGTTATCAACATTATGGAAGGTGCATGGACCATTATCCCTCTTTCCTTAACCGTTTTCCCATCAATATAAATTAGATAAATTAAATCTAATTAAAATATTATTCATTTCATAGTCTTTCACAAAATATTCCAAAGACATATCAAGTCAATATACACTTTCAATATTTGGTCAATATATGGTCAAAATATTTCATATTTTATTTGACCACATGCCATAACATAATATTACCAAAACATGAAATAGCTTAAACTCCAAGAAAGAATCCAATGGGTGGGGCGTGCCACACATGTAGGTCCCACCCACTTGACACATGGTGGGCTCATGTGTACTATGTGCCCGTCCATGATATTTTATATAATTTTAAATTATCAAAAAAAAAATTCTAAAACATTATCTGAATTTTATAATTTTGTAAAATCAATATCTTCATTTTTATAAGTCCAAAAAAATTATAAATAAAATATCAAATGACTCATTAAAATTTAAATAATAATTCTAAAATAATTTTTATAATAAAACAAACATAATTAAATTAACTTGATGGGAAATTGATTCATATGGTTAAGGAATTTAATCTGCAATCATGGGACACTCCACCTTCAGCTATAGACGACAGACCACACTTGCCTTATTGAACCGACCCAGTGTTTCTTATGACCCACAGTCTAAGCAGAGGCTCATTAGCGGGTCACCAAAGTCTGGCGGATGAGCCAAGGGGTCGCAATCCCAGTCTGTGGATTATAGATCCTCCCCTAGAGACAAGTCAAGGTCACCAAGCCCTTATGCGACCACAACTCTATGATGCATAGGGGTATCTCTTGCACATGCATATGCTTCACCCTAAAAGGTGGATTTCTAGCTTTCCCGAACGATATAGCGTTATGCATGCCATGTGATGGTACATGGATGAGGTTTTGGCCCCTGTCTCTGTAGGCCACCATTACACACAAGGGTCACACAGTCCCTCGGCTCACTCATCCTGGCATGTTCTTCGACTTCATCAAGGGCTAACCCATAAACCCTCATCGGTTTGTTCTTCATGCCCAGGTAACATGAGTTTTTCCCAACCGACTGGCTTAGATCATTAAACACAGATCGGTATCAGCAAACCATCGTTTGCTTAGTATGGTCCCCGAGGGACCATACTCCTATTGAGTTCATGTTCCACTATATCATTTCATTTTACGAGCACTCATAATGCCTTTAAAGGCCACATAAACCCAACAAGTTCGTGTTCCACAATGATAACTTTCATTCGAAATTGGTTTTGGTAAGTTTGAATGTCAATCATATTTAATAATTGTCAATTACAAAAAAATTTGTGTGAAGTTCTTTAATAGTTTAATACTTTAAATTAGATAACTGCTTTGACATTCCATTTTGTCTTAACAGTAGGATATTTTAAAAATTAATGCAATAGAGTGCTGTTCCTATACATCTCTCTATCTTTATGCATCGACACAGAACTCCTTGGTCCATACATTCTATTGTTTTAATGAAAATTTGACACTAGCTAAAACTTCTCTGGTAGTCCATCTCGAGAATGACTAGAGATATTTTTTAACGTATTACACAAGGCTACGTTATATGCATCAATGAGCGAAGAAGACAATATGACGAGCAATAAAATAGAACCACTTATTAACTGAAACTAGTCACAGGTGGTTAGCACACTCTTTTAAAACCCCGGTACATATCCCCTTATTTATACATTTGGATAACTCCTGTGATTCCTCTTAATGTCTTTATTCTATCATTATGTTATAGAAAAGTATAAATGAGTCCCTCTCCCATCAAATATGCTTTGGCAGATGAGCTGGGTACTTTTTCCTCTAGTCAAAACCTCAGAAATAGGCTATTTGCACCTAAAACTTCTTTTGGTAATATTTTTCTTTAAATCCATGAATTCTTAAGAGATAAGTCATAAGGCACAAGCACAAATGAAATTCTATGCTTCGGAAGGAAATCAAAGGTTTTAACCTTACGAAAGCTCCTGTAAAGTATGTATGAGCACTTTCTACCAGAAGTTTTCGATCAAAACGTGAGCTATAAGCTTACATGGCAGGAGTGACATATGGTGTCCTACTTCAGACTTATTCGGACGATATGTGATACCACAAGGAGCATTGCTTGTTGATAAAAAAAACCACATGTCAACATATGATCTCCATAAAATTAGTGCACTCAGTTACCATAATGAGCATATAACAAGATTAGTGGGTATTACGGTATAACTAATTAGTACAACTCTATAGAAGAGAGCAATAGTCCCAAACTTTGATAGACAAAAAGATGCAGAAACATATACACAAATATAGATATAGCCATAGTTCTTTACCTCAAACCTAGAGATTGAGAGAAGCGAAGTAGAAGGCCCTTGGTATGCAAAAGAAATATGTTGTAAACTATCTTGTATTTCCCTTTCTAAGTTGTTGTTATCTCTAACCGATTAAACAGAGGTTTTTGGTCATTTTATTGGTTGATGTATGAATGTAATTAACAATGTATCTACGGACATCTTGGAACCAATTTACCCACAACAAAAAAAAAAAAGATATGCCCAAGGAGAATCACCTGGCATGGTGGGGTATTGAGTATTTCTTGAGGCAAATTTGGGTATTTGAGTATTTCTTGAGGCAAATTTGCATATTTACGTATTAGGCTCCAGAAATCACCCAACATCTACATTTTAATATTTTAATTTTATTATGAGATAGATAGGCATGGGTATGGTATGGAAATGATGGTGGGCATGTTGTGATTAATGGCCCATGCTGCAAATGAGAAGCAATTGAATGCCGATGATGCCTAAGCTCCATGCGTGTGCCCATTCATCTACCCATTAGCATGTGTGAAACCAAATAAGAGAGAGATATGCACTGCCCATGTAGAGAAACGAGAAACTTCTTGTTTATTTGCTGGTGTTAAAATCTATTAATCAACACCTTTGGCTCGCCTCGTCCACAAGCAATAACATTTGGTGTGAGAGAAAAAGCATCCATAGAGTAATGTCGACAACTTCTTGTTGGTATTATTAAATGGGCAAAAATAAACAGTGATTTTGCATACCTTCATCACCGTCCAAAGTTCATCGCACGGTCATGATTGTGCGGTAGTGTTTTATTTTTTCATTTTTTTTCTACAAATCATATTGGTATGAAGTTTGGAGTGCGTATTCATAAAAAATAGGTGAATCTACGAAAACAAATATTTTACATTAAAACATGCCCCCAAAAAGTTTCTGAGGCATTTTGGTCAATTTATTTTTTGTAAATTATTTTTTTTATATTTTTATTAGATGCACCTTACTAAGATGTATACACGCTCCAAATTTCAAGTTATTCTGATTTATAGAAAAGAAATGAAAAATGAAACACTACCCAAAAATCGTGACCATGCGATGAACTTTGGACGGTGATGATGATAGGTGAAATCACTATTCATTTTCGCCTATAGACATTGAAAAGACTTTTCCATTAATAAGCTTAAAGCTTATTTGTTATGTTGTGTAAGAATATTTTTTTAGCATTGATGATAATGTTCACTAGCACTATTATTATTTTTTAACCAAGTTTTGACTTTTTTTTGAGTATTTATTTTGCCTAGGATTCTTGCTTTTAATTCAAAAACTAAGTTTATACCATTGAGTATGCAATGCTAAGTTATTATTTTCATTGAGATGCAACAATCATGGGCAACTCATCATTTATTTATAGGCATGTCCACATAAAATTAAAAATATTTAATGATGTAACATGTTAGACGGAATTATTGTATTGGTGATAAATTTTCAATAAAATGATGGGAGTAAATTGTCTTTTACCAAATTAGAGTTACGTTTGGTATCTTGATGGTTATCAGTACACAATAAGAAAATCGGAGCAATTGGCAATCTAGCATGCTAGACTATCTCGGACTAAGTTTTGTCATTTTGAAGATAACAACATATTAAGAACAATGGGGGCTTATCGAATAGCTTGATAATATATTTAATTTGAAACTTATTAAACATTTCTATCAAAAATGCTAATACATTTATTTAACTGTCAAAGTGGAGACTATACTTGCTTTACGTTTATAATAATACCAACAAATTTGTTAAATTATTATTGTTCTTATTATTTTGACCTACGAGCAAATCTAAGCTTTGAAATTAAAGACCAATGGTTGGATGATATGCTTGAGGAACAGGCGAAAGCAATGGCCCTTTTATGGCGAAAAAATAGATGTAAAAAAAATACAATGTGGTAGTCATCAATTGGTGAGATATATGAGAAATCCCATACAGGTAGCATGAGGCAATGACATATACAAACTCATTTAGGTAAAAAAACCAAAGTTTGATATATGACCATATTAATGGGTTACATATGAAATCTCATGCAAGTAGCATGAGGCAATGCTATATACAAAGGTGTTCAGGCCAATAAATCTAGGTATGACACATGACCACATTGGCAAACTATATGTGAAATGCTATGTAAAAAGCAATGAGGCTCTGCCATACACAAAGCCCTGGGTCAAAAAATCTGAGTGCGATATATGACCACTTTGGTGGCATATATGTGAAATCCCCTGTAAGGGGCATGAGGCCATGCCATACACAAAGCCACTCGAGCCATGAAATACAATTACAATATATGATTAAGTTGAAGGTGTATATGTGAAATCCCATATAAGTAGCATAAGGCAATGCTATATATGATACCGTCCTATCCAAGAAATCCAAGTATTGGTGTTGATTAATTTAGTAGGATATATGTGCAATCTCATGACGGTAGCATGATACAATGCCATATATAAATCTATTTAGGTCATGAAATCCAATTTATGTGTATGATCAAAATTGATAATGTATTATTGAAATATCAAAGGTAACATGGGACAAATATTATAGGAGAAATGATCCAATAGGACCCTGCAACAAATAATGGGATGACCCCTGTGTATCACTGTCCATTTTGAGTTCGAATGTCGAGTTAAAACTATTAAATTTAATTATCCCCGTTTTCTTTCTCTCCCCGTAAAAATCTCAGAGAGCGTACTACCTATTCGCGTACAACTTATCCTATCGCTCCCCCTCTCTCTCTCTCTCTCTTTCTCCATCTAAAGAGGACACCCTCGATCTCTATCTCTCTTGTCTTTAAAGTGAAAATGCTTTTATTGCCCCACCGACCACCGCGGTTCAACCTAGCTCGGCCCACGGAGACACAGCCCTGCAACTTACCTAGCTCGGCCCACGGAGACACAGCCCTGCAACTTCTCTCCTCCTCGCACACCCGCCCCCCGGCCCGCCCGCCCACCCGCCCGCCCGCCCGCCCGCTCGCTCAAAGTCTTTATGTGTTTTTGCTGCACTAAACTCTTGCTGTGGTTGTTTAATATGATTCTTTTTGCAATATTTGTTTGTTTGTTATTGTTTTTAATGGTAGCTTTGACAAATTGTTTCCTCCTGTAATTTGGAGGATGGATTTTCTTTAGTGCTTTAGAGTCTGATGTTTCCTCTCGAACAAGGTGAAATCGCCTTTCTCTCTCACTCTATTACAACATACTATTAGGATTACTTTTGAAAAATAGGTTTTACAGGCTTTGAGATTGGGTTTTCTATTGGGTCTTTTTGCAATTAGGGTTTGAGAAATTTCAACTCGAGATTGGAAGCTTAGGGTCGATGGCGATCGATAGGGGTCTCATGCCACTATTTGTGGCAGGGTCCTACAATATCACTACTCATATTATATACGAGGCCAATAAGTCGAAAGAAATCTAATTATAGAATATATGATATATTGGTATTTTCTATATATATGAAACCCACTGTTAGGGATAGGAGACAATGCCATATAGATGCATGGGTATTGATCCATACTACAATATACTAATATCCCATACGAAGAACATAAGATAATATTGGATATTAAAGAAATACTAAAAGGGCCAGGCCAAATGCGAGATGTTGGAAATTATGGACTTTTAAACTCGTTTATCCAAGAGATTTAATGAAAATGTGCATAAACATGTCGGCTAATAATATCGTGGTATTGACTTGAAAAAGTCGTATATAGATGTAAATATTACCAAGTCTTTAATAGCCTAATTAATCTTAATGAAGTTTTAATTTTAGGTGATAGCTTGTAAAAACTCCCAACCTTTTATGTTTGAATAAAGTTACGAGGCACACTTTTGGTGAGACTCCTATAATTTGACGAGGTAGAGATTTTATAAAATAGAGTTCTTAAGGAATGGAGTGCAAAAAAAGAAAAAAAAAGGGCAATGATTGACTCACTTTTAGTCTACCAGCCACGTGGCCTACATTATTTGGATTAGCAGACCATACTACATTTGGAGTTTGAGGACAAATCCAAGTGCTGGTAATCCTATCAATCCATTTTCATTTTATTATATTTGTTTTGTAAGGACTACAGATTTCCCGAGGCCGGGGATGGGGACGTGGGTTAGAGAGAGTTGGAGATTTGAGAAAAAGAGAACTTTCTCACTCTTCATCTTTTCTTGCATCTTTCTCTTTTAATCCTTTTACACAATTTAGTAATATTTTTAATAACTATTTTCTGTTATGTAATAATTATTCTTTCTAAATTTTTTTTTATTAATTTTATATGTCAATTCATGACTAAATTTTTGTTGATGCGCTTGTCTATGCAGGAGATTTCTCCCTCATGTGTGATAAAGTTCATATTCACTGTGTTATGTTGCTTTTCTTTTAACATTTTCATCCTTTTTCTTTTTTTTGAATCAATTGATTTGAAATGTCATAAATGTGAAGTGCGACAAAATTTAGATCCTTTGGTGTATCGCTTTTTGTAATTTTTTTTATTTTTTTAGTTTTTTTTGTTTTTTTATTTTTTATTTTTTTTTGTGAATTATTTTTTTTATATTTTTGTTAGATGCGCCTCACTAAGATGTACACATGTTCCAAAATTTCATATCATTCTAATTAGTAAAAAAAATTAAAAAATGAAACATTATCGGACAACTGTTACCGTACGATGAAGTTTGGATGGTGATGAGGGTATGCGAAATCACTGTTCATTTTTTCCTATAGGCGTTTTATAGTATCTTTTTTCTCTCTCTCTCTCTCTATATATATATATATATATATATATATATCCCGTAAAAAAAAAAAAAAAGATAAAAGCCTTTTATCTCTTTAATCATACTCGGACGTTCATCCTAAAAATATGCCCCATGCAAACTTATCTAAAACCAATACCTCTTATAGATAAATGTAATAATGCCTCCTACACGTTAATTTCCAAATATAAATCCCTATTCCCTTCTAACTAAACATAGACTTTTAAGATCTGCCACATTATTCTGAGAACAAAAAATGGTTTCCTAAAATAAAAGATAACTCCATCTTTTTCACTTCCTAATCTATTCTTAAAAAAACAACCTAATCTCTTATTTCTCAATGAAAAATATACACCTACTAAAAAAAATGTACGGACGTTCTAAAAAAGTATTAAAAAGTATGGACCTATTAAAAATATTGTTTTTAATTTTCTTAAAGAAATTGGACCTTAATATTTTTAAAACTTTTAATAAAAATGGATTTAATCAAACTAACCTAAAACTCATATTTTTGGTAATTAACCCTAATAAATAACAATAAAAACCCTATCCACATCTTTAAAAATAAAATTAATAAAAATACAAATTAAAATTTGTAGCCATCAAATTTTGATCTGCGTCAATTTTCTACCTAATCTTTTTTAGAAAATCATAGATCAAAGTACCACGATTGTTTTGTGATAAAATTGATAGAAAACTACAGTTATTTGGCGAGATATGATAATTTCAAGTTTCAGTTTTCCACTTTTGACAAAAAAGTTATTCTTTTTCAAGCCTTTTCATTAAGCCCTTATTTGACAACCATTCGACGATCTGCTACCAAATTTTTGTGAGGAATCATAAAACTATCATTTGACCAAAATTTTGGTGCAACGATCATTGTTTCGTCGAGTTATAGTGATTTTTCTTTTCTAAAAATAGAAATTCTGCGGTCTTATTCTTTTAGGCAACTTCTCTCTAGAATGGCCCCCTTTTTTAGAATGGCATGGATCGCGAGATATTGCTCCGAGAGTGAGCAAAGCTTTTTGATACACATCTATTTTTTGCACACCTTAACATTTTAGCTTGATTTGACCTCGATCCGAGTGCATAACTTCATAATTTCATATATAGATGAAAATCCCATATAGCAAGAAGCAACACACAGCATTTTGGACCCATTTGGCTGTGAGAATCGGGAGATATGAACTCCGAATTTTGGCCAAAATTTCTTGGCGGGTTGCAATTTCCATGAAGATGATGGACCACTTCTACAATATGATCTCTCCTTCCCCCACATATCACCCTGAAAATTAGTTTTTATGAAGTCAGATTGGACTCAAATTTGGATCATATTATCTTAAACTCCTGTTCCTTATTTTATAAACTTTTCAAGCCGATTGGATGCAGTTTCCTTGGTGTTCATTTGTAATTTTGACCTGCCTTCTGATTCGGCAAGTTGCAGGTTCAGACGATTGTATCTCACTGATCTGTAGTCGAAACAATCCCGACTTTTTCATTTAAGCTTTCCGTTATGGGATCTTTTATCCGAAGGAATTTGGTGATGATTTCATGCGTGACTCCTGGGTTTAAGTTGACCGTCCTAAGGGTCGTTTCAAATGTATTGTAGAGCTTCGTTGAGCCTTGTCTTGGTCATCCCTGATTGACCTAAATATTAGAGGGTAGCCTCGGGATGCCTTAGATTGAATATTCAACTGCCAAATTATGACTTCGACCTAATTTGACCAAGTCGGACGACACCTCCTTGTGGATCCATGATGCAAATGGCATCTAGGTTGTTAAAAATAGATTTAATTTGAATTTTATTTTATTTTTATAGAAAAAAAGTTAGACTTTTATTTACCTTTTTTTAATTAGGTATGACAGCTGATTTTCTAGCTTTTTAGATTTGGTAGAATCATTCCTTATTTATTTTATCTAAAGAGATTACATGTAAGGGATTTGATGATTTCGAGCATGGGATTATAAGTGCTTCCTAAATCATGAGAGCAGCTTTAAAGAAGGAAAGAAGAGTGGAAAGTTACGTGAGGTACATAGTTGAGCCTAAAGTAGTTTAGGAGATAAAAGAATGGAGGAGAAATAATAAGTGGAGATATGGCATGGGGTGGTTAAGTGATTGAGAGAGAGAGATTGATGGACGTGGGGGAGAGAGAGAGCCATTAGGTTTTTTTCATTTAGGTTTTCCTTTTAGCTTCTATAAAAGAGGAATACTTATGTGCAAAGAGAGACTTGATATTTGTCCAGAGTGAGTTCGTTCATAGCTCTTTTTTCCCATGATTTAATTTATAGTCACATCTTTTTCTCTATTATTGTTAAATTTTTGTATGTTTAAGATCGAAAGAATGTCGAATTTAATTTTTCAAACTTTTTTTGCATCAGTTCGAGTACTTATTTGGGCATATGATTGAACTCAGATCTTTTTCGCTTTTCAGCTTATATGTTTATTTCTCCCATTTAGGATGACAAAAAGGGCCGCAATGTAGAAACATAGGGTTTCATCTCCTCATGACTGTAGTTTAGTACTGCTCCATAGCCACAGTGATTACCCCTCGGTGACTTAGTTTTTTTAAAATGCCCCCAAATAGTAAAATAATGACATTTTAACCTTGGATAATTACTTTTGTTATTCTTCTATCTCTCATTACATAATACGTGCAATGAACTTAAACCCTCTAGTTTTATATATTAAGTGCCAAGATAAGTGTGATTTTCTCTTCTTCGTTTGTCCTATTGTTTTTTAAGTAATTCCTACATTGGCTTTAGTTAATTATTTTTAATATGACTCTCTCATATTTATCAAATATACAAGCAAGTATGAAATAACTCTCTCCTATCCATTATATATATATTGCTCATCAATAATAATATAATTAACTATGTTGATTCATTCAACTCATAATTATTATAAAATTAATAATTATAATTAACATAAATATTATTATGCAAATTCATAATATAGTCATAATATTGTAATCGCTATTAAATTATTACCCAAATAATTAGAATCATAATTAAATACTATAAATATATAATCATATAAATATACAATATTATATAATTAACTATTTCATATAAATATACATATACAATGTAGTCATATACATATACAATATAGTCATATAAATATACAATATTAAATTGTACATAAATAAATTATAATTATCCATTTCACATGTATTTTTTATTTTTAAAGATTTTTTATTGACATTATAAATATGTCGATTATGACTTCTAACATATAAGTCACATCATGGTAGGATTATAACATATATTAACAATATAAAACTTAAATTTTATTATAAGAAATATTAAATGATAATATAATTTTATTATAGTTTTCTTATAATGAAAATTAATATAATTTATTATAATAATATTCATTATAGCTTCTTCAATTTTAGTCACCGTAACTACCCATTTCAAAGTGAAGAGAACCACGGAGAGCTTAAGAGGGATTACCGATAGGCATCCTCGCTTGATCGACTACTGACCAGTCACCATGCTCTGCTCAACTCGCTTCTCGCCTTTCTCGCTAATTCTGGCCTCTCTCTCTGATCTAAATCTCAATAGCTATCGCTATTGATATCGCAACTTGATACTCTTATCTTCTCAACTCTCGCTGCCCTGCTCAACTCGCTTGCCGATTCTTGCTTATTGATCATCGCACGTCAATTTCTTAATTGATAATATAATTTTATTATAGTTTTCTCATTATTAAAATTAATATAATTTATTATAATAATATTCATTATAGCTTCTTCAATTTTAATTACAATAACTATACTATATTATTTAATTTTCAATTATTAATCTTTATTTATAATTCTTATTTATATACAATACAGTTCTTTAGTGATAGCTGAAATTATTACTAATTATTATTTTGATGATATAATTGTTCGTAATCATAATTATTACAGTATAAAAATTAGATATGGATGTTGTTAACAATAGTAATAATGTGATTGTAATAATGAAATGCTCATTCTAAATTGAAAAATAATTATAATTTAATTTAATTATTATGAATTATAGTCATATAAAGTACAATTATATAAGAGAGAGGATCATGTCATCGCAAGGGCTGATGGCATAGTATAATTCCAAAGACCCAGATTGAATCTTAATTGATTTGACTGTTATGAATGTATTTTATATTTAAATTTTAATATTTTTTATAAATCCAAATTATATAAAATTTGGAACGTCCACTCTCTTCATTATGTCACACCTAGTAGAAATATTGAAAAATAATTTATAAAAATTAAATTGACCAAAATACCCTTAAAATATTTGGGGATATTTGATTAATTCATTTTTTATGATTTATATGTCTATATTTTTATTAAATTTGCATACATTTCAAAAGTAGACGCTTCAAATTTCAAATGATTTGGATTTGTGAAAAAAATAAAATGCAATTGTGACTATTGGATTAGTCTATATATTCAATCTTGGTCATTAGCAAGTGGCTTGAACTTAGCTACTCCCATTATATAATTATATATTGTAAAAAATTTATTTAGTTAATTTATTGAATGAGTACCATGTATACTTTTAGTTGAAATAATTATAATTACAATTGTATCTTTTTTACTTTACTTATTTTGTTGTACTAATTTTAATGAGTTATTTTAAGGGATTGTCTACAAGAGACCAAATTTAATTTTTGTATATGGATGTCACAATCATTTGCACTCATTAGATGTCAAATTGAATAGCTCGGGGTGAGTCATAAAGTCTGAGAATATTCCTTTTGAAAATTTGAGTCTACTCAATGACACTCTTACAACCACCTATTTTAATATTTAATGAATAATAATTATTGTGACCTCCTTGTATAAAAATTAAATGGTCTCTTTGTAGACAATCTTTTATTTTGGATATAATGAGATTATTTTTACTGACAACTATCATGGATTGTTAGACTTGAGATTGGGTAATTGAGGGTGTATCGTTTTATGGGCACATTCAAAAACATAATTTCTTGAATGTTGTGTTGCAATTTCATCTATTGGATTTTATATCCAATGGTCAAAAGTAATTGTGACCTCCTTGTAGAAAAACTAAAAGGGTTTGTATACTATGAGGCTTTTTATGTTTGTTACAAGGAGGTCACAAATACCTCTAGCTATTTCATATTGAAGAGCTTGAGTTGTGTGATAAAGTTTGAGAAAAATTTCTTTGAATTGTGAACTTAGTCAATATCGCACCCATAACCACCTGATTTGGAATCTATCAAACAAAAGTGATAGTCACATAATTGTACAAAAAGTAAATCATCTCCTTCTATACTTTCTCGATTTTAAAATATCATATAATAATTTACGGGAATGTATATCATAAGACCGTTTACCTTTCAAATAAGGTGGTCACAAATCATCTATGCAGATCGTCGAGATTGGCGTCAGAGCAACTACCTCCACCGGTTGAGGCAACCGCTTGTCTTCTCTTTTTCTTAATATATTTTCCTAATCTCATGTAAGGCGTTACTTTTCACTCGTGCCCTTTACAAAACCCCGTAACTCTCTCTCTCCAAACCCAAACCCTCTGCGAACCTCACATCTTTCTATGGATAACCCACCCAAACAAGGAGCCATCACTCTCTACAAACCCCCCTATAATTCTCCTCTTCTGCAAACCTCTCATCTCTCTCTCTAATCCTCGTCACCAAAAAACTCTACCCTCTCACCTCTCTCTCTCTCTCTCTCATATATTTACAAACTGAGCATTTACATGCAACTTCAATTGCAGAGCTCTCTAAAAAAGTAGAAGAAAAGAGCTCTAATGGAGATAGAATTGTATCATGGGAGTCTATGGATGTGGATGATTCAGAGGAAGGTGGATATAAGGTTGTTTATAGAGGTTAGCTCCAAGGTTCTCCAAATTAATTCATCTCTCTGCCTCTCTCTAAAGTGTCAAAACCCAATTTCATTTCTCTCTCTCTCTCTGTCACAGGCCCTTTAGTCTAAAGTGTCAACCCAAAAAAAAACTTCATCTTTGTTCTCTGTTCCCTCTCTCGTACCAAAGAAACAAAATTACTTCCTCATTGCCCCCTTTCTTATACTCCAAAGCATGTTAGTCACTCGCATATCTCTCTCTCTCTCTAATACCCAAACCCAAGAATCCCAATGTGGCTTTTTGCCAAACCTCTTACAAATCCATCTAAACAAACCCCAGTTACTATCTTTCTCTCCTCTCTGACAAATAAACCCATTAAAATGAAGTATTTAACATCTCTCCTTTCACTCTGTCTCCAATGGCCAATTCCATGAAACCCAACATTTTGTTCTCATCAACTATCGTACAAAACTCTGTACACAAACACCCTCAATGACCTGAAGCATAAAGCCTCCCTTAATAAAATTTTTTTTTTAAAAAAAATCCTGCCTTAATGGCCGAAACCATGGCCATCACCTTTGTGGAAACTCTGCAATTTCAAGCAAAAAAAACCCAAATCAATCTATTAATAGAAGTCTTACAAAGAAAAAAATTCAGGTTGATAGATAAAAAAAGTTGCCCTATAAATGTTGCAAAGCAAGTGGGTTGGGCACTTGAGAAGCAAGGGTTTTGAAGCCCTCTTCGCTTCAGGTTTGTATGAAATTGAATAAAAGGAAAACGGTGATTCAAAAGGCAGGCGGAGAAAGAATGAAGTGGAAATCAAGCCATTGGTCACATGCATGACTTCTTGAAAGCCCCACTTCAATTAGAAGTCCCATTTCGTCTCTATCATGTTCCATCTTTCCTCTCAAAATTAGTTCTTATTCAAACCAATTTAGGGCTCCATTTTCTAAGGGATCCATAACCAAATAAATCTACATAAATATTTTGATGTTTTCCAATCTATGGAAATTAGGGGTTTTGATTGCTCTGTTCAAGAAACTAGAGTTTTGCAAGATTTATATGAGACTTCTCATCCAATTTCTGGATCAGCTGAGGATGTCCAATCTACATTGCATGACAAAAAAATTACAAAGACATATTGTAATAAAGATTCCAAAGACAAGAAGTTGTTTGTCTAATTGAATTACAATAAAAAGTTTGAGCTATTTGATGAAATCAACCTAAGCTAGTTCATATGTTTTTATCACAAAAAATTTGGATTTTTTATTCATCGATGCATGTTGTAATGCAAGGGGCCGCAATATTGTATGACGAGTTCTCTTTGATCCTTGATAAAGGGGCTTGGATCGTGGTGGTAGCTGCCCACACCCTAGTCACCGCATTGTGGTTTTCATTCCCATCACTAACTCGTAATCTACTTGAAGGGCCTGCTTTCCAACTGAATTACCCAAAAAATCCAACTGAATTACCCAAAAAAAAAAAAATTGTGCTCATTAATCCATTACCAAAGATGTTAAGCCTTTTATGTCGGTGGTTCAATGAAATTGCTTTAAGAACCTTGCCGTGTCATTGATGCTCTCTTATTTGGGGAGATTTCGAGCAATGTAAAGAGTAGTATGTGACTCTAAGGTGGGGGGCGATACAAGCTACAAAGGCAACAATTCTATTGAAGCTGATATTTGTTCCTTGTTGACTGTGCAGGATTGAGGCTTTTGTGAGTTGCAAATGGGGTTTTAGTCACCCAAGGAAAATACATTGTGAATGTAAAAACCAATATACATGAAAAAAATCAACGGGGCTGCAAATCTTTTATATGGTACAGGAGAATTTCAGTATGAATATATTGATCAATATATTGTGCCAAAAGTAACAATACCTTATTGATATAACAACTTTATATACATGAAAAAATCACTATTACATTCAATCCAAAGACCTAGAAATCTCATTCTCTCGAATTTGATGGAATAACGGTCTCCATATTTTTACAGTAAGATGAATTCTCTCAATTTTTAATCGCATGGCTGCCATTTCAACATCAACATCCTTTGGATCCAAAGGTCCTCATTTCAGTATTTTACATGCCTATCTTTCGATGCTCCACTTATATTAGAAGAAACAAAACAACGTTAGCTCGTGCCTATCTTTAGATCATTGTTTGCAAAATCGCCTGATCTAACCACTAATCGCTCGGTTAGATTGGAATCGGTCAATGGCCGGTTTTGGTATCAGGCGGTTAGGGTGATCATCCGGTATTTTAAAAAAAAATTCAAAAAAAATATATAAACTATCAAAAATAAAGAATTTGATTTGTAATGTATTTTTAAATATTCTTTACATTATAGTAAAGATTAAAAATTATTTTGGTCATTAGTACTCACTTTTATACTTTTCCATCTTTTTTTAAAAATTTTTAAAAATAGCACTTGAAAAATATAAAATGGGTTAAAATATATTTTTTTCATTAATTTTCAACTTCATTTTAATGTGTTTTGTTTTAATCGTTCTTTATATGCTTTTCACATTTTAGTAGGTTTTCTTTTGCATTTTTTTTAAATTTTTTTTAACACATTTTTGACCGCCCGGACTTGTTCGGTTAGAGTGGTTGAATCGGCCAGTTTACCAGTTAAGCTGGTTGAACCGCTTCCAGGCCCATGTCTAATTAACCGTTCCAATTCGATTTTGCGAACACTGATTTAGATGCTCCAACTTCATTATTTGCTTGCTCCGCATAGACATGCTTAAGGACCTCAATGTTGTCCAACAAAAGAAAATATAAAACTATTAGAATATGTTAGGGGAACAAGCAACAAATGTTTGTCTAATTTGAAAGGACCTTATGATAAAGCACGGGGCATATATATTTAAAAAATTCTTTACCCCTGCACTGGCAAGATCACTTACAATGTCCAATTTTAATCAAACCACTCTTGAAATAAATAAAATAAAAATAAAATCGGTTCTCAATTGTTACCTCTTCAAATACAATTATTTATTCAAGAAACAAAACTAGAATTTATTGCTTTATGGGAAGAGAACTAAATATTTAAAAAGGTAAAATTGTCGGAGATTACCTCAACCGGGCTTAGTACACCCCACATCAAGTCTCTTCCTTCCAATGGTACTCGGGATCTATGATTGGTATGTTGATCTCCCTATTATGGCAAAAATCCACTCAATGGTTTAATCTTGATCAAGCCTCTTAGCTTGATTTTATAGAGATGAGAGATAAATATGAAGAGAGAGGGAGAGATCTACTAGCAAGGGATTCCACCGCATTGCCACCTACAAATAAAACACCACCTAGGCTTTGGCGTGCCACCGAAAGAGAATTCCCTAAAGAGAAAAGACATCTAATGATAACTTGGAGAGAGAGAAAGATAAAATTGGAACGTGCCTCAAAATTGGGGCGTACCTCCCTTTTGTAATCCAATATCGTTTCTAGAGAGAGCTAAATTTTGGGTAGGGAATGAGAGAATTGTTAAAGAGAGAGAAGAGAGTATGTATCTCATTTTATGAGGGAACACTTCCTTTTATAAATTTTTTATGCCATAGATTTGGTTCAATTCGTAGGGTCAAATCTTAATCGTTGATCTAATGAGACTTGTGGGGTGAGAGATTTGAGTCATTGATCTCTTTGTTCCACCATCAAGATTCAAAGAGATGAGCTAGAACCTTGTCCTCCCTTTCCTAAATCTATTATCATCAAATAAGGAAAACTTATATTTTAATATATCAAATCCTTATTTATTTGATCAATCAATCTTGATTTAAAGAATTAGTAAATATCTAAAATATTCAATCTTATCACATACCTAAAACGATAAGTCAACCAAGAGGATAAACAATATTCTTAAGAATGGGTGGAGGCGTGCCACCCTTTTGGTGGCTACGTGTGGGCTCCACCTAATCCATATCCTTGAAGTTTTGGGCCCCATATAGTGGTCCCAAATATTTTAGAAAATATTTTATTTTATATTTAATTTTTTTAAAAAAAAATCTTATATTTTATTCAAAATATTGAAAAATTAATTTATCTTAATTTATAAATTCAAATGAAAAAAATAAAAGATCAGAAGATTTACAAAAAATCAAATAAACATTTTAAAAATCACATAACATAAAATTAATTAATTTTGATGGGAATCAGATTCGTTAGATTTAAGAAATTATCAATATATGGGAGCACTCCACCTTCAACTACCAATCACGATCTGCCTAGCTTTCTCAAACTGACCCAGCAATTCCCATGACCCACAATCCACTGTAGGGTTCATGATTAGACCATCAAAGTCAGCCAATAGACTAGGGGATACAATCCCAGTTTATGGATTTCATATTCTCCCCTAGAGACAAAAATCATGGTCCTTTAAACCGTGATACAACCATGACTCTATGGTGTATAAAGGTAATCTTTCGCACATGTACATGCTTCACCCTCATTGGTGAATTTCAAAATGGTTATCTATGTACATGCCGTGTGATAATATAACAATGATGTTTAAGCCTTGTTTCTAAAGGCTATTCATCACATGCAAAGGAAACACAGTCCTTTGGCTCTCATCTGGGCATACTCTGACCTCATCACGGGATAACCCACTAAACCCTTCTCGGTAGATCCTTATGCCCAGGTATCTTAGGTTTTTCCAAACCTCGACTGGTCTAGCTCGTCGAGCCTAGTTCGACTATCAGAAAACAACATTTGCCTAGTATGATTCACAAAATGACCACACTCCCAATGAGTTTATGTTCCACTATATAAAATGCTCATACAAACTCTCATAAGGTCACATAGACCTAACAGCTCGTCCCTTCATTATCTTTAAAGAAGTAGATGTGCATTCCTACCTCCATTGTAAGTTGGAAATTCTTCACAGAAGCTTAACTTTTAAATCATGCTCGTCCCTACTCAGGGAAGTCTACCTCGTAACGCTTGCAGTTCTAGCAAATCATCAAAACATGAGAGAGAGATAGAGAGAGCCATTAAATGAACAAGACTCCAGCTCTATTAAGCAATGAGAAAACCCAAATTGCTCTAGGGATTTAAGATGCTCAATAAAGAACAGTACCATACCTAACTATTTCAATACCACAATGAGAGAGAGATACACCACCATATGCAACTATTTCAATAGCAGAGAGAGAGAGAGAGATCCTAAGCTTACCTTGTTTTAGCATGGTACTTTGGAAATCAACCAATGAGCTCAACTGGTTTTCTTCTCTAAGTCCTTGGGAAGTCCATCATTATGTTGATTTTGAATGACCAAAAGAAGAATGAGTTTCAAAGAATTCTAAATGAATTGAGAATTATTCAGTGAATCACATCAATTCAAAATAAAGATGGAGAGAAAAGAAATCCGCCTGAGTTGTGTTCTTTTTACAATACTTATTGATGTTTTGGGATCCATGCATGCATGCTTGTAAAGCTTCTCATCAAGGTTGACATCGTTGGGATGAATCTCACAAATAGAGCATGAAGATTGTAGTGACAGTATTTATACGGAACATTAGTTTTACAAAAAGGGAAGATTAAGAAGCAAAAAGATAACTCGACATACCAAATAATTGGCAGAAGTTGTTTCAATTGTTTCCTTTGCAAATTGAGACGGTTCTCCTAAAGGATCTTGAGATGATTTTACTACTTAAGCCTCTTTTACTCTGCCAAGAATAACTAATAATTTGGAAAATCAAGGTTCAAGGTACATTCAATTGATTAAGTGCCCAATATTTTATTTTTGTTCATCCAAAGAGCCTCCCATTTTGTAATTTTTAAAATACAAAAGAGAGTTTTTATTTGACCTGGTCCCATATGTGATATCTTGATCCCATGAGATTAGCTGTTAGAGTTCCTAGAAAGCCCTCATCAAAAGAATTCTTGCAAAGTTTTAGCTACGATAAATTTAGAGCAACCATTTCTCCTTCTATGCAGAACAATGGTCAGCTTGCAATCTTGTCGCCCATGCCTCTCCTGTTCAGAACAAAAGTAATCAAAGCACAATTAGTGGAGGAAACCGTTCCCCAAATTGCCCAAATCTTGATTCATGTTCATTCAATTTCGTACAAACATGAAGAGAAGAGGGCATCAAAACCCTTGCTTCCCAAGTGTAAAAATATATAGCAACATGCACCCTTCATCAACATATATAGCAACCTGCACCCTTCATCATAACCGAATATTGCATTACAGAATGCACAATTGTATACTAAAAGTGTATAAAAACTCTATCTCACAAATTTAGCAATTACTAATTATATATTGCAGTTACATGCAATTCTTACTGTATAAATCCGCCCTTGTAACATCAGTTTTATAGATCAAGAGAAGCATTGCTCTCACATGGTATCAAAGCAAGGTCAGTATTTTGTTCTCACATGATATCAAAGCAAGGTCGGTAGTACTGAAATACCACCTTGTAATACAGGCATGCAATACCCTTCAAGTACTACCTTGTAGATAACCCGATCTCAACTGGAGAAATTATAGATATGTTGAAATCTCCCAGGCAGAACACCCAGATATTTTAAACCATGCACCCCACCGAAACCCTTTTTTTGTAAACCTAGCTTCCACCAAACCTTCACTGCTCCAGGGGGATCAAAGGCACCAAGAGGCAAGACAAGGCAATACAGACTTAGAACCACCTGATTCTGAAGCATTTACGAAGGGAAAGCTCTGATGTTGCCCCAACGGCCACCAAAGCCCTACTAAAAGTCCGAAGGCAGAACACCGAAGTCACCTTAGTCACTGAACATGAGGCTTGGAAGACCAGAATTCTAGCGCCATTCCCAGTGGTGCCAACGCCACTCCAAGCAACGCTCAGATCCAGGCCCCCCTTCAGCTTCCAGATGATCAGAAGTCTGGTGGCAGTGCCAGTGCCACTAGCTCCATTTCAAATAGTGTCAGGCCTAAAGACCTCCACCAGGTAGGAAACAGCCTGGCCGACATGACTAAGATGACATGCTGACATGTCAGTCCATACATGTCGACATGGCTAGCTCGTATTAACATGTCAGAAGTTAGTACGGCCCATGGTTGTCGAATTTCTATTGGACGGTGAACTGACGAATGTATAACCAAGACGACGTGCCAGTTGGTGTCTAGCGGCACTCCAAATTCCACCGGCGTCAGTCGGTATAGCTTCAATTTGTGATTGGTTCATCAGAACCAGACCGTAGTCACTAGAATATGGCATGTGTCCGAAACAAGATTTGAAGGCAGTCGGAATGTCACCGGTGCCATTGCCAATGACGTCAAACATTGACAGGACCGTATCACCCACATTAATGAGCAGTTAATGTTTGTTAACCGTCATTATTACTGCATTAATGACATGGCGTCATTCCCATTAGTGCTAACGCCACTCCAAATGTCTCCAAAATTGTCACACCCCAAGATTTATGACACTGGAATCCTTGAGATGTAACAGTCTATATTTAACAAAATGAATATTTTCTACTTCACCATTAATTGCACTAAAATAGATTTTTCCATTTTTAAGAGTCTGTACAAAGTCTACTCATAACTAGTATTAACATGAAGGTTTAGATATACATATGTTGATAGGACAAAATTTACAATAGTGAATTTGAACAAAAGTCACAAAGAGAAAATTTCATCATAATTATGACTTCTTACAAAGTTGGTCATGTTGTACCTTCAACTAGGGAGGCTGCACTTACCTTGAAATTTTTTTACCATAGTTTGATGAGTTTGGCTACTCAATAAGTGATCATCATAGTCCTAATAAATAATCATAGTCGAAAGATGTAAACATTTTAAAAAAGGGAGGTCTATTAGAAACAATGCGAGCCAAAAAGCATTTATGGATAACAATTTCACTTTCAGAAATGCATAATTAAACATAGTCCAAATAATTGAAATGCATATAAATATTTTAACAGCAATGCATAACTCAACGGATTTCACAAAATACCCTACTAGCGTCCCAAGTAGGTCACCTATATACCCCACCAGCGTTCTAGATGGGTCCAAACAATCCCTGCAAGTTCAAACATACCTCACCGGCATCCCGTATGAGTCCAAATAGTCCCTACCGACGTAATCAGATAGGTCCAAACAATCCCTGCAGGTCTAAACATACCTCACCGGCATCCCGATGAGTCCAAATAGTCCCTAGCGGCATAACCGGATAGGTCCAAACAATCTCTGCAGGTCCAAACGTACCTCATCGACGTATCAGATGAGTCCAAATAGTTCCTATCGGTGTCCCGGATAGGTCCACTCATACTGAAATTATCTCATAAACTCTTTAACATCAAAAAGCATCAACATTGTATATTCAAAGTATCATTGAAATCATTAACAGGAATTTACTTGAAGCAATTTAAACAATTACTTTCATTGAAATATTTGTAAGTAACCAATCAAACAATTTGGATAAAAATTGTAGAAAGGTAGTAGATCGAACAGGTATATTTGAAATGGAATCCAATAGGCAGTCGATTATCAATTTAAGAGCTTTTATAGAAATCCAAGGTTAAACACATAAATATCATAATTTTATGGAATGTAATTTCATAATGCATTATTTTACAGGAATAGGTAAAACTTATAGTATCTAAAATTCATAGACAAACAAAAATACAATTAAATGCAGAAATGCGTAAATCTCACAGTATTGGCAGTATTATAATTAATTGAAGAAATATCAATTTTTCACATAATGATTTTACCAGAAATGACATCACTGACACATAAATTTTATAGTGTCTAAAAGTCATAATAATAGGTAGAAATTTTATTTTTAATAATTTATAATATCTAAATTTCTAATAATAATAATAATAATTTTAACAGAAAAAAAATAATACCATATGCGCATAAAATTACAGTATAAAAGTGGTGAATAGACTATTTTTCAAGATAATGAGATCATTTACCTATAATATTTGAGAGGGAACTTTCGGTAAAATTCGGCTAGAGAGAAGGAGTTCACCGCGTTCTTTAATTTACAAAGAGGGCTCAATGTTATCGAGAGGGAAGGGCGTAAGAGAGAGTATTTTTGTAGAGAGAGAATCCAACTCGTTCTCCTCTTTTTAAACACAAAAAAAATATTATTATAATATATTATTAACCCACCTCATACATGAGGTGTTTAGAAGGTGTTACATTAACACTTAAAGCCTTCGTCTCTAGAGGACGTGGCACAAGAAACAAAAGGTGAGGGTAAAAAGAGCAAAAAAAAAAATGATGGTCCCTAAGGACCAAATTATTTGTATGGACCATCAAAGGTAAAAGGTTTTTTTTTTCTTTTTCTTTTTTTTTAAGTTTAGGATTGTTACGAAAATTCTATCCGAAAATTGTACAAAACTGACCTACAGGCTTTCCTGGATCCATTTTGCCTATAAATAGCCCCTTATTGCCTCTGTCGTAAGGTCCGAAATCCTGATATTTTTTTAGCCTATGCTATGCCTAAGTTCGGTCTATGCTCAAAACCCCTTGATCTTAAACTCAAGCTTGTGGTTGAGAAAAAGGACTAAGGTGAGCCCATTTGAGCAATCTCCACTCCATCCAAACCCTCCAATCCAAAAAACTAAGCTACCAACTCCTTCAAGCTACACTATCAAACTGAAGGTGGTCTGGATAATCAGACTTTTCGGACCCTATTCCTTTTATTTCTACTTGACCCGTTAAGAGCGAAAAAGTTCGAGATTGATTGTGCAACAAATCGATCAGAATTAGCACAGACTCTGGGTGCCGGGCACGGCCTTTATGTTACTTTATTTCTTTTGTCATTTATTTCTCTAGTATTTATTTTCATTTATTAGTTATAGTTATGGTTTTCTTCTCTTTTTTTTCTTCATTTCATGATTTAGCTTTCCCTTTCCTCTTCTTATATCTCTTGCATTTATTTCTGTATGATTATTTTCATATATTTTTCCTTATTTTCCCCTATTTATGATCGTAATTATCTTTCATTGTGTTCCATTTAATGTAGTATTTATTGTTTTTATTTAGTTATATTTAGTTCTCACTCACACTCTATCTCTCCCCGAAATATAGTATATTTGCTTCTTGCCCTCTTTTCATCTTTTATTTTGGTTAATATTTATTCCCATTTCCCCTTTTTATTCATCTCATAGTGTAGATTTAACCCTCACTTTCGCCTTTTATTTCCTTCATTGTATGCTTATCTTTCATTTGTTTGCTGCATTTACTTCTTTTGGCCCATTGCATTTATTTCTTATTTCCTTTATTATAGCGTAGATCTTCTCCTCTCACCTAATCTCCCATCACTTTTAATACATTGTTATTTTCTTTCTCTTTATAGCATTTATTTCTTTTTAGTTTGTTATGTCTTCTCTTTTATTCATTTGATACTATAGACCTCTCCCCCTTTCTCATCTTTCTAACTAAGCAGTCATTTCTTTCTTTTTATTGTAGTTGATTTTCTTAGTTAATGGTATTCACCCTTCTCTACCCCTTTCTTATCCTTTATAGTCTAGATTTCATCTATCTTCATTCCCCCTCCTCTTTGCTTTTATTCTCTTATAGTTATTTAGTCTATTACCCTTATATGTTGTTCAATAGATTAATCTTTTTTATATTCTTTTTATCTCTTCCATGCTATATTATTACTTTTATTTCCATCTCATATTTGTCTCTCTAGATTTGTCTCTCTAGTAGAGATCTTCTTTCCTTTCTTCTTCATATTCACTTTCTTATCTCCATAGTCTTAGCTCTCTCATTATATATATTGCATGTTTAGTTAGCTTTATTTCCATGTTTTTTACTTTCTTATTCTTTTTGCATTTCATAGTTAGATTATTTACTCTTCGATTTGTTTGCACCCGAAACCATGGTGGGGGTGAAGTCCCTTGCCTACATTTTCGTGTATAACACACCCTATACCCTTGCATTCTACTGAAATCAAAAGAGCCCTTGGTCAAAACCATCCTATGTAAAAACCGCCCTCTGCTAGATCTGTCAAAAACCATCCTTTGTCAAAACCACTTTGTGATAAAACCACCAATCCAATATATATATATATATATATATATATATATATATATATATATATATATATATATATATATATATATATATATATATATATATATAGAGAACTTTGGCCTTCCTGAGATTTAATACCAAGTCTTGCTTTGATGGATCTAACTTTCTTCCCTTGATAAGCATCTTCAGATTTGAAGGCTTCCTTGGTTATTTGATCACTTCGAGCTAATCCGGATCATTCTCTCTTAGGCTTCCTGTGTTTTCTGTTGTTGTAGCTTTTTCTGAATGGTTCGCTACTCTTGCTTGCCGCTCTCCTTGTGTTTGCCATTTCCCTGAGTTTGCCGCTAGTCTCTGTGTTTTCTCTCTCTTGGGATACCTCCTAGTACAAGTATCAAAATCCTCTTTTCTTTTGTTTTTACTATTTCTCTCTCTCTCTCTCTCTCTCTCTCTCTCTCTTGCTCTCTCTCTCTGCCATTGAATAATGCCCATAACTTGTTTTTTTTTTTACTATTTGTCTCTCTACCATTGGATACCTTCTCTTTAGCTTATTTTTTTCTTGACCATTTCTCTCTCTCTACAATTAATACCAATGCATAGCCACTTTACACTATACGTGATATAGATACCCCGATTTCGAGTGGAGAAGTTATAGATAGGTTGAAATGTCCAAAGCGGACCCCCCGGATATTTTAAACCATTCACCTCACTAGAACCCCTTATCCGTCAACCTAGCCTCTACCTAACCCTTATTGTTCTAGTGGGACCAAAGGCGTCAAGAGGAAAAACAAGGCGAGATAGATCCAGAGCGGCCTGACTATGAAGTATTCAAAAGGAAAAGCTCTGGTGTTACTCCAACAGGCACTAAAGCCCTACCAAAAGTCCGATAGTAAGATACCAAAGGCACCTCAGTCACAGCATGGGCGACCCGAGAGACTAGAAATCTGTAGCCATTACCATTGGCGCTAGTGCCAGTTCAAATAGCGCCAATCCCTGGCCTCCCTTCTCAAGCTACAGCATGACCAAGAAGCCTGGTGGCAGTGCTAATGCCTCCATCTCTTCCAACCAGCATCAAGTCCCTATACCTCCACCAAGCAGAAAACAGCTTGGCCGATGTGACTGAAGTGATGGGCTGACATGTCAATCCTTATGCGCCGTTATGGCAGACCCATACTGACATGTCAGACGTTAGTATGGTTCGAGGTTCTCAAATTCTCATTGGTTAATGATTAGATGAAGGTACAACCAAAACGACTGGACAACTGGTGTCTGGCGATAGTTGAAATGTCGTTGACGCTAGTCGGAATAGCTTTAAGTTGTGATTGGTCCATCTAAACAAGATCAAAGTCATCAGAATGCAACATGTGACTATAACAGTGTTCGAAGGCAGTCAGAATGCCATCGATCTCATTGCCAATGGTGTCAGATTTTGACAGGTCGTACAAAACCCGCATTAAAGAGCAATTAATATTCGCTAACCGTCATTATTTCAACATTAATGACATGACGTCATTCCAACTAGTACCAGTGCCAATCCAAGTGTCGTCGAAGTTCTTATAGCAAAAAAATAACACAAAACCGACTTACAGGCTGTCATGGATCCATTTTGCCTATAAATAGCCCCTTTTACCTCATTCAAAAGGTTTGGATTTTCAAGGATTTTGAGCTTAGGTTATGCCCAAATTGTTTTAGTCTTGATCCTAAGATTAAGCTTGAGAGAAAAGCCCCAAAGTGACTCCACTTGAGCAACCCCCACCTTATCAAACCCTTCAATCTAAAACTACAACTACAAACTCTTTCAAGCTACACTTCAAATCGAAGGCAGTTTAGATAATCAGACCTTCTTTTAATGTAGTATTTATTATCCATAGTTTAATCATCTTTGATCCTCTCTTTCCTCTTTTCATCTTCTCATTGCATGATTATTTCCCTTTTGTTAGTTGACATTTATTTATTTTGGCTTGTTGTATTTATTACTCTCTTTGTTTTTTTGCTTTGCTTAGTATAATAGATGTTTTCTTCTCAACAACCCCCTTTTTATCTCTCACCCTCTTCATTAAAAAGTCATTACTCATTTCTTGATAATATTTATTTCTAGTTAGGATTGTCGTGTTTATTCATCATTCTCTCTTTATTTATTTGATAATGAAGATCTCTCTCTTTCTTTTTCCTCTTCATTAAATAGTGATTTTCTTTCCTTTGTAGTGAATATTCTTTTTGGTTTGTTACATTTAGATCTCTACTTTGTCTCTCACATTTGATAATATAGGCTCTCTCTTCTCACTCCAATTTTTAACTCTTTCATTGTGTTGATTGCTTTCTCTTTTCTTGTTGTATTTATTTCTTTCAATTTGTTTTGTGTTTCTCTTTTCCCCTCTTACTCACTTAATAACATAGATGTCTCCCATCTCTCATCTTCTCTATCTAGTGCTTTTTTGTTTTCCTTTATTATGCCTTTTCATTTTAGTTACGGATGCTTGCTCTTATCTCTTTTTTTTCTTCTTATTTCATAGTTTAAATCTCATCTTCTCCATTCCTATCATTCCTTGTACTCTTTTATATTTATTTTATCTCTTTCTCTTATATTTTGTTCAATAGATTAGTCCTCCTTATTCTCTTCTTGTCACATCTATTTTTCTTACCTTTTATTATCTTTTATTAATAATTTGCGTTCATCCACTTTTCTCCCTCCTTTCAATATATTATTCCCTTTTCTCTCTATCTCATTATCTCAACCCTCTTTCTTATGCTCTTCCCTTTTATCTTTTTCTTGTATTTAGTTTTGTTACTCTCATTGCATGTCATTTATTAGTATTAGCTTTCTTCTCTTTTCCTCTCTCCTATTTTATTTCTTCTCATGTTATATTATTATCTTTATTCGCATTTCATACTTATATCTCTCTGCCTAGTTAATGAGGATCACATCTCTTTCTTTCTTCACAATCATGCCAGTATTTCCATAATACTCTTTCTCTCTTTCATTTTATGTCATGCATGTTTAGATTAGACTCACTTTTCTGTCTCCATGCTTTTTAATTTCTTATTTTTTCTACATCTTCTGATTAGATTCTTCACCCCTGTTTATTTACATTTCCCCAGTTTCGTTGCTTATTTTTTGTCATCTTCCCTTGTTCTCTTTTTCAACTTATTTTCTTAAAATTTCCTTTCATCTCACCCTATTTTAAAAGCTTTCCTGGTTGAGTTCCAAGGTTCAGATAGTAGGGAAGCTGACTTTGTCGACGATGCAAGAGGGATAAGGTCTTAGGACCCGATTCTCCCTTGGAGCGTAATTTGACATGACCCATACTCTATCAACTCATCAATTTGTTTGCACTCGAAATCAAGGCGGGGGTGAAGTCCCTTACCCACAATTTCGAGTACAAACATGCGGCACTTCGCTTTTTTGAACCAACTCCTTGTCCTTATCTATGTCTTTTAGGCCCTGTTTAGTGTTTTGTATTACTTTAGCTTCTGAACTTGCATCTAATTATAGTTATTTCTTTCTAGTCCTTTTGTTTTTCTACTGTCATGCGGCTATAAGTGTTTGTCCCTTTATTATTCAAATGGAAAAATCTAAGTCTTATCTGCTTGTACCTATTAAATTTAATGGAAATAACTATACCTTTTGGGCATCATTTATGCAGAATGTAATTCATGGAAAAAGACTACTTGGATGCATAGATGGAACTCAAAAGAAACCTATTAAGCTGAAAATATTAAAAAAGTGGGGAGTAAATTATGCTAGAATTATAGCATGGCTGATGGGCTCATCATAGAGTAATATAGCGATCAATCTGACCAACTTCAAAACTGCCCGAGAAGCAATGATCTTTCTTGAGGAGATTTATAATCAGACTAACTAGGCACGAAAGTACTAGCTAGTACAGGATCTCTGCTCCCTCAGATAGGGAGAGCAGTCCATGAAGGATTTCTATTCTTCTATAACGATGTATTGGGATGCTCTATCACTCATGAAATATGTGATTGAAGATGATCCCAGTGCAAAAAATAGTTGCAAAATCTCGAGAGGAATTTCAAGTAATTGAATTTTTAATAGCACTCCATCTAGAACTTGAAAGTGTCAGAAATGCCTTAGTTCACAGAAGCTTCCTCTCCACTTTAAATCAAGCTCTTTCTAAGCTGATGGCAGAAGAAACCAAGATTAATTATCGTAGCTCAGTTTTTAAGGGAGAAACAATTTTTGTTGCAACTCAAGCTCATAAACCACATGAGACTAAACCGCATCAGTGAAATCTGTACTATGTCCCTCAAAAGAACATGTCATCTGTTAGATGTAGTTATTGTAAATAGCTTGGACACATAAAGTACACATGCCCAAAGAAGAAAAAATCCATCTTTGCAAATGTTGTTGATACAAGTCAATCATTAGACAATTGCACTCCAACTCAAGTTGCACGTCACACCCCTACTACTGCTCTACCCATTGTGATACGTACACTTGAGCAAGTGCAGTGTATGGTTTCCTAATCACATATGACCTTTGAACCCATGCCATCCTTATCAGGTAACTCTGCTTCCACTTCTTAGTTCATCGACTCATAAGCCTTTCATTATGACATCTAATGAGTCAATCCTAGACTGTAAGTCTTTTTATGATACTATTTGTACCGCTGATGAACCCTTTATGAAAGTTTAAAAAATTCGCTCCATATCTCTTACTCCTGACCCTTTTAGAAAGTTATGGGTTTCTGATGTTTACCATGTTCATTCACTTGTCATGAATGTATTGTCTGTCAGTCAGATTACTCGTTCAAACTGTAATGTTGTTTTTTGTACATCTTGTTGTTACATACAAGATCAGTAGTCAGGGTAATTAATTGGGACTAGGAGTTAAGTTAGAAATTTGAACTACGTGGACTACCTCCATATGCCAACTTCTTATGTCTGTATTGTTTCTATCTTTTATGACATATGTTTATGGCATTAATGTCTTGGTCATATCTTTAGTTTTCGGTTACGGTTTTTATTCTCTCATAATGTGCTTGGTACTGCTATAAATAAAAACTTCACTAATGTCAAACATTGTGAAACTTACAAGTTTGTTAAATCTAATAGTTTACCCTTCTCTCGAAGTAATTTCACTTCATCTTCTATATTTGATCTTGTTCATACTGATGTGTGGGACCCTGCACCTATCCTATCTAAATGGGGATCACGATATTTTGTAACCTTTATTGATAATCACATTCGTTATATGTGGATTTTCTTTACAAATAATCACACTGAATTTTATAAAATTTTCACTCAATTTTATTCATATATAGAAACCAATTTTCTACCAAAATTAAAGTCTTATACTCAGGCTCTAGAGGTGAATACATCAATGGGTTGCTTCAATTTGTTTTTTTTTATGAGAAAAAAGTTTAACACGAAAAACTATACTCTTACACTCTAGAACAAAATGGTGTTGCAGAACGTAAAAATCAGCTTATTAAAAACAACAAGAGCACTTCTTCCGTCTACCTTTGTCCTAAAAGAATTTTGAGCAGAAGTTGTTCGTACATCAGTTTATCTCATCAATATTATGCCATCCTCCATTTTATCTAAAGAATCACCTTTTGTAAAATTGTTCACATGATTACCTAACTAGTCCCTTTTGCGTGTGTTTGGTTGTACTTGTTTTGTATTGTTACCCCCAACTGAGAGAGACAAATTGTCTCCTAAGACTGTCAAATGTTGTTTTATAGGATACCTTGATCACCAAAAAGTATATAGATACTATGACCCTGTGACCAAAAGACTTTGGGTATCTCGACATGTGGTTTTTTAGCGTATTCCTTTTTTTAACCCAATAATGACAATTCATCCTCTCATCTTTCTTTTCTTGTTCCCTTTTTTTATTCTGTTCTAACTGCTGCTGAACATTCCACCGTTGTCACCCACACTTATGATCAGAAAGAAGTTCAACCAACTCATGTTAACAGTCCTGATCAGAACCCTGCAACTGTTGTTCCTATGCCACTCCCTGCTCTTAGACAAAGCACCTGTGTCTCTGTATCACTTGCCCTACTTGTCGACTATAAAACCTTTTTACCTCAGTACCGAGCCTTTCTTGCTTCTGTTCATCCTTATTCTAAACCCCAGACTTACAAAGAAGTTGCAAGTAAACTTGTGTGACAACTGGTGATGACAGATAAGTTAACTGTTCTTAACCGCATGCATGCTTGGGACCTCGTACCTTTTCCAAAAGGCAAGACTGCTATTGGATGTTGATGCATAAGTAAAATCAAAACAAATGCAGATGGAAGCCTTGAATGGTGCAAAGCATGCCTTGTGGCAAAATGTTACAAATAGCAATATGGAATCCATTTTGTAAAAAAGTTTACTCCAGTAGCCAATATGACTATTGTTCGGACATTGATTTTAGTAGCATCCATTCATCAATGGTCCCACTATCAATTAGACTTTAAAAATGCTTTTCTCAATAGTGATCTTGCTGAGAAAGTATATATGAAGTTGCCTTCCAGGATTATTGATTCTCAAACTACAACCTCAAACAAGCACCCCATGCTTGGCTTGAGCAATTCCACATCGAAGTTCTATCTGTTGGATTTCGGTAGAGTCATCATGATTTTGTGTCCAAAACTTATGAAGGACGAGTTCTCTTGTTATTATATGTGGATGACAAGATCATATCTGGTAATGATATGGCTACAATTCAAAAAATCAAGTAAAAACTCAATCAAACTTTCGAAATGAAAGATTTGGGGTTCTTGCGCTATTTCCTTATCTTAGAGGTTGTCTATTCCCCTAGTGGGTATCTGCTTTCACGGCTAAAATATGCCTCATGAATTGTTTCCCATGCTCGACTAAAAGTTGATACAAAGAGAGTTGACACCCCTATTGAATTGAGTGCTAAATTTCGAGCTATAAATGGTGAAACTCTTCATGATCCAACTGTTTTTAGACAACTGGTTGACAAACGTGTATATTAACAATTTCACGCCCAAATATTACTTATGCAGTTCATATTGTTAGTCAGTTTTTAGTGCTTCTCGTTCTGTTCATCTCGCTGCCATGTTGAGCATCATTCGTTATATCAGAGATACCCTTCACCAAGCTTTATTTTTCTCCTCCTCTTCTTTACTTGAGCTCCAGGCTTACACAGACTCGGATTTTGCAGGGAATCCAAGTGACCGAAAATCTACCACTGGGTTTTGCGTATTTCTAGGAGACTCTCTTATATCTTGGAAAAGTAAGAAAGAAAATTGTATTGCTTAATCTACCATAGAAGTTGAATACATGGCTATGACACAAAACTACCACGGAGATTGTTTGGCTTCGTTGACTGCTTACAGAATCTTACTACTCCCACCCTACTTTATTGTGACAACAAGAGTGCTATTTATATTTTAAAAAATCCACAGTTTCATGAACGTACCAAACATATTGAGGTTGATTGTCACTGTGCTCGACAAGAATATTTGATAAGCATAATTTCTTTGTCTTATGTCCATTCTGTTGCTCAACTCACGAATTTCTTTTCCAAATCTCATTCTTTACATTACCTCTCGCATTTTGTTTCCAAATTATCAATGATTTCTTTCAAATCATCTCGAGTTTGAAGGGGAGTGTTGACATATATAGCAACCTGCACCTTTCATCATATTGCTTTGATACAATGCACAACTGTATACTAAAAGTGTATAGAAACCGTATCTCATAGATTTAGCAACTACTAATTGTATATTGCAATTATATGCAATTCTTACTGCATAAATCTACCATTGTAACATCAGATTTATGGATCAACAAAAACAGTGTTCTCACGCCAAGTGCCCAACCCACTTTGTTTGCAACATTTGTAGGGCAACTTTTTGATCTCTCACCTTGAATTTCTTCTTTGTGAGACTTCTATTAATGGATAGAATTGAGTTTTCTTTGTCTGAAATTGTAAAGTTTCGACAAAGGTGAAGGCCAATGTTTCGGCCATTAAGGGAGGTTTTTTTTAAAAAGAAATTACTAAGGGCGGCTTTATGCTTCATGTCATTGAGGTTGTTTGTGTATAGAGTTTTGTAGGATGGTTGATGAGAAAAAATGTTGGGTTTCATGGAATTGGCCATTAGAGACAATAGTGAAAGGAGAGATGTTGAGTACTTGGTTTTAATGGGTTTATTTTACAGAGATGAGAGAAAGGTAGTAATTAGGGTTTGTGTAGATGGATATGTAAGAGGTTTGACAAAAATCCATGTTGGGATTTTGGGGTTGGGCATCGCAGAAAGAAATATGTGAGTGACTCATTTGCTTTGGAGTATAAGAAAGATGGCAATGATTAAGTGATTTTGGTTCTTTGGTACGAGAGTGGGAAGAGAAAGGACAAAGATAAAATATTTTTTGAGTTGACACTTTAGATTAAAGGGGAGTGAGAGAGATGAAATTGGGTTTTGACACTTGAGAGAGAGAGAGAGAGAGAGAGCTAGCTGAGAGATGAACAAATTTGGGGTTCCTTGGAGCTGACCTCTATAAACAACCTCATATCCACCTTCCTCTGAATCATCCACATCCAGAGACTCCCAAGATGCCATTTTATCTCCATTAGAGCTCTTCTCTCTCTGCCATTGAAGTTGTAGGTAGATTCTCAGGTTGTAAATATATCAGAGAGAGAGAGAGGTGAGAGGGTAGAGTCTTTTGGTGAAGTGGGTTACAAAGAGATATGAGAGGTTTGCAGAATAGGAGAGTTAGCGATGGGCTCCTCATTTGGGTGGGTTAGAGAGAGAGAGAAGTTTGGTGTTTGAAGGAACCATTATGCAGCTGACTATGCTTAAATATAACATTTTGAATTAGTTGCAAATTGGTTTACGGCTCTTAAAGACTGTGGCTCTACTTCGAAGATTCAAGTTATCAATAACCTTTTGGCCGTTGCATCTTTTGGTTAAGTTAGAACGTACCGTAGAGCTGCAGTTTGGCTTCCACCACCTTCAAATTAGATCAAAATGAGCTTTGATGGGAGTAGCCTTGGTAACCCTGGACCAGCAGGGTTTGGAGGACTCATAAGAAATACTTCAAGTCACATATTGAGTACATTCTGTGGCCCCTGTGGGATCACTATATTTAATGAGGCAAAAGCTCGTGGCCTTCTAAAATGACTTAAATTGCTTTCTAGATGGGAGGGTGTAAAGATTATCAAAAGAGATTCAGCAAATGTGATAGCTTGGAGTAGTGGAGTCTTCAATGTCCCTTGGAGATTAAGATCTTTATTTCATGAAATTAGAGATAATATATCTCTACAAAATGTTGATATTAATCATTATTACAGGGAGGCCAATGAGGAGGTGGATTGCTTAGCCAAGGGGGATGTTAGCCATGCTTCCTTGGTAGTTAATTTGGGGGAAATTATAAAAAACACCCTAAAATGAACTATCTATGCACGTTACCCCCACCCCAATCTTTTCTCACACTTTTTCCCCCCAAACAACCTTTCCTCCCAAAAACCCCCCAAGGTAAAAAATTCTTATTTTTTGGATGGAAATGCCCTTTCCGTACAAACCAAATCAATTCGTGAATCCCAAGTAGAGTAGTACCGGAGCGCAGTATACTACTTCCAAAGTGGAATGTCAAGAAGCACTGCCGGAGCGTGGTGCTACATTGCCAGAGCGTTGTGGCTCCAAAGACTTTATTGCCGGAGCGAACTGTCTAAGCGCATATTTTCACTGTCGGAGCACGTTCTCAGATTGCCGAAGCGTTGTGGGTCAAACAAATGACTACTTGAGGACACATTGGGACTGTCGGAGCACGCATTCAGACTGTCGAAGTGCAGTTCTTAGTATGTCAGAGCATTGTGCGTCAGACAAAGCACTGCTGGAGCTCACATTGTGACTGTCGGAGCATGCATTCGGACTGCCGGAATGCAGTCCTCCATTGCCGGAGAGTTGTGGCTCCAGAGGATTCATTACCAGGGCGGACTAGTGGAGCATGCAGTTGTATTGTCGGAACGAGTTATTAGAATGTCGGAGCGCTGTGGGTCAGACAAAGTACTACCGGATCGCATATTGGGACTGCTGGAGTGCCTCTTTACTGTGGGAAACTGGAGAGAGAATGCCGTGTGAAAAGAAACGAGAGTACTTTAGTCTTATTTCATGTTACTTTTGGGTTGGGGAGGTTTTTGCGAGGAAAGGTACGGGGGAAAAGTGTGAGAAAAGTTTGGGGTGGGGGTAAGTTGCATAGATAGTTCATTTTATGGTGTTTTTTGTAATTTTCCCGCTAATGTTTTCTAATTTATTCTGTCTCTCATGTATTTCTTGTAAACTTTTGATAGTTAATGGAAAGCTTGAGTGAACGTTCAAAAAAAAAAAAAAGAAGGGTTTGCAGAGGGCTTGGCTTTGGAGACAGAGACGGGGTTTTGGGTTTGGAGAGAGAGAGGTTTCGAAAAAGGGTGCGAGTGAAAAGTAACGCCTGACATGGGTCAAAAAAATATATTAAAAAAAGAGAAAGCAACCAGTTGCCTCAACCAATAGAGCCGCTTGCTTTGGCGCCAATCTCGATGATCTGTTAAGGTGAAGGGCTAGTAATTTTGTGACCACCTTAATTAAAGGTAAACAGTCTTATGGTATACATTCTCATAATTTACATATGTCAATAAATGTTGGATGATCAATCACGTGGTATACAGAGAGAGACATTTTTTTCATTCATATATTATTGAAAAATTGTTTCTTGTGGGCTGGACCGCATTTCTATATATGCAGTCCAGAAAGTGTAAAGCATCCATCTTAAAGATGGAAGCAATTAAGTGTTCCATCTAAATACAGTGGAAACTAACGATCCAAATGTTTTCTTACTAAAATTATTATTTCTAGTTTTTTAATTTATCTATTTTTTTATATTCATGATCTCCATGTTAGATATTACATATCCTAAAAATTAAGTCTTAAAATCTATCTCAAAAATAGATTTATTAAGAAGCTCGCATTTTTACATATGCGAGCTTGTCCGCATAGAAGCCAGGTCCTATATTATTTTTCATAATATTTCTATCAATATCATATTATTTTATGAGTAATAATCCTATGAGACCCTCCCACACCCATGTGTGTAGGATTTTAAATTATCACCATTAATTTTGACATAGATCTTTAGAAAAGTTATCATGTGGATGTGAGAGTTGACTTTTCCAGAGATCTGTATTAAATTTAATAGTGATCATTTGAAGTCCTTCACATAAATGTGAGAGGGTCTCGTACGATCATTACTCTTATTTTATATAACCTTTTGATAGTACCTGTAAACATGTGCATCTTACCAGTAAAAATGATGTCAATCAGATTCTTAATAGGTCGGAATGGTCCTAACACTAATGTCCAAAAATGACAGTGTATTTATTTTGTTACGGGACTGGTTAAAACTTGCAACCACATTTTGTATTGTACTCGTTGATTTAAAAATCGGCGAGTCGAACCGGACTCGCCCGATTCGACTCAGGAATCGACACAGCCCGTGCTAGTTCCAGCACAAAACCGAGAACCGCCCGGTTCTAGAGCAGAACCACCGGTTCCCACCCGGTTCTGTCCGGTTCTAGTAGTTCCCACGTGCCATACGTGTGACACGCACATGCACTCGTGCACCGGTTCAGGCCTCAAAACACCTTCACACGTGTGTACGCCTCACACGTGTGACACACACCACTCTTACATGTGCCACATGTGCGACACGCACATGCACGTGTGCATGTGCACGAATGCCCTAGTGTTTTCACACTTATGTTTATCTTCCAATTACATAGTTATTCATATAGCATATTTGAATACTCATCCTTCGATGTGGGATAATTCCCAAACATCATTAAATGAAAACAGAATGTAAATATATGCTATTAATAGGCAATTTTAAACACATATGCTGAGGAGGCATGGTGATTATCACTAATGTTATTTGCTTTGACTTCTCAAATTCGAATCCCCTCTTGGGCAATAGAGTAGTTTATCCCTTCTTGAGCTAATTTTTGTTCCCCCTTGAGCATATAATAAATTAAAGTGTTATTTCCAAAATTTATACACATTTTATTAATTTTTACATTGATAACCAAATCTTTTATTTTATTTATTAATTTTTACATTATAAATCATGTAATGTACTATTTTTCTTACAGTTGTCAATAATACATTTTAAATTAGATAATATTATAAAATATTTTTAATGTGTTATTATTTATCTAATAAAATAATTATAAAATATAAACTAATAATTATAATTTTAGTATATAATATTATAATTAGTTAGGTTGTAATAATTTTAGATTATAGTTAGTTAGGCTGTAATAATTTGGGTTTTTTTAGCGAATTAGGGTTTTTTGCCAAAACGAGATTTTAATGGCCATTCTTTCATTGATTTAGTCTACTCTTTATTATAGTCTATGTATAATTATATATTTTATCCATGATAATTCTATGAGTTTTCTTTTATGTGATGCAAATTTAATACTTAAGTTTATACAGGGAAAGAGCATCTCAATATTCACAAATTGATGAAAAAAATGAAAGTTAATAATGTAATACCCTCATTTTTTATTGGATTCATAGAAAACAACATTTATAATGAATTTTAATAATTTTTTCGGATTTTTTTTGAAGTTTTAATCCGACCGATTCAACCGATTTTCGATCCGAATCGTCGATCCGAATCGATTTTTGAAGTGCCCGATCCGGATCACCGACCCGCGTTTTAAACCATTGATTGTACCTGAAAAGTGTGAGAGAGTCGCATCCCATAGAAGTCCAAAAACATCAAATCGCCACGAAATTTCGTAATTGGTTCCAATGCCAAAGACCTAAATCAACCAAGAGCATGCCAAAATGAATGAAAATTGGAATTTTCCTCCTATTTTGGTCTTAACCCAAAACCAAATGGATAAAACATTAGTTGCTAGAATTTCTCGATTATTTTTTTGTTTTGAATGTTAACGGTAATTTTATTGAGAAAGTGAGAGATTACAAACAGAGGAAACGATTTCTCTATTGCTTTTTAATAGGATTTGAGAAGTATTCATACACCATCACGATTTTATGGCAGGAATAATTTTTTTGGCAACCTTTTTAAAATTATTTTGGTTAATTTTGTAGATGAGATATAGTAGAAAGTGGTAAAAGGGTGTATATTATGCTCTTCCAAGAGTATATAATATGCCCTTATTCTCTTGAGCAAAATAGCTACTTTAGATGATGTTTTCAATTTGAAAATTTGAGATTCCCTCTAGAATAACTAGATGACTATTTTAAAAAAAAAAGGATTTTCATTTCTTCAACACATAAATTTCACCCTCTAAAAATTGGATTGTGTCTATTCACCCTTGGGGCGTCATCTTTTTTGGATTGTTTATAAAGATATTATTTATCTTTTATACATGGATGTCACAATCATTTCTACTTATTAAATGTCAAATTGGATGGCTTGGAGTGAGTCACAAGATAATTTTTTAAAACCTTGCGTCAAGTCAATGACAACTTTGTATAAGACTTATACCTTTTAAGACAATGACAACACATGACACTTCTTTTACGATAGTGGCTAATCTATATGTCCAAATAAAACGGACCGTATACATCACTGCAGCTGGGTTTCTACAAATAAGATTGCAACCTTGTATAAACTTTCTCCCACGTATATTCCATGCATAGCCACATCAAGATAACGTTCTCAAGAAAAAGATTCTTAAAATTATGATCAGCAATCTTTTCTTTGACGTTGTAAGCCAAAATTTAGGCATTTAATCTAGGAAATTTATGCATAGATGATAAGTCAATTATTACATGCTTGATTTACTGACTGAAAACGAAAAGGGCAGCATCCATGGCCTTGTGCTAATGAAGAGGAGGCGTCCAGGTCGGTCCCTCTTAGAGAGTGTCATCAATGGCCCCAAAAAAGAGAGGAGCCCCTTTCACTACTTTTCAAAATTAAGGATTGGAAAACTACTATTTGGGACTCGACTTGTCTATTTCAAGATCCAAATCCAAAGAACATCTGATGCCCAGTGATTCATCCGCTATGGTAATTAAACATTTAGATATAGCAACAAAAATGGGGGGTGGAAATCATTTCTTCTTTCTAAAAATTGAGGAACAATACCAAGAAAATTTGTAGGAATCCATCTTAGTTTAGACGTACAACAGGCAATAGAAACATGGAAAGCGACCTGAATCCCAAATAGTGTGGGAAAACTCGGCGAGCCAACTCGGAACTGCCACCAAGTATGTTTGAGTTGGGTGGTCCAACTCGAGGATCTTAAGAACAAATAAATAAATAAATAATATATATATATATATATATATATATATATATCCATAAAAATTATTTTTTAATATTGTCTATCATTTCGACAAATATTGGAAAGTGTTTTGGTCACGAATACTTACTTTTACATTTTTTTTTCTTATTTTGAAATTATTTTTAAAATATACCCATCACAAAGTGATTTTTTGAAAATCCATTTTCTTTACTACTTTTTTAACTTCATTTAGATATATCTTGATTAATTTTACTTTATATATATATATTTTTTTTTTCTAAGTTTTTTATATTTTTATTTTTTTTAACACTTTTTGGCTTGTCGAGGCTCTGCTAGTTATACGACTCAGCCATGGGCCAAGTCCTGTCCCCAAGCCCGGGTTTTATTCAAATGTGAAAGAGAAGGGAGCATCGGTTCATAGGGACAAAGCATGCCCTTTAGCCCTTAGTTGAAATCTCTATTAAGGAGAATTTTTTCAATCTAAAATTTTGAGATATATTTTAGAATCATCACATATGAGAAATTTTCAAAATAAAAAGACATTAAATTTTGAAATTCTAAATAGATCTCACCATCCAAAAAGTACCTCAATTGTTTTTTACATATATCGGATGGTAATGATGATTGTTCTTTGATATATAAACAATGTGAATGGTTGAATTCCTACCCACGGATGCGCCAAACCCATTCTTAAAATTTAGGCTGCCTCAATAGATTGATACTTTTTATTTTTAGGGCAAGCTTTCTATGCATAAAATTTATATACTTCTCCTTATCTAACCGTCCATTCTGAATGGAGGGTTAAGATTGTCTCAATTACAATGTAATGTCTCTACACTATTTTATTTTTAAATTTTTTTTTTATATATAAACTATTTTGATGCCATATTTTGGACATCCATCCAATCCACTATTACACTCGGACTAGCGAAAAATATAAAAAAATATTTTCAATAAAATAAAATGATCCAAATATCCCTAAAAGTTTCAAGGGGTATTTTGATAATTATACTTTATGAAAAAATTATTTTTAATATTTTTATAGGTGCGCTCCAATGAAAAGATGACACATACCAAATTTCATATTCATACAATTTGTGTAAAAGAACTAAAAATAAAATACTTTGAGACGTCAGATCTAAAATCAAACGGTGAGTAGTTCTCTTGATCAAAATTGAATGGTTGGAAGGTAAGGGAAGCTTAATTCGTCTATACTGTAGAAGAAGTGTAGAAACTTTTCCCTTATTTTTAGACATATTTTTTATTTTCTAAAATCAGTCACTCGGTTGGAGAGGTGACTTCTTCGAATTTTCGGATCCAAAAGTACAAGTGGGGTTTTTTTAGTTTTTACCCTAGGGAGCATGCACCCATTAGGAGGGTACATTCTTTTGATGACAAAGAAAGTAGGCTTTTTCTTAAATTTTACCCTAGGGAGCATGTACCATTAGGAGCATACACTGTTTTTTTTTTATGAGAGAGAATAAAAAGATTTTATAGAAAATTACAAAAACCCCTTTAACATAACTTGTTTACAACATCCCCCCAACTTATTTTTTTTTCAAAAACTATCCTTTATAGTAAATACCTCCGAGTAAAAAAATCATAATTTGAAGGACGAAAATATCCTTGCCCATACATGAAGGTACCACATTTCCTTTTTTAAACAGTATGAAGGGCGCACATTTTTGTAGACGCTCAATCACCAAAGACGTTTCGACACATATTACTGTCGAATCGGAACTCATACCACATTAACGGCCAGACAACAACAACAATATGCTGGACTTATGCCAGACCAAGGCATCATAGCGCCGGATTGACAAAACTGCGAGACAGCAACAACAGTCAGCCAAACCGCATTTACAAGTGTCAGACCGATGGCATCCAACGACCAAGGCAAAATGCATTTTGGTAAAAAAAAAACTATTACTTTTTTTCTTATGGGGTATTTGTTATAAAAGTTAATTTTGAGATAAAAGTTATAATGTTGTAAAAAAAGAGAAATTAATCATGGAGTTTTTGTAATTTTCTCGAGAGTTTTTATGATAGGGATCACTATTGGAGGAGGGAGAGAGATCAGTGGAGAGGACCAGGAGAGAGAGAGAGAGGTATACACGTGTCGCACGACGAGAATGTGAGACCGGGTCGGAATACTAATTACACTATCTATCCACCGCCGTATGCATGTACACGCACAGAAACTTAGGGAAAAATAAGAACCAATTATTGCGTACTTGGATGATATTTTCCACCAAATCTCCGCTTTAGCTTCGCATATGCCAATCCTATGTGGCACTTCAATCTACTGCCCGCCACTTCTTATTTGATATATCATAGGTCTTCGATGGCTCGAAATATTCGAAAAAAATATTACAAAAAAAGGTGTGGGTTGTATAAGGCGGGTCCCTAAAGAATTAAAGTAAGGTGTACCGTGAAATAGAACTGGCAAATTTTTATGCTGGTTTCAAATTTTATTTTTATTTTTAATTGTAAAATTTAAAAATTTAAAAATAATGTAGATTGAGAAAATCTTTAAATGTTGAAAATTTCACATAATATATTACAAGATGCATTGCTTTTAAGACTTTAAATTATTTTTTCTCATGTTCATATATTTTAAGATCGAATTGAAAGTTTTTTTGCATCAAAAAAACCTATTCTAGTAAATTTTTGAGGTATGTTTTAATTTGATTATTAAGGGTCTCATCCTCATACAATTTTTTTCCTTAATAGAGTAATTTTAAAGAGAGCTCGTGGCAAAAAAAGAAACAAAGAAAAAAAAAATAGAAAACAAAACAAGAGAGAGAATTGAAAAAGTCGGATTTGCAAAAGAAGAATTCACAAAACAAAGAAAATAACCAAAAAAAGGAGCGAGCGTTAATAGTAGTGGAGACGGGTTTCTGGGGCATCAAACGTCGAGAAGATTCCGCCACGTTAGGGTACGTCCCACAAACCCCGGCACCGCCTGGCGAGCTCCGACTGCAAGCGAAGGGTGACGATAGGACAGCCTCATTTATACAGTAAGAGTAGAGAGGAAGCAATTCATTTAAGAGTGAGATTTGTGTATAATGCGTCAATGTGATATCGTTGAAATATGGGGTACGTCAAAACTATATATATATATATATATATATATATATATATATATATATATATATATATATATATATATAATATTGAAAATCAAATATAAAATTGGAATATACCAAAAATACCTATATCTAATGTATATAGAAAAAGAACATTTGATTTAAAAATAGGTTATGCTATAAAAACTGAAGAACAGACCTTGTCTGTGACTAGTAATCAGGAAGACTTCCAACTTCTATCAAATAAAATATTACAAGTACATAAAAATAAAAATTATAAATATCTACATATTGGGTTAATATAAATAGCAATTAAACCATTAACAAGATTAGGACTTAATAATTTTGTTCTTATATGCCTAAGAGATACAAGACATAATAAGTTTTCTGATTCATTACTTGGAATGGTGGAATCCAGTCTTTGTAGTGGGCCGATATATTTTAATTGTTTTCCTAATTATTCTGTGTCTTTAACAAAAAAAAAAAATATATATATATATATATATATATATATATAGTTTCACGTTTGTTCGTAAAATTGAACTAGAACGGTTAATCAGACATGACTCAGAAACAGTTTAACCGACCTAACCGGTAAAGCTGTTGATTCAACCATTCTAACTGGGTAATGTAAAAATGTGTTGAAAAAATAAAAAAGATAAAAAAAAAAGTCTACTAAAATACGAAAAGCATATAAAGAATTATTAAAACAAAACATATTCAAATGAAGTTGAAAATTAATGAAAAAAATAAAGTTTAACTAATCAATTTTTTAATTAAAGTGAGTATTAATGAAAAATAATTTTTAATGTTTGCCATAATGTAAAGAATATTAAAAAATACATTACAAACCAAATTCTAATTTATATACATTCTTTTGAGAAAAAAAATTAAATACCGGTCCATCACCAAAACCACCCAAAAGGTTCCGATCTAACCGGGATGTAGCGGTTAGATCACCTAGTTTTTTCTAACAATAGTATCAAGGACGCTTTGAAATCCTATGAAAATCTATTGTTGTTTCTAATTATCAAATCTAAATTTTTACAAATAATATAGATTGAGCAAATCTATAAATAATAAAAAATTGAAAAGAGATGGTCCTGATCATATGCTACATACAACGTGCACTAATTTTTATGAGTTGAAATATTTTATTATTTTTAACCATATACAGTGGTTTAAAAAACGGATCGGTGCCCTAGATCAGGCACCTCAAAACCCCATTTGGATCGAGAATCGGCCGAATAGGTTGGATTAAGCTTTAAAAAAATCCAAAATTTTTTTAAAAATTCATTATAAATGTTGTTTTTTAGGAAACCAATAAGAAATTGGGGTACTACATTATTAATTTTTATTTTTTCATCAATATGCAAATATTGAGATGTTCTTTCCCTGTATGGACTTATTTTAACCATTAAATTTACATCACATAAAAAAAAAATCATAGAATTATTATGGATGGAGTATATAATCATACATGGACTACAATAAAGAATGAATTAAATCGATGAAAAATGCTCACCAAAATATCAAATTGACGGAGAACCCTTCTCCGTTAAAAAAAAAAAACCAAAGTATTATAACCTAACAAACTATATCTAAAATTATTACAACCTAACTAACTATAATATTATATATTTAAATTGAAATTATTGGTTTACATTTTATAATTATTTTATTCTACGAATAAGAACAAATCCAACCTTCTTATTTTTTTTGACAAGAAATACTTGTTGTATTACCTTTGATTTTTTTTTACAAAAACCTTTTATTTTTTTTTTACAAGAACCTTATATTTGTTTTACAAGAAACAATTATTTTTTTTACAAGAAAAAGAAATTTTGTTGTATTATCTTTTTTTTTTTTTTTTTTTCTGAAAAGAACCTTTTTTTTTTTTACAAGAAACTTTTATATCTTTATTTTTTTGACAAGAAAAAGATATTTTGTTGTATTACTTTTTTCTTTTTCTTTTTTGATAAGAACCATAATTTTTTTTACAAAAAACTTTTATTTTTTTGTTAGGGAAGGACATGACCACGATTTGAACCTACAATATCCAGGTGAGAAAATGACGTGTTAACCACCACATCACACTTTGAATTGTGTTCTTATCGGCCCGACCTAAAGATTATATTATATTACTATTTCAGTTATTACCTTTTTATTACAATAATCCCACATCGAACAGACGAAAGAAAATTGTTGGGAATAAATACTACTCTGTTGCCAACCCCTAATGCATGTGAAACACATGAAGGAGTGTGGGGCTTGTGGTTAAGACACGTGGCCTGGAGGTTGTTGGACACCATGGATCCATTTTAACCCAAAAATAAAATTTACAAAAATGCCCTGATGTCAAGAGCAATTTACTGAGCGATTTTGGCTCGAGCACAGAATCACCGATTCTAGCTGGGCAAGCTATTCATGATGTCATGAGCGGCTAGAGCTTCTTAGAACATGGTGATTCTTTATATAGAATTGGGCAATTCATGACGTCATGAGCGATTTCCTGCACAAAATCGCCAGGCTAGAGCACAGAATCGTCGGTTCTAGCCGGGCAAGCGATTCATAACGTCATGAGAGGCTAGAGCATCTCTAGAACCGGGTGATTCTCCGTACAGAATTGGTTGCCGATTTTAATCAAGCTCGCCAGGCTAGAGCATCTCTAGAACCGGGTGATTCTTCGTATAGAATTGGGCGATTCATGACGTCATGAGCAATTTACTGCACAAAATTGGTCGGCTAAAGCACAGAATCACTGGTTCTAGCCGGGCACGTGATTCATGACGGCATGAGCGGCTAGAGCAGCTCTAGAACGGGGTGATTCTCCGTACAGAATTGGGCAATACATGATGTCATGAGCGATTTACTACACAGAATTGTCGGTTCTAGCTGGGCAAGAGAGACGTCATGAGCAGCTAGAGTATCTCCAGAACCGGGTGATTCTCCGTACAGAATTGGGCGATTCATGACGTCATGTGCGATTTACTGCACAAAATCGCCGAGCTAGAGCACATAATCACCGGTTCTAGCCGGGCAAGAGATTCGTGACGTCATGAGCGATTTACTGCACAGAATCATCGGTTCTAGTCAGACAATTCATGACATCATGAGCAATTTACTGTACAGAATCGTTGGTTCTTCTCTAGAACCGGGTCTTCTCTAGAACCGGGTGATTCTCCGTTTTAGAGTCGAAACACGACTCGGTAGAGAGACAGATCAAAGAGTTGAAACACAACTCGACATAGAGACAGATCAGAGAGTTGAAATATGACTCGGTAGAGAGACAGATTACATAGTCGAAACACGACTCGACATAGAGACAAATTTGAGAGTCAAAAAATGACTGGGTAGAGAGACAGATCAGAGAGTCGAAATACGACTCGTCATAGAGACAGATTAGAGAGTTAGAGTCGAAACGCAACTCGACATAGAGACAAATTAGATTAGAGAGTCGAAACACGACTCAGTATAGAGACAGATTAAAGAGTCGAAACACGACTCGACATAGAGAGAGATTAGAGAATCGAAAAATGATTCAGTAGAGAAACACGACTCGGTAGAGAGACAGATCAGAGAGTCGAAACACGACTCGGCATAAAGATAGATTAGAGAGTCCAAACACGACTCGGTAGAAGACAAATCAGATAGTCGAAACACGATTTGACAAAAGTTGCACTAACTGGGTGAGCAACAAACCCATCTTGAAAATTGGCGACAATGTTTCAGGGACGAGGAATGAACACAAATGAATACGACTCTGATACCATGTGAAGAGTATCAAGTTTCTTTGAAGAGACTCAGTATCCATTAATCAATATAAATGTACAAGCTTGTCTTATATATAGATAAATATTGCTGACAATAATAGAAACTAAATCACAGACATCTAAATTTTATCTAAACTTACCATAAAATATAAATACTATACCTACCCTTGCCACATATATTGATTGTAACATATACTTTCTATATTAACCTAGTACACAATATACACTTTCCTTTCACAAGAACAACATTTCTCACTAGATTTATGAGGTGCACTTTACTTCAATATAATCAGGTTGATACCTAACATTTTTCTACCACTTTACTCTCTCCAAATTGGACAAATCAGTGATTCGTATTGACTAAATAATTGAACAATCAAGTAAATAAGAAAATTTTGTCTAAATATACATGAGAGAAGAGTTGTTTAACAATCAATCATTTATAGTTAATTTTATAATACCCATAATTAAATAGATGATCATGGCTTGGAATAGTTGCAAAAGTATAAAATATTAAATAATTCAATTCTCATAGGGTAAAATTCTCATATATTTATAAAATATATTTGGCAATTCCAAGGGTTGAACTAGATCGTTGACCATATGAATTTTCGAATCATGGGGTGATTTTTCAATCTGTGACAAATGACATGAAGAGCTCATCATAATTATTAGAGCATTTTCCAACTATTTATGATCGACGATACAAATCTTGGTCTGCTATTCTGTTGAAAAAACTTGAGAGAAGAGATGGACCCACTCTTAGGATTAAGGGCAGAGCAGTGTCTTTAGACTATCTATCGCAAAGATCAGGCTTTTACCAGAACTGTGAGAACTCTATAAATTTTTGTATACCTCTCCATGGCCAACCCTTCTTAAAGAGGGATGGAGGAGGCTGTTCTCCAACATTCGGCTTCGTCCTGAAATCTCTGAGAAAATGTGGCCCTATAATCCTGGGAAGTGAGTGGTTACTTTCTAGCTGTTAAATAACGACACTTTCTCTCTCTAAGAAGCCTCTCTTTTTAGTGATAAGTATTAAATTATAAGAGAGAAAAATATTACACGTTTAAAAGCCCCATGGCTACACACATGTACCAACATCTCTCACTTGGCCATGAGGGCCAGATATATTGAAATATCATAAAGTCTTTACCACTTAATGAATTTAACATTTATGTGCATATTTTTGTCATGACGCTTTCACGCAAGTGCGGTTATACATCTCATAACAAAAAATATCCAAAATCATGTCATGATTTTTCACGCTAATGCGGTTTTTCCTCTCATGACCAAGACATCAAAAAATATCCCATTTAGGAGTTCCTGACTTAAATATTTTTAAGTCCTATCAAAACTATATGCTTTGATAATATTTTTGCACTCAATCCCTTTGTTAAAGGGTCAGCAATCATATCTGAATATGGCAAATAACTTACAGTTATTTCATTCTTTCCAATTATATCATAAATATAATGATAATCAATTTCAATGTGCTTACCCTAAGAACTATAAGCTTCATTTCTAATTGATGAAATAGCAGCTTGATTATCACAAAAAAAATTTAACAGGTTCGTCGGCTATATCCAGCTTCAAATCATTTATGAAACGTTTAATCTAGATGGCATAAGTTGTAGCAATGCTACAAGCAATATACTCGGCTTCCATAGTATAGTGAGCTACACAACCTTCTTTCTTACTAGACCAAGAAACACATCCACCACCAAAGAGAAATACAATTCCTGAGGTTGATTTTCTATCATCTGGGTCTCCTGTAAAATCTGCATCAGAGTACCCAGTAACCTCTAAGTTGTTAGCTTGGAAGTACAACTTATAATTTTTAGTTTTTTGAATATATCTGAGTATCTTTTTTATAGCTTGCCAATGAGCCATCTCAGGATTACTCTGAAATCTACTTACAATACCATATGCATGACTCAAATCAGGTCTTGTACACAACATGACATAATTTATGCATCCTACGGCTTAAGCATATGGAATTCTTTCTATTTTAGCATTGTCACTATCATTTAATCGCTACATTTTCTTAAATAATTTTAAGGCTTTACAAACAGGTGTATCTATGGGCTTGTAATTTTTCATCTTAAATCTCTTTAAAACACTTTCTAAATAATTTTCTAAACATAGAAGTCTTGAAATTTTATCTCTTGTTATCTTAATGCCCAATACATATGAGGCTTCTCCCATATCTTTCATCTCAAAATGAGAACTTAGCCATGATTTGGTATGGTTAATCATGCCAATATCATTATCGGCTATCAAAATATCATCCACATATAGTGACAATATAACAAAATTGCTCCCACTATTCTAGACATATACACAATGGTCTAACCTATTGGCTATATAACCAATTTCAATGATTGCATTATGAAAAGTAAAGTACCATTGCCTAGAAGACTGTTTTAGAACATATAAAGATTTATTAATTTTATATACTCTGTTTTCTTGGCCTTTAATTACATATCCTTCTGGTTGTTTCATGTATATATCTTCTTTTAATTATCCATTTAAGAAAGTTGTTTTGACATTCATTTGAAATAATTCTATATCATAATATGCAACTAATGCAAGGATAATCATAATAGATGAAAATTTTGCTACTGAAGAATAAGTTTCTACGTATCTATGCCCACCCTTTGGGTAAATCCTTAAGCTACCAACCTAGCTTTATATATATCAATGGATCTATTTGCATTAAGTTTTTTCTTTATGACCCATTTGCAACCGATGGCTTTTCTATCTTTAGGGAGGTTAATCAAGTGCCAGACTTGATTTCTTTTAATAGAATCAAGTTCATCATCTATGGCTTGAGTCCATTCAGCTAAGTCACGTGAGCTAATAGCTTCACTGTAACTACGAGGTTCATCTATTGTATCCTCACTCATTGAAGAATAATTATCTTCATTCATAAATACATAAAATTCTTTTAAAGTCGTAGGTGGGGCTCTAGCTCTTTTAAGCATATCTGGTATACTTGATTCAATTGAATCATTCTCACCAAATGTAGAGGGAGTCTAAGAAATAGGGTCTTTCAGACCCTTACCTTTATCAATTTCATGTTAGTCAATAGGCTTATTTAAAATATTTTCATCATCTATATTTTCTAAGAAATGAGCATCACGACTCTCTACTAATGATCTAGTATCATGGTTATAGAATTTATACCCTTTAGAATTTTCTGAATAGCATATAAAAGAGCATTTTATAGTTTTACTTTGTAATTATCTCTATTTTATGGTAGTATAAGCATATGTACCCAAGAACCCCAAACTTTTAAGATAATAAAGTCAGATTTCCTACCTGTCCATAATTCATATGGGGTCAAGTCTATATATTTAGTTGGAACACGATTAATGATATATATTACAGTGTTGAGAGCCTCACCCAAAAAATGAGGTGATAAATTTGAATGGCACATCATGGATCTAACCATGTCCATTAGAGTTCTATTTCTCCTTTCAGCTACACCATTTTGTTATGGTGTATATGGCATAGTTGTTTGGTGAATTATACCCTGCTCTTTACAAAACTCAAAAAATAAGGCGGGGCAATATTCACCTCTCCTATCTGTTTGAAGAATTTTAATATGTCTACCTAACTGATTTTCTACCACAGTTTTATATTCTTTAAATGTTTCTAATGCATCTGATTTCTTACTAATTAGGTATACATATCTATAATGTGAATAATTGTCTATAAATGTTATGAAATATTCCATAACTCTATATATTTTTCACATTTAATGGGCCACATATATCAGAGTGAACAATACTAAGTAACCAGAAAATGATGAACTTTCATTAATATTCTGTCGGTACAAATTGTCAACTTTAGTACCGTACACCAAAGCTCTAGAATGCTTCCCAATGGTAACCCAACCAGACCTGAACCTTATTTCATAACCCTTGTCGTCTAGCCTTGGGACATAAATCAAATTGCGCCTCATATTGGGCGCATAAAATGTATCAGTCAATAAGAGATTTGCTCCTCCTGGTAAACACAGCTTGAAAATACTAACACCTAGTACATCGTAGTAGGTGTCATTTCCCATATAAATCCGCTGGTTACCGACTGCAAGCTCTTTCAATTCTGTGAATCCATCCTTGATCTTCGAGACATGTCGAGTGAAGTTGGGTCGACCCATCAATTTCTCAGGTCATGATCGGCAACTACTTATTCTAGGACTATGCAGATCAAGTCCTATTTTGGTTGTCATTTTGGTTCCTATTTTTATTTTTCAGCTTAAGACAATTAAACTTGATGTGCCCAATTTTGTTACAATAAAAACAGGTATTCTCAACCTTATTCTTTTTATTTTTAAAATTTTTTCCTCATTCCTTTATACCTAGTATTTTTCTGATAATTGAAAAGTTTCTTGAGGATCTGAGAAGATGTTTGGGCAAAGTGGAGCTCATTTGACTTCTTCCTCATTTTTCTCTCAGCTTCAATACTAAGATGCATGAGAATATTTAACATGGTTATCCCTTGTGCAGAATGGTTCAATGCAATTACAACAGACTCCCAAGATGGAGGGAGACTGTTAAGGACAATGGACACTTGCATATGATAGGGGACTGGATTCTTAGCTGCAGCAAGGTCATTTGCGAGCACTGTTATTTTATTGATATGTTCGGCCACTGAGTCTGTTTCTTTCATTCTGCAATAATTGTATTTTTCTAACAATAATTGTACATGGATCTTAAAAGTGGTCCCATACTTTTCAGATAGGGCGCCTATCATACTTTGAGCTATGGTGTAATCCTCAAATACTCTAATTAAATCATCTTCCATAAAGCTCAACATAGTAGTCCTAGCTACTTTGTCATCTTCTAACCATTTTTCAAGTCTTCTTCTAGCTTGACCATTGGCATTAGGCTCTAAAACTGGTGGTTTTGTTTCTAGGACATAATCTACCCTATCTTGAAAAAGAATATATCCAATTTTTCTTTTCCACATAGAAAAATTGGTCCTATTGAGTTTTTCAAGTTTGGATATTCTAGCATGACTAGCCTAGATGCCATTTTAAATTTATAGATAATACCTAAAAGTTTAAAAATAAATTTAATTGTATTTAAGAAAAATGTTGTTTGCTAGCTAAATCAATAATTTTGTGGACTCTCAGTGAGCTGGACCCACTCCTAGGATTAAGGGTAGTATCTTTAGACTATTAATCGCAGATCAAGTTTTTACTAGAACTTTGAGAACTCTGTAAATTTCCGTGTACCTCTCCATGGCCATAAAACCCTTCTTAAGGAGGGATGGAGGAGGTCGTTCTCCAACGTTCGGCTTCCTCCTGAAATCTCTGATAAAACGTGCGATGGAGGAGGCTGTTCTCCAACGTTCGGCTTTCTCCTGAAATCTCTGAAAAACCGTGACCCTGTAATCCTAAGAAGTGGGTGGTTACTTTCTTGTCGTTAAATAACGGCACTTTATCTCTTTGAGAAGTCTCACTTTTTTTAGTGATAAGCATTAAATTATAAGAGAGAAAAATATTACACGTTTAAAGGCCTTATAGCCACACACACGTACCAACCTATTCTGCTCTATCAAAGGCCATATTTTATGTGATACGAAGAGTTGCATCGACAAAAAGAAAAGAGAGAAGAGCGAATCCATAAAAAGGTGATAAAGTTAGGGAGGATGCGGGCATGAGCTTGATTGATTAATGAGCTGAATTTATAAAAAGAGTGTCGAGAGAGAAGACCGGTAAGAGAAGAGAATCAGAACTGAAAAAGGTGAAAAATAACATACAATAAATGGGGACTTTTAGGTCATGGAATATCTTGGAAGACAGAGAGGCTAATTTAGTCAAGAATAAATGGGATAGACCGTCAGATAGGAAAGGGAGAAATTTGAGAGAGAGAGCGACGAGGAATTTGGAGGGAGAGATATGTAGCCTTCTATAGAAAAGGCCAAGAGATAGGTAATAATGGCAAAGGGCGGGTCAGGGCTAGTCCGGGCTCAGTCTAGCCCTATTAGAATGAGTTGAGTGATGCACGAGTAAATAATAAACCAGAAAGATGAAAAAATAAGTAAATATTAGAATTAGCTGAGTGATGCAAAAGAAAATAATAAACTAGACAAATGAAAAGAAATAATAATAATGAAAGGTTGAGAGTTCACTCTAAGTTCTTTTCATTAAACTCTTTATTGAATCACCAATCACTCTTATGACAATTTCACAATGAGGGATTTCATTCCCTTAAATACAAAATAAAATAAATAAAAACTAAAAACTAAAAAAAAACTAAAAATTTCTCTCTTTCTCTTACAACTAAGATACCTATTTTTCCTTCCATTTTTCTCAATCTTTATCTAATACTTATCATATCTAAATCCCTTAAATCTCTAAATTCTTATACAAATCTCTTATTCTCATACTTTCAACTTTTCTCAATCTTTATCTTACAACTAAGATACCTATTTTTCCTTTTATTCTTCTCAATCTTTATCTAATACTTCTCATATCTAAATCCTTTAAATCTCTAAATTCTTATGCAAATCACTTATTCTCATACCTTCCACTTTTCTCAATTTTTATCTAATACTTTTCACATCTAAATCCCTTAAATCTCTAAATTCTTATACAAATATATTAATCTTAAGCCATGTTAACGCCACCAACATCATGCATGACCTTTAAGTAAACAAGAAATAAGAAGGTAAAACTCTAAAAATTGAAAACTTCCCATCCTACTAAATTTCTAAAAAAAAATTAAATTTTTTTGTTTAATTTTTAACTGCATCACTAAGCCAGTCCAAAAATAAAAATAAAAATAAAAATAAAGAAAGAAAGAAAAACGAACGAGGCCGGGCTAACCTTGGCCCCGGGCCGCTCAGCTTAAAGAGCAGGATAGAGAAGAAAATAGTGTGTTCATTAGGAGGCCACAGGGCCAAGTGGCAAATGGGGTTGGCGTAACGGAAAGGATAGCTCCGCCAGTTTAAGTGAGAGATCGTCGTTAGAAAAGAGAGAAAATTGTGGCGCGTGAGCCGTCTTCTAGAGAGATAGAATAAGATTAAAAGATGGACAGAGAAGCCAAGTGTCGTTTGGTCTCTCCAAGCAAAAACGCTGTATATATAAAAAAAAGGCAAAAAGTATAAATCAAATAAACCCGAGCAAATTTTAAACACTAATAATCAATCAAGGAATAAATAATCAGATACCAGCCCATTAAGAGTAGACAAACAATACTCATTTTCCAATCAACCAAAAAAAAATAAAAAATAGAAAAAATAAACGATGGCGACTCCGCTTCTCTCAAATAATTGAGAACAAGCCACGAAAGTCCAAACCCTAATAAAAACGCATTAAAGAACCGCAAGAAAGAAAGCAAACAAACTTCGCAGGGTCTTCACCACAAATTTACTATTGGGCACCTTCACCGGAAACCTTGGGTTTTGGCCGCAATTTTTATCAGAAACCTCTCTCCAGGTAAGCTAAAAACCCTGACCCTTGGATTTTCCGCTACTCTTTGCAAATCCTGGTTAAAATTTCGGCCATTACACTCATTTTCTCCGTTATTCCTGTAAATTGGGGCTGAATTCAGTGCGTGAAACCCTAAACCGGATTTTGTGGGTTCTTCCGGCAATTTCCAGTTAAAGTTCAGGTAATAAAACCACAATCGGCGTTATCTGCGTTTGCTCTTTCTTCCTGCAATCAGGCCGATTTTCCTGCCATCAAACACCAACTCGTAGTTCTGTCCAATGTATCTTTAAATTTGTGCCAAAGTTACTGCCATCAAACCCTAATTCCTCTGCTACTCCAATTCCCTGCACATTCCGGTCAAGATTCTGGCCAAAATGGTGGCCGTGAATCCCCCGTCACTTCGCCGTCGAAACACGGTTCCGGCCACTGTGTCCATCGAGCTCAGGCTACCCTCAAAACCTCAACGCTCGAGCTTTCCCATGGCCGCCTGTGAAGCCAAAGAACTTGCAAACCTCGACCTCTCACCATACACAACCCTCGGTGACTTCTCGTACACAACCCTCAAGCCGCTATCATACACAAGCCTTCGCGATCTTCTACCGAGCTCACCTAATGCGATCCAGTCACCAACTGCGTGCGAACCAGTGGGTTCTGGTGGGCGCGAGATCTCTATAAAGAATAGGCTCGTCAAACAAGCGGCTTGGGCTTATCTCCAGCCTATGGCCGCTTCTCCTAGTGAGGCCGGAAATAGCTTTTTCCGGCGAGTGTGGTCAAGATTTACCGGCGACTTTGTCTGGGAGGACGCCGGAATCCAAATTTTCCGGCGACTGTGTTCGAGGTTTCCCGGCGCAATTTTTAGGGTTCCGGTTAGATCCTGCGTTAGCTTTCTATCGAGGCAGTTTGACAGGATATCGAGGGTTTTTGATAGGTTGATCCTTGGGATCAGGGGAAGATAACGGTGGCGGCCGGGCTCACCGTTATTTGGCGCTGAGGTCTTGGTTTGCTAATTGTAATTACAGGGTTTCGTGGTTTGTTTTCCTTTTAAGAAAAAATAGTGAAATTCTGAGTCTTTTGTGCATTCGGATCGATCCTAAACGTTGGAGAGAATGAGGGACGGTCCCCAATTGAACTTTCTTTCCCGAGAGGGACTGTGCCCAATTAAATTCTTCCTCAAAGAGAGACTGAATGAGTGAGTGAGGTTTCAGTTTCAAGAGAGTGATTATCCCCTATCAAAATCTTCAGGAGAGAGAGAGAGAGAGAGATTCTTCCCAAGTCGGAGAGAGAGGGATTCTCCCCGTTCAGAGCTCCATATCCTAATATTCAGATGAGAGAGCTTTCATTTATGGGCCCCAATGGCAATAGCCCTGCGTGTGAGTTAAAAGAGAGGTTCTTGGGATTCATAACCCCAATACCAGTAGAGAGAGAGAGTGAGAGAATTGTTTGAGATTTTGAACATTGCTATATTACAGGGGTCGATACCAGTGGAGAGAGAGAGAGAGAGAGAGAGAGAGAGAGAGAGAGAGAGAGTTGTTTGCGATTTTGAACATTGCCATATTACAGAGGTCGATACTCGTAGAGAGAGAGGTCCAAGATTGCTATATTACAGATGTCGATACTAGTAGCGAGAGGTCGAAATATTAATATAATTACAGCATCCGAGTGTAAACAAATAGCTTCGAAGTGCCGGCTCATGGAGAGAATTTTTAATGAAATTATTCCTCTTTGAGAGAGAGAGAGAATTGAGGACGAATTATTCCTCTTTGCTGTCAACCGAGTTACACTCGTTTGGTCTTCTGAAATCCGGTCATCTTTCTCCCCTGCGATTGTTTTTCTGGTGGAGGAGGATGAGGAATAGCAACTTGCGCCGCCTTTAATATCTCTTCTCTCTCTGCTTGGCTTGGCTGAGCTTCTGATTTATTATTCTGAATAGTCAAAACATTTTATTTTAGTGTTAGCATTCAAATATGTGACTGTGGTAGGCTATTTTTTTATTCTTGAGAAAAGATTTTGTGAGATTGCATCTAAATATACAATATTTGTAGTTTGCACAATGATTTATGTATCAGCATTTAGGTTATTATATCTTATTGTGTTGATGTGGTTTTCAAAATGTGAGACTCTTGATCTGTAACTACTACAACTGCCCTCATTTTTCTATGAGAGTCAATGCATTGGGCCTAGATTCAGCTCATCTAACATATGAGAAAGAGAGATTTGCCTATATACCTGAGGGTGATTGGATGCTGAAGATTGCGAAGAAAGATATTCAAGGATTTCGAAGAACCTCGCATGCCCATATCTAGCCACACATTGCCAGTACATAAGGAATAGGCCCCCAGCTCGGGCTCTGAACTCGACCAAATGCCTATCAAACTCTCCCTCATGCTTTGATACGTATGGCCTCACAAATGTTTGATAAACATATGTCGTTCCCTAAACCCAAAAGATACTTTAATTCAAACCAAAATAAATCAATCTGAATACATGACTACGAATTGTTAAATGTTTATGGACTCATTGTCGAAGAGCGCACTATAACATTTTTTAGATTTATTTTGCTGACTTGAAGTATGTAAGACAACACACACAAAGTTAGAGATCTTGATATGTTTGAGATTGGATTCGGATGGGCCAGTGACAAACACAGCAAACACTGATAATGCTTCTTTTTGTGCGAATGTATATGTATAGAAGAATACCTTTGTTTTTGAATGCCACAAGTAAACAAACAATGCGACTTTTGCTTCACCATACATCGGTAACCTTCACAGTCATGTGCATTAAAAATGTTAGCGCAACAAGACACTACGTTTCCAAATATTGATAAACACAGAAGTAAGAAGAGAAGGGAATCTAAAGAAGCTTTTAATGGTTATTCCTTTCTGAATAATTTGAAATTAAGATCTCTTGAGGACCTCCTTTCGCCATTTCAAATGAAAAAAAAAAATGTATATAGAATACGTATCGCACATAGATAGGATGGGTTGGTTTTGCATTACCATGAAACAAAATCGTCTCCAGCTCTCTCGAAGACAGTCAACATTGCAACAATGATCCTGAAAGATTCAGAGAACTTGAAAGGGTTACAATACAAATAATGCATTTGGCTTATGCTGCAATCCCTCTTTAGAAGTTCATATTTTCATTTTCCACGGAAATGCTTAGATGTGTGTGGAGCAAAAAGTTATTCCACACCAAATTTAGAACAGCTTAGATGTCAAGCACAAGGAGCTTGTTTGAAAACAACAATAACCTCCTTAAATTAGATACATTCATCATATTCTGAAGCCCTGAAGATTTCTGCACAACGTTTCATCCTTTGGTTTGCACAAGATAAAAGGAACTAAGATCTTCCTAGGATATATCTCAATTAAGACGATCTCAATTTAGAGAGAACATCCAAAGTTCCTGTAGACCCACTAACAAGTGTCAAAGTACTTTACAACCTTTGACTTGTTATCTGACAAAAATATGAAGATTTGAACTGCCTATTAAGATGACTCATTTCCATCCAAACTGCTATAGAATGTATATATAGGTAACATGATAGCAATGGAAGGCCAAAGATTTGCAGAGATGCCTGACGTCAGTTATCATATTATGCAGCATGAAACAATTTCATGCCGCATGAACAATAGAGTTTTCTATATCGAGAAAAATCCCTGTAAGTCTAACATAGGCCAATTTCTGATCAGGAATCAAGAACTCCATATTCTTCTCCTACTACTTAGAAATGGAATCACCAACATAGGTTGAACATCGGAAACTTGGACCTCTTGACAATGGATAATTCTTAACTAGAAGATATCAGAGGGGCAAGGAACAACCACTCAGACTAGATAATCAATCACTTCTCAACTTGTGCAAGTATTTCCCGGTGCCTTCATATTAGTCAAGCATCAAAAGTCGTTGATCAATATTCCACTCGCCTTTATATAAATCAATGTTTTCTTTGCCTTGGCTGCAGGACTCGACCCTGTGCCAAGGCGAGTTACTAGGCTGAGTCTGAGTGGACTTGGCCGAGTACTGTGCACCATGTTAAAATGTTAATAAAAAGGTAAAAATTGTTAAGAACAGTTAAAAATCAGCAGAAATTAAAAGAAGTAATAGAGATCATTAAAATACTATAGAAGTTGAAAACAAATATAAAAGATGGACTATTTAAAATCCTGAATTATACCATAAATATTCCAGAAAAATAAAAAATTGAATTATGTGAAAAGTTCCCAAATCATTTAATAACCATCCCGATCATCTTAATAACCATCCCAATCATCTTAAAACATTTCTAAATATTTTTTATTTTTTTATTTTTTACAATTTTCTTTTTTTTAGTGTTTTGTGAATTGTCCCTTGAACACCCCACAGCATGGCCTTGGCGAAAGTTACTCAGCCACATCCTGCTATACAGATACGAATCAAGCATTTCATATCTCATCCCATGCCAAGTAGATCACCTCAGTAACAACTGGTGTTTTCTTCATTGAAAACCAAATTCTACCAGGTCAGGTTCAGATAAAAATATTTAGATCCATCAATCTCTATTAAATGTTCATCAATCCATGTAAACATCTGCTGACAATTGCCCTTTTCATTCTGCATTGCAATAATACAGCTTAAAACAAGCGTATATGAGTAAGCGGCATGCATGAGTAGGGCTTTTAAACAGTTTTAACTTGGTGCTTTCTCATGGTGTACAGTGAAGGACCTCTTTACCAAGTTAATGGTTATGATGCAAGATATTATAGGCCTCATATTTGGGCCATGGTTTCTGACTCGTAAATTACAAAAGAATGAAAATATGAACAAGTGCAATCAAATAATGTCAACAAGACCAATGATTCAGCTATAATTATGGTGTTAACAATTTCAGCACAACATCTTAGGTTGAATACAACAGAGGCCTCACCCTAATTTTCTTTTTAAAAAAAAGAAGGAAAGGATTTGGATATAGGATGCTTTCAGCTAAAGAACATTAATAGCATCCATGGTGTTGGGAAATGCATGATAGGAGTAAATACAAATGACATCAAGATAATGGTTGTGCAGCACAACCATGCTATATGTCTCTTTCGTGCTTTATAATACAACAAAACTAAAGACAACTGTTTCGCCTTATTTTGCTCAGTCACAGAATCTATGGGTAGGATCATTGTAGTGTGTGTACTGCTGGCCACCAGAAGAAGTCCATGTCAAATCCTAATTATGCTTATTTTTAGGAGATTTTCTTCAATTTGGAGAAGCCACTTAGTCTAAGTTATCACCAAAGACCAGTTCTCACGAAAAGTACAGCAGCTACTAGTTGAATCAAGAACTCCCTCGCAAAGGCAAAAACAAGCAACAATCACCCACGGAACATAATTGGAAAGACCCTTAACATGTGTTGGTGTAGAATCCGTTCACCACAACCATCAGAGGAAGATCTAGAAGCCTTAGGAACATTTCACATCCGAAAAAACAATCACACTGAATATCCGTAATATAATCCACGAACACATCAGTACAGGTTCATTAGCTGCAATCATCAAATTTGAGCTCTAAGCAGCCTTAAAGAGGTGCATCATAACTGTCACTTCCCTATGACATGGATAGCTCGAATCCACAAGAGGGACCATTTTCCCCTAATCTGCTGCTATTTTATGTTACACACTGTCCAAATAACCCTTCTCCTCGTATTTAATTACATCTAGATGAGTATGAGTAGATTCATATGAATATAGTCATGATGAGTCTCCTCATGTTTCATGTATTTAATCTTGGATATCAGTACATACCAGACAGACATGATGCATCATCGACTAAAAATATCATAAATTAGTATTTCTATCTACTATTCATAATACATAACATTTAAATACACATACAAGTGCTACCCTTATTAATCCTAATCACTTATCCACCAAAAAGAGCTCCATTCCCATTGAAGAACTGAAATTCACAGACAGGGGTTCACTTGCCTCCTCCCACATGAACGTAAAAATGGGTCCTGGCTGAGCCCCTTGAACCATAAATGCGAAAATGCAAACCATTATAGGGACTGCTATAAATGGCCAAATGCAAATCCAATCCCTGTTACTTTCCTCCCAGTTCAACAATCATGATAATAAGTCCCCCCCCAACTCTTTATATCTCCTCAAAACCCCATTTGACCATGATACAATTTCAATTTCCACCAATCCAAAACAATCCATCTTGAGATTCACCACAAAACCACTCTCTGTAGTAATTAGTCCTAAGAGCCAGGTGTCATGGACCATGGCTTTGGTCACCTTATGCAAATAATCTCCAAATATGTGTTTGAAAGTTGAATAAACTACTTGGCATTAAAACATTCAACAGGTCCAATAGATTCAAAAACAAAAGAGCCAAATAAGAAACTAGATGCCTGAGCACATTAAGCATACAGAAGATTTACACTGACATCTGATATCAATTATTTATCGAAGCAATCCAACATCAATTCTAAAATCCGGAAATCATTAACTCAACAGAAAGAAACCAAATATGAATCCAAACTCTAATTTTACGAGGTCTCCAAAATCCATAAAATTAATTCCACATGGTAGTCATACCTAGAAAACCAGAAAAAGAAAACGAAAAGCAAATGAATCTGAACCTAAGCGAAACACCAATTTGAAAGACAGTAATACACAAAAACCCTCACAGAGAAAAGAACAAAAGGAGCTCATGCTTACCAGTATTGACACCAGAATCTTAACTGATCCACATCTGTCTTATTCTCTTCAACACACTTAAAGCATTCATAAGCAGGATAAGCATAGCCAAGAACAATCCTAACAAAATAAAAGAAAACGAATTATATCAATGAATGGAAAAAATGGTGCAAAATATAAATTGACCAACATATATATCTTAATTCCTAACCAAAAAAAAAAAACTGACATAACATGAAAAGTAAACAAAAAAAAAAAGAATTTAAACTCGAATCATTGGTTGCATTTTGTTAGACTTCAGAGACGTACATAAGACCTCTGTTGAGTAATTCCATCTTCTCGAACTCTGAACATTCGTCACAAAGCCCTGAAATCTTCAAATTCTAAACATATTTCCAGCAAAACTCAAATTCAAATGATTTCCTGAAATCACTAAAGCCACTGTCAAAATTCAACCAAGAAATCAACGAAAAAATACCAAAAAATTCAAAAAATACTTACAATTAATTGCAAAAATAGTTGGGAAAATGATTCCAGGAATGCGCGTTGATGTTGCTTGTTCCTTATGGTAAATTGTTCAGAAAAGCAGCAAGGCCTGCAAATTTATTCGAATCTGATGGTTGCAAATTTCCCGTGAGGATTCGATAAGAGAATCTTGGCCGTTGAAGGGGAAGATTTTGAGAAGAATGAATGAAGAGGGAAAGGGCGGCAGTCATTTAATGCAATAACTTCCGCCTTTCTCAGGAAATCTCGTTACACGCGCTGCTTCAAATGAATAAACAAATAAATAAATTTTCATTTAATATGTATTATTTGAATTTTAAGTAGATGTAATATTCTTCATAGGGGAGACCGTTTCTTATGGCTATGAATTCCGAAAATGCCCTTAAAGTAAGATTTTTATTATGAAAAATAAAGCTTGTTATTAACCTTGGAAGATGAATTTAAAGTACCCATGTTCAAGTAAAAATCTTTGAGAGTTTCATGTTTGTTTTTAATTTTTTTTCCCTTTAAAGTTTGCAAACTTAAAAACATTTCAACAATGAAAAATAACTTCTTTACTTTTTAAAAAAAATTAAAATTATAAAAATAAAATAAAAAGTAAAAGCAACATAAAAAGAAGAAAAGAGCAGTTTTTGTTTTGTCATCATGTTAAAAGTAAAAGACTGGGAATTAAGCAACTTTTGATCCCCCTTCTCTCTTTCTCAAAGTTTTGCAAATAATGGGGTGTTGAATATTAGATTTAATTTCATTCATTTGATTTACTAAAATTAGTGTTTTAATATGATTTGAAGTTGAACTTCAACCTATTACTCATTCAAATTGGGGTACTTTTCGCAGGTCTTTCTAAGACCTATACCAACAGTTTATGACTCTTTGCCATGAGTAGCTTGAAGAGAAAGAAAGGAATTCCAAGCATCAACTATAAGACTATTTATTTTTGTTAGAAGGATATTAATAATCAAATGTTAAATTTGACAGATTAGAGTATGTCATAAAGTTGGAGGAATTTTGTTTGGGACTTTGGGCCGGCTCGCTGGCACGTCTCCAACCACTCGATTACACATCTAACAGTGGAGAGTGAATGAAACCTCCTTGTATTAAAAATAAATAGTTTTATTTTATACTTTTCCACCATATTCAACCTAATCCCAATGCATGAATCACATAATAAATTAGTGACTTCCCTTTATTTGTTTATTGTTCTATGAACTTAAGTTGGTATCTTACTTTAAAATTTATAAGCTTGCATTTGAATGAGTAAGTTTCTAATCCTTTTTATAATTTGTGGTTGCTCGAGAATTGGTTGGCAACCCCTACCAGTATACTACTAAAATAAAGATAATGAATATAAATTTATCCATGAGGTAGACTCTAAGTCTATATTATAGTTAAAAGACTCAGTCTATATTATAGTTAAATATATAGTAGAATACTTTTTCTTGACAAGTATTGTATTATTAAAAAAATGAATTCTATTATGAAAGTTTTATGAAATTTGGTATTGGTAACCAACTCTGCCTCACGATTGGCGATTTATAAACTGCAAAACTGCCATCAAATTGAAATTTTATTGTTTGCATTTTTAATGTATTCCAGCCAATTGAAAAGGTTTATGCTAGTCGGGAAATCCCTAGGTAGGATGCAATGTAATGGTAAGCAGTCAACTATTTGCGTAACCACGACTGTGTGCCCACAACAGTTTGGGCACGCATGCATCCTACCTGATAATCTTCATTTGATAAAATAAAAAATTATAAAACAATTAGGGGAAAATAACAAAAATAATATCTTATCAATGCAATGAGTTTTAAGCGGGCCGGAGGCCATCCGGGGATGGCCAAGGAAGATCATGGGTTGGCCCGTTAAGCTAACCGGTCTTAAATTCAGGCCTGACTAGGTCCAATGGCCCTATAAAGAGGCCAAGAGCAGGCCGGGCGTTTCAGGCCTATAGGGGTGGAAACAGGTACGGGTTACCCATAGATCCGATGGGCAAGCCCGAATTGGGTCCTAGTCGAGACCTAGACAATGGACCTGACAGGTTAGGTTTGGGTCTACCTGACCTTAACTTTATGCAAGTCGGGTTCAGGTTTGGGTCCAACTTGGACCGTATTGGATCACGTCAGGATGGGTCAAACCAACCCAATAGATATAAGTACAAGCTATACATAAATATATATTATGAAATAGTTAAGAGAAATGTTTACATATTTTTTATTTCTAGACCTTATCTGACTCAATCCAGCTGGTTAGTCGAGATCCAATTAACCTCGACCCAATCCGGGTCTTGGTCTAATTTAGACCTGGTCAGTTTGGGTAGGGTTAGGGGACCCAACACGTTAAAAACCATTTGGTCGAGCATGACTCATTTGCATACAATTAAATAGAAAATTCGTGTAAAATGGGACTTGTTGGGCCTAGTACCAAGGCCCGATATTGGCATATTAAGCTAACAACCTTTAAATTCAGGTCCACCCTATGCAACAAGCACTATAAAGGGGCCCAAACCCAGCCCCACAACGGGTAGGGCCTTCAAGGGCTATCAGCCTGGTTTGGGCAATTTACACATTGTACTTAGAAATTGAAACTCAACAAATGAACGATCAATTTGAACTCAAGAAGAAGTACACTATGAGGTGCCTTGTTTTATAAACACAAGTGATGTACGCATATATTATATGTGAGATTATATGCTAATCATTGTAATAACCTTTCAATCCAGATATGATATCTTAAAAAGAGAATCGATTATAAAGAGAAAAAGAGAGAATTTGCTAGTTCCATTTTCACATATGGCTTTTATTAAATAATAGTTCTCTACACATATTTCTGAAATTAAGTTTAGATTATGGGAAGTGCAACAAAGTAGAAACAAAAAATGCCAAAGGATAAAACTAATTTAATTCTATTATTCACCTACAATAATTTGCAGCATCAAATGATTTTTATCTTTTCTTATTCTTTTTTTTGCTTTTCTAATTACATTATTTAATACCATAGTTGAAATTGTTATATTAGTTTATAAGTAAATATAATTTTAGAAAGTTGTAGAAAGTATATTATATACTTATATTTCAAAGTATGTTATTTACTTACAAGTAAATATTATTTAGGAAAATAATAAGAATAAATACAAAAATGAAAAAACAGATAGAATATTATTTGTCTTTTAATGAAATTGTACTTTCCATCATATCTCTCATAAATATAAAAATATGAGTCCTCTTAGCTAATTAATAGTAAACATAGAATAATTGTATAATGAAAATATTACTTTTTTCGTATGAATAATTTCTATATTATTAATATTATAAATAAGTATTCTTAAACTCAAGAATTATTAGCATATATTGGGGCAATTTTTCTTTTTCCTTACAAAGACAAAATGCAAAAAAAAAAAAACACAATAAAAAGCATTGATGAATAAAAAATAGTAGAGAAGTAATTTCCATTTTTTGTTATATCTACAAATATAAGTAATACTATAGTTGTTAAATTATTTTTAGCTGATGTAATTTGCATTTTTAAGTAAGTATTTATGAAATAACACTTTCTCGCTAATAAATTACAGTTAGTTATATTATTTACTTATATAATTTACATTTTTAGTTAGTTTTCTTTGTTATATCTTTTTTTCTCCTTTTTTGTATTCTCAATTATGTTATTTGCTAAATTAATTGAAATTATCATTACTTACATTAATAAAGATATTATTTACTTATAAATAAATATCCTTATATAAAATAACAGTAAATATATTATTTACATATGAGTAAATAATTTATTTTTGAATAATTCTATTATGGTAGCAAATCTTCTTTTATTCTTATAATTTAGATTTGGATGTTAGAATTTACAAAAAAGTAAAGATAAAAAATATAAAAAAATAGACAATGGAAAAACAGGCATGAATAAATAGAGAATGGATTTTTTTTTACATATACTAATGTAAGTAATATTGTAATTTTAGTTATATTTTTATTTTGAATTTACTAAAATAATTTCTTTTAACTAAGAGAGAAAAAGAGAGATTAGGAGAGATAAAATGTGAAAAATACATGAACAAGAGTGTGTTGTTAACTAAGAAGAGAGGTGTGCGTGTGAGAGAGAATGGAAATGATAGAAACATAGAAACTTGTGTGAGAGAGTAGGACATTGATAAAGAAGAGAAAAATAAATGAGAAGAGTGGTTATATTTAAGAGAGAGCTGGTTTTCACTTATGTGTGTGAAAGAAGCAAATGAGAAAAATATAGAAATTTGTGTGAGAGAAAGAGAGCAAAGAAAGATAAAAATGAGAGAAATATGTAAAGAGAGAGAAAGTGTATTTTTAAATAAGAGGGAGAGTATGAGAGAGAGGCATGCATGGAGAGAGAGAATGTAAATGAGATACTATAAAAACTTGTGTGTGAGAGGAGAGAGATAAAGATCAGAGAAACAAATGAAGAGAGAGAATATGTTTAAAAAAGCATTTTTATTAAGAGAGAGGGTATGAGATAAATAGTGATAAATATAACAGAGAATATATAGAAGGAATTCAAAGAAACAAACCAATCAGAATTGCAAAATGGAATTGATAAGGACATGTATCAAAATAATAAAGGGCGACCCCCACTCGCTTAATGTGAAATAGATAGAAAATAGATATAAAGCTTAGGTACACTATATTTTAATCATATATGGAGTTAGAAATGGGGCGGCCCGGGCCACAAAATGTGACCCCAGGGTTGGGCATGGGTTGCGATAGGGCAAGCAAGGCCTGATCCTTTTTCTGTTCTTCTGTTTTTCCCCTATTTTTACTTTAGATCTATTAAGTCTAACCCGGGCCTGGCCCAATGCCTCTTCGCAGTGTACCAGGCCAGGTTCATATTCCCTTATAAGGACCAGGGCTGGCTCAACCCGTTGCTAGCTTTAGTTATGTATACATACTTTTTTGTTAGTTGATTACTTGAAGGGAAAGCTTATTGTGCGTTGGCAAATACGAGTCAAATCTTGTTCTCTATAGGTTCAACATTTGAAATGTATTCTAGATTATGCAAATACATTTTGTAATTTCTAAAGTTGATCCATAAATTTGCATCTCTAAAAATAATACAAATATGATGATATACAAAGAATCAAATTGAAAATTCCAAAAAGCATTTAAAATATTGCATTTTTGCATTGCAAAATACTGAATTATTTTAATATAATATTTTTGGAGAATCAGCCATTGAAAAGTGAAATTTTGTATTGTTATAGAGAGAGAAGTTAGTGATTTTCTATTCCCACATTCAGAAATATTCAGTTTAAATATGGGAATACGCTTGTCTATGGGGATCTTAGAACCAAAAGGAGAGAGTGTGCAAGCACAAGGTGCCTAAGGCACACTCTGCACTTTCACTTTCTCTCTTTGTAATCTACTTTTTGGATCTCATTTTCAAGCACAGTGTACGTTGTTGACATAGTTTTTAGCTATCAAAATTTCTTATGCTCACTTATTCTCTTTAAAGGAATGCTATTCTAGTGCTCTAGAACTTACAGTACTCTAGCATTTGTAGAGCCGATATAAGTATTCAGTCATTTTTTTTTATATATCTCAATAATAAATTTGCTTGGAGAACTTATATGTACATTGATTATTACCAGCATGGTGCAAATATCATCTTGAGAAAATATTAATTTGTGCCTAAAAACATAAAGATCTTGACTTCTAACATTTTCACGAAGTGTTTATCAATTTTCTTTCTCACTTACCTAGTTTCTCCCATTCAATTCAACACAAAAGTTATTTTTCTTGTAATTCATGCTTCCGTTGGTTGAAATTATCAATATGTAGAAATTTTATAACCAGAATCCATAGCAAATTTTAGGAGGTGGACATATTTGAATAGGTGCATCCAAGAGCACACCCTTGAGTGTAATATCTAATTTTGCTTGGCGACGAGGAGTACATCATAGTGAACATCGAGATTTTTTGTTTTCCCTCACATATAAATTAAGAACTATCTAAAATTTGTTGTAATTGATTATTTAACTCTGTGAATAAAATTGGTTTTGCCCAGGATCGAGTTGACCAACAAGTTCTTATTTTTAGATAATGATTGTTATTCAAGAAAATAGGTGCATTTAAGACATGATAATAGTTTAAAGCAGTGTTTTCGGAAAGCCCAAAATTGGAATTGCCCAGTTCGACCTAGAACTAGTGGGGCCTCTCTGGTTGTAGGAAAGCCCAGAATTGCTTGATTCATCCAATTTTTATTTCTTTTTTATTTTAATTATATCTTTACACTAATCCGACTATCTAAATCACCAATCCATCCCTATTCGGCAGGTGATCAATTCAGAAATTGGTTATAGATTTTAAAACTTTAGTTTCAAGTAAGCAACATCTTGCACCGTTGATATAATTTTGAGTATATTTTTATAATTATTCTATTAAATTATTGATTCAAATTATCTTAAGCTAGGGATATTTTGCAAAAATAAAAATTAAACCAAGGGCATTTAAGGTGATTGTCATGACAAATATTAGAATACAAAAGCTCCAAAACATGATTAAAGTATATTAGAAATCATGTGAACTTTTTTGTTTGTTAAAAAGTTGGAAAAATTTTAACTGAAATGGTAATCAAAACTAAAAGAGTTATCTTTTAAGCATAAATCATACACTATTATGTAAAATGCAAAGTATTATAATAAAATATAAATGCACATGTGCCTGCTGGGTAACGTCACATATCGCGTGTATATAAAGAACATGAATGATATATAAAAAAGATTCAAATCTCATAATTTCCAATCTATCCATTCAATATTTCCATTTCTAGAGGACAAACTTTCATATTTAAATTGTGTTAGATAAAAGAATTTATCGAAGTCCTAAGCTTTACAAATGAAAAGTACAATCGCACCTTAACTCCCATCTACAAAATGCAATTCTGGTATTGAAATGGATCTACTCAACTTCAACAGTTATGGATATGAAAAAAAAAAGACCTAAACATAGTATTTATTGTATGACAATATCTAGGGCATATATTTCAAGTATTTACAAATCTGAGAAAATTACATTATTTCTAGTATCCACACATCCTCTATATTTGTTGTTGATCTGATTGATAAATATCATTATTTGCAATGAATTTGCTATGCGGTATTTTAAAATATTTTTAATCTTTTTACCATGTAATGTTGCAAAATATGTTTAATCTTTCTCATGTAAATCAAAATGATGATAAAAATTATTCAAAGTTATAAGATATTATAAAAGAAGAAATCAAACAAAAGTATTTCCCTAATTTAATACAAGGTGGGGCTTGTAGAAATAAGGTTACAATAATCTACATTGTCCATTTTAGTTGGACAGTGTAGCTTTTACATTTTTTTTAATGAAGTGTCAAAAAGTAGCAAGTATTTTAATATAATTTTAAATTTACACCATCCAAATAAAATTGATGGTATAGATTATGGCAACATTACTTCAACAAATAAGGTTATAACCTTATATAATTATTTTATTTTTATAAATACACTAAAAATCCACTACATTCTGATTAATTTCCCATCCCCGTCTTTACTGACACTAGTTTAATTGAGCCTTTGATTTCCACTATCTTGTCGACTATAAATCCCTATGTAATAAAATTCTAGACTTTATACTACAATTACCCTCTCAGGCATGAAGAGATCAAGCTCCTAGTAGTGGTAGGCATTATTACAGTGGGGGTTTAGATTTTTTATTGGATGTGCTGATTTTGCGGCTCTTGGGATGCCCCATGGATGAGTCTATCTATTTTATCGAGCCACAGTTCATATGCCCAAGACTGCACCAACAAGCAAGTGTAATTAAAAAAATAAGAGAAATTTATACTTGGGAAGATTAGGATGAGTGGCTATTGTTTACCTAAAATAAAAAATGGGGCCTAAAATGAACACAGAAAATAAGGGTTCACCTCAAAAAGGGCAGTCGAGCCATTGAAGTGCAAGGTTGGATAGCCATTACTTTCCAGACTAATGGGGTTCCTCAATTTTGTAATCGCAAACTTGGAAAGGAAGTAAAATAAAAATGCATGGGTTATGGCCCCTAGGCGTACCGACTTACCGATCAAAATAGCATAAGTAGCTCAATGGCATAAGTAAAATAAAAATGCATGGGTTATGGCCCCTAGGCGTACCTCAAATAGCATAAGTAGCTCAATGGCACTTCATTGCCTTTTAAGCCCTCATACAACACTTATGGCCTCTTGTGAAGTTTTCTTTGTCAGTTGCATAAACCATGTATATTTGAGTGTCAAGAGCCTCCATTTTTCAGGGCATGCTCCTAGCCAATGGGTTAAATATATCTCATAGGGCCGGAAGTCTACAAGGTCACCCACGACATTAAGCCGGAGAATCCCCCACACATCTTACAATGTGGGCATTATCTCTCCAATACTTTTTGAAAGGCGAGATGTATTGTTCTCAGGAAAACATCGCTTTGCCAATGCCACTATCAACATGCCATTAATCTTTTGAGAAGGATTCACTGCCAACTCCACTGGTGACCGTAACCTTTCTCTTTCAACGAGATCCTTCTATGCTGATGTCATGGCGCTGAAGGACTTGTCAACTACATTTTCAGCCTCTTATGCAATGAATAAAAGTGCAACCACTTTTAAGGCATAGGATCTTTGAAAACAACTGTCATAACTGCATAGAAATTTGTGTATCATTTCTTTAGAAGTGATTGCTGAGAAATGTTCGTCTTACAAGTATAAGAGCACCCCATCCTCTACTCCTTTAATTTGACTTTGGTGTGCCGTAATATTTGTGATACATATGATGATGTCACAATCACAACTTTCACAAGAGATGTCATAATATACTTCGACACATAGAATATTAACTCAAATAAGGTCATAGATGATTAAAAAACAAACATTTATTGAATGAACAAAAGTAGAACACAGCAGGTAATTTGCAAAGAAGAACCTGTGAAATTATAGCAACCTATGAATATTGCCTCTGTACAATATTTATTTTCCTTTTCTGTATACTCATATTAGGAAGGTAGGTTATTTATTATGTACTACTTTGTAACTCTATAAATTGAGGGTGCCTGTACATAATTTTACATATTGAGAAATACAATATTTTCACATTGTATCAGAGCCTGGTCGATTGGATCTGTGAGCCCAAAAACCACTCCTCGAAACCACCCTGCAAAACTAATTCAAAAATCATTATGCAAAACCACTTTTTCAAAACCATCATAGAAAAGCCATTCCCTAAAACTACCAAATCTAAAACACTACCGAAACCACCACCCAAACTGCATATAGAAAACCATCAACTGAAATCGCAAACAATCGGTTAAATCGCCAACAATCGGTGATATCGCCTGAACCTAAAATCTCTAAAGCCGATCTGGAAACCTTAGTCACTAAAATCCGTCACTGAAAAACATTCTCTGAAAAACTCACTCTTTGAAACCTCTGTCTCTAAAATCTTTAAAGCCGATCTGAAAACCTTATCTTTGAAATCCATCTCGAAAAAACAGTCTCTAAAAACCCACTCCCAGAAACCTTTGTCTCTAAAATCTTCGAGACTTCCCTATTAAATCTACTCAAAAGCATTGATCATCTTCGTTCTCCTTCGCATCTGAAGCCTCTGCATCCTCTTCTCGGTTCTCCTCAAGATTTGAAGCCTTTGCATCCTCTTCCTCGGCTATTGTTTCTCCTCCATTTTGTTTTTGGTACACAGTCTTTTTATTTATTGTCTCTCATTGTTTTCTCTAGCTTTTTGCTTGCACCAATTTTTCGGTTGGTTACTTTTATCCCTCGATACTATTTCCTTCTCGTGTTTTCTTAGAAGCACAAGAATTGCCAGCCAACCCCACAATATGAGCCATTTGTTTTTCAAAGGGAACACTTTTTGAAACATTAGCCTTCACGTTAGGACCCATTCCTCACTACAGCTGAGTAAAAAAAATAAAAAAATAAAATAAATAAATAAATAAATATATATATATATATATATATATATATATATATATATATATATATATATATATATATATATATATATATATATTTGGGAAAATAGGTGTCGAGTCAGTTTAACTTTTTTAGTGAGCCACATTCCCAATTAATCCGTCATGACTACTGGTATTCAAGCAATTAGTGTTACACCACAGATTGTTAGTGCTACTTCCTCATCAATCACTCTTACACTAGAACAACTTCAATGTTTGCTTTCATAATGTTGATTGTCCAACAGGACCAGCAATTGCTTTTTCAGGTAAAATTGTTTCATCCTCCTGGTTAATATACTCTAGTGCTTCTCGCCATATGACAACCAATGAGTTTGTTTTTGTTGATTGTAAACCCTGCTTTGATACCATTCGTACTGTGGATGGTACTGCTATGAAAGTTTCTAAAGTTGGCTCAATTACTGCATCCTCTTATCCTTTTGGTAAATTGAATATTTGTAATGTTTATCGTGTTCCCTCTATCGCAATGAATCTGCTTTCTGTTAGTCAGATTATTTGTTCCAATTGTAATGTTGTTTTCACTTCCTATGGATGTCACGTGCAGGATCGGCAGATAGGGAAACTAATTTGAACTTGGCATAAAGTTGGTGACCTCTACATTTTGGACCATCTTCATTTAAAAACACATATTAAAATTTATGCCTATGCTGCAATACCTGATATAGGATGTCTGTGGCATTAACGTTTGGGTCATATCTCTGCCTCTCAGTTAGAATTTTTATTTTCTCATAATGTCATTGACTCTACTTATTTGAAAACTCTCTCCATTATTAAAGTTGTGAGTCGTGCAAACTCTCTAAAATGCATGCATTACCATTCAATAATGGTAATTCAATTTTATGCTTCTATGTTTGACATTGTGCATACTGATGTTTGGGGACTAGCTCCTCTTGCATCAAAGAGGGGGTCACGGTATTATGTTATTTTTATTGATGATCACACCAGATTTACTTGCGTTTTCTTTATGAATAAACATAGTGAACTATATGACATTTTTAACTAGTTTTATTCATACATTGAAACTCAGTTTTCTACCAAAATCAAAGTCTTGCGATTAGATTCTAGTGAGTAGTATATTAGTGGGGTGTTTCAAAATTCATTTTTGACAAAAACATTCAACATCAAAGATCTTGTCCACCTACACCTGAACAAAATGATATTGTTGAACGCAAAAACTATCACATCTTAGAAACTGCATGAGCTCTTCCCTTGTCAGCCTCGGTTCCCAAGGTTTTTTAGGTAGAAGCTATTCGCACAACTGTTTATCTGATTAATATTTTGCCGTCTGCTATCTTATCTGGATGTCCCCCTTTTGAAATACTATTTGCTCAACCCCGAGACTATTTTATTCTTAGATTTTTTTGTTGCATTTGCTTTGTTCTGTTGCCAGTATCTAAACAAGATAAATTGTCAGGAAAAACAGTTAAATATTGCTTTTTGGGTTACCTTGACCAACAAAAGGGATATAGATGTTATGACTCCGTGACTAAGAAGCTTTATGTATCCCGACATATGGTATTTTTAGAGCATGTTCCTTTTCATTCCCCTACACCTACTACTGGCTCTTCTTCTACCTCATTTCTTGTCCCTTTCTCTTAAGATGTTTCCCCTGTATCTGAAACCTTATCCATACCTCTTACAGATGGTTCGATTGTAGAACACTCAACTGTTGCTGATGAACCAACTCAGGCACCTGCACCTACTGCTCCTGTACAGACGACTTATGTTCACCACAGTACTCATGTACCTGTCTTACCTGCTCGGTTTGTTGATTATGAAACCTTTCTACTTAAGCATCGAGCATTTCTTGCTTTTATACACTCTTACTTTGAGCCACATACTTAAGAGAAAGCTACCAAACAGCAGTGTGGCAACATGCTATGGTAGAAGAATTGAATGCCCTTGACAAAATGCATGCTTGGGATCTTGTTTAGCTTCCCAAAGATAAATGTGCCATTAGCTATCGGTGGGTGTACAAAATCAAAACTAAATCTGATAGCAGTATCGAGCGAAATAAGCTACGACTTGTGACTAAAGGTTATAATCAACAATTTGGGATTAACTTTGCTAAAACCTTTGCTCCTGTTGCCCACATGACTATAGTTCGCACTCTGATATCTATGGTTGTTGTTCGCTAATGGCCACTTTATCAACTTGATGTAAAAAATGCATTTCTCAATAGCGATCTTGCAGAAGAAATTTATATGAAGTTGCCTCCTGAGGTTTTCGATCTTGATAATAGAGTGTCGACTATGACATACACTCTATGGGCTTAAGCAAGCTCCTCATGCTTGGTTTGAAAATTTTAGTTACGTTGTTGTCTTTGCAGTTTTTTGATAAAGGCATCATGATCTTGCTATATTTGTCTCAGTCACACCTAGAGGACGCGCAATTCTCCTACTTTAGGTTGATAATATGATTATTTTTTGTGATAATGAGCTCACCATCATCTAATCAAGCGGCAACTTAGTCAGCTTTTCAAGATGAAAGATTTAGGATTTTAAAATTTTTTTGGGCCACAAACATTTCTTCTTGAGCATGTCTAGCTGATGACATAAAGCAAGTTGATACACCTACTGAGCCAAATATCAAACTTTGCTCTACAGATGGTGAACTCCTAATCCTACATTTTACAGGTACCTTATTGAAACCTTGATTTATTTGATTATCTCCCGACCAGACATTGCTTATGTTGTTCTTCTTATCTGTCAATTCTTGAGTGCCCCTCGTTATGTACACTTGACAACACTTTCATGTATTATTCATTATTGGTCGGGCCTGGATGTACTTCACTCAGGCTCCCTCGGGGACTCGGGTTCGATTGACCCCCTTTCGAACAACCGCATAATCTCACGAGCGTGTGTGCAACTTGTGTATCACTTACGGATAAGTGTGTCCAACTATGGGAGGATTGTAAAGCAATGAAGAGATGGAATCGAGCACCTACCTCGCCGTGGTTTGAGTTTGTGAGGTATGTCAGGGCTATAGCCCTTTTAGATTAATGAACGAAAGCCCTCTGGTTGTCCAGCATTGCGGTTTGAATTCGGCCCCCCTTTTAAAGGCAACACCTCACCTGAACTCTCACTAAAAAATTGCTAATGGAATCCAATTAAAGTAAACTCCTCTCTGATGTGCTTTATGGGTTAATGGTTCTAGTTTTGGGGGTAGAGAGGTAGGAGAAATGGGTAAGAAAGAGAAGAAAGAAGAGAATAAAAATAAGTTGATGAGAATAAAGCAAAAGAAGCGAAGGGATGACTCAAAGAAAATTGGGAAACCTCCTGACGCAACATCTCCTCAGAGATATTACCGGAGATAACAAAAAGCACCAGGCTAGAAAGCCTTGGTACCTGGAGGATTTAAAAAGTGGAGTTACAGGACTAAGCCTATAACTATGTCACTAACCCAAAGAGCCCTCTAAAACTGACTAAGGCAGATAAAAATTTGAGAGAGGGAGAGAGAGACAGGGAGAGAGAGAGAGAGAGAGAGAGAGAGAGAGAGAGAGAGATGAAATCTTCTCACAACCCGAACACTATGTGACTCAGTGGTTAGAGTAGTGAAAGGGTCAGGACTCTAAAAAAATCTGACTCAGAATGACCTCAACCCGAGTGTAAGAGAATCAGTGTCTCTTATAACTCGACTACACTGTATGAGTTGGTGGTTAGAGTAGCAATCCAAGAGTTAAAACCATAGGGTATTATCTCAAGAAGACCCCAAATCAAGTGTTCGAGAGGTGAAATAAGCAATGAGCAAAGAGATAAATAAAGAAATGATGAAAATAAAAACAAAGTAAAATAAATGAGAAGTTAAGATGGGATTAAGAGAGAGAAGAGAATGTTTAAAGTGAGAGAAAAGTGAGTGAAAGGGGGCTAAGGGAGGATGGACCGAGCTTGAGGATGGACCGAGCTTTGAGTGGTGAGATAAGGGAGGGGCAGATGAGAGGGTGTAGGAAGAGTGGCGGATGAGAAGGTGTAGGGAGAGGGCCAGATGAGAGGGTGTAAGGAGAGGGGCGGATGAGAGGGGTGTGAGAGAGAGGGGCCGTAGGGAGTGGAGAGAGAGAGAGAGAGAAAGGGGTGGGGAGTGGAAAGATAGAGAGGGGCAGATAGAGAGTGGAGAGGGAGAGATGGGTGGATAGAGAGTGGAGAGGGAGAGAGGGGCAGATAAAAAGTGGAAAGAGAGAGAGAGAGAGATGGATAGATAGTGGAGAGGGAGAGAGGGGAGGATAGAGAGTGGAGAGAGAAAGAGGGGCAGATAGCGAGTAGAAAGAGAGTGAGAGAGAGGGTGGAGAGTAAGAGGAAAAGAGAGAAAGAAGCGTGGAGCCACCTGAGGTGTGGGTCTATGACCTGAGGGAGAGGAGAGAGAGAGAGACAAGAGAAAGGGAGGGAAGCTAGGCTCGCCCTAGACGCAGGTCTGGGCTTGAATAAGAGAGAGGGAAAGAGAGAGAGAAAGAGAGAGGGGGAGGGTGAGGGCTCGGACCCACCCCAGGTCCGAGTAAAGAGAGAGAAAGAGAAAGAAGAGAGAGAGAAGTGGGAGACAAGAGAAGAGAGAGAAAGAAAAAAGGAAGAGAGAAAGAGGAGAGGGAAGAGAGAGTGGACCTAAAATGGACCAAGCCTAGGTACACCTTCATCGGTCCCTTTGCATGCACATGAGAGAAAGGTTGGTCCTTGTGAGTCTAGGCTAGGATTTAAAGTCTAGGTGTAGGGCTTAAAAGGATTGAGTTTAGGTATGGTGTATGAGAACTAAGGTGTATGAGAACTAAGGTGTATGGGATTGGTAATGTATAGGCTAGCTAAGGTGTATAGGATACTTTGCATTTGATGGTATTTTTAACACTTATATCCCGATGAGAATAAGGAGCAAACACTTTGCAACTTAGGTCCGCGGGTACCAAAATGCCTATAGACTATAGAAGTCGTAGGACAATAAACCTTGATCCAAAAATGAATTTCCAAATATTTCAGAATGACCTAAGAATAATCAATATCATTCCTAAGTGTCTCCTAAGAATACTTGCCAAGTTTTGTCACAATTCGATGAGTTTAAGGCAATGCAAACGATAAAACAGTTTTGGGAAATTCTGCCTCTAACATGCTGAAAATGGATCCTGAAATATAACACCATTATCGGAGCGTTAAACGATCTCCAGACTACTTCCATTCAATTCAAAATGTTTGAAAACCCCTAACTACCAATTTTTGGTGCATTCGGATACTTTTGGACCAAGTTATTATCAAATTACCCAAAATAGATAGGTCATGCACTATTATGGTGCATCCTCGATGAACTAGTCTCCATTAATGAAAACTATGGTTCTCAATTTGGGGGCAAAATTCACATAATCGTATCTTCCTCATCCCGGGTTGGATCGAGCCCCAATTTTGAGAACATTTTTGTCTCGTCGATCCGGTCGATTTGATATGCGGCACGCACAATGATACGACTCGAGCCGAGAGAAATCGAAGAGAGAAGTTCGTCAGAAAGTTCTAAAAGTAGCAAAAAATTTACAGCAGTACGTTCCCTTGATTGAATGCCCACATCACGGCATTCATGCAACGGATTGACACACAATCAAACCCGTTATAAACACAAGATCGAGAGCTTCCTTCGGATCGAACCCCACGAGTGATGGACGGTCAGATTCGTCAGATATCGGAGATAAACAATGGCAAATTCCGGCTACCGGAATTCAAATTTCAGCCAAAGTTTTTCAATTTGGAAAATAGTCGTCTGGGCATCAAATCGAGCTGTTCTATTTGCAGAATGATCTTGATGACTCACCCGTTACGCTATAATGAAGAAATCGACGAAAAACATTGAGAAACGGGCTGAATCTTGAATCTAAGTTTGCCCGTGTTCCCATGTTTTCAGCATCATGATCATGGTCCAAAACTCCGATCCATGCCTCGAAATGGATACCAAAACGACCGTATTCTTGAGCTCATCAAGAATACAGTATTCTTTTGGTCGGATGGTAATTGGAAAGGCCCCGAATCAGTCACAGAATGCTCGCACAGATGAACACCCATTACAGGGATTGATTTGAAATTTCACAAATTGTTGGTGCAGGGGCAATAGGAGATAAACAGTGGTAAATTCTAGCGGCCACCAAAATCCAAATTCCTGCCAAAGTTTTCCAATTTGGAAAATAGTCATCCAGGCACCAAATCGAGCCGTTCTTTTTGTAGAATGATTGTGGTGACTTGCCTGTTACGCCACAATGAAGAAATCGATGAAAAACACTAAGAAATAGGCTGAATCCTAAATCTAAGATTGCACGTGTTCTCATGTTTTTGCAGCATCATGATCATGGTCCAAAACTCCGATCCATGACTCAAAATGGATACCAAAACGACCGTCTTCTCAAGCTCATCAAGCATATAGTATTCTTTTGACCGGATGGTAGCTGGAAAGGCCTCGAATCAGTCACGGAATGCTCGTACAGATGAACGACCATTACAGGGACTGATTTAGAATTTCACAGATTGTTGGTGTAGGGGAAAAATAGTCATTTTTCCCCCTTTTTTTAGAACTTCTTTAATTCATTTAATTGTTAATTTTTATCAAGTAGGTCACAATTTGATTATCCATCCATGTTTGGGCCCTACTGTATACATATCACGTGATGATATTGTATTAAGGACCTCACTTTGGCTTAATAAAAATTCTATCTTTTATTCACTGTTGGGTCACATTTTGAGAGAGAAAGGAGAGAGAATATTTTTAGCTGGTACCCTTGGGCTTAAGGTGACTCTCTCTCCTCTTTTTCTCTCTCCTCTTCTTCTCTCTTCACTCTCCTTCTCTCTTTCTCTCTCCTCTCTTCTCTCTCTTCTTTCTCTCTCCTCTCCTCTTTCTCTCTCTCGCCGTCGTGCCAATCTTACCACTGAGCAGTCTAGCCGTCGTGCCCGTCTAGTCGCCGTGCCCGTCTAGCTGCGATGCCAGATTAGCCGCCGTGTCAGTCTTGCCGGCGAGCAATCTAGCCGCCGTGTCGGTCTTGCCGTGGTGCCCGTCTAACTATCACGCCAGACTCGCCGCCGTGTCAGTCTAGTCGTCGGGCCAAACTTTTTCTCTCTTCTCTCTTCTTCTCTCTTTCTCTCTCCTCTTCTTTCCCTTTCACTCCTCTTCTTTCTCTCTTCTCTTTCTCCCGCTTCTTTCTCTCTCTTATCTCTCTCTCTTCTCTCTTTTCTCTTCTCACTCTTTTCTCTCTCTTCTTTCTTCTCTCTCTCCTATGTCTGCACAGCAGTACCCACTAATGAGCACGACATTTCTCTCTCTCTTTCTCTCTCTCTCTCTGTCTCTCTTTCTTACCTTTTCTCTTTGCACATCCACCCACTTTCTGCCATGCTCCCTCATGTCAAATCTCCCATTCACTCATATTGTGCACCCTCAAGGCCACCCTCTTCCCTTTTGCACGTGACACCCTCACGTCCACGCTCTCACACTCTTCACAACCAACCATCTCACGCCCACACGGCAGTAACCTGCCGTGCGCCTCTCCTTCCACCTCAACTATCTCACACCCACACGGCAGCAACCTATCGTTCGCCTCTCCTTCCTCCTCGACCATCACCTCTGTTGTGCTCCTGCACGACTACCCTTTCCTCCTCTCTCTCTGTGCTCCCACGTGCCCACAACCCTCATCACCCTACCATGCACAACCCAAACCTTTTCACCCCACTGTGCGCCACCCTTCTCCTGTCGAGCCCTCCCTATTGTCGTGCGCGACAACTCCAGCGAACGTTAACCACTGCCGTGTGCCACCTACCGCCGTCCCTGTCAGCCCCCTCCATTTTCTCTCTTCCAACCACAACCACCTCACAGCGGCCTGCAACCAGACTGCTGCCGCCCTTTCCTCTTTTTCTCCTCGTCTCTCTCACTCTCTACACCCACCAGAACCTAAACCAATGAGAAGGCACTTCCTGAGGATCTCCTTGCTGCTATTCACCAGCTCCTGTTAATTTCCCTGCTTGGCAAGCTAGTCTACAACTTGGTATCTTTAACTACACAGCCGGGACAACCATCTCAAGTTGTACCCAAACAACCTCAAGAAACCTCACGGAAAGCTGGATCACAACCTCCACCACTCTGCTGCCCTCTCTCTCTAACTCCCTTCAACCAACCGCCATCCTCTCTCTGTCGTCCTCTCCTCAGTCGCCACCCTCTTTCCACCTTCTTCCCTTTCTTTTAGTCTCCTGCTTCAGGCGGCAGCCATCTTTGCCACCTTTGCACCACCTCACTGCTCTCTCTCTCTCTGCCTCTCCCTCTTCTCTCTCGCTCCTCTCTTCTTCACATCCACCCACTTGCTCTCACCCATTCAAGAGCCACATCTAACTTGCTACAACTCCACCATTGGCGGTTTGCTTCATCTCCCTTACTCCCATGACTCTCCGCCTTCTCCCCTTCAATCTGTCGCTCCAGGCGGCAGTCTGTCTGTTATCTCCGACCGTCCACTCTCACTCTACCCACTCGTGTTCTCCTCTCTTTACACTTCACGCTTTCTCTCTCTAAAATCCCAAAGTAAACACCCCCACTCCTTTTCGTTTTGTTTTTTTCCTTTCGTTTTGTTTCGTCAAACATTCCTCACTCAAAACAAACTCTTCGGGGCAGTTTGGATACCTGAAAATATATTGTCTGTGAAATATATTACTGCGTAATACATTACCTGCAAATGGATTTTTACTGTTTGGATAATATTCAGATGCAACTTGGGAAATACATTGCTACTGTTTGGCTATGTATAGAAGACAAATGAAAAATGCATTACCATCCAAATATGAAAAATATGGCTATATTTGGTTAATATGATTAGACTTTGGTTTCAACATAATAAGTCATTGGAATAATATGATCGGAATAACATGATTTTATTGCGATAAGCCTTATCTTTATTTATTTATTATAGAAGTATTTCAAATATCTCTCTCTATATAATTTCAAATAAGCAATAAATTTATGATACCAAAATCAAAATCTTTATGGTACAAGTTAAAAAATAGGAAGAAGTTTGATTAGTAAACTAGAAGGTTTGGTAATTGCAGTAGAAAATTTTGAAGCATTGGAGGAGACTAAAGAGATATCTTATTTCAATTGAGCTGTTACTTATCTCTTATGAGAATTATGTTGTGTGAAATTTTTTATTTTGACTGTGTTGTGTAATTTCTCATTGATTACCAATTATTATTTTTATTATTGTTGTTTTTATATGAGAGATGATGGCAGGCTACAACCCAAATTGGGGATAGAGGGATGTAGAAATTTTTTATTATGATTGCAATAGAAAATTGTCCCTCATCAAGTTCTACAATTGTTGAAATCAATATAGATTTCCCCTTACTTTCACTTACCAATCAATTTAGATTTCCCCTTACTTTCACTTACCAATTATTAAATTTTTTTGTTTTTATATGAGAATCAGATGAGGGCTACAACCAAATTGGGGAGTGAGGGATGTAGAAATTTTTTATTATGATTGCTATAGAAAATTGTCCTGGTATACCTGTTCAAATAAATTTAGATTCCCCTTTTCATATCCCCTACTTCAATTTCTATTTACCCTAATAATTATACAATACAACGTATACTTGAGAGAGGGAAATGTTTTTTTAAGTGAGGATAGGGCAGAGAGACACACGTGAAAGATTTTCAAAGATTATCCGTCAACCTTGTAATCAATTTTTCACCCCTCACTGCACGTAATGGATTTCGTGATTTTTGGAGAAATCTCAGATCTTTTTCCATTTCCTTACTATTAAAGTGTACCCAAACAGTGTAAATGGCATATTTCCTTGTAATCTATTGTCACGTAATAGATTTCCACGTTCCCAAACATCCCCTTCGTGTCTCCTTCTCTCTAAACCCAATAACCCAACAAACTTTCACTCTCACTTAACCGAATCACCTTTATTTTATTTTTCCTTTACTTCACCTTTCTTCATTCATCTTCATTTCATTCCATTACTCATTATTTCTATTTCATCTTACTCAATTTTATCTCTCTCTACCCCTTTCATTTTATTTTACCTTACTTTATCTTTATTAATTATTTTATTTTTTTTCATTCTAGTTCATTGTAATTACCTCTTTTAATTTATTTTATTTTATTTTATTTACCTCATTTTATTCTATTTTATTTTATTTTACTTGTCCCTTTTATTTTATTTTATTTCACTTTACTTCATATCATTTTATGTTTTCTACCTATTTCATTTTATTTCATTCTAATTCCATTTTCATTTTCATTTTAATTCATACCTTTCCATTTCATTTTTTATTTCACGTCATTTCATGTTATTTTATTTCATATTCAACAAGTCATGGTCTTCAGACCCGCTTGTTTGGACATCTTATGTGTGGGTGTGTGCAGGAACGCAGAAAAACGAGTCAAGGGAGCTGAAGCCGAATCGGCCTCAGGCCTGGGGGGCATTCTTCATGATCTAGGAGGGCACCCACGTGAGCTAGCCCGAGCGTTTCATGAACCCACGTGAGGTAAATCTCGCCTCACGACTAAAATTCTTCGCCCGCGTCTTCTTTACGAGGCTCCCGAGAGAGTGATCTCAGGTTCTGGGTCCATCTCGAACTCGAAACCATGCCACCAGGTCATCCCGACCTTGGGGGTGAGATCGAGGCACCTAACCAGTATGATGTATGGGATGGGCTGAGGTATAAGCTAGCTAAGGTGTATAGGATGCTATGGTGTAGGATTGGAAGCTACGGATTCTAAGGTGTGTGGAAGGTGGGAGTCCGAGGGAGTATCGGATTGGGAGTTGGGAATCCTAAGGGAATTGGGACGTTGAGGTTCTAGGGAGTGAATGGCTCCTAGGGGTATTTTTTCTCTCTAAGAAATGTTTCTCTCTCTCCTATCCTCTTGAGTCTTGAACTTGAAAGCAAAACAAAAGAACAACCAAGAGCAAATGATTAAGAATTCAAGAATTTACTCCAAATGTTCAACAGTTCAAGAGAGAGTATTACGAATGACTTGAGTTCCTTATATATAGCAACCACAAAACAAGGGTGAATTGCTCAAAAACTACCAAAATTGTCACAAAATACACATTTTATGCATTAAAATATTAATCCCGTTTTTAGACCAAATGACCAAAATACCTTTCAACACTTTTCTACAATTGACAAAACTATCTCTCCATGAGAGGCTTCTTGCCATTGCTAGGCTTTGGGAGTTTTTTTAGACGTTTATGGTGGTAATTCGAGCGATCAAACATTGTAAAATCGATGCTTGAACTATTGCACATGTTTTGATACCCTTTGATCGTCTTGAAATTGATTTTTTAGAAAGAACCCAAAATCTGGCCAAGTCAATAAACTTTGTGATTCGTAGACCACCAATCGGGCATGATCCATGACGTTCCAAGCTTTCATTTTGATCACAAATTGAAGAGGATACTATCACGATCAATTATGGAAAGTTGCCTAAAAATGGGATTTCGGCGACCGATAAAGTATACCATTTTCGACCTCAAAATTCGGTGCCATTCAACTCCGATCATTCGCAAAAATTGTATCAAACTATAGCTCTTCGAAGCACGACTGCAACTGACCCATACTTGCAATGATCCGACATCGGGATCTTGAGCTATGGCCTCACAAAGAATTGGATGTTCTTCTTTTTTAAAATTTGAATTTTCTTGTTTCAAGCCCATCTTCTCTCTAGAAATTTTCTCGTTTCGGGCCACATCATGATGTATGCCATATGTTAAAACGAGTGTATCGTTGAGATCTAGCTTGTGTCTGAATTTTAGCTTAATTGGAAAAAAAATGAGCAAGTCATGAGAATTTAAAAATCATCCAGAAATGAGAAAACACAATTTTCATAAATGGAAACTGGTTCACCGGGGCTGCACCACAATCGTGTAAAACGCACCATTTTATGGTAAGTTAGACCCAATGGTCTCGGAGGATCCAATGGTCTCGGAGGATCAAATTGAGCCAAAATTTGGTACCTAGGGGATTTCGACGTTCCAGATCCAATGATGGTGGTCTGATATTGCTTTGAGACCCAGAAAATAGGGATATAATTATAAGGTCTATTTTCAGTATGATAGGAACTGGCTTTGCAAATTGGGTATCATACTAATCATCTCAAAACTCAATAGAACGCGACGAAACTTTACAGGTATCCTTCGGGTAATTACCCTCTCATGCAATTTGAGATCATTCAATATTAGGCTTATAGCTACATTGTTCCCGTGGTCTAACGGTATCTTGGGCACCAGTGGGACCAGGTCACTACCGGGCTCTTTCCTTATTCACCTCGAGAATACAAGGTGTCAAAAATGACATATAACAGTTATATTCGAGGCACGCTTGATGGTGCTATGTTGTTCTCTTCATCTTCCACTCTTGAACTTCGTGCTTTACACTCATTTTGATTTTGTGGGGGCCACAACCGATAGGAAGTCTACTATCAAATTTTGTATTTTTCTTGGTGATTCTCTTATTCTTGGAAGAGTAAGAGGAAAAAACATATTGCATAGTCCACAGCTGAAGCTGAATATTGAGCCATAGCTCAAACAACGACAAAGATTGTCTGGCTTCACTAGTTATTAACTGATTTAGGTGTGAAACTTTCTACTTCTACTCCCTTATATTGTAATAACAAAAGTGTCATTTATATTGCTAAGAATCTATAAGTTTATAAGCGTATGAAGCATATTGAAGTAGATTGTCATTTTATTCAATATGAATATTTAGCTGAGACAATCTCTCTACCACATATCTCATCTGCTGCACAACTTGCAGACTTCTTTACGAAGCCCTACAATGCTCCTTATTTCTCAAGCTTTGTTTTGAAACTCTCAATGGTTCGCTTCCAACCATCACAAGTTTGAAGGGGAGTTAACAACCTATAAATATTGCCTCTATACAATATTTCATTTCATTTTTTGTGTACTCATATTAGGAAGGTTATTTATTATGTACTACTTTGTAACCCTATAAATTGATAGTGCTTGTACATAATTTTACATATTGAGAAATACAATATTTTCACATAGCCTACGTAGATCTTACAAATATTGATGTAACAAAAGATATCACAATGATAAATTTGATGGTTATGACATAGAACATAAATTTATTGCTTTTGATTCTATTTAGTAAATGAATATCAGTAAAGCATTGTTAACGAATATCAGAGATATAGATGCTCTACTGATATTTAGTAAATGAATATCAATAAAGTATTGTAAATCAATATCTGATATAGATGGTCTACTGATATTGATCAGAGATCTAGTTGCTCTACAGATATTGATCAGAGATACAAATGCATTGTTTTAAGAGGCTTGCTATCAAACACATGCCAAAATTGAAGGTAGATACATAAAAAAATGCCCATAATATATTCTTAGCAAAGTATTAAGTAGTAGTAGACCATAAATTATTGAACTGAATTGGAATTTCAATGGAATTGATGATAACTTTAATGAGTCCCCCAAAATAAATGTTGCTTCAAACCTATATCTGTGATTCAAAATTTACCACATATATGTGATTCATTAACCATGTCTAAGCAATAACATAAACATAGGGAAATTATGAGAAACTAGGAAACATGTTTGCAAAAAGCAATTTTCTTTTTTTCAAATAGAATCATTTCCGACAACAAAGCATTGTAAATGAATATATTTTACCTTCAATCACTAAAATAAAAATCAATAAATCAACCAATAGGCCACCAAAAATCATGTAAAATCATAACCAAAAGCACCCAGCAAGCAATCAGACTCAATCTTAAAATCATAAACATCTACATGACAACTACGATATGAAAAATCACATCTGCACATAGTCTATTCAAACAACTACACTCCAGAAAAAATAACCAAAGTATGAAAAAATAAATTTTGATGAAGGAAGAGTGCATGACTAGCTGTTGATTAGCAACAACAATTGGAACAAGCTAAAATCTAGAAAAATCTAAATTAAAGTTAAAAAATAATAATGAGCAAGAGAAAACATAACCCCACAAATCAGTGTAAGAATTAGTGAGTACAATAAACAAAGAAAAAACTAGTTTTGCAAAGGGCCCATCGGGTGTTCAAGCATGAGTTAGAAGTTGCAAAAATCAATTTAAAGCAAAACAAATGCAAATAAACAAAGTAAAAAGAGACCAAAACCTAAGGCTACAAAATAAACAATGAAAATGAACCAGAAAGACCAAAAAAATATTGAATTAAATACATAAACTAGGATTTATCTCATGCTGATATTCAATTTCACCGAAAAACTAAATTGATGCAAACAAAATAACGATTCAGGATTTATCTCATGCTGATATTCAATTTCACCGAAAAACTAAATTGATGCAAACAAAATAACGATTCAGATGTAGCAAAGCCCAAAATGAGAACACAGCAAAACAAAACAAGGAAACAAACCAAACAAACAAGAAATTGAGTTTTAGGTTACAATATAGCCAAAAGAACATCATGTAAGATTGTAAAGAACTAAATGAAAATAAAACAAAGGTAAAAAAGAAGGAAAAAGTTTATATAAGGATGCAACCTTATAATGTAGAACTACGGATGCGCCTAAAAAATCCATCCAAAAAGGTAGTTTTGATATTGAAAAACCTTTTAATTGATCATCTCGACATCGAGATGTATGACCATGAAAAATAAAAAGTTTTTAAGTCTCATAAATAATGTATTTTACAACATATTATCTACACCGTCCATTTTCAAGATTTTCATATGTTTATAGATCTACTTGATTTTAACCATTTTTGAAATTTAAAATTTTATAATTAGATATAAAAATAGATTTTGAGATAATCCTAAGAACATTTTACATCAAAAATATATATCATGATAAAATTTGAAGGTGCACCTTACCTCTACAACGACAGATGTATCTGTGTGCCAACTGCACCCAAAAAAGAAAATATACCAAAGAAAAACTAACATTCATAAAAAAAAACCCATAAAAGCCCAATTAAGAAACTGAGATTTAGATAATGAGAATGCCAACTTAACCCATAAAAATAAAAATAAAAGGAAGGAATATTTATTAAAAAACCAGAATATAAGTGCAGTTATTTTTCAACATTTTGCATTTTTGGTTCAAAATTTAAATGGCTTGTACAAAATATAAAATATTTTGATTCATTTTTAATGGATTTTACAAAATATAAAAGCCCTTGCAAGTTTCATTTAAAAACCAAAAGTTCAGATTTTTTTTGGTACCAAATAAATTTCGTTCTTTTTTTCTACTATTTTTTGGATTTATCTTTTAAGGGCTTTTACAAATTTCAATCGTAAAAACCCTTACAAGTCGCAATATTAAAAGTTATAAGCACGTATGTAAAAAGCAAAAAGAAAATAAAAGAAAATAAAAAGCAAGGTATCTTATGTTTTTTTATTTTATATTTCTAGGTAATCTTTAGGGTTTTTACAAATTATAAAAGACCTTTAGAATAACCTAAAATTGCAACCAAAGATGAAAAAGATATTCTATAATTATAAAACCCTAATTTCCCAAAGCCACGAAGGAAAAACCATAATGTTCTCATTTGTTTTTGTATTTTCTAAATTAAACTAGTAAATATTAAATTAAATAAAAAAAAACCCATATGAAGCTTGGTTGATATCTTGCGGGAAATTCGTAAAAAAAAATCTTGAAGTCAGGCTTTGGTGGTTTGGAGACAGAGAGAGTCGGTCTTTAGTGGTTTTTTGGGGGGGGGCCGGGGAGAGAGAGATGGAGAGAGTGAGGAGTGAACAAGAGGTCGAACCGAAGTACTTTGAAATTGGGCTTTCAAAGACATACCCCAAATTGACCTTGACCCTATCAAACAACCCCACAATTTAAAAAAAACCAAAAAAAAAGGAAAAAGAAGTAAAAAATAGTTCGATGTTAAGAATGAGCAAGAATGTGACCTCAGCATAAATATCTGGAAAATATGAATCCTTGCATAATACAAGAAGTATTTCCGATCTAAGTGTTATTTTCCCTAATTTTCATCCAAATCCCGCATCGGTTAGGCTTTTGGAGGGAGGACGCATATAAACAGGTGCGTTGGCTGGTGCAACAAAAGTACTGTCAGGGAAAATCCGGAATAATACGTCACGGTAAGAATTGCGTTAATGGCAATTTTGGGACAGGGAGAATCCAATAATGTTGCGCTGCAATTCCACTCTCTCACTTGATGCCGCTGCTCTCTGCATATCCCTTCCGTTGTTACCCTACCAGGTAACCCAACCTCTCTCTCTCTATCTCTCTCTAAGAGTAGGTTGTGGATGAGTGTTAGACGACAATGCAGTATGCTGTCGAAATTCACATGACCCACCGTGTTACTTCACCTTCTAATTCTTTGGTAATATTTAAAATGGCTTTTGGATTTTTAATGGGGAACTTTCTCCCTGTTGCAGGTGTGAGATGGGTAGGGGATTTTCACGTCTGCAATGGAAGAAACAAGCTCAGCTAAGATTATGCAATGTTTCCGGGTAAGAATCTCAAAACCCAGTCAGTTTTTCCCTACATTTAACTATTGAGTTACTTATTATCATTTTTAATTCAACATAATCATCTTCACTCCAATGTAGAGTGAGAAGAGCCCTTTTTGGTTTTTCTTTTTTAATTAAACTGATGTACCTGCAGATTTATAACTGAACTGATTGAGGTGCACTGTGATCGCCCTTTGTTGCATGTCCTCTTCATCCCAGGAAATCCAGGTCCTTTTTTGTGACTATTCACAGAAACCTAAAAATCTTTAACTACAAAGTAAATACAAGCCAGAATACGCATAATACATGCAATAATACGCATACATGAATGCATGCATAAATACATATATACATCCATGCATAGTTTACATAACTGCATACATGAACACAACTTATGTATGTTGTGTATGTGAGTATATACACATGTATATTTGTATGCGTGCATGTATGTTCTTGTATATATAGGAATTGTGCATGTCCACGCATACATTTGTGTGTACGTTCATATTTCTTTATGTATATCTTTTTTTAGATCCGGAAAGTGGAGATTTTATTGTAATTGTTGTGTTTTCTTATTGGGACACTATGTAATTCCAATCCCTAACTTATTGTACTAAATGATTTATTTTAGGAGTTGTTTCTTTCTACAAAGAGTTTGTGGAAGCGATATATGGGCAGCTTGATGAAAAGGCTTCCATCACAGGCAAGATATGGGTATCCATACATACTTGCCCACATTTATCATGGTACCTTTTATTGTATTTGTGAGTATGAAGTTACTAATTTGTTGTTGCTTTTCTCTTTGTTCATTTTCAGCAATAGGGCACATTTCTCATACAGAAAAGGTAATTTCTTTGCTGTATAGTGATGAAATAAATGACTACTTTATGAAATTTGATGCATATTTGTCAAGTACTATAAAATTGCACATTGGATGAAGTTATTATTCTGGTTTGTTTAGTGGAGTTAGTTAGCAGGTGATGTGAATGAAATTATCAATGGAACTCTTTATATTTTTTTCATTGTACCTACAGAACCAATACTGCAAGCTGCTATAATGCAGCCTATCAAACTAAATGACATGGTTGAATTGTGCCTTGGTTTTGGGCGTATTTGTACAAAATCAAGCTTATGATATAATTTAGTAACCTATAAAGTCATAGACAATATGCAAAATGGCAAATAATGTACTTTATTAGAACTGCTCTCTCTCTCTCTCTCTCTCTCTCTCTCTCTCTCTCTCTCTCTCTCAAGTAGCAGTAGGAGTAGGAGTAGGAGTAGGCGTAGAAGTAGGAGGAGTAGGAGGAGTAGCAGAAGCAGAAGTGGTAGCGGTAGTTTTAGTGGTAGTAGTAGGAGTAGTAGTAGTAGTAGTAAACTCAATTAAAAGATTGCATGTTTCTTTCTCCCACTATATTCATGAATTGACCTCTGCAATGAAATTGCTTCATAACTTGATGTTGAGAGATTTTGCCTCTTGATAGAGCTGCAACACTAACATCCAAAGTATACCCAACAAAACAAGAAGAAAGAAATGAAATGGAAAACATATTCATTGATGTTGATCCCTTTTGGTAGAATGTGACAGCTGCTACCACGTCGCTGGCAAGGTGCTTGAATGTGTCATCCTATCGTTCATCTCAAACAATTTGATAACTAACTTCACTATACTTTTTTCTCTTTATCTTTCTTTTAATTTATGAATTACCTACGGCAGTCTTTGATCACTCTAACATTTATCAACTCGAGACCCTGCATTTGATGCCCTGGAACCACATTATATTTCAAGTGTCATCCCAATTTGAAGATTTTAATTCCCTTGCAAGAAGAGTGGGGACAAATATGCATGGATATTGTCCCTTGTGCAATGTTTGTATGGTTTGCTTGCCAGCTATTCCTTTGTTGCCAGTAAACACTTCTGTTTTCTAGTATTCGGTGTTCTCCAACCTCGTGTCACTTCAGATCTTCATCAAATTCATGGTTATCGGTTTAGTGAACATCTGTTTGCACTATGATTATCGACATTTAGCATTAGGATTTAAGCCTTTATTTCAGTTGAGATTCTGCATCTATGTCAATATGCTCTACAGATTCACACACACAAACATCTCACCCATGTATGCATATTATTACAAGATTTTTAGGATACTGTTTTTTCTTTTTGTGGGCAGCAACCCAATGAAGTGATACACAAGAGTTTAGTGTCGCCATTGTGATCAATTATGGAAAGATGATCACACAAAAATCGAGATGTTGTCCATTTTCTTCACTTATGGTGGCGGGTAGTTGCAAGTACTTTAATGATGTTAGAATGTTCAGAAAGTTCATTGGGCTAGAATTTTGAGTCTAGCTTCTTATCTTTGTTCCTAAGTTGTGGCTACCATTAGATAGGAGAAGTTTCTTATGTTTATATATTTAAAATTGTTTACTTCAATTAAAATAGTTTCAACATTGGGTTGCTGATTGCTTAGGCTCTTACTGACAAAAATTGCCACACTTCATGCATTGTACATTAATTGTCGGTGATGGATGAGTTATTTAACCACCTGCAAAGTATCCACTTGTGGTTTATACTTGGGAATTATTAGCAAGAATAAACAATTGGCTTTGCAATCCAGACCTGGAAGATCCATATACAGGTTGAATCCATTATCATGATTGCATTTAGTTCAGGTGTATTTCTAGTAAACAAAATACATTTATACGTCTTTCAGTTGCTTGATAGCTTTATTTGTTTAAAATACTTGAATAGGAGTAACTTATTTTAGTCTCTTCTAGAACAAGTATTTTATATGCAGTTCTTTCTCAAACAAGTCTTTGTTATGTACTTTGTTTGCCTTCTTATAATTTCTGCAATATCTAAATAGTCTTTCTTGCACGCATTTGCTAATGTAGCATTGCTTAATCTTATTACGTCTACTTAGCTTATCTCCACTTGGCAAGTAATGCTCCTTTGTCTATAATATATTTCATTGTTCTCAAACTCATACATACTCTGTTTCTTTAGAATTGGGAGAAAGGAAGGTTGTTTTCATTGCAAGAGCAAATTGATCATAAGGTACTATTTCAACACCAACTTTTTTTTATTTTGTGTAATCGGCAGTTTAGGTTGTAAAAAGTTATGTAAGTAACTGCATGTCTACTATTTTATGCATTTACATGTCTAGCTATACCAGCTTGACTAAATAATTTCTTTCTTGCTAAAGTTGATTGATTATCAAATGAATTCTTGCAATAGAAAATCACTACTATTACTCATTGGATTTTATTTTCTATCATCAGCTACTATATTGGATTGATTTCTGATGACAGCTCATTTTAACTTTTTGTAGATAGAGTTTGTTGATCGACAGCTTCAAAATTCTGAAACTCCTATTGTTTTGGTAATAATTATGCATTTAAAATTCAATTGGATCTTCTAAATGCTTGTATATTTTTTTCACTACCTAGTTATTAAGTACATGTTCATATTCCTGCGTACTATCGTGTATGCATCTCTGGTGCTTAAGGAAAATCTATCATTGAAGGAACTTTGCCTATGAGATTTTTGCCAATTCAGTGGAGGAAGTTAGGTCAAAGCAGGCACTGCAAGAGAAATCTAAAACGAGAGCAGAAAAACCATGTAAATAATGTGGTGAAGAGTGAATTATAGTTCTCAAACTTGGAAATTTGGCAGCCCTATTTAGCTTATGTTCGGCTGTAATTCATTTGAGATGCATAGATGCTGGGCTATTCTTTTTTCTCGTTAAGCTCTTACCTCATTTTTATGTTGTCTTGCTCTTAGTATATTTTATAACCCCTTTCCCTTCACTTCTTCCTTTATCTCTTGATTCTCATTCTCGCTCTCTATTGTCCTCTCTGTCTTGTTCATTATGCCTGCCCCGCTCTCTCAGCTCCTTCCTGTCTCTATTAGTGTTCTAGTTCTTAGTTTCTCTCCTTTGCCCTCACAGTCTTCTCTCTCTCTCTCTCTCTCTCTCTCTCTCTCTCTCTCTCTATACCCTTGACCTACCTTTTCTTTCTCACTTGTTAAATTCTCTCTCTAATATTTCTCATGGTTTTCTTATTTGTATGGATCCTGCACATTTTTCTTGATAAGTTCCATTTTGTTTCATACAGTTAAATGAGGAAAATTTATCAAAATACTAATAAGAGATGAATTATTTAACATTCTATCCATTTGCAAATCAAGATTATGTATTTTGTATGGGTAGTTTGAAATTAAATCAAAAGATATGGGTAAGGTGTTAAATTGTTCATCTTTCTTTCTTTGAAACTGTCAACATTGTATTAAGATGGTGAAGGAGTACAAAAATGGCATCCCATAGCTAATACAAAAACCAAAAAAGACACAGTCAGGCCCACAATAACAAAAAAAGTTTCTTTTTTTGCGGGTGTGTGTGTGTGTGTGTTGGGCTACTCAAAAAATGCTATACGGCATGCTTATGAATAAAGTAGATGCAAAAAGGAATGTCATGGACACATGGGAGTTGAGTTCAGTGAGATGCTGTGATGGTTCCCTGTGTGCCATTCAAAAAGGATCCTTCTCTAGTGAGGTGGTTTGCTTCTGAGTTTGCTTCGCACTAAGTATGTTTCCATGAGATGTGCATATCCATGCAAATATGATGAACTTTGTAAAAAATGTGGAGTAACCTCCATGGGCAAGGATAAGTTAAAAAAACAAAAAAAAAAAAAAACTCCATGGGAAAGGAGAGGGACATTGGGCTCCAAACTAGGTTAAAGTTCTTGACTCCTTCAAGGAGAGCATGAGCTTCTGTCGTTGTTGAGTCGGCTTGGCCAATGGGTATGGAGAAGGATAGGAGCGTGTTGTCGGCATGGTTTCATAGGTCATAATCATTATCCGTGCCTTATCCCAATTATTTGGAGTCGGCTACATGAATCTTGTCGTTCCGCTTCTTGAAGGGCCATACCCTCAGTAATGCCATAAGTCACCATATCTTTTTGTACTACTTCCATCCATGTCCTTTTGGGCATTCTTTTTACTCTTTTAGAACCTTCCAGTTGAACCAAATCACCCCTCCTAGCCAGTGTTGTTCTAGATAGACACAACACATGGCCATCTCACCTAAGTCTACTTTCCTATATCTTATCGCCTATTGGATCCACCCCTAAGTTCTCTTTCACTAATTCATTCCGAATTCTATCATTTCTTGTCTTGCCACTAATCTATCTCAACATCTTCATCTCAGTTATAGTCATTTTATAGATATGTTGTTTCTTGACTGCTCAACATTTTGTCCCATAAAGCATAGCAGGTCTTATAGTTGTCCTAGAAAACTTTCCCTTTCGTTTTATTGGTATGTGGTGATCCCCTTCATCTGTCATGGGTAATTTGATAAATTTCCCTTCAAAAATTTTCAAGATTAGCGGATTATTGCCTTCTAAAGTGATGAGTCAGAGTCCAAAGTTGTGAACTATGATAATAATATGACAATCTGTTCAATGGATACAATTCTTCAAAGTAAATGCTTCTGCTTATTCTACCATATTTTTTCGTTATTGCAATTTCAAATTGTCAGCATTATCTCTACTTTTTTTTTGTTTGAAGAAAAAAAATCTTGATGTATCATTTCTTCCAAAATTTGGGAGTACCTGACATATGTTTTCTTAGTAAAGGTTGGGCATTCTATTGGTTCACATATATCACTGGAGATTTTCAGAAGATTTCCAGACAAGGTTATTAACTTTTGCCCTAAAAACATGACTCTTATTCTTTTGCTTTTTAATTTATTTTTATTATTTTGCTTCTATAATCGAACTTAAAGCTATTCTTGACTTTTTCTCATTAATAATGTTCTTCTAATCAAGTTATATTACTACTTTTCTTGCAGGTTGCGTATTGCATTGGACTCTATCCATTTTTGACATTGAACAAGGAGTCCTATCAACAAATCTTTATTGGGACGATAGCAATGTACCACTTCCCTTCTCTGTTTGTGAAGAAATAGCTCACTTTTATGTCTACTGTTTTGATTTTCTTGTGTATGCCACGTTGGATTGGTTATAATGTGCTCTTCTCCTTATGTATTTGCTAATATGTCTTTCTTAGTTTGCTAACTTGGTTTGCATGCATGTGGCTTTTTCATTTACCTGTAGCTTGCCTACCAAATTTGAAACATTTTCTTGTCTTAAAACATGGATATCTCTTATTGTGGGTGATTTAGATTTCTCTTAAATTTTCCACGGTAATCTATCATGCTTGAAAATGAGAAGGTGGGTACCTAGCAAAGATAAAAACATCAAACATTACCTAACTTGTTTGTAGGCTTAGCTGTTTGGTGGAATCTAGTCATTCTAGCCATAAGCCTTTAGATCGCATTTCATCTCATGTTCCCTTCATGTTCCATTTCAAATATAAATTAGAAAATAGATTCATATGATACAAGCTGTAGATTGATTTTGGCTTAGTTTGGTGCTTTACTAATGATATAATTTGAGGTGGACCCATGTTGGTTGTTTATGCGCTTGATATTTTTTATGTTATCCAATGTTCTCAAATTTGCAGGTCACCCATATTATCTACTATCATTAGTTCTCTTGCAGCATTATTCGGGTTACTTCCGAATTTGATTTCTGCTTCCTTGGTGAAAAGAAGTGTTGGCTGCTCATGGTCATCTTCGGCAGTTACAGCTACATGCACCCATCTATTGAAGGTGAAATTTGGTTCTTTCTTTGCTTTAGGAAATACTTTAATGTTTTTAACATGCAAAACCTTCACTGGAAATGCTTAGTAGACACCGCCCGGAAATGAAGCTCACTAGTAGCCAATATTACAATGAATGAATTCACCCAAAAAAATATTACAATGAACAAACTCAGAAGTTATTCTTCGTCACTATATATCCTCTTGTTCTATTGAACTACCGATATTTGATTTGATTTGGTTGTTTTTTATCTGGTACTATTCCCAAACTTCTACAATTTCAAGGCTGATATCCAGTTTTTGAAATTCGGCCGCCCGAGTGCCCAAGTGAAAAACTTTAAAAAATGCCTCGGCGCTGTCTGGGCAAGGTCATTATGCACCCTGTCTTTGGGCACTTGTCTAGGCGCCGCCCCGTGACACTTTGCGGACGGGTGGAAAAAACCCTCGGTGATGGTAAAAAAATATAATTTCTCCCCTAAAAAGGGGGGAAAAGGGTTGTGGGGAAAACCGTGGCCTTTAGGGTGAGAAACCCCCCCCCCCCCCCAAAACCACTCTTGTGATTTATCGAAAGATTGATAAATTTTTTATTTTTTCGATTTCTTCTCAAAACAAAGACAATAATTTATGGGTGGATATGGAGTTTCTAGTAGTTGATTTTGAGATCTTTTGACGACCCAATAGACAAGGTTTGCACCGACATCGATTTAATTTTGATATTTTTAAAGTATTATCATATTTGAAGGAGGGTTTTGATTTTATTTTGCTACAACATATTATGTTATGAATTATGTGTTTTTTTTTTTTTCCTCTTCTTTGTTTTTTTTTTTTTCTTTTTTTTTTACAATATATTTACACGTTTGTAGTTAAAATTTTGATTTTTTTTTTTATGATTAATTGAATTTTTTCTCATTTGGACAATGAAATTGAGCATATGTCGTATTCTTTTATGAATAGTTGATTCTTTTTTTGTACAATGTGTTATGTTTTGATTTCAAGCATTTTAATGTCTTAAACTTACAAGTTACAATCTCTTTGAGACTTGTATCATTCGTAAATATGTTATGTGATTGTAGTATTGTATTGTACTATTATGTTTTCGTCTATCACTATCATAAGGAGTTTGGGGCTCTAAAATTTCTCTAAAAACTCCCAAAGGCTTTAAACCATGCCCCTAAGAACTCCCCTGTTTTTTTTGTTTTGGGGGGGGGGGGAGGGGGGTTTCAATTTTGGTAAAGGAACCTTGTCTCTAGGCGGGCGCCTAGGTGCCCGAATTCGCATTTTTGAACATTGCTGATATCTAATGGGATTACTTCCAAGAAATTTGCTAGCCAAGTGCATTTGAAGTTTCTTGAAGAGGATATAGTGTGTATAAATCTTGAGGTTTTGGGAGGTTGGCCTTTGCAAAAATTATTTGATCTTAGAAATTTTTAACAAATTTGAATCTTCAAATGATTCAATAGTAAACATTTAAAAATTGTAAGAAAAATTCTTATGGCTGTGGAACTTTCAAAACAGAAAAGAACTGTGAATTTCTCTTGTTGAGGCGATCTGCATGACTTTGTTTACTATTCCAATTTCATTTATAAGATCCTGTTATGTCAATGAATTATGTTTGCGTCTACTTATTTTTATGCCAAGTTTATTGTGTTATTCCAACTTTACTAGAAACGTCTCCCAAATTTGTGGTCAGGATTTATCCCTTTGCTTAAAAATTCCATATATGCACAATTTCTTATAACCATATTTTATATGTAATGCCCTTGTGTACATACTACTGCACAATCTTTGACATGTACAAGGCAAAGTTTTTACTTTTACCAGTAATGCTCCTATAAATAATGACATTGTTAATAGATCCTTGAATAGCTTTGTACAAAGAGATAACTTGAAAGAAAATGACTAATAAAATCCCTTACAATGCAAACAAGTAATGCTGCTATATAACAAAGGAAAGTGTTGCACTTTGGGGTTACAAGCACATCTCAATAAACTATGGAGATCAAAATTTTGAAATTTGCTATGGAACCCACTTATGTTTAACCCGGAGGTGAAGCATCTCAATAATAACTGTCTTGGAGGAAGAGTCAACATGTTCTGTTATCTCTCTTTGTTATGCCAATCTTAATTCAGCATTGTTAAGCTGTGCTAGTAACATTCTTGAAGGATCTCTCTCTCTCTCTCATGCTTTGTTGTAACTATAATGATATAAATAGTCTGTTTGGAAGTTAGAATGTTGCACTTCTTTCTGTCCTTTCCTTTTTGGAGCAAACAAAATCTTTTTCTTGCTCATCAGTGCTCCTTTCATGTATCTGTATAAACTGAGTACTATATGCGAGTTGAAGAACTGCCTATACGATCATAGAGGTTAGACTTTGATCTCTTTATGAAGGTTGTGGTTCTTGGTTTTGATTTTATGGGATCAACTTAGACCTGAGTTTTTAATTGTTACATTGCTCAGCTTGCCATAATGTGCATTATGTTCTGGAAGATTATTTTGTCTGATTGTGATATTATCTTATTACACTCAAAGGCTTGCTATTTTGCCAATTGTTTGAAGTTTTATTAGTGTAAACCTAAATTTGCTTAGTTTAAGGTGAATTTGGTCTTAGGAAAAAATATTCTATTGTAGAACAAATCAGAGTAATACGGTATCTTGTGCTAACCTGCAGTACCATACAGTACGAAATGCATTATTTATGGCCATGACAGAGTTTGGAAAGGTATACATTCCTTGCAAAATATTACTTCTGCAATATTTTCGTTATGTTGTGTTACCAAGAGCAAATACAGAAAGAAAATGTCTTACATTCGAGGTTATGGAAGAAAAGGCTAAAAACTTATGGGGTGTTTTTTTATGCACACGTGCATGTGTATGATGTCACTTTTAGAATCAGTATATAAATATTATTTTGCACTTAGTGCTTCATTGTCAGTTTTCAGAGGAGCCGGACTGGACTTTCATAAGAAGGAAAGGCAGTCAAATTTCATTTTTATTTGGCATAGACGATCATTGGGGACCATTATCAATGTTTGAAGAGGTGAACTTGACAATTGTTTATGCTTAGTATTTTAGAAATTAATCATGGTAATTGTTTAATCTTGTCAAAAAATCAAAAATAGAAACCAGAAAAAGTTCTTTGATCCTTTACTACTTTACTTGTCCCAAAAAAAATGCTTCCATTTTGTTGGAGCATTTCTCAATTAAAAAGGTTCACATTTGTTGCGTATTTAGCATCTCATGGACTTGAAATGCATGTGCATGCACACACACACAAACACTCACAGAGAGAGAGAGTGAGTGAGAGAGAGAGATAGAGAGAGAGAGAGAGAGAGAGAGAGAGATTTGATTTCTTTGAATTTTGTAGATTTCAAAGCAGGCTCCAGGTGTCTCTCAGTCATTGGAAGAGGAGGGCCATACACATGCCTTCAGTTGTACAGAAGCTGGCTCAGTCTGGGTTGCTTGCCATGTGGTAAATCTGATCAAGAACCAGATTTTTGGCTTAACTCTGCCAGGTTTGACCCCTGCATCATGATTGTTATTTTTTAATTAGTAGAAAAGTCTCCTTTTAGCTAGCAAAATTGTGACGCATTTGATATATCCAAATAATGTTCTGAACCCAATACCCGGAGATGGTAACTGAGAAACTAAGCATGTTTAAACTATATGTACTGGCTGAAAGACAACATTGCAGGGCTGATTATCCTTGACGCAAGCTGTCCTTATTCCTGCAAATTTGATTGAGGCTGTGCAATATATGATCTTAAACCATGCAATATATGTAACTTATTATTTGTTATCGAGAATGGGTCACTGCATTTTTTTTCAGGCCTCGAAAATGCCCGAGATTGATGCTAATACCTTCATGTCGGGGAAAAATCTCAATAGAGCATGTGTTCATTGTCACAATAAAAGGCCTGGTATTTGATAGTGCTTACAGAGAAAAGACTCATTAAGTCATTATAATCATATTCATTCTTTTCTCATTTTAAAGTTTCATATCACTGCCCTTTCATTTATTTGTTCCAAACTTAAGACTCAGTGAGTCAGTGGCTTGCCTTAGTCTGGTTCTGATTCAAATCTGAAAACAGGTTCCACACCTTGCTTCTAACATTACTTGACAAAGCAGTACTAGAACTAGTTCCATTTTGTTGATGTACATGCACGTGCACCCACAATTAAACACTATACACATAAAAATCAATATGTGATATTTATAGCTTCCAGTGCATACACCCTTTTGGGATAATTTAAGGATTCCAATTTGGATGACTTTGATGTGGCTGTGTCGATTGCATGGCCAACTGAGACTAGTTCATTATTTCAGTGCCCAGTATTTGGTAATGACCTAAGACCTGATTGGGTCAACCTGTACCTGATTAAGTAATCGGGCCTGCTTGGTAATGTAGTCCAAAAAAATGGAAGTTTTGATGATGCAAAATGAAGTCGCATAAAGAAATCAAACGACTGATTGAAAATAATGGTGGAAGCTTACAAGTCCAGCTTCAATTGCTACTTTGATTTAAACAGAAGTCTCAATACAAATAATATTCAACTCTGAATAAAACCCTCATACCAATGCTATCGTTACGATTGGATTCAGATCTGCCATTGTCATGAATGGCTGAATGTCAATGAGAGCAGGTTGGGTACACCTGTGCACCATTCAACCTATTCAATTCAAACATTTTTGGCATATCTTGTATGCCAATTACTCAATTCTCTTATCAGATGATATGAGTTCCTCAAATGTAACTTTGTCACCACCACCACACACTACCCCTAGTAGCCATCACACAAACTTGTAGTGTTTCGGGTGTTTGGGAACAAGCCTGCTCTAATATCATTAAATGTGGTGCCAAAAAAAAAAAAAAAAGAAACTTTAATGATGAAAACGAAATCACAGAGAGAAGTCAAAGAACTGAAAATTTGATAGAAAATAATGATGGAAGCTTTTACAAGCCAAGCTTCAATGTGGCAAATAATATTCAACTCTGAATCAAAACCAATATGCCAAACGTTATTTTTAGTCTAAACATAATGTAGGCTCCAAGAAAACCCAAATTTTTAATTCAATTTGAATTAAATTAGATTCTTAATGAAAATATAAGAAGAAATAACCAAACTACCCTCATAAATAAAATAATACCACCTTTCACCAAAATAAATGACAATTGAAATAATTTTCAAAACTACCCCTAAAATCCTAAGAAAAGAAACCCTAGAATCTCAATAATACATCCCTGAAATTAAATAAAGAAAAATTAAAAATGTGAATTCCCCTGTTTTGCATCACCTGGTGGGGCTTTAAACACGGCCTAGTCCACTAGTGCTAGGTCCAAACCTATTGCCGCCTAATCGAGTTGTTCGGTAGGACCAAATTGAGCTGGCCTAATGTGATCCAATTCCTGGAGTATGATATCCTTTTTTTTTTTTTTTTCTTTGTTATTTTCCATTATCCTTTTTAATTTTCATACTGAATTAACATAAAATTCTGAAATACCCTTTCTTTAATGGGTAAACTCTCTCTAAGTTCACATGAATATTATACTGTTATGTTACCCCATCTCAAAAAACCATTTTTTGAGGTGGAAGAGAGACCAAAAGTAAAAAATTCCATAGCATTCCTTCCAAAAAGAATCTCCTCAAAAAAGCGGGACAAAGGATTTGGAGGCACATAAAAATGCTTCATATCTATCACATGTCAAGTTAAGTATGAGCCATCCAATTCAATGGGCATTGGGTCTAAGTATTTGGACCGCTGATCTTATTTCGAGAAGTCCCTCCAATTACAATATTCTCAAAAGAAAAATGAAAAAGAAAAGGCTTGGAGCTCCAAAATGCTCCAAACCTAGTGATATTAGAGCTATCTATTTTAAATGGATGTGGATTTGAGGGATTTAGAATTCTTTGGGAGTTAAATCAAATCTGGTTTGTAGGTGATTTTAGAACTTTGTTTTGGGTCTCTCACCCACCTCTACCTTTCTGAAGTGGGGTAACAGAATAATATAATGTTTTTAGGAAGATAGAAAGTTTCCCTTTTTTAATTATTTGAGTAATTTAATAATTTTTATGTTAAATGTGCTGGGCATGTTGGGCTGAAACCCAACACTTCCTGACACTAATAAAGACTGTTTGGACCCGACACCCCAGGCCTGGCCCAATTATGAAGTGGGCTGGGGATCCGTGGCCTGGGCTTGACCAGCTGAGCCAAGGAGTTGAGCATGAACCTGGCCTATGATGAGTTGGGTATGTTGGCGCAGATGAGCCCAAGCCCCATGCTATTTGCATGGTCTAGAAACCTCCCAAGTGGATTTTTTTTTTTTTTTTTAATTTTGGATTTTATGTGTCACTGTTTAAACATTAAATAACAAATGTTGATGTGAAGAATGGGAAAGTGTACCATACACTTCTGGCGTGTGGTGGTGTATGTTATGTGGCCTACCATGGTGACTTCCACTGTCCATTCCTGATGATGGATGATGAAGTTTAACTAAACCGAGTCAATGTCTGTCATCAGGAGTTGATTTTCTTTGCACATCATCTGGAGCTAACAGTGGATGTCCTTGCAGTGAGTTTTGTATCTATTCTACTTCTACATATGCTAAACTGAAGACACATCTTTATGCTACCCTATTGCTACAGAGAACTTGAACCATGTTACCCTGAATAGATAGAGTTTAGACCAAAACATGTAGGTTGAATGAGGTTTGGATAGATAAACATAAAAAAACTAAAAAAACTAAAAAAACTACTATCTTTATCTAATTTTAGTGATAAGCATGAGAAATTTTAAGGGAAAAGAGAAGAACGTAAAGAGAGGCATGAGAGAGATGGTAAGAGAGAGCACTTTTCATAACTTGAAATGATGCCGCTTAGTTGTAAAGCTTGGATAAATATATAATATAACATAGACAAGATACATTGAGAGAAACTTAAGGAGAAATCTGATGAGTTACATAGACATTTTTAGAGGAACAAGCATGGAGGTGAAACGTGAATGGAGATGGAAACTCTCAAGACAAAGTGCAGCTCCCATCACCCATCCATCTTCATATGGTTGGATTAAAGCTTGGGTTCCAAATACAAACAACTTGAGAAACCGATTGTGGTGTACACGTCTTGTCAAGTAACCCCCTTCTAAGATTCTAAGAATGCATCTTGAATTCGTAAACTCATCATACTCTTTTCCCAAACTCATCACTCTCCTGCCTATACATATTTTTACTATTGTTGTTTTTTATTATTTTATAATTTTTATCCTATTTTAGAATTTCTTTCATTCTTCTCCTCCTCCTCCTCCCCCCTCTTCTTCTTCTTCTTTTTTTGGTTAAGTTTCTTAGAGATTTTTCTCTCTAGATTTTCCTAATCACAATGTTTATTAGAGTATTCAATGTTGTTATTTTTCCTTTTATTAGTTTCTAGTTTTTTTCTTCGCACCCTTGGAAAATAGCATGCCTATAAAAGTCTTCTTCTTGCATGGTATTGTTTTATTATAGTTATTCTCATTTGCACTATAAGATGGTTTTTCTGCATTGCATTGTTTATCGTAATTGAATCTATATTCCTTTGCCTTTGTTAACATAAATTATGATCTTTTAACTTCATGAGAATGATGAGTTTGACATTCATGACCGTATTATAGTTCTGTTTATTTTTAAATAATTTGAGATATGATAAGAGTCAATAAGCATCTTGCTCATTTTTTGTAGTTTCAATAAGATTGAAACAATATTGTAACAATAAATATTGCTTAGTGAAAATAATAGTTTTCGTGAATTGAAAAATTTTATGCTTAATGCTCCTTAATGATAAGATCTATTAAGAGTGAGGATCGGAGGATCTTGGTGAAAGATGATGAGGTCAACGGAAGGTGGAGAATTTATTTTAAAAAATTGTTAAATGACAAACACTAGGGGAACACAACATTAGGATGAACCTTTGAATGAGCGTGGAGGTCATAGTTACATTCACAGGTTTAGGATATCTAAAGTAAAAGAAGCTTTGAGAAATATGAAGATAGGAAAGACTTTTATAATAGATGGTATCCCGATAGAGGTTTGGAAGTGCATGGGAGACATTGGCATAAACTGACTTACCAAGCCTTCAACAAGGTGTTGAGAACAAAGAAAATGCTAGACTAATGGGGAAAATGTACTATGGTACCTATTTACATGAACAAAGGGGACATACAAAATTGTACGAACTATCAATGAATCAAACTTATGAGCCGAACTATGAAGCTGTGGGAGAGAGTGGTTGAGCAATGACTAAGGCGTGAAACGAGTGTATAGGAAAATCAGTTTGGTTTTATATCAGGGAGGTTAACTATCAAAGCCATTTTTCTACATGGGCAATTGATTAAGAAGTCTAAGGCGTGAAACGAGTGTATCAGAAAACCAACTTAGTTTTATGCCAGGGAGGTCAACTATCATAGCCATTTTTCTACTTTGGAAATTGATTAAGAAGTTTAGGGCAAAGGAAAAGGACATCCACATGGTTTGTATTGATTTAGAGAAAGCATACAATAAGGTACCTAGAGATTTAATTTAGTGGATGTAGGAAAAGAAAGGAGTCATCAGAGGCTATGTGACATAGTGAGGGATATTTACGAGTGAGCGCTAACTAGTGTGCGGACAATTAGTGGAGAGACAAGTGAGTTTTCAGTGACAATAGGCTTACATCAAGGGTTAGTTTTGAGCCCATATCTCTTTGTTTTGGTTATGAACGAGTTAATCAAGCACCTGTAAGATGAGGTACCATGGTGTATGTTGTTCGTAGATGACAGTTTTGATTGATGAGACTAGAGGAACGCAAAGTTTGAACATTGGAGGGATGCTCTAGAATCTAAAGGTTCTAAACTAGCCAGACTACAACAGAATATATAGAATGCAAATTTAGTAATAATAGAAGTAGAAATGACAAAGTTGTTAAGATTGATGATCATGAAATACCTAAAATAGATTGTTTTCAATATCTAGGGTTGATAACCGAGGAGAATGGAGAGATTGAGGAAGATGTTGCACAAAAAACTAGAGCTCAGTGGGCAAAGTGGAGACGTGCATCTCGAGTTTTATGTGATCGCCACATACAATTGAGACTAAAGGGGAAGTTCTATAGGATGACTGTAAGACCAACCATGTTTTATGGGATGGAATGCTAGGCAGTCAAGAAACATCATATGCATAGGATGAGTGGAGCTGAGATGAGGATGTTGAGATGGATGAGTGGTAAGACAAGAAAGGATAGAATTCAAAATGAATACATACGAGAGAACTTAGGTGTGGCTTCAATAAACAATAAGATGAGGGAAAGCAGACTTAGGTGCATTGGCCATGTGTAGCGTAGACGTAATAAAACTCCAGTTATAAGGTGCAATTTGGTTCAAGTGGAAGGCTCTAAAAAGGAAGGGGAAGACCCAAAAAGACAAATAGAAGTAGTAAGAAAAGATATGTTTGACTTTTGGTCTTACTGAAGGTACGACACTTGATAGAAAAGAATGGAGGAATAGGATTCATGTAGCCGATCCCAATTAATTGGGATAAGGCTTTGATGATGATGATGATGCTTAGTGGTCCTAAATATGCATGCAAACCACATGCAATAAACTAGTAGTGAATAACAAAAGGTTACCCAAATTACATGCTTGATTTCTTAGACACAAAGTTTTGAAAAAACTTTGATCAGGATTGGGAATTGCAAATCGGATTGGGTTTGGCAGGGGACCTATCCAATTCCTTCACGAAACTGGGAGTTGGTCCAATTTGGTAGGAATCGCCTAGTTTTGTTAGAGAACCAGACAATTATGTTAGAAGAATCGGCAATCCCGGTCAAAAAATGGGCGGTTCCCGTGTAGTTTAAGTTTTTAATATTTTCTATTTTTAATATTTTATATCTTTTGACTGGTGAATTGGCCTATCTAGATTGACGCCTATTCGAATCGATTCGCTGGAGCATTGATCCGAGACCCGATTCTAGGTCTTTAAACACTACTTAGACATGACAGATTTAGTTCTCTAGACTTAGACATGACAGATTTAGTACTCTAGATGGAAGTATGACTATGGGAACTCTTGTAAAGAGCCATTAATCACTTGGATAGTCCATTGGAATTCCTTGTTCCCACCTCTCCGAAACTTGACATTTTATGTAAAAAATAGGTCCTTATTCGTTGTTGACGAAACGGCCCATTGCTTGTCTCAAATACGACCTTTTCCCTTAAAGATTGTGGTTAGTTAAAATACACAGATCAGAAAACTAGTCCATAGAGATTATGCGAAGATGTGCCCTTGTAGAAGTGCCTTGAGTATCTCGAATTTGTCTTGGAGACTGACAATCAAGGGCAGTTTTAAGTGAGTTCAGTGTATAAAATCATCACAAGATGTGGATGTGGTACTGGGAATTAGGTATAAATTCAGTGTGTAAAATTCTCAGAAGATGGGAATGTGGTGCTGGGAAATTTGGTAACCTGAAAAGCACAGGCAATTTCATGCCCCCAATAAAACACTTGTTTTCTCATGGCTAGCAGCGTAGACATCTCAACACTAGATCCCTTGTTTGCAAAAGGGAGGGATGAAACTGTAAATTGCCAACTTTTTACATTGTTCATTTGATATGGTATTAGGTCTTTTGTGTTATAACTCTTTATGACATAACTTGGGTGCAAGCTGCCTTAGTTGACCTCTTGTTTTTACTTGGTTTTCTCAACCAGTACCCAAGTTGTGCTCGTTATCATGATTCTTGATGTTGCACGTAAACCTTAAGGCTCCTGTGGCTAGAAAGGAACAGTAGAATATTCAAGGATAAAAGAAGGTTAGAATCCTTGAAAGGTAAGATAGAAGCCACATTAATATCTTGGACACAGTTTAGGAAAGAATTTTTGGGTTATACCATGTCATATTTCCACTCACAATTTTAATAGAGTTGCGGGAACAAGCCTACAAAGAAATAAGGCATCGTGAAGCTCAATTTTGATGTGGTTCTAGGGGCAATCTAGGTTCTGTTGGTATGGGGGCCTTGTGATTGACCAAGAAGGAGGTATAGTTTTCAGTTGCTCAGGACCTCTCCTAGGCTGTACTCCGATTTGTTGAAGCGGAACTTCTACAAGGCCTTAGATTGGTCACAATTGTCAGCTGAGGGAGAATCAAGCATTGTACAATGGAGCAGTGGCAGAGCATCATGTCTATTGCACCTAAAGAATACATTTAACAATAAGGGGACAAGTGAGCTAGAGGTGCAATTCGATCACTGGTAGGCGGACAATTAGGGAGGCTGGTGCATTGGCTAGGGACAGGGCTTCAACATCTTCTCTGGTCAAAATTTTGAATTTTGGATTTCTTAGTCTAATGTACATAGGCTCAATTTTCCAAATGGAAAGGAATGCATATACTTGTAATTCAAATTAACTTAATGAAATTAAAGTTGCAGATTGAAAGAAAATTGAGATTGGTAAATATCATTGAAATGCTCAAACCACTTGAAAAATCCCTTGAGTGGTCAGACCAATCAATTTTTTTCCCAAGTGTTCCTTTTAGCAATATCAATAGGGTACATCCTAAACAATTTCATTAAAAATTTCTAAAATGCCCCTATTTAGGGCTTGGAATCCTTGATAGGTAGAGCTTATTGGGTAATTTAACCCCACTTAAGTAAGTTGTCTGGGCCAAATGATTTATACGCCATTGATTGTTTTGGGTTTTTGAATTTAGAACATGTTTTTTTATTGTAGTCCCGTGCTCCAGGTTTGGTTTCGAACAAGTAAGGGTATTTATGTCATGTGCATCGAGTTGAGTGGCTTGAACCAAATGACAAAACCACCCTATTTGTTCTGAGTTCCAAATTTGGGACGTGGTTTTTCATTAAATTCACATGCTCCGAATTAGATTTGGATCAAGAAGGGATATTTAGAGAATTTGGCTCTACTTGTGTAATGGGTCAAGTCAGATATTAAATACCCTTGCTTGTTTAAGATTTCATATCGAGGACATTGGATATTCGTTAAAAAGCAGTTGATGAGGTACTTGAGTGAAATTATGTAATTACAATAACCACTTTATTGATATATTTGATGAGTTGACCTCCTCAACGATATTTTGAGATTATTTGACCATTTTTTGATATTTTTCCCCATGATTTTGGGTTTTTAGTTTTGTCTTATTTATAAAATAAGAATAAAGTGATTGATCATTAATTCCTCCTCAAAATAGACGAACTTTGTTACATTGGTTAATCAAAAAATAATCTGTTTATCCGTAGAATTCCTAACATAAAATCTTTTGGTGCATTCTTGTTTAAATTGCCCTTTCCATCGTAGAGATGGATTTTGAAGGTAATCTTTTCATAGGTCAATGATCTCAAACACCACGATTATGAATATGAGAGAATTGGATATAAGCACTAAAAAATAAATTGTTTTAAATGAAGTAAAATTGAGAGATTGAAGAAGATGTCGTACATAGAATTAGAGCTGGGTGGGCGAAATGGAGATGTGCATCCGGAATTTTATTTGATCGCTGATACTAATGAAGTTGAAGGGTAAGTTCTATAGGACAACTGTGAGACCAGCTTTGCTCTATGAGGTGGAATGTTAGGCGGTTAAAAATAATATATCTATAGTAGCGGGGATGAGGATGTTGAGATGGATGAGTGCTAAGGCAAAAAAGGATACAATTCAAAATGAATAAATTTGAGAAAATTTAGGTGTGATACCAATAGGCGATAAGATGAGAGAGACTAGACTTAGGTGTGTTGGTCATATTTGACGTAAAGCCAGTACAACACCTGTTAGGAGGTGCAATTTAGTTAAAGTGGAAGGCTCCAAAAGGGCAAGGGGTAGGCCCAAAAAGACATGGTTGGAAGTAGTGAGAAAAGATATGGGGACTTATGGCCTTACTGAAGGTATTACCTTTAATAGAGCATAATGGCAGACCAAAATTCGTGTAGCCGACCCCAATTAGTTGGAAAAACGCTTTGACAATGATGATGAACTAAACTAAATAGTTCAAAAATCTAATGAATACAATTTAAACTCTGTTTTCTTTCTTAAAAATTTATAATCAAGGTGGTTGATATCATTGACCTAGATTATCTACCGCTGAAATTTTAGATCAAACATCGATCTCTAAGCTGGAGTGGACTTTTGTAAGTGGTTAACCCAATGGACGCCTTCCAAAGAAAATTGAAGAAAGACCATACTGCATTCTAAATGGTAGCATTGTGGGCTAAAATTTTGCATTAATGCAAGTGATTTCAGTTTAACATATCCACATTTATTGTGCTCAACCCAGGACATTAAGGCTTTTACGTTGGGTAGTAATTGTTCTTTTACCCTTAATGGATGAATTGAAATTCTCTTAGTCCAAAATGATTTATTGAAACAATATGAGGGCTATGACTGTTAAAACTGTCACATAGATTATAAAGTAGCACGTATGTGCTTTCATGGGAGCATGTTGTGCATCTATTCCCTCACACAAAACACCAATTTGGGAAGATTTTTTTAGTCTAAAAATTTAGGAACCTCATATACTAAATGATTATTTTAAAAGAAATATTTGGATTTTGAGTTTTGCAACACTTAGATCTAACCCTTTATTCAATCTGAATTCAAGTCCTCTAAAAATTAGTTTTTTTTAGTACATAAGAGAGTTTATTTCTGAATTGTAGAGTTAATTTCTGAATTGTTCTTTTTATTGAGGTTAATCTATAGGTTGCAGACCAAAAAATTTGAGATGTAAACAATATCCCTAGCACTTGTTTTGCCCGAGGGAGTAAATGGATATTATACTCCCCGAGGGAGTAGGAAATCTTTTAGGTAAATGAATTCTATGTATAGAGAGAACATGTGAAGTAGATTTAAAGAAATCTCGCCTTTTGTTTTATCTTATCATTGTGGTCACTTAATTCGATTTGTTATCTTAAGCGGGTCATAACTACACTACTAAGATTTGACCTTAACTTTCCCTAATTGGAATAGAAGATTCCCTAGTATTAATGTAGTAGTGGAATCTCAAACATAATAGTTTATTTATTTTTTAAATGTTCTCAAACATAATAATTTTGCAATGGAAAAATTCAAATTTCTTATTTAAAACCAGTGGTTTAAAAAACGGATCAGTGCCCTGGATCGGGCACCCCAAAACCCATTTGGATCGGCGTTTCGGATCGGGAATCGGTCGAATTGATCGGATTCGACCTTAAAAAAAATTCAAAAAAAATATGAAAAATCATTATTAATGTTGTTTTTTAGGAATCCAATAAGAAATGAGGGTACTACATTAATAACTTTTATTTTTTTGCATCAATATGCGAATATTTAGATGTTTGTTCCCTGTATAAAGATTCTCATCAAACATTTATTAAAACCTAACTAAATACAATATTATACATTGAAATTAGAATTATTGGTTTGTATTTTATTATTTTATCGCCATTTTACTATACAAATAAGAATAAATTTGAAATTTGTCTTATAATATCATCTAATTTAAAAAATCTAATTTACAACTATAACAAAAAATACTACATTGCATAATTTATAATATAAATAAATTAATAAATAAAATATAAGATTTGATTATCATTGTAATTAGTATAATTATTAATTACAATATTATGATAAACGTGATTCAAAAAACAAGGGTATGACCCTCACAAATAGATAAGTCTAATGTATAATAATTAGTGTTGATAGAAATATAGAATCCATACCCTCACAAATAAATAAATCTAATGTATAATAATTAGTGTTGATAGAAATATAGAATTTAGTAACATAAATTTGCAATCATCTTTTAATAAAATTAGGAAAAGAAATCAAGAAATTCATATTTGCAATGTGGGATAATTGATAAAGCTACTTGAAATAAATTCTTAAGTGGTGTGAGCTAGTGCTATTTTTCTCTCCTAAAATATCCCATAAACTAATATTTTTTATAATGTTCAATAAACCAGTATTAGTATTATTTTTTGTTTTTTTAATATCCAATGAGCTAGTACTACTTTTTTTAATCCCAATTAGCTAATAGCCTAATAGTATTAGTTTATTTTTTTTTGGATAAGTAAATTTAAATTTTTTCGGTGAAGGATAGGGGTGGTGGGCCCTTTCAACCAATTAGTATTTTTAATAAGTTTCCTCATTTTTTTTTCTCTTACATTTTTTAAAAAAATCGCTATAAATTTCTTAAAATAGTGTTCTTTTAGTTTCTAAACGAAATTAGAAGTGATGAATTATGTACTTTCATTATTTTATAAAAATAGGTACATACTGAGATGTTGTTTTCCTACCTGGATGTCTGTATAATTATTAATTGTAATATAGTATTATAATATTATATCAAAACAATTTAAAAATATTAGAAAACATTTCTATATTATAAGATTAAAAAAATTAATTTCCCACATAAATTAGTATCAGATCAAAGTATCAAACGTTTATTTATTCGTTTTACTCATCCAAAATTATTACAACCTAACTAACTATAATAATATATATTGAAATTGAAGTTGTTGGTTTATAAATTTATATTTTATAATTATTTTACTATGAAAATAAAAATATAAAATGTCTTATAATATCATCTAATTTAAAAAATCTTATTTACAATTATAAGAAAACATATATTACAAAAAATTTATAATATAAATAAAGTAATAAATAAAATACAAGATTTGGTTATTAATAAATTAAAGAAATTCATATTTGCAATATGGGATAATTGATAAAGCAACTTGAAATAAATTCTAAAGTGGTGTGAGTTAGTGTTATTTTTCTCTCTTAAAATATCTTCTAAAGTAATATATTTTTTAATATTCAATAAACTAGTATTAGTATTATTTTTTTGCTTTTTTTAATATCCTATGAAGTAGTACTAATTTTTTAATCCCAATTAACTGATTAATTAATTATTAATCATATAATGAAGTAATCCCATGAGATAATAGCCTAATGGAATTTTTATGTTTTTTTTGGGTAAGTAAATTTAAATCTTTTTGGTGAAAGATAGGGGTGGTGGGCACCTAATTATTATTTTTAATAATATTTTTCTTTTTTTTATCGTATAATTTAATTGCCACCATCGACGTAAACCTTCTTATTCATGACGCGCCCTTCCCTAATAGTACACCACTACACCCACGTAATATACAAATGATTTATCCCTTGGTTATGCACCAATGGTGTGGGAAGAATAATACACCGAATTGATGGGGAGTTATTCTTGGAAGTTCATTGAGAATGAATTGTCCCACATCGAAGGGATGTGGGAAGAAAAGGGTATATACCCAAGATGATAAGTATTCGGTTGAGGGCCACGTGTAAGTGGGCTTATGCAGTTGAGGATTTAATTCGTGGCCACATGGTCGGCGTGTAAAATTCAAATTTTTAATAGAAAAACGTTACTGACGAGTCAGATCCGGCGATCCATGACATCATTTGGTGACTCATGGCCTCATCAAGGCGATTCTAGGTAGAGAATCGTCCGAATCCAGTTTTTCTACACGATCCGGAACGGGCTGGGCGATACCCGATTCGGATCGCCCAATTCCGGATCGGTTCTCCGATTTTTAAAACACCGTTTAAAACGATAATGGGTTGAGGACCGAAGATTAATCTTTTTTTTTTTTTTTTTGAACTTTAACAAAATTTTAGTAAGAAAATGAAATAGATTACATCAGTGGATAAAAGAAAAAGAAAAGCACAGAGTTACGAAGGAAGATGAGAGGGCATATATAGAAATAATATGGCCTTGGCAAGATGCCATTCTCAAAAGGTATAGAGCAAAGATTCTAATCAGCTCTTGTAGCTTTAGATAGTTTGTTTGCTTCTTGGTTGTGCTCTATGGACATGATTAAAAATAACCTCCCTTCTTAGTAAACCATACAAGACTTCATCTATAATAGAGCTCCATTGCCATGGTGTTTGCTAAGGGGATCTGCACCAGTTGATTGTCTTCACTGAATCTCCTTCGACTACAATCCTCGAGTGGCTTGGATCCATATTGATAATACCAAATTTTAAGGGCCCATAGCTCTGCCTCATTGATCCCATATCTATGCAATCGACCTTGGTCGACCTTGGTATGTCCAAAGGACGTTGCCATTATTATCACTCAATAGTCGACCATACCCTGCAATCTGCTCTTCACCTCGCACACGACCATCAATATTCAATTTGACCCATGATTTTGGTGATAGCCTCTATAGAGGGGATCATGTATAACTGTATTAGAGAACAACAATTCTTTGAAATTTTGAACGAGGCGCTCCTTTGGAAAGTCAATGAAAGCCGGTTGTACTTGTGCCCGTTGTGTGTAGATAGATGTGATTACTGGACAAACTTGACATCTGTCTCTGGCTTTCCCTTCAAACACTCTGTTATTTCTTTCCTTCCATAAGTTCCCTATTCCTACTGCAAAGAACATCCTTCACAAAAGGGACCAGCCTGTTCCAATAGGCTCGTGACATCCTTGGGGAGGATCCCCTGCCATTGACTTTTTGAAGACCCAATCCCAAAGTTCTCTTGTGAATGGGCAATGAATGAAAATAAGATAATTGTTTCTTCATTGGACTTGCAGAATAAGCAAACATTCGTAATTATTATTCCGCATCTTTGGAGCTAGTCTACCAGGGTTATATTTATGGATTGCTAGGTTGAATTGTACAAATCAATCCCCTGAGATTTATCTATATAAAGATTTAACAGAGAAAGTCCCATTAGGCTCTAAATCCCAAATGATCTTGCCAACGATTTCTTGAGCAGTGGAAGAAACCTAGACCATTGCCATTAGAGAGGTATACCAGTTTTCCACTACCTGGCTAACTCTATGGACATCCAGAAAAACATTCCAAATGGCCCTATCTGCCTCTCCCCTAACCATGTCTTTGACAAGGGCCTTTTTCTCTCTAGCTCTTTGATATAGTTCTGGAAATTGAACTTTTAGCATGTAACTACCAAGCCACTTGGTGTTCCAGAACCCTATTTTTCTCGCATCTCTTGTGACGACCCAAAATTTTTGAAACTGATAAATAATAATTATTAATTAATAATAATGATAAATAATAATAATAAAATACAAACAATAGTTTCATATTCTTGTCACGTGGACCACTTACATAGTGTGGTCCAAAAGGACCACTCTTTCTTTTTGCCTCTTTTAGTTGGCATTGAGGGACTTCTCTTTTACTCCCCATTGACGTGGCAGCTTATTGTTCATATATGTGGGCTTTTTGACACATCTACCATCTGTGTATGTTGTATAAGAAGCCATCTTCCATTTATCAGTCTTTTCAATCTTTTCTTGCCCCGAAAATGCTGGTGGTGCAAATCCCTTAAATCATTCAATCATTCCACCATCTATAAAATCTGGGGCAGGGACAGCCGGGGCTGGCATACAATCCTTCATAACTTTAGTCATGGCCTCAAGCACGTAAAACTTTTCCGAAAGCCTCAGTGTTCTCATTACTCTTGCTCGAATTGCTAATACAAGTTCTGGACATCTTAACTTGAAGCAAGAACACCCAAACTCTAGTTGCTAGTTTATCCCTATACAATTTAAGGGTCCTCTTAAGATTCTAGGCCAAGAATCCTATCCTGGTGCTCTGATACCATAATTGTCACACCCCAAGTTTATAACACTAAAATCCCTGAGATGTGACAATTTATTAAAGGAACAAAACAAATTCTAAATTATTTTACTTTTTCAATTAATTTCAAATTTTTAAATCTCCACAACATCAATCACGTGTATTCAGCCATATGGTCACCTCAAGCATTCGAGGCCATGACTCAAGTTATGAAGGATTGAATGCCAGCCCCGGTTGTCCTTGCCCCAGATTATGTAGATGGTGGAATGATTGAATGATTTAAGGGATTTGCACCACCAGCATTCTCGGTGCAAGGAAAGATTGAAAAGGTTGATAAATGGAACATGATTTCATATACTGCGTACACATAGATGGTGGATGTGTAAAAAAGACGACATATATGGACAATAAATTGTCACGTCAATGGGTAGTAAAAGAGAAGTCCCTCCACGCTAACTAAAAGAGGCAAAAAGAAAGAGTAGTTCTTTTGGACCACACTATGTAAGTGATCCACGTGACAAGAATATGAAATTATTGTTTGTATTTTATTATTATAATTTATCATTATTATTATATTATTATTTTTCAGTTTCAAAATTTTGGATCGTCACATCTCCAATCAACATTCTAGTACATTTAATAATTAGAGCTACGACGAAATTAATTCTTTTTCATACCATTGAGACCAGAGCATTTCAGGCTAGCTGTTTTGCGATGAATCCTCTTTGGTCTTGTCCATATTTCCCAATGACTATCTCACCCTATAGCTGGCCATTGTGATTGCCAAGTCTTCATCACCATTTAGTAAGAAGTGCATTATTTAATGCATTAAGTCTCTGGATTCCGAAGCCACCTTCTCTTTTGGTAGGCACACGTGGTCCATTTTACTAGGTAGAACTTTTTGTGATTTTGGGATCCACACAATAAGAAGTTCCTCATCATTGCATCTATCCTTTTATTATTAAAGCAGGGGCTCTAAAATGGGATTAGTAAATGGGGAGGTTGGATAGTGTGGAGGACTGTATAAGAGTAATGCACCCACCAAATGAGATGTATCTTGATCTCTATCCATCCAGTATATACTGAGATCTATGTATTATCGGATCCACCAGTCCCTGGGGAGTCTACCATCATAAAGATGTATGCTCAGATATTTAATGGGCAATTGGGCAATGATTGAACCCCATATTCTAGCCACTCCACCCAGTCATTTAACTCCCTATCTGCACAATCAATATCCACAAATGTAGTTTTGTTCATGGTGACTCTGGCCTCTTAACACTAATTCATAGCATTTAAGAAAAAACTGAATATTTTGGATTTGCTCCTTGGTTGCTTGAGCAAGGAGTAGTGTGTCATCAGCATATTGTAGGTGGGACAAAATTGGGCCATTTGGATATGCATGTAGTCCCGAGATGAGGCCACTCTATTACCCCTTTCAACATTTTGCTAAAAGATTCCGCAAAGAGAAAGGGGATAAGGGATCACCCTGACGAATACCCCTTTTTGTTTTGAAGCAGCCACAAGCCTTGTTGTTGATGATGTTGATAATCATAGAGAAGTGCACCAAAAATAAACACCCCATGATCTATTTTCTCCACCTTGATGCAAAACCCATTAATTCTCACTGAACTCTAGCATAGGCCTCGTTAAGGTCATTTTTTAGTAGGATGCCACTTTTGCCCAAGAATCTCGTAGTGTGGATAACTTCCTTGCAATTAGAAATCCCGTCCATGATTTGTCTATCTTTTATGGAAGCTGTTTGTGGTCCTTTCACAACCTCATTTAGCACATTCCTGAGTCTGTTTACTAACACCTTTGCCAATATTTTATAGGTGTCCGAAAGCAGGCTAATAGGTCTCATGTCCTGCAATGAAGCCGAGTTTTGTTTTTTGGGAATTAAGGCAATGAAGGTGGAGTTTAAGGCTTTATTGACTATCCCATTGTTGTAAATTGTTGGAACCAATCCATGAAGTTATATTTGACAGACTCCCATAATTCTTGAAAAATGCAATTAGGAAGCCATCTGGCCCTAGTGCTTTATGTCTAGGCAAGCCAAAAACTGTTGTTTTGATTTCCTCCATGGTGAATTGTGCTTCCAATTCCACAACTGAGTTTTCAAAGTGTCTATTAAAGGGGAGGTTGTCTATTGACATTGGCAATCTAGGCCCCGAAATGAAGGCTTTATGAAATAACTAAATTATGGCGATCCATTCCATTTTTGTCTTTTGGTTCCTCACCTGGTATAATTAACTAAAAATATTTATTCTTCTTCTAGAATTTTCTTTTGCATGGAAGTAATTGGTATTATTGTCTTCTTTGATCCATTTAGATCTAGATCTTTGAAACCAAAAGATCTCTTCCATTCTAATTAGATCATCTAACAGCCTTCAAACATTCTCTTGTATTCTTCTGTTCTTCATTCAATCCCTCAATTATTTTGTTCCATCTGATTGAGCTCTTTAATGGTATTAGAGGTGTTTGCAATATTTCTAGCCACATCCCCAAATTTAGTCCTTCCTCATTGCTTTAACCATTGTTTGAGAGTTTATAGTTTTCTGCTTTTTTGGTACCCTGCCCATCCATTTGAATGAGTGTTATTCCGAAGTCCAAACAACCAGAGCCTCCTCCCTCAGACTACATTCTCCCAACCACATTAATTCAAAACGAAATGGGGATGGTCCAAAAACATATCCTTCGGTGTCCAATAAAATGGGAGCATGATCAGATGCTAGGAGGCGGAGTTAAAATCACTGCTTTTGGAAAATTAGCCTCCCATCCATTCGTTACAAGAAATCGATCCAATTTAGACATTTGGGGACATTTGCAAAATTATTAGTCCATGTATAGAATGCTCCCACCATATTGAAATCCATTAAGCCATTCATATTGATGAAATTATCAAATGCGACCATGTAATTTGTTAAACGTGTTGTCGTTAATGATTTATGTGGTCCTTTTGTTTGATTAAAATCCCTAGCCCCACTCCATGGCACATTTGATGTCACTATAATATCAGTTAAAGCATAAAAAAAGAGTTCTTATCCACTGGAGCATTGGGCCCATACACATACGACGAGCACCAAGAAAAGGCCCAGGATCAACAAGCAAAACAAGAATACATCTAAAAGAAAGTTAAAAATCAAACCACTAGAGCAGATGGGTCCCAAACAGTGGAAAGGCCTCCAGGAGGCCATCAAAAGCATAAAAACAAAAGCCAACCGAGCTAAAGCCCAAAAAAGACCTAATTAGAGGGATCTCAGGGGAAGCTAGATTTGTTTCTTGAATAATGATTTGCGGCTTATGAGTTCGCACCATTTTCTACAAAATTCTTCTTTTTCTAAGGTTCCCTAACCCTCTAAAATTCCAGAATAGCAGCACCATTTTCTACAAAATTCTTCTTTTTCTAAGGTTCCCTAACCCTCTAAAATTCCAAAATAGCAGCTTGTGGGAGAGAGGTCTTCATCAGAGGAGTCCAATGACTCTGGGATGAGGATTGGAGGAGCATAGGGAATAATGGCCAAAAGTAGTCCCCTGGCTATGTGTTCCTCGTTTGCCGCCATCGATGGTGTGTTGAGGTCAATTTGCCCTGGCCATTGCTTTTCTCCCATTGGGATAACGACATTTTCACGGTGTCCACTGGTAGGGCAGGGACCAAAGCGGGGTTACAACAGATGACAAGTCGGTAATTGGATTTAAAGATCATGACCCTTTTGGGAGTCATGTTAGGTTCTTTAGGGTTAGAGTGGAAAGCAAACGTTCTTTGTGAGACAGAGAAAGTTAGACCATACAAAAAGAACCAGAGGAGCGTGATCATCCCCTGGTTGTTGCCTCCATATAAGGACTTTCCATTTGCATGTAAAGGCATGAGATGGCAGGTTGTATCTCTTGGGAAAGAAGCGGCGTGGGGGGAAAGCTTACCTTTTTGATGTCCTGACTATCCGCCTTCTCGGTCAATCTTACCGCATCCACCGACTTCAAGTGCTTCATGGATTGCAGAGATCATCAGTCTCCATCACCGCAAGTTGGGTTGGGTGGACGACCAACTTTAAACTAGACGAAGCCGCCTTTTCAGAGTGCACACGTCTGATGCATGGGGACGCAATAAGGGTGGTCTCCAAGGAGTCAGCTTTATATGGTCTTTGAGAAGAGGGCATGCCTATTGCCCAATTGAACGGCCGGGATTTCGAATGGTTGAGATTGTGTCTTCATCATATGGGTAGCCGTTGCAAGAGAGGTATCTGTAGTGTTTGAATTTGAACTTAAGCTGCCAAGCCCCTTCCGTCCAGAACCAGTGGCAAGCTGAAAGCTAATCTCCTTCTCCATGCTTGCCTCTAAGTTGCTTTTTTTTCTTTTTTGTTTTGACCATTTTGAATAATATTCCTCTCTTTTTGGATACCACCCTCCATTGCTACTCAGAATTCTCCACTGGTTTTTTGCAATTAGTGGCAAGTTGAGCAACTGATTCCATGGAGTTTGGAGTGGTTGGGATGATAGTGGCTGAGGTCTCCTCCTTAACAATCGAAACGTGATAATAATCTTCAAGGACTTTAAGGATGAGAGTTAGAGATCTTCTTACCTGGCGTTATCTGAACTTTTATCCTCAATTTGCTCAATGCTTGTCCAACAGAAGTGAACCAGTCCACCTCTATCTGTTTGCTACATTCCAGTGCTAAAGTGATAAAAACTTCTTTAGTCCATGCATGTATGGGATTCCTTCTATGCTCGGCCACATAGCAGGCATATGTATTAGAAATGGGTTTGCTTTAAGAGACCACCATTCGAGACACAGCAGGACCCCTTTGAATCTTTTGTTTGCAAAATCAAATCGGCATGGTTAACCGGACATGGGCCTAGAAGCACTTTAACCGGCCTAATCGGTAAACCGGCCGATTCAACTGCTCTAACCAGGTAAGTCCCAGGCCGTCAAAAAAGTTTAAAAAAAAATTAAAAAAATACAAAAAGAAAATCTACTACAATATAAAAAGCATATAAAGAATGATTAAAACAAAACACATTCAAATGAATTTGAAAATTAATGAAAAAATGGATTTTAACCCATTTTATATTTTTCAAGGGCTATTTTTAAAGTTTTCTAAAAAAGATGGGAAAATATAAAAGTGAGCCTTAATGACCAAATTTTTTTTTAATCTTTACCATAATGTAAAGAATATTTAAAAATGCATTGCAAATCAAATTTCTTATTTTTTAGAATTTAAATACATTTTTTTTTTTTAGATACCGGTTTATCACCTTAACCACCCAAAACCGAAACCAGACACTGGCCGGTTCCAATCTAACCGGCAGGTTAGCAGTTAGATCGGGCAATTTTGGGAGCCATAAATGCTGCTCGAAGATACGTCTAGCATCTTCTTCTCTACCAAAGATAACTAGGATATGGTCTGCTTCTCTACCAAAGATAACTAGGATATGGTCTGCTTCTCTACCAAAGATAACTAGGATATGGTCTGCTGGTACTGTTCTTCACGCCAAACTACAGCCCCACGTCTTGATAGCCCGGTCCCTTAACATGCTAAGGTCTCTGATAGGAGGGCTAAACGAGCAAACTAAAACTTTCGTGAGTATCGGCCTCCAAGTTTCAACACATTTATCTTCCAGCTCAATGACCTTGACTCCCTCCATATTCTTAACAATGTTGAAAGGTCTTCTGCCTCGATGGGAGGCTGTAGCACAACTCCTGGCAACTCATTATGACCGTTCCTATTTTGGAAAGAGTTCTCATACTTCTCCTCCCTAGTGGTTCTTTCTCTTTGTCACCCACAAGAACCTCATTCCAACTCTTACTCATACGACTTTGGTCCCTTCTCCTGTCTCCACCTCGTGCTACATGCCGATGGCTCCATCTCGAAGAGCTTCCCACTGAGTAGTTCAGTCCAAATCTCACCCTCTCTTTCTTTATTTTTATAGAAGTTCCACTATTATATTAAAACTAAAATGATATGACAATAGTCTCAAAAAGGAGAGAACCCCTTTTGGCAAGAGAATCAGTCAGAACATTAGCTTCCCGATAGACATGTGCAAAAGCGAAGAAGAAGTGACTAGAGAGGTCCAGGATCAGAATCTGTAAAAGCAAAAATCTGAACTCCCAAGGCAACTTCTGCTCTTTTTTACACTAGTTAATGACATTCAAGGATTCACCTTCTAAGATGCAATAAGGCCCCAAGTTTCTCACTACAAAGATACGCAAGACATAAAACAATGCATACAGTTCGGCAAAATTAGCAGTATGCACCCCAAGAGGACTTGCATACGTAAAAATAACATTCCCCAGCCAATCCCTAAGCAGACCACCAAATCCCGCTGGACTCGGATTCCCTAACGAATTGCCATCAAAATTAAGCTTAAAGACCTCGAAGATTGGGGCCACCCATCTTCCTTTAGGTCTGCACTTTAGGAAACCCAGCTGGAACTTTTTTTAAAAATTTCTCCTAACATCCACTTCCGATATATCTTGACCAACTTTGGTAACCGAAAGTTATAGCCAAATTGCATGCAACATTCTTCTTCAAAATTTTCTCAAAAGGCAAGCAAATCCCGTCAAACACTCCTCTATTTCTCTCTTCCCGAATTTCCCATAAAATTATGCCTCTAGTGATTTGCCAAATTATAAGCCCAATCCAAGGTAAATCAAGCGTCATATTTTGCAAAATACCTTCAACTTTTGGTGGCATTACCATCGCAATCCCAAGCTGTTCAAAGAACCATCTCCAAATGCAATAAGTAAAAGGACAGTGAAGAAAAAGATGATCTCCACATTCCCCATCCTGCTTACACATAAGACAAACATTTGGCAATATTTCCCCTCTCTTGATGAGATTATCTACCGTTAAGATATTGTTTTGAACAGCCAACCATAAAAAGCGTTGCACCTTAAGAGGCAAAGGCCACTTCCAAATGATGGCAGTTTCAGGCATAGACCATTGCCATCTATCATGGAAAAGCAACTGGTACATAGGCTTAACCGAATATTCTCCATTTTTATCTCTCTCTCAAACGACCTCATCAACGGCATTATGAGGGATATACACATCCTCCAGTAATCTAAGTAAACCAGAAAGTTCAGAAAAGAAAGGATCGGGAATCCTATTATAAGGGAGGTTGATATTCCAAATAATATGTTCACCCCTATGCTCATAGTAATAAGAGAATTGCATTGGGGTTACCCATTCTTTTGGAAGACCAAAGGAAAGACTTGTTTCAGTGGAGAATCCCCCACCCACTTGTGATGCCTAAAGGAAATATTGTTGTCGTTGCCTAAGGTCCACTGAATGTCTCTATGAATAAGAGCTTTATAAGAATGAATCGACCTTCAACATGAGGACATTCCCCTAACCCCATTTCTTGCACCAACCCACATACCAAAGCTATATGTACCATACTTCGAGGCAATGACTTTGTACCACATATGATCTTTGAAATTTAAACTCCTCCACCACCATTTACAGAGCAAGGCTTGGTTACAGCTTTAATTTTTCTAATTCCGAGTCCCCCCCTTTGGGTGTGCACACCCAATCCCATCGAAAAAGATGGAATTTTCTCGTCTCCGCAGTTGACCCCCAAAGAAAGTTCCTCATCAACAATTCAATTTTCCTAGCCACAGAAGAAGGGATCTGTAAGATTGACATCTGATATATTAGTAAATTCAATAGGCAAGCCTTAATCAGAGTAATCCTCCCCCCCCCCCCCCCCCCCCCCATCAAAGGTGAGATATTTAAACTTCCACATATCAAGCTTCACTTGGATTCGTTGAAGAATTTTATCCCAAACCACAATTGGGAGTGGGCCATCCGAGATTGGCATCCCTAAATACGTGATTGGGAACTTCTCCACCTTGCACCCCAACACATGTGCCACTGTCCCAATCACATCATCACTACAATTTAAACCGACAATTGTTTTCCCAAAATTAACCTTTGGACCTAAGGCAATTGCACAACATCTTAACAAAGTAGCAATATTGCTAACCTGAGTAATCTGAGCTTCACAAAATAAGAATATATCATCAGCATATTGCAAATGGGACACACAAGGTCCCCCACTAGGCAACTGAAAGCCCGAGAAATATCCACTCCTTGCAACATTAGACAACATTACACTGAAGCATTCAACATAAATATGAAGATGAAAGGAGAGAGAGGGTCACCTTGATAAAGACCCCGAGAAGCCTTAAAGAACCCAATCTGACTTCCTTTATACAAGATAGAAAAATGAGCTGAAGATAAATAGCTATAAATCCATTGTCTCTATTTATCACTAAAACCCATGTTTTTCATTATCTCTAACAGAATACTCCACTCCACTATGTCATAAGCCTTTTCCATATCAAGTTTAATAATCACCCCAGGACTTCCACAAAGGATTTGTGAATGAATACACTCCCGTGCAATCGTAACACTATAAGAAATCAACCTATCCTTGATGAAAGCATATTGAGGACCATAAATAATAAGCGATAGAACCACCTTTAAACGTTCAGTTCAGACTTTAGCCACTATTTTGTAGAGGCTCGTCAAAAGGCTAATTGGTCTGATGTCTCCCAAATTAGCTATCACTGACTTTTTAGGAATCAAGGCAATGAAGGCAGAGCACTCCTTTAAAAAGATGTCCTCTCCTAAAGAAACCCTTAGTCATTTCCAAGAGCTCACGATTAATCAAATTCCATAACTTTTGGAAAAAGATTAATAGGAAGCCATCAGGACCAGGTGCCTTATTGCTCGAGAGAGCAAAGATAACTTTTTTCAGTTCATCCATAAAGACATCCCTATCCAAGATAGGAATGAAATTGGACGGAAGAACTTTAAATCCCACCCTACTGAGTATGGGAGTAAAATTGACTTCTGAGGAGAAAGCATTCTAGAAGAGATTGATAGTACCTTGGGACATACCTTCACTCTCATCAGAGTCCACCCCTTGAATACTGAGACCAGAGACATCATTTTGACGTCTCCTAGCAATAGCTATTGCATGAAAAAATTTGGTATTCAAAACCCCCTCTTTCAACCATTTAACCCTAAATCTTTGTTTTCAATACACCTCTTCCACTCTTCTAAGCTCATGCAGCTCATTTATTTTAATACTTCTCGCAACAGCCAACTCTTTAGACCAGTCCCCAGACTGTTGCATGACTTCGTCAGCCTCCTCTATGCTTTTCAAGACATCTTCAATTTTCTTTTTAACATAACAACACTTTTCTCTTTTCCAATCCATAAGCTTGTGTTTAATATTCAAGAGCTTCTTATGGATTTGGAAGTCTAAAGAACCAAAGAAAATTGAATTCTCCCAGGTACTTCTAATTAGGGCAACAACTTCCTTCTCATGTAACCACCCAATTTCAAACCTAAAAGGTTTGAGGCACCCCCGACCAGAGTTTAGAGGTTAGCAAAATAGGAGTATGATCAAAAGATAGTCTAGGGAGAGCTTTAATTGATGCTAAGGGAAAAGTTTCAAACCACTCACCAAACACCAAAAACCTGTCAATCTTGGACATTAACAAATTAGAAATACTTTCGTTGGTCCATGTAAAATTCGTGCTTGAAATGGGCAAATCAATAAGAGCATGGGATTTTATAAATCGATTAAAAAGGCGCATGGCAGAAGTAATCACCCCACCATAAGAACTCTCTTCCGGCCATCTGCTAAAATTAAAATCCCCTCAATGCATAACGGATAATCAAATTAAGAAATAACTTCTGACATGTCACTAATGAAACCTTCTTTCTGAGTAGCAGTATGGGGACCATAAACATTCATTAGACCCCATTGAAAATCAGCCTCTAGACCCACAAAACCAACAAGCAAGAAATTGTCTTTTTTAACCAAACTAAAAGAAAGCAAAACAGAAGGGTCCCACAAAATCCAAAATCCCCCAAAGGCCCCTACCGAGTCAATACCCACAAAATTTACTGCTCCAAGATCCCACACCTCCCTTATCCTAGATAAACTAGGACTGGAAAGTTTGGTTTCTTGCAAAATAAGTGCAGTAGGCTTATACTTACCAAAAAATGGATGTCTTTCTTACGTTTGAGGTCATCCAAACCTCTTACATTCCAAGAAAGTATTAACATTAAGAAAGTTTAGAGAAGAAAGAACCTGACCTATCCCTTCTGGTACTAAAATAAGTCTCTTCCAGCATCAGAGCATCCTCCATAGCTTCATCAAAAGATGCTTCCATAGATGACGAGGAAGGAGAGGAGCTTACTTTGATAACCTGTTCATCGCAAATGATTATGCCAGAGGCAGCACCAGGACACTGACCACGGGCCATCAACCGAGCAGACGACCTCGTGCCCTTTATCGGGCTCTTACCTTTCTTCTTTTTTCTAGCCACTTCCTTTGTAGGGGACCTCTCACCATCGCATACGTCCTCCCTCCCACCGCAAACGTCCTTCTTTCCTGCATCAAAAGGTCCTAAATTTTCTGCCCTTTGCTTCTCAACAATATCTTTAAACACCACCCCGATCGGCAAATCAATGTCCTTCCCACTATCGTGCACAATAGAACTAACCCTAACCCCACACTGATCATTTTGAACAACTCTCTCTGGAAGAGGAGTCGAAATCTCAGTAGAAGTTGGGATTGCATCCCCAGATGGTGCAGTTCTCCTTCACGCATGTCTGCTGCAAGATCGTACGTGTCACCACGTTGCCGCCCCCAGCCATCATCTCGACCTTCAAAAATTGTGCCTCAAATCCTTGGCGCAAAGATACGCCTTCCACTATTTCGGCGTTAATTTGTGCACGCAAACCTATCGACTTCGGTGGTCTCGCACAAAGCATAACCTCTCGTAGACCCTCAACTCTTTCAGTAACGTAAGACGAACAAGAAGTCGAACAATCAACAAAACGGTCCACAGGAATCCACCTTTTGCATATTTTCAAATTTTGAAACTCCCTCTTCCCTGTCCTAAAAATCTGGGGACCATCCGTTGACAGAGAGGCAGAAACGGAAATAGCCCGGACTGATGGAGCTCTACGACGTCGAACAACCTCTTGCCATCCAACTTCCTCCACCACCTAAGTTATAGCCCTCTGCAAGCAAGAGGGTCACTGCCAATAACCTTCGTTTATTGCAAGACCGCTATGGAAAAAAACTCTTGCCCTACTTGTAATCTCAAACTCTTTGGAATGGGGGCCCCACACAATTTCCAGATGCAAATCCAAACAAATCGTAAGTCAACCCCATCAAAAGCAGCCTTACAATATCACAAAACTCCCCACACTTTTTAGCAAACTTGCAAAAAAGTAGACATAGACCAGGCATGAAAAGGCAATACCTGACAACCTAATCCATATACTTTCTTTCCGTAAATAAGAGAGATGGGATGCAGGTTTCCAAAGGTCAAGAGACAGGAGCTTGCCTCTAATACGATCAAAACGATTTTTCAACGCCATCTCCGCTTCCTCCTTAGATTGAAGAAAGAAAATGATCTTGTTCTCCCCCATTATTTTAACATTCGGAGCATATGACAAACTCCAACTTCTTCTAGCCCAATCAAAAAGACCGAAGATATCAGTTGATGGGGGAGAGAATAAACCCACCACTGAGAACTTCTCACCTAACAAAAGCCCACCTGATAAATCATACCTGATAGTAACCAGAACATCTCTTACACCACTTTTCTCACCACCAGCGTTCATCCTCCATGCTCACCATCTCTTTTAGCACCGAAGATTAATCTGCCGGTGACTTTAAAGAACCATCTAACACCTTTTCAATGATAATGACGCTTGCAGGGGAGAGAGTGATAAGAGAGCGAGAGGGGTGAGAGAGAGAGAGAGAGAGAGAGAGGAGGGTTGTGTTCCATGGGCAGAGAGAGAGGGAGAGAGGAGGGTTGTGTTCCATGGGCAAAGATAGAATCATGCGTGAAGCTTCTAAGCAATGTCATTTCACATGATCCAAGACTTTAAAAAATGATTCTAGAAAGAAATCACACTAAACTATTGATGAATAGATTAATAATTTATAAGATCCAAAATGATGTAGTGACTAGTATATGATCCTGCGTGGAAACCATTGGGAGAGTAGAAAAAAGTCACTTAACTAAATGACTACATAATTTATCTGTTCCAAATTGATATACCGAGAGATTGCTAGGAAAACATAGGGGAGAGAGGGATCCTATTTGGATGACAATTAATTTGATCTAGAACATAATATTTTGGCTGAAATTAATGTACTCTAGATATTATTATCTCGATATTAGTGTTAGTTGTTTGGTACAGTATAATATTATTTAATAGATACAGCTTTTATAAGCCCTAGGTTTTATGAAAACAAAGTAAAGCTTCACCTTGAATCCTCGATCGGAAAACACTTTGGGCATTAGAAATCTCTATGATGGCTCTAAAATCAATTTCCAACACTGACTTTGAATTTTGGATCCGAAAAGATGATATAACTCTTGCGAATCTATGAATACTTTTTTTTAAGGTGAAATGGATGGTTAGGATAATGTATTACAAAATACATTAATTTGGAGCGTGAATTTTTTTTTTTTTTCACAACCATAATGGTCAAGGCAGAGATGATCAATTTGAAAGTTCTATGATGCTAAAATTGCAATTTTCGATGAGTTTTAAGACGAGGCTTTACTTATTCGATAGATAAGGCTGTAGCCCTATCAAAATATTTTCCTATAATTGTTTTCACTTTTTCAGTGATTTCCAGCTGTTTTTTTGTTACTTTAAGTTGAAAATATGCAATTTTAACAAATTACTTTGAATAAAGTAAAAAAAATCTTTTAAAAAAATAAACTTATATGTAAAATGGCCCATAAGTTTATCTCGGATAACTTTTTCATGGACAATGCCAAAAACTAGATAGCTCATTATAAAGATTAATTTTATTGAAATAGTAAATTATTAATGATAATGAATTCATACAAACAAACCCTGAGAGTCCAGCGAGAGATACTAATGGAAAAAGGTACTAATCCCTGGTGGGAACATATCTTCCAATTAGGCTACACCATTACAAAGATACTAATCCCCTGTGGGGCCATCACTGTCGCACATCCTTGGTTGAAATGGAGATAGATGGAGAGTGGACCCACCCAAAATAGAAATTAAAGTATACGGCAAGAGACGTGCTACTCTTTCACACGTTACCCCGGACAACTTGTTGAAGGGATGGTCATAACTAGGGGGTGGCAACGGGTGGGGTATGGGTCAGGTCCAATCGGTTGGACCCAGACCCAAACCCAAACTCGAATGTATTAGGGTCCAAGTTCTGGATTCGGACCCGGACCCGACCTATCGGGTCCAAAAGTTGGACCTATGCCCATACCCTTTGGGTCTCGGGTCTATCCTGTTGGGTCCCGGGTCTAGTAAGGTCCATTGCCACTTTCATTATGAACTTCTTTTTTTGTAGCCTACAATGGTGAAAAACAAAGCACATATTTTTTAGGGTCGGGTGATTAGAGAGAGAGACATTCAAGATCCAGAGTGCGAGCTATGTCTCCAAGAAACTGAGAGAGGGAGGATAGCGATGGGGTTTAGCCTTTTGTGAAACCAGGGGAAATCGAAAAATATTGAAATGATTTTAGGGTTGGGGATTTGGCCTTTTGATAAATTAAAAATTTGGGTCTGGTATAACATGACCCGTACTCGGACCCAGGACAATCCGGGTATTCTCTATTGGACTTAGACTCTACTTACAAGTCCAAAACTTTGACCCATCGTATCAGGATCCGTTTCAGGTATACCCTGCGAGTATGGGTTGGGTCCGGGTCCATTGCTACTCCTAGTAATAACCCCTACAAACATTTTGTGCACGTGACATCTCCTTGAATACAAAAAAGCGAAAGATGTAGCATACAAATAATTTTAAAAGGAAAAATATATAATGAAGGCATTTACTTTTGGTACAAGATGGTCACAATTAATCTTGACCATGGAATGTAAAATTAGGTGGTTGCGTTTATTCCATTAACCATTAACCAGACTTAAAGTTCAATGGAAATTTTTTCAAACTTACTACATACCTAAACTATCAAATTTCACATTAGATGGTTATTAGTAATTGTGACTTCCTTATAGCAGAGGTAAATAGTCTCATCGAATACTATCCCATTTTAAAAAGTTTGAATAATATGGTTCTCAATTTTGAACGGCTGGTTGTTGTTAGGAGGGTACAAGTAATTGCTCTTTAGGATGCTACATGTAGCATGCCAAATGTCCCCTTAAAAGCCCTAAAAAAAAGGAAAATATCAATAAAATGATCAAATTACTTAAAATACGGTGCCCTTCAAATTTTATCATGGTATATAAATTTGATGTAAAATGTTATTAAGATTATCTGAAAATCTATTTTTATATCTAATTATAAAATTTTAAATTTTAAAAATAGTTAAAATCAAGTAGATCTATAATCATATGAAAATCTTGAAAATAGATGATGTAGATAATATATTGTAAAATACACTATTTTTGGGATTTAGAATCTTTTTATTTTTCAGTCATACATATCGATATCGAGATGATCAATCAAAGGATTTTTCAACATTAAAACAACCTTTTCCAATAGATTTTTGAGAGGCATCTGTAGTTCTACATTATAAGATAGTGTCCTTATATAAACTTTTTCCTTCAAACTATATCAAGTCTTTTGTCAAAAATGCTCAAAATACTCACCTTCCAGGTTTGGGAATTTGAAAAAGAGTATCTTGATATTTGGCATGTGGTACTACCAAAATGCTATCATTGTTTTAAGATTTCAAAATTAGGATAATATGTTTTAATTTAGGGTTTTGAACTGAAATCAAAGGAGGTAGTTTTATCATTTGCCTTGAGCTATTTCAGTTAAGTGACATAAATACTTCTCAATATTGTTAAAAATGCTGATCTTGGATTTGAATCCAAAACAAACAACTTTGATGAATCCACTAGTGGGGCCAACTCCAAAATGACCTCCTTAATATGAATTCTAAACATGAAATAAGTTGAAAGAAAATCAAACTTAGGGTTTGAAATATAGACCAAATTATTTAAATTTGCTTGTATGTTCCAAGTCTCAAAACCGGAGCAAGAGATTTTAATAAAAAAAAAAGTAGTTTAAATTTTCATAACAAAGTAAAAAAATGTATTTTTGTATCCCAAATTTTGGGGATGTAGCTCCTAGAACCTAATGAGCCTCAAACGGGGGAGAAAAAAAACCTCCTTGTGTCTCAAAAAATTAACATCTCAAGATAATACCACCATGGTGTTCAAATCAAATTTATGGAACAATATATCATTTTAAAAATATTAGTTTACTCAAGTACTTTCTCAACTATTTTGTTAAAGAGCGTATATAGCATATTCTCAAGAGTGTATATATATATATATATATATATATATAACAATTCCCTCAGGTCAAAGAGTAACTTGGGAGGAATTTTTTTATCCGGAATTTTAGAACTAATCTAAGTATCATTGGATAATGAACTTCATGGAAAAAGTAGATTGTAAGTTTTTGAACACTTAGATCTTGTCCTCCAAAAATTGGATGGCTTTTTCCTTTACTTCTATTCCTAAATGCGTCTCTATTGCCTGAGCCCCAAACTTACAATTAAACAAAAAGAAATGGAAGAGTTGTCCATGAGTCAACGGGTGCAAGAGCCCACAGACTCTTAAACGTCAATATCTAAGATGGACATTGTGATGAACATATGGGTCAAATCAAATACGGCTGGTGCCAAAAACATTGGACAAATATGGATGGTGCGGAAAACATCCCTTAAAAAGCACATTTTAAAGTTTTTTTTTTTTTTTCATATTTATGATCAGTTTGGCATTGAAGATAAATCTTTAAAATTTGGATGCAGTTAGCATATGGACACCTCCGTAGGTGTAAAGGTACAGTGCCTTCAAATTTTATCATGGTATATAATTTAGATGTAAAATGTTATTAGGATTATCTCAAAATCTATTTTTATATCTAATTATAAAATTTTAAATTTAAAAAATGGTTAAAATCAAGTAGATATATAAACATATGAAAATCTTGAAAATGGACGGTGTAGATAATATGTTGTAAAATGCACTATTTTTTAGATTTAAAATCTTTTTATTTTTCATAATCATACATTTCGATGTCAAGATGATCAATCAAAAGGTTTTTCAACATTAATACTACATTTTCTGATGGATTTTGAGGGGCATCCGTAGTTCTACATTATAAGGTAGCATCCTTATATAAACTTTTTCCTTAAAATTTTGGATAAAAAATCTATATTTAAGTTTAAGGTTAAGCTTTTTCCTTAAAATTTTGGATAAAAAATCTATCTTTAAGTTTAAGGTGAAGTCTCCATGGGGGCCGCACTTGTACATATAAGTCAGCTGCCTTGTAGTATAGAAACCCATTCAAAATAAATAGATGCAGTGATGTGGATTACGCTACCACAGTATGCTTTCCTTAAAACCTGTAAGACACTCACGCTCTCCACCCATTTTATTTAAACTCTCCCCTTCTCTCACCACCTTAAAATTTCTCTCTCCTCTCTCTCTCTCTCTCTCTCCAAACTTCTTAAACTGAAATCCTCCCTTCCCAAATTACAGCCCGAACCCTCCTCTCTTTGTTAAAAGGCTTCGGATCTCTCTGTGTGTCCAATGTCCACTACCAGGAAAACCCTCCGAAATTCTGTAGTCGTCTCTATTGGCTGCAGCTGCCGAGGATCGAAGCCCGCCACCCCAACGCCCCGTAAGAAGCCACCAGAAAACAACCAGAAACTGCCCAAAACCCATCGGAAAACCGCCCACAAACCCCCTGAAACCTCCTCCACCTCCTTTGACTTCTCCAGTGGAGACCTTATCTCCCCAGAGAACCACTATTTTCTGGCCGCCTCACCTCAAATCCGCCATCTTTTGCCAGAGCATGACTATATGTCGGGGGAGAATCGGGAATCGGGGTGGAGGATAGGAGAGAGTGTTGCGGTGGTGACGACGTCGGAGAATCCCTACATCGATTTCAGCCGTTCGATGGTGCAGATGATAGTCGAGAAGGAGATCTACGACCAAGATGAGCTAAGGGAGCTTCTCAGGTGCTTTCTTAGTCTCAATTCAAAGGAGCACCATGAGACCATCATCCGGGCCTTCGCCGGAATCTGTAAGTACAATCCCGGTTTTGTCCGGAATCTGTAAGGTTTTGGCCGGAATCCGGTGAAAATTTCGGCATACAGACTTTCTAATCAAAAGGAGGTTTTTTTTTTTTTCTTTGTTTATGACTTTAACGTGTTTGGAGTCGTGTCATATTTAGTGGTTGAGAAGTTGTTTAATGGTGAAATGTAAAGATGCATGATTTTGCTGACACTTATTTAATCAAGATAGATATAGATCCATGTATATACTTATTTGGTGTCTTTATTGTGTTTGAAAAATGGGTGTTGAAGTGAGGGAATAATGAACGTTGGGATCTTTCCTTGGGTGCGTGGTCATTTACTTTAGTATTGAATACCAGATTAAAGGCGGGCGTCAGGGTGGTCACTTGAGACAGAGTGGTTGTTTTAATGTCTCTTCTCTCTCTTAATGTGTATCTCTCTCTTTGGGGTGTCACGTGATTGATGTGGATTTTCATTCTCTATCTAAATTTGGCTTTCTTCTTGACCAAGTGCACCTCTCTCATTGGGTCTTTGCTGCTTTCGTTTTCTTTTAATTTTTTTTTTTTTTATATTTTAAAATATATATATATATATTTCGTTTTTTTTAATTTTTTATTTTTATTTTTATATTTTATAATATATATATATATATATATATATATATAGACTTCTAGGCTACCAACTCTTGTGATCCACTACAAAAACTAACACAATTTCATCATCATCATTGTACCCTTTCTTCAACTAGTTGGGGCTGACTATTAAAATAGTGGATTGTCATTCTCCTTTAATGGTCATACCTTTGGAGCCGTTTGGGTATATGAAAATTTATTATATGGCAATCGATTAGAAAGAAATATATCATTATCACTTTTTAGATAATAAAAAAATAGAAAGAGATTACCAAAAAAAATTTATATATCATAAAATGCATCACGTTCACGTCTATCTGCCCTATCTCAACTTAATAAAATACTAACTCACCTACTCGATTGGCATAGATTCTCCCTCCCTCTTTACACGCATCTCCTCTCTCTTTGAACCATAACCTGTTTGTTTAAGGTGCTCATTCTCTCTTTAAGCCATTTCTTGTCATCTCTATTTTTTTTATGCCCTTTTTTTTAAGCCCCCCTTCCTCTCATCAGGACTTTTCTTTTTTTTTTTAAGCCCCTTACTCACTATTATAATAAAAAATTTTACCTAACGTAAAAAATTACACAACACAATTATAATAAAAAAATTTACCCAACATAATCTTTATAAGATATTAGTAAAAGTTCAAATGAAATAAGATATTTCTTTACTTTCTTCCGATATCTCAAAATTTTCTACTGCAATTACCAAACCTTCTAGTTTACTAATCAAATTTTTTTTCATTTTTTAATTTGAAATATAAAGGCTTTTAATTTGATATTATAAATTTATTATTTATTTGAAATTATATAGATAGACATTTGAAAGACTTCTATAAAAAATAAATAAAAATAAGGCTTATCACAATAAAAACATGTTATTCCAATCATATTATTTCAATTACTAATCATGTTAAAATCAATATCTAATCATGTTAAAAGACATGTGATTCTATGTAATTGCCAAATGCATATAAAATAAGTAAGAAATTGTGTGATGATGACGTTAGAATGGTACAAATTATTATTAAAAAATCTTTTTAGAATAATGATGTTATTAATAGAAAATATTTTTGAAATGATGTGATGATGACTTTAATTCCATATTTCAATAGAATTTTGTGACAAAAAATATAAAAAAATAATAGTTTATAGACAAGTAGTGTTGGTAATGCATTTTTTATATTTCTTCCAGATATAGCCAAACAGTGGCTACGTATTTCTCATGTTGCATTTAAATACTACCCAAACAGTAACAAATCATTTGCAGTTAATGTATTACTCTGTAATGTATTACGACAGTAATATATTTCAAGAAAGCTTTCTATGTTACCCCTACAACATAGAAGTTCTATCCTCTCCTTTATCCAACCGTCTATTTTTTAATAGACGGCTAAGATTGCCCCAATCGCAATGGTACGTCTCTACACTGTTTTATTTTTAATGTTTTTTCTATAAACTATTTTGATACCACATTTTGGACGTCCATTCCTCTATTGAACCCGCACTAACGAAAAATATAAAACAAATATTTTTGATAAAATAAAATGATGAAAATAACCCTGAAAGATTTAAGAGGTATTTTGATCATTATTTTTTATCGAAAAATTATTGTTAATATTTTTCATATGTACGCCCCATAGAGAAGATGGCACGTGCGAAATTTCATATTCAGAAAAGTTGTATTAGAAAAACTAAAAATAAAATACTTTAAGATGTCTGATCTAAGATCAAACGGTGAGTGACTCTCTTGATAAAAAATGGACGGCTGGATGGTAAGGAGAGGATAGAACGTCTATGTTGTAGGGAGAATATAGAACGCTTTTCCATGTATTTCACGGACAATATATTTATAGGTATCCAAACAGCCCCTTAGTGATGCTATAAATCTTGGTATTGAGCCAAACATGAATCGAATAGACAAAAGTAGCACAATTTATTATAGCAAAATCCAAGTGCCTAAATGTACAGGACTGTATATCATGAGACTATTTACTTTTAATATGAAGATGTCGCAGTCATTTTTAGCTATTAGATGTGAAATCCAATAAATTGAACTATATCAAAAAATTTTATTTTTGACTGTGTCAATGACACATCCTCAACAACTCCATTTCACAGTGCAACAATCAATAATGATTATTAAATCCTTGCATTAAAAATAAATAAAAAAGTTTATATAAAGTTGCAACCTCATTTATACAACTGTGGATGCACCTAAAAACTGATCATGAAAAATAAAAAGATTTTAAGTTTCAAAAATAGTGTATTCTACAACATATTATCCTTACCTTCTATTTTCAAGATTTTCATATGCTTATAGATCTATTTGATTTTAATTATTTTTAAAATTTAAAATTTTATAATTAGATATAAAAATAAATTTTGAGATAATTCTAAAAATATTTTACATTATAATTATATACCATGAAAAAATTTGAAGATTTACCAAACCTCTACGGCTACGGATGCATCCGTATGCCTACTGCACCCTAAAAATAAATTGTATACATCTACATTTCCTAGATAAAAATCTCTCTTTTACTCTCTCTCTCTCTAAGCAACTTTTCTTTCTCTCTCTAAAAAAACGTTGTAATCGGTGGCTATTTGTCACGTAAGACTGAGACTGACATGTAAAAGCAAGAGATTGAAAGCATCATGTGTACTTTGATGTTGTCCCCTGATCACTTTAGTCAGGATGTAGTTTCTTTTTGTGACTAAGGCCGCAACTGGCTACCTGGGTGTGCGTGAATTGGCGGAAAAAGTTTATATACTGTAGATGCTTTTAAAAAATCCATGAGAAAAGGTTGTTTAAATGTTGAAAAACCCTACATTGATAACGGATGTATGACTATGAAAAATAAAAAATTCAAAAAAATAGTGCACTTTACAACGTATTATCTACTTGATTTATAGATCTATTTTATTTTAATTATTTTTTAAATTTAAAATTTTATAATTAGATATAAAAATAGATTTTGAGATAATCTTAAAAGTATTTTACATCAAAATTATATACCAGATAAAATTTGAAGGGCACCTTAACCCTACACCTAGAGTGGCGTTCGTATGCCAACTGCACCCTTGTCTTAATGGATTTTTGTGAATGAAAGAAAGTGCTATGCTTTCAATGAAGAGAAATGATTGTTTAAAATAGGCTGAAAAAAATCAAAATTATGGATTTAAAAAAATTTGATCCAAGGTAGGAAAATTTCAAAAGAATATTAAAAAGAAGAAGAAAATACAAAATAGAGCATTTGACAATAAAAACTCACAAATCAGTATAAAAACATCCAAAATGCATATATAATTCGCATGAAAAGTTTTTGGTGAGTCGGCTAAGGTTGATATAGGACCCCCATCAAAATCCATCTTAAAGATGGATTTATATCCAAAATTTTGGGGTTTATTAATCTCAAGTTCTCATAATGAATCCAAATTTTCCTTTTCTGAAAAATAACAATAGTATTTTTCGCTATTCTATCAATTTTAACTTTGATTGAAGGTACCTTCTTTTGACGACTGCCTCTAAGATGGACATCTTATGCATAAGTGGACACACCTGTGATGGTGCGAGTTAGTTCAGGTTGAAGGCTAAAAAAGAGCAAGGGCTAGCTCAAAAAGATATTGTCAGAAGTAATGAAAAAAGATATGAAAACTTATAGCCTCATTGAAAGTATACCCATTAATAAAGCAAAATGGCAAACTAAGATTTGTGTAGCTAGTCGGAAAAGAGGCTCTAAGGATTAGGGGTGACAATGGGTTGGGTCCGGTCTAGGTCTGACTAGACTTAGACTTGAAAAAAGTTATGAGACTTAGACGCGGACCCTCCCCAATTTTTTTTTATAAATATATTTAAGTATTATATTAAAAAATATTAGACTTAAAAATATATAGGTATATTTATTTAAATAATAGTATATTATATAAATAAATACATGTATTATTTAAATATTAGACTTAAAAATATATAGGTATATTTATTTAAATAATAGTATAATATTATATATTTAATATTATTTATTTAATTTTAATAATAAAACTATTCAGGTCGGATCTAATTTTTGGACCTAGACCCGACCCATTAGGTACAATTTTTGGACCCATTCCCGGATCTGGGGGTTGTCAAGTCATGGGTAAGGGGTCCGGGTCCGGGTCCGGTACCGGTTCCGGTTCCGGGTCCATTGCCAACCCTACTGAGGCTGATGATGATGATCCCACAAGTTTGTATAATGTTTAAGTGAGAGAGGATCTCGATGGCAAAGATTCGCTACTCAAACATCAACCTGAAAAAGGCAAAGTGCTTAGCTTTAATGCTACTTTTCCCATTACAAGGAGTTGGTGCGTATGACCAACCATATCTCACTCACTGTGTGAGAAAGGCCCCTCTTCAAGTCACCCAAGATTACTTGTGTCCATCCTAAGACGATAGACCCAGTGGGACCCTCTTTGCTTCACTCAAGGGCGAGTCCTTGCAACTTTAATGTGGTGTATCTTTCTCTCTCTCTAACTCAGGATTTATCTATTTCTTAAACAACTTCTCAAATATACCTTGCACCAGTGGTCTAGTGGTAGAATAGTACCCTGCCACGGTACAGACCCGGGTTCGATTCCCGGCTGGTGCATTAATGAATAATATTTTTTGCATTGTCATAGAAACGTACTTCAATATCCAAAAAATCTGCAGATTATAGAAGGGAGTTGTCATAGAAACGTACTTCAATGTCCAAAACTAGTGCAAACATATCATCTTGTCTACAAGATGTATGGATATTAAGAAAAATAGATAAGATGCAATGGATATTAAGAAAAATAGATTTCAAATATTGGAAATAATGCATCTTGCAATATATTTTCGAAGGGTTAATTTTCAAGTCTTCATAGATATGCTCGTTCGACACTATAAGATGCATGGATAGATGCATGGATATTAGGAAGGGATATTAAGAAAAATAGATATGCGTGGATATTAAGAAAAATAGATACAAGATGTATGGATATTAAGAAAAATAGATAAGATGCAATGGATATTAAAAAAAATAGATAAGATGCAATGGATATTAAGAAAAATAGATTTCAAATATTGGAAATAATGCATCTTGTAATATATTTTCGAAGGGTTAATTTTCAAGTCTTCATAGATATGCTCGTTCGACACTATAAGATGCATGGATAGATGCATGGATATTAGGAAGGGAGTTGTCATAGAAACCTACTTCCTTAGTTCAAAGAAGGGAGTTTTTATAAAAGAAGGGAGTTGTCATAGAAACATACTTCAATGTCCAAAACTCGTGCAAACATATCATCTTGACTACAAGATGTATGGATATTAAAAAAAATATATAAGATGCAATGGATATTAAGAAAAATAGATTTCAAATATTGAAAATAATGCATCTTGTAATATATTTTCGAAGAGTTAATTTTCAAGTCTTCATAGATTCTGCTTGTTCGACACTATTAAGCTTTAAATTTTATACTTAGAGATTAAAAGTAAATTTCATAAATATGCTCGTTCGACACTACTAAGCTTTAAATTTTATACTTAGAGATTAAAAGTAAATTTTCGGGCCGTCATAAAACTTTTCAATATTAAAACAACATATTTCAATACTATTTGAAGGTGCTCCTTACTTTGATTGTTTAAGGCCTTGACCGTATACAAACTGCACCCTTTATGAAAATAAAAAACTGCACCCTTTATGAAAATACTCATAAGAGATGAACACTTCTAACCAGCGTTTTAAAAAACGCCGAGTCGAACCGGACTCGCCCGGTTCGACTCGGAAATAGTGAAAAAGGAACCGGATCGCCCAAAAATCGGAAATCGTCCGGTTCTAGAGAGAACCGGACGATTCTATACAGTGAATCGCCGATTCACTGTACGGAATCGGCGAGTCCGAACAGTGAATCGGCGATTCCGTACGGAATTTTTTTTTTTTTTTTTTTGGTAATCCATGATAGATTTTTTTGTAATCCATGATCGAATTTTTTGGTTTTTTGTAACCCATAATAGAATTTTTTGTAATCCATGATCGAAATGTTTGTTTTCTTTTCTTGTAATCCATGATCGATTTTTTTGTTTTTTTTTTTTTTTTTGTAACCCATGATAGAATTTTTTGTAATCCATGATCGAATGTTTTGTAATATATGATCGAAATGTTTGTTTTTTTTTTGTAATCCATGATCGAAATGTTTGTTTGTTTTTTTTTAATCCATGATTGAATTTTTTGTTTTTTGCTTTTTTTGTAACCCATGATAGAGTTTTTTGTAATCCATGATTGAATTTTTTGTAATCCATGATCGAACTATTTTTTTCTTTTTTTGTAATCCACGATTGAATTTTTTGTTTTTTTTGTTTGTTTTTTTTTGTAATCCATGATCGAATTTTATGTAATTCATGATCGAATTTTATGTAATCCATGATCGAATTTTATGTAATCCATGATTGAATTTTTTGAAAATTTGTGATTTTTTTTGTTTAATCCATGATCGAATTTTTTTTTGTAATCCATGATAGAATTTTTTGAAAATTGTGATTTTTTTTTTAATCCATGATCGATTTTTTTGAAAATTTGTTTTTTTTTTTTTTTAATCCATATTATTCAAAGAGAAAACGAGAGAGATGATGATTTTGAGGCCACCCTATCCCAGCCATATAATTCACATATCGAGTCCCAACAGCAACAGTGTAGGGATGAGCACGAAATACTGTAAATTAAATGCTGAATGGCGGTTCATGCAGGGAAAGAACATATCAATATTCGCATATTCATTCAAAAACATGAAAATTCTTAATGGAGTACCCTCATTTTTTATTGAATTCCTAAAAACCAATATTTATAATGAATTTTAATAATTTTTTCGGATTTTTTTGAAGCTTTATTCTGACCGATTCACCCGATTCCAATCCGGATCGCCGATTCGCCGATCCGGATCGCCGATTCGCCGATCAGGATCGCCGATTCTCCGATCCGGATCGCCGATTCGCCGATCCGGATCTCCGATTCGCCGATCCGGATCGATTTTTGAAAAGCCCGATCCGGGTCATCGATCCGGTTTTTAAACCATTGCTTCTAACAATTTACGATTTAGTTGTAAAATTCCCATATAATACACATGGTCCTTAATTAGAATAGTCGCAAATGGATAATGTTGGATAATAAGATAATATTTTCATAAATTTCCCTAGAATAAGATGTGGCACTGAAATCGCTTCCGACTCGTCTCCACTAATCGGACGGTGATGATTCTTATGATCAATCCCTTGTGGTCGATGATTACTATATATTTTTCCCCAAAAGTTGTATCTACGAAGAGTCTGAAACTTTAGGGGCATACTACAATCCTTAGAAAAGGGGTTAGGTACTATTTTTAAAATTATCTCACCGATGAGAGAGGCTGATCAGACTAAGTGTATGATTTATGGGAGGTACTACTAGGATCACATGGAGAGATGGGGAGAGAGAGATCGTGGGCTCATGGGTGGTAAGGGTGGCAATGGACCTGGACCCGACCCACGACTTGACAGGTAGACTCGACTCGAATCTGGGTATGGGTTTAAAATTTGGACTTGGCTGGTCCGATCTAAATCCAAATTTTAGACCCGAATACTATTCGGTTTGGGTCCATGTAGACCTGATCCGGACCTGACCCAAAGTTTATTAATTTATTTTAAAAACATACTTATAGTCATAATGTTTGAATAATGCATATATATATATTATATTAATATGAAAAAAAATTATATAAAGTTGTAACTTTAAAATATAGAATTAAGGTGCACCTCAAAAATCCATTATAAAAGGTTTTTTTGATATTATAAATCCCTCTAATTGATCATCTTAACATCAAGATGTATTGAAATGAAAATAAAAAAAATATTTCGAGTCTTAAAAATAGTGTAACTTGTAACACATTATGTGGATTGTCAATTTTCAAGATTTTCAAATGTTTATATATCTACTTGATTTGAGCTATTTTTTAAGTTTAAAATTTTATAATTAAAGTTGAAAATAAATTCTCAATCCATTCTAAAAATTTTTTACTCCTAAGTTAGTTTTATGATAAAATTTGAAAAGTTAGTTTTATGATAAAATTTGAAGATGCACCTTAATTTGATTGTTTAAGGTTGCCTCTTTACACAAACCACACCCTTTAAATACATAAATATTTTTCCTTTTGGGTCAAATCCGATTTGGGTTTGGGTCCCTTACAAACAATTTGGGGCCATGTCTTGGTGTATAGGTCCAAATCCAGGTCCAACAATACATTCATGGTTCAGTTGGACCAAGTCCGACCCGACCCGACTCATTGGGTGTGGGCCGTGCTTGTATCTTTATATCCTATATTACCTATTTAGGGTTATGGTTTCCTAGCAATATATTAGGAACGCTTACAAAGGTGGATAGGGCAGAGGTAGTTCCTTGTCACTTTCGGAGGAGTCTAATGCACCCACATAGAAAAATGTCATCTTGTCGAGAAACAAGTTAAACATAATAAATTATACTACAGAAGCAAGGTGGGCCTCAAAGATTCATAGAAAAAGATCGTTCCTATCTTATGGGATTGTATACAATAAGACCATTTACCTTTTATACAAGGTGGTCACAATTATGTACAATCATCTAATGTGAAATCTGATAGCTTGGTTGTGTCACAAAATTCAAGAAAATTTTATTTAAAGTTTGAGCTTGGTCAATGGAATAAATGCAGCCATCTAATTTCACATCCAATAGTTAAGCTTAATTGTGACCACCTTGTACCAAAGATAAATGGTCTCATTGTATACTGTTTCTTTATTTATTTAGAGTTGAAGTGTTTTCTAGTAATATACTGTTGAAACTTACAAATGTGGACATCGTAGGGGCAGCTCTTTGGTAACTTTTGGAAACTCATCATCAACATTATCATAGTCTTTTTCGCATTAATTGGGTTTCGCTATACGAATCTTGGTCTGTCATTATGCTCTATTAAGGATCATATAGTGAGGCCATAAATTCCCATATCTTTTTAGAGTACTTCCAACCACGTCTTTTTAGGCATACCCCTTGTCTTTTTCAAGCCTTCAACTTAAACTAACTCGCATCTATTGATACCAAACCTAAATTTTTTTGAATAGTTTCATTTTGAATTCTATCCCTTCTTATCTTGTCACTCATCTATCTCAACATCTTCATCGTTGTTAAAGTTATTTTATGAGTATATTGTTTTTTGTCTGCCCAATATTTCACCCCATAGAGCAAAGTTGGTATTAAAGTTGTCATATAGAACTTGCCCTTCAGCTTCTTTGGAATGCGGTGATCACCTAAACTTCTGATTGCACATCTGTACTTCACCTACTCAGCTTTAAGTATATGTGTGATATCTTCTTCAATATCTCTATTTTTCTGGATTATCGACCCAAAATATCGAAAGTGTGGTTTTTTTTACTATTGGAGATGCGTCAATAAAAAAAGATATTGTTTTCTTAATGGAAAAGTTCATATATGGTGCCAAACTTATATTATAGAAGTATGGTACACCTAAAAGATCTATCCAAAAAGTTTATTATGATATTGGATTACCTTAAATTGATCATCTCAACCTTGATCTGTATAAATATCTTTTTTAAAAAAAAAGAAAAAAAGATTTTAAGTCTTATATATCGTGCATCTTGTAACACATCATATGTGCTGTCTGTTTTCAAAATTTTCAAATGTTTATATATCCATATCATTTTGGAGCCTCTAAATTGGAGAATTAGGGACAAAGTATTTCCCAAACCACAACTACATCTTTTTAGCAGGATTAAGCAAGTTGTCTTACTTGATTGTTTAAATTTGACATCGTACATAAACCGCACCCTTTTCTTACTGTCTTTCGAGTTTTTAGTGGCTTAATTTAATGGAAAAAAAAGAGTAAATTCTAGAAAAGTGCACTTCCATTTATTCTTCTCGTGAAGTTTGTAGTTTGATTTATGCCACACTCCATGGAAATTCCATGACAATTTTGGTCTCTTGGGTTGTAAAAATCAAACCAAAACCAATTTATTACGGCATTAATATTTCTATAGAATTGGTTGATCTCCTATATCATTTGGAAAAGTATATGGTGAGACCATTTCTCTTTAGTAAAAGGTGGTCACAATTAATCATGGCCATTGGACGTGAAATTAGATTGCCGGATTTATTTCATTGACCATGCTCAAACTTCAATAGGATTTTTCTTAAACTTTGTAACACAATCAAGATATCAAATTTCACATCTGACAGTTGTAAATAATTGTGACCTCTTTGTATCAAAAATAAATAGCCTCATTATATACAATCCCATATCATTTAACCACAAATTCTCAAAAACAAACCTAGTTGTCACGGTACCATGGACTATCGTCTAAAATCTAAGGTGACTAAACAGTCATAGAAGAAAGGAAGAAATACACCAAGCATTTGGAGCTAAGACATATTATTGTTCGGGCCCTGACATCTACGCAATAATTGGACGATTTTAGTTCACTATCTCCACCACCTTATCTCCTAAAACGAGACAAACCCACACCGTCCAAATTATTTGGACTGTGGGGAGGCACTTATGATATTTCATGCCTTCAGGCCCACATCAAAATCAGGTATTTCGAGCATCTTTACCAAGCTCCCTCAGGAGCATGCTATGCATTTATTCCCTCGGGCAAAATACTTATTTGGGAGATTGTGATTAGGAATTTTGGGATCAATATAATTATAACTAGATGACTATTAACGAAATAAATTGGGATTTTAAGTTTTTGAACATTTAGATCATTCCTTCCAAAAATTGAGTGGTTCCAATGCAATCTTGGGATGTTTAGGCACATAGAGGGTGAGAGTTAATTTTTTTTTTTTTCCCCTTTTAGGTTGATTAACCGGTTCTAGAGATCATATCTCCAAAATTTGGAATAAAAAAGATATTCCTAGTGTATGTTTTGCTAAAGAGAGTAGCTAGATAGTATATTCCCAAGGGAAATAGGAAATCTTTTGGCTTTGCTTTTATTAGTTTGCTATCTCCCTCTATTTTGGTTTTTCGCTGTTCTATGGAAAATAAGAGAACTAAGAAACCTTTGTACCCCATAATATTTCATATGGGGAGAAACTTAGGGTTCTATTAGTGCACAACAACAAAGCTCCACTTAGTGAATTACCCCAAAAAAAACAAAAAAACCTCCACTTGGTAGACAAACTAAGGCCTGAGATGTCCACATGTAGCGTAAAGGCAATAGGCATTCAAGGACACAAACATTCATACTAGTGTCTTTTGTCTCAAATATTGCTACCCTTGGGGCCATCTATTATCTTTTGCCACATGGCCTATCCAAATTGAAGAAAAAGATCATAAACCACATGTAGAGGTAATAGGGTTACTGATGTGATATAAAAAGAAAAAAGAAAAGAAGCTATATCAACACCCAACAATTGAGATTTTCTATCAACATTAGAAAAGCATTTGATCAGCTTTTGGCCGATCTGTGAGAAATGTGGAAAACAATTTCTGAGGAAGGGACGTTTGATTTGATAGTTGGATTGTTAACTTTGCAGGATAGCATCCCAAGAAGGAACACAAGAGCTCACCAATAAGCATCTGTGTAAGGTGAGGAATCCACATCTCAAACATACGTCACTTTCTTTAATGGACAGCAAATAAACCATAACTTTGTGTACAAACTTTCAACTGAAAATATAAACATATGGTTCCTTTTAGGGCCCCTCTTGGAAATAGATAGTTGACTATCCATATTGGGTTGTAACTATAGACTAGATGTTGATGTTACACTTTCCTTATTATGTATGCTCTATTAATAATAGTGAATGATTTTAAAGAGGGGAAAGGTTTATATGGAACCTCACCCATATATATATATATATATATATATATATATATATATATGTAATATCTCGGCCATCAGATCTGAATAGATGGTTGAGATGGCTTGAGTCATAATGTCACAAGCTAGCTCCTAATCATTAGATCTAGATCTGACGGTTTAGATCTTTTTATTTTTATATTTATTCTATAAATCATTTTGAAAAAAACTTTAGGGCAGACATAAATGGGTAAACATGATAAAAATAAAAATAAAATATTTTCAATGATAAAAATTTACCAGAATACCTCTAAAAATTTCAAAAGAATTTTAATAATTTATTTTTATGAGAATTTTTTTTTTTTGACAGGTTCACCATAATTTTATGATGAGACGCCCAACATTTCATCCAAAGAGTTTTTGCAAATAATAATAATAATAATAAAATAGCGTTTGGTGTAACATTGTGGCATGAACCATCATAGCCGTCAAATGAAACGGCTAAAAAATGGAATTATATGTAATTTAGTTGTTGGGGTCACACATAAAGCTTTCCCTTTAAAGAAAGTACTAAAGAGGTTATGGTGATTTTAGACCATCTGTCAATTTTTAATAACCCCTGTCATAATGATGTCATCCTTAACCTCATAATCTTTTCACTTGTTTGTTCTACTATGGTGCTTCAAGTTGCAATTCGAAAATCCCTCGTTCCTCTACATTGGCTATTCTAGGGTTTTTCATAATTTTGCTATGTTGGGCCTCAAATCGTAATTCAAATTAAATACCTGAAAATAGAGATGAATTTTGGGATTAATTAGAGTTATTTTGTATTTAATAATTATTAGAGTTGTATTGGAATCTTAAATTGTTCACTTAAATCTCAAGTTAATCTTAAGATGCCATATACTTATAAGTAGACTATTATGTATCCATTGTGAAAGGGAAGGGGAAATTTTATTGAAATTGTAGAAGAAGTTTTGAGTTCTAGGGCTGCATCAAAGGTGTATTGTAACAAGCTTGATCATGCCAGATTAGAGATCCGGAAGCTGCATGAGTTCTTCGAGACCTGAGTTTTGCAATTGATGCAGGCTTGGATCAAAGGTTGGAACAAACTGATGGTTCTGACGATCAATCAGCTACAAACCATGAAGGCATGTTGGGTATGAATGAACTAATGAGATTCAGGCCAACTACCTGCCTTCATGGATATTTTCTAAAAGGTTCGTAAGGAAATGCATTTGGGAATGTATTTTTGGATTGAAAGATTGAATCATCACTTCTGACATAATTGATGAGACCATAAATGATAAAGATCCAGATGAAGAATATGCAATCACAGACGGATATGATGGAAATCTATTTTTTTTAGTATGATAATGAATTTAAAGATTTTAAAATTTCAAAGTTTAGAAGCAAACACGAAGACCCTATTCTAGAAGAACTTTCAAATGAATTTCGATAATTATTTGTGAAAGATTTTCTTAATAAACACAAATATATTACTATATGGAGATCCAAGGAGGGAGAACGGAGGAGAATGGTCTGATTATACCACTAACTACCAAAAGTGAAGTAAAAACATACAAAAGGAATGCAAAGCACCTAGAATGTCAGTCTTATAAAGGAGGGATATCACGGTAAATCCGAGGACAACATCTATTCAAGAAGGGGTAGAAAATGCAATCATTTGTCCGAGGATCACAATGTTTCACTCATGTCATGTGTCCTATTAGCGTGTTTCAACTTGCATATGTAGAAATGCAGGCCTATTAATAAACCTATTTTTTAAATGAGATTTTTGGACTCAATTTTTAAAGACATATAATCTCTAACACGGAGGTCATGAATAGGAAGAAATAAGTAAGTTTTAAAAACTAGAAATAATAATTTTAGTAAGAAAACTAGAAATAATAATTCTAGTAAAAAAACATTTGGATAGTTAGTTTCCATTGTTTTTAGATGGAACACCTACTTGCATCCATCTTTAAATGGGTGCTTTACACTTTTTGGACCGCATATGTAGTAATGCGGTTCAGCCCGTATGAAAATAGTGACCAATTTTAAAACTAATTAGAGTTTTTCAATATTTATTAATTATTAGGTGTATTTTAGAATTTTAAATTATTTAATTGGATTTCAAGTAAATTTTAGAGTTTTATATGCTTATAAATAGACTAAATATGTGTCTATTGTAAAGCTTGATGGGAAAATTTTATTGACCTTGGAAAGGGACTTTTGAGTTTTAGGGTGATGTTCGATTATTGGCAACTGCAATCTACCTCTTTTGATAATTTTCTCGCTTGCTTCAATTCTCGCTACATCACGTAAGTGGTGGTAGGAGCACATGTGGATTTTGAACCTCCACCGAAATTTATCAAACTATTTACTTGTGGCATAAAAAGTCGCGGCACTTAGCCTTTAGATACAAAATGCTGATGCCCTTATTTAAAAGACAGTTTTTGGTGGATTTTGTAATTTGTATATACAAATGCCCTCCAAAACTACCGAATTTCACATTTAATAGCGCTAGAAGTCATTGTGAACTTTTCATAATTAGTGCTATTAAGGCTTGGGATGGTGCGCTGAATTCTGAACGAGGCCCATTTCAAGCCCGGTTCGAGTCCTAAATATTTTGTTGGCCACAATTACCCATCGCTTGGGAGGCTAGTTAGCCTTGAAGTATTTTGTGGCTTGACCAAATGATGCAGCTAAAGTTTGATAGTATAACAACTTAGTGAGAGAAAACAAACACAAAGAGAGAATGTAGAGAGAATGGGTGGGAGTCAAGCTCTACCAAAAGCTACAAGCAAACTGTTGTACTTTTTAAAGAAAAACAGTTATATAATCGGAGTTCAAAATGGCATACTGCTATATTTGTTAAAGAAAGTTATATAATCTGAATTCAAAATGGCACACTGTTGTTTTAGGGTATTTTTTGACACTTGTATCCCCGATGCGAATAAAGAGGAAACCAATCGCGACCTAGGCCCGTACGACCCGTGACATGGCCCAAGACGGAAGACATCTTAGAAAGAGGATGCTCCAGAAACTTATATATTACAGATTTTTGCAATAGGGAGACCCCTTCAATCAAACAGTCTTATCACGTAGCCCCAACGTCGGATTGACTTGAAAGCAGGTCTATTGCGATCATGACGTCGATGGGTTCGATCCAAAGTAAACATCTTATGTGATAAACAGCCAAAAAGGTTGTATTTAAGGTTGCAAGATGGGGTATTTTTTGGCGACTGGAATCCATATTCTGACGACTTCCCCAATTTGGAAAGTGGTGGTCTGATTACCAAATCGAGCCATTCTTGGTACCAAACGATCATGGCTTCCCCATCGTTCTACGATGGAAAGATCGGGCCAAAGCGTCAAGGAATGGACAAGATCTAAGATCTAAGATAGCAAATTTCTCATATTTTACCGAATTTTTTCAAAAGCTCAACACTTCGATTCGAGGATCAAGAAATATATCAAAACGATTTTTTCTCCGAGACCTTCAATTTGGCGGTATTATTTTCGTCAGAGGGTTGCCGAAAAGGCCTGAAATGGACCCCAGATGACCACCATAGCCTATGGCCCCTTTTTGGAGACCATCTTGCCATTTCCAAGATTGTGTGTAGGAGCAAAATGGTCATTTTGCCCCAAAAACGGGATTTAAATTTAAATCATAAAAGTGTATTTTTCAAAAATTTAGGTTAGTTTTGAACATCCACCCTTGTTTCAATAGGTTGCTATATAATCATTTGTAACCCTAAGTTCAAAAAAAAAAAATGAATGAAATGCTAATGAGACTCTTCCCGTAAGCTCCAAAGAATCAATTGGCTTGAGTTTTCTCTTGGTTTTGCAATGTTTTTCTCTACCCCTTTCACCCAAAGAAAGGAGAGAGAAAACTTTCCCCCATAAACCACTATCCCTATAACTCCTCACTCCCTACTTGGAATCCCTCACTCCCAACTTAGGCCCCGGTCCAGTTCAAGGACCTCATTAGGTAACCCCCCTCACCCTTTCTCTCTCCTTCCCTCTTCTCTCTCTCTTCCCCTAGCTTTTTCTCTCTCTTCCTTACCTTTTCTCTCTCCTCTCCTATTCTCTTTCTCTCTCTTCCCCTCTCTCTCCTTCTCTCTCGCCTAACCCGCCTGCCACTCCCTCTCCCTCCCTCTCCTTCTCTCTCCCTCCTCTCTCTTTTCCCTTCTCTCTCCCTCTTCTTCTCTCACCCCCTCTCTCATTTTCTCTCCCTTCTCTTCTCTCTTTCTTATCCTCCTCTCCTTTCTCTCTCATTTTCCCTCTTTCTCTCAAGCCCAACCGAGCCGCCGGCTAGGTTGCTGGCCTGACCCCCTCTCTCCCTCTCCCCCTTTCTTCTTCTTCTCTCTCTTTCGCTCTCTCTTTACCTCTCACGCACAACAGAGCCGGTGGCTAAGATATCGATCTGACTCCCTCTCTTTCTCTCTCTCTCTCCCTTTCTTCTTCTCTCTCTTTCTCTCTCCCTCTCTCTTTCCCCCTCTCCTACTCTCTTTCTCTCTCTCATCACGGCTCGGATTGGCGGCTAAGCCACCGCCCCCCCCCTCTTTATTTCTCTCTCTTTCTCTCCGTTCCTTCTCTTTCACCCCCGGCTAAGTTGGACCGACTAAGCCACCGGTCCTCTTCCCTTCTCTCTTTCTCTCTCCTTCCCTCCCTTCTCTCTCTCTCTCTCTCTTTCTCCCACGGCTCGGACCGACGGCTAACATGTCGGTCCCCTCTCTTTCTCTCTTCTTTTTCTCTACCTTTCTTTCTCTCTCTCTCTCTCTTGTCCTCTCTCTCGCGCCTAAACCTGGTCATAGGCTTAGCTACCATCCCATCTCTCTCTCCTCTCCCCCCTCTTTTTCTCTCCCTTCTCTCTTCTCTCTCTTACTCGATCGAGCCGATGGCTTTTTTCCCTCTCTTCTCTCTCCCTCTCTCTTCTCTTTCTCTCTCCTCTTGTCCTCTCTCTCTCGCTTAATAAGCCATCGGCCCACCTCTTTTTCTCTCTCTCACTTGATCGAGCTGCCGGCTCCCCTTTCTTTTTTTCCTCTCTTCTCTTTCCCTATCTCTTTTCCGTCTCCTCTCGCTTTCCTTATCTCTCTCCTCTCGCTATCTTTTCCTTCTCCCTCTCTCTTCTCATTCTCTCTTCTCTCTCTCCCTGTACTCTCTCTTTTCTCCCTCTTTCTCTCTTACCCTCTCTCTATCTCTTTCCTTTCTTTCTCTCTCACCCTCGCTCTCTCTCTTACCCTCTCTCTCTATCTTTTTCTCACTCTCTCTCCTCCTTCTCTCTTTTGTCCTCCTCTATCTCGCATAAGCTCTTCCTTCTTTTCCCCTTTGCTCTCTACATCCTCGACGTTTTATTATATCTCCCCCATCATCATAATATCCCTCTCTATTTATTTATTCAGATTGTTTGTCGAAATGGTATCGAAAGGCCGTCCAATTGACAAATAGTCTCTTGTCATCCCCCCAACCCCACCTTTCATATATATTTAACGACAAGTCAGGGTCTTCTGACCCACTTTTCTGGCAATCTTATGTTGTGTATTTGTGAGCCGCATAATGCGAGCAAAGGAGTTAGAGCCGAACCAGCCTCAAGCTAAGGGGCTTTCCATCGTGATCTAAGAGGGCGTCCGCGAACGCCCGAGCGTGTCACGCACCCACCGTTAGGTAAGTCACACCTCACACCCCATAATCATCTCTCATTAGTTGGGACCTGTCTGCACGTGCACCTCACACACTACGGTTCTCGAGATAATGATCTCAAGCATGACCCACACATCCGGGTCCCCGGGTGGTCATCCGATCCGACGAGATCGAAGCCCAACCAGCTACTATATTTGTTAAAAAAAAGTTATATAATCTGAGTTCAAAATGGAACACCCTAACTCTTTTATGCATGTTGTTTCACATTTTCAATACATATTAAAAAGCTAACTCATTGCACAATCCAACAAGTTCCTAAGCATACTCCAACTCCCAAATCTTGGAAACTCCTCATGCTAACTCTCTCTTTACCTCCTTCAATAGTTTAAAAACTCATTTAAGAATACTCACCCATGAACTTTGAAATGGGATAAGACGAGTCTTGCAGTACAACCACAACGTTTTTCAATTTGAACTTGGTGAGTTTCTATCGAGATCTTCCACTTAATATTAAATAATAGCTCATCCTGCCTTTTAGTATTGAGAGCATTATTGTACACTTTTTGGTGTAAATTATTTTCAACAAACTCATCCATAAGAAGAACCAATGAAAATGGCATCAGCTCATTTGAGCATATCTCGCATGGATCATCAAATTCAAGAGAGACATAGAGAACTACTGAACAACCAAGTTCAATAGCGTACGGATAGATAATTAAATCATTCGCGTCAAACTACAATGGATTGCCACCACCATCATCGAGATGAAGGAGTTTTCTTTTTACAGTCTCTCCATCTAATTGTGTCTTCACCTACATCTTCCCCTCCATCGTAAGTATTACTTTTCTCACTAAATCCTTTGGAGACAAAGAAGACAGTGTTCTTCAGAATTTTGAATTCAGTTCCTTCTCGTCCACCCCATTCTTTACCAAGAACAAGATTCATGGAAGCCTCCGCAGTAGTATGATCTTCTTCTTGATCTTCTTCAATGATTAGAACATGTTAAGGTCATTAGCACCCACTTCTTTTTCAACACCCAAAACTTCATCCAGGTACTTGTCAAATACTGGCGGTAAGTCCTAGTCCACAACGGACTAGCTTTGATAACGATTTGATGACAACAAAGTTTCCCCATGGTTCTTCTTGGATAGAGTTCCATAATAACTGCCCAAATCATCATCAATTTGGCATTTAGGACGACAACAAATTGCGCGAAACTCTTGACTATGATCACACCATAGGTATGACTTGTCTATCACTGTATCGATCATCGACTCAACACTTGAGTATTCTTGTCTGAGTTCATGTTTACTGTGAGTCTTTTGCTGCTTGAGTTGCAAGCTTAACCACTCAACTTGCCTATGAAGTGCCTCCAACTCTTCATCTCTTGCATTGTTCACTCCGTAGTTGCCACGACCACCTCGCCTCCTTATTGCTGAAATGGAAAAGGACGTATAAATGGAGATAACATCATACCCAAGCTTGAACTCTGGCTCTGATACCAAATGATATGGCTAAATTACGAGGGCACAACAACTTAGTGAGAGAAAACAAATACAAATAGATAATGTAGAGAGAGAAAATGGGTGGGAGCTAAGCTCTATCAAAGGCTACAAGCAAACTATTGTATTTTTTAAAGAAAGTTAAATAATCTGAGTTCAAAATGGTACACCTTAACCATTTTATGCATGTTGTTTCACATTTCCAATGCATATTAAAAGTTAACCCATTCCCATAGCATAATCCATCAAGTTCCTAAGCATACTGTAACTCCCAAATCTTGGAAACTCCTCAGGTTGACTCTCTCTGTACCTCCTTCAAGACTTTGGAAATCCACTATTATACCATTCTGGGCTCATGGAATTTAGAAGTCCCAAGGCACAAATATTTTTTGAAGTACATATTACATATATTCAATATTTTTTCTTCAATATTTATATAAGTATCTACCCATTTTTTTCAGTCCAAGCTGGGCTCGAGCTTCGATATCATGTATTTTTGGATGTGCATATAATTAAAATTTAGTATCCTGGTCAGAGACATATATAGCCTGAACTGTTTCTGACACAACTCTGGCTAAAGCTTGCATGACTTGAACTCAACTAAACAACACTCCATATAATCCCTCCCTTTTTATAGCATTTCAAAATATTGCCATTTTATAAATAAAAAATATAAGAATGTCCAGCAATAATTTTCTTAAAATAAAAAAGACTATATGGACCTTATAAACAATATGTTCCAAGTGGTGTGTGGGTAGGACACGTGCTCGTTGGATATTCTTTGTTGTCGGTGTAGAGAAAGAGAGAGATGGGGATTCTATTGAGAGTTGATAGATGTTTCTACCTGAGATAGAGAAGTGGAGTTGACTCCTGTTGTTAACATTACTTCTCACTAATTTCTCTCTCTATCTATATATCTATCGCTCTCCTCCCTTTACTTAGAAATTCTACCTGAGATAGAGAAGCAGGGTCGGCTCTTGTTGTTAACATCATCTCTCATTAATTTCTCTGTCTATCTATATATCTATCTCTCTCCACTCCTCTACTCAAAATTTCTACATGAGATAAAGAAGTGGGTTGGCTCCTATTCTCTCACTATTTTCTCTCTCCTCTCCTCTCTCTCATTTGTTGGGTCTTAGCTGCAAAGAGAAAATTCATAGGTGGTGTTAACTAGGAATAGACAATTCATATATAAAAGAAGAGAGACTGTTGGAATTTTTTCTAGCGAAGAATCATGGGTAAAGAGGCGATGGAGATGAAGGTTGGAGGCGATGATGGTGACTGTAGTGGGGATGATGACGCAACTAATATGCCTCATATTATTTTGAGAAGGGAGGGCTTAAACGATGTTATTAAATAATCTTCTTCAATAGTGGTTGGTTCTTTTTCGCCACCATCGAATAATCTTTTTGGCCTGAGCGATTGGGCGAAAAGGGCTTAAGAAAGTCCGTGAAAATATGTGTGTTTTCTTCCTGTCATCTGCCAAAGATGCTAAGAAGGTTGTACAAAGTACCCAATGGTGAGTGAGACATAAGCTTTTGACTATCAGCATTTGGAGTTCTTTATTTCATTCATCTCTAGTTCTAAAAAATGTTTGTTGGGTTCGATTATTTGGTATTCTAAAAGTTTGGAATCTGAGTATTTTTCAAAGATTGGGAAACTTATGTAGGGAGTTTATGGATGTTGATTGGAAAATGCTTAAAAGTGATAACATGTCTTATATTAGACTCAAGGTAAAAAAAAATTCCTTTTCAACATCTCTAAAATATATCAGATTGTTAGTTTTGGTAGATGATTTTTTGATAGGAGTGGAGATAAAAGGAACATAAGTTAGATTCTTTCTAAATAAAAGGGAGGAAGAGAAGGTGATAAAGGTGGGACCTTCTTCGATCTCAATGAGTCAATCTTTAGAAAATATGGATAATGATTAACAGTCTGACAGTAGGAAAAATGATAGATAATGTTTAGAGCCCGAGATCAGCAACGGAAGCCCAAGGTCAGAGGTATATAGACCCTACATGTGCATAGTGGATGAAGGGGTAAGATGAAGTATCATCACTATGGAAAATGGTCTTTCAAAAAGATTTGGTGCCTAAAAGAGGAGAGAATAAGAAAGATGATGGTTATCCAGTAATATCTGGAATATCTTATACACAACCCATTGGTCAAACGATAGGAATTCAATATTTTAATGATGGGCATTTAAGTAAGTATGTGGAACCATCGAATCCTAGTCCTATAGGGGTATTGGCTAGTGAATCAAGGGGGGATATTTTTAAGGATAACAAAGAAGATAAAGTAGGGAAGGTATTGGATGTACTTGGAGGTGGCTCAAGTCCCTTCCTATTTCTATAATCGATGGGAAGGAATTGATGGAAGATAGGGAGAGTATTGGTAGGAAATAAGAGAACCTAAGAGCCATTGTAGTTCATTCTTGTAAATGCTTGCTATTGACCTAGAGTCCTTGTCAAAGAGCAAGGCCTCCTGATTATTATTGTTGATCATGAGGAAGGTGAGGAGGTGCTACTTTTGCAAAAAGGTCAAAATGTCAAATCCATGATGGTATCTTTAGGCTATGAGGTTGGGATTTATTCGGAAGAGGAGGTTGAGTTTGTGGATCTGATTAGTATGATGCCCGTGAAGTAGCAACCGCAAGTGCTTGATTTGGGAGTTATAAAAAAAGTGGATGAGGCTTATGCAATACAAGAATATGCAACTATGTTCAACAATATCGGAATGGGATTTGATGTACCGATTGCAAAGGTGTATGAAGTGATTAAGGAGGGGGTGAGAGCTTCAAAGCAGAAAGCAATGTCAAACAACGAGAAGTTGAGCAATATCAATGTCGAAAGCAAAGATGGTAATAAGGAAGTGAGGAATGGAAAAGAAAAATTAGTTGCAAAGCCAACTCGATCATCTACCAGAATTACGCCTCATGGGGCTATGATTAGAGATGCTATTGTGTGAATCCTTCTCCAAGGAAGATAGATAATACTAGTGGAGATGAATCGCGATTCTTTCTATATTTGCTGGGATTTCAGATACTGCCAGATATGGATCCTCATCCCGGGCTCGTGAAGCTGATTAGCTGGAGCGTGAAAGGTCTAGGGGAGATAAGGAAGAAGCAAGAAGTGCAGTTGCTGGTTATAAATCAGAGGCCGGATGTTTTGATGCTATAGGAAACAAAGCTCCCCAAACCTTTTGTTAGTTTAGTTAGGGATGTGTAGAGCATGGGCCAGTTGGTTTTGTGAGGTCAGATGCGGTAGGGGCTTCAGGGCGTTTTTGGACAGTTTGGTATGTTAGTAGTCTCAAATATTTGGATTATTTTGCCGCTGAATGTATGTGTTCGAGGGCTTGTTGGATATGGATATTAATCAATATATATGGTCCAAATTCAAATGCTATAAAGTAGGCTTTTTGTCTAGTATTACTAATTTTGTTTTAGACCCTAATTTTCTTTGATGCATTGGTGGAGAATTTAATATGATTAGATGCTCTAGTGAAATTTCTTCTACTACATTGTTGAACCATTCTTTGTAGCCGCTTAATCAGTTTATAATGAGATATGAGCTTGTTGATTTGCTCATAAATAAAGCTCATTATACCTGGTCTAATAATAGTATGAATAATAATGGAAAAATATCTCCGTCCACCTTATTTTTTGCATCAGAGACCCAATAATTTAGAATATTACTGGCAGAATAGTATTTGTATCTTTTCTAACCTCTAAACCCTTGGACACGTTTGGCCATGAATTTTTTAACCAAAGAAGTAATAAAATGGCACCCTCTCAATAACCTTTTTCTTTCTCCATTAACTCTCTCTGTCTCTAAACACCGTCTCTCTGTCTCTCAAACCTCCATCTCTCTCTCTCTCTCTCTCTCTCTCTCTCTCTCAAATACCCAAACTGTTGCAGGTAACACTACAATCTTTGTTCCTGGAATTCTTGTTCTTGGGTTACAGAATGAACCACTAAGAAGCCAAAGTCTTCTTCTCTACATCGAAAACCATTGAAACAAGATTGCAGCCTTATTTAAAATTTTCCTGTATATATATATATATATATCAACACTTTAACATAAGAGATCGTGAGTACTATATCCTTTCTCCCTAACTCCTTTTTTATTTAACCATGACCTTTGTCTAACTCATCTCTCTCTCTCTTTATCTCTCACTCTCTCTCTCTCCTGCTCTTTTTCTTTCTAAATGTACCCTTTTCTATCTAATACTTTTGTCTTTCTAACATTGTTCTCTCTAACTGTGCTATTTTTACATCTAAGACCTCTCTTAAACCACACCCTTTCTTTTTAAACCTCTCTCTTCCTAACTATCTCCTTTCTCTCTTTCTAAATCCTCTCTATCAAGCCTTTTCACTCATTAACTCTTTAACCATATCATCTCTTTGTAACTCTATCTAATAGTCATTTGTCTATAACTCATTTCTATCAAGGGTCTCTCTTTAAGTTCCCTTTATAATCATAATATTTTTATTCTTATCTCCATTTGCTCTTTCTAACCATGTATTTTCTCTCTCTAACTCTATTTCTCTATAAATATAGCCTTTCTCTCTCTAGACCCATACAATTTTTCTCTTTAAAACTATTCTCTCTCCTAATGTATTGTTTAACTCATCGAATCTTTTATCTCTCTAACCATGTCCTCTCTCTTTCACTCCTTGTTCACTAAATGTACCATCTCTCACTCTCTCTATGAAGTTTAATCTTTGTTAGATCATTGTGAAACCTAATCTTTGTATTTGAGAACTTTGAAACATGTTATCAAACAAGCATTCCAAAACTTCCAACTATCAACAAGTCCAACTTTTAAGGAATTAGAATTTCTAGGCTTCAAGGAATCCTCAACTTCTAATTACCAAATGAGCCCAGTGAGACCTTTTATGGTTAGAAATAGCGGAAATGATATTTGAGGTTCATAAAAAAGGTTTTGATTCAATATTCGAAAATCAAAATTTATGCTAAAAAACCTAACAGAAAAATCTCAAAAGATGTTTGTGGATAACACAAAAAATGCCCTCCAAAGCTTAAATCTAGGGCTTCAATACCCCAAGACCCTTTAATTCAAATATTTTGGGTCTTCTTTTTCAGCTTACTAAAAGATAAAAAGAAATTGTGGGACTTAGGAGGTGTTTGATAACTTTATGTGCAGTTTCTTTAGGAGTCTCCCTACTGCTGATTTCCTTGGATTCTCGGGGAAAGTGAAAATTGGTAGCCTGGAAGCTGGGAACCTTGTTCGATAAACTGTGGTGCTACTACTTTCTCCTGTTTGGTAATGTTGATGCTGAAAAAGCACAAGACAACCTATTTTAATTGTTCATTATGTATTTCCCTAATTTGATGAGTGTAATGTATATTTTTAAATAAGATTTTCTTGTCACTACTTATCTAATGCATTTCTTACCATGTATGGTTAAGATTGAAATTAAATCTTTGGAGAAGTATCATAAATAATTTCACTACAAGTAAATGTGATTTTCAAAGTGTTACTTGTTTCCCCACCTAAGAATGATGTACTAATTGCCATGGATAAAAACAAGATCACAAACTTGTACCAACTTTAACAAGCCTGCACCACATATGACATGAGAACTACATAGGGTTCAATCGCCAACCTGGTTTGTCCGCAAGTAATTGATCATCGTCAATGTCCACTTATTAATATGCATTGTTTCTACATGTCAGCCCTCATCACCTCAGTTAACAGATATGTGTTAGCCTCGACTCACAATCCATATCTCCTTTGATCACCTAACTCATGCATATCTTATTAGCTTCAAATTGATAATAGGCATTGATCTCAAATGTTGATTTGCATTGGCTCCAACTGACTGACCCATACCAGTCTCAATTAGCCAGCAGGCATCAGCCTTAACTAAAGTCACCAAAGTCTTCAACATGCATTAGTTTTACTTTGATACACAAATAACTCAAATTACAACAACTAATTCATCTATACTAGAAATTGCTGATCATATCACAAAATAGGTATGTTCTCTGTATACATACTCTCATCCACATAGCTAATTCATGGAGATCTACTAACCTAGGATTTATCACTCGTCAAAAGAATTGATCCATGAACACCCATTTACTATACAGGAACAACTCGAATTCAATTCAATTCTTAGTTGTCTCATACCAAAGCCAACAAATAATGACAATAACAGAGAAAGAAAGATATAAAAAAAAGCAACTATAAAATCCACCTTAGAGAAAACATGAGACGTATAAAAAAAGTGCTTGAGAACTTCCCTCCAAGCTACAACATCATCCCTCTTATGCAACCCATCCCTTAGAGCAGTGAAAGAAGCCTCAATGTTCACCCTAAATTGAGCAATTCGAGCCCTAAGCTCATTCAATAGAGTTGTTATCCTCACAACTGCACCATCCACATCGACAAGTGCTAAGGCTCACAAAATCTGCATAATCCCTGTTAATTAGCTCAACAAGCTCAGATTTTAGGGTAGATATATGAGCTTTGAGCTCTGCTCTGAGGCTTTGGAAGTGATTGAAGGATGAGATCCGCCATATTTACTGGGTTTTTAGCTCTGAATTTGCAGGGAGTTCGCACTTGAGAGATAAAGAGAGAGAGAGAGAGAGAGAGAGAGAAGAGAGAAGAGTGGGGAAATGGTGACTCCTTGAAATGGCCTGGTGACTATTTCTCTCACCTCAAGTTATGCAGAGAAAGAGAGCCTAGAGGGGGAGAGGAACTGAGATAGAAGATGAGAGCGAGAGAGAGAGAGAGTAGACGATAGAGAGTACCTGGTTAAGGGTGGTGAGGCTTTTGCTGGTGCGAACAGGGAGACAAAGAGTACCTGGTTGAGGGAGGTGAGGCTTTTGCTGGTGCGAGCAGGGAGGAAGAAAGATCGAGCGGCTTCAACTTGAGCGGTAGAAGAGAGCCACAATTTTTGTCAAGGTTTATGCCTGCTAACTTTTCGTGAAAGTTGTAGACCTTGGGTTTGTAGGTCGGCAGCTTTACCCAAGAGAATAGTGCTTTGGGGAAAATGTGGATTCCGACGTTTTCCCAATTTATTGTTCCCAAACTAAAGAAAGCTACAATATACGAGAAAGTTGGGGACTTTCCCACCCATTTACCATTATCAAATACGCCCTTAGTGACTTCTGACCGAGTCTCAACAATGGTCAAATCTTCATTTGAGCATCTTCCCAACTATTTGGGATCACACTCAAGAATTGGTCAAATGTAAGGAGAAAATCGACTGGTCCACATCAGTTAACATCTAAATTTTTAGAACAATTGTTTCATGTGGGCTAGAACAATTGTTTCATGTGGGCTAGACCGCATTTGTATAATATGCGGTCCAGAGGTATAAAACATCCAACTTAAAGATAGGTGCAAATAGGTGGTCCATCTAAAAAACAATTGTAACTAATAGGCCAAATGTTTTGTTATTATTTCTTGTTTTCAAATTTTATTTATTTTTTCATATTCATGATCTCCATGTTAAAGATCATATACTCTCTAAAACCCAGAATTAAATATATTTAAAATATATTTATTGCCAAACCCACATGCTAACCGCATTCAAATTTTAAATGTTTGAGACGTTAGTCTCTCATGATTAACATCTGACCGTTGATGTAAACGAGTATATCACAGTTCACACCAAGTATGTATGAAACCCAAGCAGCCACATGAAGTACTTGCATTAACAATTCACACCAAGAGTGCACAGAGTGTACAACCATGTTCTTAGGGGTGAGAACGGGTTGGATACAGGCCAGATCCGACCAGATTCGGATTTGAATAGTATACATCAGATCTGGGTTCAAACCGGATTCTATATAGTAGGATCTAATTACTAAACATCGGATCCAGATCTGGATTATATATACTATTTAAAAAATTTATATATTTAAAATAAAAATTTTACTATTTAAAAAAACTTAGGGTTGGATCTGGATCGGATCCACCTGAACCCGAATCCGATCCAAATTTCAATTCGGATCTAACTTTTAGTTCTGGATCCGGATTTCAGATCTAAATTTTGTCCGAAATTCGAGTTTCAGATTCGGATCGGGTCAATTCTCCCCTAATTGTTCTACTTGTTGCCCCTCACATGAAATTAGAAACATTATAAAAATCTAAAACTTTCCTAGTTCGATAAAAAAACATTTTCATTTCAAAAGTGGTCTCTCTCCTCTCTACGAGGCTCTCCAAAACCCTAGATTAACAATTAAACATTAAGAAGACATGGATTCTTTCATTTATTTTGACGCCCATTTTTTACATCGAAATCTAAAAATAAATATTTTTTGAAGCCATTGCAGATTTGTTATAAAAATTAAAGATTTATCTTTCCATGAAAAGAACATAAGGAAACCATAGAGACATAACATTAAACAATTTCAGCACATTAAAGTAAGTAATTTTTTCTCTCTAAACGAAAAAACAGGAGGATAAAATAAGGAACAGAAGCTTCACATGATTCAAACTTCAATAACTCACGGGTTTCAAAACCAACGGTTTGGATGGACCAGATCCAAACTCCAATCTCAAAATCCAACCGTCCAAGGGTTGATGCTGGAAAAAACTGGAAGAGAGCACGTGTAAGATGCACGTGCTTGACCTCATAAGACAAAGAAAATATTTTTTAATTAATATCTTTATTTGACACTTACAATTTTGCTAATTTTCATTGTAATTTTGGGAAAACACAAGGGCAGAGTTTAGAAGCTTCGACATAGAGACAAGAATTTCCCACGAAGTTCCAAGCCGGGAATCCCGAGCCACTCTCCAACCCAGCAACAGTTGACCTAAAATATTCATTTTTTATTTTTTTATTTTTTTATTTTTTATTTCCTAATATCCAAACTCATATTTTAGCATTTTTTTTTTTAACAGTATTTTAACATAATTTATTGCGTAAAAATATTAAGTTTACAACATGTATACTGTACTCCCTCCGAAGCATAATTTATACCTTGGAAGCATAGTTTATTTCTACTTCTTTAGTCAATTTGGGGGATTTTTCCAATCTAAAATTCTTGAAAACACCTAAGAATCACTAGATGCTCCAAAGAAAAATTCGAATTTGAGCTTCTAATACTCATATCTCACCATCTAAAAGTTGGATAGCCTATATTCATCGCGGGACATTATCTTTTCAAGTGCATAGAGGATCTAATTAGATTTTTTTTTTTTTTTTTTTAATCTATAGGTTGAAGATGTTACATCTACAAAATTTGGGATGTGAAAATTAAGAGTAATGATCCTATGAGACCCTCCCACATCCATGTGTGTCGAATTTTAAAGGATCACCATTAAATTTGACACAGATTAAAAGAAAAGTTATCATATGGGTGTGGGACTAACTTTTTTAGAGATATGTATCAAATTTAATGGTGATCATTGGGATCTTACATACATGGATGTGGGAGGATCTCACAAGATCATTTCTCTAAAATTAATTCTATGTAGGATTGTATTCAAGGGAGTAAATGGACATATACTCTCATGAGAGTATAATATTTTTTGGCTAGTTTTATACGAACGTTTGAATAAGTTCTCTATTTAAAATTCGAATTTTTTTTTTTTTTTTTTTTTTGGTGTTTGATGTTTCGAATAATTCAGTACAACTGTTTTCCATGTGCAAGAGTCTAGCCTAGAACCGTCTCATTACGAACTGTTTTTCTATCAAAAAATAATTTTTTTCCTGCCAAAACTAATATACTAAGGTTCAAATGGCTTTATTCAATCAATTTTTTTTTGTTTCTATTGTCTGCGTAAATTATTTTATTTATTTTTTATACTTGTAAAACCATTAGAGTGGTAGGTTTTTTTTTATTTTATCTAGGTTATATTATAAACGTGTTAAACACGTGTAAGTTGTAAGTTACTCACAATCGACCATTTGAAATAGAGGGCTACGATTTGCTAAGACATTGATGAGAAATCTAGACCATTCATTCAAAAGCTAGGTAAGGAAAGAACATCTTTCCGAGAGTACATCATCTCATAAAGTGGCCAAAGCAGACGGTATTATTTCATCGACGGTTATGATATACTTTGTTAACTTCTGTTAGTTAAATCCGGACCGTTGATCTACCGATGGTCCCCACATTTCAAGCTCGACAGCTAGGCATCCGCATGCACGTGCTGCAAACTAGTACGACCAGTCATGTCGGAAAAATAGGTATGCTCTCGCGGGATCATAAAATATTTTGGCATTTCTGTCGAGGGCCATGGTCGTCCTTGTTGACTTTAATCTGGACCGTTAATCAACTTCCTCACATAATAAGCTCTGCAGTCTGTATACTCGCAGGAACACTTGTCACCAAAAATCGGATAATTTCATGTGCTCAGGCAGGATCATAAAAGCTTTCCACATTTGTTCGGTAAACTTTCCATCTTTTTGTTCGTTATCCATATTGCTTTGTAATTTACAATCTCAGATAAATTCTTCCCACGTCACTTCCAAAATTATATACAAACATAATATCAGCACCAAAAATTTGGCGAAGTGTACGCGATTATTTACTTGCTGGTTGATCACAATTAATATTGATCGTGATGTGAAATTGGGTGAATACATTTATTCTATTGATAAAGTTTAATTTTGTGACCTCTTTGAGTTAAAGATAAATTGCTTTATTATTTGTATCTCTTTTTCTCTAACTTCCATCTTTTGTATCTCTTTTTCTCTAAACTTCCACTTTTTGGGTTGGTTAAGTGAAGGTGCATCGTACTATAGAACAAAATTAGAAAAATAAACATGAAAATTTGGAATTGTATATAATGAAATCACTTATTTTTTATATAAGGAGGTCATCATAATTGTTTACAATATCATATGTGAATTTGGTCAATGGAATAAATGCAGTTGTCTAATTTCACATCCGTCAAATTATTTGTGACTCCCTTGTATTATTTGTGACTCCCTTGTACGAAAGATAAATAGACTTATTATATACTTTTGATGATAAAGTTATACTATATTATCAGTCTACAATACAATTTGTTAGCATCTCCCCAACCGTTGATGGCAACAACGAACTACCATACACTTTATTAGCATCTCCTCAACCGTTGATGGCAACAACGAACAGCTGGGGTGTCTCCTTCATTTTATCGATCAACACAGAGTTATCGATAAATATATATTTCTTCTCCATCAGAATTTCAAAAACACAAAAATAGACTTACCAATAAATAAATACAAAATTTTTTAATGTATTACACCCGAAATCAGGACATTTAATAGAAAACCAAGACTGAAATTTATATATAGATATATATATATAAAAAAAAAAGGGAATGAAATGGCCATATCAAAACTGTGAAGGCTATATGTATTGCATTTCTCAAATGATAATTTACATTGAGAATCATATACTAATTTTCTCTGTCTAACATTGCTCTAGTTATGGGCTTCCCTCTGATAAAAGCCCAATGAGAAGATCAACAAATGCTCCTACAATATATTTGTGGGCTTTCTTACCATTAACCCTAAGATAGCACTGTAAAAGCTCCTCCAAACAGGACCATTCTTTTATCCCATGCGCCTGCACCATCTCCTCCATGGAAACCCTAAAATCCATGTAAGGATCATCAGACTCCATAGCCAGCATGAAACTTTCTTTTATGAAATCATCCCCACCATTTTCCTTGCTTTCTCTCTCCTCATTTTCTCTGTCTTTGGCCTCACCAAGAATGGAACTTGTGTCTTCAGGCTCAAAGAAGAACCTCTTGGAGCATAGGCCCCTAACTAAACCATCAACAACTGCGTCTTCCAACGCGTTAGATTCTAGAGAGAGAAAGGATATATCGGTCGAGAAGCCGCTAGAATGAGAGGAGTTCTTGTCGTCTGTGAAGAACCAAGAATTGGGTTCGGAGAAAGACGCGTCGTGGGCTGTTGGGTCGTGGAGTTTAGGGCCGAGGACGGCTTGGGTCTTGGCATCAGAGGCAATGTAGACTGAGTTTATGCTCCTGTAAATGTCTGGACCTGCTCTGAAAGAGTGTGTCTTGGGTTGCTTGCATGTTAGGAAGGTTTCTCTTGGGTTGAAGATTGACCTGAACTTCATTGTTGGGGTAGACGGATCAGAGAAACAGAGGTTTGGGACTGAGAAATGAAGATTTAGAGAGAGAGAAGGGGGGATTTGCAGTTTAAATGTTTTGAGGGTGAAAGGGGAGTGAGCAAGACAATGGGTGGTGTGTGTAATGTATTAATGAGGTTCAGAGGTGAGTGCAGGAGGGCTTTTAAAGAAAGAAGAGAGAGAGAGAGAGAGAGAGAAGGGGCTCAAAGTTAGGGTAGATGCGTGGTAGGCTCCTTTAGGAGTTGATGAATTTAATGCAGGTGGCACTAATTAATGTCTCGGCTTCTTACCCGCTCGGCTTCCTCGCCGTCGCTATTTACTGTTTGGCTCGGCTAACGTATTAATAGTATAATTAATGTTGAATGAATATTTAATGCTCTTAATTTACTACGAATATATGTTGAGTTTGAGAATGGGGCAGTTAATTGTTTCTGTTTTTCTTTCCAAATGAGAGCTCACCCTCAGACAATGTCATTATTAAATCCTTAATGTTTGGGATGTATTACTTATCCCTTTTGTGATTTTTAGGTGGTGATACTTAAGAATATGGGTTGACTGACCTGTAAAATGTAGGCAACATTATGTACGGACACAAAAACTAATGAGAAAATATTTTAAAAAGGTTAATATTTTTTCAAATATTACTCGCAAGGTTGGTCCTTTCGTGTTTTTTTTATTTTTTCTAGTTTTCCACTCTATTTTTGTTTTTTCCAACTTAAGTTTGTGATCTAAGATTTATGTCACTTCTATAGTGGTATGGCGTCAAGGACCTTAGATCGCTCTCTATGTGGTCTAATGTTACATAAGTAGCAGTCTGATGTCCTTAACTTCGGATCACTCTATATGTGGCCTAAAGATATAGACTAGCGGTCAAAATTCCCTAACCTTGGACAGTTCATTCTGTAGCCTAAAGCCGCAATACTAGCAGTATGAGGTCTGTAGCTACAATACTGGAGGTCCCGGACCTCAGACCGGTCCAAAAGTGACCTAAATCTTAGATCGCAACCCTACATTTGAAAAAACCAAAAAAATAATATAAAATAAAACTGGTTCAATGTTGGTAACATCAGAGTGAGGGGCAAATTGAAAAAAAAAAAAAAAGTTAAAAAAACTAACATTGTTTGTAATATTTAGAAAAATTTGGACCTTGCTGTATTTTTCCATTAGGTTTTGTATCCACGTGTAATTTTACCTAAATTTTAGTGTTTCTTTTGGAATATGCACAAAACCAATGACAACAATACGCATTCAAGGAAAAGAGTCAGGGCTTAACTTATTAGCACTTGACGAATTCAAACACTACGTATTATGCTCAATTCCTAACAAGGGTATGGCTCTTTTCCCACTGACTCCCCAAACAAACAATATGTATCCAAAGTTCCGAACTTGTCTTTTAAGCACTTAATTTCCAGACAAACCACAGGGTATAAAAGTAGTATTTTTGGAAGAAAAAGAAGTTATTCATAACTCTAGCACACGTTAACTTCCTAACTCTAGCACACACAAACCCTGACTGCAACACACAAATATACACACATGCAACTCACACACTCATTGAGAGAGAGAGGTCTAACAATCAAGAGAGAGAGAGAGAGTTCTAGCAACAAAAAAAAAAAGAAAGGGTGTGGTTTCTATAAGGTTGCAACCTTAAACAATCCAATTAAGGCACATCTCCAAATTTTATCATTACATATAATTATGGTGTAAGCAATTCTTACGGTTATCTCAAAATCTATTTTGATATTTAATTATAAAATTTTAAATTTCAAAAATGGTAAAAATTAAGTCGATCTATAAACAAATGAAAATCTTGAAAATAAAAGGTCTAGATAATGTGTTATAAAATGCACTGTTTTTTGGACTCGAAGTCTTTTTTTCATATATATTCATACGTTTCGATGTCGAGATAATCAAGTAGAGGGCATTTCAATATTAAAATAACTTTTTCCGACGGATTTTTGAAGTACATCTTTAATTCTACATGTTAAGGTTGCAACCTTATATAAATTTTTTCCATAATAAAAAAGAGAGAGAAGTCAAGGCCTAAAAAGTAAAAAAGTATAGAAAAGTTTATAGTACTTTTGCTCTATCTTGATGTCTGTCATCTCTTCTTGTCTTTTCAATTGACCAAGATATTTGTCGTGAATCGTAACCCAGGGTTGCCCACGAAAGTTTCTTTCTCCTTTTCCTTTGTTTCACAGGTTGTTGTATATGTTCATGACAAAGAATGGATTGATGCAGTAACCTTTGTCATGCGAACCCATTTTATCCACTGCATCTCCTACTTCTTGCTTTTTTTAATTACAAATTGGCGGTTTGATGACTTTGGTTCAAGAATTTGGGATTCATGTAAGGGAAAAGTTTTTATAAGGTTAACACCTTAAAAAGTAGAATTAAGGTAAATCTCTAAAATCTTTCGAAAATGTTATTTTCATGTTGATAAGACATCGAATTGATCAGGACATCGAGATGTATAGATATGGAGAAAACAAGATATTTTAAGTTCTAAATAGTACATCTTGCATCACATTAGCTGGACTGTTCCTTTTGAAGATTTTCATGTGATCATAGATTTGCTTGATTTGAACTATTTTTTAGTTTAAAATTTTATAAATAGAGATAAAAATAACCCAGAACTAGGTGTTGGAATTTAGAAAAGGAGAACATATACTTATTTAGGGATAAACTGATAAATGAAGAAAAATGAAATTTTGAATACAAAGTTAACATTATGTGGAATGAGATAATCGACTGTATTAAGAAAGCGCCAAAAGAAGTTTTAGGAGAAATTAGAGGGAACAGAAATCCCGACAAAGAAACTTGGAGGTGAAGTAAAAAGGTTCAAAAGACTATTAGCAAAAACGATCATGTTATAAAGTTTGGTTGTAATAGAAATGATCAAAACTTAGAAGACTAAGAAAATGGCAAGTAAGGTTAAACTTAAATCATATGATAATATATACAATAAACTAGGGACAAGATGATGCGAAAATGATGTCTTCAAACTAGCAAAAATGAGCGAGAGGAATTGTATGGATCTAATTCATATTATATGCAATAAGAACGAGTATTGGAGGATGGTAAAAGATGACGAGGTCAACAAAAGGTGGAGAATTTTATTTTCAAAAACTATTAAATAACGAACACTATGAGAACATAATGTTAGGAGGAACCTTTGACATAAAATAGTGCAGATAGTTACATTTACATAATTAGGATATCTAAAGTGAAAGAAGCTTCCTGAAATATAAAGATGTGAAAGGCTTTAGGACCAGATATGATCCTAGTAGAGTTCTGGAAGTGCATGGAGGAGACTAACATACACTGCCTCACAAAGTTGTTCAATAAGATGGTGAGAATAAAGAAAATGCTTGACAAAAAGGAGAAAAAGTGTCATGGCACTTATTTATAAGAATAAATGAGACATATAGAATTATACAAACTATCAAGAGATTAAATTTATGAGTTACACTATGAAGATATAGGAGAGGGTGGTTGAGCAATGATTAAAGTGTATAATGAATGGAGTAGTAAATCAGTTCAATTTTATGACAGGGAGGTCTACTACGAAGCCATTTTCCTAGTTACATAACTGATTGAGAAGTATAGGGCGAAGGTAAAAGACCTCCACATGGTATTTATTAATTTGGAAAAAGCATAGGATACAATACCTAGAGATTTATTTTGGTGAGTGTTAGAAAAGAAAGAAGTCACTAGAGGCTTTATTGACATAGTGAGAGTTATGTATAAGGGAGCACTAACTAATGTGTGAACGACTAGTGGAGAGAAGTGAGTTCTCAGTGACAATGGGCTTACATCAAGGGTTAGCTTTGAACCCATATATTTGCTTTGGTTATAGACAGGTTAACTAGGCACCTACAAGATGAGACATCATGATGTATGTTGTTCGTTGATGCTATAGTTTTAATCGACGAGGCTAGAGGCGACGTCAACACAAAATTAAAACGTTATAGGGATGCTATGGAATCTAAAGGTTTTAAAATTAATCGGACTAGGATATAATATGCGGAATGTAAGTTTAATAATAATAAGAGTAGAAATAAGGAAATAGTTAAGATTGATGGTCAAGAAATACCTAAAAGGGTTTGTTTTTTATATCAATGGTCGATAATCTAGGAGAATAAAGAGGATAAAAAAAGATGTCACATATAAAATTAGAGCTTGGTGAGTAAAGTGAAGATGTGTAGTCATCGCATACCATTGAGACTAAAAGGGAAGTTACATAAGATGGTTGTAGGACCAATCATACTTTATGGGACATAATATTGGGCAGTCAAGAAAAAAGATATCTATAGGATGACCGTAACTGAGTTGAGGATGTTGAGATGTATGAGTGATAAGACAAGAATGGATAGAATTCGAAATGAATACATATTAGGAAACTTAGGTGTGGCTTCAATAAGCAATAAGATGAGGGAAAGTAAACTTAGATAGGTTGGCTATATGCATTGTAGATCTCATAAAACAAGAGTTGGGAGGTGCGATTTGGTTCAAGTGGAAGGCTCTAAAGGTCAAGAGAAAAGCCCAAAAGGACATAGACAAAAGTAGTGAAAAAATATATGGTGACTTCTTATCTTATTGAGGGTATGACACTTGATAGAGAAGAATGAAATGACATGATTCATATAGCCGATCCTAAATAATTAGGATATGGCTTGGATAATGTTGATGATGATGAGAGATAAATAAAGGTTCTCATATTATTCGAATAAATTTTGACACCAAAATGGCATCTCATGACAAACTTTAAGGATGCACCTTAATTCGATTGTTTAATGTTGCAACGTTATGCAAACGACACCCTCTGCCATCCAAATATGTTCCTTCTCCATCTTATTAGAGGATATTTTCATGGAAAAAGATCGTATAAAGTTGCTACCTTAAAATGTAGAATTAAAGATAGACCTCAAAACATCCATTGGAAAAAGGTCGTTTTAATGTTGACAAGCCCTCTAATTGATCATCTCAACATTGAGATGTATGAATATGATAAAAAAAAAAAAATTGAGTAAAAAAATAATGCATCTTGCAACACATTATCTAAACCATCAATTTTCAAGATTTTTATATGGTTATAGATCTACTTGATATTAACCATTTTTGGAGTGTAAAATTTTATAATTAGATATTAAAAAGATTTTCAGTAAATCTTAAGATTATTTTATACCTAAATTACATGTTATGATAGAATTTGGAGGTGCACCTTAATTGAATTGTTTAAGGTTACAACCTTATAAAGCCACACCCGATTTTCATTACTATACCCCAACCCTGTACATTAGAAACTAAAATACATTGCCAATGAAGCGTAATACAAAATCTACTACAAACTAGGATACATTCCTTTCTCTTCATGATATGCGGTAACCTTGTGAAGGTCAAATAGTGGTTACAAAACTCACTTTTTGCTTTTTCTAGATATAAGAGCATAAAAATTTGAGTCTTTTTGAGTGAGTATTTCATACACTGCTTGTGTATATATAGCTTTGAGAACCACAGTCTATTGCAGCTACATTTGATGGAGATCATTGTTAAAAAATAGGGACTCAGGTTAAGGGTCCTGAGCCTACATAGACTTAGGTCAGAACTTGCCTGAGTCATACCTTATCGACTCGCCAAGTTTGTTGAGGAATTGGCCTAGTCTAAGATAAAATAAAAAAATGAAAGATAAAAAATAAAAAATAAAATAATAATAATAATAATAATATTAGGAACTGGCCATACTCAACGGAGTCCGATATGTATATCATTTTGGACTCGGCAGCCTGTTGAGCTCATGTAACTGAACAATGAGTATGAGTTGGACTTGCTAAGTTTCCCGATATTGCTATAGATTGATCCAAACTTGGATGAATATGGGCATGTTTCAATGACAACCAATTTTATCTAGAATATGTTATCTTATCCAAAATTAATATACATTGCATAATCTTTTTTTAGTTGTTTGGTGCATATCTTGTATCATACATAATATAATTTCAATATTTGACTTTTCAGTGATTTCTAACTATTTTTACCTATTTTTAACCAACGACATATTTTTAGCCAACGACATCTGATGTTCACCAAATTACTTTGAATAAAGTAAAAACAGCTTTTATAAAAATAAACTTGTATATAAAGAGATTGTCTACAAAAGAGACCATTCACCTATTGTACAAAGAGGTCACAACTATTCCCACTTATTGATGTCAAATTGGATGGCATGAGGTGAGTTATAAAATTCGAGAATTATTGTTTTGAACTTTGTGTTTAATCAATGACGCTCTTACAACCACCCAATTTGAAATCTAAGGGACAATAATGATTGTGACCTCCTTGTACAAAAAGGCTCCCATATATAATATTGCTTATAAGTTTATCTCATATTATTTTACGACAGACAACCAAAAACACAAATAACTCGTTATCATGATTAACTTCATTGAAACAGTGAATTATAACTGATAACGAACACATCTAAAGAGGCCGTATATCTTACATTTACAATTAACTTGCCATCAATGTTGAGAACAAACGGTGACCCCTGTTAATTTAAGAGGAGAGAAAAAAAATGTGGAACCCATTTTGTGTATTATGTAGCACACACAAGGTGTGTATGCTATATATCCCCTTGTTGTTTGGCCCTTGTTGCAGGCCATGCTAACAGTTAAGTACACCTAATTGCGTATCCTCCGAACATAACTGCACAACTGCACGCTTCTATGCTAATTGCAACAAAAAAAAAAAGCGAGAAAAGTTTCATGATTCTCTCTCTCTTGATTTTGAACTTAATAATTGTTAATGCCATGTTTTTGTAAAGCATTTAGCATCTTAAACTTTAGTTTAGAGTTCTCTCTAAAACCATAATTATCAAATAATGAAAGACTAAGACTAATATCCCTCTCCTTACAATAACATTTCGAGGGGAGCATAGTGGAATCCTTGGTTGTTGATGTCCCCTAAACCCCAAGGATAAGGGCATTTTCCCTAACTAAACCTAATAGAGATTAGTCACCATAAACCTTTAATTAGAAAAATTATTTGTCCTTAAGTACACATGCACATTGTATATTAACCAATCATGATTATCTTAAGCATGGGTTTAGAAATTTCCCCATGGATTGCCTTGTTTTAGATGCTTTGAAAAACTCATGAAATACACATGCAATTCTTAATTTAATTGTAATTGTAGGAAGCACAGTTGAAGCATGATCAAACACAAATCTTTGTTTCATGTTTTGTTTATTTTAATCATGTTACATTGTCCTTCTCACATAAATAATAGAGGGAAAGAAATGAAACATCTGAACTTCTTCTTTTGTTGTCTCCACCTAAAAACATGACATTAACATAAGATTAAAAAAAATGTAGGCCATTAGGAGGAAAGAGCAGGAAGCCATGCTAGATGGAAGGTAACATAAGAGACAAACAATAATAATAAAATAGACATATCAAAATCAAACTGAATTTGTATCAAGCACTGAAAAGGGGTATTGCTAGGGTGGTCTATAGAGACCACCCCAACAAATGATCTTGCATCCAAAAACACTTTGATAGGGGGATTCGTTTGTTCTGAAAATTTTCAGATCATCGATCATCCACCTTGTTAATGATTTAAAAAAATAATAATAATAATAATTAAAGAAAAAGGAGAGATATATTGAGCTCTTAAACCCCTAGATCTCAGTCAAATGATCAAAAAGAAAAAGAAAATAAAAGAGAAGAAAAAATGTTTCTAAGGAGTATTTCAAATGAAATATCTTGAAATCCAAAGTATTATATTCTAAAATAAAAAGGAAAAAGTTTTGTAGAAGCTTGACATCTTAAAATGTAGAATTAAGGTACACTACTAAAAACTTACAAAAAAAAGTTGTTTTGATTCCTAAAAATATGTAATTGATCATCTCATCATCGAGATGTATAGATATGGTGAAAACAAAGTGATTTCAAGTCTTAAAAATAATACATCTTGCAATACATTATCTGGTCCGTCTATTTTCAATATTTTTAAGCATTTATAGATTTGCTTGACTTGAACTATTTTTTGTGTTTAAAATTTTATTATTAGATATAAAACTAGATTCTCGCACTATTATAAGACTTTTCGACATCAAAACTAAGCGGTAGAACAAGTGTTGAAAATGGACTCCACATACCACCAAATCTTTTCCCTACTAAAGGGCTTCTAAATGACTAACTTAGAGAGAGAGAGAGTATTTTATTGATGGTGAAGGAACGTGGAAGCCTAATGCTTTTTTTATCAATGATGAACAAGGCTGATGAATTTTATTTTTTTTATGATAGGTGAAGGAACATGGAAGGAAGCACAAAGTTCCCAATGATTGATAGGTAAGCCCGTACTATGCAAAGGTCCTGGCTAAATGAACGAAGGAATTACCATAATGGAATGAGTGGGCTATGTCTATGTCCATGGCAGCATCCAAGCCATAGCCAGCATGTGCAACTTCTCACCAAACCCATCAACATATCTTGAGGATGCTCCTTGTTTATCTATCTATCCATATAGTTGGTTCATAGTTTGTAGCCTATTTTTTGTTGATGCCATGAATTTGGTGTTGAGGCAAAGAAATGATAATAAATTCCTCTACTCCAAATTCATTATTAACCAGAATGCTAGATATGAATTAAGTGCATAGATTGATAATTGGCATCTAATTCATTATATTAGCAAAATAAACGTACATGACATAATTCTGAATCGCATGAGCCAAGGTTGGAATTTTGGGGTGGGAGGGGAGGTTCGGGGGAGCGGTTTCGGATTGAGGATGGTGACAGGCTGGGCTTTTAAAGAGGAGAAAGCTTTTTATGTTCTCCTTACAACATAGAAGTTATATCCTCTCTTTATCCAACCGTCTATTTTTTAATGAAGGGTTAAGATTGCCCCAATTACAATGTCATGTCTTTACACTATTTTATTTTTAATTTTTTTTTTATAAACTATTTTGACACCAAAATTTGGACGTCCATTCCTCTATTAAACTCGTACTAACTAAAAATATAAAAAATATATTTTCAATAAAATAAAATGACTAAAATACTTCTGAAAATTTCAAAGGGTGGTCATTATATTTTATCGAAAAATTATTGGAAACATTTTTTATAGGTGCGCCCCATTAAGAAAATGGCACGTACCAAATTTCATATTCAGAAAATTTATATTAAAAAAAATAAAGTACTTTGAGACGTCGGATCTAAGATCAATGGTGTGGCTCTCTTATTCAAAAACTGATAGTTGGATGGTAGGGGCAGGATAAAACTTCTATACAGTAGGGAGAACATAAAAAGCTTTCCCTTTAAAGAGGGGACCTCACATTGTAAAAAGGATGGTTTTTATTTTGGTGAATGGAAAAAATGTTGCGAAAAAAAAAGGTTTAATGTAAACAGAGGAGGGCTTCTTTTCTTTGTTTTTCTCTTATAATACATGGTGGAGGTCTCACATTCCCACATTTGTGCCATTTTTCTTGTGATCCTTTCTTAGTTGATAATTTCTCTATAAATACATAATTATATTCTCGAGTGTGGTTGTCGATAACTACCCTTACGCGAGTTGGTATTAGAGCAAGCCTTTTCTTTTTTCTTTTTTTTTTTTTTTTTGACAAATGTTACTAAAAAAATGTTAAGCCTTTTACTGTTCTATTAAAGATGGCAATGGACCTAGACTCAACGTGAGACCCGTTGGGTATACCTAACCCTGGTCCGAGTATGAGTCCAGCACTTGGACTCGACAGGTCAGGTCTGGGTCCGATTCGGTAGATTGGACCCGAAATAGATATGGGTCGGATATGGGACCCGATCTAGATTTATTATATATAAATTAAGAAAACTGACATTATGAGACCCTCTCTCACCTATGTGAATAAGACCCAAAGAATCACCATCAAATTTGGGACAGATCTCAAAAAAAGTTATTACATGCGTAAGGAACTTGACTTTTTTTAGAGATTTGTGTTAAATTTGATAGTAATCATTTGGGGTTCTACTAGGCAAATTTGATGGTAATCACTTGGGGTCTTACTAGGCAAATTTAATGGTAATCATTTCGGATCTTACTCACATAGGTGTAGGAGGGTCGCATAGAATCATTACTCATCTTACGAGACCCTCCTACACCCAGACTCTCAAATATTATCATTAAATTTGGCACAGATCTCTAGAAAAATCAAGTCTTACATCCATATGATAACTTTTCTTAAGATCTATACCCAATTTAATGGTGATTCTTTGAGTCCTACACTCATAGATGTACGAGGGTCTCATAGCACCACTACTCATTTTATATTTATAATATTAATTAAATACTTATTAATTATTAATTAACCTATTAGAAAATTATTAAAATTTCTAAAATGTAATTAACCTAAATAATTACAACCTAAAGTAACTTCACCTATTTACCAAACCCTGATCCCCCTCATCTTGTCGCATTTCCCCCGAACCTCCACGGCCAAATCCTAGCAGCCTCAGCACTCTGCAGCTATGCTCTCCTCTCGTGATCTGCCTCTTTCAGTCTCTTTGAGCTCTCTTCATCCCGTGGCATTTCGTTTTTGCAACCCTTACAGCAAAACCCAAAAACCCTAGCATCAACACTCTACAACTCTGCACTACCTCTCTCAGTCTCTCTGAGCCCTCTCTTCCTATCTCTATTTCGAGGTCCACCGACCAAACCCTAGCCTCTGCTCTGCCTCGCTCTGAGCTTTCTCCCTCTCGCCTATCAATAGGACGAAAGCTCGTTAGCTTAGACCTTAAGGCTCCTCGAAAAATGGAAGAAGGTAAGAAATCAATCCCCATCTCTCTCCTCTGTTATCTTTGAAAACCCACAAATTTTCTTTTTTAAAAAAAAAGTGACGAAAATCTTAAAAAAAATTGCAATTGTTTCAAACTTTTGAAACTAAGTGCCTGAAAATAGCTCAATCCAATAGTTTTTTCCTTCGATGGTCTTCATTCCATTAACAATTTTTTGTGGATTGCTTCTCCTTTTCTCGTGATTTTTTGTTGTTTAATTGCACTATATTCTGAATTTTTAATTTGGAATATATGCCATGTCTCTCCTCTCTATGCAATAATGGGTTACTGATTTTGGCCATTTGTATCAGTCTAGGACATTTTTTCGGTATTGGGTATTCATAAGTCAAGCATGGAATTCTTGTTTATGTGTTAAGCCTTATGGAATGTTTGTTATATGCTTACAATGTATTTCACCAGACAATGAATATGTTTATTCTCCTCATGGTGTTTATTCTTAGATAATTTTAGTTCATACATTATTACTTAAAAAATTAGTTTTCCATATACATCTGTGAACTGGTCTTCATACTTCATTGTGTGTTGCCATAATTGTTACCCTTTATACATGTCTTTCTAGTTGTGCATATACATCTGTTTTGGTGCTATATTCTTTTCTGATATTATTGTGTTCTTAATATGATCATGTCTTTCTATTATGAATGTCTATTTCAAACTATAGTGGTTTCCTTAATATAGGTCATAGGAACTATAGTATTTCAACTGTTTTTGAACAATTTGCTATTCTTTTTTCAGTAGATCATCTATGTTGAGGGTGAAAATCAAGATATGAGAACAGTAGAGATGTCATTGTGACCCCATAGGGCCTCATCCCCTAAACATAAAAACTACTTCGTCAGTTTGGGTAGATTCTGAAAAAATTACAGATGTAGAGGGTATTCTAAAATCTGTTTTGTAAATATTGTAAGAAGCAGCTAGATGGGGCTAGTCAACATGGGACTAGCCATTTGAAAAAACACTAAATGACATGTCTTAGGAGCGTGCATTTAGGTCCAGGTCAAAAAATGAAAATGGCTTCTTTTGAGAAAGGGGAAGGGGTTTAAGCAATTATAAATTTGTGAAAGAGCGAAGTAGAAGTGATCTAGCAAAAGTGATTGTCTTGCATGAGTACCCTTTTTAGTTGTGGAGCATATTGGTTTTAAGACTTTTGTGAAAAATCTGCAACCATTATTTAAGATGGTTAGTCGCAATACCATAAAATATGATCTTGAAAATCTACAGAAAAGAAATGAAGAAATTGCATGAGGTTTTAGACAAGATCCCTAGTCATATTAGTCTCACCACAAACATATGGTCATCATGTTGTAACTAATATTATCTATGCTTGACTGCCCATTATATTGATGATGCATGACTTTTTGCAAAAAATAATCCGTAGTTTTATATATGTGTCATCTCCTAATACTGGGGATGTTATTGCTACTGTTCTCATGGATTTATTTATGCAATGGAATATTGAAAATAAATTGTTTTAGTGTAACTTTGGACAAGGCATTATACAATGACATAGCTGCATCATCTCTAGTTACTCAATTATCTCTAAAGCCCTCACTTGTATTTGATGGTAAGATGTTCTACGTCCATTGTTGTGCCATATTCTAAATTATATTGTACACAAGATAAAGATAATTGACAAGATCTGAGATATTATCAAGTTCATTAAGGGTGTGTTTGATAATAGGAAGTGTCTTCCTGGAAGTTGAGAACTTCTTAGTACTCTTCAACTTTCGTGTTTGATAAAAAATGATAACTTCAAATAAGAACTTCAATTTATTGTTCATCTTCTTACGTCCCTTTGTAAAAAAAAGTTTCGACCCAAAGGTCAGAACTTAAAATTGGAAGTTCGTAACTCCTCCCCTTCAATAACCCTAGCCCCTTTTCTCTTCTTCGCCGCTGAGCACCCACCCTGCTGAGCACCCCTCTCTTCGTAGCTTCCCATCTTCGCCGTTGAGCACCCCTCTCGTTGCAGCTTCCCATATTCGCCACTGAGCACCCCTCTCTTCACAGCACGACCCCTCTCTTCTGTTCTTCGAGTTCAGCTGCTGAGCCAGCCCTCTATTCCCAGCACGCCACTATCTCAGGCAAACCCCTTTCTTTGCATGCAGCCCTCGCTAGGGTTTACTCAGCTGTCCTTGAACTCTGATCCTTGCCATTGATCTTGAGGTATGTTATTGACTTTATTCTCTCAGTGTTATTGATCTCTGTGTTTGTTCTTGGGCTCTTGAAGCAAAGAGCTCTTATTCTCTGTGTTATTGATCTCTGTGTTTGTTCTTGAGCTCTTGAAGCAAAGAGCTCTTATTCTCTATGTGTTATTGATCTTGAGGTATGCTATTGACTCTGATTTTCGTAATCTCTGTCTATCTCTTCTTTGAGCTCTGATCCTTCCTATTGAGCTCTGATCTGTGTTCTTCATCTTTCTCGAGGTATTTATCCCCAACTGCCCTAACCACAGCAAATAGGATTGATGTGTTTTATTTGATAAAATCAGAGTGAATAGCATACCTTTTTATTTCTGATTTTACATATTTTTTGTAACAACCCAATAGATCAGAGCTCAGTTACAAAAAAATAGAGCTCAGTTACAAACTGATTATTCAAACTGTTTGGAATAAAAAATGGGTCCTTTTTTTTTGTGTTTATTTGGTGATTTTACAGTTTTTTTGTACAAGCCCAATACATCAGAGATTAGTTACACATAAAATAGAGCTCAGCTACAAACTGATTATTCAAAAACAGTTTGTATAAAATCTGAGTCCTTTTTTTTGTGTTTATTTCGCGATTTTACAGATTTTTCGTAACAGCCCAATAGATCAGAGCTCAGTTACAAAAAAAATAGAGCTCAGTTACAAACTGATTATGAAAACAGTTTGTAATAAAATCTGAGTCCTTTTTTTTTTTGTGTTTATTTGGCGATTTTACAGATTTTTCGCAACAGCCCAATAGACAGAGCTCAGTTACAAAAAAAATAGAGCTTAGTTACAAATTGATTATTCAAATAGTTTGTACAAAAATCTGAGTCTTTTTTTTTTTGTGTTTATTTGGCTCATTGTGTTACTTAGCATGGACTTTGATGAGTTGATTAAGATTTTTCTGAGTTGAAAGGGGGTGAGTTCCTTCTCCTGAGCCCCATTTTCAAACATTAGTAGGTAAAGCAAAGTGATTCGGTCTTGTGATATTTGTTAATAGATTGCATCTCACTCGAGTTAGGTATTTCATGTTTTTCTTCTTGGCATATTTTGAGTTAATTTGCAGCATGTATATTAAAATTACAGGTTCTTGGCATAATTGGCATGATTGCATCTTACTGAGTTATTTTGAGTTCCTTCTTGGCATGATTGCATCTTACAGGGTGATTAGAGGTTCTTGGTGTTCACTTTCTTTTTTTTTTTCTTTTTTTTTCTGTTTCATTCTGGGTCATTAGAGGTTCTTGGTGCCCTCCTTGATAGGGATTCTACTTACGGTGACTTTAGTTCGCCTGTTTTGAATAAATAGATTGAATATATTTTTAATTGGCTTGGTTCTTAGTTATATGGGCCGTTTTGGTTATTTCAATTCCTTCTTATTTAATATTTTTGTTACTGATCTATGGTTATTTGATTTGATCCTTTATGGCTAGAGTTCTTCATATTCGTTCTTTTTTTCATGAGTAGATAACTATGGTGTGGGAGTTTTTTTCATGAGTACATAACTATGGTAATATTACTTTTTTGTTAGTTTAATGTTTGAGTTTGTTGAATTTTACTTAGCTTAATTATGAATGCTGTATTTACCATGCTCTTTTTGCTACCTTTCTTTTTTTAATGAATAATGCTTATGGGTTCATGAAATCTGATATATTTTCTCTAAGATGTACAGCTATGATGTAGGTTTGTTTATATCTTTTTATGCAAGCAAGATGTGCATGAATTACCAATATTTTCATTTTCTTATTGAATATGTTTATTTTTGTATTTGGGTTTTTGGCCACTTTCTCTGTGATATAGTGCTAACCTTGCGTCTTGTTTGTGAATAAAATGTTGAAAGCAAACTGGAATTGAGAATAATATTGTTTTCTTGTTTGTGATTTTTGTTTTTGGGTTTGGCTATCGTGTTCTTTTTGTTGCCTTTTTATTTTAAGAATAATGCTTATGGGTTCATAAATCTGATATATTTTTTCTAAGATATACAGTTATGATGTGGGTTTGTTTATATCTTTTTATGCAAACAAGATGTGCATGAATTACCAATGTTTTCATTTTCTTATTGAATATGCTTATTTTTGTATTTGGGTTTTTGACCGCTTTCTCTGTGATATAGTGCTAACCTTGCTTCCTGTTTGTGAATAAAATGTTGAACACAAACTGGAATTGAGAATAATCTTGCTTACTTTTTTGTGATTTTTGTTTTTGGGTTTGGTGAGTTTTACGTAGCTCCAATTGTGAATGTTGTAGCTACCGTGCTTATTTTGTTACCTTTTTTTTTTTAAGAATAATGCTTATGGGTTCATGAAATCTGATATATTTTTTCTAAGATATACAACTGTCTTAGAAGTCCAGGTCGAATCTAGCTCATCCTCATCTAATGACTCAGTATCATCTGGATCAAAAAGACGACGGTCCCATACTCCGGTAGGAACACATCGCCGATCAAAGCAGCCTACTTTCACTGACTCGATAATTAAAGCCATGCCAGAGATAGCCCATAGCATTACGATGCTAACACGTGACACCGCAGGTAACAGTCCGTCCAAGGCTCGGAGAGAGGCCTCAAAGATTCTTGAAGCCATGTGGAGAGCTGGTGAAGTTGGTGATAATGTTTTTGTAATGGCAGCAAGGATCTTCCAAGATTCTACAAAGGCGGAAATATTAATAAACTTGGAGGATCGAAGGATACAAATGGCTTAATTGGATGAAGCGATGAAACACCTCTAAATATTTGATTGACTCTGTTTACTTTATGGTTTGCATATTATAAATAGGGTGCGGTTTGTAAATAGGGTGCGGTTTGTATAGAGCCTAGGCTCTAAACAATCAAATTAGAGCCTATCTACAAATTTAGTTTCAATAGTGGAAATATTTGTGATAGCATGAAAATATATTTTCATCTTTATTTATAAATTTTAAAACTTCAAAATAGTGTAGATCGATAGATTTATAAATATTTGAAAATCTTGAAGATCAACGGTCAAAAAATGCGTTACAAAATACAATATTTTCAAAGCTTGAAATCCATTTTTTTCTCATGTCGATACATCTTGATGTTGAGATGCGTTACAAAAATTCTTCATGGTTTTCATTATGGATGTGGATGGTTTCTTTCATATTATGGTTTGATAAAAATTATTTTATGGTTTTAATAGTATAAATATGTATTGGATGAGTTCTTTCATTTATATGTGGATATTTTTTTTCAATTTAATGTCAAAGGTTGCTTCATGATTTTTTTTATGGATGTGGATGATTTATTTCATTTAATGGTTTGATTAAAGATTGGTTTAATGGTTTGCATCTTATAAATATGTATGTGGATGGCTTTTTTCGTTTTAATGTCAAAGATTGTTTTCATTTAATGGTTTGATTAAATATTACTTTATGGCTTGCATCTTATAAATATCTATGTGGATGATTTCTTTTGTTTTAATGTCAAATATTGCTTTATGGATGTGGGTGGCTTCGTTCAGATAATGGTTTGATTGAAGATTGATTTATGGTTATAGATGCTTTCTTCCATTTCTAGTTATGGATCCCCAACAGCGTCGGTTGGTGGTAATATTATGTGCTGCATATACAATGCATATTTATATATCACCACGCAAACGAAGAGAAGGTATGTTCATACTTCAATTTTTATTGGGGCCAATTATGTCCAATACTTGCTGTCAGGACACCCTCGTAAGTGCTTCGACAAGTTATGAATGGAAAGATGTGTTTTTATCAGTCTATGTAATTTGTTAAATGAGAGGACAAGCATTACAGGTACAAGATATTTGGCAGTTGATGAACAAGTAGCTATATTTTAAGCATTTTCACGCACGATTAGCGGAATATGGTGGTTTAGGAATGGTTTCAACATTCAGGGCAAACCATAAGGTACTTCGTCCATAGAGTCTTAAAAGTCATCGTGACCCTTTGTTCCTACAACTAGCAAGCTATGAAACATTGGTCAACATTGTTGGTGATATATTACGCGTTTACCTATATTTCAAGATATGCGAGTGTCAAGTAATCTGTATTGTTGTTTTCACATCCACTGAGAACTAATATATAATAATATGATTTATTTCTCTTAATAGGATTGTGTCGGAGCTATTGACGAGACTCGTGCTCGAGTTTGTAATCGATTGCATAATCGTTTTTTAAACAGAAATTTTTTTTTAAGTCAGAATGTTATGATTGCGGTTGGTTTCAATATGCGCTTCCTTTATGTACTTGCAAGTTGGGAAGGATCTGCATCAGATTCTAAAGTCCTATATGACGCAATTAGTAATGAACACAATAGGCTTGCAATGCTTGAGGGTAACCCCGTTCTTTCCTGTGTTTCGTTGTTTCGTTTTGTACAATATTTTGTAGTGTAATATTTGGCCTTACAATATACTCATTGCACAAACATAGTACAGGAAAATATTATCTTGTAGATGGTGGGTATCCTACTATGCGTGGTTTCATAGGACCATATCGAAGAGTCTGTTACCATCTAAACGAATTTACTTCAAGCCCACGAGCTCTTCAAAATCACAAGGTTGGTGTAGTTATTGCATGTGCAATATTGTATAGCTACATCATGATGACATGGGGAGCCGATAGCATAAGAGAGCTGTATTTTCGAAGGAGGGTTAAGAGTCAACTCTTAATTGACTGAGATGATGGTTTTCGCAACTGACTTAGAGGCATACTGATCATGACGTTGACATGAGTTTGCGAGATGTCATGGCGACGCAGTTGTAGGAGGCGTACCTAAGTTGTTAGAACTTGTAATTAAACCTTGGTCTACATTCATATGGACATTATTTTGTGGCCACAAATTTTGAATCCTCGTCGAATGTTGTGCTCATCTTATTGCATTTTGAATTATGTATGTTTAAATTATTACAAGTTATTGTTGAATGGGTTAGTTATGTACATGGTTTTCTTTATGGACGCATGAATTGTGCATTTTGCTTGACATGCATCACAAATGTCTTAACACATAACATACAAATGTTGTGTGCCATTATAATCTTAGCGAGAGAGAGAGAGAGAGCACACAAATGTTGTATACATGACTTGTGAATGATGTATATGTTTTAATTGTGAATGACATATTTTTTAGGCTGGGATACGTATGTATCAATGTTGAATGTAAGTAATGCTCAAGTTATTACGGGTTATTGTTGAATGGGCTGATTTCTTACTTTTTGCATTATGCATGTGTGTTTGAATGGGCTGATTTTTTAATTCTTACATTTTTAATTATGTATTTTTAAACTATTACAGGTTATTTTTTAAACTTAATTAAATTGAGGTTGTACTTGACATTGTCTATAGACTACTTTAATTTTGAGGTGCAATGAAGTTTATCATGGAACATTTGCGTCAATTGGTGTACAAATGTATCGTTGTCTAGGGCGCTTCTCTCACTCATCAATAAAACTCTCTCATAACTCTCTTTCTCTCTATCTCTCTCTCTCTCTCTCAATCCAACGTACTTTACTTTCAATTGATATTATATTCCAAAAAATAATATTCTACAAATTAATAAAAAATAAACAATATCTAGGTCTCAATTTTAACATTTACATCTTACCTATTATTTAAAGCTAATCTAATACATATACCCAGAAACCAAGAACTTCTTAATTTCTTAAGAGGTTATCAAACACAGAAACCAGGAACTTTTTAACTTCCCAGAGATGCTATCAAACACAGAAACCAGAAACTTCTTCAGGAACTTCTAATTTGTAGTTCTTCAAAAACTTCCAATTTACAGTTCATGAACTTGCTTCCAGTTATCAAACATGCCCGAAAGGATCTCAAGGAAGACAAGAAATATTTAATGAGGGAATCAAGTTCCTTAGTATTGAAAGATAAAACATATATAGGTCTTGATGTTCCAACTCGATAGAATCGGCATACAAAATGCTAGAGGTTGCCTTCAAGCTAAAAGATGAATTTTATCATTGCTCAACGATAATCAATGAATAATTTGGTTCTATCTTAGGCTGATTGGGAGACAACAAAACATATTTGCAATTATTTGAAAAAATTTATGATGCTACAAATATTTTTTTGATGCTAAAAAAATTATGATGCTACAAGTATCCAACTTTTAATCTCTATTTCCTCGAAATATGTGAGATTCATTTGTGTCTGAGATAATGGTGTTTAAGCTCTATTGAGTATATTAGTTCTATAGCCACGAAAATGGAAAAGAAGTTTGACAAATATTAGAGGATATGTAGTTTAGCATTGGCGATTGCGTATGTTGTTGATCCTCGGTATAAATTTGCATTGGTTGATTTTTACTATCCAAAAATATATGGTGATGAGGCGACACAAGAAATGATGATGGTTCGACAACGGGTTTATGACCTAAATAAAGAGTATGAATCAAATGAATCATCTAGTTCCAATATTTGAAGTAGTTCAATTGGTGATGAATCTTCTTCCCACAGTGACTCTGCTACTCGTCATATGAGATAGATGGAATATCAAATATTCATTTAAGAGAATTCCACTAGCATGCTAATAAGATCAGAATTTGACATATATTTAGAGGAACCTGCCTTTTCGAAACCACTATTGAATGAAGAGTTTAATATTTTAATTTGGTGGCTATCCAATGCACGAAGGTTCCCCAATCTCTCAAAAATGGTTAGCGATATTTTGGTGATTCCTACTTTCACAATAGCATTTGAGTTAGCGTTTCATACTATGGGACGAGTTCTAGACCAGTATCACAATTCCTGCTTCCACCAACCGTGCAAGCATTAATGTGTATATAAAATTGGTTGCATAATGATTTAGAAGGTAAAACAATTTTTAATTTCAAAATTGATTATTTTCCATAATTGTTGATTTCTAGAACTGAAATTTTGTCATTCTATATGTGTTTCAGTCTTAGAGGATGCATGTGCGTCATTTTTCAACATTCCCGCTTCCACTGTTGATAATGAAATTGAGGATTGCGATTGAATATTGAACATGTGAATTTTTTTCTTACGTCTCAAGTATCAATTCTCTAATATATTTTTTGTATTTCACAACACTTAGTTTGTTGTTTACTATTTTTACTGTTTACTGTGTTACTGTGTAATAGTGTTACTATGTTGTTGTGTTTACTGTCAATATTAATGTCAAATTATATGTGCGTTAACACATTGTTGATTGTGTGAACAGTTGTTGATTTTACTAATTTCACAGTTAATTGTGTGATTTGTACGTTACGTGTGTGTTAACACACATTTAATTGAGTCAACAATTGCTGATTTTACTGATTTCACAGTTAACTATGTGATTTGTATGTTATGTATGCATTAAGAGTAAGACACATGTAATGTAATTGAGTTAACAGTTGACGATTATACTGATTTCACAGTTAGCTGTGTGATTTGTATATTGTGTATGTGTTAACACACATGTAATTGAGTTAACAGTTGCTAATTTCACTGATTTCACAGTTAACTGTGTGATTTCTATGTTATGTGTGCATTAACACAATTAATTGAGTTAACAATTGTTGATTTGGACAAATGCTTGAAATATGTGTATTGTCATCAGGATATCTATCATAGTATGTACCGGCATAAGTAGACAACTATTCTTACTCAGCAACATACATTCAAGCATTCTCTTTGTTGCAGGTGGAAAGTTTTTGATGCATTTTATTTGAACAGTTTCATATATGATTATGTAACTAATATGGAGGTAAATGAGGACAAACAACAATGGTCTCACCATAAATTTTGTGTAATATATCAGGTTATCATTTCACTATTAGGATTTTCAGAGCAATATGAAGTCTATTTGAGTCATCTCTGACGGGCATGTTCAATCTACATGTTCATTTCACAGTATGTTAGTGAATCTGATTTTATTGGGCTTAAATATCATGTAGGGCGTTTAATAATGCATTATGTCCTACATTTCTATGTTATGGTGGTTTGTTATTTATTGCTTTTGATTTTTTCTCTTTGTTATTGTTGGATTGGAGGTGGAAGAATGGAAGAATCAAGAACGTTACCCTAAGAATTGGAGTAATTTTCCCTCACCAAAAAAGCACTTGTTGTCGGCAAGGAAGGGATGATGCAGGAATTCTAGCAATTGTTTTTGAGATGATCATGTTGTGTTCTTTGATTTGGATCTTGTTCAATGAAAGCATTAAAGCAACTTTCTATGTGGAAGAAGCAATTTGTTAAGGGAAAGCTTTCTATGCTTCCCCTCTAGCATAGAAGTTCAATCCTCTCCTTTAGCCAGCTGTCCATTTTAAATGGAGGGTTAAGATTGCCCCAATTACAATGCCACGTCTCTATACTATTTTATTTTTAATTTTTTTTTATAAACTATTTTCAAACCAAAATTTGGACGTCCACTCTCTATTAAACTCGCACTACAGAAAAATATAAAAAAAATATTTTCAATAAAATAAAATGACCAAAATACCCCTGAAAGTGTCAAGGGGTATTCTGCTCATTATATTTTATCGAAAAATTATTTTTAATAGTTTTTATAGGTGCGCCCCAATGAGAAGATGACTCCTACCAAATTTCATATTCATACAATTTGTATAAAAAAACTAAAAAAAAAAACTTTGAGACGTCAGATCTAAAATCAAATGATGAGTGGCTCTCTTGATCAAAATTGGACGGCTGGATGGTAGGGAGGGGATAGAACTTTTATGCTGTAAGGGAAGCATAGAAATCTTTCCCATTTGTTAAATAGAAGAATGGCCACTAAGTTTATTGCCATTGAATTTATTTGTTTGTCATCTCTCTCTGAGATTTTATTACGTATTTCATAAATTTTTACGTAAAAAATATTGGGCAGGTTTTTTTTACATATATTGGCATTGAATTTACAGGTTTTTTATAATTTTATTGATTTTTTTTTGGCTTGAAATTATCAGGCCAAGGTTTGGGTCGGGTAAAGGGGACCCGAACTGTAATGACACGCGTACGCGTCGGATCCCAGATCCTAACCCATGTTCTTGGTACGGATACATGCTTGGGGCACTTTGGACCTTCGAGTCCAGGTATGAGTCCAGCCAGACCAACCCAGACCTGTTGCCACCCTATGTCCTATTCCACCGCTCTTAAAAACAAAAAATCAAAAAAAAATATAATACCAATTTGTTCCACTTATCTTTCTGAAAAAAAAAATCTCCCTACAAAAAAAATTTCTCCCTACGAAAATAAAAACAAAAAAGGCCTATTCCTTATCTTTCTAAAGACTTATCTTTTCTAAAACATAACCCTCTTATCTATAAGAGCAACATTCCTAAAAACAACTTATTATCTTCTATTACTGTTTTCCAAAGATGAGCCTTTGCTAAAAACCCACTCTTAAAAAAAACAACATAAAATGCTAATTATCCTCTTGTTAAAAAAAATATATACAACTTGTCAATTTCTCTCTATTTCATCTTCTTCAGGTCTCGATTTGCTTGCTCTAAATAATCTAGTTCGATCATATCGAATCTATGAAAATCAATTATAAAAAATTTGAATTATTCATCTCTTGATTTTTTTTGGTAATTAAAAAAAAAATGTTAGTCAGTGAGGATTTCGATCCTTATCATTTGGTGAGAATGGAGTCCAAGATTTATAATAAGACTCAATAATACCACTGCTAAGCGCCCCAACACCAATATGGCATATCTCAAACTTGCTTATATATGGTCATTTCAAAATTTCAAGCTTTAGTTTCTCTCCCTCTAACTAGGCATGCATTATAAAGTTATAATATTTCTTCAGATTTTTAGATAATTGTGTTTTTTCATATTCAAAATTTACCCCAATTTCATGAACTACCAAGAGTCTCGAAGATCTATTGAGATATCGCTAAAGTTTCTCCATAACTGGCATAATCAAGTCTCTCAACCAAATTATTTTTAGCATTTGAATCAAAATCCATAAAATCATATTTCTCAAAATATTAATTAAGCCATGAAGACGTAGATAAAGCAAAAACCTTGTTTTATAGATGGTTCATTTTGTTTACCATATTTTGATATTGGCTCATGGGCAAACTTTCTATGCTTCCCCTACAGCGTAAAATTTATGTACTTCCCCTTATCCAACTGTCCATTCTGAATGGAAGGCTAAGATTGCCCCAATCACAATGTCACGTTTCTACACTATTTTATTTTAAATTTTTTTCTATAAATTATTTTGACACCAAATTTTGGACGTCCAATCTCTATTAAACTCGCACTAGTGAAAAATTAAAAAAAAAAAAATTCCAATAAAATAAAATGACCAAAATACCTCTGAAAGTTTTAAGGGGTATTTTGGTCATTATATTTTATTGAAAAGTTATTTTTAATATTTTTTATAGGTGCGGCCCAATGAGAAGATGGCACATACCAATTTCATACGCATAAAATTTGTATAAAAAAACTAAAAATAAAATACTTTGAGACGTCGGATCTAAGATCAAACGGTGAGTGACTCTCTTAAACAAATTTGGACGGCTAGATGGTAGGGGAAGCAGTGATCTTCTATGTTGTAGGCGAAGTATAGAAACCTTCTTCTATGTTGTAGAGGAAGTATAGAAACCTTCTTCTATCTTGTGGGGGAAGTAAAGAAACCTTTCCCTTGGCTCATAGCCCATACCAAGTTCTTGCTAAGTTTTCTTTTGATAGAGATTTTGAACACTAATAGCTACAAAGATTTGTGTTTCCAGTACCAATGTTATCAGTTAGGCTTCATAGCACTCTTCGTTGTTGTCTCTGAAAAGGGTAACACCTCTGCATTCCTTGGAAGTCTTTTAGGTCTGCTGCTGGATTTTATAACCTTTTATTTTGGGTAGGATTTGAGCCCGAACAATACTAATATTTGCTAAGTAGCTCCTTTTTTTTTCTTTTTTCTTTTTCTACAATAGTACTTAACTTTATTAATAACTCAAGGTTACAACAAAATCAAGGAGCAATAATATGAGAAACTACAATAGAATCAAAATATACCCCTCTCTTAGCCAAATCATCTGCAATATCATTCGTATTTGTGTAAACATGCTGAATGGAAATCTCCATACCACGACAACTATCCAAAACTTCTACCCAAATCAACAAGTGACCTCCAAGGCGGTCTACTCCTCTTTTACACTAATTAATGATATTGAGTGAATCACTTTCCACTACATAGAAGCCCCCAATAATCCTTTCTTTCACCAATTACAGGCTGCAAAGGGCACATAATTCTGCCATATTTCTAGTAGAGAAACCACAAGGGCCAACGAAGAAAAACATAGGCTAGTCTTTTATTCATTGGATTAATAACACGAAGAATGACTGGTATATCCTCTCGAGTAATGATCCTATGAGACCTCTCACACCCATGTGATAACTTTTCTGGAAATCTATACCAAATTTGATGGTGATCCTTTGGGGTCCATGTGTTTAACCAACACTTCTTATATTGTTAGGCAACACAAAAAATCATATGTATAGAAGGAGATCATAAAGATAGAGGTTTTGTCAGTCTTTTCATTCGGATGATGGAAGCAAGACGTTGTGGTTGTAGATCCTGGTAGAGAGAGAGTGAGAAGGATTCTGGACGTTCTGGAGGAGGATAGTGGCAAAGCAAAGGAAAGAGACGTGATAGTGAGAGAGAGAACTAGAATGTGAACATGGTAGAGTAAGAAAGAGGATGTTGGTTATTGCTTGAATTACACCATTGCTTGTATTGGTGATGGCTTGAAGTTCGAGGGGAGAGCAAATATTGGGCTTTTCAATGTTGATGAAGCATGGGGTTTTGGGGTAGAGAAAGAACTTGGCTATTTTAGTGGAGGATGATGTAAATCAAACTGGGCATACCCTGTTTCCCACCATTAATGAGGGTTTTGAGCCCTATAGTGGTACTGGAGATTGGTTATTTTTTGTGTAGAGGCCATTATTTAGAATTTTGAAGGTGGATAATATAAATCGAATTGGATTACCTTGGCTTTCAACCATTGACACGGGTTTCGAGCATTGCATTCTGCTCAGAGCTGGCTCTAAAATATTAGGGCTTCATAATATCTCGATGATTTGAAATTGATAAAAAGGTGAGAGAAAATTGTGCAGCCATTTGAGAGAGAGATAGAGTGAGAGGGAAATAAAGGGATTGGGTTTTACTCGTGGGTGTGAGAGCGGAGGAAGGAGAGAGATGAAGGAGGAAGAATCCAACAAGGGAGATAAGCATCTTTTGTATACTCAGATTCTTCAGTCGTCTATTAGGTTATCGTGTTGATCTAGTGATCGTGGTAGGAGATAATTTTTTCAAAGATAGAGTCCAACATATCTAATCCAGTGTTATGGTATCTTTCATCTATACAAGTACATAAATTGCTGCTTTTCAGAGTTTGGTGAACAAATCCTGAACTTCGACCCCTAGCTTATATAGAAGTATCCTAAGAAATAAAGCTATATGTTTTTTTGGATTTAGCGATGAAGCAGCCAAAGTGATTAAACATAAATTTTAGAGATTTCCATGTATGGAATTGATAGTAGAAAAATGGTTATCAACAATGAAAAATCTCTCATTAAACCTAGATCTACGTATTTTTCATTGTGATAGACCAGTTATAGCATGGTCAATAGAAGTTTTTAAAGAAATTACTAGCTTATGTGGGACACTGATTCAGATTGATTAGACAAAAACATCGTATCGCTTACTAATATTTCAAGTAGAGAAAAAAGAAATCAAGAGTCCTACTTCCTGTAGTCTGAAAGTTGGTCTTTTCGATTTTCTCTTGGCTTTTAAGGAAGTCAATTCCACACAAGACAATAGCTTTCAAAAGAATGATGTCAATACTTCTGATGGATCAAATGTCCCTAATCCCAATGAAGCACAAAGTATGGGGATTTTTGTGAGCAGCAATGGCTGACTTGGTAGGGCAGTACGAAAACCTCCGGAATTGGATGCATCTCGGAGCAATCTTGGCCTCATCACAATCAAGAGCCATGTTCAACGGGACACATTGTTCAATTTGGTTTGTAAAGTATAAAGCCAAATTTGAATTTTAAAACACAAAAGTCAAATGAAAAGATAGCTCCCATCTCCATCCAGAATCAACTTACTACACTTCAAGATCTCCCTAGCTGTGTTTGGGACATGTGTTTGGAAGGATAGCACCCAATATTGGAAATGGCAATGCATGCAGCGAAATCGTAAGTCCGCCATCATGAAGCAGTGCTTCCCAAGGGGCCCAATTCTGATGCCCTCCTCAGTCACTCCCAGGTATCTTGTCCATCGAGGAAAGGTAAAGAAAAAATATTTACGGGAGAACCTTTTTCCCGGTGCTTTTTATGGTGATATCTTCAATTATCACCAGGTATTGTTGGCATGGCATCTGAGAGGAAGTTTCTAATAAAGAGAACAACCTTAAAATCTTTGAAATCCCCAAAGAAAACTAAAACCACAGAGCCTAGCCAATACTCTTTAATTGACTGCAACTTAGAAGAGGAGGAAGATAATGAGCCCTTGATGCCTGATGTGAATGAAAACTTGCCTTGGATGGTAATGTCCTTCATCAACATTTGGAAGAAGTAGAGCCCTAGAATTGGTAGATGGGAAAGCAATAAAGAAGAAGAACAACTGATCACGATAATCCCTTTGGCCTATCAGTTACCAGATGACTCCCCAGAGGATACAGAAGATGATGAGCCCGGATACCAGTGGTCCTACACCCTTCAAACGTCGGCAAGGTTGTTAATGCAATGAATCTCCAATACAAAGAATCTCTAGATTCTATCACCGAAATGTTGCAGAAAGCTCGTGACGAGGGTGTTGATACACAACCTGGAGGTTCAAAATTTCAAAAATCAAAGCGCAAAGGGTCAATGCAAAGGGAGCTTGACAATCCGGTATGTTGTATATACTATGACCGAGTTTTTTATAATGGGTGCGTTCGTGTCAACTCTGAACCCTATGGTATTGTTTCTGCTAGTCTGTCTAAGACCACCAGGCACAATAGGGGTTATGTCGAAAATTCTATCCTAGAACATTCAGGGCATCAAAAGTAGCAGAAGGAAAAAGATGCCTTATTTTTTGTTAGACATGAAAAGCCTGACATTATTTAGGAATCAAAGATGGAGGCCCTGAAATTTCAGTCTGCTAATTAGGTTAAGGGAGGAGACCAATGGACTTTGTGGGTTTTGATTCTAATATTATCGGGTGGTTTGTGGGTCATATGGGACCCGACAGTGGTTAAAAAAGCGGACTGTAATTTTTAATGAAAGTCATTTCTATTGTGTTTTCTAGACCTATGGACAGTTGTAAGTGGTGTTTGACAAATGCATATAGTCCCAACCGTGCCGATGAAAGAGCACAATTTTCTACTAAATTAAATGCTTTGACAAATTCTTTTGATTTGCCATGGAGCATTGAAGGTGATTTCAATGTGATTCGATGGCCTAGTGAATCCTTAGTTAATCCTAGGATCTCCCGTTGCATGCATATGTTTAACTTTTTTATTTAAAATCATGAACTATTGGATATTCCTTCGATTGGAGCAGCTTTCACCTAGTCAAACCATGTTATGTTAGAACCTATCCTTACCTATTTGGATAGATTCCTGGTTACCAAATCCTTTCTTAAAAAATTCTCAAATCCGTATGTCAAAGCCTTAGTGAAAATTGCCTCTGATCATGTCCCTCTCCTGTTGAATTCGGTGGGTATGAATTTTGGCCCATGACCTTTTTTATTAGAGCTAAATTAGTTATCAGATGTAAAGTTGGTAGAAGATTTTTGGAAATATACCAAGATAGAAGGTTGGGTGGGTCATCAGTTCATTACTAAACTGAAAATGTTGAAGAATGAATTTGTAAATGGAAACAAGAGTTTTTGGGTAACCTACAGTAAAAAATTCCAGTGATAAAATAAAAATTGAAGAGATTGATGAGATCCAATTTATGGAAGGATCACTGCCTCCAGAAAAAATAAGGGAAAGAATTAGTTCCCTTGTTTCCTTGCATGACATTTTGAAATTGGAAGAAGTTTATTAAAGAAAAGAGATAGACAAACTAATTTTTTTCATGGTATTGCTAATGCCAGAAAAAGGGGAAACTCCATCAATAAAATTAAAGTGCGGGATGTAGAGCTCACTAAACCAGATAGCATAGAAATAAGTTTAATTAACCATTTCAAGGAAGCTTTTATATGGAAAAAAAAGGAATCAATTTTAATATTGAGAGTGTCATTTTCAATAGATTGCCTTCAGAAAGGGTTTTATAGCTTGAAAAAAGGGGTTTATAGCTTGAAAGACCTTTCAAATTGGATGAGATAAAAAGTGTTGTTTTTTCTTTGGGAAGAGCTAAGGCGTCTAGGCCAGATGGCTTGTCTTTAGTCTTTTCAAACTTTTAAGAGAGCTTCTAAAGGAGGACCTTTTTTGACATATGGATTAAATTTATAATAGAGGTAAAATCTCTACAGTTGCAAATTCTTCCTTTATTATTTTAATTCCCAAAAAAATTGTTATAAAGAGTATGAAAGACATAATACCTATTAGCTTACTAGGGAGTGTCTATAAAATTGTTGTGCAGATATGGGCAAATAAATTGAAGGAAGTACTGCATGTGGTTGTGAAAGGTTATCAATTTACTTTTCTCAAGGGCAGACATATTATGGACAATATCTTAGTGGCATAAAAATGCATACTTACAAGGTTGAACGAGCAAAAACTAGGTCTTTGATGCAAAATAATTTTTGAAAATGGCTATGACAAAATGGATTAGCATGTTCTACATAAGATCTTAGGGAAGATGTACTTTAGATCACGATGGATAGTATGGATTTAGGGATGTCTGATTCAACTCATTTCTTCATCATTTTCAATGGAAAAATTTGTGGTTATTTTAAAGCATCAAGAGGCATTTGATAGGGATACCCTTTATCTCTATATTTATATACTATTGTGGCTGAAAGTTTTAGTATTATGTTGGATTCTGTGGTGAGTAGAGACGTTATTTCTGGAAGTAGTATTAGTAGTCTACTTATCTCTCATTTATATTATGTAGATGATAATAGTCTAACTATCTCTCATTTACAGTATACAGATGATACTATAATATTTTATACCTAGAGGAGTAAGAGGTAAGAAATTTGTAGGTGTTCTTAAAGAGTATGAAAATAGCCATGGGTCTCAAAAGTGAATTTGGAGAAGTCCAATCTGATTGGGATCGGATGCTCGGAGAATGTGGTCGTATCTTTGACATAAATTATTGGATGTGGGATTGGAAAGTTCCCTTACAAATATTTGGGTAATCCTTTATTTGAAGGAAACCAATCGGCTGCTTTATGAGATCCTATTATTGAAAGATTTAATAAGGAATTAGATCTATGGGAGTCTACAATGTTGTGTTAGATGTACTTTTATTAAGTCTACTTTGTCCAATTTACCCATTTATTTTATGTCTATTTTAGAATGCCAAATCAGGTAGTGAAGATTTAAAAAAATGCTATGAGATCTTTTTTATAGGGCAATGCAAGAATGGGGAAAAAGCTAAAACTCGTGAAATTCTAAGAAGGATGGGGGTCTAGGAGTTAAAAAGCTCAAATTATAAACACTAGCCTATTGACTAAGTGGTGGTGGCGCTTCCAAAATCAGCCAGATGGTTTTATAGGGAGAGGTGTTAAAAGAGAAATATAGAGTAGATATATTGACTGACCTCATTAAAAATCTAAGATCTAAGGTTGATTTTTCAAGTATTTGGAAATATATTGATGCATGCCGGTCCTTATACATTAGTCATTGTTGCAAAGTAGTTATAAATGGAAATCAAACTTTGTTATGGTTTGACAAGTGGTTGGTTGACCTTGATCTTCGAGATTCTTTCTCTGAGGTCTTCTCCAAAGTCGACAATCCTTTAGCCTCAGTGAAAGAACTTAGAGGGGCTGATTTTTATTAATCGTTCTTAGAACATTGTTTGCAGGTACAGGAGGGTCATGGACTCATTCATGTATGAATTTGCTGCATAATTTCTTCTATGTTTCTAATAAAGATGATAGATTAGTGTGGCAACTCATAACCTTTTTATTTTTAAAATTAGTATGGGAACTTACAACTTCAGAGGATTTTTCAGTTAAGTCTATCTATTAACTGTTATATGAGGAGACTTACATAGCGACTGATCATAGTTTTGTAAGAATCTGGAAGTTGTTGGTGCTGCTGAAGATTCAATTATTTTTATGGGTAGCATTAAAAAAAAGCTGCCAACAGTGGATAACCTTCATAAGCGAGGTTTCATAATTGTTAATATTTGTAGGCTTTGCTTGAAGGTTAATGAAAGTGTGGACATATTCTTTTACAATATGGGATTGGTGTAGAAAGTTATTGAATTTAAAGATCCTACTCCCACAATGCGTAGAGTTGATCCTTTCTCAATGGATGAGCCCTGGATTATTGAAAATTGGTATTGCACTATGAAGAACATTATGAGTGAGCACTATTTGGAATATTTGGAGAGAGAGAGAAATAAGAAAACTTTTGAAGGGATACAATGTGAGATTGAAGTTTTGAAGTCTAATACTTTGGCAACAACAACTGATTCGTTTTCAACAAATAAGGATTGCAAGTTTATCCCAAAATCACAGATTTTTAAGAACCCATCTGAAGTTGTTAAGCTCAACAATAGAAGACATGTTCGAAATGTCACTTGGATGCCTCCTCATAAAAATTGTTTAAAACTCAATTTCGATGGAAGCTCGATGGAAACCAATGCCTATTAGGTTTTGGTGGCACTGTTAGAAATTATATTGGTAACCACAAATTCACCTACTCAGGCGCATGTGGATATAGAATAGTGAACAAAACTGAGGCAAAAGCTCTTTTAGAAGGTTTAAAGATGATAAAGAATCTCGAGTGCCAAAAGCAGATTGAAGGTGACTCAAGCAATATCATTGTTTAGGCAAAAGGAGAAATGAAGCCACATTGGAGACTATGCAACATTTTTTACGAAATATGGTCCATTTTAAGTTGTGGTTCTTTTGAATTATTTTATTATTTTAGAGAGGCTAATATGGACGTTGACGCCTTAACAAAGGGTAGTGTGTACCAACAATTGTTAGTGATTACATCATTTTCTTCTTGAACCTCATTGTAATCGTTTCTTGGGTGTATGAAATTCATGGTAACTGTTTTAAAAAAAAAGATAGGAGGACAGATTTCCAAAATGTACAACTAGCCACTTTTCTAAAACTTTTACTAAAAATGTACGTCTTATGAAACTCTTAATTTTCTTGACATATTTTTACAATATTTTCTACATTTATAGGGTGCTTTTATGAAATGTTGAATATCTTGGAGGAACTGCAGTAATTTGTATTGACATCACTGTTGGAAAAATTGGGCGATCTAACCGATAATCGCCCCATTAGATCGGAACCGGTTATGTTTTGGGCGGTTTTGGTGATCGGCCGGTATTTAAAAAAAAAATTCAAAAAAAGTATATAAATTCTAAAAAAATAAGGAATTTGATTTGTGATGCATATTTTAATATTATTTACATTATGGTAAAGATAAAAAATTGTTTTGGTCATTTATACTCACTTTTATATTTTTCCCATATTTTTCAGAAAATTTTAAAAATACCCTTAAGCCCAAATTGATTTTTTAAAATCCATTTTTTTTTCATTACCCCTAGCCACAGATTGCTTTAATCATTCTTTATATGCTTTTCATATCTTAATTGATTTTTTTTTTTTTGTATCTTGTTTATATTTTTAACACTTTTTTAACCGCCCAAGACTTGCTCATTTAGAATAGTTGAATCGGCCGGTTTATCAATTAGACCGATTAAACCACTTTTGGGCCTAACCGTTCCCGTTTGATTTTGCGAACATTGATTGACATATTCAAATCTAACCGGAGAATGATTCGCTTCCATTTAGTTTAACGTTGAAGCCTTGATGTCAAAGACTTCCACTGTCTTGGCTTATGCATATGCAAACCAATCGCAATATGATTATGACAAACCTTAGTTATGCCAAACCTGTTTCTGTTTTAAGATAATGTTGTTTGCATCGTAGGCAGCATGTCTCCCTATAAAACACGAGTTTTTCAAAAAATCTGTTTTTTTTTAAATCTGTAAAGAACTCGGAGTTTTTTAAAGAAATCTTCAAAAAATCACAATTTTTTAATAGAACTGAAATAAATCCATAATTTTTTTTCAATTTTTTTTTTCAAAAACACTTTTGCCCTATAAATTTATTTCTTCATTAACTTAATATTATTGAATTTTGGTTTAAAGGTAAGCACATTAATAGTGAGAGTAAATTAAGAATCTTGATTTAACAAAAAAATTCCATCAAAATTTCACCAATAAGTTCCCTTAAAAAGGTGTTCGACAAATACAAACAATATATCCCCAAAAAATAATACATCAAAATAATCGTATATCTCACAATAATAGGTAGAGTTATAAGAAGAGTAACTCAATGAAAAATCCTTTTTTTTTGTTTTTTTTTCTTGTTATAACATGGAACGTCTTAATAGATGGGAAGAGAGAGATTCAATGATACTAAATATTTAGGCAATTAGGAATCAATGTGAAGTTTGAATTCGCTTAAACATTTTGTAGTTTCCTTTATGCATGGAGAAGTTTGATTAATTCCAATATTTTTTTTATTTATTTAATTGGTGTATATAGTATAGCATTTTGAATGGATCATTATTTTACAACTTTGGATGTTTGTGTTTTATTTTAGTTTACTAAAATCCTATACTCAAGGTCTTTTTTATTTTTTATTTATGAACAATAATCTTGTACCTTAGTTTACTGCTATTGTTATTTACCAATATAGTTCCTATCTTTAGTATTGTCGTTGTTTTTGTTTCATTTTATGCCCCTAATGTATCTATTATATGTTTTGTGTTGTAACAACAGAGTAAGCGTTGCTGTTGGATTTATTGAGAGTTTTGACACAAAAAAAAATATTCAAGTATTACTCTAATGACACTAGGTATTAAACGTTGTTGTTGGATTTATTGAGAGTTTTGACAAAACAAAAAAATCCAGTATTACTCTAATGACACAGGTAAGCCTCGAAAATTATTGTTCAATGACTTTAATGTATCTATATAATAATTGCAAATTATAATCCTATACTATGTAATTTTTACTTCTCGATTTTTTCAATCCTTTTTTTTTTAGCCAAGTCCAAAATATTCATGATTCTATAACTTACCTTATTTTTGGGCAATCCATATTTTTTACCCAATTTTTTCCTCTAACTTTTTAAAATAAAACCAATTTACTTTTAATGTTTTGGTTTGCCCATATATTATTATCCACCGACTTGCTAACTATGGTTAAGGAGCTAGCCCGTTCCAGGCCAAGTCCATTGCCAGCCCCATTTACAGGACCACTTTGTCCATCCAATTTATAATGGCTATATACTTTTAAAATATGGGTGCGGTTTGTATAGAGCCGAGGATCTAACGATCCAAATTAGAGCCTACCTTCAAATAGTATCAAGTAATGTGGTTTCAAAATATGGAAATCTTTGTAATAAATATATTTTTATTTTTAATTATAAAACTTAAAGCTTCAAAAATTGTGTAGATTGAGTAGAAAACTTAAAATTCTTGAAAATTGACGATCCAAAAATGTGTTACAAGATGCACTATTTTCGAATATTGAAATCCATTTTTCTTCATATCCATGCATCTTGATGATGAAATGATCAATTTGAGGATATTTGGGTACCATAACATCTTCTAGTGAAATTTTTGAGGTGGGCTCTAATTTGATTGTTGAGAGCCTCGGCTCTATATAAACTTTTCCCTTAAAATATTGTTTTAAAATGCAGCTGCATAATGCGCTACGTACCCAAAAGTGCATCACATAGGGGTGCATATGTGCTTTGGTGGGATGCGCCCGCATATGCACTGCATCTCACCGTATATGCCACTGCATAGCGCATATGCGCCGCATAGCTCATGGGCGAAAATAGTACCCATGAGCATGAGCATGAGCATGAGCATTGTTGTCAAATGATGAGCAAAAAATTTGGGCTTTTTTTTTTTGCGAAAAATTATCCATTTGCTCTAGGTGTTGGTTGGGTTGTTGATTGGGATGCGTCTGTATATGCTCTGCACCTCACCGTATATGCCGCCGCATAGCTCATGGGCAAAAATAGTACCCATGAGCATGGGCATTTTGGTCAACTGATGAGGAAAAAATTTGGCAGATATTTTTTTTTTGGAAAAAAATTATCCATTTGCTCTAGGTGTTGGTTGGGTTGTTGATTGAGATTAGAGGTTTGAGATTGAGACTTGAGAGTTGATTAGATCGTCTTTTAATTTTTATCATCTTCTATGGTTTGTCTTGACTCTTAAACTATTCATAGATTTTTAGTACTTGTATGTATCTTTGCTTAGGAGTTTGTCGCTTTAAAATTTGCAAATGTGAAGTTGTGATTATATTTTTTGGATGTTTATGAAATTGTGATAATATGTTGTCGTCTAAGTTTCAATATTTTTTATAAAGTTAGTTTTAAGTTTTTAGTTTTCACTTTCTATTTCTAACGTCTACTATCAGAGGATTCGGAGTCTCAAAAAACATGTGATAGATTGGAGCTAATGAATAGATTAAGTAATTACTATCACATAAATAGCCTTAATATATTTTTGTCATGTATTAACCTACTTTTTGAGATTTTTTATAATTATTAACTACATCGGCGTGGTTCACCTGCATCAGCACCATATCACCGGATCGGCACCTTAACCGCATCGGGTTTGCATCCTGTATTTTAAAACACTTTCTTTAAAATAAGGAAAAAATTTATATAATATGTTAACTTTATACTATACAAGTCAGGTGCACCTAAAAAACCCATTAGAGAAGGTTGGTCCTATACTGAAAAACCCTCAAATCGATCATATCATCCTCGAGATTTATAAAAAAGAAAAAAAAGAATTTCTAATCTAAAAACTAATTCATCATCTAATATATTATCTGGACCGTCTATTTTCAAGATTTTCAAGCTTTTACAAATGTGCTCGATGATCATGCTCCATCATCATCGTTTTCGAGCTTTAAATCTTATAATCGGAGGCAAACATATTTTTATATCATCGCGGGGATTTACGGCGACGAAACTATATTTTCACCGTAGTTTTGAGGTTGACGCTTTATGAAAACCTCACCTTTAAAATAAACAAGGGTTAACTTTGTAATATTTGGTTAAGATGCAGGACCATTCCGTCCAATTGATTTTCCCAGTCCTTTCAAAATTTTCGCGGTTATTGTAAATATAAATACGGAGGCACCATTTGCATTTTAGGGTTTCGCAGTGAGGATGTTCTGAGCTAAACTTTCGTGGTTACCGCAAATGATATACAAATCCATTGTGGCAATTGAATTTTAGGTTGTTTCGCAGGATGTTCAGAGCTGCAAAACGCTTTAGTCTTCTCAAGGTAACACCTCTTTTTTGTTCTATCTTTCTAGAACTGGAAGTGAAAATTAGGTTCTCGCTCACTTATATTTTCCTTGTTATTAACTAATTGAAATATACATGATTTCTCTTCTATTTTCTGATTTTTTATGGTAAATTCTCTGAATATTAACGCATAACTCTGGTGATTCTACAAAACATGGTTTCTATGTACTTTCTTCTTAGGAAGTCTTGTATGTAGAGTTGCCATTTTGAAGAGCGCAAAGATGATAAAAAAGTAAGTTTTACTTATGAGTTATTTGCAATGCTGTTGATATGGCATGTCACCTTTCATCTCTGGAAGTGTGAGGTTAGTTTGTGGCTTCCTTTTGAACCTTTTTGAATGATGCCAATCACTCTCACATCCAAACAATAAAAATGACATCTCAAATAACAAAAATGATTCTCACTTCTCTCTTCTGAAAAATGTGCTTATCTGCAATCTTATAGGGGATTGAGTAAAGGGAGAAGTATGGTCCCAAGAAAAAAAGAAATGATAAAGTGGATTAAGATCAATCATTTGATGGATAGAAGTAAGTTTAGGTCATCAAGGTTGATGGCTTCTTATTCTTGCGATATTGGATAGTGTGTGTTGCCAGAATTGAGTGATGTGATATAGGATATGGCTTGTTGCTGAATTGTGTGATGAAAAGAGGAGATTTCCATAATGGGGGTTGTTGTGCCTAGGATACATGAAATTTTCATGGGATGTGATGTATCCTTTATAAAAAATTTACAAGTAAGGTTTAATTCTGGTGTTAATTTAGAGGTGATAAATGAAACCATTACGCTGAATTTTGTAATGCTTGGGATTGGTGGACTTATTTCACTCCAGTTGAGGGGTAAGAGGAAAGTACCATCATAAGGGAAGAGAAAGAGTGTGATGAAATAGGGGTGGTAAAGTTAGGAAAGGATGTCACATTCTTTGGGCTCAAGTTGGTCTATGGTTGTATGAGTTGTGTGAAAAGTGAGAAAATTGATGGATAGCGGAAAAACAGTGCTAATACTGGTGGTACTAGGTTGATTTAGTGGAGGAAGTGTAGCATGCCTTTTATTGGCTGTAGGGGGCAGAGATGTGTTGGTGCTGGAGTTTGGCCTTCACCTCTGATTTCAGAGATGGGTTGATGCTGGACTATGGCCTTTGCTTCTGTGTAGGAGATGAATTCTCATGGATGATGGTGAAAGTAATTTCCTTAGAAGAGCGCAGGTTGGTTTAGGAAGATGAGAAACCGTTGCAATATTCCTCTAGGAAGTGTTTGATTCCTGGGAAGTCTTGCTCTGGGAGAAAGATTTTTGTCATCCAAGTCACTTTCCTATATTTGTTTTATGGGGAAGTGACACCTAGTAAAGTGCAAATATTCGTGCGGCTGTACAAATTGGCAGCATGTCAAGGGAAAGCCGCCTCTTAGTTTGCAAGGTATGAGGCCAATTTCTAAGAGATATCTCTTTTGGAAAGAGATTTCATACGAACTAAATGTTCCCTTACTACTGTTTTGGAAGGACTGAGTGAAAGCGAATAAGGGAGAGATCTCAGAGGTAAAATCAAGGAAGATTAATTGGTGAGAGTTTGACATAGAGAGTCTCTTGATGTTTATCGAAGCCCTCAAATGCCGTATAGCTGTATTGGGCCAGTTGATTGTGGAAATGGTGAAATCTCTTCTCTTTATTGCACGAATGTGGGATGAGAGAATGATGCAAATGGGGCATTAAAGGTGGTTTTTTCGATACCTCAGCTGAAGGTTGGATTGTTGTTTGATGGAGTTTTATGAGTATGTGTGTTTTGTTGGAATCTCCTCTATTGTAGAGTCTTTTTAGATGGAAAAAATCCTAACTAACAAGAACGAGAGTAGGTAGTTTTGTGAGGTAGGAAAATACATCTAAGAGGGGCTATACATTGAAGGATTGCCAGAACGGACCTATCAACTGTGTGTTTTAATTATCGTATAATTATATAATTTTAAAGTTCTAAGCTAGTGAAATAATGTAAGATTTGGTACTATTCAAAGGGCCGCGTGTATGATTCCAATTACCTAGGAGAAGATTGATATTGTTGAATAATAGGTCATTGAGCAAGAGCAACCGACCTTGAAAGGTGTCAAAGATGTCTTAGATAATTGGATGGAAATGGAACCACCACAAGGAAGTAACCTTTTTTTTTCAAAAAGAAAAATAAAAAAAATATTGAATACTGCGGTGGCGGAGATAGGATCATCCCCCATAGGTGGCGGAGATAGGATCTTTTGGGTCTCAATATTGCGGATGCAGGGAAGAGTATGATGAGGATAAAGGAGATGGAGATGGAGATGTAGATGAAGATAATGATGATTACACTTGATTTGCAGGTTCAGGGTTGAACTTTGAATTTGGATTTTGAGTTTGAGGCCTCGAGCTTTGAACATATAACTTTGAATTAATATGATTAACATAAACTTTTGAAGGCTGTGTTTTGTAATTGCTAGTTTGCAATATATTTTGTCATTTATGAAGTGAAACAATCATGATGTATGGTTTGTATGGACTATGGATATGAGATTCACATTACATGCTTAATGCCCTTCATATTCAATGATTATTGCTTAATGAGCTAATGACTTTATGCTTTACGGAATGTACTAATATGTTCACTTGACTATTTTGCTTTTCCTTTTTGGCTTCTTGGTGTCTAGTCTTGTTTTTCGATGATTTTTTTATTTCCCTAATATTCCTTTTTTATTTATTTTTTGGAAACTTTTCAGGATTTCTTATATTTTCTTCTAATTTTTCATTTTATTTTTATTTTTTGGAATTTTTTAATTAATTTAGAAACTGGATTGCTTTGATCAGTGAGCCATTCTGGATTGGCCGATTCAACGGAAAGAGTCCTTCACTGGCTCGGTGGCCGGTCTAGTTCTGATAACACTATAGATCCTTGCCTCTCTTCCTGTGTTTATTAACCTTTATGTGTTCTAATATTCCACTTGTTCTGAATGCATCTGTTGTGTTTGAAGGTGAAGCTAAAAAATACTGAACCTACTGGCATAAGAACCATCAGCACTTGTCTGCCACATTGTTGCAGTCAGGATGTTGTTTCCGAAGATTCTCTTTGTGGACCGCATTCCCAGTTCAAGGAAGGCTATGGAAAAATAATTCCTCCTCTCTCTCAGCCTCTTCCTGGCCTTAAACTTCCTCCCTGTCTCCCAGACCATGTGGAAGAATGCCTAACAAGGATAACAACACTTCCGAATGGCCTCAAGATTGCCTCTCAGGAGTCTCTGGTCCTGTTCTAAATTGACTGATTGCTTTCATGGCTATCAATTCATGTTCCTTATAAAACATTAGCATATGCATACTTTGTTTTTTTATAATCTCCAATCTTTGGAATTGTCTTTATAACAGGGGCCTGCATCCTGCATAGGAATATTTGTTGATTGTGGTTCTATATGTGAGTCGGAATGGTGTTATGGGGTCACACATCTCTTGGAAAGAATGGCTTTCAAAAGCACAAATAACCGATGTCATTCACGTGTAGTGCGTGAGATAGAGGCAGTTGGAGGAAATGTGGCGGCATCTGCATCACGAGAACAGATGGGGTACACTTATGACACAATCAGGACACATCTTCCTGAGGCTTTGGAATTATTGATTGACTGTGTTAGGAATCCGATTTTTCTTGATTCTGAGGTCAAGGAACAGGTCGGAACTGATTTCAGTTAATTTAGTTATTTTTGCTTGTGAAAATATGCTATTATCCTTTCGGCAGTAAATAAACTGCAGTCCTTCGTTTCGTCACTTTGATGAAATGATGAATGGTAATGGGGAGGAAGAGAGGGGGCTGGGGCACCATGGGAATCATGCCCTATTTCGATTCACCCCAGCTGCCCCCCAAACCCCTTCTTTCTTCTTTTCTCTTACCATCATTATGTTTGATGATGACCCAGTGGAATATGAGCACACTGTAATCTATGGAATTATAATTTGCTTTTCCTATTGATTGTCTTGAGTACTTTTTGATTCGATTCTAAGATGGTATGCATGTGACCATCGGTATGGTGCAGCTTACCAAAATCAAAGCAGAAATTAGGGACGTTTCGAATAATCCTGAGAACTTTCTGTTAGAGTCTCTTCATTCAGCTGGTTACTCTGGTGCACTGGGGAATCCACTGATAGCATCTGAAGCTGTCATTGAGAAATTGAATGGATCTGTCATAGATAAATTTGTCATTGTAAGCTCTGATACCTCCTTTTGATTGTATACCAAAAGACCTAGAAATGCCTATGGTTTATTTTCTTGGTAATGGTTTCAAAAGCAGCCAATATGTCATAATTGTTGCATTACAAATCACCAGGAGAATTATACTGCAGATCGAATGGTATTGGCAGCATCAGGAGTGGATCATGAATATTTATTGTCTATTGCAGAGCCACTTTTGTATGACTTAGAGAAGGGTCCTCCTATCAAGGTGCCAGTGTCAAAATATGTTGGTGGTGACCTTAGATTTCAAGCTGATTCTGAGGTAGTATCATTTGTTTGGCGTACTCTTCTGTCTCCTTCACATCATAATATTTATTTGTTTTATGGAAAGTAATAGTATAATCCAGTGTACCCCAAAGGGCTATCCAGTTTTTGAAGGGAGCATTTGCTATTCTCTTGGGGCCTACTACTGTTAATCCCCACTGTTAGTCTGCAGGAAAGGGTGGTCAATTGGCCTTTCTAAGTGGATTGCAACAGTGAAACTTGTTTCTGGTTCTGATAAACTTGCTAAGTCAACTCGTCTTGTATGAAAAGCTCGGGATGTGCTCAAATTTTTATCTATCTAATTTTATGTTATTTTGACATTTAAATTGCATCTTTGATGTGGTATGGATGTGATTTGACTTAGTAAAAAGCTAGTTTTGACTCCTGTTACGAACTGCATTGCTTATAATTTTTAATTGTTCAAAAAGATTTGAAAAAGGTGCCTGTGCTTTTCTGTTTTGCTGTTTAAATCGATGAATCAACTTGCTTTTGGCAGTGACCAAACATACATGTAGTTTGAGTTTTCAAACGCTAGGTAAAATATACCAACCCTTCTGATGTGGCTGCAGAGGACTTATGTTGCTCTGGTATTTGAAGTTCCAGGAGGATGGCGTGACGAGAAAGATGCGATAATAACAATCGTTTTGCAGGTAGGACTAACTTTGTGAGCTTGTTGACTGATATCTTAAACTGCTATGAATTTTGCCTAACCTTTTTATATTTGATACTTGTTCTTTTCCTCTATTTTCACCTACTGGTAATTGTAAAGGAGATTCACATTCATGGGTTCAATGGACTACTTATTTTCCAGAATCTCATGGGTGGAGGTGGTTCCTTCTCTGCTGGTGGTCCTGGAAAGGGAATGCATTCTCGTCTCTGTGAGTTGTTGCCCACCTCAGACTAGTTAATTTTATTAAGCTGCATTTGCCTTTCTTATTGGGTTCGTTTCTTGAAAAATCATGTTTGTTAAAAACAAAAAACTGACTGAAATATTCATACAGCTAGTCCAAGCATTGATTTAATTGAACCCCTTGTGCCTCTGAGAGTGGATTGATTAACGTATTTAATAGACTTATTAATAAAAAGTAAATAAATAACTGAACCTTTGTTTTGATTATGGATGAGTTAACTAGGCACCAACAAGATGAGGTACCGTACTGTATGTTGTTCGTAGATGACATAGTTTTGATCGATGAGACTAGAGGCGGTGTCAACGCAAAGTTAGAACGTTGGAGGGATGCTCTAGAATCTCATCATCATTATTGCCTTTTCCCAACTATTTGAGGTTGGCTACACAAATCTTGATTCGCCATTCTGCTTTATCAATGGCCATACCTGTAGTGAGGCTATAAGTCCCTATATCTTTTCTTACTATTTCCAGCCATGGCCTTTTGGTCTGTTGCTTGCCCTTTTTGAGCCTTCTATTTGAGCCAACTCTCACCTCCTAATAAGTGTTGTAGTGGGTCTACATTGTACATGCCTAACACACTTAAGTCTATCTCAACATCTTCATTTAATCTCAGCTACATTCATCTTATAGGTATGTCGTTTCTTGACCGCTCAACATTCCGCTCCATGAAACAACACTGGTTTCACAACCTTCTTATAAAACTTCTCTTTCAGCTTCATTGATATGCGACGATCACATAAAACTCTGGTTGCACATTTCCACTTCATCTACCCAGTTCTAATTCTATGTGCGACATCTTCCTCAGTCTCTCTCCTTTCCTGGATTATCGACCTAAGATATCAAAAGTGTGTTTTTATTTTTGTTTATATATATATATATATATATATATATATATTTGGGCTGTCAGTCTTAACTATTCCTCGTCTCTACTCCTATTATTAATAAACTTGCATTCCGTATACTCTGTCATAGTCTGGCTAATTTTAAAACCTTTAGATTTTAGAACATCCCTCCAAAGTTCTAGCTGTGTTGATGCCACTTCAGGTCTCATTGATCGAAACTATGTTGTTCTCAAACAACATACACCGCGGTACCTCATCTTGTAGGTGCCTAATTAAGTCGTCCATAACTAAGATGACATATGGGCTCAACGCTAACCCTTGATGTAGAACTATTGTCACTGAAAACTCATCTCTCCATTAGTTGTTCACACACTAGTTAGTGCTCCCTCCTATATATTTCTCACCAAGTTGATATATTTAGGGACTCAGTTTTTTTCCAACACCCACCAAATTAAATATCTAGATCAATAAAGACTATGTGGAGGTCTTTTCCCTTCACCCTAAACTTCTCAATTTGTTGCCTAAGTAGAAATTAGCCTCAATTGTTGACTTCCTTGGCATAAAATTGAATTGGTTTTCTGATACACGCGTTTTATGCTTTAGTCATTGCTCAATCACTCTCTCCCTCACCTTCATAGTGTGGCTCATACGTTTGATCTCTCGATAGTTTGTATAATTCTGTATGTCTCCTTTATTCTTATAAATAGGTATCACACTATTTTTCATCCATTTATCTGGCATTTTTGTTCTCAACACCTTGTTGAATAGCTTGGTCAGCCAGTCAATACTAAGCTCCCCTATGCACTTCCAAACCTCTATTGGGATACCATTTAGTCCTAAAGCCTTTTCTATCTTCATCCTCTTCAAAGCTTCTTTCACTTCTGATATTCTAATCCTACGAATGTATCATGACCTCCGCTCTCATTTATGTCAACGGTTCCTTCTATTGATGTATTCCCATTGTATTCATCCTTTAATCATTTTAAAAATAATTTCTCCACCTTTTGTTGACCTCTTCATCCTTCATCAAGACCTTTTGATTCTTGCTATTAATACATTTAATATGGTCTAGAATCAACCATCTTATTCCATAGAGCAATTAACTTCATGTTCAGACTTTCATTTTCCTTCTTTAAATAATTTGCCCTTAAATAAGTGTATTTTCTCATTTTTTAAAATTCTACCACGTAATTCTTGGAAACCTATTAATTTCAACCCTTCACTTTCATCGCTTTATGCAGATGCCCATAACCATGAGCCTATGTTGCGTATTCAAACTTTTTCTTGGGATAACCTTATAGTTTTTACATGATGGTCGATTTGTCTTCTTAACTGGGAAGTCTATCGGGCTTTTATATTATCCACTTTTATAGGTTATTAACTGTTCATCTCGCTCTTTAAAGCGTTTGCTATTGCTAGGTCATAGACCATAACAAAATCTATGATAGCGTGACCCATCTCATTTTTTTAACAAAACCCAAATCCCCAATATACACTTTCATATCCTCTACTATTCTTCCCTATATTCATCTCTCCATTTGGTATGTTTTTGATTAGTCATTCCATGTCCTCCCAAAACTGTCTGTTAATTCTATCATCTAATCCTACTTGTGGTGTGTAAAAGCTCATTACATTAATTAACTCTTTTCCTAATATAAGTTTAATTAATAAGAGCCTATCACCTACTCTTTTGACATTAACTATTTATCTTTTAAATATTTGTCTATTGTTATGCCTATGCCATTTCTGTTATTATCCTGTCATGTATATCAAAGTTTATACCCATCTCTTTTGTTAAGCGTTAGCTTTCTCTCCCATCCGAACTAGGCCAATCAGCTAATCAAGCCCACTGTTCCTTGAGCTTTCAACTTGCCCTATCACTCACTCGTCCCAATGTAGACAAGCAATGTTTACTCATTCGTCTCAATGTATCCATTAACTCCATACTCTTACGTGTAGGCGTTTCTACATTCTATGTGGCTAAACAAATCCTATTTTCTTCGACTACCTTTTTTACCCACATTCATCCAGAATGTCACAGAACCTTTGCCTATTTTTTTATGCAACCGGGCAACGTTGTGGCACGTCGCTTTTTTGGAACACCATAGCTAACCCTTGCTCATTTCCCGTTGTACCCGGGTTCTAATACAATGCATCCCTTGCAGGGAATGCCCTAGCATAAGCAGATTACGTAGATTCATGGAAAATTTGGCAAAGTTTTATGGTGGATGTCTACCTAATATAACCCACCTCCTTTTCTCAGTTTTGAGATGGGTTAAGGGAAAGTTTAAGGACCTTACCCTTCTTAGACCAAGGGTATGTAAAGAAATTTACTAAAGCCTCAAATATGAAATGGCAAATGTATCTAAAGAAATTACTAAAAAAACATTCGAACTAGAAAGTTTAAGAAAAAAGAAAATTTACTAGGAAAAAATATGAAACAACTTATGTATGGAAAGAAGTCCACTTTTTAACATAACATCACTCCCCAAATACCTCGAATAAAAAAAAAAAAAAAACTTTTTTGAGCAAAGTAAAACAAACTAAAGCCCCATTTTCTTACATAAATGGCTAATGAAACTGCATCTTAGAACCAAGTTGCAACCTACATTCTCCCCAATATCCACAATGGATCCAAAACCAAACCATCAATTGTAAGAAGAGGGAAAAACAAGAACGAAACCAAAATCAAAGAGATAAAAAAGACCAACCTAAGCAATAAGAACAACAACACTATTGGCCTCTTTAATCTTCTTCTCCGCCCTCTTTGAAACAAGCTTCGTCTTAACAACAAGAGGATGGGGCGGAAGCTCCCCCTTTCCCAAAACCTTAAAATATCCATACCGAGTAACATCAAGCAAAGGAGCTTTTCCACTCTTCTGAGTGGCCATCGCTCTGGCCTATGCCTCTTCTAGCAAAAGAGACCAGAGCTTGTCTGCATTGACAACAGGGCAATAAAACTTGTTTCTCAGCTGGTGAAAATACCTCATCCCCACCTTTCGGAAATAGCCAAGGTGATACTTATCAAAGAGGATTTTGAAATAACCTCTAAAATCTAAAGGTTTTAAAATTAGTAGGACTAAGGAAAAATATATCAAATGCAAGTTCAATAAGAATAGGAGTAGAAACGAGGAATTAGTTAAGATTGACGGTCAAGAAATACCTAAAAAAGATTGTTTCCGATATTTAGGGTCGATAATCCTAGAGAATAGAAAGATTGAGGTAGATGTCATGCATAGAATTAGAGCTGGGTGGGCGAAGTAGAGATGTGCATCTGGAGTTTTATGTGATCGTTGCATACCATTGAGACTGAAGGGGAAGTTCTATAGGATGGCTGTAATACAAGCTATGCTTTATAGGACAAAATATTGGGCGGTCAAGAAACAACATATCCATAGGATGAGCGTAGCTAAGATAAGGATGAGATGGATGAGTGGCAAGAATGAACATCATTTGGAATAAATATATACGAGGGAACTTAGGTGTGACTTCAATAAACAATAAGATGAGGGAAAGTAGACAATTAGACATAGGTGGGCTGACCATATGCAATGTAGACCTAATACACTCTGGTTAGGAAGTGCGATTTGATTCAAGTGGAAGGCTCTAAAAGGGCAAGTGGAAGGCCCAAAGGGACATGGATAGAAGTAGTGATAGAAGATATGGTGACTTTTAGTCTTATTGAGGGTATGGCCCTTGATAGAGAAAAATGGAGGAACAAGATTCGTGTAGCCCACCTCAAATCCTTAAGATAGGGCTTGGATGATGAGGATGATGAAAATGAAAATTTCATGGTGCTGGCCCCATTTTTGTGGCCTATTTTATCACCAATTCACAAGATTGGAGAGAATTTTCAGATGAACTAGATTAATGTCACTATTAGGAAGTTCAATTTGTTTGAGAACACTTTGCTTTATAGAAAATGGCCACTTGTAGTGGTTTACAAGCAAATCTTGATTTCTATTCTTTGCATCAGCTGCATTCTTTGGATCATCATCTGACCTTGTTTTTAATCTTTAGAGGACCTTTAAACCTTGTAATTAGTACTTGTGGTTGGTTTATTTCATCCTTTTGTGCTAGTATTCTTGTGACTGTTAACATGTCTCAGACATCTTCTTGCTCGAACTTTCAATCATTCAAATCCATCTTATAAATGTCATAAGGGATTTTCTTGACATCCCGTTAAATGGATTTTTAGCATCAAGCAAATACAAATAAAATCAATCAAAACTACTCAGGATACAATGCCTGCCTATTGGTACTCTATGTTACATTTCAATTTTCACATTCCTGTCTTTATTTATTGTTCTCATTGCTTTGAGCTGTATCTCTGCATTCTTATTTTGAAAAATCTTGAGGAGACGTGGGGTGTTCTGGTCTTGTTTAATGGTGTGGTAACTTGTGCAGATATCCGTGTTTTAAATGAGTACCAGCAAATCCAGTCATTCTCTGCTTTTAGCACTGTGTATAATGACACTGGTTTGTTTGGTATCCGTGCTTCTACGGTGAGTTTTCTAGACCACCTATTTCTCTGAAACTAACGCTTCACTTTTTTGACCTAAAAGTCGGTGAGGAAACTTTAAAGACCCTTTTGTTAATCTGCATTGTTCGTTCTTCAAGATGATAAGTTTAAGACTTGTTCCTGACTCTTCAGCCATTACAGGGATCAGATTTTGTAGCCGAGGCTGTTGATATAGCAGCGGAAGAATTAATAGCTATTGCCACCCCAGGAAAAGGTTTGTTTCTCATTTGAACTTGTTTCACAATGAAAAATTATAGGTCTCCCATCATTGCCTGATTCTTGATTTTAAGTTTTCCTATTCTTATTACAGTCAAAGAAGTCGAACTCATTCGAGCGAAAAATTCTACTAAATCAGCTGTATTGATGAATCTAGAGTCCAGAGTAAGATAATTGATGATTTTGCGTGACGCCGCGTTCTGTTTTGTGATTCTCTTGTATGATAGTCTCTTCTCCTGTAGATGGTTGTGACTGAAGATATTGGGAGGCAGATATTAACCTATGGGTGTAGGTAAGTTCTTTCTCCAGGGTGGTACAACTAAATTTCTAGACTTAATTTCAATCTTCTTTGTAATTCTGAATCTAATGATGTGCCTGTGGACTTGCTGAAAGTTAATCTTGCTGTATGGCCTATGGATTGCCCTAAGGTATTTTTAGTCAAAATTTGAGAGTGACATTTATATAGTGCTTCAGATAACTAGATGCAAATGCTTCTCAAACTCGTCATGAAAGTTCAGTCATCTATACTATCTGATCAAGTGCTTGTGCCAGATGCCAAATATTAACCTTTGGTGAAGTTCTTTTTCTAGCTAGATTTTATGGGAAATCTGAAGTCTTTTTTTATTCTCTCATTAGTTGTATGCCTATCACCAGAAGCTTACGAAACGATTTATCCTGAAATAAGTACTAGGGCTAAAAGGTCAAGGGTGGATACGTCTCCTAGATAATCTTTTTCTCCTGTCATGTATTACGATAGAGGTTGTCACACGTTTACCTTTGAAACTGCAGCTCACTATTCAGCTATCTTGACTACCATGATTGCAAGTGTTTTAATTTTCTCGATCTCTCTCTCCATAGACCTCTCTCTCTCTCTCTCTCTCTCTCTCTCTCTCTCTCTCTCTCTCTCTCTCTCTCTCTCTCTCTCTCAATTCTTACTATTTCTCCCATCTTTCCTAATTGTCCCATATTTTTCCTTGGTGTTGAGTTTTGATGAGATGGATCTATTTACTTGGGCCTCTCTCTCTCTCTCTCAATTATTCTTCTTGTTTCTCCCATCTTTCCTAATTGTCCCATATTTTTCCCTCTGTAGTGATTTTTGAGGGTGATGGATCTATTTACTTGGGCCACAAAGTTCCAGAGGAAACTCTGGGGATTTTTTACCATTATGGTCTAGTATTTGCTAAAGGAATGGCCATCTTCCTGGTCTTGCATAGATGAGCTCTCCTTTTTCCTTTTTGGAGGAATTTTACGTCTGCTTTGGATTTCTTAAATTTTCCCTTCAATAGGACTTGCACACATAGTGTATAATATTTGTATGATTTATTCTGCTATGTTTTCCTTTATAGGAAACATGTTGAGCATTTTCTGAAGGCAGTGGATGCAATAACCCTAGACGATCTTTCAGCTACTGCACATAAAATTCTCTCCTCTCCAGTTACTATGGGTTCTTGGGGTGATGGTAATCTCTCTCTTTCGCTCTCTCTCTCTCTCACACACACGTCCTCATGCGCATACACATTGTGTTGATATCAAAAAATTGATTTTACTGTTATTACCTGCAGTTGATCGAGTTCCAAGCTATGATTTAGTTAGACAACATTTTCAGCCAATGGATTAAACACAAACAATCAGCTGAAAGCGTATATGATGACTCTTTTCATATTAAATTAAGCTGGAATCTTTTTTTCAGTTGGTAAGCTGCTTTTTAGTTCGATAGAATCAATCTTGACAAACACTGGTATGCCATGAGCCATTTATTTCTGGAGCTATTTTATTGTACTAAATGTTTATTCTTGAAAATGATATAATACAATCTCCTGATTTTATCTGTCTTTTAAAATTTTCTTCTTCTTTTCATATATAGAACATGTTGTAGAGGATTCATCTTTTTCTCTCTCTCAGACACACCTGTTTGTGAGGTACTGTTGCAAGACTAGGAATTTGACTGAGGAGATTCTATTGAATAGAAGACATGGATTGAAGTAGACACTGTGGTCTAATAGATTATGTTTAGTAAACCATATCCACATTTGGGTGGGTCATCAGTTCTGATGGAATGGGAGAGTGGGATCAACACCTTTCAAAAGCTCACGTGGACTTCCTCTTGGGCAGTCGACCTTGCCAAATACACCCAAATCTAGTCAACTAGTTAACAATTTGTGTACTTGCAGCGAAAGTGCCCTAGGTACTAAAAGAATTAAAAATATCAGCATGTGCCTACTTGATAGAAGATAAGTGGAAAATATGGCTTGTATGAGCAATTTTAAAGAAAAAACACATTTGGCGATACCCCCTCTGGAACTATAGATTGACAAAGAGATATATGGGCTGAGAAACATTAGAGATGGGTGAAATGGTGCAAAATAGAAATCGAAAGAAATTAAATGGGTTTCAATATCTTTGATTCTAGACACGATATATTGCTTTCTCAAGATAGCGTATATACATCAGTGTGCATCTAAGTTTCAACTTAGCAAATTTGTTCCTGGGATACATGAGAGTAGAGGTTTGAGGAAACTATCTTGTCAATAGAGATGGATAGATATTGCAAGATCTAGAGCACCGTAATTGTCTCTTATCTCGAGAGAAAATGACAGTAAGAAAACTTGGTACGTAAACTTCTTGTCAAAAATAGGAGGAAACATGTCTATTTATAGAGAGGGAGAGTACTATTTTATCCTTTGTCTGATCATTCAAGTATCAAAAGATTAAGAATTACGTCTCATGAAATCTCAATTGTCAGAACGACGTATATGTTCACATGTGTAACATGAAATCTACAATCACGTGGTGACTCTTTGGGTTTCGGGAAACAAACTGTCGCACTGTTCACGTGTGCACCCACAATCACATGATTTGTCTTATTGGGTTCCGATAAAATAATCATTACAATTCTATAAGAGGGGCACAAATCACAGGAGTGCATCAATTCATTGGAGGACACACTACTTGTGCTTCTTCACCGGCAGGGTACTCTATTCACCAGAGTGCACCAAACTACTAGAGCTTATATACCATAATGCCCTTCAATACCAATCACCAGAGGCAATGTATGTTGCAACAAAAAGATAGACGAGCCACGAGCTTGACCTGTACAAGTGCTTGGGCAAGGGATGCTCTCAACTTGCACACATTTGAGGGATGCTCATGTTCCGATGCAAACGTTTAAGTGCAACGTCAAGTGCCATGGTGCCCTTGCATACATGTGATTGCGTGTTGTATGTGATCCGCATAGGCCTACTCTGCCTATAATTTTTAGATCACAAGTGAAGAGGATGCCCATATGTTCAAATAAGGTTGCTCTCGATTATCACTTCTCTTTATATACAAGACAACACCATTTCTAAGGTTTTACACTTTTATCTAACACTATGAAACAAAAGGGATATTATTTTGAAATAATATAAGGTATTCTTCCAAAACAAAAATAAAGAGCGAAAACATAAATGATACTCTCAATCATTGGAGAACACAACTAACAAGTTATTGAAATAATGGGGTAGAAGAAACAACGGCAAAAGCATAGATGACACTCTCAATCATTGGAGAACACAACTAACAAGTTATTTGAAATAATGGGGCAGAAGAAATCACTTAGATGCCTACTCAAAATTGGGACGAGGTACGTGAGGTCAAATATATTCCTCAAAGCTATTTGGAAAAGCCTAATCCAACCGTAGGACCTTCTGATTTTGTTGGTTAACCAAAATAAGCTTCCCAACAATGATAGAACTCAAAGATGGGTCTCAAATTAGATAACACTTGCTGCACGTGCAAAATTGAAAGTGAATGCCATGACCACTTGCAATTTTGCGCATCACAAACCCAGACAGTGTGTTGGAGTTTCAACACCAATGCATAGTGGGATCAAATACTAAAATCTCTTTGCAAATTGAAAAAGGAATTTTTATAGGAGTATCTTAAAATTCGGTAGGTCCATCTCATTACCATAATCCAGGTGATTTGGCCAAAAAGTAACCTCATGGAAAATTTGAAATTACTTACTACATATTCATACCACTCCCAAAGAATATTATTTACAAGAGATGAAAGTGGTATTATATACCAGGTATTCCTATCACCTCCCAAGGATGAATCTATATATTATTTACTAGAGATGAAGTTGTGTCCTACTGATCGAGTAATTGGAGTGTGCCATGAGTGTATGTAGTGAGGATCTTTTGTACATTACAAGCTCTATGAGAGTTGAGAATTTTAGCTTTTTGTTTATGGAAAATGTTAAAACAAGGTTGAGGTTTTATAGGAAAAATTAAAGCCTCACATCAAACTCATTGAAAACTATAGTTTTGCATAAAAAAACCCTTCAAATCGATCATCTCGACCTTAATAGTTGTGGTTATGAAAGAAAATTACGATTTCAAGTCTTAAAAATAGAGTAGATTGCAACATATAATCTAGATTGTCCATTTTCAAGTGTTCATAGATCCATAAGATTTGTACTATTTTTTGAGCTAAAAATTTCATAATTAAAGGTAGAAACAAATTTTAGAGCCATCTTAGGGATTTCCCATGCCTCAAGTATTTTTTGGGACAAGATTTTTAAGGGAGGCTTTACTTTTATGATGAAGGATATTCTACTCCCGTTGGGTAGAATGTCCATTTTCCCTCTCGGGCCCCACTTAGAACTAATTTTAGGATCCCAAATATTGGGGATGTAACATTTTCAATCCATAGATTAACCTCCATAAAAAGATTCCTAATTTTATTCTCTATGCACTTAAAAAAATAATGTCGAGATTGAATAGAGGGCATGATGAGATATGACGCAAAATCACATCTAGAATTTTTTCGCTCCTAGGATCTGTTTGTTATTTTAAAGTTTTTTTTAGTCACCAGCATGAGATTGTTATTTTCAAACAATTTTTTTTTGTCGCTGTTATGTATTTATCATTGTCTCTTTGTTTTCAGCCCTAGAATGAGTTTGCCATTTTCTCTTTGTTAGTTGGTCATTTTAGGATTTGTTAAAGGCGAGAGAATTTGGTGTGGAGACAAATAATTTATTGTGTGAAAGTTTTCATGAGTCTAAAAGTCAAAATTGTGTAGTTTCAATGCTTATAAGTTGTGGTTTCATCGATGGGAACTTAGGTCCGTGAGAGTTACATGCAAGAATGGAAATAGGGCACAAGGGTAATCTGGTAAATTTTACACTTTATTAAGGTATTTTGGTTATTTTTTAGTTTTAACAAACTGGTTTGTACGTATGGAACATTGTCTGAACAATTGAATAGTTTTGTTAAAATTCGATAATGAAATCCGCTTTCTCCTCCTTGGTATAGAGAGAGTGAGGGAGTTTCCATCTTTGTGTGTTGAGAGTACTTTGAATCGGAAGGTCATCCTTCTATATTGCAAGTGACTTGAGCATGAAAAGATTTGGGGACCGAAAATCCCCTTTTTTTTCATTCCCTTGATCGAGATCAAGGAAGTTGGGTGGTTGATGCACAGCTAGCCTCATATCTATAATTTCTAGTGCTGGTTCTGCACCAAGATGGTATTACAAAACTGAAATTTCATTTTTTTTTGGGAGAATAATCATCTAGCAATTCTTAAATAGTTACTAAAATTTCAGATTGCAAAAACCTTCCAAATGGGTCTTTCTAATAAGGGAGTAGAATTAAACTGTGCTCCCGAGAGAGACTAGTATACATGCTGTACTTTTTTTTAGTAAGGCCTAGGGGTTGTAGAAATGCATCCCTTGTTTATTTATAATTTTAGTATACTTGTTTCCCTTATTAATGCCACGAATGGGGTACCTGCCAAAGCTTTGACTAGCTCAGCCAAGAAACAAAAAAGAGATGGGCGAGATAATTGGAAAATGTTTAAATATGCATTTCGATACATTTTGTCAAGTATTGACCAATTCCTCGTTCCAAAATTTGTAGAATTGACCCTTTTTAACAAGTTCAATAAACTCTTGGTATGTGCCATACACATCGAGATACACATTCTCATGTCGATGACGACTAAGGGCGGCAATGGGCCGGGCCCTGGTCCTTTTTCCCTTAAGGCTGGCCTAGGCCTGGCCCTGTTAGGGTGAGGCCATGTTGGGAAGGTTGGGGCTGGGAAAAAAATAAATGAAAAAAAAAAAGACAAAAAAAAAAGAAAAAAAAAAGAGGGCTGGCTAGGATGAACCGGATCAGCATTGACCCTACCCAGGCCCTCGGGCCACAATTTGTGTACCTTTTAAGGCTGGTGCCGCCCGGCCTGTCCTAAATAGAAGACAGGTTGAATATTTGCTGTTATTTTGAGTTACGCACCATGTACTATGGAAATTTTGTAGAAGATAGCTTTTGAGGAGCGTCCTACTCCATTTTTTATTTCCAAAATTTGAGATCCCGATCACGAAATTAAAACAAGAAAACGTTGATCATTAAAATGGTCTGATTCTGGATCATCTACTTTCATTATCTTAGGAGAAAAAATAGATTAATAGCTACATGTAATCTATTTGTCTTCAAATTCATGAATCCTAGGCAAAAATTAAATTGACCGTGAATTGAGATCTACTTCTGAATCTTGAATCTCTTGAAAACTAGGAAGGACATCATTTCCTAAATCGCTTATCAAACTATTTTCAAAATTTATGATTGTTCCTGATCTTGATTTTATCTTTATTTCCTTACAAATAATTTTGAATTATGGATTGGGCAAACGATACGTCCGTATTTTATTGTTGTTGTAATTATTATTATTATTATCATCATCATCATCATCATATTACTGCTATTCTCATTATTATTATTATTATTAGAAAAAATTATGTAAATATCCGTTTTAGTTTTGATTACTATGAAAATATCTAAAACTTTCCCTTATTACACATATGTCTATTTTTTGAAAACACCATCTCAGTATTCATTTATTTTTACAAAATAATGAAAATGCCTGATGCATCACTCTTAATTTCTTTTAGAATCTAAAAGAACATTATTTTTAGAGATTTATAGTGATTTTTTTTTTATAAAATTTTGAGACAAAAATTGCCGATTCATCCGATTCTCCAATCGGACACGGGTATGGGTGAGGCCGATTCGAGTCACCGATCATATTTTTTAAACCTTGGCCTAAATAATTAACATAGATTATTATTATTATTTCCTTATTAAATAAAAATTAAAGTCCGATTTTTTTCACTTAATTTATGGATTAGGCCATTCTTTGTCGAAATATAGCCGATTCTCCTACTAATCAATTTCTTCACTGAAATTTCGGATTTCACTTAGCGTTATAGGAAACCTATATTATAATTTTTTCACTTACCCAAAAAGAACCCTTCCATTTTTGTTTTTTGCGTCACAAGTGTCTAGGAGAAACTGAATCTGCATTCTGGCCCAATTTTTGTGAAACATATCCAGATTTCGTATCATCAAATCCCAGCCGAAATTTGGGAAACATTCGTGACCAGACCTAGAGTCAAGTGGGTAGCATATATAAACAAATCCCGTTTGAACATGCGTTTCACCTTTTTCTTTTTCGTGCTTCTCGGACCACGCCTTCCAATAATTTATTAGAAGAGACCGCCAACCAATAATTTTCAGTCAAACACAGAGTTAGAGAGAGAAAGATATAATTTTCAGTCAAACAAAAGAGTTAGAGAGAGAATGACATCTCAACACGCGGTCCGGATACCTTCCCCTTTCCCAGCAATATCCCAAGCCTCATCCCCTCTCTCTCTCTCTCTCTCAATATAATCCACACCCTTCAACCCCACCATCCATCAAATTCTCGCCCCTCCAAAACCCAGTCCCCGTTCCAGAAACTCCATTTGCCTGTTTCCACTCCTCCATCCATTCCCTGTTTTCAGTCTATTCCCCCCCCCTGCCGCTCATGGAATCTAAGAAGAACCGCCCACCGATCGAGATCCGAGAGGTTTGGGCCGAAAACCTAGAAGAGGAATTTGCACTGATCTCCGATCTTGTGGATCGGTTCCCTTATGTGGCCATGGACACTGAATTTCCTGGGGTTGTGATCAAACCATCGATAAGATATAAGAGATATTCTGACTTTCTGTACCACACGCTCAAGGCAAACGTAGATGCTCTCCATCTGATCCAAGTCGGTCTCACCTTGGCTGATTCTTCGGGAAATCTCCCTAATTTAGGCACTGACTCTCAATTTATTTGGCAATTCAATTTTAAGGATTTCAATCTCTTGAAACATCCCTACTCTCCCGCCTCAATCTCTCTCCTCGAGAAACACGGGATCGATTTTGAGAAGAATTCAACCGACGGGATCGAGTCCAGACTGTTCGCCGAGCTCCTGATGGGGTCGGGTTTGGTTTGCAATGATAACGTTAAGTGGGTCACTTTCCATAGTGCATATGACTTCGCATATCTGTTGAAACTATTAACGTGGAGAGAGATGCCGGGTGAACTTGAAGAGTTCTTAACAATGGTTAGGACCTACTTTGGGGAGATTTATGACTTGAAACACTTGATGAAGTATTGTGGGGGCTTGCACGGTGGGCTCGCCAGGCTAGCTGAGTCATTGAACGTGGACCGAGCAGTGGGTTCCTGCCACCAAGCTGGGTCCGATAGCTTGCTCACTTGGCATGCTTTTGTGGGGTTGAGGGATCGGTTCTTTGGGGGCCTTACTGAGCCTTATGCAGGGGTTCTCTACGGCCTTGAGAGTGCTTGCAACTAAGCCTAGTGACTCTTTGTTTTTTCTCTCTATTCATTCAATTTGTATATCTAACAATTCTAGATGGTCGAATTCAATTTACCTTTTGGGATAATTCGATGGTTTGAATTTCTTAATATTCAAATTGTTAAAAAAAAAAAAAATAGTGATAAGAACTTGGTCAAGTCCACTCAGCCTTGCAGGTCAAGGCCGGGTTATTTCTCCCGACCCCGATCTCCATCTTTGGCATTCTCTCTCTCTCTCTCTCTCTCTCTCTCTCTCTCTCTCTCTCTCTCTCCATCTTCCCAAGTGCCCTCTCTTCCCAAGTGCCCTCTCTCTGCCTCAGCCTATTTCCCATCGAACCATTTCTTCCGAGTATTTAGGAATTTTTTTTTATTTTAAGGTGATGTGGACACCTAATTTTGAAATTGGGAAAGTTTTTAGTTTTTTTGAACCCCGAGGACCACACTATTACATAGCACCCTTGAACCATAAAACACTATAGTTTATGATCCATATCCTATGATCCATACACTGTTTTAGTAATAAATCAAGTAAAGTAACAAAAATAGTTTATTTTTACTTGATTTTTGACCGGCAACATAACAAATGTGTTTAAAACACCTCGAAAGTAGAAAATTCCAATTTGGGCCTAATTTGGGTGGGTGATACCCATTTATGTGGGGAGACACAGAGTGTGTCACCCTGCCCAGATCAATCGAAGTTGATTTTTTTTCAGTTCCTAGCATGGTCCTAACTTAATGCAATGCTATCAGCCATATTTGGGCCAAATCCAGTGGATCTAGGTTGGACATACACTCAGTTTGGATGGGGAGACACACCCTAGTCGCCCAGACAAATCAACGGAAGGTGTCAATTTCCAAATCATTCCTGGCCTGATTCACTCAAAATTCAACAAATTTGGATGCTTTTGGGTTGTGTGTCACCAAAGTCTAGGTCTAGTCTAGGTCACACAGGGTGCGTCACCCAGCCGTTTGACCCCCAAAATTGGAATTTGAGTTAGCAGATCCAATGGTTTTTGATAGATATCCATTCTATGTGCTTTTCAGCTTATAAAAGTGCATTTGCACGACCATTTTAGGAGAGACCATTAGCTAAGAAAATTAGTGAGAGAAACCTCAGAAACAAACAACCCTAGTAAAACCTTAGGCCATCTGCCATCTTCAACCTCAAATACCTAGATCAGATCTAGAAAACTCTAGTTCAACCAAGCCAAGGCTTGGTCAAATTTTAAGAGAAACACTAAGGCCTCACGATGTAAACACAGTGGTCCTGATATAGGCAAGGCCTCGAAGTTTGGGGTGTTCCAGGCCAACTAGTCCAGCCAAGTAACTTTTGTTCTCCATGTTTTCATTTATTTATTAGATTTTAAGTACTTTTGTTTGCTTTATTTCAATATTTTGTGTATAGGATCAATGTTGGTTTTGCCGCTGATATGAGAGCAGATCTGTTCATTTCTGAATAGATCTGCCCTTAGATCGGAATTCGATTGATTCCGCTCTCTATTGAAATTAATAACTGAGTTTGTAGTGTTGAACAAGTGATCTTCAGTCAAAGATATGCTCTGATTTGCGCTGTAAACAGTTTAGCGCCCACAGTGGGGCATTTTGAGCTAGATCAGCGTAAGAAATACAACTTTTTCTTCACTGTTTTCTGCTGTTTTCTACTCATAAAACTTCAAGAACAACATTGTTCGGGTCTGGGATCTCGAAAACTTCGAGACCCCTGACTGCAGGAGGCGACATACAGTGTGTTGGTCTGTTTGCCTGGGGTGACACACCCTGTGTCTCCCCATCTGTCTAGGGTGACACACCTTATGTCTCCCCATTATTCTTGGGTGAGAAATCCTGTGTCTCCCAATTTCAAAGTCCTCGAAAAATTTCTTGGGGGCTACAATCCAGTTCCAAGACTTTTATCCCTGCTTCCCACCACTTTGGGGTTGAAAATAAAATTTTTAAAATAAAAAAAATTTTCTTTTTAAGAACATGATCAGTTTTAATCTGTGCATATTTTATTTTATTTTAATTTAATTTATTTCATCTGCATCCATGATTTCCTTGCTTTTCACATGTTCAGATTAACCTTGCATAGAAAATAAAATACATATGAAAAAAAAATCGAAGGTTGCCTACACCCTCCTCTGACTTTGTCCTGATCAAGTCACCCTCGACCCGACCCGCACCCAACTAGGCGCTGACTGTACCCTGTTTTCACCACCTTTCTAGGGGTTACCTACCCTTGCGCCTCTAATGTGCTCATGACCGATTAGTTTCTATTCGAGAGCACACCCTAGTTGGCACGAGTGTGCCAAGTATTCACATTCTTTTATTTTCATTTTCACTTAATTTTGTTCTTTGTTTGATTTGCTTGGTTGCCACATCCTGCACCCACTACACTTGTGTGCTTTCATACACACTATTTACACACAATGGACTGAAAAGGCCCAAAATACCACAAAATTTTCGAAAACTCCTAAAATCTGGCGTTAAAGTCATGAGGTGCACTTAGCCTTGAGAGCTGGGGCAGTTAGGTTTCGCGTAACCTTAACTGTGAGCGCCCCCTCCGCAGTCCTCAGCCTCAAAGCAACTCCACACATAGTAGGACTTGATTGATTCCTTTAACAGGTGGCCAGGACCTACGTGGGGACCTACTTAGCCTAGTTGCATTTCAATAGTTAGGAACCCACTCGAATCTAGCCTACCCATAGTTTAGAGCAAAAATTTCGAATGAATTGATGTTCTTTATTTAGGATTGTCAGTCTTAGATCTCAGTTGACGTGTGAACCTGGTCTGAACTCACTTCTTTTGTGTCCAAATTCAGGCTTGTGCTCAGCCCAGCCCAGGTTCACACCCAGGTCCGGACCTAGGCCCCCTTTTTGTTCGAGCTTAGGCTCGTTCCTAACCCAACCTAGATCTTAGTTCAGGTCCACACCTAGTCTGAACTCAATCCTTTTGGGTTCGAGTCCAGGCTCACCCCCAGCTGAGCCTAGCTTCGAACCAAGTTCAAGCCTAACCCCCCCTTTTAGTCCGAGCCAAGGCTTGTGCCCAATCCAACCTAGATCTCAGTCCAAGTCCACACCTAGTCTGAACTCAATCTTTATGGGTCTAAGTCTAGGTTTGTGTGCAGCCTAGCCCAAGTTCGAACCAGGTTCACACCCAAGTCTAGGCCCCCTCTCGGTTCGAGTTAAGACTTGTACCCATCTAGTCTAGGTCTTAGCCTGGGTCTAAATTTAGAGTTGTCCCTTAAACTAGATTACGTTCACCTAGTCCAAAACCCATCAAGTTCAGCAAGGTTCATCCAGTCTAGGTCTAGATTTAGAATTGTCCTTAAAACTAGATTAGATTAACTTTAGTTCAGGGTCCAAACCGTAACCTATCAATTCTAGTGAGACCCAAATCTAGGTTAGGCCCCAAGTCTAGATTCAAGATCAATTTAGAACGAATCACCATGTCGGTAACCCTAGACGACCATGATGATTGTTTAACTCCTGACTTTAAACCCAATTTGCTCAATCCTAGGGACCAGCTTGCTGCATTCCCATGAGATTATAGCAATAACCCGAATCCATCCGTTGTCCAACGCCCAAGTCTCCAACTAGAAGCAAAATCTCGAGGATCATTTCGACATCCTAAAATTTGTGTAGCCCAAAAAGCTAGTACAGCCGAAAGACCCTTAAACAATCAAGGGGGTCGAGCCGGGGTCGTTCTGCAAGGACTCTTGGGTACTCAAAGTGGGAGTCAAGTAAGGGAAAAGGTTTACGCACTATTAATGTTCATTTCCATAATTCAAATCATGGTAACTTTGATGCACAACAGCCTCGAAACCCCAATAATCAGGTTCCACCTAGGTTTAGGGGATCCAACCCAACATCAAGCAACCATAACACAACTCATGATAACCTTAATGCAATAGGAAATGGAGGCCTTGACCTGAACCAACCCCTTGGAGACCTAGGTGTTAAAGCAGCCCTCCAAAGTCTAGTTTACCGAGGTTATACTAATCATGGCCCATCACATGGGTCAGTTCCAAACCAGGTTAGTGCTATAGAACAACCCCGAGGACAACTGAGTCAACCTGTTCTTCAATCGGTTCCATTTGTGTGTTAGGTTCAACAAATTGTTCAACCTTCGCAGCCTTGTGGCGACATCAATGGGACAATATTTTCCTCAAGCACAAGCATATCAAGCCACCCCGGTGACTGCAGCATATCCACCTCTGGTCCATGCAACCTAACATATACCCCAAGCTCTGACTCATCAGTCCACACTTGGGAACCTGCCAACTGGTGGGCTTACTGTCATACCGACTACCCAATACGAAGGCACCATGAAAGTAATGCAAGACATGCTTGTGAGAATGGGCATTCATGAGATTCTACCCCCGAAGGCTTATTTTAAAGAGATCCTCGATGGCATGGAAGACATTATGTAATAAATTCAATGGGACGAGCAATCCAGACACCCATGTTAATGCAGACCTCCTCTCTGTTTTGGCTTTGCGAGATATGCCAAATCAATTGAATGCCATATTTTCGTAAACATTGTCCGGCGAGGCTCTGAACTGACATTGAAGAATGATGAGTACTCAATCACACATCACTCTAGATGAAATGTTCAACCTCTTTGTCTGTCATTACCGTGGATTGACACCAAGACCTCTCTCTCTTGGCGAACTTAGTGCAATGGAACAAAACCCGAGAGAGTCCTTCGAGGATTTCATCAACTGATTCCGTGATGCGACAATGTGGGTTATCGAATGCCCACTCACAGATCCAGCAAAGATCTCCATGGCCTTAGAGAATTTTGCTCCCGAGTACAAGACTTTCTTTAGCCAAGGTGTTATTCCCTATTCTTTTGACACCATGATCGAGTGAGTGGCACACATGAAAGGACAAGAGGAACACCCATCAACACCAAGCCTGAGAACCAGCTCATAGTTACTCCCAGTGTTTCAAAAAGCACTGGGAGGCACCTAGGCAGTTGGGGAAAGTTTAGGTAGCCCAACTCCTAGGCGGGCGCCCAGAACCTGGGCGGCCCAGTAGAAAGAAAAATGTTAGTTTATGTGTCTAAGTCTAACAGTATAACTACATAACACATAATCCATAATCCATATTTCCATGAATGAGGAGAATTTAGATACTCCATAATTCATATTTTCATACAATGTTAGAACCATGCAAGTGTACACACAAGGGTTAGATAATAGAAACTAGAAACTAAAAAGAGAAAAAGAAAATATACAGAAATTCAGAAAATATATTGTCTAAGACTAAATTGTCAACACCAAGAGTCATGCGTCTTCAACTCTTCATTCTTCAGTCATCATCAGAAGGAGTAGGGTATGCCTCATCATATGCATCAGATTCGAGACCATCATCATCAAAGTCATCTCCCTCTTCAACATAATGCTCGTCCTCTTCTGTTTCCTTTGAATTTGCCTTTTCCTTCTCTTCTTCTACCTCCCTCTCACTTCGTGCCGATGAGACCCTATGAGTCTTGGCTGCTCTACCTGGTGCCTCTTCACATTTTTCTTTCTTTTTGTACTTCCTTGAACTCAAATATTGTGTAATCTCCTTCCTAGTAGCCTCAAAAAATTTTTTACATGGGGCAACATTGTTTTAAGGTATTTTCAACACTTGTATTCTCGAGGTGAATAATGAGGAAGCCAATCGCTACTTAGGCCCGTGGATACCAAAATGCATGCGGACCATAGAAGCAATCATTGAAATAAACCCTGATCTAGAGCACATTTTTGAAAGACAATAGATTGGTCCCCAAAATCATGTAGAGGTAGCCTATAACCTCCTAAGAACACCCGCCAAATTCTGTCACAATCTGACGACGTTTAGATGAATCAGAGACAAAAGCAGTTTTTAGATTCGGCCTCTTACATGCTGAAAATGCACCTTATAACTACAACCCTATCACCAGAGCTTCAGATGAATACTAGACTACTTCTATTAGATACAGAAGGTCTGAAAACCCCCAGATATCGAATTTCATCTTATTCTGACATTTTTGGACCATTATGTGGCCAACTTACCTCGCACTATTCTGGTACACCCTTGGTGAACTAGTTTCTATAGACGGAAACTATGTAATGTGATTTTGAGATCATCTTTAAAGGGTCATAACTTCTTCATTTTAAGCAAGATCAAACTCAAATTTCATGAGGACCTTCGTCTCGTTGACACATACATTTTGATATGTGGCATGACTCATGACGCGGCACAAGATGGAAGAAATCCTAGAGAGAAGTCACTTAAGAGAACTCATGTGTTGCAGATTTTTGGAAGAAGAAGATATTTTCAATCAAATGGCCACATCATGAAGCCCCAATATCGGATCTGCTTGAAACCGGGTCCGTTGGAACCACGACGTCAAGGGTTTCGATTCAAGCTAAGCATCACACATGATGAATGGCCAGAAGGGCTGTATTTTAAGGTAGCAGAAAAGGCATTTTCCAATGACCGAAATCCAAATTCCGGCAAGTTTTCCAATTCAGCAAGTGGTGATTCAGATACCAAATCGAGCCATTCTCGTCACCAAACGATCATCACTACTTCCTTGTCGTTTCTCCAACAAAGAATGGCCAAGATCCGAGATCTAAGATTACACATTTCTCATCTTTTGATGAATGTTGCCGAGAGCTCAATACTTCGATTCGAGGAACAAAAGATACGTCAAAATGATCGTGTCTTCGAGACAGTCATGTTTGTGGCATTCTTTTCATAGGAAAATTGCCGGAAGGACTCGAAACAAACCTTTAAAGATCATGATGGTTCATGGCTACTATTTGGGGACCATCTTGTCATTTGGAGCATTGTGGGTAGGGGAAAAATCGTCATTTTCCCCCAAAAACGGGATTCAGTTTAATTTATAAAAAATGTATTTTCTAGCAATTTTAGTTAGTTTTGAGCAGCCACCCTTGTTTCAAGGGGAGCTCTATATAAGCATTTGTAACCCTAAGTCCAAAGAAGGAGAAAGTAATGAGATTTGCCCCTTAAGCTTAAGGATTTCAATTTGAGTTTTCCCTTAGTTTGCAATAATTTTTTCTACCCCTTTCCCATTCCAAGAGAAGAGAGAAAACTTTCCCATAAGGCACCACCCTTAGAACTTCTCACTCTTCACTTGGAATTTCTCATTTCGCACTTGGGACTCTCCACTTCTGACCTAGTCGTCAGTCTAGTTCATGGACCCATAGGTAATCTCTCTCTTTCTCTCTTCCCTTTCTCACTCTTTCTTCTCTCTCCTCTCTCTTCCTCTCTTGCCCTCTTCTCTTGGCCAACTGAGCTGGCAGTTAAGCCATCGGCCCGCTTTCTCCTCCCTTTTCTCTCTCTTCTTCCTCTCTCTCTCTCTCGTTCTCTTGTGGTCAATTGGACCGGCAGCTAACCCTCTCATCTTGTCTTTCTATCTCTTCCTCTTCTTTCTCCTCTCTCCTTCTCTTTCCCTCTCTTCCTCCTCTTTCTCTCTTTCAATCTCCCTATTTTTCACTCATGATCAATCGGACCGGTGGCTAGGCCGTCGGCCTGTTCTCCTCTCCCTTTCCCTCTCTTCTTCTCTCTCTCTCCTTCTCTCACACATTGGACTGGCGGCTAAGCCGTCAGCTTGCTTTCTCTTCCTATTTTCTCTCTCACTCTCCCTCTCTCTTCCTCCTTTCTTCTCTCTCTTCTTTTCTCTCACAGTCAACTAGACCGGCAGCTAAGCTGCTGGCCCGCTCTCTCATCTTTTCTCTCTTCTCTCCTACCTTTTCTTCTCTCTTTTTCTCTCTCCTTCTTTCTCTCACTCTCTCTTTTTCCTTCTCTCTCTCTCTCTCTCTCGTTCTCTTGTGGTCAGTTGAACCAGCGGCTAAGCCGTCGGCCCACCCTCTCATCTTCTCTTTCTCTCTCTTCGTCCTCTCTCCTTCTCTTTCCCTCTCTTCCAAATCTTTCTCTCTTCTCTCCCTCTTTTTTACTCATGATCAATCGGACCGACGGCTAGGTCGCCGTCCCGCTCTCCTCTCCCTTTCCTCCTCTCTTCTTTCTCTCCTCTCTCCTCCCCTTTCTCTCTCTTCCTTTCTTCTCCCTTCTCTTTCTCTCTTTCTCTCACTCCCTTCTCTTCCTTTCTCTTCTCTCTCTTCTTCTCTCATTCTCTTTCTCCCCTTCTCTCTCCTCCTCTCTTCTCTTCTTACCTTTCTCTCTGTCCTACTCGCTCTCGTTCTTACTAGCCACCCTAAGCACTCAATCACGTTTATTTATAAACAATCTCGCATTACCCCATAACTTTTCTTTTCTTTCCTTTATTTACTCCTCTAAAAGACAACTCAGGGTGCTTCAACCGAGTTGTCTGGCAACCTTATGTGTGTCCGTTTACGAGTAGCATAGTGCAAGCAAGAAGGCTAAAGCTGAAGCAGCCTCAGGCTAGGGGGCTTTCCGTCGTGTTCTAAGAGGGTGCCCAAGCAAACCGCCCGAGCGTGTCATGGACCCACTGTGAGGTAAGTCTCACCTCATACCACACAATCCCCTCTCACTAGTTGGTATTCTGTTCGCACGAGGGCCATTCGCGTCGCGGTCTTGAGAGAGTGATCTAGAGCCAGATCCAAATCCGGGTCCCCGTGCGGTCTTATGGCCCAATAAGATCGAGGTCCAACCATCTTGGTGACTCCACTGGGGACACACTACCCCATAGTCGGTTTAGTCTGCTTGTCAAGCAGTCTGTCCTTAATACTCTCACATATGTCTGCAGGATTATTCAATCCTTATATCCGAGTTGGGGAGTTCATTATCCCCACACTCGAGAGCCTGCTCTCTAGGGGCAAGGTCCGGCTAGCCTTGTTCCCCACCTCCCTCCTGAGCGTTGATCAGGTCTCACGCTCTCGGGTTCTCACCTGGCTTGGGGTAAGGAGGGACCGCCAAATCCCTTCTTCCCTATCTACCGGCATCAATAGACCACCCGTTGATGTCACTTGCATTGGTGGTACCAAAACCACCTCTCATAGCATTCACTCAGCTACTGGCAAGTCACTTGCCAATACTCTTGCTCGGGGCAGCAGAAAGGCCACCCCTCTATCTTCCTCAATTGGCAGGAAGCCTGCCATTGCCTCTGCGGGTTGCAATGAGGTCACCCCCCACTCTCAGTCACCACAAGCTGCCACTTCTGATGGTTTGACACTGAATGGAGGTTTCAAAGCCACTCCCTCTCACCCACATCCAATGGCTAGCGGCTCAGCCGTCAAGTCCACATCCCAGGGCAGCCCCAAGGCTCCCCGGATACACCATCATGGGCAAGGTCTTTTGGGACCCAGCCCTGCACACGTGCGCAACCCAAAGGTTGCCTTGTCAAGCATGCTTCATCTCTCTCCCCTTGCTCTGGGTGGCACCAAAGCCATGCCTCCATGAGCACATGTTTCCCACGTCAGCTCCACGGGCACATATCTGCATATCCCATGAGGGGTGGCCACAAGGCTACCTCATCATGTACAACAGCTCGTAGGGACAACATTTTTGAAGCTGGACCTTCTAAACGAGCCCGGGCTGATGCCCAAGTCACTCAAAAACCTTCTATGAACTATGCACATGCACGAGACCCTCGGGCTGCCCTGAAGGATAAAAGCCTCTGGTGCATGTCCGATCCTCCAATCGCCCTGCCTGTCCAGCCAAAACCATTGGCTACCTGGTACTTGAAGATATTTCCGACAAGTACCCTTCTTCAGTCCATAGAAGAAGACTCATTTTCATCCCTTTTTAGTTCTCCTAAATTCAAATATTGTTTAGTCTCTTCTCGAATAGCTTCAGGAACCTTTTTACTAGAAGCAACATTTTTTTTAACACCGGCAAGGTTTTTCTTGAATCGATTAATACTCCAATTGGTATCTTTTTCACACAAATTACACCTTATACGAGTTATAACCATACTTCCAACCCGGATCACTTCTTCTAGCAGAACCAGAAATAGACTTATTCAAAGGACAATGATTTTGTTCCTTTTTATGTTTTACTGAACTCATATATTGGTTAATTTCCTCTTTGATAGCTTTAGGAACATTTTTACATGGGACGACATTCCCTTTAATATCGGCAACATGTTCTTAAACTGTTTTATGCCCCCTTTGTATCATTTTCATAATAATTGCATCTTATACAATTTTTGTCCTTCGGATTCGGGTTATACTCATATTTATAACCCGAATCACCACTTCGGCTAGATCCTAAAGAAGACACCTCCAAATAATACAAGCAATCTAAAAAATAAAGTTTTGCATTTGGATTGCTCGAACCCCAAACTTTCACCTCTGAGATGTTTTCTGGAGCTAAAATCTTCAAAAACACCCTCTAATAGGCCTAAAAAAACTCCAAAACTAAATCTAATCTTAATGAGTGATGTTTAGACCCATTTTCCATAACTTTGAGAAATACTTTGATCTAATGAAAATCACAAAATCTAGTTTTTTGCGGTTTTTCTCTCTAAAAATAGGTCCTAGTAGGCTTAGCGTTCAAATGAATCTAAACCCACCTTTAAAAATAGTTTTTTTTTCAAAAAAACCTCAACAAATGGTATTTCCTCCCTTGAGTGGGGCACAAGCCCATTAAGCGCTCGCCTAGGTAGCCGCTCAGGGACCGGCCTCCTAATTTGGCCGCATCGCCCAGGCGTTTTGGACTGCCTAGGTAGCCGCATAGGCATTGGCCATTCGGCTTTTAAAATCACTGGTTACTCCCCAAAACAAGTTGTACAGAAACAACAACAACAAAAAGGGTAGTACCTCGTGTCAAGTTAATGAGATCATCATCAACAAGCTGGATTGAGGTTCAACTACTTAGCAAAACTACCAAAACCAAAATCAGAAGGGTCGACCTAAAGCTAACGCTCAAAATAACAACCAAGGGTGAGAGGATAATTTCACTCCTTTCAAAGACCAACTAGAAAAAGTACTTGAACTACTCCTGTACAAAGGCATGGTTTACCTCCCAGTGCCATCCGAGCCAACATTCCAAGTCATGGACAAGAGATATTGGTGCAAATAGCACCGAAGCCATGCACTTGACATCCAAAGTAGTTTTCATTTGAAACGGGTTATTCAAGGGTTGATCGATAGGGGAGACATCACTGTTCCACAGAAAAATCAGCCTGTTGAAGAGCCTAATCTTCACAAAACCTCCTCTTGAAAACATACCCACAACGACTGGAAAGACGGAAGCCCATGATAACCCAAAAGGGAACTTCATTATCCACATGATCGAGAGTGGAGCTGAAGAAGAAGACCCAGCCCAATTCATATTCCCTCAAGATCAATACCTTCAAGAACCCCAAGAGGATCTACTTGATCTTCTAAAAGGGACCCCTTCACAACAAAACTATGGCAACCCACCAAAGTGGGATCAACACAAGGATGACATGATGGAAATTGATGTGAAAGTCAATAAGAAAGGATCTTACTCTAATCAAGGGGCTAACACACCAAAATCCCATTACTCTCCGTACGACAGCCCCTATCGTGCTTCAGGTAGGAGGGGTGATTCCTTACCTGAGGAGGGCGAGTTTTCAAACCCATCCAACTGATGGCCGAGACCCTCAAAGAAACAATGGGAGGCGTCTCTAAGCCCAAGCAGCTGATAAATGCCATATTCCGCAAACTGCAAAGGGAATCCCAAGAAACCTCAACCACCTACGACCTTCCGGCTCACCTTAGCAAGATTCAGGCTCACATTTCCATTTTGGATTTACTATTTAGCACACCGGCACATAGGGCTCAGATTGAGAGAGTCCTCACCAGAACACATATTCCAAGCAACATTCAACAAGAATAGCTAAGTGGCATGATCAACTAGTTGATGGCACCAACACCAATCGTGTTCATCGACAACGACATCCGGATTAGCTTCAATCGCTTTCATGTCCAGTCACTGCACATCACCATTTTCATGCAAGGATATGAGATAAGGAAAGTACTCATCGACAATGGGGCATGCTTAAACATATGTCCTATGAAAACAATGAGGCAGATAAGCAAAATTTCAGATGACTTCGAGCCATGCCAGGTAAAAATTGCCGCATATGATGGGACAAAGAGACAGACAGAAGGCATATTACGACTCACTCTCAAGATCGGCCCTATCATGCAAACAATAAAGTTTTATGTCCTGGACAGAAAGCCCTCTTTCAATATGTTGTTTGGAAGACCACAAAGAGACAGACAGAAGGCATATTACGACTCACTCTCAAGATCGGCCCTATCATGCAAACAATAAAGTTTTATGTCCTGGACAGAAAGCCCTCTTTCAATATGTTGTTTGGAAGACCATGACTGCACGAGAACCTCGTTATTGCCTCCACACTCCAACAACGCTTGAAATTCCCCACCAATAACGGCATCGCCAAGGTATGTGCTGAACTTTTCTATCTTTCGAGCGTTAGTATAGGGAACGGAAAGCTGCCCTTAGGACTCGAGCTCGAAGAAGTCCTGCTCATTTCCTTCGAGCAAGTTGATTGCACCACCTTATGCCATTCTTCAAATTCTTTAAACTTCCGCATTACTCGATGACAATCCAGTGTCAACGACAATATGGCTTCTAGTCCCTCGAGTATTGGCATATACTCTTCTCCTAAGGCTTCCAGTTAGGCCAAGGTTTGAGAAGTCAGCGGCGGGGCATAACAGAGGCAATCTCTGAATCATCCCAAGCCAAAGCCGAAAGTAGAGATCGACGAGGACTTGAGTGTTATCTCACCTTATTTCAAAGCCGAATGATTCCTTCGTGCCATCCAAGCTTTGTATATGGACGCATTTAAAGATTTGATCTTCTTGATTCCCATCCTTCAAAACGGCTAAAGGTGATCCTTAGTCCCCCAACGATGGAGGATTCTGCTTCCAAACTTCAACACACATAAGATTTGAGAATTAAAGACCATTTCGCCGACCTAGACTTGGAAGTATGCACAATTGACTCTAACATATCCAATCGTGCTCATTCACCTGGTCGAACCTAGGAACGAAATTGGTCGATCATTCCCCTATCTCAAGAATCGTTGACAGCATGCCAACGGTGCCGTTGCGTCCCGGTGCAAAAAAAACGGATAGGAGCGGGGTAGCTGCCCAGCCACCCTACACATCTAGTCCCTAACATATCCATCCATTGCGAGTCCCATAAGGGATACCTCTTGCAAAATCACAAAAACTGAAAATCCAGAAAATGATAAATAAGAAGAAATTTTGAAATCGGTAGACACCCATAATAGCCTACTGATGGTGAAAAACATTCAATATGATGAATCAGATAACCCCGACGAAGATCAAGAGTTTGAAGAAATCCCCCAACTTGAGGAACTCACTACCCATTTTGAGCAGTTCAAGAAGAGATTCGATGGTGACCCAATGGCTACCATCGAGGAGACAATTGATGTCAACCTAGGAACTGAGAATGATCCAAGGCTAACCAAGATTGAAACCTCCCTATCGCCTGAGGAACGAGAGAACATGATTTCTTTCTTCAAGGAATATCGTGATGTCTTCGCTTGGTCATACGATGATATGCCAGGGTTAGATTCTACATTAGTGCAACATCGCCTAATATTTCACGAAGGGGCAAAGCCGGTAAGTAGAAACTCTGACATCAAAAGACTCACCTTGAGCTCCAAATTAAAGAAGAAATTGATAAACTCGTCAAGGCCTAATTCATCACCCCTGTCGACTATTTTGAATGGTTGGCTAACATAGTGGTTGTACCAAAGAGATGGGAGGATTCAAGTGTATGTCGATTACAGAGACCTAAACAAGGCATGTCTCAAAGATAACTTCTTTTTACCAGATATAGATGTCTTAGTCGACAACACTGCGAGACATGAGATGCTGCATTTATGGACGGCTTCTCAGGTTACAACCAGAAGAAGACCAAGCTAGAACATCCTTCATAATACATTGGTGAACCTATTGCTACAGTGTCATTCCCTTTAGTCTAAAAAATGCAAGAGCAAACTATCAGCGGGCAATGACTAGAATCTTTTACGACCTATTGCATACAATTATGGAAGACTACATCGATGACATCTTGATCAAGTCAAAGGCCAGGGCCGATCATCTCACTAACCTGAGAACAACCTTCGAAAGACTCCAGAAAACATCAACTCAAAAGTTGACTCCAGCTAGGAAATTTATAGTAAGCTAAAGGGGCATCAAGGTAGACCCGTAAAAAATACGAGCCAAGCATCAAAGAAATTCGTGGGCTTCAAGGTCGTATATAGACCATAAGGTGTTTTATCTCATATCTGGCAGACAAGTGCGCACCATTTAATAGACTCCTTAAAAAATATGTCTTATTTATATGGGACAACAGATGTCAACTGGCTTTTAGCCAAATTAAGGAGTACTTAACCAAACCTCCCATCCTTAGTCCTCCTAACCATGACAAACCTTTATTCCTATCTAGCCCTGTATGATGTAAAAGGTCAAGTGTATTAAAAAAATGTCTAGCCCCATATGACGTAAAAGGTCGAGTGTATCCATCTAACCCCTGTATGACGTAAAAGGTGGTGCATTCGTCCAACCCCATATGACATAAATTGTTGAGTGTATCCATCTAACCCTGTATGACATAAAAGGTTAGGTGTATTTAGAAAACATCAAGCTTCATATGACATAAAACGTTGCATGTATTTAGAAAACTTTTAGCCCCGAATGACGTAAAAGGTAGGGTGTTGTAGACACCCCATTTTAAATCTGGCAAATTCTATGGTTTTTGGAACCCTTAGGACCATATTATCCTACTAAACCCAAAAGCCATAATTCACATAGCCTAACCTATGACAACGAACCAATCTACCAGCCCGGGACCTTGTAAGAACCCAGTTGTGACCCAGATTCTTGTAAATGCCCTGTTTTACCAAAACAATCATTAAAAATAGTAAAAAAATCCGTTTTGACCCAAATTTTCTCTGAGAGCTTCACAAGAGGCTGAAGAACATACTTAAAAAGAATTTTCCAATTTGGACACCTTTTAGTTAGGCGACCCAGCCGTGTCGCCCATCCTAAACTTGGCAACACACCCAGTGTCGCCCAGATTTAGGCGACACTGCTAGTGTTGCCTAGGCGACACCACCCTTTGTCACCCAGATCCGAGACCCTCAAAACACATTTTTGACTGGGGGATTTGTTTATTGCGGGAGGATATCCTTCCCAACGGATTTTGACCCCTATAAACCCTCTTTTTCGTAGCATTTTAAGAGGATAGAGAAAAAACCCTAGGAGGAGAGAGAGAATACCTGGGATAGGGATTAGAAACCCTAGAGAGGTGTAGAAGATATAGATGTTAAAGAAAAACTCAGGGAGAAGACCCTAACCTAACCTAAGCCTAAGAACACTAGTTCTAAGCCATTTCCAAGGCACAACTACCCTACTCCATTAAGACTTGCTGGCTAACATCTGGATACGAGAGGTAAAGAGGATCAGTTTTGATATGCGCAAGCCCTCAAGGGCTCTGGAGTCCCGGGCCATCCGGCCCGGTTTAGTATCATTTATCTCTCTTTCTTTTACTTTCTGTCACTACTTTCATTTCATTTTGGCCTTATTTGGATAAGTTTGCTTTAAAAATCATATTTTAGTGTCTTGAATCATGTTGGCTCTGCCACAGATTTGAGAGTAGATCTGCTCGTTTCTAGGCAGATCTGGCCTCATATCTGAATTGGATTTGTCCCACTTTCTTTACCATTTCATTTTCATTAGTTTAAGGTGTCAGATCCGAGAGATCTTCACCACCAGATCTGTCGAATTTGTATCATAAACAGTTTGGCGCCCACCGTGGGGCATTTCGAGCTTGATCCAAGCGTCAAAATACAATTTTTATTCATCTTTTTTTACTGTTTTCAATCACAAAGAGTCCCAGAAGTCGACAGTAACCAGGATCCAGGGTTTTGGTGCTGTGAAAACCTGAATTTTTTGGGCGACACCACTAGTGCCGCCTAGGTCCAGGGCGACACCCCCCCTTGTCGCCCAAATTCAAAAGTTTCAAAATCATCTGAATTTTTTTTAGATCTATTCTAGGATCTCTTTTGTGACTGTCCACAAAATTTCAAAGAAAAATTAAAATTTTAAAAATAACAAAAAAATATTTTACTGTTCCTTCTTCACTGTTCTACTTTACTCTGTTTTAATTTGTTTCATCATAAATATATTTTTTTTCCTGCTTCTTCCAACTTTAAAGTGGGATTATTTCATCAATTTTGACAAAAAAAAAAAAAAAAACAAATAGTTTTTTGGGCGACTAAGCAAGGGCGACACCAGTAGTGCCGCCCAAGCGACACCACCCATGTCGCCCAACTGCAAAGGTCCCATAAACTTTCTGGGCCCCACATGCTTGTTCCAGAACCTTTTGGCTCCATTTTGACCAAGTTTTGGCTCAAAATAAATTTTTTAAAACTATAAAAAAATATATTGTGCTTCAGATAGGCCTGTGTTGTTTCTGACTTTTGTATTTTTATTTTAGTTTGTTAATTTTGACTGAAACTATGTTTTTCCTGCTTTCACCATGCTTAGTTTAACTCTGTCTCATCAAATTTAAAAAGATAAAAAATAAAAATAAAAAATAAAAAAAATACATCGAGGGCTCCTTCACCCTCCCTGAACCGTGTCCCGTTCGAGTCACCCTCGACTCGGGCCGTGCTTGACTTAGCACAGACTGTGCCTTGCTAATGAGACGAGGGCTCCTACCCCTCCATATATATTGTGCTTCAAGTGAGTTTCGCCTCGAAGCACGCATCTCTAGGCACAATCAGTGCCGAACGATCACTTATTTCCTTTCTTGTTTTGTGTGCATTGTGTGCTTGAATTTATTTTAATTGCGTGCTTCTTTACACATTCCAAGCACACGTTGGACCGGGAGTGTTCGGGAAACCAGCAAACAAATATTTCGAAAACCCCCAAAGTCTGTGTTAACGACGTGAGGAGAACCTAGCTTTGAGAGTCGAGACGATTGGGATTCGCATAACTTTAACTGTGAGCGGCCCTCCGTAATCCTTTGCCTCAAAGCAACTTCGTGTATAGTAGGACCTGGTGAACATCCTATAACAAGAGGCCATGACCTATGTGGGAACTTATATCAGCCTAGCCGCATTTCAATAGTTAGGAACCCACTGTCAAGCCAAGCCTACCTGTAATCAATCTAGGTCAAACGTTTTTGTGTGCTTGCTTGGTAGTTTCTGATTGGTTAATCTTAGATCTCAATCCGGACCCGTTTTTTGTCCGAACTGAATCCTCTGGGTCCAAGTCCAGGCTTGTACCTAGCTTAGCTCAGGTCCGAACTAGGTTCACACCCTGGTCCGAACCTAGGCCCACTCTTGGTCCGAGCCGAGACTTGTACCCATCTAGTCTAGGTTTTAGCACAGGTCTAAGCTTAGAGTTGCCTCTAGAACTAGACTAGGCTTACCTAGTTCAGGGTTCAAGCCAAAGCCCATTAGATCAAACAGGTTTTATCCAGTCTAGTCCTAGCCTAGATCTTAGTTAAGGTTTTGCCCCTAGAGACATAACAGGTCTCCATGAGGCGTTGAGTCTAGATCTCACCAAGCCTAGGAATTATGACCCAAGATCATGGTAGAGAAAAGTCCAACCCTATGGCCCCCGCTCAGTCTAGATCCAGAGAACCTAGTCAGTCCGAGAGGCACCGTTACAGTGCTCCCTCACAAATCATCCATAGCACTCGTGTTAGTAAGCCGACTCTAGACCCCCATAAAACCAAACCTAGATATCTAAGCCACCTTCAAGGCCACCCTTTAGAAGTCATGAGCCAACAGTTTTATAAGGTTTGTAATACCCTGAATAGTCAAGGGATCAGGCTGGGGGCAATCCTCTAAGACATAGGGGTTAACCTCAAATCCAGTTGGCACAACAAGAATAAAGCCCCGGCCCAAATCCCTGAGTCAGCCAATCTCAGCCGTGTGAACCCCGATGGTCAACTAGCAGCCCAACATTCTAGTCTTGGCAATCAGCCAGTTAGTGGGCGAGTGGGTTCACATACAATAAGAGAAAGTCTACCCAAGCAACCCATCACCAGTGAAGATCAGTGTTTTGATTTAACTCGATATAAAGACAATCCTAAAGTGCATGCTTACTTTCAAGGCCTTCTCATTAGAGGATACACCATCCAGCGCACTCAATCCAAGAAAGTCAGGTCAGAAACTCAAGTCGTAGGCTAAGTTCAACATTTTGGCTCAAACCAGGATAGTCCTAAGGCTGTTAGTCTGCCAATCCAACCCACTACTGGCTAGGGTCTAGTTCTAATCATCACTCGAGCCCAAGACTATCTAGAGGGCAGACTCCACCTGGTAGTAGTAATGGCATTCCTTCACTTTTTCAGTCCAGTGCTAGGGCAAGAGAAGACCATAACCGTAGGGATAGATCATCCAACTAAGGGCAAGATCAGGTAGACCTAGCCGTCCAAGGTTAGAGGTCTAGTGGTCATAGTAGCTTGAGTCGTTCATCCCAGTTAAGCGGAGATCTTATCCTGTAGGCCTCCTTGCATGGCCAAGTTGTGCAACCTCTGAGTAATGGGTATGCTCTGACCCAATTCAACTCGGAGGAGCCTACAAGCCGACAACTGGCACATCAAGTTCAACACATTCCTCAGGCTCAGTCCTTGGGCCAACCCGCTACATAGGCTTAACAGCCGGTTCATACGAGTCACATACCACAAAATCAAGTTCAACAGCCCATACAACCGAGCTAGCTCACAGCTACAACGACGACTCAATTCACTTATATGAAATGTTCTTTAGTGTGGGGGTAGTCCCTTACTCATTTGATGATATGCTTGAAAGCGCATCACGATATGAGCGAGCCAAGGAAGATAAAGTCGCAACCGAAAAACCATCTCAAGGAAGATAAGGCAAGGCTCAAAGAATTACCGATAGGAGCCAAGATTCCTCCTTTTCATGGAGGCGATACATCTCAATGGTGCGATTGGCATCAAAACTATGCCCATAGCACGGAGGAATGTCGAGCTTTCAGACATAGAGTTTAGGACCTCATTGATAATGACACGATAAGTGTCAGAAAGAAAGAGGCTGACAACATAGAAAAACCAGAAACTCTAGATGCTTCGACAAACAATTCTAATGTCAACCTGATTAACTCAGGAGAATCACAAGTTGTGCCCAAACCCAAAGAACATTCACAAAGGACTTGGAGCACAAGAAGAAATCAACTAGAAAGTCCAGTAGATGAAGAATAAAATGAGCATAACCTTACCCAGGAATTAATGACTAAGGATACTCAAAATCAAAGCAGTGATGATGACCTTAGCTCCAAGCCCATAATCGAAGAAGGGGGAGAAGAAAGGGGTATCGCATATAGAATTCCACTCCAAGATACACTCCCAAAAGTGGCACAAGAAATCCCCATCATCAAGAGTCACACTAGAGCATATAAACCCTTCAACCCGTACTTTCAAGTTAATATAATAAATAGTTCATACGTGTGTGGTAATGAATCAAACTCGCAAGAGCAATATGAACTCGAGCATAAGCTCAACCAAGGTTTTGAAGCTATGGATTCTCATGCTCATGATGACAAGAAAAATCTTAATTCTGGGACAATAACTTGTGAGGGGGCAAATGAGCAAGTGCTAAAAGGAAACCCTTCTCCTTAAAACCTCGACGACCCACCTAAATGAGATCAATATAATGAGGACAACGTATTAGAAATAGACGTGATCCAGATTAACGAGAAAGGATCATCTTCCAAACAATGGGTCAACACCCCAAAGTCTCCCATTATGTTTCCAAATAAGGGGCCAACACCTCAAATATCAAAAGAGATCGAATCTTTGGAAATTCTAAGGGGCCCACCTGGGCCACCTTCACCAGACTTCCTCGCCAACCCACCTACATGGGATGAGGAGCCAATCTTAAAAGATTTAACTAAGTCACCTCTTGAGGTATACCCAGTTATAGATGATGGAGAAGCAAATAGCCCAAATTTGACTATTCACAAAGATTTGACATCTTCATTAGAGTTGATAGAACTCGAATCTTTAAAAATTCTAAGGGGCCCAACTAGGCCACCTTCACAAGAGTTCTTGAATGATCCACCAATCTGGGATCAAGAATTGGATATTGAAAATTTGACCATGTTACCTCCTCAAGAGGCAAGCTCTCTAAAAGTCATTAACGACATGAGCAGAACTTCGATAGCCAGAGCACCACCATATCAAGAGAATTCATCCTGTGAAGAACAAGTTCCCAACGGAACAGAAAGCCCTGTAAGGGCAACCCCTTCAAAATATTCAATAGGGGCAAACTCCTATCATGAAGAGGATACAATAGGGGCAACTAATGAGACTGAACCCTTCTTTGTTGACTCCCAACATGCCGTAAGTCCATCTAATACCAACTTAATCACTCTTCTAGTGCGAGAGTCTCACATAAGCTCGAGCACTGAGATGGAGTCTACTACGGAGTTAACCTTCGAAAAGAAATTCGAAATTTACAATGAAAAAGATTACCGAAAAGGAGTTGGGTGATGACTTGCCCCTTGAAAATAACCAAATGAGGCATTCATGCCTCACACTTCAAAAAGCATTAACGCCTAATGTGTAACATAAACTACTCCATTAACGGGAAAACCTGATGCGCCTATCCGTCCATACCAGTGTTTTAAAAAATGGCGAGTCGAACCGGACTCGCCTGGTTCGACTTGAAAAACGGCACAGCCCATGTCGATTCTAGCACAAAATCGAGAACCGTCGATTATAGAGTAGAACTGTCGGTTCCCATCCGGTTCTGTCCGGTTCAACCCGGTTCACACACGTAACGCATGACACGCACATGCGAGCGTGCCCCATGTACACTCACACGCGCACACGTGTGTCCGAGAGCACGTGCGAGCGTGCCCCATGCACACTCACATGTGCACACGTGTGTCCGAGGGCACGTGAGAGCATGCCCCACGCACACTCACGCGTGCACACGTGTGTCCAAGCGCACGTGCGAGCATGCCCCACGCACACTCACGCGTGCACACGTGTATCCAAGCGCACGTGTGAGGTTGCCCTAATATTTTTTCACATATATTATAGTTCATATTACATAGGTATTTATATACCAAAATTGAATACCCATCTTTCGATGTGGGATAATTCCCAAACATCATTAAATGAAAACGAAATGTAAATATAGTCTATTAATCAACAATTTATAATTAGATGTAGTTAGATGGCTTGGTGGTTATGACTTTGGTTTTTTTACTTGATGTTCCAAGGTCGAATCCCCTTGGGCATGTGTTGCATTCGAATCCCCTTGGGCATGTGTTGCATTTTTGTTGTACATATAGTGGTTGGTATAAATATAAATATTTTTTTTGTGTATATAGTGGTTGGTATAAATTTAAATATTTTTGTTGTGTATATAGTGGTTGGTATAAATATAAATATTTTTGTAAATAATATAAAAGACATAAAAAAATGAAAAATAAAAAAATTAATTTTTTATATAACAGTTAATTTTTGTTGTATATAGTGGTATAATTATTTTTGTAAATAATATGAAAGGTATAAAAAAAAAAAAAAAGTTTATTCTATTTGAAATCTTCATCTTTCTACTAACAATCTCTTTTACTAAATTTATTATAGAAACCTAAAAAAATAATTTTTTGAAAAATTGAAGTGTTATTTCCAAAATTTGTACGTATTTTATTAATTTTTATATTGACAACCAAATCTTTTATTTTATTTATGAATTTTTACATTATAAATCATGTAATATACTATTTTTCTTACAGTTGTCAATAATACATTTTAAATTAGATAATATTATAAAATATTTTTAATTTGTTATTATGTGTCTAATAAAATAATTATAAAATGTAAACTAATAATTATAATTTCAGTATATAATATTATAATTAGTGTCGTTGTAATAATTTTGGATTATAGTTAGTTAGGCTATAATAGTTTGGGTTTTTTTAGCGGATTAGGGTTTTTCGCCAAAACGAGATTTTAATGACCATTCTTTCATTGATTAGTCTACTCTTTATAATAGTCCATATATAATTATATATTTTATCCATGATAATTCTATGATTTTTCTTTTATGTGATGCAAATTTAATAGTTAAAATAAATTTATACAGGGAAAGAGCATCTCAATATTCACAAATTGATAAAAAAAATGAAAGTTAATAATGTAGTACCCTCATTTTTTATTGGATTCCTAAAAAACAACATTTATCATGAATTTTAATAATTTTTTCGGATTTTTTTGATGCTTTAATCCGACCAATTCAGCCAATTCCAGTTCTGGATCGCCGATTCGCCGATCCGGATTGGTTTTTGAGGTGCCCGATCCGGGTCACCGATCCGCTTTTTAAACCATTGGTCCATACAGAAGACTGAGGGATTAGGAAACTGAGAGTGATTTTGAGTCCCAAAATCAAGGTTCAAGTGGAGTAGTTTAAAGGTAAAGTTCAACGAAGATTCAACAATCATTGTCAAAGAGATTTTGGATGACAACCTAAGTTAAGGGAAATCAAAGGAAAACCGATAATAGAACCTCACTACCACTTGGAGGAGGGAAAGATGATCGAATTCTTACATAATCTTAAGGCAAATTACTAAGAAAAAGGGACACCTTTTGACTCTTCTTCCTCCTCCCCCTCTTTCTTTGTCATTGTTTTCTTTTTCAAAAAAAAAAAAAAATTTTCATTGGGCTGAAAATTTGAAAGAAACCTCAAGTGTTGGAAAAAAGGCTACCAGGCCCCAGAGCGATTAAAAAAAAAAAAAAAAATCCACTGGGCTGAAAATCTGAAAGGAACCCCAAGCGTTGGAAAAAAGGCTATCGAGCTAAACACCCAAAAGGGAACCCGGGGCCACAAAAAAAGAAGAAGTTCTCTCCTTTCTAATCTCCAAAATCTTTGCTCTCTAAACATCTTCTTTTCCTCCCCTGAGTCAAAGTGGTGTTAAAAGAAAAATCAATAAGCATTATCTTGAAGGAACATTGTTAAGGACCTAGATCGTCTGAAACGTCGAAAGGTGGTGGTGGGGGAACGAAATTGGAAATCCAAAGAGATTCTAAACATCCAGGGACGGTATTCTGTATTTTCAAGACTTTATTTCTCTCGAAACTCTAGAGAACTCTCCTTTGAATTGCAATACAAGAGCTGAGGTTGGAAGATCAAAAAATACTTGATGATTCCTTGTCTCGAAGATTCAAGTAAGGACCTCATACGCTCACATAGGGTTCACCAAAGGTCACAAGTGGTTAAACTGTAAGACCTACATTAAAAGAAAACCACCCCCCAATAGGGGCAACAAAAAAAATATTAATAATTAAAACTCCACGGTCGTATGAGTATAACTGCCGACTACACCTGTCCTTGCTCCGAGTTCTATTTCAAATCTTCCCCTACTTTCAAATTTTCTAAAATGATTTTTCGAACAAAGGAGCTTGGACACCCGTATATGATGATCACTGCATTGCTGCGATTACCGTATTGTTGTCTCGTCTCTCTTCGGATTTAGCCAGACAAATCTTTTCCTGTAGAAAGCCTTTTCCTATAGACAATCTTAGGAAACTCTAAGGAGATCAAAGAAGAAAAATTTTCGAACTGCAAAACCCTTGAAGTTAAGTGGCATGGATAGAAAATCCAACTCAAGTTTTAAGCTTGTGTAACTCACCGACATCTCACGTCAAAAACCAAAGATGAAAATTGCCTTAGGTGGGTGAGCTCCATGAGCGCAATGACTTGGAGAGATAGTTAGTGTGCCCTCTCATCACGTGACATCAAGAAGAAATCTTTGACATTCACCTGCCCCTTGAAGGACAGGGAACGCCAAAGTGTCTACTTCTTTGCCACTCACCTGTCCCCAGAAGGATAGGGAGTGCCAAAGAGGGGCAACTATAGACACCACATTTTAAATCTGGTAAATTCTATGGTTTTCTGAATCATTAGGACCACATTATCCTAGTAAACCCAAAATCCATAGTTCACACAGCCTACCCTGTGACTCGGAATCAGTTTGCCCGCCCGAGATTATGCAAGAACCCTGTTTTGACCTAGATTCCCGTAAATACCCTATTTTACCAAAAAAATCATTAAAAATGGTAAAAACATCAGTTTGGCCCCAAAATTTCTCTGAGAGCTTCACAAGAGGCTAAAGAACACATCTGAAGAGAACTTTTCAATTTGGACACCTTTTGAGTTGGGTGACACCAGCATTGTCACCCAGCCTGGACTGAGCGACCCGCCCAGTGTCGCCCAGATCCGAGATCCTCAAAACATGTGTTTGACTGAAGGGATTTGTTTATTGCTGGAGGATATCCTTCCCAACGGATTTTCACCCCTATAAACCCTCTTGTTCGTGGCATTTTGAGAGGATAGAGAAAAAACCCTATGAGGAGAGAGAGAAAACCTAGGATATGAATTACCTTAGAGAGTTGCAAAAGATAGAGATCTTCAGGAAAAACTTAAGGAGAAAACCCTAACTTAACCTAAGCCTAAGAACGCTAGTTTTAAGCCATTTTCAAGGCACAACGACCCTACTTAATCAAGACTTGCTGACCGACATTTGGATAAGTGAGGCAAAGATTACAGGTTCTGATACAAGCGAGCCCTCAAGGGCTCGTGAGTCCCAGGCCATCTAGCCCGATTTGGTATCATTTATCTCTCTTTCTTTTACTTTCTGTCACTACTTTCATTTCATTTTAGCCTTATTTGGATTAGTTTGCTTTAAAAATCATATTTTAGTGTCTTGGATCATGTTGGCTCTGCCACAGATCTAAGAGTAGATCTGCTCATTTTTTGGCAGATCTGGCCTCAGATCTGAATTCAATTTGTCTCACTTTCTTTACCATTTCATTTTCATTAGTTTAAGGTATCAGATTCGATAGATCTTCACCACCAGATCTATCAGATTTGCATCATAAACACATGTATTTGTCTAATCCCGTATCACAAAAAAGTAGGGTATATCCGTCCATCGTTGTATGATGATAAACTGCTTAGAGGACTCTATGGTTGACGGAGCTAAACCTGCTAACTAAAATTTTAAATATAATTCTTTTTTTAAAAAAATTCACTCTATGTCTTATGTTTTCAAAAACCTTGATTTCTTTATTAAAAATATAACCTGCCCAAGATCCTGGATTTATTTCAAGCCTCTCCCTTATTTTCAAAATTTTCTAGAAATATCTTCTAAAATAAGGGAGCTGGGTACCCGTACATGATGCTCCACGTCACTAGCTCATCTCTCTTTTCATAATTGACTGAGCAACATCTTCCCAATAGGTAAAGCCTTTTAAGACCTAAGAAAGTCCTTGAGGAAAATACAGGATAATCTCAACTTTAAAGATTTGCAATTAGAAAAACCCTTGAAGTTAAGTAGCATGGCTAGAAAATTCAACTTGAGTTCCAAGCTTGTGCAACTCATCAGAACATCTCATATCAAAAATCCTAGGATGAAAATGCCTTAGGTGGGTGAGCGGTGAACGTAATGTTTTGGAGGGAAAGGCTGGTATGCCCTCTAACCACGAAACATCTGGATAAATTTAAAATGTCTGCAATGTTTACATATTTGCTACCCACCGATCCCTCGAAGGATAGGGAGTGCCAAAGTGGGGCAACTGTAGACACCCTATTTTGAAACTGGCAAAGTTCATGGTTTTCCTGAACCCTTAAGACCACACTATTCCATATAACCCCTGAACCATAGAACACCATAGTCCATTGTCCCCATCATGTGATCTGAAATCCTGCAAACACATTATTTTAGTAATAAATCAAGTAAAAATAGCAAAACAACTTATTTTTATCTGATGTTTGGCAAGCAACATCACAAAAGCGTTTAAAACACCTCGGAAGTGGAAAATTATGATTTGGATGGGGCGACACAAGGTGTGTCGCCTAGATTTGTTGGGAGACACAAAGTGCATCGCCAAGCCCAAATCAATTCAAGTTGATTTTTTTCAGTTCCCAGTCTGGTCCCAACTTAATTCAATGTTGCCAATCAAATTTCGGCGAAATCCAATGGATCTAGGTTGGGCGACCAACCCGAGTCTAGTCTGGGAGACACACTAGATCAACCCAAATCATGGATTTCAGGAAGGTTTCAGTTTTCAAATCATTCCCAACCTGATTCAGTCAAAATTCAATGAATTTGGGCACTTTTGGGTTGTGTCACCCAAGTCTGGGCTTGGTCTAAGCAACACAGGGTGTGTCGCCCAGCCCTTTGGTCCCCCAAAATTAGAATTTGAGCTGGCAGATCCGATGGTTTTTGGCAGACATCCATTCCACGCGATTTTTAGCCTATAAAAGTGCATTTGCACGACAATTTTAGGGTTAAAGACCGTCAACTAAGAAAATTGGTGAGAAAAACCCCAGAAACATGCAACCCTAGCCCATCCAAGATCTTCAACCTCGAATCCTTAAATCAAATCTAGAAAAACCTATTTCAAGCAAGCCAAGGCTTAGTCGAATTTGACGATAGATACGAAGGACTCATGGTGTAAACATAGCCGCGGTCTTAATACTGACGAAGCCTCGGGTGTTTCGGGCAACTGGCTAAGCCAGTTAACTTTTCTTCTCCATGTTTTTATTTATTTATTATATTTTAAGTAGTTTTATTTTCTTTAGTTTAGTATTTCATGCATACGATCGATGTTGGCTCTGCCACTGATCTGAGAGCAGATCTGTTTATTTTGGAAAAGTTTATATAGCGCGGAGGCTCTAAACAATCACATTCGAGCCTACCTCAAAATTTCACTAGACGAGATTGTTTTGATGGCCAAATATCCTCAAATTGATCATCTCGACATCAAGATGCATGGATATGAGAAAAAAATTGATTTCAAGTTTTGGAAATAGTGTATTTTGTAATGCATTTTTTTACTGTCAATTTTCAAGATTTTCAATTTTTCATAGATCTGTCTATCCCACCATTTTTGAAACTTTAAACTTTATCAATAAAGATGAAAATATATTTAAGCTATCACAAAAATTTCCAGTGTTGAAACCACATTTTTCAATACTATTTAAATGTATGCTCTAATTTGTTGAAACCACACCCTTATTTATAATTTCACATTGTACTTGTTTCCCTTATTAATGCGACGAATGGGGTACCACTCAAGCCTTTGACTAGCTCAGCCAAGAAACAAAAAAGAGGTGGCCAAGATGTGTTAAATGCACATTTAGATACATTTTGTCAATCAATTGACCGATTCCTTGAGGGTCTCAACCTTTACAGAATTTGTGGAATTTGCCCTTTTCTACATGTTCAACAAACTCTTTTGTCGTTGTCAATGCATTAGGGTCTTGGGCTTGAAACTAAATATCTAAAGTGAACTTTTAAAAAGGTTTTAAAAAAAGGAAAAAGTTTATATAAGGTTGCAACCTTAAAATGTAGAATTAAGGTCAACGTCAAAAGTCAATTAAAAAAAAAACAGGGTGTCTTTATGTTAAAAACGATCATCTAGACATCGAATTGCATGAATATGAAAAAAAAAAAAAACCGATTTCGAGTTAAAAAATAGCACATCTTGCAACATATTATTTGGATTGTCTTTTTTCAATCTTTTCATGTGTTTATAGATCTACTTGATTTGAACCATTTTTTGAGTTTAAATTCTATAATTAGATATGAAAATGGATTCTCAGGCCATCTTGAGATTTTTTATACTAAGATTACATCTTATGATAAAAGTTGGAGGTGTGCCCTAATTTGTTTATTTAAGGTTGCAACTTTATACAAACCACATCCTTAAAAAAATTGCTACATTGGTTCAATAAAGCTTGGGCCATAAGTTGTGTATTGGCCTTGCACTCCTTTAACCTGCTATCTACCAGCACACCTGGTAAGATTAGCTCTAAGAGGGTATGTACCACACACATTCTCACGTCGATGAAGACTTAAGGTAGCAACATGCCAAGCCTGGGCTGGGCCCTAACCCTTCTTCCCAGAAGGCTGGCCTAGGCCTTGGGAGGCCATACTGGGAAGGCTGGGGCTGAGAAAACACTAAATGAAGCAAAAAAAGAAAAAAGAAAAAAAAAGAGGGCTGGCTAGTACAAACCAGGCCTGCCTTGGCCCTAGGCACTTGGGCCACAATTTGTGGCCCCATGCTTTACCTTTTTTTATGGGCTTACCACAAGGCCCATTGCCAGTCCTAAATAGGAGACAGGTTCAATATCTCCAGTTGTTTTGAGTTATGCACCATGTACTATGTAAAGTTTGGGTTTGGTATCCCTTCTTCTTTCACATTTGTTTGAGTAGCTTAATTAATTTGGTGAAGGAAACAGATCACTAAAGCCTGAGTTATTAACATTTGTTTGGGTATGCAAATTACTTCCATAAAGGAAAGAAACTTTTGTAGAAGCTAGCTTTTAGTAGCGTCCTACAGTGAGTCGACCTCCATCTTTTTAATTCCAAAATTTGAGATCCTCGATCATGATATTAAAACAAGAAAACGTTGATCGTTGAAACTGGTCTGATTCTGGTTCATCTACTTCATTTCTTCCCTCTTCACTATTTTGGAGCCCCATATTCCTAATCTTAGGCAAAAGATAGAACCATAATTGTGACTTGTAATGCATTTAAGGTAGAACCATAATTGTGACTTACAATGTATTTAAGGTCCTAAAATGCCTATTATTTTTGAAGATCCAAATTCATGAATCCTAGGCAAAAATAGATTGACTATGAATTGAGATCTACTTCTGAGCCTTATATCTCGTGAAAACTAGGGAGGACGTCATTTCCTAAATCGGTTCTCAAATTATTATCAAAATTTCTTATTTTTCAGGATCTTATTTTTATCTTTATTTCCTTAAAAATTCTTTTGAAATTGAGTTGTGCGCATGATATGTCCCTATTTTTATGGGTGCGGTTTGTATAGATCCTAGGCTCTAAACAATCAAATTAGAGCCTACCTTCAAATAGTGTCGAGAAATGTGGTTTCAATCCGGAAAATCTTTGTGATGTCTTAAAATATATTTTCATTTTTATTTATAAAGTTTAAAACTTCAAAAATTAGCGTATATCAACAGATCTATGAAAACTTTAAAATCTTGAAAATTGACAATCCAATAATGTATTACAAAATACAATATTTTCAAAACTTGAAATTCATTTTTTTTTTCTCAAGTTCATGCATCTTGATGTCGAGATGATTAATTTGAGGATATTTGGGCATCAAAACAACCTCTACTAGTAAAATTTTTGAGGTAGGCTCTAATTTGATTGTTTAGAGCCTCAACTCTATATAAACTTTTCCATATTTTTATTGTTGTTTTTGTTGTTATTATTATCATAATCATCATCATCATTATTAAAAAATTTACATAAGGGCCAGGCCTTAAACAATCAAATTAAAATGTGCCTCAAAAATTCACTACAAGAAGTTGTTTCAACGCCCAAAAATCCTCAATGATCATCTCGACCTCAAGATGAACGGACATGAAAAAAATGGATTTCAAGTAGGAGAAATAGTGCATCTTGTAATACATTTTTGGACCGTTGATTTTCAAGATTTTCAAGTGTTCATAGATTTGCTCGATCTAAACTATTTTTAAAGCTTTAAATTTTATAACTAGATATAAAAATAAACTTTTAGGCCATCACAAAGATTTCCAGTATTGAAACAATATCTTTCGACACTATTTGAAAGTGTACTTCACTTTGATGGTTAAGGCCTCGGCCTTATACAAGCCACACCCTTATTATTGTTATTATTATTTATCATCATCATTACTACTACTTCATCAAAAAAAAAATTTGAAATTTCATATAGAACCATAATTCCTCGTTTTATTTCATGGTAGGCCTTCTTTTTGTTTTTCTTTCAAGCGGCCCCTCATCTCTTATCTTTCTCTTTTATTAACTTTTAACTATAAAAATTAGCCCCAATAAATCTTTCTATACCATTTCATCCCAAAAAAAAATTTAACCTTTTTTGCCCTTTTCATCGATTAAAACCGTTTTTAAATTGAAATGGTATAAAAAGATTTGTTGGGGCTAATTTTTATGATTAAAAGTAAATAAAAGACGGAGATAAGAGATGAGGAGATATGGTGAAATCTTTAAGGTTTTTTTTAAGCTGTTTGAAAAAAATAACGAAAAGAGTGTCTAACATGAAATAATACGAGAAATTAAAGTTGCATATGAAATTTTCCCTTAATTTCATTGGAGCGCGGAATCCTATTTGTGTCGTGGGTGCTCTTACAATCATTCAACTCCTCATTCAATCCATGTTTTTTTTATGCGGTATACGATTTTCTATCCGGTTTTCTTCTTAGGTTAATTTTCCGGAGCCCCAAGTGGTCAAGGAGAAACTAAATCTGACCCAAGTTTCCGGAAACTTATCCAAGATTTCATATAATCAAATCTCTATCAAAAATTTAGAAGCCTAAATTTCGGAAATATTCCTATCCACGAGTCAAGTGGGCTGCTTTGGTTCAAAGAATATAAAAACAAATTCAATTTGCACATGCGTCTCACCTTCCTCTTTTTCCTCCCTTTTGGACCCCGCCTTCTTGCAGTCAAGACTTAGAGAGAGAGAAAAGATTTAGAGAGTGAAGAGAAAGAAAAGAGAGAGACTTGGATAGAGAAAGAAAAGAAAGACATCAACCGAGGGTAAAGAGTATCTTATAGAACCTATTATTTTTTTATAGAAATATTTTGAAAAATTTTGTATTAGAATTTAAGAGTGTCTACTTGCCCAAAAAAATTAAAGATTTTAAGGGTATACACGTGGCGGTCGTAACAAAACTTATTGTTATTACTACCACTATAAATAAATAAAACTTCAAATTTGCTTTAATTGGGGCGCGGGATCTAGGGGTTGTTCTTACCACCATTCACCTCCTCATTCATTCAATCCACTTTTTTTATGGAGTATATGATTCTCTATGTAGTCATCTTCTTTAGGTTTATTACGAGTTCCCATAGAGAAAAGTTTCCAAAATTTTCTCATTCTTCGGGAAATTGGGGATTTTTTAACGTTTTTGGAAACCTTCTTTTTATTAGGAGTCCCAAGTGGTATAGGAGTCTGATCTGGCACCAGAAATATATCCAAGATTTCCTATCATCAAATCCTCGTGCGAAATTTAGACGCAATAATTTGCAGTGAGACAAAGAGTTCGAGAAAGAAGAGACCGCCTTCCAATAACTAATTTCCAGTAAAACAAAAGAGTAAAGAGCGAGACAGACACCTTCAGCTTCATCCAAAACCATCCCTATAATCCATACCCTTCCATCGCCCCTCCAAAACCTACCACCAATTCCACCCCAAAATCTCTTATCTGCTGAGAACTGCATTCCATGCATGGAATCTAAGAAGAACAACCCACCGATTGAGATCCGCGAGGTTTGGGCCGAAAATCTGGAAGAGGAATTCGCACTCATTACTGATCTTGTGGATCGTTTCCCTTATGTGGCTATGGACACTGAATTTCCCGGTGTTGTGTTCAAACCATCAACGACATATGAGACATATTCTGATTTTCTGTACCAAACCCTCAAGGTAAACGTAGATGCTCTCAATCTCATCCAAGTTGGTCTCACCTTTGCTGATTCAACAGGAAATCTTCCTGATTTGGGGACTGATTCTCAATTTATTTGGCAATTTAATTTCAAGGATTTTGATCTCTCTAAACACCTATACTCTCCTGCCTCAATCTCTCTACTAGAGAAGCATGGGATTGATTTCAAAAAGAATTTGACGGCCGGGATTGACTCCAAGCAGTTCACCGACCTCCTGATGAGGTCGGGTGTGATGTGCAATCATAGGGTGACGTGGGTGACCTTCCATAGTGCATATGACTTTGGATATCTATTGAAACTATTGACGTGTGCAGAGATGCCTGGTGAACTGGAACTCTTCTTAGCCATGGTTAAGGCCTACTTTGGAGAGATCTATGATTTGAAATACATGATGAAATATTGCGGGGGCTTGTATGGTGGGCTCGCCAGGCTAGCTGAAGCATTGAACGTGGACCGAGCCGTGGGTTCCTGCCACCAAGCCGGGTCCGATAGCTTGCTCACTTGGCATGCTTTTGTGGCGTTGAGGGATAGGTTCTTCGGGGGAGTTACTGAGCCTTATGCAGGGGTTCTCTATGGCCTTGAAAACTACTGACTCTTGGGGTTCTCTATGGCCTTGAGACCCAGTGACTGTTGCTTTTTCTGTCTTTCTTGCCGATATGTAATTTAATTTTTTGATAGTGCCGATATGTAACAATTCATTCAATTTGTTGATAGTGGAATTCGATTTACCTTTGGAGATAATCTGTTGATGGGCTTGAGTTCATTGAATTTCTTAGTATCGAATTTTTTTTATTTTTTTTTTTTTTGTAACTGTGCAAATTGTTTTCCCTGTAGCGATGCATCATGTGTTTCATATCTACTGTTGGAAAATAGATATTGATATTCAACAGTAATTCACATAAAGGGGCGATTTCTATACATTTCAATGCAAAGGCTTAACACCTATAACATAGTACAGCTTATCATAGTGTATTTTCTCACTTTAGGTTCTATACGATGCAAGTTGCATAGAGCAGCAGTTCTTTGACAATCCCCCAACACAAGAAAGATGGAGAAATTACATAAGTGGTCTTGCAATCACCCCACACGAAAGAAGGGAGAAATTGCATGAGTTGGGATGTTATAAAAAGTGCTCAATTGGCTCTAAAAGAAGGTGGATTCAGGAGGTTGAACCAGTTTATTGTTATAAGGTGCTGTCATTTCCATCTTCAATTGAGTCAATTTGTCCTCCATCGTCTACTCACTCTGCCAATTGGACAGCATTCCAAATTTCTTTGGCTTTCTACCTGGAAAAACCCCAATAAATTTATGGATCAGCATTCATAAGAAATTATCCGGTCAAAACCCAGCTGATCTATTCTTTATCTTCCTCCAATTTCATAGTGGAGAAACAGTCGAGAAGAACCATGATAACTGTTTCACTACACCGATAATTTAATAATAGTAGCACTGCCGGAGTGAACTATCAAAAAAAGATTTTACGGGAGTTAACATGAGCTTTTTTTGTTGATTGTTGAGCTAAAATTATTTAATAAGATAAACGACACAAAAAAAAAAAAACTCTTGAACATCAACATAATTGGGAATCTCTCTTTGGTCAGCAATGTTTTGTATTTTTTTACTGGTGACAAAGGGCCACGCACCGACTATTGAGGGTGCAACATGGAAATTTGATAGGACCACTACCACTAGTTTTGAGAGAGAGAGTGTCTAGCGTGGGTGAAGGGCTTACACTGTTACCACTCCAGTTTCATGATTCACACAAGTCATGTTGATTCTCGAGTGGAATCTAACACTTGGAGGCTTCTCGGGATAATCTTTGTCACAAAATAGCTTCAACTGATAGATTCTACCTTCATGGACTCACTGCAATGGAATTCAGAAAATGGTAAGGAGTAGATGGAAACACAAGTACAGTACCAACCACAAAACAGAGGCATGTAGATTTGGTGAGAGTAGAGGAAAACTTAACATATAACTCTCTTAACATGGCTTAAGAAATGTAAGAACCTTCCAACAACCAACATCAATGAAAATGGGAATTTCTTCATATTTATTCTCCCTTCTACTCATTCCCTATTTACTCCAATAGTTATGAGAATCAACATTATTTCAAATACAGTGACAATGTATCCATAGGCATGCTGAAACCATTGTACCAGGACTAGGCCGTGTCCCCTCCGACTCAGCTGAGTTACTTGGGCTTGCCCAGTAGGTGAGGCTGACTACTCCTAAGTTGTGCAACAACTCAGGGTATTAAAAATATTTATAATAATAAAAACAATATAAACTGTAAAAAATTAAAGTTATGTAACACAATTTTTTCTTACATGATTTAGATATATTTGGCAAAGATTGGTGAGTATTTTTTTGCCATAATCACAATTTTATAATTTTATTTTTTTGGCTTTTAAAAATATATCCCAAACTGCAAATTGGGATTTTTTTTTTTTTTTAATCCATGTTTTCTCTATTTTTAAAATTTATTTTAACTTTTTAAAAGGTGTTTTAGATTTGAATTTACTTTTAATACTTGTGTTTTAGTTTTTGTCAAAATTTTCTTAACTTTTAAATATTTTATCACCGCCTTTCATACCTATATTCTCGATTGGACTAGGCCGAGTAACTGGCCTTGGCCAAGGGGGTGAGTTCCCTGCCCAAGGCGAGTTTCTGTACACTGGCTGAAACCTAGCTTGCAGGCCCCAATTATTTCATCCAGTACAAGATGTGAGGGTTATATCAGCTTGGCTTTTGATGATTTGATGGGTTCAAAAATTAGTCCAAGAAAGTTAATCAATGATTAGGATTGGCATTTTGTTGGTTCTCATGATACATTTAACTAAGTGTAAGAATGAGCCAAAGCCAAGAGTGACTTATCTACAGCTTAACATAAAAGATTAAAAATAACAAATAGAAGTTCATATCGAAAAGCAAAACTTGGGAAAGAAATGTTACTAATGGGAACCATAGATTAAAATAAGGTAAATTGTTTTATGCTGGAAGGCCATGCTCGCATAAAACATACACCGTCAAACTTAGTAGGATGGTGGAGATTGCAAGGATATGCTGCAATCTTGACCATCGAAGTAAGTTGGACGATGGAGGTTTTATGCGGCCATGTAGGCTTGCCTGCATAAAAACCATGTCTTAAAGTAATAAGCTCTAATAACTCGCAATCATTCCTAATGCCAAGATACATAACAAAATAATATGCAGCAAAATAACATAACAAAATAAAATTTCCATCCTGTGGATTCACAATGAATTTGAAGGAAATAGATAGAAGAAAAACAGAGCACCCAATATGTTCATTTTCCAAAGCCTGTCGAAAGTTCCATTCCATATGGATTGGATAGCTGCTTTACTCATTTGTTGAGTTGCCATTTCGTTTCTAAGGGAGAAGCGGCCGGGACGACGGCAAAGGGTTCGAAATGCGAGCAGGACAGAACAAAGACAGAAGCGGCCGGGACCACGGCAACCATTAACAGGAAGAGGCTCCATGAGACGAAGTAGCGCCATCGATTGGATTGATCGACGCAGAGCCTTCCGACACATTGCCTGAAGTTCTTGAGCTCATCGTCGGCTTGAGACCCGCACCTCAAGAATGCGTTCTTTCTCTCTCTAGGAAGCAAGCATTCCTCCTCTTCTCTCTCCTCTCCTTCCCCTGTTCTGCGAGCCATTACTCGAATGAGTAACCTAACTGAATCTTCTCAAATCAATGGCTTTTCAACCCAATCTCTCTAACCAATGCTTCTCAATCTAATCTCTCTCCCTCTCTCTCTCAAGTCAATTCCCCTTGAAGCGGACTTCTCACTCTCTCTATGAAATCCAAAAAGCTCTCCCCATCAATCCAACCCTCAATACTCTCTCTCCTCCCCTTGGAACCAATTTCTTTTTCTTCTTGATTGAGAGAACAGAGATTAGAGACAGCATATTTGCAGTTAGAAAGAGGAAACACTGTTCATATATATTTTGTTTATATGAACCTCAACAACGTTGAAAAAAAAAAAAAAAAAGAGGAGGAAAAGAGATAGAATTCAAAAAGAGAAGATAGTAAAGGGGGAATTTTGGATTAAGGAATCGTATTTGTGATAATAGGTATGATTTCTTATTTGAGAATCAAATATTATTGTTAGAGAGACTTTGTAGACATGTGAAAGAGGACTGCTGCAATAGAAGAGGAGGAAAATATGAGCAGGGGTGTCGAAGCACGACCACCAATTTTCAGTTTTTCAAGAATCGAAATTGTCGTGTCTTCGGTTATTTAAAAATCAAAATTCCAAACATTTTAGTTTTTATAAAATTGAAAAAAGATAAAAACGATTTTTTTAAAGAATTTCATTACAAAATGAAAAAAAACGAATATGCCAATAATAACGGAAAGTATTTGGTATTTTAGTAATAATGGAAAAATATAATAGATATTTACATAATTTTCCCTAATATTTATATTAATATTTATTAAAATACATAAAACAAACGTGTCCTAAGAAAATTTAGTAGGTAAACTTGTTCTAAAACCCATGAGGAAACATGTCCCTATTTATAGAGTACTTTTTTATCCTCTATGTGTGATTGTTCAAGTATCGAAAGATCAAGAATTACGTCTCATGAAATGTCAACTGTCAGAATGGCAAATTTGTTTCAAGTAATGTTAAACATGAAATCCTACAGTCACATAGGGACTCTAGGTTTCGAAAACAAACCACATGTGCACCCACAATCACACGTTTGTCTTATCGGGTTCTAGTAAAATAACCATTGGAAATCTATCGGAGGGGCACAACTCACTAGAGCGCATCAATCCATTGGAGGACACACTACTTGTGCTTCTTCACTGGCACGTCACTATTAACCAAATTGCACCAAACTACCGGAACCTATATATTGGAACACCCTTCAATACCAATCCATTGGAGGCAATATATGTAGCAACAAAAAGATAGACGAGCCATGACCCTGACTTATCCATGTGCTCGGCCGAGGGGTGCTCCCAACTTGCACACGTGCGAGGGATGTTCATGCTCCAATGGAAACTTGAGAAGTGCAAAGCGCAAAGTCAAGCGCCCTTGCACGTGTTCGATCATACGCTACACATGATCCGTATATACCTTCTCTCCCTGTGGTTCTTTGTTCACAAATGAAGAGGAAGCCTATATGTTTAAACAAGGTTTCCCTCTTTCACATCTTTAATATGGGATAATCACTTTTCTTTTTATATATAAGACAAGACAACATTTTCTGTTGTGCGTGGAAGCACTAAACTCGATGGGTTGATTTTTTACAAATAAAGTATGAGAAATAAATCATAAAACATATAACATAAGAACACAAATATTTACGTGATTCACCCCAAAAAGGCTACATCCACAGGCACGACAAACAGAAAACCATTATACCAATGAAAGTTACATCAAAGATTTTGGAACAAACCTCGACAAAAACTCAAATCGAGCAAACCCTTTTAAACAACTCATCATTCATTCTCTTTACTTATGGCAATATCGATAACAACAGATAGAGACGTGAGAGCAATGAGAAACTGATTTTCTCTCTTACTAAAAATAGAAACAACCCAAAATCTTCATGGAAACCGTTTCTCTACAAAAAACCAACTTCTCACTCTACAAGAGTCTTTAGGAGACATCATCAATATTTCTCTTCATAGGAAGTTCTCTTCTCTCTAAGAGGAAATTGTATTTTATGCACAGGAGGCTCTATTTCCCTCTCTCTCTAGAGAAACAACTATTCCTATATGGTAACCCAAATAAGGTATACAAATTCCTTGTACTTTCTTCCCATATATATAAGGTTATGAATCCATACTGAATAGAAAACTTCCTACAGATCTTACATATATCTCAAAACTCAAAACCCAAGAGATAAATCTAAGAGTCGTAATCGTTTTGGATTTCTATTTCTTTTAGGAAACTTATTAATATCAATTTTAATTCCTATCAGAATAGCTCAATCCCAAATAATATGGAAAATATGGGTTTTCCTTATGTTAATGATTTTGGATAGCACCAAATCCAACAATCTCCATCTTGATATCAAAATCACCTGTTTACTATTCCAACATCCATTGGATAGTTTATGGATTCTTCATCTTTTGCCCAATAAATGTCTTCATCATTCTTGCTGAAAAATAGTGGTTGCCATCATATTTCTCTACCTCGAACCTTTCATTGGAAACCTTTACTGCCATACCGACAACCCCAAAGCCAAGCTCTGATACCACTTGTTATGCTCTACTAGTTGTGCGCGGAAGCTCTAAACCCGATGAGTTAATTTTTGGCAAATAAAGTATGAAAAAAATAATCATAAAATACATACAACAAGAACACAAAGATTGACGTGGTTTACCATAAAATGGCTACATCCACGGGCACGACAAACTGAAATCCACTATAACAATGAAAGTTGCATCAAAGATTTTGTAATAAACCTCGATAAAAACCTAAATCGAGCCAACCCTTTTAAACAACCCTCAATTCCTTCTATTTACATATGGCAATATCGACAACACCAAATAAAAATGCGAAAGCAACAAGAAACTGACTTTCTCTCTTATTAAAAAGGAAACAACTAAAAACCTCCATGGAAACCGCTTTTATACAAGAAATCAACATTTCAATCTTTGGGAGTCTAAAAGAGGCATCATCACAATGTTTATGTCTAAATGAATCTTTTTTCTCTCTAAGAGGAAATTGCATCTTATGCACAGGAAGCTCTTCCTACTAATCTTTTTAGATTTCTATTTCATTGAGATATCGCACATAATATAGAAATATCTCAATCCCATAAATTATGAGATTTCCTTTTGTGGGTGATTTGGATAGCATCAAATCCAACATACGCGGGTCTCTATCTTTCACTCTTCATTATTTAAAAATAAATAAATTATAGAAAAATATTTAAAGATATTCCTATTTATTTCCAACATGGCCCTCTAGCAATTATACATATTATGATGAGACAAATATTGGTTATCAATTTTATTTAAAGAGATACTTGATTTGAAAATTTTCATGATAATCAATGGTTATGAATATTTCAAGTTCAACAATATATGTATATTTGTGCCAAGATATTTATTCCCCTTTCTTTCTACAAGCATTAAGAATATTTTGTTTAGATTGATAATGTTGTTTATTACTTTTTAACCAAGTTGTGACTTACTTTTTGGTATTTTCTTTTGCTTAGTAATCTTTCGTTTATTTAGAAAGCTAAATTTGTACCCATGAGGATGTGATGCTGAGCTATTATTTTTCAATGAGATGTAATTATCATTGACATCTTATCATGTTTGTTGTATATCCAAATGACATTAAAAATATTTAATGATGTATCATGTTCGATTGAATTATCATATCGATGATAGTTGTTCATTAGATAGTGGGAGTTAATCATCATTTACAAATTAGATTTGAATTTGTTAACTCTATAATTATCAATGCACATTAAGAAAGTGAGAGCAATTTCTGTTCTAGCATGCTAGCCTATATTGTACTAATTTTTGTTATTATGATGACAACCATACATTAAGAATAGTAGAAGTTATTATTGAATAGTTTAATAACGTCATCGATTTGAATCTTATTGAACACGCTAACCAGAAATGATAGTATATTTTTTGTTTTTTTTATTGTTAAGGTTGAGACCACTTAAAGATTTCTAATACCAACACATTTGTTAAATTATTATTGTTTTTTATTATTTTGACCTATGATCCGAATCTGCGCTTTAGACTTAAAAACCAATGGAAGCAATAGGTCTTTTTTCTCTTGGCTAAAAGATAGATGAAAATAAAATTCAACGTTTTGATGAATATTGGTAAGGTATATGAGAAATCCCATGTAGGTAGATGAGGCAATACCATATACAAAACTATTGAGGCCCAGAAATTCAAGTGTGGTGTTTGACCACATTGGCAAGGTATATGTGAAATCTCATACAAGTAGCACGAGGCAATGTCATATACAAGGTTATTGAGGCCAAAAAATCTAAACGTGGGGTATGACCACTTTGGCAAGGTATATGTGAAATCCCATACAAATAGCATGAGGCAATGACATATACAAGGTTGTTGAGGCCATGAAATCTGAGTGTGGTGTACAACCAGATTGGCATGAGATATTTGAAATCCTATGTAGAAAGCATGAGGCAATGCCATGTACAAGGTTGTTGAGGCCAGAAAATCTGAATGCGGTGTATGACCTTGGTAGGGTATATGTGAAATCTCATACAAGTAACATGAGGCAATGCCATATATAAAGTTGTTGAGGCCAGAAAATCTAAAAGTTATGTGTGACTACACTTTCTGGGTATTTGAAAATCCCATATGGAAAGCATGAGGTAATGGCATGCAGAAGATGTTAAAAGGCTTTCAAGCTAAGTGGGATTTATTCGAGATGTGGCATATCAGACCCTTTTTCTCCCGAAAATTCATTTTTTCAATAATGGTACAAAATCCATATTGAAGTATATGTGAAATCTCATGTAGTTAACATGAGGCAATGCCATATATATGGATCCATTTTTTAGCTTTAATAGGATGTATCACTGGATAGAATTAACAGTTTGGTGACAACTTGTTAATACTAATTAGCTGCACTTAAATAAATTAAGGCAAGAGTTACACTTGGATCTCAACTCCTATAGACCATGAATATGAGAGTTGCTAAATAAATGTGTTCTCTATAAAAAGATCTTAACCCCTCTAGAAAAAAGAGAGAAAGATATAAAAGAGGTAAATAAGATTCATCAAAGATGACTCTCAAGGTTGCCTGTCACCAGATAGCTTGGTTTATAGGATTTGGTATGGAACCTTAGATCCCTCGTATGATTTAAGGACAAATCCGAGTAAGTTGTATATCGATTTTATTTTTATTTATTTAGTTATATTTTTAAATTGGGACTAACAGGGTATGTACCATACACTTTCTCACAACGATGAAGACTAAGGGTGCAATGGGCTGGACCCCCGCCCTTCTTCCTATAAGGCCAGTCTGGGCCTGGGCCTATTAGAGCAAGGCCATGCTGGGAAGGCCGAGGCAAAAAAAAAAGAGGGTTGGGCTCAGCCGACTCCAGCCAACATTGGCCCTAGCAAGGCCCTCGAGCGATAATTTATGGCCCCATGCCTGCCTTACCCATTTAAGGCGATGTCGTCCGGCCCATTGACGGTCCTAAATAGGAGACAGTTTGAATATCTCATATTAACTATCTATATCTACTATATATTAAGCAAGAAGATGACTACACTTATTCTTATGACACGTATCCATCTCCTTATTCTCTCTCTTTTTAGAAAAACGTTCAACAATTGTCTCAACTTTTTAAAAGTTTCAAAGCCAAAGGTTGCCACCTCCTCAAAAATTTTAAAGTCAGATGTTCCCACCTCCTTAAATCTCTCCAACAATCTCTTTCCTTAAGTTAAGTATCTCGTATAGGCTCGCTCATCTCTCATTTCTTTCTACCCTCTCACTCATCTCTCTCTTCTTAAATCTCTCTTCCTCTCCTCATTTCACTCCCTCTCAACCTTATCTCCCTCTTTCTCTCTCCACGCACCTTCTCTCTTTTTGCACTCTTTCTCCCCTCTCACTCATCCCCCTCTCTGCTTAAATCTCTCTTCCTCTCTTCACACACCCTCTCTCTCTTTGCACTTTCCTCTCAAAGTAGTTATGAATATGAATATTGCAAAGATATCTTTCAGACTCTTCCTCTCCGCATTCTCTCCCTCTCTTTCTCTCTTCACGTGCCCTCTCTCTCTTTACACTCTCCTCTTAAAGTAGTTATGAATATGAATATTGCAAAGATATCTTTTCACTAAAAAGTACGTCTCTCCCTCCCATCCAGGAAATCTCTCCCTCAGCCCTCAAATCTAACCATTATACTTTTAAAAGATCTCAAAAAATCAATCTCTCTATCTCTCTTAAACTATCTCATCTTTTCTAATTTAAAATAGAGAAATGGCCCTATAGGACCCGCTCTCACTCATGTGTGTAGGACCCCAATAGATCACCATTAAATTTGGAACGGATCTATAGAAAAGTCAAATCCCACACCTATGTGATAACTTTTCTAGAGATCTGTGTCAAATTTAATGGTGATCCTTTGGAATCCCACACACATGGGTGGGGGAGGGTCCTATAGGATCATTACTCTTTAAAATATCCCTTTTCTCTTTTAAAATTTCTCTCTCTCTCTCTCTCTCTCTCTCTCTCTTACTCTCTCTCTCCACATAATTTCTTTAGGATTTTTCGGCAATCTGATTTTGCCGAATAATTTTCATCCCAATTTATGATTACATATAGAAACTGCATTTATGTCTGTCATTTTCCATTTAACCTAATAGTATTTTTATTTTTCAATTATGTGTGTTTCAAAATGAAGAAGTACATTCTTGGGCTTGGATAGTTTGTAGCATTGACCTTATATTTGGAAAAAAGGGCTCACTGTGTTTTTTTTTTTTGGATGACATGAATAATTGGGTTCATGTGGCTAATAATCGATAGAGAAGTCAATTTTTATGTTTTGCATGTGGACTTTTTAGCAATTTTAAACCCCTATGTGATTTAAAATGAAAAAGTACATTGTTGGGCTCGAATAATTCGAGACATTGACCTTATATTTCGAAAAATGGGCTAACTGCTTTTCTTTTTTTTTTGGATGGCATGAATAATTGGGTAAATGTGGCTAATAATCCATAGAGAAGTCAATTTTTATTTTTCGCATATAGTCTGTTTAGCAATTTTAGATCTTGATATACTAGGGTACTAGATTTAGAATAAAAGTTGACGGTTTTGCTTTGATTCGTTATGGTATTTCTGTTATTTGTTACTATGATTTGCAGGGGTAACATCAGTTCTATCATTGCCTTTTTAACTCTCATTTTTTGTCAATTCACATGTAAGTATTTACTATTTATTTTTTAATTTAATTGACATTATATTTGAAAAAAGTGGATCATTATTTTATTTTATTTGGATAGCATGAATAATTGGGTAAACATGGCTAAATCGACAGAGAAGATAATTTTTTATTTTTTGCATGTAAACTTTTTATCAATTTTAGATCCATGTGTGATTCAAAATGAAGAAGTACATTGTTGGGCTTGAATAATTTGTGGTATTGACCTTATATATGGAAAAAAAAGGCTCACTTTTTTTTTTTGGATGGCATTAATAATTAGGTAACTGTGACTAATAGAAGTCAATTTTTATTTTTTTCATGTAAACTTTGTAGCAATTATAGATCCCAACATACTAGGGTGTTAGATTTAGAATAAAAATTCAAGGTTTTGCTTTGAATTATTATAGTAAAAAGTTGAGGGTTTTGTTTTGATTTGTTATGATAATTATGTTATTTGTTAATAAGATTTGCAAGGGTAACAATCAAGTATATCACTCTTTTTTTAAATCTCATTTTTGTAAATTTACATGTAAGTATTTACTATTTGCAGCTTTTATTTAATTCCACCATCAAATTATAAATTTGATTGTATTTTGGCTTTTATTTATTTTTGGTAGAATTGTTTATAGTGATCTTGACACCGACAAATTTTGAAGAGCATGAAAAAGATAGGTATTGTAAATATTTATGGGGTGCGGTTTCCATAAGGTTGCAACCTTAAACAATCCAATTGAGGCTCACCTTCAAATTTGATCATAACATATAATTTTGATGTAAAATATTCTTAGGATTATCTCAAAAATTATTTTCATATCTAATTATAAAATTTTAAACTCCAAAAATGGTTAAAGTCGAGTATATCTATAAACATATAATTTTAAAAATGGATGGTCTAGATAATGTGTTGTAAGACACACTATTTATGGGACTCAAAATCCTTTTTTCTTTCATAATTAGACATCTCGATGTTGAGATGCTCAATTAGAGGTTTTTTCAATATTAAAACAATATTTTGTAATGTATTTTTGAGGTGCATCCGTCATTCTACATTAAGGTTGCAACCTAATATAAACTTTTTCCTTATTTCTAACATTTTCCTTTTAAGCTAATATTTATGAAATTAATAAATTTATTTTTTATGTGATTCAAAATGAAGAAGTGTATTGTTGGACTTGAATAATTTATCGCATTGATTTTTTATTTAGAAAAAGGGGCTCACTATTTTTTTTAGATTGCATGAATAATTAGGTAAATGCGACTAATAATCAACAAAAAAGTCATTTTTTATTGTTGGTTTGCATATAGACTTTTTAGTAATTTTACATCCCTATATACTAGGATATTAGATTAAGAATACAACTTCAGGGTTTTGCTTTTTATTATTATAATAAAAAATTAAGGGTTTTGCTTTAATTTGTTATAATATTTATGTTATTTATTAATGTGATTTGTAGAGGAAACATCAAGTATATCACTCTTTTTTAAAAGTTTTATTTCTGTAAACTCACATGTAAGTATTTACTTTTTCTTTATTTAATGCCACCCATCAAATTGTGAATTCGATAATTATTTTGGTTTTTATTTATTTTTTGTGGAAATTTTTGTATTTAACATAATCCTAATCATGTATCTTAATGATAAGATTATAATTATCTATAACATGCGTCTCTGTTTTTTTTGGGACAGATTTTTTGTCGCTATCATAGATACGCAAAGTATGTATCCCTGCATATAATTCACTCCGCGGGAAAGTTATAATATAAGAAAATAATATAAAATAATATTAATAATCTAATTATGATAATCTATTGGACATGGTTAGCATGCCGGCCATGGACTCACATGTAGAAATGCGGGCCCCTTAATCATTTATTTTTGAAAAAAAATTTGATTCTAAATTTTAGGGAATATAGAATCTTTAACTTGGAAATTAATCGGTAAAATAAATAGATTTTAAAAACTATAAATGATATTTTTTTTTGGAGAAAATATTTGAACAGTTGATTTTACCTTTTTTTGGAGGACCGTTACTTAAGGGACTTTGTTTTGGTAGATGGTGTAGATCTCCGGTGCACATAGTAGTAGGTGCGGGCTTGGCCACACCAAACAATTTTCCTAATCTATTTAGTATCATACTTTTATTTTGTTTATGATAATGATTAGAATGACATCCTATTCTAATTTATTATAGTTGTATAATGATAATTACATAAATTAATTGAGTAGTATCACTCATCAATAATAATGAATTATATAATTATTATATATAATTTATTTTTATTTAATAATTTATTGGCAAACAATTACATAGTGTTATCAATTAATTATTAATAAATGAGGTAAATATTAGTTATTCTATTATGATCGTATAGTGATAAATATATAAATTTATTGATAAATAATAAACCTTTGAGAAAAAATTATACTTTAATTTTTAGATTATTAGAAATAAACCCTATATTTTTCAAAACCTCAACAATACCCTTTTTTAAGGCACTCGGACGAAAATAACCTTCAAGATAATCTTAGATCCATGAAGGCATCATGGTCAAGTGAAAACTGTGATGTTCTTGGTAAGTTATGACCCAAATATAATGTTGAAGCATCAGGGCTCTTAACGAAACGTGATGGTTTATTGAACTATCACAGTTTTAATTTAACCGTTCAAGCTCCATTGTATACCAGGCTATCTTCACGTTTGTCGACGTACTATGATATGCTTAACGACCATCACTGCTCTTTAAGTATTGTGATGCTTCCAAACATTGTATCCACCATGACTATCACGGTTCTAAGGCTACCGTGATGCCTTCATGGTTTTACGATTAAGGTTATTATGGAAAAAAAAAAAAACGTAAAAATTAGAGAAAAGGGATATGGATAAGGTTTTAGAAAATATAGAGTTTATTTCTAATAATTAAAAAATTAAGGTCTATTTTTTATAATTTCCTGAAACTTTTATATTTTTGTATTTTATATGAATTAATAGTATTTATCAAAAAAATAGTTAACATGAATGTAATTAGTCAATCTGATTATATTTAAAGTAACTCAAAATCAATTACAATCATATCAGATCACGTGTAACGTTGCACGTGCATAACACTAGTTTTGAGTTATACCCTGTGCTAACACTAGTTTTGAGTTATGCACCATGTACTATGTAAAGTTTGCATTCGGTATCCTTTCTTCTTTCACCAATGCCAGTATTAAAGCCCTGTTATTTACATTTGTTTCGGTAGGTTACTTAATTTGGTTAAGGAAACAGTTAGTTACATAAGGGTGAGCCCTAAACAACTAAATTAAGGTGCAACTCAAAATTTCATTAGAAGAGGTATATTTTAATGCTAAAAAACTCTCAATTCAATCATCTCGACCTCTAGATGTATCGACATGAGAAAAAATAGATTTCAAGTCTTTGACATAGTTTATCTTGTAATGTATTATCTAGACCATCAATTTTTAAGATTCTCAAGTATCCATAGATCTTCTCGATATAGACTTTTTTTAATCTTTAAATTTTATAATTCAAGAAGACCTTCTCGATATAGACTTTTTTTAATCTTTAAATTTTATAATTCAAGATGAAAATAAATTTTAAGGTCACCATAAAGATTTTTTACACCGAAACAACATATTCCAGCATTATTTGAAGGTGCGTCTTACTTTGATTGTTTAGGGCCTCCGCCTTATGCAAACCACACCCGTAAATTAATTTCATAAAGGAATCAAAATTTAGTAGAAGGTAGTTTTAGGAACGTCCTACAGTGAGTCGACCTCCATCTTTTAATTCCAAATTTTGAGATACTCGATCATGATATTAAAACAAGAAAACATTGATGGTTGAAATGGTATGATTCTGGATCATCTATTTCATTTCTTCTATCTGCACTATTTTGGAGCCCATATTCATATTCTTAGGCAAAAAAGCCCCATATTCATAATCTTAAGAAAAAAAATAGACCGATAATATTTACTTGTAATATATTTAGGCCGTTCGTAGTGTGTTTAGGTGCTGTTTAGGAACCTCAAAATCTATTACATAAAACTAGATTAAAGGTAAAAAATCTATTACACTAATTGGGGGTAAATCTTTCGGACGCCTCTCTCTACCAAAAAAATCCCGTGATTACGGTGTTCAAACCCAATAGTCCCATCTTTCAACGAGCAAACCCGACAGCCCTTTTGTTCAACTAGCACTAGAACGGCTAAAACCAGTTCCCTATCTTTTGCAACCACAGTTGTAGCTATTGTTCTAGATATCTAAGATTTATACCCAGTATCCTTATCTTTAGCCCGGCTAAAATCCGCACCACCACAATTGTCGCTATTGTTCTAGATATCCAAGATTTATACCCAGTATCCTCATATTTTTTATACCCAGCATCCCCATTTTTTGCAACCACAATTTGAGCTATTCTTCTAGATATCCAATATTTATACCCAGCATCCCCATCTTGTGCAACGAGTGTTATAGCTATTGTTCTAGATATAGAAGATTTATTTTTTGAGTTCTGGATCTAGTTGTTGTTCCAAAAACAATAAACGGATTTGGGTTCTCTGCTAACATTGGTTTGTTTATTTTTTCTTTTTTTGCTTGTTTGCTGATAAATTCGAAATACTTGAGTTCACTCACATATAATCGTTAAATTATTGTGCTTGAATTGTTTATGTTTTTTTCATAACTTTTAAAAATTAATTTACCTCTTCAATCTCCTCCAATGCCCCCAACATAATTTATCCTCCAATACATCTTATTTAGTCATAAAGCCTTCTAGATTAATAGCCAAATTTCTCCAAACTTTTTCTTTTCTTTTGAATTTGCCCATAGAAGTTTTCTAGAAAGAGACGATCGAAAGGCTTTAGCACAAAAAAATAAAACATAAAAAATATGATGGCTTATCATAATAAAAGTATGTTATTCCAAAGTGTTAACACCTTGAAAACATGTGATTCCAAGTCAAGATACAAAGGCATACAAAAGGTGTGGCTAATTCTTATGCCTGATAAAATTGTAAAGGCTAATTCTTATGCATTATGCAATTATAAAGTTTAAGCTACATATAGTAGGGATAAAATTTAAGCTATATACTAATAGGGATTGTAAGTTCTGGATATAGTCAGTAACAATGTATTTCTCAGGTTGCGTCTAAATACTACTCAAACAATGTATTTCCCAAGTTGCATCTAAATACTACTCAAACAGTGACAATCCATTTGCAGGTAATACCCAAACAGTGATAATCCATTTACATGTAATGTATTACACTAGTAATATATTTCACAAACAATATATTTCAGGGTATCCAAACGGCCCCTTAAGGTCCAAAAATCCCTATTGAAGCTAACTATTTTGGAGCCTCATATTCATAATCTTAGGCAAAAGATAGAACCATAATAGTGACTTGTAATGTATTTAAGGTCCTAAAATCCCTACTATTATTGAAGTTCCAAATTCATGAATCCTAATAAAAAATTGACAGTGAATTGAGGTCTACTTCTGAGTCCTAAATCTCTTAGAAAACTAGGGAGGACGTCATTTCCTAAATCGGTTCTCAAACTAATCTCAAAAAAATTTATTGTTCTTGATCTTTTTTTTTTTTTTCTTTACAAACAACTTTGAAATCTGAATTGGGCACAAGATATGTCCCTATTTTTACTTTTACTATTGTTTTAATTGTCGTTATTATTATCATAATCATTATCATTATTATTATTATTATCATTATTATTATTGTTATTCTTGTTATTTCCCCAATAAATAAAATTTGAAATTTGATTTAAGTGGGATATTTTGTGTTGTGGATGATGTTAAGACCGTTTACGTTCTCATTCAATCCATCTTGATCTTAATTAATGGAGTATCCGATTCTAGTTGAAATATATCAGATTCTCCCTCTAATTTTAGATATTTACTTAACTTTTTAGAAAACTCTTCGTTGTTTCGAGTTCTTCCTCTGCATATTGCGGAAATGCGGGCTTGACGATAAAAATTCTATATTCTCGAAAAATTAGGATCAAATTGTATTTAGAAAATGTTTTTAACATGGAGATCATGAATATGAAATAAATAAATAAAAATTGAAAACATTTGGACAAGATGGAAGTATGTCCTTTAAGTTTTAAGAAACGTTCTTTTTTTTCTTTTTTTTTTTGCTTAACTTTTAGAAACTTTCCTTGTTTTTTCTTGACACGCCTTCCCAGAATTTTGTCAAACAAAGACTTAGCGATTCCAAAACCTACTAACCACTGCCCGGAAATGAAAACAGCCATGAAATCTAAGAAGATTAAGATTCGAGAGTTTTGGGCTGAAAACCTCGAACCGGAATTTGGATTGATATACAATCTTGTAGATCGTTTCCCAATGGACACCGAATTTCCTGGTGTGGCCATCCAAAAGTTATAAGGGATACTCTGACTTTCTGTACCACACACTCGAAGGCACTCTCTCCATCTGATCCAAGTCGATCTCACCTTAGCTGATTCGATTCGACAGGAAATCCTCCTGATTTTAGGCACTAAATTTCAATCTATTTGGTAATTTAATTTCAAGGATTTAGCTCCCTCAAAACACCCATCTCATAACATTTATTTGGTAATTAATTTCTAAGGATTTAGCTCTCTCAAAACACCCATCTCAAAACATTTATTTGGTAATTTAATTTCAAGGATTTAGCTCTCCCGAAACACCCATCTCAAAAACACCTATACACTCTCGATCGAAGATTTATTTGGTAATTTAATATCAAGAATTTCGCTCCCCCAACACACCCATACTCTCATGCCTCAATCTAGCTCCTATTTGGTAATTTAATTTCAAGGATTTCGCTCCCTCAACACACCCATACTCTCCTGCCTCAATCTCGCTCCTGAAGAACTTTGAGAGCTGGGATCGAGTCCAGACGGGACTCATCCTCGAGAGACGGGATCTCATCCTCGAGAATGCCTATCTGTGCCTATCTGTAACATCAATCGGGAGAACTTTGAGAGCTACACCCATACTCTCCTGCCTCAATCTCGCTCCTGAAGAACTTTGAGAGACTTTGAGAGCTACACCCATACTCTCCTGCCTCAATCTCGCTACTGGAGAACTTTGAGAGACTTTGAGAGCTACACCCATACTCTCTTGCCTCAATCTCGCTCCTGGAGAACTTTGATAGCTGGGATCGAGTCCAGACGGGACTCATCTGTCTCCTGCCTCAATCTTTCTCCTGGAGAACTTTGAGAGCTGGGATCGAGTCCAGACGGGACTCATCCTCGAGAGTGCCTATCTGTAACAACAATCTCGCTCCTGGAGAACTTTGAGAGCTGGGATCGAGTCCAGACGGGACTCATCCTCGAGAATGCCTATCTGTGACAACTCATTCAATTTGTTGATAGTGTCGATATGTAACCATTCATTCAATTTGTTGATAGTGGAATTCAATTTACCTTTTCGGATAATTTGGTGGTGGGCTTGAGTTCATTGAATTTCTAAAGTATTCAAGTTGGTTTTTTTTGAAGTATTCAAATTGTTTTCCTCAAAGTGATTTGTCAGTATTGAAATTGTTTTCCTATCCATTGCTTTGTCAAAAGAACAAGCGATATGATCAATTTTGAGGTCCATGGTCTAAAAGAATAAATAATCAGAAAATATCAGTGAATTAAAAAAAAAAAATTCAGTGATCAGAACTTCATCAAGTCCACTCAGTCTTGGGGGTCAAGGCCGGGTTCTCTTTCTCCAAACCCGAGCTCCATCTATGGCATGATCTCTCTAAAGCAATCTCCATCTCTCAAAAAACAGGGGTGGAAATCTGTTCACATTTTTTGTCTCCCCCTTTCCCTCTTCCCAAGTGCCCTCTCTCTCCCTCAAGCCTATTTCCCCTCTAACCATTTCATCCCAGTATTTAGGATTTTCTTTTTGCTTTTTTTAAGGTGTACACAACTCGGCTGAGTTACTCAACTCGGGCAAGGCCAAGTGCCATGCCCAAACCGAGTTATTGAACATTGCAAAATAGATAAATTGATATAACAGTTCAATGCAAAGGCTTAACATTTATAACATAGTATAGCTTAGCGTAGTATATTTTCTCACTCACTTATAACAGTTCAATGCAAGTTGCATAGAGCAGAAGCTCCATGAGAACCCCCAACACAAGAAGAAAGATGGAGAGATTACACAAGTGGTCTTGACAATCACCACACTCGAAAGAAGGGAGAAATTACATAAAAGTTCGAATGTAATAAAAGTGCTCAATTGGCTCTAAAAGAAGGTGGATTCCAGAGGTTGAACCAGTTTCTTGTTATATGGTGCTGCCATTTCCAGCTTCAAGTGAGTCAATATGTCCTCCATTGTGTACTCATGTTGCCAATTGGCTAGCATTCCAAATTTCTTTGGCTCTACCTGAAAAACCCCAGTAAATTTATAGATCAGCAATCATAAAAAATTATGGGTCAAAACCCGACTGATCTATCCTTTATCCTCCTCCAATGTCATAGTGGAGAAACAATAAAGAAGAACCATGATAACCGTTTCACTCCACCGATAATTTAATAACAGTAGCACTGTTGGAGTAAACTATCAAAAAAGGATTATTACAGGAGATAACATGAGTTTTTTTGTTGATTGTTGAGCTAAAATCGTTTACTTAGATAAACTACAAAAAAAAAAAAAAAAAAATCTCTCTTGATCATCAACATAATTGGGAATCTCTCTTTGGTCAGCAATGTTTTGTATTTTTTTACTGGTGACAAAGGGCCAAGCACACACTATTGAGGCTGCAACATGGAAATTCGATGGGACCACTACCACTAGTTTTTGGAGAGAGAGAGAGAGAGAGTGTCTGGCACGTGAAGGGCTTTATACTGTGCATATCCAAAACTGGTTTCTTACCACTCCAGTCTCATGATTCACACAGGTCATGTTGACTCTCGAGTGGAATCTAACACTTGGAGGCTTCTCAGGATAATCTTTGTCACAGAATAGCTTCAATTGATAGATTCTACCTTCATGGACTGACTGCAATGGAACTCAGAAATTGGTAATTAGAGAGAAACACAAGTACAGTACCAACCATAAAACAGATGCAAGTAGATTTAGTGAGAGTAAAGGAAAACTTAACATACAACTCTCTAACATGGCTTAAGGATTGTAAGAACCTTCCAACAACCAACATCAATGAAAATGGGAATTACTTCATATTTATTCTCCCTTCTTCTACTCATATTTATTCTCCCTTCTTCTACTCATATTTATTCTCCCTTCTTCTACTCATTCCCCTATTTACTCCAATAATTATAAGAATCAACATTGTTTCATGTACAGCGACAATGTATCCATAGGTAGGCTGAAAGCAGTGTACCAGGGCTCCACCGTGCCCACTCGGGCTCGCCCGATGGGTGAGGCTGAGTACTCCCGAGTCGTCACACAACTCGGGGTATTAAAAATATTAATAATAATAATAATAACAATAAAAAGTTGTAAAAAATTAAAGTAATGTTATACAATTTTTTCTTACATAATTTAGATATATTTGGCAAAGATAGGTGAGTGTTTCTTTTCCATAATCACATTTTTATATTTTCTTTTTTGGATTTTTAAAATATATCCCAAAACTGCAAATTGGGTTTTTTTCTAAATCCATGTTTTCTCTACATTTTTAACCTTGTTTTAACTTTTTAAAGGCGTTTTTTGTTTGAATTTACTTTTAATAAGTGTTTTTTTATTTTTGTCAAGTTTTTGTTGATTTTTTAAATATTTTTTCAGGGCCTTTCGGACCTCTATGTGTGACTGGACTCAGCCAAGTAACTCGCCTCGGCCAGGGGGTGAGTTCCCTGGCCAAGACGAGTTTCTGCACACTGGCTGAAACCTAGCTTGCAGGCCCCAAATTATTTCATCCAGTAGAAGGCGAGGGTTATATCAGCTTGGCTTTTGATGATTTGATGAGTTCAAGAATTAGTCCAAGAAAGTCAATCAATGATTAGGCTTGGCATTTTGTTGGTTCTCATGATACATTTAAATGGGTGTAAGAAGGAACCAAAGCCAAGAGGTAGTTATCTACAGCTTAACAAAAAAGAACAAAAAATAACAAACAGAAAAACATATCAAAAGCAAAATTTGGGAAAGAAAAATGGCCTTGAAAGAATGACCCAAATAGAAATGAATGTGAGAACTATATAAGTAAATTGATTGGAAGCTCAACAAGTTCATTAAAAAATTGCTATAAACATGCCATTCACCTGGACAACTGCAACCTCTCGTAAGCAAACACGCCTCTCACACACACGGATTTATGAAAGCAAATCTCGAGTCACATAGGAGGATAAAATGAAACCAATTAAGCTTTCATGTGGGAATTTCCAGCTTTTTGTGTGGTGTTCGTTTCACAAACTCCTTTTCCATTTAGAGAAGAAAAAATTTAAAAAAAGCTGCTTCATACATGCCGAGGACCAATGATGGTGCCCGTCCAAGATCGCATGTATATGTCATCTCCATCATCCATGCCATAGCTAACTGTTCCATCCCCAATACCTTTCTCTCCTCTTTCCAGCTCCTCCAGTAATCTGAAATTTCTTGGGACTGCACAAAAAGACATGTCACTAATGGGAATCCTAGATTAAAATAAGGTAAATTGTTTTACGCTGGAAGGCCCGCATGCCTGCATACAACATCCACCGTCCAACTTAGTTGGATGGTGGAGATTTCAGGGATACATTGCAATCTTGACTATCCAACAAAGTTGGACGGTGGAGGTTGTATGCGGGCATATGGGCTTGCTCGCATAAAAACCATGTCCTTAAAATAATAAGCTCTAATAACCCGCAATTATTCTTAATGCCAACACATTAAAAAATAATGTGCAGTAAAATAACATAACAACATAAAATTTCTTCATGTGGATTCACAATGAATTTGAAGGAAACAGATAGAAGAAAAACAGAGCACCGAATACTTTCATTTTCCAAAGCCTGCCAAAAGATCCGTTCCATATGGAATGGATCAAGTCATAAAAAATGGATGACTTGATGCACACAAATCTATTTATCTCAGCCATTTTTTCAAGCTATACAAGGTAGCATGCCAATCCTAGGTGTAACTTATAGTTACTAGTCACTACTATATTTGATATAGCATGCCAGTGCGCTATGTACATCATAGCGATGGCATGTCTCTAAAATCATATAACGTATAAACAGTTTGTATGTCACAAGACTTGAATCTTTCAAAAATTTATGGAGTGGTTAACTCTAGTAGAATATACATAAATTAGCCTATATGGGGAGAAAAAAAAAAGAATAACTAGGTAGCTGCTTTGCTCATTTGTTGAGTTGCCATTTTCTTTCTAAGCATACTTATAAGCTTCTATAGTGACTCATATCACTAGTGATTGGTCCAATAGGTTTATATTGCATTAGGGAATTCCAATATTTTCAAGAATGCCAGGGTAGCCAATGGACCACATTTTGCTAGTGAGTTTACAATTGCAGAGGTAACGAAAACGCATCTCCCAACCCGTGTTTCACTATAGAAAAGAAAAGACCTCACTAGGTATTTTCTTTTGTATAGTGATTTTACAATGAAGTGTAGTGTAAATAAAGTAGAGAAGGAATTGAAGCCACTGGCAAACAAACCCTTAGGTCAAGAACTAAGCTCTCTACACAATTCTAGAGATCCCTTTATAATCTCAGAGCTTGATGATTGGTAAATTAAAGGAAAAATAAGGAATAAATGATTTTCCAAATGGGAGTTGAAAGGACTTCATGCCCCATCTGTTAATGATACCTGAAACCAGCTTGGCTCCTTGTTGTTCAAGACCAGTTATATGGAATCTTGGGCTCGATCCGTGGCCTCATAAATGTAGAGATCATGAGTCCAGGTTCTCCATTGTACAGCAGGTAAAGATCTCAAACTAGAGGGCAGAATACTTCCAGAGAATCTATATTACACAGAGGGCTGCAAAATTAATGCTACTTCAAGAAAAAAGAACTGCAGCTCACTCACAATTTTCTAGCCACGTATGCATGGCAAAGTAAGGTTGTTGCAAGCTTTGTAATGACCAATCCATTTCTTTGTAAACCTTTTCATCATAATTAACCATTGCTATGGTCAGAAGTAAAAAAAAACCATGTATTCTGCTCCAACCATCAACCTTTTATAACAACAAATTCGCAAGTGATGCAGTAAGTTGTATATTGTGTCCAAAACAAATTAGGAAAGCTTATTTGGTTGCCACAAATCGAAATGGCAACAACCTGTACTACACTAAATTAGCAACCTTTTGGATTTTGCCATATAACAAAGCAATGAATGGGCTTCCATATTCTACGTGTGCAAAACATCAAGAGATTCTTGAAGAATAGAACAAGTGAGACATTTAACCAAAAAAATTATTGAAGTTTGACTGTCTCCATTGGTTCACCCAAGCAAAATAATTGGAGTACCCATATATTTCTTTTTCTTTACCCAATTGCCCAAGAGTTAGAGCATCCAAAAATATTTCCTCTAGGTTGCTCCATGTGTCTCCAAAAATTTCTTAGTCTTAAGCACAGCTTTCTTCAAGAGTAGCACACTCAACTCATGTAAGCTCATAGCCTTCAATCTCGACAAATCAATCTACGGCCTGAAACATAGTTTAAAAGCTCTCCAACTGGGCAACATTAGAAGCCACCTCCACTTGTTAGAACTGCCAGTTATATACTGGTATATGCAAACCCCATTCTCTTTCTTTATATCTTACATTCACTTGTATTTATTTACATCCTTTTAGATGACCTTGTTGGAATCAACTGCAGCAAAACTATCCAAGGGAACCTTTTGATAAGGTCTTTACCTAAATACACAACACGACACAACAACCAACATTTTCAACTTGTACTGGTGGTGCAACATCAATAACCATTCGTCACCATTGCCTTTCTGCAAGACTCTAATAAAAGAAAATATAACCCTTGTCCTCAAATTCATGTGTGCAGTTGTTTGTTTTAACTGATTCACACCATCCTGTCTTTTCTGAATATCCAAGTATGTGTAAGAGTTATAGGAGAGGGAATCAATGGGCCAAATTCTTTTATTATCATTTGGCCAATAAATTGCATTCCTCTTTTTGCTCAATTAAGACTCCAACTTTTCCTCATTGGGATCAAGAATATGTCCATACATCCACCCTAGGTCAAATGATTTACTTCTACCAAAATCAAACAACTTTTTTTCTTTTGATTGTTAGAAGAAGATAAAATTTCTAGATGAATAATATTACAAAAACAATAAATAAAAAATACTTACCCGTGCACGATATTATAAAAAGCTATTTAATAAAATTATAAAATAAAAATTTTAAAACCTGCAAAAGACTCAAGTTTCATTCAAGTCAACTTGTCTAAGCCAACTACTATTTTTTCAAATAGAAAAGCTCATAATAAGAAAGCCTTTTTGAAGAATCTAAGGAGGTCCCAAATCTTTGAGCAGCATTCATAATGTTTAGCCATGTCTTGAAATTTAATATTTTAATAGATTTTTATCAAAGTATTATTTCTTGTCAAAACAACTTGGGACACAGCTAGTTGACATGGCTAGGGACCACACCACGTCTAAGTTTTTGAACCCCAGTTAGAATAAATTCTGGTCGATACAAGGTTCCAACGTTTAACTACACCCCAGCCAAACTGTTCCAACAACCAAAAATAATACCATGGCAAGAAATCTGAACTTCCAAAGCTTCGCAACCCAAGAGTTGCAGGATTCAAGGGATAACAAAAATATTGTAAACACAAAATAATCTTTACAATTGCAAGCACAATAGAGAGAGCGAGAGAGAGGAGAGAGAGAGAGAGAGAGAGAGAGAGAAAGAGAAGAAAACATTCAAATCAAAGCTACAGAGAGAGAGAGAGAGAGAGAGAAGAAAACATTCAAATCAAAGCTACAGAGCCAACTGCAAGCAATAAATAATCTTTACAATGAATGGTAAAATACACATAGTGAGACAAACAAGATACTTTACAAGACGACTAATATTATCAACCATAGATGGTCCAATTTTTGTTATTACACACTACCACTATTGATAATTTGGTAGTGGTTCAAATCTTCAAAGGATTCTAGCTGTGTATTAGTAAATATCACGTCGATTTCAAAAATATTCTGAAGATTCTTTTTTGGATAAAGCTATTCCAATGATTTTCCAATTATTGTTTTTTATATTATCAACAATATTCCAATGATTTATTCATTCCCAATGTATGGAAACATGCATAATCATACCAGTCCAAACTCATGTCCAATACGACACAGCTACCCCCAACCAAATTTGGTAGAACATCATTGGTCAGTAATACACACTCGAAACGTTAAACATCCATGTAATTTATTGCAGGTCCATCATGATAACTGTAATTCTGTAAACATTGAAGAGTACACAAAACTGAACCTAAATCCATCATGATAACTCTAGACATTGAACAGCACACAATACTTAACAGAACCCAAATGATAAAAACCTCTACAGACACAAAATGATTCACATTGCAGCCTTGAGTTCCATGTAAATACCTTATAGTCCATTGCAGCCTAAACTTCGATTGAGAAGGAATGTGTTCACCAAAAGAAAGTGAGGGGAAAAAATAATAATCTCTCATTTTACATTGAAAACATGAAATTAATTTACAATTACCTCAACTGGCCAAGAAAGGAATGATCGATTGGTGTTCCCTTTCTCTGATGGGTAAAATTATCTACTGATCATCAACAGGATGATTCTGAATTGTTTTGAAACGGATAGTAAAAAGAAAACAACAGAAGTTATCAAAGAAAATCATAAATACCCAATTCTCTCTCCACCCGTTTCACTCTCTAGATCAATCATCAAAGCTAGAAACCCCTGATATCCCAAAAATATTCACTCTTTCCATTTATCCCAGTAAAGCTTCCTCAAAACAAATAAAACCCACCATGATTCTCCCCAAAATCTGACTAGGGCAGACATAAACAAAATAATATGACTGAAAACTAACCTCAAATCAAAATACAACACCCGATCTTACTCAGTATTAATTTACAATTGGAAAATGAGAAAATCCCAACAAATTTGCGTGATCAAGAAGTAAAAAAACGCATGAAAAATTGTGTAATATCATTAGATGAATGTAAGAGTATGGGGCCTTACCCACAACTCCTGATCCTCCTGCACCAATCGCCATGGGTGGATTCTTCCAAAAGAGTGGTGAATAGGGGAGCGACGAATATAGGCAGGTGTAAGTTAGAGTGGGGTGAACTATCAGAGAGAGAGAGAGAGAGAGAGAGAGAGAGAGGAAGAGCGTGGGGTCTATGAAACTGCAGAAGGGCCACCCTAAGTGGAATAAAGGGGCAATGGAATCAAAAGAATTTGCTTTTGGAGCTTTTATTGTTATTGGTAGCCAGGTAAACAATCCAAGCACCAATGCCAAAGGTTCTCTGAGTGCAGAGAGAGAGAAAGAGTATTCATCCCAAACCCATGCTGGCTCCGTTGTTCGAGTAGGCGATACGCCCAAAGAGAATTTCTTCTTGAGGCCCCATTTTCGAGTACGTTGTTCTCACGGTACGATTTTACCAATTATTAAATGAGCTTTCTTTTGAAAGTTTGATGCGGGGACATTTGTCACAATACATCTAAATTACAAAATATTCACCCTATGGAAAAGTATATAATGAAACACCTATGCTAGATCGGATGGTTATGAGTAATTTTTTTGGACTAAAATAAATGGTCTCATTGTATATAATTTTAAATTACAAATCTATCAAAATATACAATGATTTTGACCTCGGGTAAAATTTTGAGGAAAATGTTTGCAGCGTTATCAAAATAAATAAAGTTTGGCCTCATAACTCATCAAAAATTACAATTCAAGTACTGCAAAACCTTTACATCGATCATCTCAGCTTGAAAATTATGGTTGCCAAGAGAAAAAAAAAAGGATTTCAACCTCTTAAAATAGCATACATTGTAACAAGTTATCTAGACCATTCATTGTTCACAGATCCGCAAGGTTATCACCCTTTTTTTAGTTTCAAATTTTATTGTCGGTGTTGCAAATTGATTTTAGAGCCATCATGGATAATTTTGTCGCCGAAAATGCCTTCCAAACAAAGATTTGAGATGAGGTTTTATTTTGTTTTTGTAAATTCAAGGCCTTATAGAAATTTCATCGAAATTATATTGTTAAAAAATAGGGTGTATTTTGATAAATTTCCCATTCCTTATTCATTTACATAAAAATTATGTTTCATTATTTTCAGTTATTTTTAACTAAACTTTTCATAGATAGAAGTGTAGTGTGTATGAGCCGCATGAAGGCGGATTTACACGTGACAATTAGGAAAAAGGGATAGAAGAAAAAAGAAATATTAAATCTTTATTAATATTATTTGAATATCTATCTATGCTACAAGTTTAAAGATGTAATGAAAGGGGTGGACAAGTGCGACAAGATAAAAGGGGACCTTATTAGTAGAAATAATATTAAGGATGGTGGCTAGAAATAAAAAGGAGTTTGGGGTTTGCTGGTTAGAGGATGACTAGCAAGCATGCGACTTATGTAGAAGAACATGAAGTGCTTTCTTGGAATGTGTGGGGCTTAGGAGGTGCAAAAAGGAAGGAGGAGGTTTTGCTGTTGGTGAGGAAGTATGAGCACGGTATTCTCATTCCATACCCAAATATTTTTTCCATTAGACCCATTTGGGGTAGTGGATCGATTTAATTTTCTTTGACAAGGTGGTTTGTGGGATCATTTAATTTTCTTTGACAAGGTGGTTTGTGGGATCATTTGTGGGCCGCTTAGAATCCCACTGTTTTTGTCTTGTCCATAAACTCTTTGCAGGCATCAATATGTTGCGGTTATTTTATAAGGACCTATCTCTTGTTTTAAATGGTGCTTGTCGGCTTTAAATGGTTTTTTTTTTTTTTTTTTTTTTTCGAGGAGAAGAAGATGGTGATGATAAAGGAGTAGGGGGAGAAAAAGAAAGGGCAGAGGTGTTTTTCGTTCTTTGTTGTGACACTTCATCCTATGACCATGTAAGAGTTCGATAATATTCTCCTTCTCCAAGTGACAGGGAATTCTATTATTGGTTATCCTCATATTTCCCTTGTCCTAAGTTGATACCCAACATCTCCTTGACAATGATCATTGAATTTTTGTTGAATTTTTCTTTTGAACTATCCCACTCAAACACAATCTTTGGACCGCTCTCAGTTTCTCAATCCTTTAATCTTTTGCTTAGGTACTTAAGCTTATTTTTAGGCTTTTCTCCAGTTAATGGGATAATTTCAGTTGTTTCTTGGGCGTTAATATCTTTTTTTTGGAGTTAGGTACCCAAGCAAGGTATGAATCCATCACTTGGCCATTTGGAACAGGTAAGCAAGCGATCACCCTATTCCTCTTTAAGCAGGTCTTGATAATTGTGTTTCCAATGTCCAACTAAATTATACCACCTCTTAGAAAGATATACGATCAGGACGTTTACCTTTGCCATAAGACAGTCACTAACACTCTTGGCCACTAGATGTTAAAATTGGTGGTTTGTCATGCTTGAAAATTTAAGAAATCTTTTCCCAAGTTGCAACATACACCTGGAGCCACCAAATGAAAAACAACATTACCTACTATATATTAAGCAAGAAAGAGATGGACATTATTTTTATGACACGTATCCCTCTCCCTACTCTCTCTTTGTACAAAATGGTTCAACATTTGTCTCTTGTTATACATCATTTGACATACTTGTATCCTTGGGGCGAATAAGCACAGAGTCGGTAATAACCTGATCTTATCTGTGCCTAAGATGTTGTCAGACCACAAGAACATTGTAACAATAAGCCTAAAATTGAGCGACCTTTGAAGATATGTCACAATAGCTTCAAATTGTATGATAGGGTAGTTTTGGATATCCTAATGACACCCATAAAGTTTCATCGCATTTTGACGAGTTTTGATATGATCAAGACCAAACTTGGTTTTCAAATCCAGTTCCTATCGTAATGAAAATGGACTCCATAACTATAGCTCCATTTTCTTGGTCTCAAAATAGTATCAAACCACTGCCATTGGATCAAAAACATCGCAAAACCCTTAGATCCCAAATTTCGACTCAATCGGACCTACGGGACCATTTTGGGCTTAATTTACAATAAAATGGTGGGTCTTACACTATTGTGGTGCAGCATTAGTAAATCAGTTTTCATTTATGGAAACTGTGTTTTCCTTGGGATGATTTTCAAATGCTCATAACTCACTCGTTTTGAGTCCAATTAAGCTCAAATTCGGACATGACTAGATCTCGACGACCCGATCGTTTTGGCGTATAGCACGCGTCATGGTGTGGCCCGAAATGAGAGAATTTCTAGAGAGAAAATGAGCTTGAAACATGAAAATATAAATTTTACAAAGAAGAACATCCAATTCTTTGAGAGGTCATAGCTCAAAATCCCGATGTTAGATCGTCACAAGTATGGGTCCATTACGACTGTGCTTCGAAGAGCTACATTTTGATATAATTTTTATGTATGATTAGAGATTAGATGACACAAATTTTAAGGTAAAAAATGGCATACTTTTTCGGTCGTTAGAATCCCATTTTCCAGTGACTTCCGAAAATTGGAACGTGCTCAAACGGAGACCAATATGAACAAAATTTATTGGAAAGTGATCGTGATAGTATCATCTTCAATTTGTAATCAAAATGAAAGCTTGGAACATCAACGTTTGTGCTGGATTGTGGCCGAAGAATCGCAAAGTTTAAGGACTTCGCCGGATTTTGGTTTTTCTATAAAAATCAGTTGCAAGACGATCAAAGGGTATCAAAACATGCGCAATAGTTCAAGCATCGATTCTACGACGATTGATCGCCCGAATTACCATTGTAAGCATCCAAAAAAGCTCTCGAGGTCTAGCAATGACAAGAGGCCCCTCATGGAATGATGGATATGTCATTTGTTGAAAAGTGCCTAGGGGTATTTTGGTCATTTGGTCTAAAAATTAGGATTACTATTTTAATTCATAAAATGCATATTTTTTGACTTGGCCGAATTGTGGTTGAAGAATCACAAAGTTTATGGACTTGACCGGATTTGGGTTTTTCTATAAAAATCAGTTGCAAGACAATAAAAGGGTATCAAAATGTGCGCAATAGTTCAAGCATCGATTCTACGATGATTGATCGCCTGAATTACCACCGTAAGCGTTCGAAAAGGCTTCCAAAGTCTAGCAATGGCAGGAGGCCCCTCATGGAATGACGATTTTGTCATTGGTTGAAAATTACTTAGGGGTATTTTGGTCATTTGGTCAAAAAACAGTATAATATTTTAATTTATAAAATGTGTATTTTTTTGATAATTTTGGATGTTTTTGAACATTCCACCCTTATTTAGTGGTTGCTCTATATAAGAGAACCCAAATCATTTGTAATACAGTTTGATCATTTGCAATAAAATTCTTGAATCCTTGAGCATTTTAGAGTGAGATTCTTGAGTTCTTAGCTTCTTGTTTTCATTTTGCTTTCAAGTTCAAGACCAAAGGGAGAGGAGATAGAAACATTTTTTAGAGAGAGAAAATACCCTTAGAACCCTACACTTTATAGAACCTCAAAGTTCCAACTCCTTTAAGATTCCCAACTCCCAAACCCATACACCGTAAAACTCCTAGCTTTCATATACCTTGGACCCCTAGCTTCCAATCCTACTCTATACACCCTACACCCTACACCCTACCTTAGTTAGCCTATACCCTACCCTACACCATACACCATAGTATTCCATACAACACATATACACCTTAGTTACCTTATACCTTACCCAATCCCATACACCCTAGTTTCTATCCACCATACCTCAACCCAATCCACCAAAGCTAGACACTTAAGCCCCTAAACTCTAATCTTGACCCAAGACTTAGACCTCTTTCTCCCTCATTTGTGCGCAAAGGGACCAACGAAGGTACACCTAGGCCAAACCCATTCTAGGTCCACTCTCTCATCTCTCTCCTCTCTCTTTCTCTCTCTTCTTCTTTCTTCCCTCTCTTATTTTTCTCTTTCTCCCTCTTCTTCTTTCTCTCTTCTCTCTTCTCTCTCTTCCATCTCTTCTCTCTCTCTCTCTCTCTCTCTCTCTCTCTCTCGGACCCAGGGCGGGTCTGAGCCCTCACCTTCTCTCTCTCTTTTCCTCTTTCTTTCATGCTCAAACTCCCAGACCTGCACCTAGGGCGGCCCTGGCTACCCTTTCTCTCTCTCTCTCTCTCTCTCTCTCTCTCTCTCTCTCTCTCTCTCTCTATATATATATATATATATATATATATATATATATTTCTATCTTACACCCTCTCATCTCCCCTATCTGCCCTACCCTCTCATCTCCCCTATCTGCCCTACCCTCTCATCTCCCCTATCCGCTCTATCCTCTCATCTTCCCTATCCACCCTATCCTCTCATCTCCCCTATCTGTTGTACCGTCTCGTCTTCCCTATCCGCACTACCGTCTCATCTCCTCTATCCGCCCTACCCTCTCATCTTCCCTATCTTCCCTACGCTCTCATCCTCCCTATCCGCCCTATCCTCTCATCTCCCCTATCAACCCCTACCTTCTCATAACCCCTATCCGCCCTACCTTCTCATTTCCCCTATCCTCCCTATCCTCTCATCTCCCCTATCCGCCCTACCCTCTCATCTCTCCTATCCGCTCTACACGCACACACTCCTATCCGCCCTACCCTCACACACCCTTATCCGTCCTATTTTCTACCTTATTCTCCCTACCTATCCGCTCCACCCTCACACACCCCTATACGCCCTACGCTCATACTCCCCTATCCGTCCCAAGCTCTATACACTACTCTATCTCCCCCACATTTGCATACTAGCCTCATCAGTTCTCCATTCTCTCACCTACTCTATTCTCTCATCTCTCCCCTTTAGAGTTCGGACCCGTACCATAGGTGAGTCCATCATTCCTTGACCCCATTCATCTTATTTTCTCACACCTTAAACATTCTCTTGTCTCTCTAAATCATACTTCAACTTCCCATTTATTTTACTTTGCTTTCATTTCATCACTCTTTTTTCTCTCTCTTTACTCGTTGTTTCTTTCACTTCTCGAGTACTCGATTCAGGGCCATCTTGAGATAGCGCTCTAGGGTTTTAACTCTCGGATTTTTACTCTAACCATTAGCTTGTACAGTGAAGTCGGGTTATAAGAGACACTGATGCTATTACACTCGGTCACTCGGGTTGAGGTTATAAGAGACACTGATGCTATTACACTCGGTCACTCGGGTTAGCTTCTTTTAGATTTCTAACCCTTTCACTACTCTAACCACCAAGTCACACATTGTTTGGGTTATGAGAGACTTTCATCTCTCATATAGATATATATATATATATATATATATATATATATATATATATATATCTCTCTCTCTCTCTCTCTCTCTCTCTCTCTCTTTCATTTTATTATCTCCTTTGATCACATTTAGGACGCTCTTTAGTTTAGTGACATAGTTATAAGTTTAGTCATGTAACTCCATTTCCAAATCCTTCAGGTACCGAGGCTTCATGCCTGGTACTTTTCCTTGTCTCTGATAATACCTCTTGGGAGAGGTTACGTCGAGAGGCTACCCAATTTTCTTTGGGTCATCCCTTGGCTTCTTTAACTTCTTTTTCTTATTATTCTTCTTCTTTTTCTTCTCATCTGTAAATCAATTTCTTATGGATCTCGTTTTATTCCTGTTCTACTACTGTACCCCAAAATTAGAGTCATTTACCTATAATAAGCGCATCAAAGAGGAGTACATTATATTTGGATTTTGTTAGCAGTTTTCAAGTGAGAATTGAGGTGAGGTGTTGAGTTTAAAGTGGGGGTCGCATTCAAACTGCACTGCTAGACAGCCGGAGGGCTTTTGTTCATTGATCTAAGAGGGCAATAGCCCGGGCTTATCCCATGAACTTAAACCGCAGTGAGGTAGGTACTTGAGTCCATCCCTTCATCACTTTAAAGTCCTCTCATGTGTGCACAAATGGATCCCAGACTTAGACTTCTTTCTCTCTCATGTGCACATAAAGGGATCGACGAAGGTGTACCCAGGCTCAAGCCCATTCTAGGTTGTAACAATCCTAAAATTTCAAAAAAAAAAAAAAAAAAAAGGGGGGGAAATGATGCTTTTAATAGGTGATGGTCTGATTGAGTATGATGGTCCTTGGGGACCATCACTATTTTCAAAACTTTTACTTTGGTTTAACTTTTGCTTTGCCTGCTTGTAGCTGGCAACGTCCTTTAGCGGACGTGGTTTTTGTACGATAAAAGCAGACTTTTAACGCGACACCGCAGGTATGAGGTAGAGCGTAATAAAATAATATAATAATACGTTATAAGAATTTAAATAGGGGATGTGAGCATTCCCACCCTAAAACAAAATTTTGAGATCTCTCTCTCTCTGGTCGAAACACAGTGAACTCCTCTCTCAAACCGAATTTTTTATCGGAAGCTTCCTCTCAAACATTTGTGGGTAAGTGACATCGTCTTTCTGAAAAATAGTCTATTTTTAATAAATAGTGATATTTCCGTCTAGGATCTTTATTTTATCAGTTTTGTGTGTAAGTGACCTCATTGTCTCGAAAAATAATCCATTCTTTTTAAAAATAAAATGAAATAATTATTTCTGCTTATTATCATGAATTTTAGGCGCGATAAATTTTATGCGCACGTGACCTCATTATCTTGAAAAATAATCGTTTTAATAAAAATTGTGATATTTTATCTATGTTAGAAATTTCGAATGCTGTAAATTAGAAAAATAAATTTATTTATTTTTCTTGTCTATTGTTAGAAATAAATGTGATATTTCTGCTTTTAGTAAAATTGTGATATTTCTTTCTACTGTTTTGAATATTTAGACATTGTAAAATTCATGTGCAAATGACTGCCTTATTATTTAAAAAAATTGACATTCTTGCAATTGATTATAGTATTGTTGTGAAATATTTATTTGTGGATTGATATCCCATAAATTGTGATAATTCCGTATTCTTGAATTTTTATAAGAGTTTTTTTATACATATTAAATTGGCAATTATGCTAGAATGCCTTTACAAACTGCTACCTTTCTAAATTTGAGCCCAAAAATATTTGATTGGTTATTTTTGAAATGTTATAAAGAGTGACTGTTATTAATGGTTTAAGTGAAATTCATATTAATGATTTTAGTGATATGTTGAGTACATGATATTGCTGCTTTCGAATGTTTAAAGAGATTTAAAAATAATTTAAGTGTGCAAGTGGACTCATCCGGTTCGCCGGTGAGGTATAAGTGGACCTATCTGGGACGCCGGTAGGGATTAAGTGGACTCATCCGGTACGCCGGTGAGGTATAAGTGGACCTGCAGGGATTAAGTGGACCTATCTGGGACGTCGATAGGGATTAAGTGGACCCATCAGGATGCTGATGGGGTATATAGGTGACCTACTTGGGACGCCAGTAGGGTATTTTGTGAAATCCTTTGAATTATGTACTGCCGTTAAAAGTGTTATAAGCATTTCAATTACTCGGATTATACTTAAATTATGCATTTATTGAAAGTGAAACTGTTGATGCATTTCTGTTAATAGATCTCATTTTGGAAAATATTGATATCTTTCAATCATGATTATTTTTAGGATTATGATGATCACTTACTGAGTAGCCAAACTCATCAAACTATGGTAAACATTTTTTTCAGGATAACTACGGATTCATTTTGAGTGCTAGTCAAGATCAACCTTGGAAGATACTGTTGTTGTGCTAGCTTTCTTTATTTACTATGTAAGACCTCGCCACTGTAAATTTGTCCTATCAATAGATGTATATATGTTTTGTCCGTCACATCTCAGGAATAATAGTATTGTAAATTCTTGGGGTGTGACATAGGTCTATTCTCTCTCCTCTATCTTCTCTCTCTTTCTCTCTCTTCCTCTTTCTTCCCTCTCTTCTTTCTCTCTTTCCTCTCTCTTCTCTCTCTTTCTCTCTTTTTCTTTCTTCCCTCTCTCTCTCTCTCCCCTTGCTCGAAAGGCGAGTTTGAGCCCTCACCTCTCTCTCTCTCTCACGCTCAAACCCTCGGATCCGCACCTAGGGAGGGCCTGGCTACCTTTTCTCTCTCTCTCTCTCTATTTCTCTCTTATACCCTCTCATCTCTCCTATCCGCCCTACCCTCTCATCTCCCCCATCGGCCCTACCCTCTCTTCCTTCCTATCTGTCCTACCCTCTCATCTTCCCTATCCACCCTACCCTCTCATCTCCTATATCCCCCATACCCTTTCATCTTCCCTATCCACCCATCTCCCTTATCTGTCGTATCTCTCATCTTCCTTATCCGCTCTACCCTCTCATCTCCCCCATCGACCCAATCCTTTCATCTTTCCTATCCGACCTACCCTCTCATCTTCCCTATATCCTCTCATCTCCCCTATCGGCCCTACCATCTCATCTCTCTTATCCGCTCTACCTTCTCATAGCCCTTATCTGCCCTATCCTCTCTATCCTCTTATCTACCCTCTCCGCCCTTCCCTCTCATCATTCCTATCCGCTCTACCCTCACACACTCCAATCCTCCCTACCCTCACACACCCCTATATGCTTATTTTCTTCCCTATACGCCCTACCTTCACATACTCCTTTATCTACTCTACCCTCACACACCCTTATACGCCCTACTCTCATGCTCTCCTATCCGCCCCAAGCTCTATACACTACTTTATCTCCCCCACATTCTCATACTAGCCTCATATGTTCTCCATTCTCTCACCAACTCTATCCTCTCATCTCCCCTTTAGAGTCCGAACACGTACCATAGGTGGGTCCATCATTCCTTGAGTCCATTCATCTCATTTTCTCTCACCTTAAACACTCTCTTCTCTCTCTAAATCATACTTCAACTTCCCATTTATTTTACTTTTCTTTCATTTCATCACTCCTTTATTTCTCTCTTTACTCGTTGTTTCTTTCACTTCTCGAGCACTCGATTTGGGGTCATCCTGAGATAGTGCTTTAGGGTTTTAACTCTTGGATAGCTACTTTAACCATCAGCTCATACAGTGAAGTCGGGTTCTAAGAGACATTGATTCTTTTACACTCGATCACTCAGGTTAGGGTTATCTTGAGTCAGCTTCCTTTAGAGTTCTAACCCCTCCACTACTCTAACCACCGATTCACACAATGTTTGGGTTGTGAGAGACTTTCATCTCTCATCTCTCTCTCTCTCTTTGTCTCTCTCTCTTTCATTTTCTTCTCTTCCTTGATTACATTTAGAAGGCTATTTGGTTTAGTGACATAGTTATAGGCTCAGTCCTCAAACTCCACTTTCCAAATCATCTGGGCACCAAGGCTTCGTGCCTAGTACTTTTTCTTATCTTCGGTAATACCTCTTGGGAGAGGTTACACCCGGAGGTTGCCCAATTTTCTTTGCGTCATCCCTTGGCTTCTTTTACTTCTTCTTCTTCTTCTTCTCATCTCTAATCCAATTTCTTATCAATCTCCTTTTATTCTTGTCCTACCATTCTACCCCAAAACTAGAGACATTTACCCATAAGAAGTACATAAAAAAGGAGTACATTATATTTGGATTTCATTAGCAGTTTTCAAGTGAGAGTTGAGGTGAGGTGTTGAGTTTAGAGAGGGGGCGGCATCCAAACCGTGCTGCTGGACAGCCGGAGGGCTTTCGTTAATTGATCTAAGAGGGCAATAGCTTGAGCTTATCCCACGAACTCAAACCGCAGTGAGATAGGTGGTTGAGTCCATCCCTTTATTGCTTTAAAATCGTCTCATAGTTGGACTTACCTATCCACACATGATACATGAACCGCACACGTGCTCGTGAAGTCAGGCAGTTGAGAGGGGATCAATCGAACTCGGGTCCCCGAGGTAGCCCGAGTGAGGTAGATCTAGGCCCGACCAACTCTATTTTTCAAAAAGTTTTAAAACCAAAGATTACCGCTTCCTTAATTCTCTCTAACAATCACTCAGGTAGTTTCTCTCCTCTCTCATTTGTTTCTACCCTCTCACTTATCCCCCTCTCCTTAAATATCTCGCTCAATCTGTTCCTTAGATTTTTCTTTTTTTTGTCTCACCTTGAATCTCTCTCCTTCTCCTCCTTTCACTACCTTCACTCTCTCTCTCTCCACGCTCTCTCCTCTCTTTCTCTCTCCCCGCACCTCCCTTGTCTTTCCCCTCAAAATTTTCTCAACGAATCTCTCTTTTTAACCTCTTTCCATAAATCAATGTTTTCTCATTCGCTCCCTCCCTCCTTTTTTTCTGTCGTCTTTTCCTGCACAAACCGTATCTCTCTCCCCAACAGATTTCCACGAGATAATCTCTCTCTCTCTCTCTCATATCTTTCTCATTTTCGAAAGAAAATGGTCCCCCTTTCCCTTCTATAGAGTCTCTATGTTTCTCTCTCTTGTTGATTTGTCTTATTTTTATTTCGTAATTCTTTTTTGCTAGATTTGTGATTTCGGCCAAATTTCTAGTTAATCATATATATATGGACAATGGCAAATTTCAAATACCCGTAAAAGGTTAGGTAACAAAATGAATTTCTTTTATTTTTTCTTGCTTGCACTATATAATTCATATGATCGTGTAGATCATATTATATCATGGAACTAGGCATAACTTCTTGGTGAAAAAAATAAAGGGACTTTATACAATGAGACCATTTACTTTTAATACAAGGTAGCTGAGATGTGTCACGGGGTTCCAGAAAGTTGCTTTTGAAGTTTGAGCTTGGTCAATGGAATAATTGCAGCCACCCAGTTTCACATCCAATGGTAAAGATTAAAAACATTCCCATTCATTTTATTTTTGGAAAAGTATAGAATGAGACCATTTACCTTTGATACAAAGTGGTCACATTAATCTTGACCATCGAATGTGAAACTTGGTGGCTGCAATTATTCCATTGATTAAGTTTAAATTTCAAAAGAAATTTTCTAGAAACTTTGTGACACATCTAAGCTATCAAATTTTACATCGGATAGTTATAAGTAATTGTGACCACCTTGTATCAAAGACAAATGGTCTCCTTGTATACAATCTTGTAAGTAATTATGAACATCTTGTATCAAAGATAAATGACCTCATTGTATATAATCTCTTAAAACAAAATGAGAGAATTGCCTTGATTGTATACCATACGACTATTTAATTTTGATACAAGGAAGTCACAATCATTTTTGGCAATGGGATTATATACAATGAGACCATTTAACTTTGGGTGTGGTTTCTACAAGGTTGCAACCTTAAACAATCCAAATAAGGCACACCTCCAGATTTAATTAATAACATGAAATTTTGGTGAAAAAATTCTTAAGATTATCTGAAAATCTATTTTTATCTCTAAATGTAAATTTTAAAACTTCAAAAATGGCTAAAATCAAGTAGATCTATAAACATATGAAAATCTTGAAAATGGACGGTCTAGATAATATGTTGTAAGATGCATTATTTATAGGAATCAAAATCTTTTTTTTTTTTTGTCATATTCATACTCCCTATGTCAAGATGATCAATTAGAGGGTTTTTCAATATTAAAACACCATTTTCCAATGGATATTTGATGTGCATATTTAATTCTACATTTTAAGGTTCAACCTTATATAAACTTTTTCTTTTATCTTGTGTATAGGAGGTCACAATTACTTACAACCATTCAATGTGAAATCTAATAGCTTGTGTATGTTACAAAATTCGAAAAAATTTCTTTTAAAGTTTAAGCTTCGTTAATGAAATAAATGCAGCAACTCAATTTGACATCTAATGGTCAAGATTAATTGTGGCCACCTTGTACGAAAGGTAAATGGTATAATTGTATACATTTTTTAGCTGTTAGATGGAAAATCCTAAACAAAAAGCTGTCGTCTTTTAACCACCCGATTTCAATCTAGCGGTCATCAACGATTGAAATTTATTCCACGGCGTAAATGCTCCATAAACTCCACGCCCCCAAAACTAACACTGTTAAGCCTCCTTTGATGACAAAAGCCTTGATTTCTTAGAAAAATCATCATATTTTTTTCTTCTTTTATCAAATTCATATCAGAGACCTGTATACGAACCCTAGATTCATCCGTGAACAGGTTAGTATATGAAGCTTACCATGTGTTTTTATTACAGTTTATTCCAATGGAGTTAGGGTTTTTCTCTTGCTTTTGCTTTGGAAATTTTAATATAGCAGCTTCTGAAAGTAACTTTGTCTAATCGTTTATTGAATTTGAGTTGAAATTTTATATCAGTTATGACACTTGTGTTAGGTGATTATTGAATTATGGGTGTGCTTGAATTTGGACGCCGAGATGGTAATTGAAAGTTTTGGTGTGATTATTTGATGGAGATTTTATTTAGGTAATACACAGGTCAGAGACTCTGAAAATGTCGATATGTGAAGCCTAAGTTGACATGGTAAACTAGGGTTTCATTCCCTGTTTTACGTCTTCAAACTAGTTGTTTATCCAATTTGGTAATTCACTTAGCACTTGTCAAACTGGAATTAAAATAGTAAACCTGAAGTGGGTTGATACCTGTTCAAGTCAATTATTTTATTTAGGTGTGTACATGGAGAGATTGAACTGCATATACATTTGTTTTAGTGCTTGCGAGAACCACGAGAATCTTAGTTTCTAATTTATGATACGTATATTGGCTTTTAATATGTATGTATTAATTCTGGTTGTATTGTCTAAAATGTATGTATATTTTGTTTGGTTTTGACTGGCCAGCGTTTGCAACTTAAGCAAAATGTGATTAGATAAGCAAAATGTGATTAGATTTATTGCATGTAATATTATGGAGTTCTTGGAGGTTTGTATTCACAGCTTGAAGTTATATTTTCTAAGGCCAATTGGAGGCTTATATTCTTAGCCTGAAGTGTTTTTTTCTAAGGTCAATTGGTTTAAGTTCCCTGGTTTTTGTATCTTGTGCTAATTTCATATTATTTGTGGGTGTACTTAGCCTGCTGTTAAGTATTATCAAAAGGTGGTCTAAATTTCCTGAATGGGGTTCCACTATCATCACTTCACTGTTAAGGTAAAACCATCTTTTTGTGTTTTTTATTATGTTTTTCTGGGTTACTGGTAACATATGTCTTTGTCAAGTGGGATGCTTAGTTACCCATAGGTAGGAGGATTGAATCGCATTTGGGTTGTAAGGATCTTTTTCTGGATTAAAGATAGTTGGTGCATCTATGCTTCCATAATACCACGTCACTATCTTTAATGTTCCATCCATGACTTTTTGTGTGATTCCCTTAAATGGTGTCTAGAATTTGATTATATAGAGAAATTTATTTTGGGGGAGTATGGGGATTTAATTGGAGAAAGTGGAGTTGTGTCAAACCCAAAAGACAAAAAAAAAAATAAAAAATAAAAAGAAAGAAAAATAGAAAGAAAAATGAAGAAGAATATGGAAAGTTTGGGAGATTACTTCATTTGACAGTGGTACTCGTGAGATTTTATTAGTCTAGATGGATAGTGTGGAACCTTTAGGAGGAGGACCTCCAAAGATGATGTATATGATCTAGTCAGTCCTTAGTAACAAATATTGTTGGTATTATATGAGGCCTTTTTTGCAATAACATGAACACTTGATTAAATGCTGGTACAATCCTGACAATTTGAAAACATCGTGGTTCTTGGAAGCCACGTTATCATTGTTGTAGAAATCCAGGATGATAATATCGTGAATGCAGTTTAAGATAAGGATATGAATCTTTAATGTAGAAATCAAATAGACAGTTGCTAAAATTTGATAAATATTGATTATGTTAAATTGATCCTTTCAATTTTGACAAGTATTTTATAACTTACCTAAGAAGAGATATACATGAAATTTGAGTTTAAAATAATTGTTTTTTGTAACTAACCTAAAATGACATATACATCAGTGTTGTCAAAACCAGATTGGATATCAAATTGGACAGCTGTTCCTATTCTATTAGTGGTTTGACTGGTCATCAAACTGGTTTAATTGATAAAAACCAGTTAAAAGCCTCAAATATCTCAAAGAAGTTCACAAATATGCTTTCAAAATCTGGTTGTGATGACAATAAGGGAACATTATAGATAGCCCCCATGACCCTACTGTCTAGGCATGCCGCCCCACAACCCACCCCAAAAACTTCGAAAACCATAGCACTACCCCAAAATTGTTTATTTTTGCAACCACCCCCCCACTCCCCCTTAAAAACCCTAAACTCCTCTTGTAACACACGTTTCTCTCACCCCCTCTGGGTTTTTTTAAATGATGCCAACATATTTTAAACAATGTGGCTGTCCGGCACACATTGTGTCTGGGGGACTTCACATTTATAAATAAAGCAAGTCCAGCATAATATGTGCAAGACTGACTCATTGTTTAAAATGTAGCCGGTCTAGCATAATATGTGCAGGACCGGCTTTATTTTGAAAGTGAAGCTAGTCTGGCACAATGTGTACTGGAGTGGCACATTGTTTAAAATAAAAGCCGGTCTGGCACACATTGTGCCGGTCTAGTTGGATTTTTGTCTTGAGAAAAATATGTGTTGTATTGGGGGTATTTTCATCCTAAAAGACCCTACTAACAGTTTTGGGGTTAGTGGTATGATATACAAAATATTCATTTATTTATTTATTTATTTTTGGGGGGGAGGGGGTATTAGAAAGTAAGGTGATGCAAGGAGAAAATAGAAAATAGCACGGGAAAAATAAAAATAAAAAGTTGAGAGAATATACCCTCTCTCAAGGTCAGCAAGGGAATCCACCCCAAAATAATCTCTTCATGAGACTAAATTTTATTAAGTCATTCACTACTTTACAATGAAGGGAAACCTCCCTTTAAATAGACTAAAAAAAGAAAGAAGATAAACAACTGACTTTCCTATTTTATCTCCCTTAACCTATTTTCTCTCCTCCCTATCTTCTCTCTCTAAAATTCACCTGCCATGCATGTTTTACCCAAAGCTATTGTTGAAAAGATCAACATCAATTCACGCACAACTCATGCCCACCTATCCCTCGCACCTCTTGCTCTTAAGTTAAAAGATAAACTCAAAAATTCTAATAATAATAAAAATTAATTAATTTTATTTTCTCTGCATCATTCTCCCGAGGTTGGGAGAAGCTCGACCTCGAGCTTGAAGCCAATCTCCATCTGCTAATTGGTGAGGTAATCCCACCCTGCCTCTCGGCACCTTTTCTTCAATTTCTTCAAGGCTAATTTCTTCTTCAATGTCTTCAAGACTAATGTAAGACTCTTTACCTGCAATTATATTCCAAGAGTAATTGTTGAATACGAGCTTGGGCTGATTATTTCTAACCAGGAATGGGTCCAGCTCCAAAGACGTCCCATATGCAATCGATGAACACTTTTGACCATGAAATTTTGGGAGATCGATTTTAATCTCAAAATCTCGTGGTTGCTCTATAAGACGTGGATCTGTCTTGTAAATTTCTTCATTACGCTTGAAATCAACATTCTCGGTTTGTTGTGGAATTATTGGTGCAAGATGAATGTGGTTGCGAGCACCTTCTTCATGATGAAGATTGTTCGCCAACTGCTGCAACCTCTGTTCCAACCGTTGTATCCTCATCTCACGTAATTCAGTTCGAAAATCCTCTACGGCTTTAGTCAAATTTTCTATAGCTTGTATCCAACGATCTTCCATAGCAGGAGCAGGATTAACTTGCAAAACAAACCGGATATTCTCTGACTTGCTATCTGAATCTGACTTGCTCTGATACCAATTGATGCAGGGAGAAAATAACACGGGAAAAATAAAAATAAAAAGTTGGGAGAATATACCCTCTCTCAAGGTCTACAAGGGAATCCACCCCCAAAATAATCTCTTCACGAGACCAAATTTTATTAAGTCATTCACCACTTTACAATGAAGGGAAACCTCTTTTCAAATTGACTACAAACAAGAAAAGAAGATAAACAACTGACTTTCCTATTTTATCCCCCTTAACCTATTTTCTCTCATCCCTATCTTCTCTCTCTTAAATTCACGTGCCACCCACGTTTTACCCAAAGCTATTGTTGGAAAGGTAAACCCCCCTATATCTAAGCTTATCCTATTTATGCTCCTAAAAAACCAGATTTAACCTTATCCTAGTTATGTTCCTAAACTAACTGATCAACATCAATTCACGCACAACTCATTTCCTATCCTTGTGCACCTCCCACTCTTGAGTTAAAAGATAAACTCAAAAATCCTAATAATAAAAATTAATTAATTTTTTTTTCTCAGCATCATAAGGTCAAGGGGGTTATCTATAACTTTCCCAAACAATTATAGATTAACTTGAAATTTCATTTTAAAATAAAAATTGGCCTCCTATGGCAACTAGAAAAGGATGACAATAACATTTAATATCTAATTGACTTGTTCCACATATCGACAAGTGAAGCATTTCATGAGATGTAGATTTTTTGATTCCATTGTCTACTCAAACATTTAGTCAATGTATTTTCCCCGCCTCCCATGCAAGGTTTCAAAAAACGGTAGGCGGCCTGCCTGGCGCCCAGCGCCTAGGCGGATGCTCAGAAGCTCAGGCGTCTTGTGGTGCAAATTCTTAGTTTTTTTTTTTATATATTTGCTCTCCAAATGTACATCTATGCATATATTTGTGTCAAATTTTGTAATTTATTCCATTTGAAAATATCGCAAGTTTGCAACATAAGTTTTTATATACAAACAAGCCACTCAAGTAATCAAGTTGAGAATAAACTTATTCAAAATTTTAAACCATACAAAACATTTAAAAGTCTAATAGGCTATTGTAAGGTCTCCAACTTTCATATTCTCCATATTCCATATCCATAAAATAAACCATAATAACATCCAAGTCTCTAACTCTCCAAGTCTTCAACAAACTGACTTCCAAAGCTATAAAAAAACCAGTAAACCACACAACGAAATAGTCCAAAAAGGCAAAAAAATTACAAACCACATAACTGAATAAAAATCGTCCAAATGTTTAAAGCCCTAACCAAGATGGTGCAATAAAGTTACTACAAAAGAAGAGAGAAAACAATCAAGACATCAATAAGAATCAGAATCAGAATCAGAATCATCATCTTCATTGATTTCATCTACATCAGAATTGAGGCCATCATCATCAGAATCATCACCCTCTTCAACATATTCCCCTTCTTTCAGAGATTCTTCTGAATCTTCCTCCTCTTCCTCTTTCTCCCTCCGTGAAGTACCAGCAGAAGAAGTTGCTCGAGTTGCCCTCCTAGGATTGGAAGCTTGCCTCGGAGCCTCCTCGACCATTTCCAATGTCAAACCCTCTCCAGGGAAGACCTCCTCAGTACCAGGGTCACTAACTAGCCAATCTGAAGCATTCTCCATGTCTTTCGAAAAGATAGGATCCTTCTTTGGCTAGTTTTTCTTCTCCTTGAGCCTTTGATTATGTCTAACAAAAATCAAGTCATTGAGCTTTTTTTGCTCAAGCCTATTTCTTCTCTTTGTATGCACCTATATAAGGAAAAATAATGCATAAGTAACTACAATGAGTCTATGATCTTCTTACCTTTTATGAATCTATATTACAAATTGAACTTATAAACAAAAAAATCATATAAAATTGTAAAATAGTAAAATAACATCTCAAACGAACTCCAATTGCGCTCACAACCATAAGAGGTCGTTGTTGAACTCAAGATCCGTATAGCCATATTCTGGAGGTTTGGAGCGCTACTCCCTTGTTGTCTACACCATTGGGTTACAATATGTGGGCAACCGTTATAATTAATTTAGGTATTTAATATTATCAGAACTTGAAAGAAAATTATAAATTTATATTTTAGAAAACAAAAGTCAAAAGAATAATACTTGGTTCGTCTTCGTTTCTCTGTCTTAATGCCATATCTTTCCCAAATGACATCAAATAACACTTGTAAGAAATTAGCTCTTCAATTGATATTTTATCTTGAATATGTGGATCATGAACTAATTTCTCAAGGCACTTATTAAAGCCATCCATAATTACCCCATTTGACTCAATATCTGCATCTGCATAAGAATTTGGGGTTCAAGTAGTACCCCGCTGCATGCAATGGTCTATGGAGCTGCCTATCCCATTTGTCATCTATAATCTCCCAAATTGGGGCATATTTCACTGCATCATTGCCCAAATTCTCTACAATCATATTCTTAGCGCTTTCCATTGCGTCATATATAAAGCCCAAGGGCTTATCAGCATCAACCAAGTGCAAGACCTTCACTAAGGGAAGAAATACTACTATCGCATACGTCACCCCACGCCAAAAATATTTCGAAAGAACAATATCTCATGTCTTTCTTCCCTTGCCATCTTTAGATCACTTACACCTACTCCACTTCTCTGAAGCAAACATAGACCTTAATGCGATCCTCCTCTTATACATGCTCTGTAGACTAAGGTAGGCACTGACAAATCTAGTGACCCCAGGCCTCACTAGCTCTCTATTTTTGTAAACTTGCACATTATGCTAAGGGTAAGTATGTGACTGTATATGAAGATTGTAAACTCTTTAGCCTTAAAAATAATTTCTTTAATAGTAGGCAATTCACCAATTGCCTCAAGCATAAGATCTATGCAATGTGTAGCGCAATGAGTCCAAAATATGCTAGGCTTTTTCTGTCGAAGCAAATGACCTGTGGCTAGATTGGGAGCAGCATTATCTGTGACCACTTGAATTACAAGTTCCTCCCCAACCTCCTCAATGCCCTTATCAATGAAAGAAAATATATAATGCGCATCATGAACATCATTGGAAGCATCGATTGAGCGCAAAAAAACTGTACCTGTAGGACAATTTACTAACAAATTCATGTTACTCCTCCTCCTATCAGTCCACATATCTGTCATTAAAGAAACCCCAAATTTAGCCCATCCCTCCTTATGAGTTTTAAGATATTTGTTAGTGTAATTGACTTCTTTCTTCTGTAGTGGCTCTCCAATCTCATGAGGAGTTGGAGCTTTCAAACTTGACCCAAATTACACAATGGCTTCCGACATTGTATGGAAGCTATTCAAGCGAGCAGTATTAAAAGAAATGCCCGCATGGTAAAATCACCTAGCAATATACTGAATCACCCTGACATTATCTTCCTTCTTAAACTTATTTTCAATTATCACTTGTTTTTTCCCCTTTCTTCCCTTGCCTTTCTCAGTTATTGTCTCAGGGCTAGGTGTAAAAAAACTATCTATAGGCCCTCTCGTACGAGCCTTCTTAGACCCAAAAGCCCTCTTGGTCTTAGAGCTCTGAGTACCAACCATGGCTACCTCTTCTTCCCCCTCTTCATCCTCTTCTTCAGGGTCAATATTATCATAAAAAATATGGACCCTTGACTTTAATTCTGCTATATCCTTTTTTTTTGCAATTTTTTTACTCTTTTCAACTTCAATGTATTCCAAATTTTTTTTCCTTACAAGATCTGAGACTTTCTTACATGGGGCAACATCACCTCTAATACCAGCAAGATGTTTCTTAAATCTATTTATGCCGGCATTAGAAACATGTCCACATAAATTGCACGTAATTTTATTTCTGTCATTCTTATCAGGGTTAACATAATGTTTTCATCCCGGATCTCCACCCCTAGTAGACCCCGCAGAAGACATCTCAAATTGGAAAAATAAAAATCAAATAAAGATTACAGACTAACTTTTTCTACCTTATCTCTGATCTTCGATGTTGGTTACCTCAATCGAGCTACCAATCAACTCAAAAGTCTTCTAATACCACCAATAGCACCTTAAAAATAATTTCAATAGGAAAAAAATACTTTTTCAATCCACAAAAAGTACTTTCGATTTTCAGAAATTACTTTAGATTCTCAAAAATAAGTTTAAGATTGAGGGTTTCTTGTTTTTTTTCACTTTGGGGTTAAAAAATAAACCCCAAAACTTCTTTTAGACAAACTTGGGGGTAAAAATGACCCCCTTTGCCCTTTTGGGTGAAGTTAAATACAAAAAAATGCCAACTGCCCTTGTCGCCCGCCTAGCCTGCCCAGGTATAGCTGCCCATGCAGGGTGCCTAGGTCGAGGTGTGCGGAAATTTTTTTCTAGGCGCCTAGGTGCCGGGCGGACTGTTTTTTGAAACATTGCTCTCTTGGATTACTATATTTTAACAAAGCTGTTCTTAATTTTAGATTTTTGGGTAATTATTAATTTTTAATCATTGAAATTCATTTCTTATGATATGCATAAATTAAAAGTTCATTTTTATAAAAAAGGAACTAATCAAAACAATATCAAAGATGTTAGAATTAGCAACCAGGATGTATTGGATATAAAATTACTCTTAACACTCCGGCAAGTATCTGCCCACTGTTCTTGTAGATGATTTTATGTTTGGATGAAAAAGTTAGTCCTCTTCTAGATTTGTTTTCTCTCTTTCTTTATCTTTCTTTCTTTTTTGTAAAAGTCTCCTCCCTCTTTAGCTAGACAGGCACAGAGCTAGAACTTGGCCAAGCTTGAAACGACTGATCCGAAACCCTTCTCATTTGATTGGTATCAATGCCCAATGATGTTTTGTACTCACACTCATGGGGGTAAAGACCATAAATCCATTTTCCTCCTCTAACTATTCTTCTACAGAGTTTTTGAACCGGGTCCAAGTCTACCCATTTGATCTCTCAGATTCATTTTCTCTCTCACAGCGGAACAGAATTGCATATAAAAAAAGGCTTGCATAACTGCCACCCCTCTCTCTTTCTCTCTATCTATCTAAGATAGAGTGAGAATGAGACGTAGATTTGTGACTTTCCGATTTTTCTTCACGGAAACTTTATCCTTCTCTGAATATATATTTTTGTTCTCTGTGTGTGTGTGTATGTGCCACTGTGTGTGAGTGTGTGAAGATCCAACGCCTTAAGTTTCTCTCATGCCTTGTATTGCAGTGAGAGAAAAATGGGTCTGGAGTATTCTCTTCTCTGCAATTTGAGAGAGAGATAGCAAGGGAAGAGAATGTAAGTGAGAGACAAAGAGAGAAAGGGGGGAAGCATGGAAGAGAGAGGGAAGAAGGGGAAGAGAGAGAGATTCCAAAAATCCCAATCTTGGTCCCTGGTTGTAATTGGTTTGGGCTTTTATTGCTGTACTATAGGCTTTCAAAATGAACGAACAGTGGTAAGCCCAATGGTCATTATCTTTCGGTGTTATTATAGGAAACTAAAAGTTCTTGTAATAAGACAATGGATAAATTTGGTATCTATTGACAAAATGTTGAATATTAAGAGGCTAAATTATCATTTTCTATTGTGGCCTACAAGAATCCTTGCATATGCATATCTTTGATGCCAATAGCTTGTTTGATCAATTTCCCTAAAAGATTATCTACTAATTTAAATTATTATATCAGTAAAGTTTTGATAAATTTCCTCTAAAAAAGAGCCTACTGATAATTGAGATTAAATTCCTGCTGATAATAATCCGATAACAATATTTGTTACTATCGTTTTTATGGAGAGGTAAACCTTGATTCTAGCCTTATCATAACTCTAGCTAATACTCATCCAAGTCGAACTAAAGATGACTAATACCAGTTTGTATATGCAGATGTACTGTTTCATGTGATTGTGATGGGTCTGGTTCATCCAATCATGGCCCTAGCTGGGATTATGAGCCCCACGGCCAATGAAACAGTACAAGCCTGAATGACAGATTTAATCTTCAAGATCAAAATGATTGATGTGTATGCCCACTATTTTATTTTTAAATATTTTACCTACATATCCTTTTGACCTGAAATTTAGGGGAGAGGTGCACTTGACCTAGGCACACACAAAACTAACAAACGAAAATAAAAATAAAAATTATAATGCTAAGAAATAATGACCATAATGCCCACACCCCTATCAATTTGTGCTGCTTGTCTGATGATTCATTTGGGCAGTCGGGTACACAAATGTTCCATAGGTCCACCTAACTCATCGAATCTTCATGTGGAAAGTATACAAAGAGACCATTTACTTTTAGTACCAGTAGGTCACAGTCACTCTTGTCTGTCAAACTTCAAATCGGGTGGTTGTGTGTCATTGATTAGACTCAAAGTTCAAAAAAGATTTCTTGAACTTTGTGTCATACCCCAAGCCATCCAATTTAAAAATCTAATAACTCGGGAGTGATTGTGACCTTTTTGTAATAATATATATATATATATATATATATATATATATATGGATGCAGTTTGTGTAGAGCCTCGGCTCTAAACAATCAAAGTAAAGCGCACCTTCAAATAGTGTTGAGAAATATGGTTTCAATACTGAAAATCTTTGTGATAGCCTTAAAATATATTTTCATCTATAATTATAAAATTTAAAGCTTAAAAAATAGTGTAGATCAAGCAGATCTATGAAAAATTAAAAATCTTGAAAATTGACGATCAAAAAATGCGTTATAAAATGCACTATTTTTGAAACTTGAAATCCATTTTTTTCTCAAGTCCATGCATCTTGATGTTGAAATGATCAATTCGAGGATATTTGAGTATCAAAACCTCTTCTAGTGAAATTTTTGAGGGGGCTCTAATTTGATTGTTTAGAGCCTCGACTCTATATAAATTTCTCCTCTATATATATATATATATATATATATATATATATATATATAGGAAAATGCTCCAATAAGTCCGTTCGCATATAGGTTTGAAATAAGCCCAACAGCTGTGATGCAAAGGCACTCAACGGATGCTCAAGATTTGCCCCATTCAAAATTTCATTTCATAAATAAAACCCTGGCTATTCGTACTTGAAACAATACTGTCTGACACATGCTTTCCCCTCTCTCCCCTTTCTCTCTCTACCCCCTCTTTCTCCCCTTTCTCTCTCTACCCCTGTCAACTGACACTCGTGGCCCCCTCTCTCTACCATCATCCTTTGCAGAGCCCAAACCCCATTTTCCCTCACCTCTCTCTCTGTCCACACCAAGGACCATCTCTCTCTCTCTCTCTCAAGCTCTCTCTTGTACGCACCAGGTTCCATCGCTCTCACTTGTGCGCAACAATTACCATCTCTCTCTTTCTCTCCACACTAGGTTCCATCTCTCTCCCTCTCTTTATCCTGTCCTTCACTCTCTATCTCTCTATCCCGACCCACCATAACCCCATTTTCTCTTACCTCACCATTCTCAACTAGGAGACCCGTTCTCCCATTTTCCCTCACTTGAAGCTCTCTCTCTGTACACAGAACCAAATCACAAAGTGAGCGTTTCTCCTTAACCTACAAAAACAAGTGCATATCCAAATAATAGATTTGGGTTTTTTGGGAATGATAGTAAGCTACTCAAAGATGGGAATTTTTTGATTCAGAGCAATCTCAGCGGCAAATCGAAAGCTCAAAATCAACAGAACAACAAATCAAATCTCCAATCGAACGTAGTGAACTAAAAAATCGGGTATGTCTTTGACGATTGAATGTTGTCTCATTTCCATTTTTCATGTTTATTTGTTTGGTTATATGTGATTTATAATTTAAAAATAATAATTGAAATATGGGTTATTTTCAGTGATTCATTCAATGATGTATAGTTATTTGAAGTGATTTTTAGTAAAAAGAAAAAGAAAATCGCATTAATGTTGTTAACACTTTAAAAAAAAAGCACAGTAATGTTTACCTAAAAACTCAGAGTAAATAGTACTGTGCTTTTTTTTAAAGTGTTAACAACATTATTTCGATTTTCTTTTTTCGTTTTATTGGAAATCACTTAAATAACTTTACATCATTGAATGAATCACTGAAAATAACAAATTTCAATTTTTTTTTTAAACTATAAATCACATATAACCAAAAAAATAAAAATGAAAACATGGAAATGAGACAACATTTAATTGTCAAAGACATACCTAATTTTTGAAGTTTACTGCTTTCAAATGGAGATTTGATTTGTTATTATGTTGATTTTGAGCTTTCGATTTGCCGTTGAGATTGCCCTGAATAAAAAAATTCCCATTTGTGAGTAGCTTACTATCATTCCCAAAGACCCCAAATCTATGATTTGGATTTGCACTTGTTTTTGCAGGTTAGGGGGAAATGGCCACTCTGTGATTTGGATCTACGCATAGAGAGAGAGCTTGAGGTGAGGGACAATAGGGGTCGAGCCTCCTGGTTGTGAATGGTGAGGTGAGGGAAAATGGCGTTATGGTGGGTCGGGATAGAGAGATAGAGACTGAAGGGACAAGGTAGAGAGAGAGAGAGATGGAACCTGGGGTGGAGGGAGAGAGATGGTACCTGTTGCGCACAAGAGAGAGTGATGGAACTTGGTTCACACAAGAGAGCTTGAGAAAGAGGGATGGTACCTGGGATAGAGAGAGGTGAGGGAAAATGGGGTTTGGGCTCTGTGAAAAACGAGGGTAGAGAGAAGGGGTCACGGGTGCCAGTTGATGGGGGTAGAGAGAGAAATGGGAGAGAGAGGGGGTAGCGTGTGTCAAACGGTACTGTTTCAGGTGCGAATAGCAAGGGTTTCATTTATGAAATGAAATTTTGAATGGGGCAAATCTTGAGCATCTGTTGAGTGCCTCTACATCACAACTGTTGGGCTTATTTCAAACCTATACGCAAGCGTGCTTATTGGAGCATTTTCCATATATATACATATATATATATATATATATATATATATGAGAAAGGCTGAGGTTGGCCCACTAGCTCACAGCTACATATGAGCCCATTGCCTCAGATTCAATCTCGGACGATTTGACGATCACGACCTCATTTCGTATTTGAATTTTAATTTATTTTCTAAAAATTTAAATCATTTGAAATTTTAGATGTGTATTCTTTAAAAGTAGGAGAATCTAATAAATACATAGTTTCAAAAAGCGTTAGCCGGGTCCTAGGCAGCTTGGGGGGTTCAGGCAGCAAAATGCCTAGGCGGGCCCTCGGAACTTGGGCGGCCCAATTGAATCCAAAAAAGATTCTACAATTATATATTGTATATAATATAAGAATTAGGTATTTAGGGCACATCAGAATTGAAAGTATACTACACATTAGCACACACTCCATAAGCATAACCATAAGTCGATCCATAGTCCATATCCAATTAAAACTTAAAATTTACCATTCATAGTTCAATCAAAGTTCAAAGTTTAATAATTATTCAACATTCATCATTCATCATCGAAAAAATTAGGGTCTGCTCCATTGGCATCATATTCATCGGAGTCGTCACCCTCAACTTATTGTTGTCCTTCGCCGTCTATTATGAATCTGCCTCATATTCCTCCACCCTCATTCTTTGTGTAGAAGATGTAGTGGCATCCATGACCATGGCCCATGTCAATTCTTCATACCCCTTAGCTCATCATCATCAACTAACGACTCCATAGCATTGTCCATACTTTTTGATCTAATGGGGTCTCTCTTATCCCTCTTAGCAAACCGGTCATTCAAGAATCGATTATACTTGATATAGACTAGGTCATTGAGCCTCTTTGATTCAATTCAGTTCCTTCTCTTTGTATGAATCTAACAAACTCAAATGAAACTAACTAAAATCTATGGTTCATGTATTATTAATACAATTATACAAATTACCCTTACAGCCTTACCCCTTCAAAAGTACTGCAATTGCGCTCACAACCAAATGAGGAAGTGGTCAGGTTTAAGATCCGAATGGACAACTTTTGTAAATTTGGAGAACTACACCCATGTTGGCTCCACCAATTGGCTGCAAAGATATAGAATAAAATCATAAATAAATAATAGAATTATAAAAATGAAACTTGATTACTTGAACTTGATGAACTTAAGAATATTATTACTACTTGGATCAATTTTGGTCCTTTGCCTCATCGTTATTAGACTCCCAAAAGACTTTAATGAGCACTTGTAATTTATTAGCTCATCAGCGCATATAATATCTTGTATATCAGGATAATCATTTGTGTGTATATCCTTGTCAACATAAAAAAAATTGGGTTCAAATAAAAACTAGTTGCATACAATGGCCGCTATAGCTGCCTATCCCACTTCTCATCAATAATCTCCCAAACAGGCTTGTAGCAGTTCTCATCATTATCAAAATTTTGGGGTATCTTTCTTTTGTATTTCTCTATAGCCTCATATATATAGCCCATAGAAGGCTTGTCACTATCAACCCTGTGAAGGACTTTGACAAGAGGAAAAAATACCTTAAGAGTGCCCTTCACCCCTCGCCAAAAAGCCTTAGAAAGGATAATATCTCTCACCTTCTTCCCAACCTGATCCTTGGACCACTTGCATGCTCTCTAGTCATCCGAGGTAAACATCTACCTCAACTGTACTCTCCTCGAATGTATGCTATCTAAGCATAAGTACCAGGTCTCAAATCTCGTGACCCTAGGCCTCACAATCTCTTCTTCTTTGTAAATCTACGCATCATGCTGAGGGCGAGATGGTGGCTATAAATGAAATTTGTAACTGACTTTGCCTTCTTCACTGCACCTGATATCTCGGTTAAACTGCCAAGCGCCTCAAGCATGAGGTCTATACAATGTGCTGCGCATGCTGTCCAAAAGATTATAGGATAAGCTATGAACAACAAATTAGCTGCAACAACATTAGGAGCAGCATTGTCTGTGACAACTTGTACAACATGATGCTCCCCAACCTCCTTGATTCCCTTCTCTAAAACTTGGAATATGTAATGGGCATCATGGATATGATCAGAGGCATCAATAGACCTAAAAAAAACAGTCCCTAAAGGACAATTCACAGGGAAATTCATCTGACTTCTTTTCTTTCTATTACCCCAAGCATCAATCATAATAAAAACCCCATACTGAGCCCATGCATCCTTCTTAACTTCTACAACTTTCTTAGTGACACTCACCGCCTTTTTCAAAAGAGGCTCTGAAAGATCATATGGGGTTGGGGGTTTCATCCCAGGCTCAAATTGGCCAATTGCCTCTACCGAAGCACAGAAGCTGCTTAAGTGAGCGGTATTGAAAGGAATGCCCGCCTCATAAAACCATGTAGCAAGATAATACGCAGCTCTATCTCTCTCTTCCTTCATTCTATTTTCAATGGTGGTTTGCTTCTTTGTTTTCTCTCCTGCAACCTCATGGACAGGCCGAGGCAAAAAACTATCCATAGAGCCTCTAATCCGAGGCTTCTTACTTCCATAACCAGAACCAGAAGTAATTACAACTCCCTTTCCCTTTCTCCTAATAATGGATTGTTCTACTTCTACCTCTTGACATCCTTTCTCAATCCCATCCTCATCACTATCATCATCATCATAATTGACTCAAACCCCAGACCTAATCTCTGCTATTGAGGCAAATCTCTCATCTCTTTTCATTTTTACCATATTCAAAAAATTAGTTATTTCCTCTTGAACAGCATCAAGAGTCTTTTTACATGGGACAACATCCCCCCTGATACCGGCAAGATGTTTCTTGAACTGGTTTATGGCCCCTTTTGTATCTTTATCATAAAAATTGCATCTTATGCATTTTTTATCATTAGGATCTGGGTTGTAGCTATATTTCCAACCGGAATCACCACTCCTATTAGATCCTGAAGAAGACTTCTCAAAATAATGCAATTTATACAAGCAATAAAAAAAATTCTCTTTGATTTTGATTGTTCAATCTCCTAACTTCCACATCAAAGATGCTTCTAAGGACTCAAAATCTTCTGAAAAGCGCCCAATATATTTACAAAACATAAAAAATTAAATCTAATATCAATAGGTGATGTGTTGATCAATTTCTTGTAACTTTAAGAAACCCTTCGATTATAAAGAAATCACCAAAAAACTAGTTTTTTGGGGCTTTCTCTCTCTAAAATGGGTTCCAATAAGTTTTAGGTTTCAAATGTACCTAAAACCCCCATTTTTGGTCCTTTAGTATAAAAAAAAAGACAAAAATGCCCCTAACAAAATTGTTTTCCCCCTTTGGGCGAGGTGCAGTCCCTGGGCGGTCGCCTAGGAGGTTTCTTGGGCGCCTAGGGACCACCGCTTTTTTAGGGCGCTTAGGCTTGGGCGATGCGCTCGGGCCCCTAGATCCACCCCGGCAGCCGCCCAAGTGCCTTGTGGTCTGCTTTATGAAACACTGAATAAATATATCAAAAAAGTAATTTGCAAAAAATAAATCGACCAAAATACCCCTAAAACTTTTCAGGGGTATTCTTGTCAATTTATTTTTTGTAAATTTTTTTTTAAATATTTTATTAGGTGTTCCTTGATGAGAAGAATTAACCCTTAAAATTTCAACTGATTTGAATTTGTAGAAAAATAATTGAATTTAAATATGGAATGAGGTCGTGACCGTCCGATCGGCCCAGATTCGATCTAGGCCATTGGGCTTATCTGTAGCTGTGAGATAGTGGGCTAACCTCAACAATTCCTTATATATATATATATATATATATATATATATATGCAGTTGTTCTGCTGTATATTAAAACTCAATAGATTTATTTTTAGAGGATAATATTGATTTATTTCTCTTCAATACTTGCTTAATTTAGCAATCAATTAGGTCTCTGCAATACTTACTTAACTTAGCAATCAATAAGAAATATAATAAGCATATTAAAAGGATTAAGCAAAATATAGGGTTTTTTATATGCCTTAGAACTATTCTTGAGGAAAAAGAAATCCCGGTTCCTAATTTTGAACTTAATACGTTAGAAAGTCAATACCGAACTTTCCATACTCTAAAAGGAGAAGAAATACAAAGCATTCACCCTCCTGAGAGAACCTTATACTTAAAAGGGTCGTTAAAAGACAAACCTGAAACTAAGGCTTCCCCATATAAAATAATTCTCAAAGAAAGTTATAAAATAGATGTTATTCCAAATATAATTGAACAGAATAACTAATACAAACTTATGTTTGCAATCTATTGGCAAACAAACCACCAGAATAGAAAATACTCTAAATGAGTCCCGAATCAAAACCACGCAAAAGGATGATAAGAAAAAGAAGGCTGTATTATTTAACCCCCTCTAGAAATCAATACAGGAAGGTTTAGCTTGGAAGGAGCCAAGAAAAAGGAAGGAGCCAAGAAAAAGGAAGAAAACAGGGAATTGATAGTTGAATTAGTTAAAAAACTGTCAAAGGTAAATATACAAGAAGATAAAAAGGGAAAAGGGGTTATAGTAGAATCAGAAGCCATGGTCTTATAAGAAGACTCGGCTAATGAAGAAATACAGGATATGGAAAAATCCTTCAAAGAAACAAATCTAGATATAAATAGAATAGACTATGGGAAGAAGTTTAGACCTACTTCTCATACAAGAATGTATCATTCTAGACCTACTCCCGGTTGATATACAGTTTGAAGAAGATTTGATATCAAGCACTGTAGCATATTCAGGAAGAACGATTGTCAATTGGAATATAGATGGTTTGTCTGACCATCAAATATTGGATACAATGAAGCACATAACCGTGTATGCTACAGCTTGTAAGGTAGCTGGAAGCCATGGCCAAGAGATAGCTAAAGCTATTGTTTGTGGATTTACTGGATGGCTAAGAGGTTGGTGGGATTTTCACATGAGTGAAACCACTAAACAACAAATACTAAGTGCTACAAAGCAATGGACTATAACGAATGAATACAACCAAGATATAGTTCAGAGTGAACGTGATGCAGTTAATACACTTATTTATACTATAACTCTTCATTTTGTTGGAAGTACTTCCCTGTTAGATGCTAGGTCCGAAGACCTATTATCCAATTTAAGATGTTCGACATTATCCCACTACAAATGGTATAAAGACGTATTCTTCTCCCGTCTCCTTTCTCGGGAAGATAGTAGTGCGGATCATTGCAAAGAAAAAGTTATAGGAGGATTGCCTTACCTTTTTGCTGAAAAAGTAAAAACTAGGCTGAAAAATAAGCATGGAGGAATAATCCCTTATTCTTTATACACTTTAGGAGAACTTTCGGCAGAAATATGCTCAGAAGGACTTGCCCTTTGTACCGACTTGAAACTTAAAAGACAACTTGATAAACAAAAAATGACAGGTAAAAAGGAACTAGGAGACTTCTGTGAGCAGTTTGGATACAACACAATATCAGTATCCAATAAGCCAGTCAAAAGGAAATACAAAGATAGAAAATACAGATCTAATAAAAAAATTAGTAAAAAGGATAAATTTACTAGAAAATTCAGTCCACAAAACAATTTCAAAACCTCAAAAAGAAAGCGGAGATTACCAGTCTGTTATAACTGTGGAAAAGTAGGACACTATCAAAATAATTGCAAAGTAAAAAGGAAAATTAGTACTCTACAAATAGACGAGGAAATAAAAAGTCAAATATTTCAAATATTACAAATAGATAATGAGTCAGAAAATAGCTCATCAAGTTCTGAAATTGACCATTGATTGGAGAATTAGAAGATGAATCTTTGATATTTAGTAGTTCAGATTCTGATGAAGAAATGAATAAATGTTTTTGCAATACATTAACGGATGAGTACACGAGTCACTAGATTTATGCCACTGTGCCTTTCCATGGCTCTCTTGGCCTAACTTCGGCGAGGGCTACTATGACTTTGGTCTCAACGCTCAGACTTATTTCTAAGTGGTAAATTTTATTAAGTTGCTAACTTTTAGGATAGTATTATCGCCTGACAATTCACTAACTTGGCTCTGATACCAATTTAACTCAAGGCCTAATTGATTGCTAAGTTAAGCAAGTATTGAAGAGATCTAATTGATTGCTAAATTAAGCAAGTAATAAATCAATATTATCCTCTAAAAATAAATCTATTGAGTTTAATATACAGCAGAACAACTAAGATTATAAGCAAGAATATAGGAGATATATCAATGACTATCCAATTAATATAAGTAACTTATCTAAATCTTATGCTTAAGATAAACTTTATTTGCATAGCAAGGAAAGGCAATACAGATACAAACTTTTACAGGAAGCACTTACATTGCACAGGCACAGAAACTTGAGAAGAGTTTCTACTCCTCGGGACAGTAACTAGGTAGCTTATGCCAATTACAATCACACAAACTCACATAAAATCACTCACTATACAATATTTTTTTTTTTTTTAGAGAAAAAAGATGAGAATATAGAAGATCAGAATGCTTCAGAGATTGTGAGAGGGTATTAGAGAGATGGCATAGAATATTGAGAACAGAGAAACAGCTCAGAGAGCTTTGAACTAATGGATTATCAGAGCTTGAACATTTATCAGAAGAGAGGGTTTGCAAAGAGCTTTTAAGTTTGAGAATAAAACATGAGAGCATAGGATTAAATAAGGTATTACCCGAGCCTGGAGTAGACTTGTAGTAGAGCAGAAGGAATGAATGGGAGAAGGACGAGATGTGCTTCTAACAGAGTTGTAGAGAGTTTGAATAGGAGGAGAGAAATACTCAGAAGAGAGAAGAGAAGATAGAACTAAAAGAGAAGAAATGTCTGGCTTCATTCGCCTTTCTTCCTTATATAAGCATCGGACGTGAACATTTTATTAAATTGTCTTCAATCAGGTGCCACGTGAAAAGGTTGAACATGATTCTTGAGCTGACAAGAGCTGACAAAAAGTAGGGGCACAGTGTTCCGAGGTGACCTTAAAGGTGTCGGCCACATTTGGGAATAGGAAATGGGTGAACAGTATTTTCGGTGGGATAGTAAAAGGTGCATTATTTTGTCGGTGGAGCATCTGGTAACAGTATTGTGGCAGACAGCTTTTGGTGAGGTGGCAGACAGCTTTGGCGGTGGAGCATCTGGTAACAGTATTGTGGCAGACAGCTTTTGGTGAGGTGGCAGACAGCTTTGGCGGTGATATCTTCAAGGGGACAGCTTTAATATCTTCGGGTTTTGGATACTTTCGGGTTTCCGGGTCTTGGTCCTAGACCTTTTGTTGAGAAAAGTCTATTGAGGGTTGGATCAGTCCACAGTCTTCATTCTCCATGGCGTAGTCTTCGTCATTTTAGGTAGAAGTTGACATTTCTTCTTCATCTTCAAACATTTGTAGCAACTTCTTCTTCAGGTCCTCTTTTGTTGCTGTGGGCTTTTGTTTCTTCATTCTATTGATATATTAGGCAAAATTACTAGGTTTTGCGTCCGGGGCTTGAGAAGGGACTTTTCTTAAAATAATATTTTCTGGGTCAATAGCTTTGTTATCATAAACGTCCCACCATTTAATATATATCTTTTTTCCTAATTTTGGGATGTATTCCCAATCATTAGTAAACTTATCAGATATTGCAAAAGTCCATTTCATTATTCAGGGAATTTGATAATATGCCATGAAATATAGATGGTGATCTATTTGGGGCTTGTTATTATTGAATTCTGCAAACTTGGTTTGAAAACTTTGTATTTTAGAAGGGAGAATCTCTATTCCAGATCCCCAGATCTGGAATCAATTTTTGAACCAGTTAGGAAATTTTTCCACTACTGACGACTTTATCTGAATGAACCAGGTGTGTGAATTATTATTATTTTGGAGAGAGAGAGCCTTGTGCCAAGCGTCTATATATTCAGAATATTTGTTATTAAACTCTGGTGCATTTAATTTCCTACTTCTTGAAGGATCCATTCCCCATTCTTTATAAGTTATTATTTTTCTTATCTGGAATTTTGAATATGCAATTGTATTAGTATTTCTCTGATAGAAATGCACAAGAGTTATGGAACCTGTTTCCAATAGGATTGCTTCGTACCATTTCCTTGTTTTATTGCCATTAGAAGGATTTAGGTGATTTATTAAATATTGGCTGGCTATACTTGCTGGATCCATATCCACATGGGCATCTTCTATTATTATATCAGTTAAGAAAGCAGTTTCTATGAATAATGATTTTTCAGATAAGGGTACTTTAACTGGAGTTGGAGAAGAGACAAGTTCTTGAGCTGGTTGGGAGTGGCAGGAGAAATTATTAGAGGTTTTCCTTGAGATGGTGATGGAACGATGTCCATTTTCTCTTTACCTTTATTCATATTTGTATGAGTATGGAATATCATACGTCTATCCTGATCTCGGTCCCCCTTGCAAAAATTCACGGGTGAGAAAGTCAGGAAGGAAGTTAGTAAGGCCTTTTATATGTTCAATGTCAAAATCAAACGATGAAAGTATGGCTTGCCAACGGGCAAAGACTTGTTTAGAAACCAAATTCTTAACATCTTTACGAAGAATATCTTTTGCGGCCTTACAATTTGTCCGAATTAAAAATTTTTGGTTAAGAAGGTCACTTTGGAATTTTGTAACACAATGAACAATAGCAAGGATTTCTTTCTTAACCGTTGAATAATTTTGCTGAGTAGAGTTCCAGGCTTTAGAAGTGAACCAGACTAATTGTTCTTTATCAGAGATTTTTTGCTTTAAGATTCCTCCTAAACCAGTTTCAGAGGCATCACATTCAATTATTTTAAAAGCATCAGGGTTGGACAGTGTAAGGCAAGGTAAATCTTTTGCCTTAAGTTTTATTTTCCGAACAGCCATAGTATGCTCTTTAGTCCATTTAGGTGGATTCTTCATTAACCTTTCAAATAAGGGTATAGCATCAATGGCTAAATTTTTATAAAAATCAAAAATATAATTTAAACATCCTAAAATCTTTGAAGTTCGGTTTTATCTAAGATGATATCAGGAAATTTATCAGCAAACTCAATTGCGCTATCAATAGGAACAATGCTGCCTTGGAATATATTATGAACTTATTTTGGTTTGGCATAGGCTAATCTTTTTAGCCGATACTACCAATCCTGCGAATTTTATTGCATTTATGAAACATTTATATGCTTAAAGTGTTGATCAATATTTTCAGAAAAGATTAAGACATCGTCTATGTAAACTATTATGAATTTCATGTATATCTAGAGAATCTTAGGTTAGCCTACTAGCTAGTAGCGATAGTGTTAACCTAACGGCCCAAATTGAATCTGGGTCGATGTGACGGTCACAACCTCATTTCGTAAAATAATTTTAATATTTTTCTATAAATCCAAATCACATGAAATTTGAGGCGTCCATTCTTCTTATCAAAGCACACTTAATAAAAATATTAAAAAATAATTTGCAAAAAATATATTGATTAAAATATCCTTGAAATTTTGGAGGGATATTTTGATCGATTTATATTTTACGAATTATTTGTTCGATATTTTTATTAGATTCTCCTGTTTTTATAGAATAGGTTCTCAAAATTTCAAGTGATTTGGATTCATAGAAAGAAAACTAAAATTCAAGTACAAAATGCAATCGTGACCATTTTTAGACTTAGATTCAATCTGGGCCATTGGGCTTACGTTGTAGCTGTTACTTAATGGGCTAACAAGATCTTTTTCCATATTATATATATGTATATATATATGTTTGTCTAGAGTTAACAACCCCTCAAAGGTTAATGCTAGAATGAGTTGTGATGGGTTTATTTGTTGAAAAGTCATTATTTTTTGTTAAAAAAATTATTTTAATAGGTAACTTAATCATTAAGTAAGGGCAAATTAGAAACGTTTTATTGATATTTTGGGAGTTAGTTTTCAAGAACTCTATTTATAGAGTACTCTTGTCCTTTAGTAAGAATTTCAACTTTACCCTAATGAAAATGACATGGAATGCAAGTTTATTAGTAATAGGAGTAGAGATGAGGAAGTAGTTAAGACTGACGACCAGGAAGTACAAAAAAGACCGCCTTTTCGATACCTTAGGTGATAACCTAGAAAAATGGGGAGATTGAGGAAGATGTCGCACATAGAATTAGCGCTGGGTGGGCAAAGTAGAGATGTGCAAATGGAATTTTATAGAGTTAGGTTTCAAGAACTCTATTTATAGAGTACTCTTGTCCTTTAGTAAGAATTTCAACTTTACCCTAATGAAAATGACATGGAATGCAAGTTTATTAGTAATAGGAGTAGAGATGAGGAAGTAGTTAAGACTGACGACCAGGAAGTACAAAAAAGACTGCCCTTTCGATACCTTAGGTGATAACCTAGAAAAATGGAGCTGAATGGTGATGTGCAAATGGAATTTTATGTGATCACCGCATACCAATGAAGCTGAATGGTAAGTTATACAGGACAACTGTAAGACCAACTTTGCTTTATGGGGTAGAATGTTGGGCGGATAAAAAAAAATATACCCACAAACTGAGTGTAGCGGAAAGGATGTTGAGATGGATGAATGGCAATACAAGAAGGGATAGATTTGAAATGAATCCATTCAAGAAAGTTTAGGTGTGGCACCAATAGGCGATAAGATGAGAAAGAGTAGACTCAGGTGGGCTGGCCATATGTGGCGTCGACCTAGTACAACACCTGTTAGGAGTTGTGAGTTATTTCAAGTGGAAAGATTGAAAAGGGCAAGGGGTAGGCTCAAAAAGATGTGGTTGGAAATCATCCGAAAAGATATGGGGACTTATGGCCTCACTGAGGGCCTTAAATAGTGCAAAATAATGAACCAGGATTCGTGTAGCTGACCCCAATTAATTGGGAAAAGGCTATGATAATGATGACCCTCATGAAATTGACAAAAGTCGCTTTGTCGTTTGGTGATATTGACACAAACAACCTTACTTGATGAGCAAGATATTATAAAATGTAACTTTTTTAAAAAAAGATACTTCACAGTAAAACCACCCATCACAACTCACTCTAATAGTAACCTTTGTAATTTGGGGTTATGAATTGTAGATTAGCCCTATATATATATATATAAATATATATATATAGGAAGTATCTACAAAACGCCTATAGGTGAAGTTCTATAGTACTTCACCTACACCTCATCACCGTCCAAAGTTCATTGTACGGTTACAGTTGTCCGGTAGTATTTGAATTTTTATAATTATTGTACTAATTATCTAAAATTTGGGGCGTGTGTACATATGATCAAGTCGCACGAAAATAAAATATTAAAAAAGTAATATATATAAAATAAAATGATGAAATTACCCTTAAAACATTATAGGGGTATTTTGCATAATTTTTATCATTCAAATTATTTGTTTTATATTTTATTCATGTGCATCTCACTAAGGCGCACACACCTACAAAATTTCAGATTATTATGATTTGGAAAAAAAGTATTAAAATTCAAACACTATCATGCGTTTGTGATCGTGTGATAAACTTTGAACGGTGATAGAGCTGTAGGTGAAGTACTATAGAACTTCACCTACATGCATTTTGTAGTGTTTTCCATATATATATATATATATATATATATAACAAAAAGATATTTGGATTGGGCATCTACTCCCACAGAGTTATCCATTATTCATTATATCGAATGGTGGATAGCATTTAATCAAAATGGGGAACTGGGCCAGTTGTTTCCCATAAAGTGAAATTCGGGGGTTGGTCCGTAAACTTGCAAGTGCCAACTCCTTTCGCTCTCTATCACTGTCCCCATCTCCCTCTCCCATTCTAGTCTCTCTTCTCCTCTCTAAGTCTATTCATCTTTTCTTCCTAATTCCACCCCAAACCCCCTTATGCCACTCTCTTTCTCTCTCTTGTTCATCTCTACTTCCTCATTCGAACTTTCAACTCCCTTTTCTCCTCTCTCAATCTCTCGCCCCTCCCTCTCCCCTTTTCTTCTCACCTTCTGATTTTCTCTCTCTTCTTTTCTCATTGACTTCTCTCGCTAACCTTGCTCCTTTTCACATGAAAAGCGAATTGTTTAGGATTCTTAGCTCTCACTCTCTTTCTCTATAAGAAAATCCTAATGGTTTTATGCTTTCTCTACCTCCATGTCCTTCCTGCAAGGTGCAATTGATCTCTACTTCCCCTCTCTATTTTCTCATCACTTGAGAGCTTGGTAAAGTCTCATCCTATCCTATCTCCTTTACGGAGAGAGAATGATTGAAGATGTTCGGCTTTGGTGGTTCACGGAGTCCTCTGCTCTGCAAAAGAGATAAATCCTTGTCTGGTGAAGGTGATTTGAAGTTTGAAACTGATTGAAGGTTCAGAGATAGGAAACAAAGGCAATATGAAGTTTAGAGAAACTAGAGAATAGAGAGAGAAGAGGGGGCGGTGCTTGTGAATGATAGTAGGGGAAGAAACTAGAGAGAGAACAAGGGCAGAAGATCCAAATGTATGGGCCTGCCCTTCCATTTTTTTTCTTCTTTTATAGGAAAAAGATCACATAAGCTAATGGGCTTAGATTGTAGAGTAGGCCTAATTGAAATCTAGGTGCATGTCTAGATGCAACCTTATCCCTGGTTTAGGGGCATGATATCCGACCCTCTCTCTCTCTCTCTCTCTATTTTTTTATTTATTTATAAATATATCCAAAAACATTGGTTGGGTCTCTCTCTCACTCTCATATATCCATTTGTTCTCTCACTCTCGTTCTGCTATAAAACCATCTTTCTTGTATAGACCATTTGCGTTCTCTCTCTCTCTCTCTCTTAATGGAACAAAGAGAAGAGCCACCCATGGCCACTTCCAACTCTTTGCTTTGCAGCTCAAGACACACAAACCTCTTCCAGCTTCAATGCCATGTTATACTGTCCAAAGAAAAGAACATCACTTTTGTTTGGAACATGCCTAACACCCTCAAGCTAATGGGGCTCCTTCAAAGAAGACCCTCTAATCAAATATACCTTTTCTTCCCTCTTCTCTAGGCCTACTTGGTGGAGTCTACTAGAACACAGTCATGGAGAAACCTTACATTTCCCATCTCCTTAAAGCATATGTTTCTGCTCCTGTCTCTCCACTCTGCTTCTCTTCTTAGTGTTCTTCTGACTACCTTCAAGCTGAAGAATATTCCAAAGAAATCCTTGTTGCAGAAGACAGTGGTTCATTGCGAGCAAGGTGATTCCACCCATAGATGCAGGTAGCTTGGTTGAGGGGTGGTGATCCCCCCTCGAAATCTCGCCCAACGATCTTGGAGCGGGAGCCCAAACAGGGCTCGCTCCTTCCATCAAGGTAGTGAAATTATCTTATAAGGATCTCGATCCCTAACTAAAAGGCATCTTGATTGCTTCGAAAGGGGATCGCAACCCCATTGACATTGGGGCAGGAACATGGTTTGAAAGGATCTAAGATCCTAGGGGAAGTTTCTAAAGTTTTTTTATTTTGAACTAAATGTCTTTGATTTCATGCCATTTCTTCTTGCTTTGTCATTTTTCTAGCTAACTTACTGCCTTTGTATGATTTTTGTTTTCCATTTCTACAGTTATGGTTTGCATAAGTGGTGGAAAACTGGCAGGCAGACTAGGAATCACTTGAGTTGGTTCAGACCCTGGGGCTTCTCTGTCCTATAGTCTCAAAGAGGGGAAATGCCAGGGTTTTCTAGAACCGGGCAGTTCTCATTATACTGAATGCCCTTAGGCGATTCCTAAGTTCAGCTCTTATCTTGGCCCTCCTATCTTATTTTTCTCAAATTTTATGACACTTTCAGGCTATAGGGTTCTCATTATGCATGTGTAGATAATGCTAAAAAGTGGATTATACTTGTCGTAAATTTTCAAGTCACTTTATATATATATATATATATATATATATATATATATAGATATATAGCTTCAGCTGTGAGTCAAGCCCAAGCTCCTGGGCCCACTCAATCATCCGCACCTGCTCCCTCTTCTAACCTCCTTCATTCATCTTCTGCTCTCTTGTGCTTGGGTTTTTGAGTTAAAAATTTTGATTCATTGAAGTAGATATTCACAAGAATGAAGAGAGGGAATCATGATTTTACAAGAAGCGCTTCATCCTTGTTATCAAAGCCAAACGGAAGAACGCAACCCTGTAAATCTGTTATCAAAGTGTTTGTCATGATGAGAGACAAATACAATTGCAGACCCATCTGTTCTCTATCTCTCTCTCTCTTTCTCACTCACACACACACACACACACACACACACATGCACTCACTTAAACACATTCAGCTATATATCCCATTTGTGATCTCTCTCCCCCTCTCCCTCCAAAACTTTGAATCCATGGATGCCCCCTCTTTAATGGATTTATCTATACAAGAGGATCTCCCAAAGTCAAGGAGGGATCTCCCACGGTCCACTGTACATTGAATATGAAGAGAAGAACTGCACTTTGGTGTTTGGAATGATTCAGTTAGAGGAAGGGTTGATGACCGCACAAAGGGGAATGATTTGATCTGAGTGTTTGAATTTAGGTTGACTGATGTTGTGATGGTTAGGAAATTATTGAAACTCTTTGAGAAAGAAAGCGAGCCATGAGTGGCTGCTTTCAGTTCCATTCTAATTTCCAGCCCCTCTCCTCCTGACTCAGTCACCCTAGCCCTATTATTTATGCTCTTCCGCTTTCTTTGAGCCATTCCACAAGCCTATCGTTTGTAGTACCTTGACATAGCGAAAGCCCTCTATGCCCACTTTGTCGCCTCCCATGATCCTGAGTGAGACAATCTGTCAGGTTTATTCTATTAAATCTTGCAAAGAGAATTATTCAGCTTGACTGGAATGGGTATGAGAAAAGGTCGAGCTTCTTCTGTGAAATCAAGGAAATTTTAGTAGGAGAAATGAATTTTAATAGCGAAAATAGATTGTTTCAGCTACAGGAAAGGAGCAATGTTCATTGATTTTTGGGTTTGAGGTTTTGAGGGGCTTGCTAATGGAGATAAGGTTTTCTTTTTAGGGATTTGTTGAAGAGAGAGAAGGTTCTTTTTCCTTGGAGGGTTTATTAACATCCATTTTTGGGTTCATGTTTGGTGTTGGAGAGAGAGAGAGAGAGGTGATTGTGCACAATATTGTAAAAGACGGATTAGGCTGCCTAGTGCTTGAGTTAGTCCACGGAGAAGAAAGGAAGATAAGAATGGAGGGGGAGCGGGTGGTTGTTGAGGCCCCAAGGGTGTTGTTACGGATTTGGGTTGGATACCTATGCCTCACTACATCCCCCAAATTGCCGGAGTGGGTATGAGAAAAGGTCGAGCTTCTCCTTTGAAATCAAGGGAATTTCAGTAAGAGAAATGAATTTTTTGAAATTTTTTTACAGCGAAAATAGATTGTTTCAGCTACAGGAAAGGAGCGATGTTCATTGGCCACGGCTGATTTTTTGTGTCTTTTTCTTAAACTCAATCAATCCTTTTCCTCACTGCATTAAGCAAACTAAATCTTTTCCCCATTGCAATTGAAGATGACGAGGAAATGTAGTCAATGCAGATTTTTGGGTATGAGGTTTTGAGGGGCTTGCTAATGGAGATGAGGTTTTCTTTTTAGGGATTTGTTGAAGAGAGAGAAGGTTCTTTTTCCTTGGAGGGTTTAATAACATCCATTTTTGGGTTCATGTTTGGCGTTGGAGGGAGAGAGAGAGAGAGAGAGGTGATTGTGCACAATATTGTAAAAGATGGATTAGGCTGCCTAGTGCTTGAGTTAGCCCACACAGAGTAGAAAGGAAGATAAGAACAGACGGGGAGCGGGTGGTTGTTGAGGCCTCATGGGTGTTGTTACGGATTTGGGTTGGATACCTATGCCCCAGTACATCCCCCAAATTGCACTTACATAATAAGTACATACTATTATGTGCATTATTGTGTTGTACTATTAATGCATACATGAGTTTGGAACTTGAAATTGATGTACTAAAACTTTAGAAGATTGAAACTTGTCCAAAATTCATGCAAAATGGTATGGATCATTAAATAGTTACATAAACAATTTGTTTTTACATGCCAATATGCTATAGTTAGTCCTTACTCAATAAACTACATTGATCATCATATAACAAAAAGTCACAAAAGTCAAAACCTGAAAGATTTCATCATCGTCACCACCATCATCATCACAGTCGTTATCATTATCATCAGCACTAGCACTAGGAACACCACCATCTTTATCTCCATGGCCACTGTCAGTAGCTTCTGAACTGGACGGTGCCGAGGCATCATCATCAGAGTTATCTCCCTCACCGGTATTATCTTTCTTGTTCCTTGGTCTCCTCTGAGTGAACCTCATCCTCCTTCCTTACTATCCTCATCTCCTTCATTCTAAATTTATGTATAATGGCCCCACATGGCCCAATGGGGTTCCAACAACCACATGAACGGCAACTCAAAGTCTCTTCAGGGAATGCCACATCTTTTCCAGCATTGACCAACCACTCACTGAAATCCATCCATATATCTAATACAAATGGGGTTGATTTGATGGCACTCTTTATAAAGCACTCTTTCATCCTCTTATTATATTGAATGTAAACAAGATTGTTCAATCTTTTCTAATCGATTTTGTTTCTATTGGTTCTTGCATGAATACGTGAATTTGGAAAAATATAATACAGGTTAAGAGCTTAGGGCTACCCTAATAGGGCATATAAGGACTCACAGGACTTAGGAAGTTAGTAGAAGTAGGGTTCTAGGAGTCTAGAGCAAATGGGCAACAAGGGATTTAAGAAATTATCATATTAAATGTGCTAAAGTTATGTTTGTAGCAAGATGGGCTACATTCAAATTCTAAATGTGCATGGCCATCTTCTGCGAGTGCTTGGCACTTATACCTTGTGTGGCACACCATAAAGCTATTCTTACAAAAAAAGGAGATGAAAAATAACAGTCACAAGGGAAATTTAAAGAAAAGTCGCATGTTATTTTTAGAATTTAAGTAGTTCCCTATTTCATATTTTACAGTCAAGTCCCACTTTTTTGGAGCATATGGTGTTGTTTAACTTTTTTTGTTTTTTTCTATACATTGGAAGAAACTCATATTTGCAGCATCCATACTTCTCACCATCACACACCTATAAAAATTTTAAAAATCATTCCATATTAAAAAAGACCAAACTACCCCTACAATGCTAATAGGTATTTTGGTCATTTTATTTTTTCAAATTTTTGTATTTTTTACATGTGCGTAATGGTGAGAATTGAGAAATAACCATACCCCAAATTTGAGCTTAATCCAATCCACAGAGTAAAATTAAAATGCATCACATGCTCTCAAAAAGTGGGACTTGAGTATAAAATATGAAATATAGGGGCTATTTTTAAATTTCAAATATACAATAGGATTTTTCTGTAAATTTCTGTATTCTAAATAAAAAAAATTAAGTTTTGTACCTAAATAAATAGATCTGGTCCTCTGCCTTATTGTTATATCCATGCCAATTGACTCCATCGAAAATACGTACTTATCCAGGTCCATGGACACTTGGTCTTGGACTTCTACTCCAGGTTTGTGTTTCATGTTCCACAAGTTGAAAACATCCATGATTCATCCCATGGACTCAATCTCATAATCAGTAGAGAAAAGAAGCAGATGATTCCTTGCTGCTACAAGGGCCCTTGGCACCACTTATCTTCCACAATATTGAATATTATCTTTCATCATTGCCAAAGCGCTTCTTAATATCGTTCTTGAAAACCTCCATTGCCTTGTAAGTATGACCTGTTGGTTGTTATTTCTCTCCATCTACTATACACAATAGTTTCACCAATCGGTCAAATGCTTAGGAGTAGTGGATAACCTCATTCCATAATTGAGGTGGCAAAACAATGTCCGCTGCTCTCTTTTGATTTGCATGCCTAGAACAGTGACTTTTGGTCCATTCTTCAGAGACAAACATGGCCTTAAGCTTGTCTTTCTGGGCCAATATAGGCTATAGTAACAGATAGGAAGTTGCAAATCTACTCAGCCCTCTTTCGGTAAACTTGCTCATCATGGTCAAAACTTAGGTGTGGTTGTATATTAAAACTATGACAGTTCTTGCTTTCATCACTGTTTTTTTTTTGATAAAGTTGCTTTCGTCGCTGTTGTGCCCACCACTTTCAACTTGCTTGTTGCCGCAAGTATGAGGCTACACAACCTCTTCACCACAAATAGAGGTAACTGCTATATTGATTACAGCCATATCTATAACACCTGGGGTACATTGATATGCTAAACTAAAATAAATTGCACATTTTTCTCTTAGATGCATTGACTTCAAAAACACTGTCCCCATTGGACAATTTACCATTACGTTCATAAATTTCTCGCTCTCCTATTGGTCCATGTGTCTGTCGTTATTGTGACCCTATACTTCCACATGCAATCCCTGTGGGTCCTCAAGTACTCATTTGTGAGTTCTACCTCTTTTTTCAGTAAGGGCTCCTTGAGTTCACAAGGTGTAGGGCCCTTGAATCCTAGCCCAAACTTGCCTCACTGCTTCTAACATAGCTTGGAAGCTCTTTAAGCTAGCGGCATCGAAGGAAATCCCTGTTTGATGCATCCATCTTGCTATTTAGTGACACAGCCGACCCCTATCCTCCTTCTTAGAAGGATCCTCTATAGCCTCATCCAAAGGGTAAATATGAATCCAGAGGTCCCTTTGCGTAAGGCTTCTTTTGCGCAACCCCACCCTAATCGCCCCCCCTCTCCTTCCGCCTAGTTCTAGGGTTCCCCTTTCTCAGCATATAAATATTCTTCTTCTACTCTATAAAAGTTCATTAATCTTACAATGTCCTCATATTTTTTTTTTCTCTTTTCACTTGTGGCCTGATGGGCCGATGTCTCTCTCCTAACTTTCAATCGCATCTCATTGCATGGGGCTACATCTCCTCTAGTGGCAGCCAAATGTCTCTTCAATCGATTTATTCCGTAATGATGAATCTCACTACAAAATTTGCTTTGCACCTTATTCTTGTCATTTTGATTTGGCAATATTGCATATTTTCAACCCGGATCAACTTGTTTATTTGAACCAGAAGACAACATTGTCACTTAATCAACAATCAACAAACAACCATCCAAACCTGAAAAATGCACAAATGCACTGGGACCCAATTCCAAATACATTACTTCAAGTCTAGGATGTAACAAATAAAACTCAATTATTGAAGAAAATCTTAGATAATGGGTCAAGAAACCCAAATCTATGCTAGAAATATTGTAATAATTTGCAAAATAAACACTAAAGAAAATCACAAATAAAAACCCAAATATTAAAGATTTCACTAAACCCAAATCAAATATTGAGAAGAGATCATAAAACAGTTGAAAAGGGATAATAAAGTAGGAAAATTTCACAAATTCTAAACCTGAACTTAATAAAGTTTCAATAAGCTCAAACAAAAATCCAATCTTGAAAAGGGGCAACATATATATACCTAAACTTAAAAGAGAGCACAGAGACAAAAAGAAAAAGTGAAATATAAACAAACCACAACCCTATATGTAAAAATGTCACCAAAGCGATCCAAAACTGAAATACATTTACCTCCCAGAAAACCAATCAAAGTTGTCGCGAGTTTTGAGCTTTGGTTGCCAAAATACCTTTTTTGCCAACTTATTAAGTGTCATAAACAATAAGCTTATATAGTTTTTGAATTCTTGTGTGATTGAAAGTTCCCCAAAAATTCTGATATTTAAAAAATTTCAGAAAACTTGTATTTATTTTTAATCCCTCACACATAAACACACACACACACACTCTCTCTCTCTCTCTCTCTCTCTCTCTCTCTCTTTCTCTCTGTCTTATCTCATTCAAGCAGTTTTGTTTTTTTTTTGGTTTTTGGGTTGGGGGTTAGAAGGGCACCCAAAACTCTTCTATCCCCCATTGGGGGTGAAAAGGACTGAGAATGCCTCCGTCGAGGGCCATTTCTACATTTGGTAAAAATATGCAAGACTAGGTGCTAGGTGGGCACTTAGTCAGTGCCTTGGCCCAAAACCCAGTGCCTTTTGTATTGGCCACCTTAGGCACCTGTTCTTACCCTAAAGCTGCACCTAAGGCCCTCCGTCACCTAGGCCTCTAGGTGGTTGGATTTTATAAATATTGTTTGTGAAGGTTGGATGGCGATAGAGGTGGAGATACTGGTCTGAGATGGAGGTGGAGGTGGTGGCTAGAGATGGAGGTGTAGTTGTTGGATGGAGGTGTAGATGGAGGCTGGAGATGGAAAATGGCAGTGGAACAAACATAATCATAAATTAATTTTTATGAAATTTGTGAAAATCCTATATATATATATATGGAAGATGCTGCTGTACGCCGGCTGGCATATAGGTAAAAATACGCCCAACAGCCCAGATTGAATCTAGGCCGATTTGACGGTCACGAGATGGTCACGATCTCATTTCATGTTTGAATTTTAATTTTTCTTCTACAAATCCAAATAACTTGAAATTTTAGACGTGTGTTCTTCTCATCAAGGCGCACCTAATAAAAATATCAAAAAAATAATTCACAAAAATAATTTGACCAAAATATCCCTGAAACTTTTAGGGGTATTTTGGTCAATTTATTTCATGTACATAATTTTTTGATATTTTTATTAGATTCTCCTATTTTTGAAGAACACACGCCTAAAATTTCAAGTTATTTGGATTTGTAAAAATAAAATTAAAATTAAAACACGAAATGAGTTCCAGATTCAATCTGGGCTGTTGAGCGTATTTTTACGGGGAAGCCCACCGGCTTACAGGATCATTTTCCTATATATATATATATATATATATATATATAGGGAAAAAATCTTATTAGCCCACAGGCTGATAGCTACAGTGTCAGCCGACGACCTAGATTCAATCTGAGCCATTGGTTAACACTGTAGCAGTCAGCCCGTGGGCTGACATTATCCATTTTTATATATATATATATATAGGAAAAAGCTTCTGTCAGCCAATGGGCTGATGGAATAGTGTAAGCCCAAGCCCAACGACCCAAATTGAATTTGGGCCGATCCAATGATAACGGCTGTATTTCGTATTTGAATTTTAATTTTTTTCTACAAATCTAAATCACTTGAAATTTGGAGCATGTATTATTAAAATATAGTGGAATCTAATAAAAATATCAAAACAATAATTCGCATAAAAAAAAAAAAAAAAAATATATATATATATATATATATATATATCTATATATATATATATATCTATATATATATATATATATATATATATATATGAAAATGATCTTGTGAGCCAGTGGGCTCACAAGTAAAAATGAGCCCAACGGTCCAGATTGAATCTGGGTCGATCTGATGATCACGGATATCCGATAGTGTTTGAATTTTTTTTTTTCTACAGATCCAAAGCATTTGAAATTTTAGGCGTGTGTTCATAAAAAATAGGTGAATCTTCGAAAAATATCAAAAAAATATCTTACATGAAAACAATTGACCAAAATACCCCCATAAAGTTTCGGGGCTATTTTGGTCAATTTGTTTTTTGCGGATTAGTTTTTTTATATTTTTATTAGGTACGGCTTGATGAGAAGAATGTACACCTAAAATTTCAAGTGATTTGGACTTGTAGAAAAAAATTAAAATTTAAACACTACCGGACATCCTTGATCGTCAGATCGGCTCATATTCAATCTGGGCCGTTGGGCTCATTTTTTCTTGTGAGCCCATTGGCTCACAGGATCATTTTCCATATATATATATATATATATATATAAAGAAATGCAGCTTCATTTTCATTTGTAGCCAAAGAAGAGGCAGGGGTCTGTTTGACCCCAAAAATCTGCAGACAGGTAGATCTCATCTTGATGATCAAAAAAAACGGGGGGAAATTTGTATATGCCTATTTCGAAACAAATGCGGGCCTACCATTTTCAAGAACTGAAAATCGATTTTTTTTTAAATTGTTTATTTTTAGTTTGCAAAATTTTAGTCCAAAAAGAATGGTAAAAAAAACATGTCCAAAAAAAATCCCTCTATGTTTTTATGTATGTACCAATAGGCCCTGGAAGGAGGATGAAGGTTGGAATGCCGACATATATCTATTATCTAATTCACTCAATCCGGTAGTACACATTTTGGGAATGTTCAATGCCAGTCATTGATTGGGTAAATCGTTAATCCCTAAATTTACCATGTAATGTGCTTTATCTGCTTTCCCTCAATGCCGATATTTACCCTGAATGGTGTGGCTGCTTTCCAAGAGTTTCTATCGTTCCAAAGTCTTTGATGATTCCTACTAGATCATATATATAGGTACGTGAAGCACCATTTCAAAATTGACTGCCCCATTGATTACATAGAGAAGATTCCCAAGATTTTATGATCTACTACTGAGCTTATTCTGATTAGTGCTACTTGGGCACAAATCGTGGCGACGTATATGTGTGTAATAGTTTATCATATGTGGCTGCATATTGCAATATGCAGCTGCCTCGAAGTGATGTGGCCCTTGGCCACACGACATTGGCCCACCTAAGCAGGTCTTGCATAATGTCCCTGCGTAGGTGGCCCAATATTTATCCTTGGGGCAAATAGCCCACGAGTAGGGGTGTTTTGGTATCTCGCCCGTAGAAACCCCATGTCCTCCCCACCACCACCCCCACAAAAAAAAAAGGAAAAGAAAACTCACATCTCAAAAGAAAAAAAAAACGGGAAACTCAAGTCGAAATTGAATTCTTTCTTCAATTTTGATTTTGTGAGAAAAACTTATAAAATCTTTGCAGCAAGTTGTTGAGTTTAATGTTCCACATGGCTTTGGGTGTGGGGGACATAGAAGGAGATACATTTGGACTTGACTAAGACTCAGATAAAGTTTAGTGTCTTTGTTGGTTTTTATCATTCCCACCTCCTCCCCCCGCCCCACCCCACCCCACCCCACCAAAAAAAAGAAGAAGAAGAAAACCCACAACTCAAAAGAAAAAAAATGGGAAACTCAAGTTGAAATTGAATTCTTTCTTCAATTTTGATTTTGTGAGAAAGAACTTGGAAGATCTTTGCAGCAAGTTGTTTAGTTTAATTATGTGTTCCACATGGCTTTGGGTGTGGGGGACATAGAAGGAGATACATTTGGACTTGACTAAGACTCAGATTGAGTTTAGTGTCTTTGTTGGTTTTTATCAGTGTGTTTTGGTCTTGTAAGCAATTTTGGGTTTTGGTTTCACTTGACAAGACACTAATTTTTGCCTATATGCTACAGTTGGTGCGTATTAGACGTGTTTTCTTGTGCTGATGTGATCGTTGCATTTCGTGGAGAGACTTTCTATTTTTTTTAGTAATGCCATAATTTTATTGGTTTCATACTTAATTTCTGGGTATATTGACATACCCTGTAGTTTTATTTTCAATTTAATGAATGGATTGGATCATGTTATTTTACATGCTAATTCACTAAGAGTGGATCTCGCTGTTACTCTATTGGCGACTGAGATAATTTATATATTAGAGGCAAACACTAATCGAAAGGCATGCTACAATATAGATGACATATTTGTGTTATTCTTTGTATTCTTATAAACTTTAGAATTTTAAGAGTTCTTATATTTTATTGCCCACATAGGAACTGATGCGCCTGCATGGCAGCATGATGGGGCCGCATTGTGCATCGAAGGCCTTGGCATCTCAAGTAGTTGCATAATTATTATTAATGAAATAGAAGTTTCAGGAATAAAATGAAAAATGTCTTCTGTTAGAATGGTATTGTCATTCTCTAATACTGCCATTATATGCACAATCAAGAAATAGACCCTTCCCATGAGAGCATAGTCTTACTGGTCTTAAAAACCATCTCTGTGAATGTTTGTGTTCCATTTAATTTGCACTCTTCATTGTTTGATTGATATTATTGCAGCCTGAATGTCTTCATTTTCATTCTGGAGTTTAAATAATACAATATGCTATTGCCGCAGATGTCTTTATTTCTCGGGAATCTACCTCCTCGCATTCGGCACAGTGAACTTGAACGTGTCTTTCAGAAGTTTGGGCGTTGTAATATACAGCTCAAAGATGGATATGGGTTTGTTCTATATGACATTGTTGGAAATGCTGAGAGGGCATTACAGTCTCTGCGAGATACAAAGATTTGTGGAGAAGAGATATCTCTTACATGGGCAAACAAAAAGCATCAGCCCCTTCCTAGGTTTATGAGGAACAATAGATTTTCTCGACCATATCGTTGGAGTAGTTTCAATAGGAAAGAAAATATTACAAGGAACAGGGGCTCACAGGATTCAAGAGTTCTCAGAACTGGTTCTGAGCATGCGAACAATTACGAAAAAGAGGTCAAGAGGGTCAACTTACTTGATAAAGAAACAGAGTCTGGTCTCAGAGATGGAAGAGAAAAATTTCAGAGTCCAATAGAGGAAATGCTTGACATTGATGGATCTGTAGAGCTAAAGCCATTGGAGAATGATCGATGGGGTGAGTCTATCAGTGACCCAAATGACCAGCAAGTGGAAGATGGAACCCAATTTGATAGGTGTGAACCATACCATGGTTTTGACAAAAGAGAAGATAATGATAAGCATCAAAGGACCGGCTCTTACGGTTCTCCCCCATCACATAGTTTCACAGAAAAAGCATTGAGAGTGTGCTCTTCTGATGCAAATCATAATTATATGGATAATCTGAAACCTTCACAATGTTGCTATAACTGTGGGTCTACGGGTCATATTTTGAGAAACTGTCCTAAGGCAGATTCTCTTAGACGAAAGAAGGGTACCAGGTTTTCTCGTAGGCGTGACCCAGATATTAGATTTTGTAGAAGAGAGGAAAGAGATCTCAAAAGGCTGAGGCCTGGTTCTTGGGGTAGGCTTGATGGGAACAGGGATGCTGTTCTATCAAGGAAGGATGCAAATAATAAAGTGCACTTTGAGCGTGTTAAGGATAGATATACTACAGATAGGAAACATAGTTTCTTGAACCATGAGAAGAATCGGTGGTTTCATTGTAGAAAGGAGTCTGGATATGGGGAAAGAAGTAGAAGGAAACAGAAAAATTCAAATAGACACCAAGTAAAGAAGAGGAGGTCTGCATCCTTGTCTCGAGATTCTGACAAAAGGGGATCTCATTCTAGTTCTTATTCATCCTGGTCAAGGTCACATTTGGACTCTTCGAAGGCCCTTTCAGCTGTAAGTTCCCGTTCACGCTCAAGGTCAGTATCTTCAAGCTCTCATTCATCATCTACTTCAAGATCTAGTTCAGTCTCATCATCGTCTAGGTCTCGAAGCTCCATTTCTAGATCAAGGTCTCTATCACCTCAATATTTGTCCTTACCTGTTTCATTGGATCCATTTGTACCATCTGATTCTGTTAAAAATATTTCAGAGACTGTCACTTGCATAAAACCCAATAAATCTTTGGTTGATGAGAGAAATTGTGATGGTGATCTACCATCAGATTCTGTCAAAAATATTTTTGAGACTGTCACTTGCAGCAAACACAATAAATCTTTGCTGGATGAGAGGAAGTATGATGGTGATCAAGTCTCAGAGCATCTAGAGCTAAAACGCTCAATTCCAGGCCAAAATGATGCAAATAAGTTTGATACCCAGAACATGGAGGTTAATGTACATGGGAATCATGTAGGAGAAGGTGATCAAAGCAAAATTGACGAAAAATCTGAAGAAAGAAGTCCATTTGGTTTTGAAAAATCTGAAGAAAGAAGTCCATGTATAATTAACTTAGGGATTAAGGATTTTACGATAGAGAAATCTTCCCCTCTGGATTCTAGAGAGAGAAAAAATGATCATAAGACTGAGTTAGAGGATAAGGAAGTCAAAAGAACATTATATGAGTGCATGTTTGGAAGTCACGTCTTTGATGCAGCTCGCCTATGGCCATGGGAAGTGATCTATCACCGCAGGTTGAAGAAGGGACCTATTTCAACTGAAAACTATGAAAGAAGGCTTGCCGAAAATAGGGAATTCAGTATCATTGATAAGTATGTGAGGAGCAGCAGTGGCTGGGGAGAACATGGTAATGAGTCTTTATCAGTCCCAGAGGGGAGCAAAGTGGCAATTTCTGAGTAAGTTTTGTCAGTGCACAAGCCATTGGACTGTAATTTTATGCCTTTTGGTAAATGTACATGTGAGTTAGCATTTATAGACCTAGATTACATAATCTGAGCAAGTTCAGTATAGGCAGCTATAATCCCTTCTTTCTGGATTTGATTTTCTAATTCTTGTACGGAATCTTATTTGGATACTTGCAGTCTAATGAATTATAATTTGTAAATTTTTGGCCACCGGTAATGCACCGGTAATGCTTAATGTAATTTATAATAACTTATCAAGGAGTACTAGCTGTAAAGGCTGCTGTGTGCCATAGACGAAGAATCTTCTCTCATCGTTTCTGCCCACTCGTCTTCAGAGGGCCAATGAGACTTCTTTGAGAACATCCAAATTGCCGATCCATCCGATATGAACCGGGCTGGATTGTTAGGATGTGGTGTTGAGAAGATATGAGGGAGAAACTTTCTCAAATTTTAAAGAGAAACTATCTCAAAATTTGAGATATAGAAACTATCTCAAAATTTACGTTGGACGGAGGGGTTCTCGGAATTTATCTATTGACAATGTCATTGATCTCCCTATTAACGGAACCTAGGTCAAATAATTCAAGTACCTATAATTTATATATTTCGGAGGCCTCACTGAATCATGGGCCGATATCCTCTTACTCGGTACCAACCGGTCAACGAGTTGGTTCAACCAGCCTAACTGGGTAAATCTCGGGCGGTAAAAAAAGTGTTAAAAAATACAAAAATTTTTAAATAAAATATGAAAAATATATTTAAAACATGATTAAACGAAACATCTAAATGAAATTGAAAATTAATAAAAAAAAGAAGAAGCTTAAAGCCTGAGCCCTACATAAAAAAAATGGTTCTCATTCTCTGACCAACGGTGGTTGATGCTTGATATGGCTTAAGTTGAAGGTCTGACTTTAGACTCATTTCTCATATGTTGGTCCAAAACACTGAGGTGTAATTTATCAGCGTGATATGTTTCCTAATTTGGCATTCATTAAGAACTGCTATGGGTGAAGTTGTACATCGAACTTTACAGGATCACCACTTGAAAGAAACCTCCTGTTAAAGATTTGATAGAGCTTACGCTGATGAAACCTGTTTATTTTTGGTAGATTGGACTTATTTATTTCTTTATGGACTGATGAAAGGTTAAATTAATTACCAAGAGGAACTCTTTCCTTTTACACCTGATTATAGGGCATCACATTTCTCTGAGTAAGTAGAAAAAGGTGATGTGGACCCAACCTTATTGGAAACCAAATAGGAATGACCATCCTGTAGGTTTACTCCATTACTTGAGCTGAAGAACTCCAACTATATGAATAAAATCCCCTGAATCCAGTACTCTTGGCCATGGACCTCAGAGAATTGGGCCAAGGGTATTTGTTTGAGAGTACATTTTCAAGAGGAGAGATTTTGATATATCCTAGGTTTCAATCCTCCTAGATGTTGTAAAAAGGTTTAAGACCAAGAGGTTCGTTTTCCAAGGGATTCCGTTATGGTGGGGATTTATATAATGGCCCCAGCATAACATGGTCCCTAAAATTATAGTATTGCCGCCAAAATAAAGGCATATTCTACCCATTTATTGCGAATGCAACCCATGGGGGATTCTGACCCCTTGGGGAGCATTTTCTTCATTGTTGAGCTTTGACACCTTAGATTTAGTAAACTTTTGCTTCTTCTTGGGTCCTCCACTCTGGAGACTTTTTCTGCTCCTGCTCCTGCTCCTGCTCCATAACCTTGTTCACTAGACCCTCATCACTATAATCCTTCTGAACATTGCACCCCTATTTCTATTCCCACTTCCACCTTGTGCAACCATGCGTGGCACTCATCTGCCATTTCATTATATTTGAAATGAAACTTCGCTGGGATATTATTGGGAAGTTATTTATATATGTTGTGCTGTTTATATTGTACTACAAGATCAAAACGATTATATTGTACTACAAGATCAAAACGATTAATTTTCTCCTAGCAAAGCCATTTTCATTGTTTCCAAATTCAGACCCGCCCTTGGGAAGTTAGAAACTGGACAATCAAGTGGAGATTATCTCATACAAAAACCAGCGGTTTACTGCTAAAATCCATAACTTACTATAGTTCCCAACCGCCAGACGCGTGCCAAAGCTTTACCAAAATATGAGGCCCGTCTTCCCCAATCCTTTGAATTTGCTGATAATCACTTCGTAAAGATGCTCAAATTGCACATTTTCTTGTAGCATCCCCCTCTTCACCCAAGTGGATCACTTTGGTAGTGGCAAAGCTGACCATGATTACGACGTTACAGGAGTAGTAGTTTGTCCCACCTAGCTACCAAGTAGTTTGGCCCACCTAGCTACCATATAAGCTTTGTGCTTACATGGACCAAATGTTATGTAATTTTGGGGTTCTCATGCGCCAACATCTAAATGTCTATTTCAATTTAGCCTACAGTTCATTAATGCTCATAATTTGATGTACTCTTTTGAGGCTTATCTTGAATTCATAATTTCATAAACCCATGCACCCATTTTATTTGAATTCATAATTTCATAGACCCATGCACGCATTTTATTTGAATTCATAATTACATAGACCCATGCACCAATTTGTTCAGTCAATTTCTTTTAGCTCCACGGAATCCTAGTTTTATCAGTTCCTTGTAGCTTCCTTACCACCAAATGGGATCTCCTTTGGTTCATAGCTATGGTTGGCAGCAGTGTGCATCGAAAACTATAGCATACATTGGTTGTGTCTGCAATATCAATCATTATGTGAAGAATATGGACATTCAGTTGGAACTATGCTTCATCTATCTTCAGAATGGAAGGTGGATGCCCTGCATGTGCATCCTATAGGACACACAACATTTGTATGCTCTTGCATCACTGTACATACATTCATTCCACATCTACTCTCACTTCGTAAACCAAAATTGCAGACTCTTTAAGAATTGCACCTAACATAAATCTGAATGTTTTGTTACATTTGTATCGAATTCTGAATTGTCCATTAAAACGAGCCCAATTTACGTGTCGATCCCATGGTCCATATGGCCCTGAATATACAATTTGCATTTACGACGAGTAATGTGATTATTTAAACCTCAACCCTCCATTTTAAATGTCGAAAAATCTAAACCATCGATTATAACAAACCCTGCATTTGTGTTGACAGCAGGCACCCTCTTGAATGCATCTTCTTGATGAGCCTACACCTAAAAGTGTAAACTCAAAAACGATTAAAATAAAATAAAAATTTAAAAAGGGAGGAATTTCAGAGTCAATGAATGGAATTAACTCAAAAATATAAAAAATGGGGGAAATACAGAGTCAATGAATGGAATTAACTAAAAAAATATAAAAAAGGGGGGAAATTCAGAGTCCATGAATGGAATTAAGTGAGTTTATGAATAAAGTTGAATTTGGGCGTCACCTATTTTTAGAATCCAATTTGACTTCTAAACGGTTACTTTATTTTGATGAAAAGGAAAACAATAAAGAACAACCAACCAAATAAAAAAGTCCAAGAAAAACAAAAAAGTAAAGATGGGTAGAGAGAGAGAGAGTCTTAAAAGAAGTAAAAAACAATTACAAGTTGCAGTGGACAAGTGCAATGCTTAGGTTAGGCATATATCTTCTCTGGTTTATTTTATAAGGGGGTTTTTAGTGGACGGCTCAGATCTTTTGCTTGTCTGGACCACCTTTGGTTTCAAAGATGGGGAGATCTGAACCTTCCAGCCCTAAGTCTATGGAACCATGAAAAGGGTCCTCTGACTCTGTTAAAAGGAATTTTCTTCGCCCTGGGATTCAGGAGAACTCTCATGAAAGTTAACGAAGAAAAGATGTGTACCATGCTCAAGTTTTCTAACTAACATGTTCCTACCCTTCTCTCTCTCTCTCTCTAACATCTCTCTTTATCTCTCTCTCTCTAACATCTTTGGAACCTGTAGCAAAGAAAATACCTTTAATTGTACATGCACATGGCAATTTCCTTTTTATTAATAGACAGCACATAATTGCTTCCAAAATCTAAGAGAGAGGAAGAAAATCATGATTTCGAGGAAGAAAATCATGATTTCCATCAGACAAATTTTGGGATATAAGCACCCCAACCCTAAAAAAGTTTGAACTGCTCCTCATTGAAGAGCAAATGGCAATTATGCTCCTTACTATTTTGACAAGACCAAAATTACTGTGCCAGCCGGTATGTCACATGGCTGCTTTGCAATCTATTAAATCTCATTTATTTTGCTATAATTATATTGCTTATCTAATACATTTGATGCGTTTTACTTAGCTGGGTTTTGGAAAAGTGGTAATGGCTTTAAATATCGGATCTAAAGAAATGGTGTTTGAAAAGAGATTGAAAAGAAGAGAGAGAGCGAGAGAGGATTTCCTAAAGAGTATGGGAACAGGGCTTTGCATTTAGTGTGTAGAGAGAGAGAGGAGAGGAGGGAGGTGCGAAATAAATTGGTATTTATCATCTGACGTAATACCCTCATTATTCTCAACCGTCTCAATTACTCTTGCAATAAATTGTTTTTATGGAAATTCAATCCAAAATAGCCATAACCTTCAATGCTCTAACTACCCATGCCTTCCTACACCTCTATTTTCCAAGAATTACCCCTCTCCCCCTCTTAAAAGAATCCCTATATCAAGAGTACCCACCCACATTAACATTCCAATCCTTATGATAAACTAGCTTAGGTTTAATAAGAAATTGACAAAAAAGGACCATAGAGTAAGCATATGATTTGATTTATATCACCAACCAAAAACAAGAGACCCCTTACATGTAAATCACTTGGGAGTATAAGAAACCTTGGTACTAGAGAGAAGAAACAAAAAAACAAGCTCCCTTTTCCACCATTTTGGAACTGAACACAAACCCATCACAAACCAAAATGGCTCATCTATCATAGCCTATCCCAAGTAAGAAGAAACGAAAACAAATTAAGCCCACCTCTATAACAAAAAAGAAGGAAAAAAAGAAAAGAAAAGAAAAAGAAACTACAATGAGAACAAAAAAAACCTAAATGTGTGAGAGAGAGACTGAGACTCGTAAGCGAAGCAAAAACCAAAAATGTGTGTGAGAGAGAGAGCAAACTAGTAAAAGAGAAGCAAAAACCAAAATGGGTGGGTGAGTGAGAGAGAGAGAGAGAGAGAGAAAGATTAACCAAAATTAAGAAAGAGAATGAGAAATAGAAACCAAAAATAAGAAGAGAAGGAAAATTACAGAGAATAAGATAGAGAGAGAGAGAGAGAGACTATTTCCCAGTCCGTTTCTCATCATGAAGGAAGTCGAGGAGCACGGTGCTCTTGCATTTGGGGCACTTGGGGTCTTGCTCAGATAACATCACATACATCAAGCAACGAGGGCACCCCACAAGAACCATCGACGTGGCTTCGGGGCTCTCAGAGTATTGCAACCCGCTCCCTTCGAACTCCGCCATGTTCGTATCCGACGAAACACACGAAGAGATCGGAGACGTCGGCAAGAGAGACGAGCGGCTCCCAGAGTCCGACGACTCGTAGCCGTTGTGGCTGGGCGACCGTTCCCCCACCTCCTTGCTTGGTGATAGTGTGAGCTTCAGCTCCAATCTTGGAGAGCTCCCTTGCCTCTTCTCGTTCTTACTCATGCCTACCACAATTCTATTCTCCTATCACACCCAAATTACATATCACCCACATGCATGCATGCATGCATGCATGTATACATACATACATATCTAATCACTAAAATATGCATATATATCAGCATAAATAATTAAATAATGCAAAAAATGCATAATGCATAGAGTATATGCCATAGACATATTAATACCCATTTCATATATTGATACATGTGCATAAATATGTAGACTTACAAGAGTGAGAGAATGAGTATATGTGTATTGTTATATGCTTTTGTATGTATGATGTGTGTGTGTGTTTTGACATTGGGATTGGTGAGAGACAAGGTATTGAAATGAAAATAGGATTATTTGGGGTGGAAGAAAAATGGGAAAGAATATATTGATGAGTTGCTATGCCAATTTCTCTTTGAGATGAGAGAAGCATGGGATTGAGAATATATAGAGAGAGAGAGATCTTTGAGATGGAAATCCAATAGTGGAAAATTAGAAAGAAAACTTTGAGATGAAAAGCCTGAACAAATATGATTGGTCGTGGTGACAATGAAACAGTAAACATGAGCAAAGAGAAAGGTGTCATATACCTTTATATCACAATATTTCTTCTTCCCACAAGAGAGAGAGAAGGTCTTATCCAATTCAACAGTTGCAAAAGAAAATGAAGAACCAAAGAGGTCTAGTGTGATGGGTGTTTTGGCATGATCACAGGTATGGTGATGTTGGTCATGAGAGTTGAAGGCACCATCATCACCATTGAAGCCATTGTTGATGCAGGTGTGTTCACCCTCAAGCCCGTAGTAGTGACCCTCAAGCTCCATGCTCCCCCTATATATATAACAAATTCTACAGGGAAAACTGGCATGGTTTGAGAAACCCAGCGAATAGTAACTGTTTCACAAGGGGGAGATTGAATGGAATTGAAGAATGGGTAGAAAGTGTGTGTAAATCACCCCCTCTTTCTCTCTCTAAAAGTTATTAATTGTGGGAAAAAATCCCAAGATGTTTTTGCAGAGTGGAAAATTGCAGTAAATAGTGTAATTACAAGTGCAGCCTGCCTTCATTCATTGCTCACTTAGTCGGTGAAGCATCGAAGGCAAGCCCCCAACTCAATCTCCCTCTTTCCTCCTCTCTTCATTTCTTAAGCCCTCGCCCTCTCTCCTCTCTCTCTAAACTACATACATACATGTGATTATAATGTAAGGAAAAAGTTCATGTAGCCTCAAAACTCCAATCGGAAAAAGTTGTTTTAATGTTGAAAAACCCTCCAATTGATCATCTCAACATCAAGATGTATGAATATGAAAAAAAAAGAATAAAAAATAAAATAATTGAGTCCCAGATATAGTGTATCTTTCAAGAATTGTATGTGTTTATAGATTTATTTGATTTTAGCCATTTTTTACGTTTAAAATTTTATAATTAGATAGGAAAATTGATTTTCAGATTATCCAAAGAATTTTTTATACTAAAATTACATGTTGTGATAAAATTTGGAAGTGAGTCTTAATTGGATTGTTTAAGGTTGCAATTGTATAGATACCATCTAAAACCCTAATACATACACGTGATTATAATGTAAAGGACATGGTTTTTATGCGGCCAGCCCGCATATTGTATAAATATGGGATTGGCAATAAATATATTTTTTAAATATAATTTGATCTTAATTTTTAGAGAATATATAATCTTTAATATGAAAATCATGAATATGAAAAAAAGAAACAAAACTTAGAAACTACAAATAATACTTACAATAAGAAAACATTTGGATTGTTAGTTACACTGGATTTTAGATGAACCTTTGGACCGCATATTGTAGAAATGTGGTCCAGCCCGCATGAAACAATTATCCTAATGTTAGTGAGAGGGACACAGAGATCATATACGTGGGGCACAAAAATAGATATGTGATGTAGGGTTTTGTACAAAGGAAAAAGTTTATATAAGGGTGAGACCATAATCAATCAAATTAAGGCAAACATCCAAAATTAAGTAGAAGAGATTGTTTTATTATTGAAAAACCCTCAATTTGAGTATGGGCATAAGAAAAAATCAATTTCAAGTTTTGAAAATGTTGCATTTTGTAATGTATAATTTAGACCGTCAATTTTCAAAATTTTCAAATATTCATAGATATATCTATCATTATTTTTGAATCGTTAAATTTTATAACTAGAGTAGAAAATAAATTTTTGGGCCATCACAAAGATTTTTAGTACTGAAGCAACATGTTTCCGCCCCATTTGAAAGTGTGCCTTACTTTGATTGCTTAAAGCTCGGCCTTATACAAACCATGCGTAGTACAAAATGTAGAAATGAAACGCACTCTCTCTTTCTAAAACCTCCCTCTCTCACTCTATATCTCTCTCTAAAATCTCACTCTCTCTCTCTCTAGTGTATGTGTGGACATGGTGATTTGATGTGGGTCTAGTTCAAATTGGAGAAATGAGAAAAGGAGATTGAAAAAATGCCCTTTTTGGCATGTTTAGGTCCATATCATTGTCCATCTACAAGTAGCTCTTAAATAGCCATATTTAGGTCCTGACCCTATAAAATCTTTCACTCTATTATTATTGTTATCGGGCGAGACATTGCTTATACATATGTACTCAAATTTCAACGTATTTTAGTCATTTTTTTAGTAAGCAAGAGGCCCATATTTGAATGAGGGTTCAATTGTCATTTTTGAAATGGTAAGGGTAGTTAGGGTGGAGATAACTATTTTGGTAAATATTTAGTAATATATTTTGGCTTTTAACCATTTTACCGTCCTCATTTAATTTCCGGCTAAATATAGATTTGCTTTCTTTGAATAGTTTCAGTGGGCTTTTTCTCCGCGTGGCACACATTCCGTAATTAGACATGCCGAGTCACTTGTTTTTAGATCCCCAAATTACCCCTATGTGCCTCTTTTATTATTTGTCGATATTTTGGTGATATACCTCTGTATACTAGGGGTTTAAATTGATGAGCATTGTTATCAATTGCATCCATGGAAAGGAAAATGGTTTGATAGGGTTGCAGCTCTCTCAAAAGCCTCACCTCTAATTTTATCCGATTCGATTTGAAATCTGTTTCGGTTTGGTTGAAAAATAAAACAACTGTTTGATTGATTTGGAGGAAGGCTTCATATTTTTTTTATATAAAAATATATTGTTATCGTTTTATATAATTTTTAAAAAATATATAAAATTAGAAAAAAGCTATCACGATGATAATATAGATATAATTTTTAAAAATTAATAATAAATTCAAAGCCTCACCGTTGACAAACCATGACACAAAGAGCAGCTAAGTTATAGTTTCAACATTAACAAATCATACAAGTTGATTAAGCACAACACTTTGACATTTTAGTATGGGCCTACCGTTAGGCCTAGTCTAAGATGTCCATTATAAAAAGGAAAATGGTTTATAAAATTTGCCCAAAATTTAAAATATTTTTAAATATCCAAAATACCCCTGAATAGTATATAACCAGTATACCCCCTATTTTGCCCCTTTTATTGTAAGGCTTTTTAATTCATGCTCAAAAATTTCTTAGAAGGAAATTGCCATTTATTAGCACAAATCTTCATATTTCTTGCGGAAAATTAGAAATGCTCAAGCTTCCATAGCATTTTACATAAAAAACCCCCGAAATTTTGGAATTACCGTGAAGTACCTAAATGTCTCTTCAATACCTTTTAGAATCCTAATAAACCACCATTAATACCTATGACCATTTTATCTGCGTTGGAAAACCTTCCCTTGGCAGGGGCTTGCATTTTAAGGGTTAAGCTTGGCAACTAAGCCACGCGCCCAGGCTAGCCCAAGTGAGAATGCGCTAGGACCTTGGCAGTGTTATTGTCGAACTCTATGATGAAGTTTCTCACTCTATTCTTGCCAAAAGGATTAAGCCCAAATCTCCATTGACTTACTTTTTTTTTTTTTCCCAAAAAAGAACTAGCCCAAGCACCCCCTCAGACTCTAGAGGCAAGGGACTAAACAGGCTAAAGGGTTCTGGCCCGGCCCAGTCCAGCCCCGCTCTTTTGATGGGCTAGGTGTCCTAATACGATCTTATTATTGGTTTGAGATTGGTGGGCCTTCTTGGATTGACTCGGGCTCGGCACGGCATGGTTACACTTTCTAAAATATATTATAAAAGAATATGAGGAACCAGGTTTACCATCCCATGCTTAAACACGATTTTACTTTTAGGAGTATTTCAAACGATACAAATTTTTTAAAAGTGAAAAAGAAGGGATCTCAAGTTACCCTAGTTTAGGGCTCGGGTTTGGCTTAGCACGAGTTTATTTGTTTTAGGATGCTATAATAGACATTTTAGTCTAGGCCTACCGGACCTTTTCTCGGCTCGGCTCGGCATGATTTTTGTTATAAATAAAGGGTGTTGTTTGCATAAGATTACAACCTTAAATAATCAAAGTAAGGTGAACCTTCAAACTTTGTTATGAGGTACAATTTTGGTGTCGAAAATTCTTAAGATGGTATGATAAATTATTTCTAATTATAAAGCTTTAAACTCCAAACATGGTTCAAATCAAGCACATATAACAAAGACATGAAAATCATGAAAATGGACGGCCTAAATAATGTGTTGCAAGTTATGTTATTCTTAGGACTTGAAATCTCTTTTCTTTTTCCTCTATATTTATACATCTCGATATCAAGATGACCAATTAGTTGTTTTTCCAACATCAACAACCTCTTTTGAATATTTTTAGATGGGCACCTTAAATCTACATTTTAAGGTGTCAACCTTATATACATTTTTTCCTGCTACAAAATATGTGAATTTTAAAATTGAAAAGGGATTTAAACTTAAAATGTTGATTACCAGGCATTTATACTAGCCATTAAAGCTCCAACTCATCAATTGCATTTTATAATAGATATACATATATAGCACAAGTTTTGTCTCTTATAGATAAAGCCTTCTCTTTTTCTCTTTTAGATAAGATCTCTCTCGTAACCAACAAATCACTTATTTACCTATAAATAGTAATAATATTGTTGATATAAACAATAATGAATGAATTAGAATATATTCAATAATTAGTATAAATTTACATTGCTGATCTAATATTATTCATAAAAAATATTAATTCTTAATAAAAATAATGAAAGTAAAACAAATAAATGTTTTTGTAGTATCTGAACATTCACTATTTTAGAAATTAAAGAGTCATAATAATTTGTAAAACACAAAATTTGTAATAAAAATATTTAATAAAAAACCTTTCATACTATTAAACAAAAAGGGCTAAGCCTAGAGGTGACCCTCACAAATTAAAAAGATAAAAATTATTTAGTTATATATAAATTTTAAAGAGCAAACTATGACTATCATTTCTGGATAAGCATTTAAAATTTTAAAAATAAAAAATAGAAAAATTAAGAAAATTAAAACTAAGAAAACAACTGAAACAATCTTAGTATTTAAAACTGCTTGATTGGAAATTTTAGGCCTGTAATTTTTAAAATCTTAAATTACAATAATAAAAATGTAAAATAAGATAATTACAAATTAAGATAAGATTTGTATTTTTAAAAATCTTAAATAATAGTCATAAAATTTCAAATATCAAAAATTTACAAATTAAGAAATCCAAAAGAAAAACTCTTGTAGCATACTATTTGACACAAACAATTAAAGTTAATGACACAAACAATTAAAGTTAAGGAATTACCTTTAAAATAAAAATAAAAATAATTTTTCAACATCGAGTGAGACATAAAGGACATGACACACAAAAAGAGTATGCTAGAGTAGATAGAAATGTGAGAAACTAATTATAAGTAATGATTAATATAAATGCCAATTATTGCCAGTCCCAAATGTTACATGAGAAAGGAGAAGGGTTGTACTAGGTTGGTAGCCAACATAAAACTTTCATCATATCTTTATCGTAAATCTTGATCCAATGGTCTAGCTGAGATAAGGTTCTTGAATAGATGAGTGGTAAGATAAAAAGTGACAAAATTTAGAATGAATATATCTGATTAGACTTAAGGGTAGCTTCAATAACCAATATTATGAGGGACAGTAAAATTAGGTGGTTTGTGTAGGGTTCTTGAGAATGATGCAAAGGGGTGACCCTCAAAAGGATGAGTATTATGTTTTTCTTGATCCACTTTTATAGAGAGCACTTTCTTGCTCCTTAAAAAAGCTCTTTCATTTTTTACCATAATGCCCTTGTTTTTTAGAAAAAAATATGGGTATGGTGATTTGGCTATCACCAAACCCAAGAGTCTGGCCATGTGCAACGTGGCCTAGAATAACACCGAATACGATTTGTTCAAATGGAAGGCTTTAAAAAGGCAAGGGCAAGTCCAAAACGATTAGAATGGAAGTGTATTTACTTTTGTTATAAGAAGGTTACAACTATTATTGAATGTTGGTTGTGATAGTGTATTTACAAAAACCATTTCTTTTTATTTAATAATAAAATTTTTATAGGTAATTTAATCTATTTAATGGTACATTTGAATTTTTTTTAAAAGTACAATGGCATTTTAGAGTAGTATAATACTTTTGTTATTTAATAAAAATTTCAACTTTACTTCCATGAAGATCACAAACATACCATTTGTCTTTTAGTGTTAATAATACCTACACCCTTTGTTTGTGCCCGATTTCGAGGTGAAGAGCACTTTCACCATTCGGCCTGATCTCAAACTCAAACACGGTCACTCAGAGGTAGTTAAAGGCGCTTGGTCTAGTAGTCGTATATGAAAGAAACTAGTCATGAGCCCAGTGTTCAAAAAATCGACTCGGCCAAGGTACTCGACCCTTGGTCGAGCCAAGCTACTTGGTCAAGTCCGAGTAACTTCCAAGAGTAGAGTTAGAGTTTTAAAAAATAAAATATCAACACATAAATTAGAATATATATAATATATCCTTCTTGCTTATGACACCAATAATTGAATGGCATGTTGGTCAGCTACCCTACTCTTAGTGGTGTTATGTGTGAAATGTCTTGGGTTCAATTAAAAATATGTGTACAGTGTACTCGGGGTAAACCCATCTCACCTATAGAGCAAGGCCGAGTTACTTGACCGAGTCTGAGCAAACCTGACTAAGTCTCAAGATACTGCATGAGACTATCCTCTTGTGGATGAACAGTTGTGACGGCTTGCAAGGCAGTAAAACTGAAATCTGCAGGACAAGAAGAAACTTACAAAATATAGGAGCAACAGAGGAAAGAGATTTAGAAGGTACTTTCAGAAAGAGAGTACTAATCTAAACAAGAAATGAGATAAATTAAAAGATGGAAAAATGAATAGACTAACTATTTAATAAAAATAAAATGAGAACAGTATCTAGAGGACCTGATTCAGATCTTTGACTTGTGGACAACTCTATCTGTTCTTTAGGATCCACCAGTCAAGATGAAGTTCTTGTCCTCAACTGGGCTCTTGGTTGTTTTGTTTAGGAGGCTTAGAGTTGAGGCTGGGAATCCAAAATTAATCTTTGGATGAGACATGGCTCGATGATGGATTAGGCTAGTACTTGGGTTTGAGGTAAGGATTGGGCTTAAGTCAGGCTCCTAGGCATTATTAACAAGGGTAATCGAGGTTGTGGTTAAGATAACAAGGGTGTACTCGGCAGAGTTTCACCTAAAATGAGCTACCTACCTAGGTCCCTAAATTGAAAGATGTGTTATTTTATAGGAAAAGCGGTGTCATATTATGTATAGGAAAAGAGGTTGGGTAATGGCTCTAAGAAATGGCATGCAATCTGAGCTGTCCGTTCACTGCAAGCTATATTAACACACACACACATGTAATATGTTAGCACTCATGTGTGTTACGTTTACTCGTAAATTTTAGGTAAGACCAACACGGTGTCAGTTTCATTAGGTAATTTCAGGTGGTAAATGGCTCATTAAGTGGTGCTTTAATATAATTTAGTGTGATGGGTGGGTTTTTAGATGGGTCAAAGGGGGATTAGGATTTGGTCAAGTTTTGGGGAGTCCTAATCCAAGCTTAGCCTTGATTTGGAAGGTTTTAAGGTAGCCTAGGCCTATTTTTAATAGGTTTAGTCCTAATTTGGAAAGTTTAAAGGAGTCCTAAGCTTAATTAGGAAGGTTTAATATTGTCTTAGGCATATTCAGAACAGTTCTAAAGTGAACTAATTAGTTAAGAAGTTCAGCTAGTTCCATCGGGCTGTAAATAAACTAATTGGATTGGATTAATTAAAGTTTAAGCTTGGATTGATGGGGGTGTGACATAGGGGGTAGGGTAGACTAGGGTGCTTAGGTACATTATAGTCCCTATGGTATTTTAAATTGGAAAAATAGGCTTTTGGTGGGGCAAAATTCGGTTTCAATCAGAAGGGTCTCGATTGAGTTCTTGTGGTTTTTAGGGTTTTTGATTTATTGGAATTCCCTCCACCAGGAAAAGGCGTCTATACCTTTACGTAAAAAGAAAGTTGCAAATAAAGTAACTTTTTAAAAGATAAATCATATTATAGTCCACCATTTACCGTTCATTCTAACATTAACTTTTATATTTTCAAAATTTGTAAATTATAAATTATCCCTATTATCTTTTTCTCTATGTCACCCCCAAAACTATTTCTTAACTAAACAAAGCCTACCCTACTACTACTATTACTACTCTCTCTCTCTTTCTCTCGCGTGCGCGTGTGTCTAGATATATGTATGGAAGATACTACAAAATGCTTATAGGTGAAAATGAACAGTGATTTCATCTACCCTCATCACCATCCAAACTTCATCTCACGGTCATAGTTGTTCAGTAGTATTTCAATTTTTCATTTTTTTTACGAATTGTAATGATCTGAAATTTGGAATGTGTGTACATCTTAGTGAGACGCACCTAATAAAAATATGAAAAAAATAATTCATAAAATATAAATTGACCAAAATACAGTAAAAAATTTATGGGAGTATTTTGGTCAATTTACTTTTTTACGAATTATTTTTTTTATATTTTTATTAAGTGCACCTCACTAAGATGTCACTCCAAATTTCAAATAATTTGGATTTGTAGGAAAAAAATGAATATTGAAATATACCGGACAACTGTGACAATGCGATGAAGTTTGGATGGTGATGAACGTAGGTGAAATCACTATTCATTTTTTCATTGGGAAGAGTTTTATATATATATATATATATATATATCATTTTTTCATTAGAAAGAGTTTTCCTATATATATATATATACTCACTTTCTATCTCTCCACACTGCAAGCAAGGTGAACCATTTGTGTGTATTAGAGTTGGCTTTGTGTACAAAGAGAGTGAGAGAGGTATATTTGTGGGGTCAAATACAGAGGAGGCTAACTTTGTGGAGGGAAAGAGAGCTAGATTTCCGAGGTAGAGAGAAAAAAAAAGAGTTTTGTGGTGAGAAAGAAAGTGTGTGTGTGAGAGGGAGAGAGAGGGGTTTGGAATTAGTAAGCTATGATAGTGAGATAGAGAGAAAGCAAGTTTTACATGTATTATTTGTTCAGTAGCCCATGCAATATATATATATATATATATATATATATATATATATATATATATATATATATATATTAAATAAAAAATTCTTCTCAACATTTATAGGTGAAAATAATGATTTCATCTACCTTCATCACTGCCCAAAGTTCATTTCACGGTCATGATTGTCCGGTAGTGTTTTATTTTTCATTTTTTTTTTACCAATCAAAATTATATGAAATTTGGAATACGTGTACATCGTAGTGAGGTACGCCTAATAAAAATATATAAAAAAATAATTCTTGAATTATTTTTATCAAAATACCGTAGAAATATTTTGAGGGTATTTTGGTCAATTGTTTTCATGTAAAATATTATTTTGATATTTTTCATAGATTCTCCTATTTTTTTATGAACTGATACTCCAAATTTTAGATCATTTCAATATGTTAAAAAAAAATGAAAAATAAAACACTATCAAATAATCGTGATCGTGCGATGAACTTTGGACGGTGAAGAGAACTGTTCATTTTTGCCTATAGGCATTTTGTAGTATCTTCCATATATAAAATACATATATGTATATAGCATTATAAATATTATAAACGTAAAACAATTTACAAGTAATAAACCATAGTTTTCTTAGTTAGTGCATATGTATGTTAGTATTGTTTATATTCAAATCCCATCTAACCAACTTTTTCAGAATATATTTATAAAGATCAAAATTTTTGTTTAAAAAAAGTTGCAAGTATGTACTAGGTTGGGCCATGGACACGTAGCCTAGGAGTGGCCATTAGGCTTGGTTTTCAAGCATCGGCCTAGCGTGCAGGCACAAATCTCTTTCTTGGTTTTCAGGCATCAGCCTAGCCTACATGCTCGAATCCATTTCTTTGTTTTCAGGCATCGGCCTAGCTTGCAGGCTCGAATCTATTTCCAGTACTAATCAACCCAGCCTTAAGACCAATGCCCATTGCCCAATTGTAAATACCTATTTTGGAATTGATAGTTTTTCTGAATTTCTAGATTTTAAGGCATAGAAATAACCCCATAAATTTATAAGAAAAGCCTTAGAATAGTCATTTAATCCCCTAAAGAGCACAAGGGTTAGTACACCATAGTCTATAGTGAACTGTAGTCATGCCTGATCCATAGTCCAATCTAGAATAGTCCAAAATAATCCAAACCCCATAGAAATCCAATCTTAGGAAACCTAAATCCCCACAATAGGCATGTTTCTCATAGAAAAATAATAAGAACTTCAGAGGTTAACCTGGTAATTTTGATCAAATTTGACAAGAAAATATCATGACAAACAAAATCTTGAAAAAATCTATATCAATTAGAGTCAATTAGCAGACTGCGCTAGAACTTGTGGCTCAGAAAGAACGAAATGTGAGTAGCAAGGTGCGGCAGGGCTACATGTCAGACACTGATTGGTTGTAGATCGCCACCTTCTAATTTTTCATGCTTCTTTGCTTACATAAACTCTAATTTTTGACCCCCCAAAGGTTTGGCTCTCATAAGAAAACCTAGAACCCTATGCTGACATAAACCCTAAAACCCTAACCGTAAACCCTAGCTTTAGTTCATACTTAGGAACTATAAACCCTAGTTTTTCAAGCACCATGATTACCCGATCTCGTGAAGAAGATTACGTTCACCAAACCTATAATGCCTTAAACTCCAGATTTTTGGGAGCGTCATCTAGTTAATCCAACCAAAGTTCAGATAAATCAGTCATTTTAAAAAGAAAATGACCATTAAAAAAAGCTCTGATCAAAGCAAAAACACGGAAATATTTAAGTTGTAATTTATAGATTATATTATTCCTCTGCATGCATTCATACTTGAATATTAAGTACAAGATACACACCATATGAATAAATACATGCAAGAGAATTAGTCCCCATGCCCACACATTAGTCTTGAGACAAAGTGACGTATGTAAGAAAATAATAAATTAGAAAATAAAAATAAAAATAAAAATTTAAGAGATTACATCTTTTCTCTAAGTCTGCAAGGGAGTCCACCACAAAATCTTTTATAACATCAAACTATTTCTTTATTATGTAGTTATTATGTTTTCAAAGAAGGGACTTTTATCTTTTAAATACATCTGAAAAATATAAAATGAATAATTTTTTTAAAAAATCCGCCTCTCTCTCTCTATCTTATAGTTTCTCCCTATCTCTACTTACATTTTATATTTTTTCTCACCTCAATCGCACCTACGTTTTACCTATCTCTACTCTCTTTTCTTCTCAAGTAAATCTCCTTAAAATACCTATCAAATAATATCTCCTTTGATTTAGAAAATATCCACAATGGCTTTCTCTTTATCCTCAGGCACCACCTCCTCACACCTTAACTTATCCTCAAGCCCCACCTCCAAAATTTTAGAAAAAATAACCAGAAAAATAATAAAATTAAATTTTGAATTTTATAAATTTTATTTGCACCACAATGTAGGTTTTATGATAATAAAAATACTTGATTTAAAAACTATACATTACTAATTTTATATTAATTTTTAAGTTATTTCTTACTTGAGGTTGATGCGCTTTATAAATATTGCCACCTTTCTGGTCCCTCTCTACTTCATAAATCCTTCTACCTTATTTTCCTTTAGAACTAAATTGATGCGTAAAAATTATTACTTACACAAATGCTAATGTTATTGCTTGGAGAAAATTACATACATATCCGTTATATTTTGCGTTATTACGGATGTACCAAATAGTTTCCGTTATTACATGTCTGTTTGCTTTTTACCTTTTATAACGTAATTTTTTTAAAAAGACGACTTTACCTTTTTTCGGGTGTTGAACAACCGAATTGAAGGGTTTTTCAAATGTTCAACATCTGAAAATGGTTTCGGATGTTGGACATTCGAAAATGTCTTCGGATGTCCAATATCCGAAAATGTTAAGTTTCCGGTTGTTCAACAACCGAAACATGTTGTGTATATAAAAGGGGCAGTCACGTTTTCTGATGAGGAAGAGCAAATATGCTCGAATATATCTATCAACTTCAACAGGGGTTGCATCAGGTGGTAATTCCCTAAATTGGCTTTCAACTATGCGCTTCAGGAAAGTCAAGTTGCCATCAAGGACTATACCCAAATTGCCTTCTATATACTGTCAGTTTGCCATTAGGGACTATATCCAAATTGTCTTTCTATATACTGTCAGATTGCCATCAGGGAAATTGTCTTTCTATATACTGTCAGGTTGCCATCAGGGACTATACACAAATTGTGACATTTTCGGATGTTGAATATCTGAAAAAAAAATGTAAATATTAAACTTTCGGGCTATTTTCGGATGTTGAATATTCAAAAAACCCTTCAATTCGGTTGTTCAATACCCGAAAAAAGGCAAAGTCATCTTTTTAAAAAAATTGTGTAATAAAAGATAAAAAACAGACTGACATGTAATAACAGAAACTATTTCGTACATCCGTAATAACGCAAAGTATAACAGATATGTATGTAATTTTCAATAATAAAACTTATGTGATACATGTCCTTACTGTTTATGATTGGTTTCCCTTTAAAAACCCTTATCAATCCTATTCTTCTCCTATCCGAAACTCCCTGACCCTTCGCAACTTGAATGAATATGCATCCCTCTCTCCTCTGCAACTCTAATGCTCTAATTCAAAATGACTCATTCCCTCTCTCCTTAGTATCAATTGCAAAGAAATCAAGACCAAAGTGTAAGTATAGGATATTTCATCAATCTTCTAAGATGGTCTCTTTCTAAGATAGTCTCTCTCTCTATCTAATCACTCCTAATAGTCTCTCTCAGGTTTATCCATAGATATATTAACATGATTACATGTTCTTAGAAGATTACAAAATTGATATCGTTAGTGACAAAACTTTAGCATCATCTGGCCATATCTAACTGCATATTCTCCACCTGATTTTCCTCTTTTAAAAATATTGGAAAATCAAAGAGGGAAAGTACAGTGATCCATGGTGTTTTAGCAATCCAAAGATAAAGAGGGAGAAAAAAGGATTATGCAGTGGATGGAAAGGTTAAGTTTTCTATATATGAAATTAGGAGTGATGTTAAAAAGGGGAAATAAAAATAAAACAAACTAAAAAAAGAAATAGAAAGAGGATACTCTCCGAGGTTACATGGGAGTCCACCCTAAAATGAACTTTTCATAAGATCCAAAAAATCATTTTTTTTAATTTATTTATGCCTATTTACAAAGCACAATACCAATATTTATTAAAATAAACTCTAATAGCTAATTTGACTCTAAAGAACCCTAATCACCATTGAATCCTAACTTGCCAAATGTTTGTTGTGACAAAAGTACCCATAAAACTTTGTATAAAGATAAAATATACCAATACTCCTAAGAAAGAAATTAATAAAGAGCCTAATTGCTTGACCATGGCATTTGCCTCTAGTTGGGAGAAGCTCAATCTTGAACTTGATGAATTCATCACATCCTTTACAAGCTTCTCCAATAATTGTTGATCTAGTGCCACCATTTGTTTTTGCACTCCTTCCATTGTAATCAACCAAATAATAAACTATTTACTTCAGAGTTCTATGAAATATACAATAAAATTTGGCCATTAATGGATAATATTCTATATCTTATGATTGGTTTAGTGGATTCTTTATCTATTACTAGAGTATGTAGTGGTGCTTGATTGATGTCACCATCCTATACATTCATATTTACCTCTTTATGGCACCTAACATATTCAAACTCAACCACTTTATGGTACCTAACATATTCAAACTCATTCTCAATCTGATATAGGAGTTTAAGATTCAATGTTTGATCCATTCAATTAGGAGTACCCATTTCTCTATGACTAGTAGTTTTTAATCATTGCAGCCACTGATTTATATTATCAATCTAGACTAAAAAAGCCTTCAATGGATTTATTCATGCTCGTTTTAATTTGCTGACTAACAACCCCCATGATCTGTTGCAATATATCCTAGAATGCATAAGCGGGCTTTGGCAGCATAGTGATCAATGTATCTAAATCACTTTAGTAAGAGGAAGAAAGAAGATAAAAAAAAAAAATAAAAAAAAAAGATATAAAAGAATATTCCTTCTCTCCAAGCCTGCAAGAGTCTACACCAAAAGCACATTTCACAAATCAAACAAGTCGATTTTTCTTCTGTCTTCATTTATGTAGTGTAACACGATTTTTTATAAAAAGAACACTTCTATAGTTTTGACTCTCAAGAAACCTAATCATTATTAAAGCATTTTTTTTCTGCCAAACGTTCACAGTAACAAAAAAATAACCCTAGGATAATCAACAACAACAAAAGATACAAATACCCGAAGAAGGAAAGAAAAATCCAACTATGGGGATTGTTTTGTTTGGGAGGGAAGATGGCTACTAGATGAAAGTGTATTTCTTAGGTTTCCGAACTTTTTTATGACGTTTTCATAAATATTCTTTTTGTGATGTTTTTACAAATCCTAGCCCACCCATCTATTTAGATCTTACTATGTTATCATTAGGAGTAATAGTTTAAGGAAAGAATAAGAATATTTATTTTTGGTATAAAACGCTCATAGTCTCTCATAATTGTTGGGATTGATATTTGATGCAAGGGGTGTGCAATTGAATAGTCTCAAGGTTAAAGGAAAATGTTTTAACTTTGTCACACACTCCAAACTGTCGGCTTTGGTATCTAAAGCCCAAGGACAATTATGACTTCTTTGTACTAGATAGAAATGGTTTAATAAACTACAATCCAATGTTTAAACTACATTATCTTCGAGTACAATTGGTGTATATATTGTGTTTGATTATCCTCGAGAATTGCCTGCCATTAAATTTGATTTCGTAAAATCAAATAACCAGTGAATCAGCATGAAGTTGGCAAACATAGGGTACATGCACAAAAATTGTTTGGTGCGATGCCCTAAGCTCATGAGTACTATAATAATGAATGACTGTAAATTCATAATTAATTCCAATATTTATGTGTCAAAATGTCACAGTAGATGTCTAAAACCATATTGGATCAAAACTGAAAAACCAATAGTCAGATATTAGAAATTCAAAATAATATTAAATGCAAGGGAAAGTTGTGGACATGTATTTTTATATTTCATGTAATGAAAAAGTATATAATGATATCATTTATCTTTGGTACAAGGTGGTCCCAACTCACAATTAATATTGACCATTGTATGTTAAATTGGGTAGCTACATTTATTCCTTTGACCTAGTTCAAACTTCAAAAGAAATTTTCTCGAACTTTATGATATATCTAAGATATCAAATTTCACATTGAATGGTTGTAAGTAATTGCAAACACTTTGTACTAAAGATAAATGGTCGTATTTTATACAATTCCTAATGTAATTTTTTATGATATTTTGTATTTTATACTGAAATCAACAAAAATTGCAATATTTAATTTTGGAATTACCAAGAGTGGTTTGGAAATAATTTTTACTGTGCACAATAATTTTCCCCAAATTGCTCATACTTGGGCGAAATTAACCATCACCTCCCCAGCTACTGTAGAAAAAATTACAATATTACCCTTTTCATATTTGAAGATTTCAGATGCCAAGCACTTCAACAAAAAGAAATGGTGGGACAAATGGATCCTTCACACATAAACTTGGAGTATGTTCCCGCCATTAAATTAGGCTTTACCTTCTCGGACCCGGACGGGGGTCAACCTGGACAGATACTTATAGACCCGAACCTAGGTCGGGTCCCACACCACACTCAGACCGGAGTCGTGTCCAAGTCATTTGGACCTGGACGTGGGTCTAGAAATGATATATCAGGTCCTAACCCTTTGGACTGGGATCTGACCAGCTGGGTCCAACATATAAACTCGGACCCGGACCCGGACCCGGACCCAACTCCCTATTGATTGACCAAACCCAATTGCCTCCCCTGCATGTTGCTTCAACATAATAATCAATTAATGAAGCAGCAGTAAAACAACCTCCCGCATTTTATTTTATTGTTTTTGAAAAAAGAGTAGAGAGGAGAAAAAATTCATAAAACTCCATAAATGATCTGCATGCAGCAAACCAAAACAAAGTCCTTCATCAACTCCATATCAGTCGTCTTAACTTTTGATGTCCAAATCTATCAATTTTGGTGAGCCAACGCCCTTCTGGACTATTAAAACCAATAAAACAAGGCTTAAATGACGGCAAGTCAGAGAGAGAGTGGCATTCATCACCATTTAATCTGAGAGAGAGAGAGAAAGAGTTAGGTATTCATCACCATTTAATCTGGGGATTGAATCCCCATGGGCTCTCGGCCTACTAAATAATAAAGGATGGGAGGGCTATTATTATTATGTCCAAGCATGGGAAATTAAATTGCACTCTTAGTATGATAAATAAAAAATTAAATACTATGTTAATTATGGTCCAGAGAAGGAACATTATTAACTTAAGTGGTGTACTTCTTTATGGTAAAGGCAGTAAATAAAGCATTATGTTTGTGTATATGTAATGGGGAACAGTTCCCACTCTTCTATGTGGGTGGTGGGGGGTCGGGGGTGGGTGAATTTGAATGCCATTTAAACCCCTCGAAACATTTCCGCTGCAGAATCCAACACTAATTACTCCTTCCATTAACTATTCTACCACTATTACCAACACCTTATTATCGCATCTCCATATAATTACCATGACCATCACTAGTTTTATTGCACCATTTACTACTATATGTTACCTTTGCAACATTGCTACCAAAATGAGGGGATACGTCAAGTCAGGGGGCTTTAATAATCCGAGGTGGAGCTGGGCAAGGCTCTTCTTGGTCAATTCTACTTAATAGGGGTATTTTGGTCATTTGGATATGAAAAAAAAGGCAATGCGGTTGTTTTGATATGTAATGGGCATTTTGGTCATTATGATACTAGTGTTTGATTACTTGGGTGAGAACGCAAACTCACTTGAGTAACTCGGACTCGCCACCTTAACGAGCCTGAGAGTACGTCAGAATTGGGTTGTCCAACTCGGGATACTAAAAAACATTTAATTTTTTAAAAAAACTCCAAAAAAAATAAGAAATTTATTTGTAATATGTTTTTTTTTTTTTATATGCTTTCTCTGATTTTGTAAAATATTGAATACTTATTTTGGCCATGAATACTTATTTTTACATTTTTTTATTTTTTTAGATTAGAAAAAGTTTATATACGATTGGGGCCCTAAACAATCAAATTAAGGTGCACATAAAAAATTTACTAGAAAATGATGTTTCGATGCCCAAAAATCCTCAAATTGATCATCTTGATCTCAAGGTCTATAGACATGAGAAAAAATAGATTTCAAGTATTGTAGATAGTGCATTTTGTAGACCATCAATTTTCAAGACTATCGAGTGTTCATATACTTACTTGATCTATACTATTTTTGAAGCTTTAAATTTTATAATTAAATATAAAAATAGATTTTCAGATCATCACAAAGATTTTCAATATTAAAATAACGTCTTTCGATATTATTTGAAGGTGCACCTTACTATGATTGTTTAGGGCCTCAGCCTTATACAAACTATACATTTTCTAAAATATCCCCGTCCTAACTTGATTATTTCAAAATCTATTTTTTTTCTAGTCTTTTAACCCCTTTTAGATGTGTTTTATTTAATTTTATTTTAAACATATTTTCTTATTTTTTGGTGGAGTAGTTGCACGTGTTGATCTTTCCAACATTGCAAGAAACAAGATGGGTATTTTAGTGATTGTGAATAACATCTAGGTCTAGCAATGGGGCGGGGGAGGGGGGTTGCCCAGCCCGGTTGTCCCAACACTCAAAAAGCAGGCCTTGGCCTGCCCTACCCTATTTTTTTCTTATTTTTTCTTTTAGTTTTTGTTCATTTGTTTTTGGACTGGGCCTGCCCTAATAGGGCCAGGGCCATCCCTATGGGGACAAGTGCCGGGCAAGGGCTGACCCGGCCCATTGCCTTTCTCGATAACATTGTGGCATCATGAGGGCATTTGGAGGTCATGTCACAAATAGCATATTCGGTAGGTTAGGGGCAATATGGTCAATTAGAATTTCACATTATGAACTGCATTTAGGTACTTTGGATCAACAAATGGCTGCGGTGGCGATCCATTTTTCAATGGCAGTTTGGTCACTTCGTTGAAAGGCCATTTTGGTCAATTTCCTTTAGGAGATTGTTTTTGCCTTTGAAGAAATGATGAGGGCATTAATCGTACATAAACAAATGTTTAAAAAAATGGTTAAGTGCCCCTGATCGGCCGTGTCAAAAACTGTGTAGGATTGGTGAATCGATAATTCAGATAGGAGAATCGGCTGGATCGGAGAGTTTCAGCTTAAAAAAATTTCAAATAATCATTGAAATTTCTTTAAATCTTGTTTCTTATGTTTTCAAAAAACTTAAAGGCATTGCATTGTAGATTTTCGCTAATTCATAACAAACTTGTAATTTTTTTGGATTCTATTTCATGCCTAAGTATTTGTTGACAACTTGTACATACCCCCATCTTCAAAACTGGCAAATTCAATGGTTTTCTAAACCATAGACAACTTTAAGACCACACTATCCCAGTAAACCCCCAAACCACAGACCACCATAGTCCATATTGTCTGCCCTGTGATCCAAAATCCTGCAGAATACCCTGTTTTAGTAAAAAAAATCATTAAAAATAGCAAAACATCTTGTTTTGATCCAAATTTTGGTGGACAGCATCACAAGAGCCCGTAGATCCACCTAGAACAGGAATCTAACGATTTTTGGGCCGATTTGGTCTGGGCACCATTGGTGTCGCCCAGCACAGACTGACTCAAATCAACTGATTTTTTGCTAGCAGCATCCCGACAACCTCAAAATCAGCCCTGACAGGAATCTATCGATTTTGGGCAAATTTGGTATGAGCAATCTACCAGTGTCGCCCAGCCCAGACTGACCCAAATTATCTGATTTTTGGCAGGCAACATATTGACAGCCCCAAAATCACCCCATACTGGAATCTGTCAATTTTGAGCAGTTTCCATTGGTGCCGCCCAGCTCCGATTGTCCCAAATTGGCAGTTTCCACATGCCATCGCCTCCCGAATCATTTTTGGCCAAGTTCAATGAACTTCGACCATTTTGGTCTAAGCGATACTACTAGTGTTGTTTAAGCCTTGAACCACCAAAACAGCAGTCTAGGTTGGGAAATCTTATGGTTATGATTTGTTACCAATTCCAGATGATATTCAGCTTAGAAAAAGGTCATTTCATGATCATTTTATATTAAACTCTTTAGACCTTATTAGCTTGTGTGCTCAGAGAAAATTTTATGATTGTGAGACTTGAGAAAAACCTAGATCTAGGAAAACCTTAGGTTTAGGTAGCCCTTAGATTAAGAAACCCATCCAACCAAGCCAAGGCCTGGTCAAAACATGAAGAGAAACAAAGAGGACGCACGACACAAACTCAGTCGGTCCTGATACGAGCGAGGCCTCGAAGCTTCGAGAGCCTCTGGCCAACTGGCCCGATTTGGTATATTTTTACTCTTTCCTATATTTCTTTTCATTTTTGTTGATTTTATTTCCTGCTTTTGGATCAACACTGGCTCTGCCACTTATCTGAGAATAGATCTACTCATTTCCGAGTAGATCTAACCTCATATTAGAATTCGATTGTTCCCACTTTCTATCACTCACTTCGAAAATCAGTTTGTGGTTTAGATTTGAGCGGACCCCAATCGGAGGGAGTCCCGATCTACACTGTAAACAGTTTGGCGTCCACCATGGGGCAGTTCAAGCATGATTTGAGCTTCGAAATACTTGTTTTTGCTTACTGTTTTTCATTTATTTTTGGTGTAAAATAGTCCCAAGCTCAATTGTAACCAGGACCCAGGGTTTTGCAGTTGTGAAACCCTGTTTGTTTGGGGCGAAACTACCTGTGGCCTAGGTGACACAGCTTGTGTCGCCCAGGAGACACCACCTGTGTCACTCGGGAGACACCACCTGTGTCGCCCAGAATCAAAGGTCCCGAAAAAATCCTAGGACCCCACAACCCTGTTTCAAGACCTTTTCTCTTACTGCTCACCAATTTTAAGGTCAAAATAAATTTTTTAAAAAAGAAAATATTTTGCTTGAGGCAAGTATTTCTTATTTGTGCTTTTTGTATTTCATTTTATTTTAATAATTTTGATAGAAACCATGATTTCCTTGCTTTATCATGCTTAGTTTAACCCTACTTCATAAGAAACAATATATATATATATATATATATATATATATATATATATATATATATATATATATATATATATATATATATATATATATATATATATATATATATATATATATATATATATATATATATATATATATATATATATATATATATATATATATAGCAAAAAGAAAGAGGAAAATTTATTTTAAGGGTTATTTGCACCCTCTTCGAACTGTGTCATGATCGAGTCACCCTCACCTCGGGCTGCACCCAACCAAGCACGAGCTATACCTGGTTCCACTTTGCATAACTGTACATTTTCTTGGGGGTTACTTACCCCCTACACCTGAACTGTGCTTTCTGTCGGTTAAAACTCCGACTCAAAGTGCTCCTCACTTGGCACGGTTTGTGCCAAGTGCTCATATTTCTTTCTTGTGTATTTATTTGCTTGCCACTATCTTTTCACTTGCATATTCCTTTACACACTACTGCACACAAAGGATCGGGGAAGCTCGGAAAACCAACAAAATGTTTCAAAAACCAACAAAATGTTTCAAAAACCCCCAAAATCCAGTATTAATTGTCGTGAGGGGAACCTAGTAGTGAGAGCCAAGGCGGTTGGGATTCGTGTAACTTTAACTGTGAGCACCCCTCCATAATCCTTCGCCTCAAAGCAATTCTACATAATGTAAGACCTGGTTGATTCCTTTAACAGGTGACCCGGACCTACGTGGGGACCTGCTTAGCCTGGCCGCATTTCTATAGTTAGGAACCTACTCAGACTAAGCCTATCCATAAATCTAGGACATCACTTTTTCGAATATATTGCTTGCTTATCTGAATTGATTAGTTTTAGATCTTAGTCCAGATGCACTTCTGATTCGAGCTAAAACCCTGCTAGGTCTGAGTCTAGGCTCATACTCAGCCTAGCTCAGGTCCGAACAATGTTCACAACTAGGTCCGAACCTAAGCTCATTTTTGGTGTGAGCTAAGGCTCAAATCAAATCTCATCTAAATCTCAGCTCGGGTCCACACCTAGTCTAAATTCGAAACCCTCTAGGTCTAAATTTAGGCCTGGACCCAGCTTAGTTCAAATCCAAACCAAGTTCACACCCAAGTCCGAACCTAGACCCCCTCTTGGTTTGAGTCAAGATTCGTGCCCATCCATTCTAGATTTTAGTCTAGGTCCTAACCTGGGTTTAGATTCAAAATTGCATCTAGAATTAGACTAGACTCATCCTTTTTTATGATCTCAACTACAACCCACTAAGTCTAGCAAGACCTCAAGTTTAAGACCTAACTCTGGTCTGAACTTAAAGTTATTCTTAGGACAAGGTTGGGCTCGCGTCCGTTCAAGATTCAAACTTAAGTCCATCAAGCATAACTACATCAAAGTCCAAATCAAATCCTATTCCGTTAAGTCTAGATCAGGTTGAGACTAAGTTAGGGAAAAACCATCATGTCGATCACCTGAGGCGACCATGATGATTGCTCCACAGTTGACTCCAAACGTAACGTTCCCAAACTTAGGGACCAGTATGCCGCAATCCCTAGGGATTACAACCAAAACCCAGGTCCGTCCATTTTTTGAAGACCAAGTATTCAATTAGAGGCATAGTCTCAAGGATTGGTTTCAGATCCTGAAATATGTGTTGCTCGAAAAGCTAGCTCAGCATAAAAATCTTTGAATAGTCAAGGGGTTCGACATGGGGTTGTCCTGCAAGGGCTTTTTGGCACCCAAAGTAAGAATAGAGTGAGGGAAGAGGTTCATGCAATGTCAAATGATCATTCCCATAACTCAAACTATGATAACTCTGAGGCACGTCAGTCTCGAAACCAAGTTCCACCTAGGTCTAGGGGATCTAATCCGGCTTTGAGCCACCAAAGCACATCTCATGGCAACCTTAATGTCATAGAAAACAACGGTATCGATCTGAACTGACCCCTAGGTGATGTAGGTATCCAAGCTGCCCTTCAAAGTTTAGTTGACCGATGCTACACTGTCCATGCCCCAACACGTGAGCCAATTCTAAACCAGTTCAGTGCCATAGGGCAACCTTAGGACAACCAAGTCAACCGGTTCTTCAATCGGTTGCAGTAGTTCGTGCAGTCCAACAAACCGTCCAATTTATGCAGCTGGTGGCAACACCTATGGGACAATATGTCCCTCAGGCACAAGTATACTAAACCGCCCCGATGACTGTGGCTCATCAACCTTAGGTCCATACGGGTCAATACATATCCCAAGCCTTGGCTCATCAGTCTACACTTGGGAACCCGCCAACTGGTGGGCTTACCGTCATGCCAAATTCCCAATATGAAGGAACCATGAAAGCAAATCTAGACATGCTTGTAAGAATGAGAATTCACAAAGTTTTACCTCCGAAGGCCTATGTTCATGAGACCCTCAGAGGCATCGAGGACTAGCCCTTCGAATTCGCCATCCTAGAATTTTGAAGCAAGTTCAATGGGAAGAGCGATCCAGATACTCATGTTCATGCATACCTCCTCTCCGTTCTAGCTTTATGAGATAGGTCAAATCAACTGAAGGCCATATTTTTGCAAACGCTGTCCATCGAGGCTTTGAAGTAGCATCGAAGAATGATGTGTACTCAACTGCACATCACTCTAGATGATATGTTCAACCTATTCGTCTCCCACTGCCGTGAATCAACACCAAGACCTCTCTTCATGGGTGAACTCAGTGCAACAAAGCAAAACTCGGGAGAATACTTCGAGGGCTTCATCAATCGATTCCATGAGGCGGCAATACGGGTCATCGAATGTCCACTCACAGATCCGGCCAAGATCACTATAGCCCTCGAAAATGCCGCTCCCGAATACAGGACCTTCTTCAGCCAAGGTCCTATCTCCTACTCTTTTGACTCCATGATTGAATGGGTGACACGTCACAAAAGGGCTAGAGGAACACCCCTCAGCACCAGGCCCGAGAACAAACCTATACCCACTTCCCCAAAACAAGATAAATAAGAGCAATAATAACAACAATAAGAGAAATACTTTCGGTCAGGTTAATGAAATTTTCATTAACGGGCCAGCTCGAGGTTCAACCATTCAACGAAGCAATCAGAATCAAAACCAAAGGGTTGGCCTAGAGTCAATGCTCAAAAAAACAACCAGAGGCGGGAGGATAATTTCACTCCTTTCAAAGATCCATTAAAAAATGTACTGAAATTACTTCTGTCCAAAGACATGGTCTACCTCCCAGCGACATTCGAGCCACTGTTCCAAGTCACGGATAAGAGTAAATGGTGAAAATGGCACCAAAACCACATGCATGACACTAAAATTGCTATCATCTGAAATGGGTAATTCAGGGGTTGATCGATAGGGGGGATATCACTGTCCCACGGGAAAATTAGCATATTGAAGAGCCTAATCAAAAGATGGATATCATCATAAATCCCCTACCTGAAAATATGGTCACAACCACCAGAACAACAGAAGCCCAAGACAACTCGAAAAGGAACTTTGTCATTCACATGATCGAGAAGGGAGACGAAGAAGAAGACCGACTAAATTCATATTCCCTTATGGTCATCACCTCTAAGAACCCCAAGAGGACCTATTGCGTTTTTCACCTCAAAACCTCGACGAACCACCTAAGTGGGACCAATATGATGAGGATGATATGATATAAATTGATGTGCTCTGATCAACGAGAAGTGATCATCCTACAATCAGGAGGGGGGGGGGCAACACCCCAAAGTTTTCCATTATGCTTGCTAAGGTAACCCCTATCGAGCTTCATGTTGGCGAGGTCGATTCCTTAACCCGAAGAGGACGAATCTTCAAACCAATCAAACTGATGGCTGATACCCTCGAAGAAAGAATGAAACACCTCCAATTCCAAACAATCAGCAGGGATCGCAGATCATGAACCACAGAAAGAGTCCCAAATATTCGCAATCACCTACGATATGCCGACTCACCTTGGGAAGATCCAAGCTCAGATCTCCAACTTGGAGTTGCTTAATAACTCACCTCGCATAAGGCCCAAATTGAGAAACTTCTTGCCAAAATGCACATCCCGAGCAACACACAATCAGATGAATTGTGTGGAATGATCAACCAGTTGATGATACCAATGTCGATTGTGTTCACAGAAGAAGATATCCCGATCAACTTCAATCGTTTTCACATCCAACCATTGCACATTATTGTTCTCATACAGGGGTATGAGATACGAAGGATACTCGTTGACAACGGGGCATCCTTAAACATATGCCCTATGAAAATGGTGAAGCTGATAGGCAAGATTTCGGATGACTTCGAGCAGTATCAGTTCAATATGGCTGCATACGATGGGACCAAGAAACAAACTGAAGGCATATTGCCTTTCACTCTCAAGATCGGCCATGTCGTCCAAGTGATAATGTTTTATATCTTGGACATAAAACCCTCATTTAACATGCTGCTAGGAAGGTCGTGGCTGCATGAGAATCTCGTGGTGGCCTCTATACTCCATCAATGCCTCAAATTTCTAACCAAGAACGACATCGCCAAGGTAGGTGCTGAAAACTCTTCTCTTTTGGACCCTAGTGTAGATAACGGGAAGCTTGCCATAAGAGTCGAGCTCGGAGAAATCTCGCTCGTTTCCTTCGAGCAAGCTAATTGCTCCACCTTACGCCTAGAGGCCAACAACCTTGTTCCTCATATTCTACAAACTTTTGCATTGATTGAAGACATCATCCAATGTTAACATCGATACGATTTTGGGTCCCTCGAGGCTTAGCACATGCTATTCTCCCAAGGATTCCAACCAGGCCAAGGCTTAGGAAGCCAATGGAAAGACGTAACAGAGGCAATCTCTAAATCACCCCAAGCCAAAACCGAAAACAGTGATCGAAGAGGACTCGTGTATTCTCTCACCTTATTTAAAAGTTGGATGAAACCTTCATGTTATCCGGGCTTTGTATCTCGAGGCATTCAAAGCCTCGACCTTCTCTATGCCCGTCCTTCGAAATGACCTAAGGTGCTCCTTAATTCCTCAATGGTGGAGGACTCTCTATATATACCTCAGCACACAAGACTTGGGAATTGAAGACATTTTTGCTGACCTAGACTTGAAAGTATATACAATTAGCTTTGACACAGTCAATCACGCTTATTCGCCTGTTCGAACCCAGGGACGGAATTGGTCAATCACTCCCTTATCTCAAGAATTGTTGGAAGAATATCAGTGGCACCTTCAAGTCCTGGTGTCAAAAAACGGATAGACGCAGGGTGGCCACCTAAGCACCCTATGAGTCCGGTCCCTAACATATTTCTCATGAGTCCCATAAGGGACACCTCTTGTGATATTTCAAAAATAGGTAAAAATTCGAAACATAATAAAAATGATAATAAGGAAAAAGAATTTTTAAAAACAACAAACACTCAGGATAACCCGGATGAAGATTAAGAAAACCAAGAGTCCGAAGAAATCCCTCAACCTGAGAAAATCACTTCCCATATTGAGCAGTTCAAGAATAGATTTGATGGTGACCAAATGGCTACCATCAAAGAGCTAATCAACGTCAACTTAGATACTGAGAAAGATGCAAAGTTAACTAAGATTGGAACCTCCCTACCTTCCGAGGAAAGGAAAAACATGATTTTCTTTCTTAAAGAATATCATGATGTCTTTGCCTGATCATACGATGATATGTCAAGGTTAGATTCCACATTAATGTTCAACAAAGGACTGAAGGCAGTAGGCAGAAACTTCGACATGAAAAGACCCACCCTAAGCTCAAAATCAAAGAAGAAATCGATAAACTGCTCAAGGCAAACTTCATCACCCCTGTCGATTACTCATAATGGTTAGCCAGCATAGTGGTCGTACCCAAGAAAGATAGGAGGATCCGAGTGTGTGTCTACTATAGAGACCTAAATAAAGCATGTCCCAAAGACAACTTTCCCCTACCAAATATAGATGCCTTGGTAGACGACACTGTGGGGCACAAGATGTTGGCGTTCATAGATGGCTTCTCAGGTTACAATCAGATCCTCATGGAAAAAGAAGACCATATCAAAACATCTTTCATAATGCAATGGGGAACCTACGGCTACCGTGTCATGCCCTTTGGCCTTAAAAATGTAGGGGAAACTTATTAACAAGTATGACTAGCAGCTTCCATGACTTAATGCGCACCATCATGAAAGACCACGTTGACAACACCCTAGTCAAGTCAAAGGCCAAGTCCAATCACCTCACTAACTTAGAACCATTTTCGAAAGACTCCGAAAATATCAACTCAAACTCAATCCACAAAAATATGCGTTTGGAGTTGAATCTAGCAAATTACTAAGACTTATAGTAAGCCAAAGGATCATTGAGGTGGGCCCGTCCAAAATACAAGTCATCACCGAAATGGGCCCTCCCCAAAACATTAGAGAAATTCGTGGGATTCAAGGTCACATACAAGCCATAAGGCTTTTTATCTCACAACTGACAGACAGGGGCGCACCCTTCAATAGGCTCCTTAAGAAAGATACCCTATTGATATCGGACAATGAATGTCAAGAGGCATTCGACCAAACCTCACGTCCTTAGTCCTCCTAATCCAGACAAAAACCAATGCTCCAATACATATATGTGAAAGACAAAACCATGGGGGCAATATTAGGACACGATGATCATGGAAAAGAGCAAACCATATATTACATCAGCATAACCATGGCCGACTATGAGATGAGATACATGGACGTGGAGAAGCATTGTTTAACGCTTGTGTGGCCTATGCAAAAATTAAGACACTATGTCTTATCTCATACAGTCAAGCTCATCTAAAAAATAGACCCACTCAAGTACCTATTGGAGAGACCAGTCCTTAACTGATGTTTGACAAAATGGAGAATATTATTGAGCGAGTTTGAGATCGAATATGCCACTCAAAAATCGGTTAAAGGACAAGCCATTGCTGCTCACTTAGCTAAATACACACAGCCAAATAATACTCTCGTTAACACGGATCTCTCTGATGAATACCTCTTTACAATTGAGGAATCAACTTGAAAGCTATACTTTGACAGTGCAAGGAATGAATATGGGTCAAGTATAGGGGTTATACTATGCTCACCCGAAAAGATTTTAATGCCAACAACCATCAGACTGAATTTCCTATGGACTAATACCATTGCTGAATATGAAGCCTTGATAGTCGGGCTTGAGAATTCCATGGAACTAAAGATCCAGCAAATACGAGTCATTGGTGACTCCTTGCTCATCATAAACCAAGTTTAGGGGATTTGGAAGTTTAAAGAATATGATAAAATATTTTAAGCAAATCACCTTCTAGCATGTAACTAGGGAAAACAATTGGTTCGCCGACCCCCTTGCGATCATTGTTTCAATGGTCGATATCCCTTTCAAAAGTCACCATGATGTCATTTTACATCAGGTACAAACATGACTTTTCCCCACCAAAGATTGAAAAAGAAATAGAATAAGAAAATGAGAACGATGAGGAAGTGTCTTTCGTGGCCTCAGATGCACAAGTCAAAGCGAAATCATGGTTCCATGATGTGTTGGCCCTATTGAAAGATGAGTCATACCCCGACTGAGCCACCAAAAAGGATAAGAGAGCCCTTCGAAGGTTTTCCATGGGTTTTGTAATAAGAGATGACCTTTTCTTCAATAAATCATTGGACGACATCATCTTATGGTGCCTTGACCATCCAGAAATCGACCAAATTTTAACAGAATTACTCGATGAAAGAGGTCATTTTGGGGCAGCTGCCTTAACCTAGAAAATCAGGAGTCAAGGTTATTATTAGACCACCATGGCCGAAGATTGTTGGAAATTCGTTAAAAGGTATCCCAAATGTCAGCTTTATGGAGACCTCATCCATGCACCATCAGTACCACTTAACTGAACACCCCTCGTATGACCTTTATCCATGTGGGGCCTTGATATCATCAGAACGATTTCATCAAATGCCTTGAATAGCCACCGTTACATACTAACGACTACAAAATACTTCACAAAATGGGTAGAGGCCGCATCATTTGTCAAAATTGAAGGTCAGCATGTTGTCCGTTTCATAAAGAACAACATTGTATTCAGATTTGGCAATCTCGAGTCAATCATTGCCGAAAATGGAACCAACTTCAAAAATGAAAGGGTCACTAAGGTATGCAAAACGTTTGGGATAACGTAGAAATTCTCCACACCCTGCTACCCTCAAGGAAACGCACAAGCAAAGGCCACAAACAAAGGACTTCTCAAAATTATAGGCAGAATAATAGAAAGTGTCAAAGATTGAAATGAAAAGCTAAACAACATGTTATGGGCCTACCTAACAACTGAGACGACTCCTACTAGCATGACCCCATACTCATTAGTGTATGGTATGAAGGTTGTGCTACCCATTGAAGTCGAGATACAGTCTCTCCGAGTGCTCATTCATAAAGATTTAGATGATGAACAAAAGATCGAAGCACAAGTTGCTACGCTCAATACTATGGATGAAAGACAGCTATGAACAACACAAAATATCATAGCTTACCATTGTAGAATCGAGAGGGCATACCAAAGAAAAGTTGTTCCCCGACAATTCAGAGAAAGAGACATGGTACTCACGAAGATCTTCCACATTCCTGCAAATCCACACCCATTAGGCAAATTCAAACCTAATTGGGAGGCGCAATTTGTGGTAACTCAAGTGCATGCAGACAATTCCTACAAAATAAAAAATCAGGAGGGGTATGAACTCAACGACCCCATTAATGCAATGTGTCTCAGAAAATAATACTCATACCGAGCTCAAAAAAAAAAAAGGAAAATGAAAATAAAGGACATGGTGAAAACCTAAAAGGGGAGTCACGAGAAAAAAAAATTCCTCCAAAAAGGAGGCGCCAGTCCAAAATTTCAAGTACAAAATAATGCTTGTAAACCACAATAATATTGCATAAGCAAACCCTAAGGATGGAGACTCCTCCTAATCCCTACAGGTTCCTAACAGAACCAACCTCGGGAAGATATGGGAAGGGAACATGAATTGGAGACCCAAGACCTCAACGAACCTCGGGAAGAATAGACTTCTCCAAGAAGGAAGCTCGGCAAGAACCCAAAAAACTTCTCATGGTTATGCAAAACACAAGATGAGAGCTCCAAAGGCCAAGGGAAACGTCAAGTCTCTTGGGCCCACATGATCTCACAAGGAAATCCTTTTCATAATCTTTAAATAAATGAATAAAAATTAAACAAAGAAAATGACCACCAAAGGGGCCACAGGTGGTAAAAACTATAAGGCTCGTCCCTCTTTGAAAATGCTTTTCAAATTGTCTGTTAAAATAATCGACTTCAAAAAAATTTCCTTTTTAGAAATGACTTCCTCCATCACTACAAAAGATTAAACTATTAGTTGTCCTAGCCTCGCTCTCGAAGCCAACTTCCTATGCCTGTTATGAAGGCTTGAAACTAGTCAGGCACTCCATGGTTGTATGAGTATAACTGCCAACTACCACATATCGAAGATGGATGAATCTCGCCAATGATGACATTGGCTAGTTTGAGAACATTTTCTGTTTCTCAACTAGATCCCCTGAGGCAAAAAGAGGTGAACCATTCACCGTATGTGTGTATGACGGTCTGTTAACCGGAGTATTGGGACAACAACCCTAAAACTGGGGTGACTGAGTTTGTTAAAATTTGGTTCGAAAAGTGTGCGCAAATAAGTGTCCCTCAAATCTTGATGAATCAATTACACACATAAGATTTCGCACATCATTCAGAGACAAAAGAACAAAAATCAAAGCCAAGCATAAATTCAAAAATGGAATATGAGTAAGAACAAGAAATGCAAAAAAAATAAAAATAAAACATTGGGAAATACTACCCTTGTCGCTCGGGTGACACAGCCCAAGAGGTCATGTAATGTGTCCTTCCCTTTTTTTTTTTTTTAAAAAAAATAAAACATTTTGGGCGACACTACCTGTGTCACCCAGCCCAAGAGGACACATAATGTGTCCTCCCCTTTTAAAAAAAAAAATATAATTTGCGCGACACTACCAGTGTCGCTCAGGCGACACAGCTTGTGTTGCCCAGCTCAGGAGCACACGTGGTGTGTGTTATACGTCATTTTTTATTTACTTACATCCCTGGTGCAAATAAGGAGAGAGCTAATGACGACCTGGTCCTAACGATAGCCAAGACACAAGGAACACTGCAAAATAAGTATAAGACTAGGCAACCCTAGAAAGAGTACTATCATGACAAAAAGAGGTCTTATAACTAAAACCCTATGATATGGGGGTTCAAAACAGTACCAGACTACTGCCATTGCAACCAAAACGTCGAAAAATCCCTAGGGACCAAATTTGGCCTCAAGCGGACCTTCTAAGATCATTTTGGGCCCAAATTACCATAAACGGGTAGGTTTCACACTATTGCGGTGTGGCCTCGGTAAACAGTTTGTCATTTCTAGAAACTGTGTTTTCACCCCTCGAGATGATTCTCAAGTGCTCATATCTTGCTCGTTTGGAATTGGAACAGGCTCAAGACACAAGGTAGGTCTCGACGATCAGATCATTTTGACATATGGCACGCATCATGGCATGGCTCGAGACGAGAGATTTTCTAGAGAGAAAATAAGCCCGAGACCATAAAAACAGAATTTTAAAAGAAGACATCTCATACTTCGCGAAACAATAATTCGTGATCCGTAAGTCAGATCGACATGAAATCGGGTCTGTTGCGACTGCATCACAAAGGGATACAAGTTTGGAATAGATTTGATGTTCAATTAAAGGCTAGATTGTACAAATTTCAAGGTTGAAGATGGCAAGAGTTTACCGTTCAACAGAATCCCATTTTTCGGTGACTTCCCAATTTGGAGATATGCTCAAACGGAAACCAAATTGGACAAAAGTTAGTGCAAAACGATTGTGACAATGTCAGAATCCGTTTCAAGAAAAATTCGTTTCAAAACGATCAAAGGACATCAAAATGTTCATAATGAATCAAACATCAATTCTACGATGATGGATCATCCAGATCACTGCCACAAGCATTCGAAAAAACTCCCAAAGTTTAGCAATGGCAAGAGGCCCCTCATGGAGGGATGCTTTTGTCATTTGTTCCAAAGAACTAAGGGGTATTTTGGTAATTGTGTTAAAAAACGGGATTTTATTGTAATTCCATTAAATTATAATTTTCCACATTTTGGCTTAGTTTTGAGCATGTAACCCTTATTTTGTGGTTGCTCTATATAAGTGAGTTCAAGTCATTTATAAACTTAAGTTGGAAAGCATAATAAAAATTGGGTTCTTACCTCTTCAAGCCTTTAATTGTGTGCAACTTCCAACTTCAAGAGAGATGAGAGAGAAAACATTACCACCTTAGTTAACTACCCTTAGACCTCTCCTTTCTAACTCCCAACTTCCAAACCTCCCACTTCCAATTCCCAACTCCTTAGAACCTCAAACTCCATACTACCTAGAACCTTAAACTAAGACCAGTTAGGTCTATTCATCTTAGACTAAGACCCCATCCTTAACCCCAAAGGTCAAGCCATCTTTCTAAGGAGCGCTCAAAAGAGATCCTCAAAGGCGAGCATAAATCCAAGTCGGCTTAGGTCCACTTTCTCTCTTCTTTCTCTTTCTTTTCTCTCTCTTCTTTCTCTTGCTTCCCTATTTTCTCTTCGTGCGTGCTAGCTCCTTATTTTCTCTTTGTGCACCAACTCCCTATTTTCTCTATGCGCACACGAGCTCCCTATTTTCTCTCTGTGCCCGTGATCTCCCTATTTTTCGAGCTCTCTATTTTCTCTCTGTGCCCACGAGCTCCCTATTTTCTCTCTGTGCCCACAACTCCCTATTTTCTCTTCATGCCCTGAAGCTTCTTATTTTATCTTCATGCCCGCAACCTTCCTATTTTCTCTCCATGCACGCGACCTTCCTATTTTCTCTCTGTGCCCACGACTCTCCTATTTTCCCTCCGTGCTCGTGCCTAGCACCCCTTTATTTCTTTATCCCTTTCTCCTCACACAATCATTCTCTCTTAGTTGTTTATTTTCTCTCTCTCCTCCACGTAATCACTCTCTCCTCTTAGTTATTCATTCTCTCTCCTCACGCAGCCATTCTCTTTCTCCTCTCACGTTTTTTCATTCCCTCTCTCTCTCTCCTATCTTATTTGATCTCTCACCCTCCTTATCCCATATACCTCTCGTTCTCTCAACCACCTCTATCTCTCTCAATCGCCTCAACAAATCATCCCTAACTCTATTTCCCTCTCCTCTCCACACGTCCAAATCTCTCTCTCCCTTCAATGCTACCTTTTTTTCTTCTTTTGTCTCTCAAATCTTCTCTCTCCCTTTATTGCACATACCTCTCTTTCCTCTCCTTCACGCATTTCTCTCTCTTCTCCCTCACACACTTCTCTCTCCTCTTCTTAACGCCATTTTTCTCTCATTCGTTCTCTCTCAATCTTCTCTCTCCCTCTATTGGACGTACCTCTCCCTCTCAAATCTTTCTCTCACACACTCACACTCACACTTACACACACTCACATCACACACTCTCACATTCACTCACACACACTCACATCACACACTCTCACTCACACACTCATTTCACTCACTTGCACACTCACACCATACACTCTCACTTCACTCTCTACCACACACTCCTATCTCCACTCTCTTACGTACCCCCTTTACATAGTTCCACTCGCACTTAACCCATCCCAACCTACACTGTTTTGAGCACACTCTAGTCTTTACAACCCCTCTACTCTTTTGTATTGGTAGCTTCTTCCATTCTTTGTGTGTTCGACTTGGTGCTACACTTAAAGCTATTTTAAGGGTTTTAACTTTTGGACAGCTACTCTAACTTCCATTTAGTACAGTCGAGTTGACTTACGAGAGATATTGATGCTCTTACCCATGCTCACTTAGATGTAGTCATCCTGAGTTTGTAATCCATAGAGTTCTGACTCTTTGACTACTCTAATCACTAAGTCTCGTCACACTCGAGTGGTAAAGAACTTCCATCACCCCTCTAACCCTTAGTTTAGATTCTCAATTTACCATATTACCAATAGGAGGAGACCCTAAAAAGTATACCCTGGATGTCATTTTTAGTGTGTGGATCCAAGTGTTGCGCAGGAAAGCGAGGGAGCCGAATTCATACCGTGCTGCAAGGACATAAGAAGGGCTTTCAAGATGATCTAAGAAGGTGAATCACCCAGATGTGTCCCCCGAACCTAACATGGCAAGGTAGGTGCTCGATTCCTTCTTTGTAGATTAAAATCCCTCTCTTTGTTGATTCCTATCTGTACCACGCACATGTGCAAATACGCACGTGGGCGCAGTGGTTGTTTGAGAGAGGATTCCTTCGACTGGGTCATCCATATCCGGGTCGACGAGAAATTAGGTCCGACCAATCTGTCCTACCCTTAAATTTTTTTTTTTTTTTTTTGGGCGATGCTGCCTGTGTCACCCGTGCGGCACAGCTTGTGACCCCCAGCCCCACTTTTTTCCATTAAAATAAAATAAAATAAATTAAATTTAAAAAAAGAAATAATTGGGCGGCACAGGGCATGTCGCTCGAGCGACACTACTAGGTCGCCAAAACGTTTTGGACAAAAATACCGTTGGAGCCTTCTAGGGACTAAAGTTGGTTTCGTTATGCATTTTTGTTTAAAAAAAAATGTTGGTTTTCATATATTTAATTGAAATTTTCAAAATTTTTCAGATGCTCCTCGATGGCACGAACCTAAACTGCCAGCCAATTTCAAAAGAAAACCCCAAAAAAAAAAAATCAAAACAATAAGCATAAGGCAACCCCAACAACCTTGGGAATCAAAGTCATATGATTTTGGAGGTCAATGGCCTGGGTGACACTACTGGTGTCACCCAAAATGTTTGGAAAAAAATGCCCCTGCTCCAATTCCGAAGCCTTCTGAGGACAAAAGTCGGTTTTGTTATGCATTTTTCTTATGAAAAAGATTGTTTTTAGACATTTAATTAATTTTTGAAAATTTTTAGATGTTCCTTGGTGGCATGAGCATAAACTTCCAACCAATTTCAAATGAAAAACCTTTTTAATTTTTTTAAAAAAGTTCAAATAGTGCTCCTCGGTGGCATGAGCCTAAACTGCCAACCAATTTTTTTTAAAAAAAATATTTTCATTCAAAAAATTCAAAAGGAAAATGCTCATCGATGGCATGAGCATAAACTGCCAACCAATTTCAAAAAAATATTTCCATTCAAAAACATTAAAAAAGAAACTGCTCCTTGGTGGCACGAGCCTAAACTGGCACCGAAAATTTAATTCCGAAAACGTCTAGCCCCATATGATGTAAAAGGCCAGGTGTATCCGTCTAACCCCATATGACGTAAAAGGTCGGGTGTATTCAGAAAACGTCTAGCCCCGTATGACATAAAATGTTGGGTGTATTAAAAAAAACGTCTAGCCCCACATGACGTAAAAGGTAGGTGCATCCGTCTAACCCTGTATGATGTAAAAGTCAGGTGTATTCAGAAAATGTTTAGCTCCCTATGATATAAAAGGTCGGATGTCTGTCTAATGCTGCGTGACGTTAAACTGCTTAGAGAGCTCTACGATTGCAGGAGCTAAAACTGCTAACTCAAAATTTGTTTTTCAAAATATCTTTCTTTTTTCAAAATGATTCACTATATGTCTTGTGTTTTCAAAAACCTTAATTTCTTTATTAAAATCGTAATAAGTCCAAAGCTCCTGGTTCTATTTCAAAACTCTCCCTATTTTCAAAATTTCTAGAACTTCTTATAAAACAAAGGAGCTTGGACACCCGTATATGATGACTATCGCGTTGCCGCCTCATCTGTTTCTTCATAATTGACCAGGTAAACCCTTTTCTTAATAAGTAAAACCTTAGGAAACCGTAAGAAAATCAAAGAAAATGCTAGGTTCAAGAATTTAAAAGTAAAAACCTCTGAAGTTAAGTGACATGGACAAAAAATCCAACTCAAGTTTCAAGCTTGCGAAAATCACCGGATCATCTCAAGCTGAAAACCCTAAGATGAAAATGGCCTAGGTGGGTGAGTGGGGAGTACATTGTCATGGAGAGAAAGTTGGTGTGCCCTTTGATCACGTGACATCAGATAAATTAAAATGTCAGCAGTGTCATCCTCTCTGATACTCACCTGTCTCGAAGGACAGGAAGCGTCAAAGAGGGACAACTGTTGACACCCCATCTTGAAAACTAGCAAATTCAATGGTTTTCTAAACCATAGCCTTAGGACCACACTGTCCTAGTAAACCCCCAAACCATAGACCACTATAGTCCTTATTGCCAGACCTGTGATCCAAAATCCTGTAGAATATCCTGTTTCAGTAAACAAATCATTAAAAATACCAAAATATTTCGTTTTCACCCAAATTTTGGCAGGCAGCGTCACAAGAGCCCGTAGATCCCCCCAGAACTGGAATCTAGTGATTTTGGGTAGATTTGTTCTGGTGTCGCCCAGCCTAGACTGACCCAAATTGATTGATTTTTAGTAGACAACATCCCGACCCAAAATCAACTCATATAGGAATCTACCGATTTTGGGCAGATTTGGTTTGGGCAACACCACAACCCAGACTGACCCAAATCGATTGATTTTTGGCAGGCAGCATCCCGACAACTTCAAAATCACCCCAGACTAGAATCTACCAATTTTGAGCAAATTTGGTATGGGCGACACCACTGGTGTCACTTAGCTCTTAGTGCCCCAAATTGACAGTTTCCGCATGCCAACCCCTCCCGAATCATTTTTAGCCAAGTTCAATTTACCTGGATTATTTTGGTGGACCACCAAAACAGCAGTCAAGCTGGAAAATCTTCTGGTTATAGTTTGTTACCCATTCTAGATGATTTTCAGCTTATAAAAATGTCATTTCAAAATCATTTTAGGTTAGACTCTTTAGACTTTATTAGCTTGTGTGCCCAGAGACAATGTTGAGATTGTGAGACCTGAGAAAAACCTAGATCTAGGAAAACCTTTGGTTTAGGTAGCCCTTAGATTAAAAAATCCATCCAACCAAGCCATGGCCTGGTCAAAACGTGAGGAGAAACAAAGAGGATGCACGACATAAACTCAGTCAGTCCTGATACAGGCGAGGCCTCGTGAGCCCGGGCCAACTGGTCCGGTCTGGTATATTTTTACTCTTTCCAATATTTCTTTTCATTTTTGTCGATTTTATTAGATTGGTAACTAGTTTCATTGCATTTTACGTAGTATTTTGTGCTTTTGGGTCAACGTTGGCTCTATCACTTATTTGAGAACAGATCTGCTCATTTCTGAGTATATCTGATCTCAAATTAGAATTCGATTGTCCCCATTCTCTATCACTCACTTTTAAAATCAGTTTGTGGTTTAGATCTGAGCGATCCCCATTCGGAGATAGTCTCGATCTGCACTGTAAACACTACTACATCCATTTCATATTAAAAACAATAAAATAGAATCTATTTCATGCCTAAGTATTTGTTGACTCTACATCCATTTCATATTCAAAACAATAAAATGGATCTCTCTAGCTCAAGTTGTTTTTTTAATCTCCATTACAACTTGTAAATATAGGGATCTTGCATATATATATATATATATATATATATATATATATATATATATATATATATATATATATATATTATATTATATTATATTATTTTTTAAATTATTTTATTGAATTGCATCTTTTTCACTCATAAAACCCCATCCAAATAAAAAATATAAAGTAAAACTAAACAAAAGCGTAAATTTTATTTTTGGTAGTCAATGAAACAATAAATTTAGAAAATAGAGGTCATCTTTTAAAGGGTGTGGTTTCCATAAGGTTGCAACCTTAAACAATCCAATTAAGGCGCACCTTCAAATTTGATCATAACATATAATTTTGATGTAAATTATTCTTAAGATTAACTGAAAATATATTTTTATATCTAATTATAAAATTTAAAATGCCAAAAATGATTAAAATCAAGTAGATCTACAAACATATGAAAAATTTTAAAATGGATGGCCTAGATAATGTTTTGTAAGACACTATTTTTGGGACTCAAATTCCTTTTCTCTTTCATAATCATACATCTCGATGTCGAGATGCTCAATTAGAAGGTTTTTCAGCATTAAAATAATATTTTTCAATGAATTTTTGAGGTGCATCCGTAGTTCTACATTTTAAGATTGCAACCTTATATAAATTTTTTTCTCTTTTAAATACCTCTAATTACAAGCAAGTTTTCCACATTTTCTGGGTGCCTAAAATTTCAAAAGCAAAAACCATATTTTTGGTAATTCTAAGGGGTACGTGAATAAAAATAAAAAACAATCAAAGCAAAGTGAATTTGTCGTGTACATGAATTTTTATTCGTGCAGAGGTGGTCTCGTCCGGTTTTGTGAAGAAAGTTCCACATCGGGGATTTAAAAGAAATGAAATTTCTCAAAATGTTTGGGCTGATAAAAAGGGCCTCGGTGCTTGGTCACACATCACCATTCGTCAACTACCGGTCCTGCTTAGCATGCGTTGTTTGAAACTTTTTGGGGGGCCATCCCCATGTAGGGTGGGCCGCCGCTGCCCTTCCTTTTAAAAAAATTTAGAAATTGCATACGGCGCACGTTTAAAACAAGGGTGCGGCTTGTATAGAGCCTAAGCTCTAAACAATCAAATTAGAGCCTGAGCCTACCTTCTTCCTTTTGAAAAAATTTAGAAATTACATACGGCGCACGTTTAAAACAAGGGTGTAGTTTGTATAGAGCCTAGGCTATAAACAATCAAATTAGAGTCTGTCAAATGAAAACTTGAAATGTGGTTTCAATATTAAAGAAATGTGGTTTCAATATTAAAAATCTTTGTGATAGCTTTAAAATATATTTTTATATTTATTTATAAAGTTTAAGGTTTCAAAAATAGTTTAGATCGACAGATATATGAAAACTTGAAAATCTTGAAAATTGGCAGTCCAAAAATGTGTTACAAAAGATACTATTTCCAAAACTTGAAATCTATTTTTTTTCTCATGTCCATGCTTCTTGATGTCGAGATGATCAATTTGAAGATATTTGAATATCAAAATAACCTTTTCTAGTGAAATTATTGAGATAAGCTCAAATTTGATTGTTTAGAGCCTCGAACTCTATATAAACTTTTCCCTTAAAACAAACATGAGAATCGGAAGTCGGCAATTAAAAAATCGCTGATCTAGAAGAGGAATCTGGCGAATCCCAATATTTGAAAGGATCTAAAATGGGTAGTGTAAAATCCGATCCATATCAAGTGATTCTGAATGTTTAAATCTTGGTATAAACAAAACAAATAGGGGCATATTTTCTCTTACTGGGTGCAGCTGATTAAAACTACCTCCCCAAAATCCTTTTTAAAAAGCAAAAAATAACCATTCGTCTTATGAATTTTTGTTTAAAAAATAGCTAGGAGATAATCAAAACAAATCGTCTATAGGTGAAAATGTATAGTGTTTTGTCCCGTCACAGACTTACTACATCCATGACGGTTTTTTGAACGGACCTACAATGGACGACGCAATGTCCGTAATACTTCAGCATAAATTTTTCATTGTCATGGATCTAGCATGTCCGTGATGGTACCGCTATGAACATATTAGGCCCGTGGCAGTCATTTTATCCACACCGACTGATTTTTTCATCGGACGGTCACGATTGTCTGGTAGTATTTTACTTTTCATTTTTTTTTTACAAATCAGAATGACAAAAAATTCAGAGGGTATGTACATCCTACTGAGGCGCATCTAATTAAAATATAAAAAATAAAAAATAAATTGACTAAAATGCCCCTGAAATATTTTAAGGGTATTTTGGTCAATATTTTTCATGTAAAATATTTTTTTTTTTAATTTTAGAAGTTTTCCCTATTTTTTATGAATACATGCTCCAAATTTTAGACCATTCCGATTCATAAAACAAAAATGTAAAACTGAAAAACTACCGGACAATCGTGACCTCGCGATGAACTTTGGACGGTGATGGGGGTAGGCGAAATCACTGTTCATTTTCGCAATAGGTGTTGCGTAGTGTTTTCCTATATATATATATATTTGAGTAATGATCATATGAGACCCTTCCACACCCATGTGTGTAGGACACCAAAGGATTACCATTAAATTTAACACAGATCTCTAGAAAAGTCAAATCCCACACCCATGTAATAACTTTTCTGGAGATCTGTGCCAAATTTAATGGTGATCTTTCGGGGTTCTATACACATGGGTGTGAGAGGGTTTCATAGGATTTACTCTCTCTTTCTCTCTCTCTCTCTCGATATATATATATATATATATATATATATATATATATATATGACGATTCTACAAAACGGTAAAAATGAACAGTGATTTTGTCTATCCTCATTACCATCAAAAATTTATCACACGGTCACAGTTGTCCGATAATATTTTTATTAATCGGAATGATCTCAAATTTGAAGCGTGTGTACATCTTAGTGTGGCGCACTTGATAAAAATATGAAAAACATAATTCATAAAATAAAAATTTACGAAAATACCCTTATAAATTTTGCGAATTATTTTTGTCATATTTTTATTAGATGAGCCTCACTAAGATGTACACACACTCCAAATTTAAAGTAATTTAGATTTGTAGAAAAAAAATGAAAATTGTAATACTACCGGACAACTGTGATCGTACAATGAAGTTTGGATTGTGATGAGGGTAGGCGAAATGACTGCTCATTTTGACCTACAAGCGTTGGAAAGAGTTATATATATATATATATATATATATATGAAAAGGCTTCTGTGAGCTAATGGGCTCACAAGAAAAAATGAGCCCAATGGTCTAAATTGAATCTAGGCCGATCTAACTATCACGGATGTCGGATAGTGCTTGAATTTTAATTTTTTTTCGAAAAATCTAAATTACTTGAAATTTTACAAGTGTGTTGATACAAAATAGTTTAATATTCAAAAAATATTTTAAAAAATAGTTTATAGGAAAAAATGACCAAAATACCCCCATAAAGTTTTGGGGGTACTTTAGTCATTGTTAATTTTATGGATTATTGTTTTTATATTTTTATTAGTTGCGGATTGATGAGAAGAATATTCACCTAAAATTTCAAATAATTTGGATTTATAGAAAAAAATTTCAAATTCAAACACTCTTGATTGTCAGATCGACCCAGATTCAATCTGCGCCATTGGGCTTATAGTATTCTGTGAACTAGTGGGCTTACCCTATAATCTTCCCCCCTCTCTCTCTCTCTCTCTCTCTCTCTCTCTATATATATATATATATATATATATATATATATATATATATATATATATATATAGGAAGATGCTACGGTACGCTAATTCGCATACCGCTACAGTAAACGCGGAACGGCCCAAATCGAATCTGGGCCGATCACGATGTCTAGTAGTGTTTCATTTTTCATATATTTTATGAAATCAGAATGATTGAAAATTTGGAGCGTGTGTTCATCAAAAATAGGCGAATCTACCAAAAATATAAAAAAATTATTTTACATGAAATAAATTGACCAAAATACCCCCAAAAATTTCAAAGGTATTTTAGTCAATTTCTATTTTCAAATTATTTTTTTTGTATTTTTATTTGGTGTACCTCACTAAGATGTACACATGCTCCAAATTTCAGATCATTCTGATTTGGAGAAAAAAATTTAGAATTGAAATACTCTCAGACAACCATGATTGTCAGATCGGCCCAAATTTAATCTGGGCCATTGAGTGTTTACTGTAGCTAAACGCATATGGGTGTACATAAAATTTTTCTATATATATGGAATATACTATAAAACTCCTATAGGCAAAAATAAACATTGATTTCGCTTACCCTCATCACCGTCCAAAGTTCATCGCACGGTCACGATTGTCCGGTATTTTATTTTTCATTTTTTCTTTACAAATAGAAATGACCTGAAATTTGGATTGTGTATTACTCAAAAATATGTGAATCTACAAAAAGTATAAAAAAAATATTTTACATAAAAAAATTGACAAAAACAACCCTGAAAAATTGTGGGGGTATTTTGGTCATTTTTATTTTAACGAATTATTTTTTTATATTTTTATTAGGTGTACCTCACTAATATGTACACACTCTCTAAATTTTAAATCATTCTGATTTGTAAAAAAAAAAAAATGAAAAATGAAACACTATTGGACAATCGTGACCATACGATGAACTAATTTAGAGAAATGTGGTTTTAATACTGAAAATATTTATGATAGCCTTAAAATATATTTTTATATTTGTTGATAAAGTTTAAAGCTTCAAAAATAGCGTAGATCGATAGGTCTATGAACACTTGAAAATATTGAAAATTAATTCTTCAAAAATGCATTACAAAATACACTATTTTCAAAACTTGAAATCCCTTTTTTTTTTTCCATATTGATGCATCTTGCTGTCGAGATGATCAATTTGAAGACTCATAAACTTAATTTGTAGTATTCTAGGTTCTACTAAAATGAAACTCAAATGCATTGTGTCTTACGGTTTGAACGACCAAGAGACTGGATGCGGGTGAGCTAGTATACTGTGATGAGATCATTGGGAAGCACACAAAGCTTGTGGTTAGAAGCTTCGTCTGAAAGAGGTTAAGCTCGTATGGTGCAATTAGATCATACGAAAATAAACAAAGCTTGTGGTTAGAAGGTTCATTTCAAAGAGGCCAGATGTATGTGTTATTGAAGACGTGGTTCCAACTAATCCTAAAAAATGAGATACTCAAATAAGGAATTGTTGTGGTCTATGAGAAATCTTTGTGAAACTTCTGCATGTGGCATCCATACTCGCCTTTCTCTATGCCTCTTTTTTTCTCTCAAAATGTATGTATTTCATCTCATGTAACTTGTGCTCTCTTGGTAATTACTTTCTACAATGTTGATGAAGAACCGCTTGTGTTATGAATAACAAAGCCAGATTTTGTTTTAGTGGTCCAAAAAAAACATAAGTTTCATATAGCATTCAAATTCTTATATATCCAAGTTCTATACAAGATTTGGGATTCATGTTCAATAAAGAAAGCATTAGGGAATGTTCGCAAAGCACAAAGTTTATTTTTTTCTTTATATGTGATTCCTTCTATGCGTTGGGCACGAAAAAACAGGGGATTGGAATGTGAAAATGAGATGCGGCGAAGCTTGGTTAGGCTTGGTTTTATGGGCATGCTCAATGCCGTCGTTTTCTTGGCATGCTCGATGGAGTCATCAAGGTATCCAAGCCATATGAGAGTTGTCACTATGACAAACCCAGATTCAAGCTAAGCATCAAACCAATGATGAGAAAAAGACATAAGCACTTCTCTTGAGCAACCTTTGGGTTCCCCATGATAAATTATACAGCCAAACTTCTTCTACTGCTTTTGGTTCTTCTTCACAAGGCTACTAACTTGTGAACAAAAGTGCTTCCTCACTGTCTGGTTCTCCTCAAGGTCCGCTTCAATATCCAGGAAAAACTCGAACATTTGTTAATGGAGATAGCGATGGAGAAGACGATGGTTTATCTGATGAAGAAACCAATTAACTCAAAACAAAAAACTATCAAATAATGACATAAAGAAACAAAGGAGTTGGTGCCCCATAGAGGGTTATCACATGTCCCCAGAGGTGCTTCGGCTCAATCAATAGTTGAAAGAGCTTGGGCAGAGAGATGTTGCATACTTAAAGGTCTCTCTCTTATTTTGTTATATTTTTACTCTTTTTTTATGTATAAGGAGGTTTTATGTAAACATCCACCAAGTATATCTGAGGAGCATGGGTTTTAACTGTTCATAGAACCTTTCTTGGTCTTCTTTCTATGTAAAAGATGATCCGAGTAGATAATGAAAAGAATAATGACATCCGGGATACATGTGTGTGTGTGTGTTCTTTTTCTGTAATATCTTCCATAGGTACATAAGAGGAATGTTATCTTCTATTGTTTATGATACATGGAGAACTGGGTGGCCTATACATCCAAAGTCCACTTTCTATGGCATATTTGTTACTCTCTTTGCTTTTTTTGTTGGCATCAAATATTCTTTTCTTTGTTGTTCAGGCAGGTTATTAATTTTAATAGCAAAAGAAAAAGAAAAGTGACTTATATGGTTGAATGTATTGCTGCCCTATTGTGCCTTTATGATCCTGTGAGTTTAAAGAACCTAAGCATTGCTGCCCTGTTGTGCATGTCTCAATATCAAATTGGAAAATGCAGTCCCTGCCCTAACACATTCACAAGGAACAAAGAATGATGCTTTGCTTGAAATCCTATTTAGAAATGGGTAGCCTATACATCCAAAGTCCACTTTCTATGGCATATTTGTTACTCTCTTTGCTTTCTTGTTGGCATCAAACATTATTTTCTTTGTTGTTCAGGCAGGTTATTAATTTTAATAGCAAAAGAAAAAGAAAAGTGACATATATGTTTGAATGGCATTAATGCCCTGTTGTGCCCTTATGATCCTGTGAGTTTAAAGAACCTAAGCATTGCTGCCCTGCTGTGCCTGCCTCAATATCAAATTGAAAAATGCGGTCTCTGCCCCAATACATTCACAAGGAATAAAGAGTGATGCTTTACTTGAAATCCTATTTAGTGAATTAGCTAAAGATGGAGCATTTAATCAAGTAAAAATATATTCGTTACATTTGCATCCACATTTCAACCTTACAATAATCATTATGTACAACTCCAAAATTACATATACAAAGTTGTCACATGTAAATGCTCAAAAATCTCATATGCAAAGCAGCATTTCTAGCCCTAAAATTGTGTCAACATTACACCAAGAATAGTGTTCTCTAACATATAATGATTACCTACTAAATTAACCTCTTCTTAATGGACAATTCCTATAATCATGGCTAATTTGGTCACATGAAGGAACTTTACAATATCTAGGTTTCTTAGCAACTTCAACATAGGACTTTAACCTTTTTCCAGGAGGCCGCCCTTTTGTGATAGACCGAACAGGGTTTTTTACATGGATGCTTTCACAATGAAGTCTATTTTCATCCTCTTCAGTTGCTAGACTTGCATTAGATGTTTCATCAACCATAGGAGACCTCATGCATTCTATTTCTTCAACATGTTCCAAAATTCTTGAAAATTGCTCCATAATGAACTTGTAACAATCATCAAATCTTGCACCTTTTGTACCAATTGTTGATGTTAATGATTGTATAGTTTGGACATGCTCAACATAGGCAGCTAATGTGCTCGAGCTAATGTCTGATATCAATGAAGTAGAGTGCCTCTAACGTTTTGGCGGATATCAGTTTGGAATTTGAATAAAATTTTATTTGAAGAGAACATGAAGAGAATGCCTGCAAATGATGCATGTAAACTCAAACCCTTTACAACTGCAATTCATAACATTATCTTCAACCATCAAAGAAAATTTTCGCCCTTTTTCTTTCTTTGAAAAGTGTGTCACTTCATAGGTTCCATCATCATTTCTAGATGTCAAATATTGGAAAGATAAAATAATTTCTTCTTGTATCTTTGAAAAGTGTGTCAAATAATTGCTTACACAGTAAACAAGACAGTAAATTATTTCATCTGTCCATCTTGAAAATAGATGAGCGAGAAGCTCTCGTGCCTTCTACTTTATGGCTTTGAAACCAAATATCTTAACCACCACACTTTAAACCAGAGGCTCTACTCTCACTGCCCCATACAGTTCCCCATTCAAAATACGTAGACTAAGCTGTGAATCACCCAATTCTTGATCCTAACTCTTCAAGTCTAGCAAGGTAGAGAATTGATCAAACAAATAAAATCATTACTCAATAGAATTTAATCCTTTAGCTATGAAAAGAATAAGAAATCATCAAATAAACAAAACTATTACTCCGGCCTTTCCTATCATCCAATAATTCTTATACTGAAAATAACAATTAATCATTCACTTGATCCAAAATTTTATCCTCTAAGTATGAAAAGAATTACAAAATCAAAGAAAAACTGGAATCAAAACATGAAAAATGGCTGGGGGCATATTTTCAAACATTTGAACTCTGAAGAACACTTACTCTAAAGAATATTGGGAATCAAAGAAAAATTGGAATCAAAATTGTGGTATATTTGGTTACCAAAGCCTGAAGATCACTTATTCTCTCTAAAAATTACTTTTGGAGCTCACAGAGAAGGCATATAAATTTAGAAAAGGTCCATCTTTCTAAAAAATTGAATCAATCGTATCCAAGAAATAAATGCACAAGTACCACACTAAGAGCCTTTCGTTGAGAGAGATGGAGCAAGCTGAAAATTGTGTGCCCTGTCTCATTCTTGGTGAGATCCAAAAGAAACTTTTAGAGAGAGTAAGTGTTTTTCAAGCTTTGATAATTAAATATACCACATGTTCAGTTATTGTGACTGTATCACAAAAAAATCTCAAAAAATAAATTCTACCTGGTGTGATCGGAGAGCAACAAAAAAATCCCAAGAATCAACAGAGTAAATTCTAGAGAAAAAAATCTCAAAAATAAAACAAATGGAAAATAAAAGAAATGGCATTGAGTGTGGCATTCGTACCTCGTGTGATTGGAGATCTCCATAGCTGGGATCACATGAAGGTGAAAATTAGGCTTTTCTCGAGGTAAAAACTAAGGTGTCCATCTGTAAGAAAAAAATATATGCAGAAGATCACTTCCATTTTTAACCTGACATTTTGGCATTTTTTCTGATGAAAAGAGAGAGGGCTGGGGAGGGCAAGAGAGAAAAGATGGGGGTCGGTAAGGAGAGAGAAAAAATAGAATGCGTGTCAGAGGGAAGAGAGTGAGTGGATGTTTAAATTTTGAAATTCAAAATTTATTAAGTACGATTTTTTAAAATTTAAAGTTAAAGTCACAAATACCCTTCAATAGGATTTGGTGCTCAAATAACATAGGGGCAATATAAGTAAAAAAAAAGTTCACAACTTATTCTAACTGAAGTCACATGCCCCTCAAACTTCAAATTTAATGGTAGTGAGTGGGACTCAAAGTTCAAAAATCAACAGTTTCGTTGTGCTGGAATAAAAACGACAGCATTATAAGCAAAGAATTGGAATTTAATAAGGGCATTTTCCAGCCCCTCTTGGGGGTTATTTAGGTCATTATTGAAGTCAAAGTTGAAGAAGCATTGATGAAAGGGTGTGGTTTGTATAGATTAGAGCCTACCTTTAAATAGCGTCGAGAAATGTGGTTCCAATATTGAAAATTTTGTGATAGCTTTAAAATATATTTTTATTTTTATTTATAAAGTTTAAAGCTTAAAAAATGTTTTAGATCGACAGATCTATGAAAACTTTAAAATTTTGAAAATTGACGATCAAAAAATGCATTACAAAATACATTTTCCAAAACTTGAAATTAATTTTTTTCTCATGTCCGTGTATCTTGATGTCGAGATGATCAATTTGAAGATTTTTTTAACATCAAAACAATCTTGTCTGGTGAAATTTTTTAAAAAGGCTCGAATGTGATTGTTTAGAGCCTTGGCTCTATATAAACATTTCCCTTGATGAAAGCAATAAAATGAAGTGAATCGTGTATAAATTGGATGTCATTTATGATCGCGGCCAGCGGCGTTTGTACTGATCATATATATTCGAAATGATTAAAGGTCAAAATCGTTATTGTGTGAGAGGCACTCGTGGACCAGCTCAAAAGCAAGCAACCAATTGGGCCCATGGTTGAGTTGATAATGAGAGCTTGCAGAGTACCATATTCAAAAAGAGTTCGTTAGCATTTGGGTTCCAAGCACTTTGCGAGTATGCCACATGTGGGTTAAGCAATTGACCGTCGATGAGTAATATTACGCGTGTCAACGGCTCTGGTCGGGTCTGCCCCAGACTCGGACAAGACCCGACCCAAAAATTATATATATATAATTATATTTAAATATATTCATATATTGAAATTCAAAAAATATTACCGGATCCGGACCCCGACCCGACCCTCTGAATTCAACTTTTAGACCTATATCTAGACCCGAATCAGGTCTACCCCTCGGGTTCCGCATTGGGTCCGGGTCCATTGCCACGCGTAGAGTATCCATGAATGTTCCATAGATGTAGGGCGGGCAAGGCTAGACCTATTCCCCTGATGGTTGGCCTAGGTCTAGCCTTGGCCATATCAGTGTCAGGTCGGACCTGGCAAGGCTGAATAAAATTAAACAGCAGTGAAATAAAAATGATATAGAAATAAGGGCCGGGTGGGGCTGAATAAAATTAAACAACAACAAAATAAGAATGACATAGAAATAAGGGTCGGGCCAAGCAGAACCAAGCTGGCCATGTCTTGGCCATAGCCCTATCAAAGCCAGGTTGTGCTAAATAAAGTTCAACAATAACAAAATAAAAAATCATACACAAAGAAAGGCCAGAAGGGGCCGAACCAGACTGACCATGTCATAGCCCTAGCACAACCCCGGCCCTGCATCAGTCCACCTTTTGTGGCCCTATTTTTTAGGATCAGGCTTAATAGAAACAAAATTCAAAAATTATAACAAAATAAGAAAGATAAGAAAGTAACAAGATAGAAAAATGTATATTGCATATAAGAAGATAAGAAAGTACAATATATACCATTGTATTATTATTATAAATACAACAAAAAAAAACGCCACAAGATTAGTATGGGACAATTATTTTCTTGAAAAGTTTCTCTCTCTCAAGTCTTCATGATATCAGAGCCATTGTTGCTTGCTATGCAATCGTAAAGTACAGTCGATAGTGGGTAAATTCCGATGCAGATCATATGAAACAGTAACGTTTTTTTCATCTCAAAAGGTTAGTGCATTGTGTTACTTTTGCATTGTCTTCATGTCTCTCTAAAAGACTTATTTCCATGTTTTTGTCTTCATGTCACTCTTCGATAGCATCCATATCATCCCAACTTCATACACCCATATCATAAAATACTTTCTCTATCCTCTTACACCATCTACAACATCATTCCACACACACACTCCGCTCTCTCTAAAAATCAAACACTAACTCTCCCTTCCACCTTCTTTCTCGAAAAATTCTTCCCTTGCAAATTTCAATTGATTTGCAAATTTTTCATCTTGCAAAAACTTGGCATTTGCAAATTTCATCCCTTGGCAAAAAAAAATTATGTCCTATGCAAAAAAATTTCTTTGCTCCAATGAATATTATAATCTTCAATGTTTAAGTATCCATATTCCTCCACCCTTATTTTAGGAAACTTTGTGTCTATTAAGTTCACACGTAATAATAACAATTATGTATTATGGCAAATTTAAATGCTCTCTCTCATTGAGAGTCTGGAACTTTTTGAATTTATTAATGGTGATTGCCCTACACTAAGTCATAAGATTTCATCTCTTGATGGTAAAAGTAAAATCGAAAACTTAGACTACAAATCATGGTTAAAGTCTGACCTGCTTCTTAAAGCCTGGATCACATGGATATTATCAAAAGAGTGTCTCGGCCTTATTATTGGCCTCAAGACTTCTGAATAAGTTTGGAAACGCCTGAAGAATACCTATGCAGGTAATTCTCAAGCTAGGGAGTTCCAATTTACCCAGCAACTCCAACCCTGCAAGAAAGGGAATTCACTATCAGAATACATATGCAAATTCAAAAGTATTTGTGATGATTTGTTGGCTAATGAGAAACTTGTATTAGATGAAACTAAGGCATTTTGGCTTTTAAATGGACTTGGTCCAAAATATGAGAGTTTTGCTACCACTATGCTTAAGCCTTTGATTCCTGCATATTATGAAATTATACCTCTTTTTCAAAGCCATGAGATTAGAAATCATCCCATGTCTCTGAAGAACACTCAAATCTAAATTGGAATATGGCCTTTGTTAGAAAACAAAAAAAAATTGTACCCAAAAGAGGTAATCCGAATTACAGAGGTAGAGGGAGAAACAACTTTGGTGGTGAACAGTTCTTTAACACTCAGGGATGATGGCTTGTTCAAACAAACTAGATCAGTAATGTAGGTCATGGAGTGCCCTAGAAAAATCAAAAAAATAGTGGTACACTTCCTATGCGACACATGCATCAAGGCTTCCCACAAGATTCTTAAATACAACTATCAGCTCAGACACCTCGAGAAAAGAATCAAATTTTGGGCATGCTGCATTGAAGTATTGACATTGATTCAACCACATGTACGAAGCAGAAGATATTCCTCATGCCCTTGTAGTAATGACTATGGCTTGTTCAACTCTCAAGGACGATGGCTTGTAATATCGGTCGTGGTCAACAGTTCTTTAACTCTCAAGGACGATGGTTTGTTCAAACAAACCAGATCAGTAATGTGGGTCATGGAGTGCCCTAGAAAAATCAAGAAAGTAGTGGTACACTTACTATGTGACACATGAATCAAGGCTTCCCACAAGATTCCCAAATATAACTATCACCGCAGACACCTCGAGAAAGTATCAAATTTTTGAGAAACTTGGGCATGCTGCATTGAAGTATTGACATTGATTCAACCACATTTACAAGACTTAAACTGGTTCCTGGACACAGATGCCTCCCCTCATATGGCAGGAGATCAAAGTAAGTTATAAAATCTTTGTCCCTATAGAGCACCTATATAGTCATGGTTGAGAATGATGACCAATTAACTATTTCACATGTTGGCGATACAAATATTGCTATTGGATCTGAAAAATTCATTGTTTCTAATTCAAGTAACTCTTCATGAGTTGAAAGATATCGTATTTGTATCATGGGATGCTCATCTTCTATTCTGCAGTAAATTAAAAGATGTGGTATGTTGGGATACATATTTGTACTCTTCATAATTGAAGCACTTTTAGGAGTCATTCAAAAGTTTTATAATGTGCCATGAGTATGGTTTATAACAATAAAACTTCAGAGAGAGGTAATATAAGGTTGATAAGATATGACACTCTATGTGAAGAAGTGAATTTGGCAATTGCGTAATATAGAAGACGCACAATGCATGTGAAAGTACTTTGATTGCTTTGCAATGAAGGGATATGTAGAAATACTTGGTGGCAACATAGAAAATCTAAAGATCAGTGGGAGAATTAAATTTGTGATATTTGAAATGATAGAATGAATAAAAATATTTTTTTATATATGTATGGGAGATTCTAAAAGGCCGAAGAGGTGGATGCTTCATCAACGAATAAAAGATGATGACCAAGTGTTTTTTCAATCAGTTGTATGCTCTTCCAAGTTCGCAAAAGCTCGTCAGCAAGTAAATGAAAAGAATCAAGAAAGCCCAGGTACCACACTATATAGTTTTGAGGTATGAAATCTATCTCACATTACATGGTAATGTCATATAGGGAAAGATGATTCATTAACCCTTATTTTTAAGTTTCATATACTTCTTTGGTTTTTTTGGCTATTTTTTTTATGAATATATATGGAGTGCATGAACATTAGGTGATAGGTGCTAACAAATTTGAAAGGGCTGGTTTTAAATACCTTGTATTTTTGTGCCTCATTGTGCTTGAGTATGAACTACTTGAGGAAGTGATACATATGGAGATGTGGTTTGATTGAGGGCTTTAATCCTGAGTATGAAACATGAGAGATGGGTGTGGCTCATTCAAATATGTAAGCACAAAGGGAGTGATTTGATGTAACTCAATCTTAGTGACCATCCTCCCAATAAATGTTTATAATATGATGTGTTGTATGTGATGATGATCTCTTGATAAAGTCTTCATATTTGTCAAAGATGAAGTATTTTGTCAAGGCTGTAATAACTATTCTTTATTCATGCTTTATTTTGGATAAAATTATAAAATGGTATTTATAATTTGTTTTATGGCCATGAACTTGACTTGGTAGGAAATCAAAAGTGAATGTGGTAAAATTATTTATGAAGGCTAACCATGTATTTTAAAATTAAATTTGATGATTTGATAAAAACCTAAGTCTATGACTATGGTTTTGAGAAAACCACATAGTCTTGCAAGGTCCACTAAGTATTTATGAAAAATCATTTTAAACCGTCATACTATTATCTAACTATTGTTGTGAATGCATATGTATATAACAAGTCAATATTTTTTTTTTAATTAAAGAGAAAAACATTGTATCTTGAAGGTATTTATAAAAGTGAGAGAAAAACTATCATGCACTGATTTTTAAATACCCATATGCCTTGACTCATGTTTCTAGCTATTTAGAATCCTCGATTACCTAAGACCTTGAACCATAGGAAATATTGTAGGAAGACCATCTTGCTAGGTCTCCTTGACACGTGTTGTGTGGATTAGACAACTTGGTTTGTATAGGTTTACAATCAAGAGATTAGTATGGTTGAACCTTTGTGGTTCGAAAAATGGCTTTATGAAATGAAATGGGCATTGAGTTATTGTTTAGTATGAAACTTGTTATACTATCTCATGACACATGCATGAGAACGCTGAGATAATATTTCTTATGTGTTATGTTTGAGTGGGAGCTATTAATAATTCCACGATTATTTTTAGCAATTTGGATATTCAATTATACAAGTATCCCGTTATAAAAAGATCCTGATGAACTCAATATTCCAGTGGGAGCACCAGCTTCTGTTTAATGGATCAGCTAAAACGACATACCATTGTTCACCTATGGAACCCAGATGCGTGGCACTAGTTGTATGGCTACAGAAGGGAGTAGCTTGATTGAAGAATTTCTTTAAGCCAATGAAGATAACAAATCCATGATTCGCGTTATGACATAAAAGATGGACTATGACCATATTCGGAATGAGATTTAAGCATCAAAGAGAAAGAGGCGTTGCCTCCATAAATCCTTTGTGAAAGGATTGATAGCAAAATTCATGATTAACGTAATAAGAGACAATAAGTGAAAAATGTTTGAGCAAGAGATTGTAATTGGGGGGATGAGAATGTGTGAGAGAGATTATAAGGCCTTCAAAGGCTAAGTAGGAGACGTTGGGTTTATGAGGCTTTTAAATACCTTATAAGAGCTTGTATGAGCATTTTATATAATGAAACATAAACTCAGTGGGGGTGTGGTCCTCTTGTAGACCATACTAGGCAAATGTGATTTGTCGATACACTTATTTTCTCTTCTCTCTCAAAGGGTTTATCTATCTCTCTCAAATATCTCTTTATAGGTGTCACACCTCACCTTGGGCTTCAAGATCTCTCTCAAGTTTTTCTAAGGGAGCACACCCCAACTAAGCCAAAAGGGCAGGCCCAAGCCATCTCTCTCTCTCTCTCTCTCTCTCTCTCTCTCTCTCTCTCTCTCTCGTTTTTAGGTGGCACGCTCAAACTAAGGTTAGCTTATGGTGGTTTGATTTTTGGGTAGCAAGGGGATGATTCCCTTGGCAGTAGATCTCTCCCACTCTTTTTGATCTATCTCTCATCTCTCCCTCTCTCTTTGATGTATCTCTTATCTCTGCAAAGATCAAGTCAAAGAGGTTTAAGCAAGACTAAGGCACTGAGGCCTTAGGTAGTTGATTTTAAATCAAAATCTATATATCATTGAGAGGGTTTTGCCATATGTAGGAGAATTAAGAGACCGATCATATATCTCGAACAACATTGAAATGAGGGGACTCGATGTGGGGTGTATTAAGCCCCATTGTAGTAAACTCCGACACTCTTTTTTTATTTCTTGTCATATTTAATTATATTATCTTTATATTCGCAAGCATAAGAATTGTGGAAATTTTCTTCGTTTAAAGAAAATTGGTTTAATGGCATCAAGGTTTCTAAGATCTTGGATTTGTGTAGATACCCCATTTTAAATCTAGCAAATTCTATGATTTTTTGAACCCTTAGGACCACATTATCCTAGTAGATCCAATTTAACTACCCCAAAACTATCCAAATCCTATTCCAATTTTAAATAGAGCTCAAGAGCTTTCCAATGGTCCAAGAATCACCTGAATCGAACCTACAGATAAAAAGATATAACAAATGATAATTTAGTCTTTGTGAGACCCAACTGTTAGGCCCCGGGTTGGGCTGTAACGGGCCCGACAAACCTAGACGTCGATTGATGATGCAGTCAATGCATCTGATGATGTAATAAACACTTTTTATTTAATTAGATGAGGCTAAAACTTTAAGATAAATCCAAAAAATTCCAAAAAAAACTCCAAAAGTTTTTAGAAAAAATCACCAATTTAATATTATAAATACCCCATCTACCTAACCTAAAAGGAGAGAGAAAAAAAGACTAAAACAAACTTTAGAAATTCTCGAAATTAGGAAAATTATCCAAAAATACCAAAAATAGGAAAAACTCTTAGAAAATTCCTAAAAATTTAGGAAAAATTTCCAAAAATCCCAAAAAATTAGAAAAAAAATCTCAAAATTCATATTCAACCTCTAGACATCACAAAACCCTTAGAAAACCAAGGAAATTCTCCTCCAGACCCCAAAAAGACAGACAGCTTTAGAAAAATCTCTAGATTGAAAACCTTAGAAAACATAGAAACCCTAGCCTTCTGAAGTCCTAACTCCAAAGACTAAGAAAACCTAGACCTAGGGTATAAAAACCCTAGATCAAAACTAGAATTAGGGCACAACAACCCTAGATATAACCTTTTACACCAGAGATCTGCTGGTCAACATCCGAAATCAAAGAGGCAAATGGGACCTGTTCTGATACGTGCGAGCCCTCGAAGGCTCGGGAATCCCGACCCATCCAGCCCGATTTGATATTATTTCTTCCTCTTTTTACTGTTTTGCTTCTTTTATTTATTTATTATCTGTTAACTTGTCTTAAAAATCTTATTTTAATGCTCTGGATCATGTTGGCTTTGCCACAGATCTGAGAGTAGATCTGTTCGTTTCCAGGAAAATTTGGCCTCAAATCTTAATTCGAGCTGTCTCACTTTCTCTTCTGCTTTATTTACATCTTTTTTAATTAGTTTAAAGTGTTAAAATTCGAGAGATCTTCATCGAAAGATCTGTCAGATTTTTATCATAAACAGTTTGATGCCCACCGTGGGGCTATTTCGAGCTTGATCCAAGCTTCAAAATACGATTTTCATTCACTTTTATTCACTTTTTTCAATCACAAAAGGTCCAAAAAGTCGGCTATGACCCGGCTTTTTCTGGGCCACACTCCCAGTGTCGCCCAAATTAAAAGGTCTCGGAAACCTCTGAAACTTTGTGGATCTATTCTAGGGACTCTTTTGTAGCTTCACAAAACAATTCTTATCAAAATAAAATTTTTAAAAATGTAAAAAAATATTTTTCAGACCCATGCAGGTCAACATATACCCCAAGTTTCAACTTATTAGTCTACGCTTTGGAACCCACCAACCAGTGGGCCTACTGCCATGCCAAATACTCAACAAGAAGATACCTTAAAAGTAATGCAGAATATGCTTGTAAGAATGGGCATGCATGAAATTCTACCCCCAAAAGCCTATGTTCATGAGACCCTTGGATGCATGGAAGACCTTCCCTTGGGATTTGTCATCCCATAATTTAGAAACAATTTCAATGGAAAGAGCGATCTAGATACTCACGTCAACGCGTACCTCCTCTTCGTTCAAGCTTTCCTAGACAGACCTAACCAACTAAAGGCCATCTTTTTACAAACATTGACCAGTGAGGCCTTAAACTAGCATCGGAGAACAATGTCTGCTCGACCACACATCACTCCAGATGAAATGTTCAACCTATTCGTCTCTCACTACCATGGGTTGACACCAAGACCTCTCTCCTGGGCGAACTCAGTACAAAAAAGTAAAACCCAGGAGAATCTTTCAAGGATTTCATCAGTCGATTATGCGAGGCGGCAATACGAGTCATAGAATGTCCACTTACAGACTCCGCCAAGATCTTCCTAGTCTTAAAGAATGCTGCTCCCGAGTACAGAACCTTCTTCAGTTAAGGTCTTATCCCCCACTCTTTCAACTCAATGATCGAGCGGATAACGTGACATGAAAGGGCCAGAGGGACACCCCTCAGCACCAAGTCCGACAACAAGCCGATAACAGCTCCCCAAAATAAGAACAAAAACAAGGGGAATGCTTACAGTCAGGTTAATGAAATCGTCGTTAACGGATCAGCCCAAGGTTCAGCTGCTCAACGCAACAATCAGAATCAAAACCGAAGGGGTTAGCCTAGAGCCATCCCTCAAAATAATAACCAAAGGCAAGAGGATATTTTCACCCCTCTCAAAGATCCATTAGAAAAAGTGTTGGAATTACTCTTGGCGAAGAATATGGTTTATCTCTCGCCACTATCTGAACCACCATTTCAAGTCACAGATAAGAGTAGGTGGTTCAAGTGGCATCAAAACCATGCTCATGATACTCAAAACTGCATATATTTGAAACGGGTAATTCAAGGGTTAATCAATAGGGGGACATCACTGTCGTACCTAGAAATCAACCTATCAAATAGCCTAATTAAAAGATGGGTATCTTCACAAATCCTCTTCCTAAAAATATGGTCACAACGATCGAAAAGCCATGAGCCCAAGACAACTCGAAAGAGAACGTTGTCATTCACATGATTGAGTGTGAAGACAATCCTTGTCAATTCATATTGGCTTGTGATCATCACTTTCAAGAACCCGAAGAATATCTTTTGAGCCTCCTAAGAGGAAGCCCTTCATCTCCAAACCTCGATAACCTTCCCAAATGGGACCGATATGACGAAGATGACACACTAGAGATTGATATGGTCAGGACCAATGAAAAGGTATCATCTTCCAAACAAGGGGCCAACACCCCAATGCCTCCCATTACTCTTGCTAGGGCTGATCCTATTGAGCATTAGGCTGGCGAGGTCTACTCCTTAATCCGAAGAAGCCAAGTATTTAAACACATTCAATTGATGGCCGATACTCTCGATGAAAGAATGAGAAATACCTCAAAAACCAAACAATCAGCGGAGGTCATAGATCATGAGCCGAAAAAGGAAATTCAAGGATCTACAACCACCTACGATCTACCAACTCATCTCGGGAAGATCCAGGCTCAAATCTCCATCTTGGAGCTACTCATCAATTCACCAGCACATAGAGCCCAGATCGAGAAGGTCCTTGCCAAGAGACACATCCCGAGCAACACACAGCTGGATGAGTTGTGTGTAATGATCAACCAGCTGATGGCACCAACACCAATCGTGTTAACAGACGATGACATCCCAGCTAGCTTCAACCGATTTCACATCCAACCTCTGCACATCACCGTCTTCATGCAAGGATATGAGATACCAAGAGTGCTTGTTGATCATGGGGCATCCTTAGACATATGCCCTATGAAAACAGTGAAGTTGATAAGCAAAAGCTCAGATGACTTCGAGCCATGTCAACTAACTATCGCTGCATACGATGAAACCAAAAGACAAGCTAAAGGCATACTGCCTCTCACAGTCAAGATTGGCCCTACCATCCAAGTGATAAATTTTTATGTCTTGGACATAAAACCTTCTTTCAACATGCTATTAGGAAGACCATGGCTGCATGAAAACCTCGTGGTCGCCTCTACACTCCATCAATGCCTCAAATTTCCAACTAAAAACGCCGTCGCAAAGGTATGTGTTGAACTCCCTGCTTTTCTCAATCCTAGTATACATAACGGGAAGCTAGCTATAGGAATCGAGCTCAGAGAAATCCCACTCGATTCCTTTGAGCAAGCAGATTGTGTCACCTTACGCCTAGAGGCCGGCGACCCTGTTGCTAAAATTTTGTAAACTTCTGCATCTATGGATGACATTATCCAATGTCAACATCAATATGATTTTGGGTCCCTCGAAGCTTAGCACATGCTCTTCTCACAATGCTTCCAACCAGGCCAAGGCTTGGGTAGTCAAGAGCAAGGCGTAACGAAGGCAAGTTTTAAACCATTCGAAGCCAAAACTGAAAACGGAGATCGAAGAGGTCTAGAGTATTCTCTCATACCTTATTACAAAGCCGGATGAAGCCTTCAAGCTATCCAGGCTTTGATCTGGAGGCATTCAAAGCCTCGATCCCCTCGATACCCGTCCTTCAAAACGGCCTAAGGTGATCCTTGAATCCCCAACGGGGAATAACTCTTCTTCCACATCTAAGCACACACAAGAACGGGGAATTGAAGACCTTTTTGCTGACTTGGATTTTAAGGTATGAACAATCGTCCCTAACACAACCAAGCATGTTCATCCACCGATTCAAACTCAAGAACATAATTGGTCGATCACTCCCCTATCTCGAGATTTGCTGGAAGCATACCAATGGCACCTTCAAGTCCGGTGCCAAAAAATGGATTGGTGTAGAGTGGCAATCTAACCACCCTGCGTGTCCAGTCCCCAACATTTCTCTCGCGAGTCCCATAAGGGACACCTCTTGTGTTATTTCAAAAACCATTGAAAAATCAAAACATGATAAAACTGATAATAATAAAAAAGAATTTTTAAAAACGGCGAACACTCAAGATATCTCGATAACAGTGCACAATACCCATGATGACGAATTGGATGACCAAGACGAAGATTAAGAGGGCCAAGAGTTTGAAGAAATCCCTCAACCTGAGGAACTCACTTCCCATGTTAAGCAATTTAAGAAGAGATTCGATGGTGACCCAACAGCTATCATCGAAGAGACGATTGATATAAATCGAGGAACTGAGAAAGACCCAAGGTTAACCAAGATTGGAACCTCCCTATCTCCTGAGGAGCGGAAAATATGATTTCATTTCCCAAGGAATATCGCAATGTCTTCGCCAGGTCATATAATGATATGTCAAGGCTATATCCCACATTGGTGGAACATCACCTCATATTCAACGAAGGGGCAAAGCCTGTAAGGCAAAAATTTCGACGTCAGAAGATCCACCTTGAGCTCAAAATTAAGGAAGAAATCGATAAACTACTCAAGGCGAAGTTTATTACCCTTGTCGATTACTCAGAATGGTTCATCAACATAGTGGTCGTACTCAAGAAAGAAGGGAGGATCCGGGTATGTGTTGACTACAATACCTCAACAGGGCATGCCCAAAGGACAAAGTCATGCCCTTCAGCTTCAAAAATGCGGGGGCAACTTATCAGCGGGGAATGACTAGCATCTTCCACGACTTAATGCACACCATCATGGAAGACTATATCGACGACATTCTGGTCAAGTCAAAGACCAGGTCTGTTCATCTCACCAACTTGAGAACCATTTTCGAAAGACTCCGGGAATGTCAACTCAAACTCAATCCACAAAAATGCACCTTTGGGGTTGAATTCGGTAAATTACTAGGCTTTATAGTAAGCCAAAGAGGCATTGTGGTGGGCCCATCCAAAATATGAGTCATCACAGAAATCCCCTCTCCCCGGAACATCAGAGAAATTTGTAGGCTGCAATGTCGCATACAAGCCATAACCTGTTTCATCTCACAACTAGCAGACAAGTGTGCATCATTTAATAGATTACTAAAAAAAGATACCCCATTTATATTAGATAATGAGTGCCAAGAAGCGTTTGATTAAATCAAGGAATACCTCACCAAACCTCCCATCCTTAGTCCTCTTGGTCCAGACAAACCCTTTTTCCTATACATGTCAGTGAGAGACAAGACCATAGAAAAGACCAAACGATATACTACATCTGCAAGACTATGGTGGACTATGAGACAAGATACACGGATGTGGATAAGCATTGCTTGACGCTTGTGTGAGTCATGCAGAAGTTAAGACACTATGTCTTATCTCATTTAGTTAAGCTCATCTCAAAAATTGACCCACTCAAGTACCTATTAGAGAGACCAGTCCTGAACGAATATTTGACGAAGTGGAGAATGCTATTGAGAGAGTTCCAGTTCGAATATGTTACTCAAAAATCGATCAAATGACAAGCCATTGCTGACCAGTTAGCTGAACATGCACTACCAGATAACACTCCCATCAATACGGATCTCCCTGATGAGAACCTCTTCACAATCGAGGAATCAATTTGGGAGCTATACTTCATTGGTGCAAGGAATGAATACGAATCAAGTATAGAAGTCATACTATGCTCATCTAATAAGATTTTAATGTCAACAGCCATCAGATTGAATTTTCCATGTACCAATAATGTTGCTAAATATTAAGCCTTGATAGTCGGGCTCGAGAATTCCATGGAAATGAAAATCCAACAAATACGAGTGATTGGTGACTCTTTACTTGTCATAAACTAAGTTTAAGGGATTTGAAAGGTGAAAGAAAAAAAACTCAAGCCCTATCAAGAAAAGGTGGAAAAGATGATCCCATATTTCAAGAAAATCACCTTTCAGCATGTAACTAGGGAAAATAATCAGTTCGTCGATGCCCTTGTGACCATTGCTTCAATGGTTGATATTCCTCCATAAATCACCATGCTGCCACTCTATATCAAGAACGAACATGATCCTTCCCCACCAAGAATCGAAGAAGAAATAGAGTAAGAAAATGAGAACGATGGGGAAGCATCTCTTGTGGCTTCAGATGCACTAGTTAAGGCAAAACCATAGTTCCACGATGTTTTGTCCTTGCTGAAAGATGGGTTATACCCTGAAGGAGCCACCAAAAAGGATAAATAAGCCCTTCGAAGGTTTTCTATGAGATTCTTAGTAAGAGAAGATCTCCTATTCAAAAAGCCCTTCGATGACATCATTTTATGGTGTCTTGATCAGTCAGAAATCGACCAAGTACTGATAGGGTTACACAATGAAGGATGTCATTTTGGCGCAGCCGACTTAGCTCAAAAAATTAGGTGCCAAGGCTATTACTGGACCATCATGGCTGAAGATTGTTGGAAGTTCGTAAAGAGGTGTCTCAAATGTCAACTTTATGGAGACCTCATGTATGCACCGTCTGTACCACTCAACTCAACACTGCATGTATGGCCCTTTGCCATGTGAGGTCTTGATATCATCGAAATGATCTCATCGAAAACCTCAAATGGCCATCGTTTTATATTAATGGCTACAGAGTACTTCACCAAATAGGTAGAGGCCGCATCATTTGTCAAAATTGAGCGACAACATGTTGTCCGTTTCATAAAGAACAATATTGTATTCAGGTTCAGTGTTCTTGAGTCAATCATTACTGACAATGGATCCAATCTCAAAAATGAAAAGTCTCTAAGGCATGCAAAAAGTTTGGAATAACGCATAAATTCTCCACACCTTACTACCCTCAAGGAAATGGACAAGCAGAAGCTATAAATAAAAGACTTCTCATAATTATGGACAGAATAATAGAAGGTGGCAAAGATTGGCACGACAAGCTAAATGATGCGATATGTGCCTATCAAACAACTGAGAAGACTCCTACTGGCATAACCCTACTCATTGGTGTATGGTATGGAAGCAGTGTCCCTGATTGAAGTTGAGATACCGTCTCTCTGAGTGCTTATTCATAAAGATTTAGATGACGAACAAACGATCGAAGCACGCATCGCTGCCCTCGTTAATTTGGATGAAAGACGACTATGAGCAACGCAAAATATTGTTGTTTACCAGCGTAGAATCGAGAGGGCATACCAAAGTAAAGTTGTCCACAACAGTTCAGGGAAGGGGACATGGTACTCAAGAAAATCTTCCACACTCCTGCAAACCCACACCCTTTAGGCAAGTTCAAACCTAATTAGGAGGGGCCATTCGTGGTCACCCGAGTGCACGTAGGCAATTCTTACAAGATCAAGATTCAGGAGGGGTGAGAGCACAACGACCCCATCAATGCAATGTATCTCAGAAAATACTACCCGTAACGGGCTCAAAAGAGTGGTGAAAACCTGAAAAGGCATCAAAAAAAAAAAAATGGACGTGGTGAAAACCTGAAGGGGCATCACAGGTAAAAAAAAAAAAAAAAAATCTCCATGAAGGTGCTTTTGATTCAAAAACACTCAAGTAGAAACAAGTACTTGCAAGTTCCAACAATATGGCACAAGCAGACCTTGAGGACGAATACTCATCCTAAACCTTGCAGGTTCCCAACAAAACTAACTCAGAAAGATGCAGGAGCATGATATGAATGGAAAACCGATTTGACTTTGACGAATCCTGAAAGAACATTAGGACCTCTCCAAGATAAAAGCTCAACAAGAATTCAGAGAACTCTTCATGGACCCGCGAAGCACAGGATGAAAGCTCCAAAGGTAAAAAGACAACTTTGAGACTTTTGAGTTCTCACGATCCCATAAGGAAATCCTTTCATCATCTTTGGGTAAAATATAATAAAGAAAATGACCACCAAAGGGGCCACAGGTGGCAAAATTGTAAGGCACGTCCCTTTTAAAAGTGCTTTTTCAATCTGATTATTAAAACCTTTCATTTCCAAAACCCTTTTAAAAAGAACTGCCTCCTTCACTACAAGAGGTTAAACTGTTAGTTGATCTGGCCTCGTTCTCGAAGCCAACTTCCTATGCCTGTTATGAAAGTTTGAAACTAATCAGGCATTCTATGGTTGTATGAGTATAACTACCAACTACCACATATCGAAGATGGGTGAACCTCGCCAATGACGATATTAGCTAGTCTGGAGCGTTTTTCTCTCAATTGGATCCCTTGAGGTGAAATGAGGCAAGCTCATCCCCTTGTGTGCGTATGATGTCCCAAAGTCCAATTCAGAAAAATGTCAAATTCGTGCAACGTAAAAGAGCTAAGACAGGATAAACGTCAAACTCGTGCAATGTAAAAGAGCCAAGACAGGATAAGCATCAAACTCGTGCGATGTTAAAGAGCCGAGACAGGAAAAAACGTCAAACTCATGCGATGTTAAAAGAGCCGAGACAAAAAAAAAACGTCAAACTCGTGCAACATTAAAGAGCCGAGATAGGAAAAGCATCAAACTCATATGACGTTAAAGAGCCGAGACAAGAAAAACATCAAACTCGTATGACGTTAAAGAGCCGAGACAGGAAAGACGTCAAACTCGTGCGACATAAAAGAACCGAGGTAGATATCGTCTACCCCCATATGACGTGAAAAGTCGGGTGTATTCAGGGCACAACTACCATGTTTAATGAAAAGACGTCAAACTCATGCGACGTAAAAGAGCCGAGACATGTATCGTCTATTCCCGTAACATGAAAAGTCAGGTATATCCATGGCACAACCACCCTGTTTCAATGAAAAAACATCAAACTCGTGCGACGTAAAAGAGCTGAAGCAGGTACCGTCTATCCCCATATGATGTGAAAGGTCAGGTGTAACCGGTGCACAACCACCTGTTTGATGGAAAACCATCAAACTCGTGCGACGTAAAAGGGCAGAGACAGGTACCATCTAGCCCCGTATGATGCAAAATGATCGAGTGTATCCAGAGCATAACCACCCTATTCCATGGATTTTGTCTATCCCCATATTGACGTAAAAGGGTCGGGTGTATGATCCATCGCTGCATGACGCTAAACTGCTTAGAGGGCTCTATGGTTGCCAGTGTTAAAACTGTTAACCAACCTTGTTTTTCGAAATATCTCTCTTTTCAAAATTTTCACTATATGTCTTGTGTTTTCAAAAAAATTTAATTTCTTTGTTAAAATCGTAACATGTCCTTGCTCCAAGTTCTATTTCAAATATCGCCTTAATTTCAAAAAAATTTAAAAAAAGTCTTAAAAAAATGAAGGAGCTTGGACACCCGTATATAATGATGATTATTGCGATTGCCGTGTTGCTGCCTCATCTCTCACTTTGGATTCGGTCAGACAAGTCTCTTCCTATAGACAGCCTTAGGAAACCCTGAGGAGATAAAAAAAAATGCCAGGGTTAAAAATTCAAATTACCAAAACCCTTGAAGTTAAGTGGCATGGCTAGAAAATCCAACTCGAGTTTCAAGCTCGTGTAACTCACCGACATTTCACGTCGAAAACCCTAGGAAGAAAAATGCTCTAAGTGGGTGAGCTCGGTGAGCACAATGACTTGGAGGGATAATTGATGTGTCCCTTAACCACGTGACCTCAGGAAGAAATTTAAAATGTTTGATTTATCTTTGACATTCACCTGACCCTCGAAGGACATGGAACACCAAAGTGTCTACTTCTTTGTCACTCGCTTGTCCATCGAAGGACAGGAACTGCCAAAGAGGGGCAATTGTAAACACCTCATTTTAAATCTAGCAAATTCTATGGTTTTTTGAACCCTTAGGATCACATTATCCAAGTAGATCCAATTTAATTATCCAAAACTACCCAAATCCTTTCTGAATTTGAAGTAGAGCCTAAGAGCTTTCCAACGGTCTAAGAATCGACTGAATCGGACCTATGAATAAAAAGATATAATAAATAACAATTTAGTCCCTGTGAGACCCACTGTCGGGCCGCGGGCCAGACACTAACAAGCCTGACAGGCCTAGACATGGGTTGATGATGCAGTCAATGCATCTGATGACACAATAAACACGTTTTCTTTAATTAGATAAGGTTAAAACTTTAAGATAAATCCAAAAATTTCTAAAAAAACTCCAAAAATTTTTAGGAAAAATCACCAATTCAATCTTATAAATACCCCATCTCCCTAACCCAAAAGGAGAGAGAAAAAGAGATAAAAAACCTTAAAAATTTCAGAAATTAAGAAAATTACCCAAAAAAACCAAAAATAAGAAAAACCCTTCGAAAATTCCTAAAAATTTAGGAAAAATTTCGAAAAATCCCAAAAAATTAGAGAAAATCTCAAAATTTATATTAAACCTCTGGAGATCACAAAACCCTTAGAAAACCAAAGAAATTCTCCTCCAGACCCTAGAAAGATCGACAGCTTTAGAAAAATCTCTAGTTTGAAAACCCTAGAGAATATATAAACCCTAGCCTCCTGAAGTCCTAACCCCCAAGACTGAAAAAACCTAGACCTAGGACACAAAAACCCTAGATCAAAATTAGAATAAGGGCACAACAACCTTAGGTCTAACCCTTTACACCAGAGATCTGTTGGTCAACATCCGAAATCAGAGAGGCAAAGGGGACCGGTTCTGATACGCGCGAGCCCTCAAAGGCTCAAGAATTCCAAGCCATCCGGCCCGGTTTGGTACTATTTCTTCATCTCTCTTTCTTCTTCTTTTTACTATTTTGCTACGTTTATTTATTTTTTATCTGTCAACTTGTCTTAAAAATCGTATTTTAATGCTCTGGATCATGCTGGCTCTGTCATAGATCTGAGAGTAGATATGCTCATTTATTGGCAAATATGGCCTCAGATCTGATATTCATATGTCTCACTTTCTGTACCACGTTATTTACATCTTTTTAATTAGTTTAAGGTGTTAAAATTCGAGAGATCTTCATCGAAAGATTTGTCAGATTTTCATCATAAACAATTTGTTAATTTTATTTTCTTTGAAATAAGAGTTATTGTAATAAGACTTCTTGTAAGTGATATATATATATATATATATATATATATATATATATTCCCGACAAGATCACATTAGTCTTTCTTTCTCTTTTTAGGGATCATTACATTCAAAGTCACAGCCACCTTGCCAAATTCTGGAGATGCAAAGCACCAAGTAGGGTGAAATCATTTATGTGGCTGCTTAGCTATAAATGGCTACTCACAGGTGACAGGCTGAGAAGGTTGAGGATGATCCTTCCGACTGTTTGTTTGTTTTGTAAAAATGCAGAGGAAACCATTGTCCATCTCTTCCTGCGATGCCCTTTTACGAAAAGGATTTGGGATTGGCTGAGCAGTATTTCCTGTTGGTTGATCGCTCGTCCCGAGGGAATCTCCGAGCTAATGCAACAAATTTGGACTCCCCCGTTCTCTTCCTTGGGTATTGGCTTGTGGAGAATTGTAGTTCCTGCTGGGCTTTGGAGCATGTGGAAAGAAAGAAATTTAAGGATGTTTGAGGGTCACACCAAAGATCTTTCTTCCCTTTTAATACTATTAAGAGATCGATTATCATGTGGTCGTTTGCATCTTTTCCAGTGATGTTCTTTCCCAAAGATTTGTTCTACCCTAACTTTCGGGAAATTTTGTTCTTTAAAGCCTCGTATGCTCCTCAGTTGTTGTTGGTTGAGGCCTCCGATGGGCTAAGTGAAGCTCAACTTTGATGGAAGTGTTTCGTTGGAATGTCAGCGGTTATGGTGGTCTTCTCCGTGATAACGATGGTTTGACTATTTGGTCTTATCAGGGGAGATTTCATGTGTGCAAGATTAATGAGGCAAAGCTATGGGCACTTAAAATGGGAGTGGACTGTCTTGGCCCTAATCACCTCAAAGTGATTGTCGAATGAGATTCAACGAATGTAATTAAATAGTGCTATCAGCCAGACCTTATGCCTTGGAGTCTTAATAGCATTATGGATGGTATCATTCTAGCATTGGAGTCCCGCGAAGTGATTTTTCTCCATGTCAAGAGAGGTTTTAATCTTGAAGCTGACTGTCTTGTCAAAGCCACTATTGCTTAGGTTCTGGCTCTTTGCTTGGTAATGTTCTTTTCTTTTCTTGTTCTCTTTTTGTTTGTTTCATCTTGTAATTGCATTACGTTAATGAATTAACTACTGCATACTTCTTTCAAAAAAAAAAAAAAATTATCTATACCTATATATATATATATATATATATATATATATATATATATATATATATATATATATATATATATATATATATATATATATATATATATATATATATATATATATATATATATATATATATATATATATATATAGAAAAACTCTTTCCAACGCCTATAGGCAAAAATGAACAGTGATTACCCCTACCCTCATCACCATCCAAACTTCATCCCATGGTCATAGTTGTTCGGTAGTGTTTCAATTTCATTTTACGAAAATTACCCCCGTAAATTTTCAGAAGTATTTTGATCAATTTATATTTTGCAAATTATTTTTTTATATTTTCATTAGATTCTCCTATTTTTTGTGAACATACACTCCAAATTTCATATTATTCTGATTTGTAGAAAAAAAATGAAAAATAAAATACTACGAACTGTGATCGCACGATGAACTTTGGACGGTGATGAGCATATGAGAAATCACTATTCATTTTCGCTTATAGGTGTTATGTAAATTTTTCTATATATATATATATATATATATATATATATATATATATATATATATATATATATATATATATATATATATATACCTATCGGGCTACATAAATATATTGGGATTGTTATAATATGAGACCACTTATCTTTCTTACAAGGAGGTCATAATTACTTGTAGTCAGTTGATTTCAAATTAGATGGCTTGGGGTGTATCACAAAGTTCAAGATATTTTTTTTGTACTTTGAGTTTAGACAATGACACTCATGCAACCACCCAATTCAAATATGATGGATAACAATATTTGTGACCTCCTTGTACCAAAAGTAATGATCTCTTTGTATATTTTTCGATAAATATTTTTTCCTAATAACTCGAACCAAATAATTAGGATAAGACTTGGATTATGACGATGATGATGATGTCCAACCACATCATAATGGACTTGGGCTCCCCACCAGTGTTCGCAAAACCGGCTGGTTGGAATCGGAACCGGTTGGTTAGATCACTACCGGTGGGGTGGAGAGTCCGATTAGGGCAAGTTTTATGGCACACCTCATAAGACAGCACTGTCCAAAAATCATCAGCACCAAAACCGGCTGATCCGAGGTCGAACCGGCGGTATTTAGTCTAAACTGGCAGGTTTTCCCTAACCGTTCCGGTTTACCATTTTAACGCCCGATATAACGTCGTTTTCAACGCATCAAATAACGGTCGTTATTTGGCACAGGGCCGTTATTTTTCATATAACAAGATTTTGCAGCTTTTGTTTATTCCATTTTCTAGTTTTTTTTTATTTTTTCAATCAACTATTTATGTTATACACCAGAAAGTTTCTATAAATCATCGATTCTTGAATCAAAAGCCAAAAAACAAAGAGTTCTTGGCGGATTGAATTGGGGATTTTTGAAAATTAGAAATTTTCACCATTCTATCAAATGCAGCTTCAATAACTCTTTGATTTTCATAAAAATGGATGGCTTTGATTCATTGTTGAAGGATTCAATGTTTACATATTTCTATTTTTCCAAAACGGTGAAGATTTAGTACTGCCGCTCGAAGAACTATTTTTTATCCAAACAAATTGATTTCTAATCGATCAATTGATCGATATTTATTGAATTGATCACTGAAGGTTGATCACAAAGGCCTCATCTATCAAATAAACTAGTTATTTTGATTTACTATTGATTAAATGTTTTCATATTGATTTTTCTTTTGCTGCATTTCTTCCTGAAATTTTCGTGAAGTGAAAAATCCGCAATTTGTTTTAATAAAGATCTCAATAGTGAATGAATCTTCATGAAATTTGGGGCATTTGAATCTTAATTGAAATATCTATCATATCCCTACCCCAATTTGTTCAAAAAATGAAAGATTTGGGGTTGATTTTAACTCTAAAGTTTCTGTGTGCTTTGGCTCGATTTTAGGGTTCTTAAAAACATTTGTTTTTTAATAAAATTACGTTTTGTTTTTATAAAAATATGTTATTTGTGATGAATATGAGAAAAAAAGAATATATTCTTTTTTTTTTAATTTTATATATTTTTGGTGAGCTTGTTGGATTGTTTTTTATGTTACATATTTTTTTACAAAAATATGTTTCTTTTGTGATGAATATGAGAACAAAATATTTCTTTCTTTTTAATGTTATATATTTTTGGTTAGCTTGTTGAATTGTTTTTAATGTTATATTTTTTTTTATAAACATATTTTTTTGTGATGAATATGAGAAAAAAAAATTATTTCTTTTTAAGGTTATTTTTGGTGTATGTTACTGTTGTCTGTGTTCTAAACTTCTTGTTTAGCTGTGACATTTTTTTCTAGTTTGTTTTTTATTTGTTACAAGCTATCAATCATTTGTTGCAACTTCATACTCCTTAAATCTGTTTATTTCAATCCTATTTTTGATAGGATATATGCAGTTGACAATTGAATCCAATTTTTTCCATTATTTCCGTATCCATAATAGTGCGAAAAGAAGACCCAGCTCTGAGTTGTTCAGGAATAGTGGAATAGTGGCGTTGAGTTTCTCGACCCTTTGACTTAGGATTAGTCAGTTCTATTTCTCGATAGGTACAGGGAAGGGATATAACTCAACGGTCGAGTGTCACCTTGACGTGGTGGAACTCATAAGTTCGAGCATGATTATCCCTAAACCCAATGCAAGCCTTTTTATTTTGACTTGCTCCCCCACCGTGATCGAATGAGAATGCATAAGAGGCTTGTGGGAGTGACTTGAGAGGGTAGGAATGGCTATATTGCTGAGTGCACGAACACAAGTTATGCCTTGGGATGAAAGACAATTCCGAATCAGCTTTGTCCACGAAGAAGGAAGCTATAAGTAATGCAACTATGAATCTCATGGCGAGTTCGATCCTGGCTCAGGATGAATGCTAGCGGCATGCTTAACACATGCAAGTCGGACTGGAAGTGGTGTTTCCAGTGGCGGACAGGTGAGTAACGCGTAAGAACTTGCCCTTGGGAGGGGAACAACAACTGAAAACTGCTGCTAATACCCCGTAGGCTGAGGAGCAAAAGGAGGAATCTGCCCAAGGAGAGGCTCGCGTCTGATTAGCTATTTGGTGAGGCAATAGATTACCAAGGTGATGATCAGTAGCTGGTCCAAGAGGATGATCGGCCACACTGGGACTGAGACACGACCCAGACTCCTACGAGAGGCAATAATGGGGAACTTTCTGCAATGGGCGAAAGCTTGACAGAGCAATGCCGAGTGGAGGTAGAAGGCCCATGGGTCATGAACTTCTTTTCCCAGAGAAGAAGCAATGACGGTATCCAAGGAATAAGCATCGGCTAACTTTGTGCCAGCAGCCACGGTAAGACAGAGGATGCAAGCATTATCTGGAATGCTTGGGCGTAAAGCGTTTGTAGGTGGCTTTTCAAGTCCGCCGTCAAATCCCAGGGCTCAACCCTGGACAGGTGATGGAAACTACCAAGCTGGAGTACGATAGGGGTGGAGGGAATTTTCGGTAGAGCGGTGAAATGAGTAGAGATCAGAAAGAACACAACGGCGAAAGCACTCTGCTGGGCCGACACTGACACTGAGAGACGAAAGCTAGGGGAGTGAATGGGATTAGATACCCAATATTCCCAGCCATAAACGATGGATACTAGGCATTGTGTGTATCGACCAGTGCAGTGTTGTAGCTAACGCGTTAAGTATCCCGCCTGGGGAGTATGTTCGGAAGAATGAAACTCAAAGGAATTGATGGGGGCCCGCACAAGCAGTGGAGCATGTGGTTTAATTCGATGCAAAGCGAAAAACCTTACCAGGGCTTGACATGCTACGAATCCTCTTAAAAGATAGGGGTTCCTTAGGGAATGCGAAAGCAGGTGGTGCATGGCTGTCGTCAGCTCGTGCCGTAAGGTGTTGGGTTAAGTCCCACAACGAGCGCAACCCTCGTGTTTAGTTGCCACCATTGAGTTTGGAACCTTGAACAGACTCCCGGTGATAAGCCAGAGGAATGTGAGGATGACGTCAAGTCATCATGACTTTATGCCCTGGGCAACACACGTGCTACAATGGCCGGGACAAACTGTCGCGATCCCTTATGGGTGAGCTAACTCCAAAACCCGTCCTCAGTTCAGATTGTAGGCTGCAACTCGCCTGGATGAAGCCAAAATCGCTAGTAATCACCAATCAGCCATACGACGGTGAATTTGTTCCCTGGCCTTGTACACACCGCCCGCCACACTATAGGAGTTGGCCATGCCCAAAGTTGTTACCTTAACCACAAGGAGGGGGATGTCGAAGGCGAGGCTAGTGACTGGAGTGAAGTCGTAACAAGGTAGCCATACTGAAAGGTGCGACTGGATCACCTCCTTTTCAGGGAGAGCTAATGCTTGTTGGGTATTTTGATTTGACACCGCTTCACACCCAAAAAGGAGCAAGCCACGTCTGAGCTAAGCTTGGAGATGCAAGTCTTATTTTGTTTCTAGATGGTGAACTAAGACAAAGTCCATGATCTTATTATTCTAGGTCAAAACAAGTTGATAGGATCCCCTTTTCTACATCCCCATGTCCCTGCCAGGGTGGCAACATGGGGGCGCAAAAAGGAAAGGGAGGGATGAGCTTTCTCTCGCTTTTGGCATAGCAGGCCTCCCCACTCGGGAGGCCTGGCCTGCACGATGGGCTATGAGTCGTCGGCTCATTCTTCAACAGGCACGCGGTCAGAGATCAAATTCTCCTCCCACTGCATTGGGGCTCACAGTTTCATGTTCTATTTCACTCCCTGATGGGGGGGTCTTTTCACCTTTCCCTCACAGTACTACTTCGCTATCGGTCACCCAGGAGCATTTAGCCTTACAAGGTGGTCCTTGTTGATTCACACGGGATTCCACATGCCCCATGCTACTCGAGTCAGAGCGTAAGTCAGTGACTCTTTCGGTTACTGGACTCTCGTCATCTAGGGTGCAGTACTCAACCGCTTCGCCTAGCAGCATGACTCTTGTATTGCTCTCCCACAACCCCGTTTTCACGGTTAAGGCTGCTCCCATTTCACTCGCTGCTGCTACGGGAATCACTTTTGCTTTCTTTTCCTCTGGCTACTAAGATGTTTCAGTTCGCTAGGTTGTCTCTTGCCTGCTCATGGATTCAGCAGCAGTTTGAAAGGTTGACCCATTTGGGAATCTCCGAATCTATGCTTATTTTGAACTCCCTAAAGCATTTCATCCCTTGCTACGCCCTTCCTCGTCTCTGGGTGCCTAGGTATCCACCATAAGCCCTTTCTCGTTTAAACCTCGCTGTTAACATTAGGTTTATGCCATATTAACCTAACGTGCCGCTAAATGGAAGGATCTTATCAACGTCCATGAATGATAAATCATAGATCTAAGTGCTGAATTGGAAAAAATGGGTGCTATCATATACCTTTGTATTGGCTAAGATCATGAGCTGGAGATAAGAGGACTCGAACCACTGACATCTGCCACAGGGTAAACCACTGCCTCTCAGACCTCCCCAACTGATTCTACCATAGAGGCCAACGCTAGACAATAACTCCCCCTCGAGCACAGCTTACAACTTTCATTGTACTATGTTCTCCAAAGAGAAACTCCTCTCAAAATCAATCAAAAGGTGCTGAGTTGGCATCACATTCTAATGATTCTTGTGGTTCCGGAGTATCCAGCTACAGGAGAACCAGGAACGGAGAGATCTCCCCCTTTTCCGCCCGACTATTTGGTCTTAAGAATGCTGGTTTTAAGAATGAGTGATTGCCCTTCTCCGACCCTTACTGCCCAATCGGAGAGCAGACAACTAATGCGTTCCATTTATTGAACCGGCTGTATGGTCGGTCTATGACACCTGGATGCCGAAGGCGTCCTTGGGGTGATCTCGTAGTTCCTACGGGGTCGATGGGATTGGCCCATGGATTTTTCTTTCTTTTACCACATTTCGCTCAAAGGGTTGAATGGAGATAGTGCATCAAGTTGTTTACAAAGGCCAACTTGATCCTCTTCCCCAGGGATCCCAGATGAGGTAACCCTAAGAGGGCTGTCGACTCCAACTATCGTCTATGTACAATCCATACTAGATCTGACCAACTACCCATCCTACCTCCTCTACGTTCTTGACAGCCCATCTTTGTCTCATTAGAGTCTTTCAGTGGCATGTTTTGGTCCTCTTCCCCATTACTTAGAAAAAAGTGAGCCACCGGTTCAGATACAAGATACTATCATTACCGCCTGGACAATTAGACATCCAACCCATAATCGCAACAACCCAATTGCAAGAGCGGAGCTCTACCAACTGAGCTATATCCCCGGGGCCAAATGGAGCATGCATGAACGAGTCAGATGCTTCTTCTATTCCATGGTGCAACTGAGCCATCCTGGACTTGAACGAGAGACCTCGCCCCGTGAAGTAAATCATCGCACCTATGGTCCAACCAATTGCGAGATAATCAATAGATTCTTTTTTGGGAGCGATTCATCCTTCCCAAACGTAGCATAGGAAGAGATGTCTCCTAGATCTGGGATCAATTGTAGCCGATCGGATTTAAGGATGCAATCCAGATCGTAATGATACGTTCCTACAGTTCTGTCACACCCCAAGAATTTACAATACTGTTATTCCTGAGATGTGACAGACAAAACATATATACATCTATTGATAGGACAAATTTACAGTGGCGAGGTCTTACAAAGTAAATAAAGAAAGCTAGCACAACAGCAGTATCTTCCAAGGTTGATCTTGACTAGCACTCAAAATGAAGCCGCAGTTATCCGGAAATATTTGTTTACCATAGTTTGATGAGTTTGGCTACTCAGTAAGTGATCATCATAATCCTAAAAATAATCATGGTTGAAAGATATCAATATTTTCCAAAAGGATATCTATTAACAGAAATGCATCAACCGTTTCACTTTCAATAAATGCATAATTAAGTATAATCCGAATAATTGAAATGCACATAACACTTTAACGCGTCAATGCATAATTCAAAGGATTTCACAAAATACCCTACTGGCGTCCCGAGTAGTTCACCTATATATCCCATCAGCGTCCTGATAGGTCCACTTAATCCCTATTGGCGTCCCAGATAGGTCCACTTAATACGGAATTATCACAATTTATGAGATGTTAATTTACAAATAAACATTTCACAACAATACTATAATCAATTGCAAAAATGTCAATTTTTAAATAATAAGGCAGTCATTTGCACATGAATTTTACAATGTCTAAATATTCAAAACAGTAGAAAGAAATATCACAATTTTACAGTAGAAAGAAATATCACAATTTTACTAAAAAGATTATTTTTCAAGATAATGAGGTCACGTGCGCATAAAATTTATCGCGTTTAAAATTCATGATAATAAGCAGAAATAATTATTTCATTTCATTTTTAAAAAGAATGGATTATTTTTCGAGACAATGGGGTCAATTATACACAAAACTTATAAAATAAAGATCCTGGACGGAAATATCACTATTTATTAAAATTAGACTATTTTTCAAGAAGATGATGTCACTTACCCACAAATACTTGAGAAGGAGCTTCCGATAAAAATTCGGCTAGAGAGAGGAGTTCACTGTGTTTCGACCAGAAAGAAAAATCTCATAAGTTTTCTAAGGTAGGAGTCCTCATCTCTCTGAATTTAAATTCTACTAATATATTATTTTATTCTTTTATTACGTTACAGGTGTGAGCGTTAGCTTACGCTTTAAACGACTAAAGCCCACGTCCTTTAGTGGACGTGGCAAGAGCAAAGAAGCAACAAAGCTTTTAAACGAAAAGCTTTGAAAAGTAGAGATGGTCCCTAAGGACCATCATGTTCAAACGAATCATCATGTATTAAAAATTTATTTTCTTCTCCTTTTTTTTTTTTTTTTTTTTTTTTCAAAAGTTTAGGATTGTTACAAGTTCCCTTCATAAAGGGAGGAGAGGGGACAAAAAAAGGAAGAATGAATCTTGACCCTCACACTATTACAGGTCGAACGAGAGAAATGAGAGGAGGAGAGGAAGATACATGCGATATGGAAATTCTATATCCATCTATATTGCTATATTGAATTGGAGATGTATCAATGATAGAATCATTAATCATTTCTGATTGAATCAAATACTGCTTCGATAGAAATCCAAGAAGAGGGATAAAAATAAGAAGAAAGAAATAAGAGTAGACACTTTTCTTATATCGGATAGTATCTAATGGATGGGTCCAAGAGGAATGAAAGGGTTAAATAGAATTACAATGAGACCCCGACCTTACCCAAAAGGGCATATGGAGAAATTGGTAGACGTTGCGAACTTAATTGAATTGAGCCTTGGTATAGAAACCTATTAAGTGGTATCTTCCAAATTCAGAGAAACCCTGGAATGAGAAATGGGCAATCCTGACCCAAATCATGTTTAAAGAAAACAGGGATTCTTAGAAAGAGGAAAGGATAGGTGCAGAGACTCAACAGAAGCTGTTCCAACAAATGGAGTTGACCTCGTCGGTAGAGGAATAAATCCATATATAGGACTGTAGAAGGGATGATCCTATGTATTGGTATTGAATTGAAATATTCGACGATTAATTACGACCCGGATCCTTTATATTACACATTTCAAAATTCTTGTGAATCGATCCCAAGTTGAAGGAAGAAATATTCATTGATCAAATCATTCACTCCAAAGTCTGATAGATTATTTGAAAAAATGATTGATTGGACTAGAATAGAATAATGATAGAGTCCCATTCTACATGTCAATCCCGACAAAAATGCAATTTGTAGTAAGAGAAAAATCTGTCGACTTTATAAATCGTGAGGGTTCAAGTCCCTCTATCCCCAATTAAAGAAAGACCTGGTTTACTCCCTAATCATTCATTCTTCTTTGTTCGTCAGCCTTTCTAAACTAAATTAGGTATGTTTCTCATTTGCTCTACTGTTTCACAAATAGATCCGAGCATAAATTCTTCCTCTTACCACAAGTGTTGTTATTGTGATAAATACAATCTATGTACAAACGAACATATATGGACAAGAAATCCCCATGATTGAATCAGTCACAGTACGTTAACCTTACAAAAAAAGGAAAGGGAAATCCAATTTCAATTGCAGATTCAGATAAGATTTTATAATATTTAGATTTAGTTTAGTTACTTTCATTGACATAGGTTTAGGTGCTCTAATACAATGATACAATGCATAGGGTATGGTCGGGATACCTCAGCTGGTAGAGTAGAGGACTGAAAATTCTCGGGTCACCAGTTCAAATTTGGTTCCTAGCATGTGGTTAATGTTCTTATCCCTTTTCATTTCTTTTCTTCATTTTCTATTTTCATATTCCTTCGCTCTATCTTCCATTGTTTTCTGGGGCCCATCTAATGCAACGGGCACAATACATAGTCATGATACAAAACAAGAACCCTTTTGATTCATCATGTCGGCTCTGCTCATCCTAAATAGGTATCTTTCAGATAGAATAGAGGAAGAGAAATGAAGCTTTTTTTATCCCATCATGATACGAATGAAATAAGAGCTTATATTGTCATGTTTCATCTGAAACATAAACATTTTTTTTTTAACATCTAGGTCGTAGAAGTGGAGCTTAGTTTCTTATCATTCAATGAGCATCATGTATCTCATAGAAATTAGGGGCAATATAATCCTTGCATATGGGCCAACCAATCCAACTTTTAGGCATCAAGATATGTTTAAGGCGTCGGTGGTTATCATAATAGATTGGCAACATATCATAAGATTCCCGTTCTTGCAAATCAGAACTTTTCCAGATCCAGAAAACAAACGGGATTCTAGGATTCCTCCTTTGGCAAATACTTTTATACATACCTCTTTTGGTTGATCCACCCCATATTATACTCTCGTAAGATGATACACACTGGCTAATAATCCTCCTAGTGCTACATCATAAGCACACTGAAAACCTAGGTAATTGTAACCATATACATATGAAATGACAGCAACGGAGTACCAATCTTCGGATTTAATTTGTAAAGTTTCTATTCCTTGGTAATCGAAGCCCAAAGATCTATGAACTAGCTCATGCTTGACTAGCCAAGCAAATAAACGACCCTGCATTTCTTGATTTCTCCCAAATTTGTATTTGCATGAGTATTTTACATTTATAATAAAATTTCTCAAGATTGATCTACTCTTTTCTTTGTTATTCTGCACAAAAACATTCTAATTCACTAATTCATGAGAAGATAGTGAACTCTTGTATTTGAAAAGTGTTTTAGAAAGTATCTCTGAAGTAGATGACGATTGGAAGAGCAACTCTTGATCGTAATTTCCGATATGAATACTGCGCCCAACCCGAAACTTGTGATTGGTAGTAAAACATCGATCTTCCTGTTGGGACACGATTCTATCTTCATAGATTTCTCGAGATACCTTTTTACGAAATTTTGTTCTAGCATCTATAATTGTTTCTGGTTTAGGTGGGCAACCCGGCAAATAGACATCCACAGGAATTAACTTATCGACTCCTCGAATGGTACTATAGGAATCGGTACTAAACATTCCTCCTGTACTAGTACAAGCTCCCATAGAAATGACATATTTTGGTTCAAGCATCAGGCATTTATTCATATAATCTTACTAAAGAAGGAGCCATTTTCATTGTCACTGTGCCTGCTGCTAAAATAAGGTCGGCTTGCCTAGGAGTCGATCTTGGTACCAGTTCGTAACGATTAAGTCGAATCGCGAGCCAATTAATGAAGCAAATTCAATGAAGTAGCAACCAGTACCATATAGAAGCGGCCATAAACTAGAGAGTCTTGACCAATTCGAAAGATCATTCGGTGTAGTTGAAATAACTGAATTTGGGGTTGTTCGGTCAAGTAACGGAAACTCCATAGAATTCATAATTGTCTCAATGGAATCTTTTCCTTCTTTTTTATCGTTTGAATATTCATGAGCTAAGACCATTCCAATGCTCCTTTTCGCCACGCATAAACTGAACCAACGATTGGGATAAGCACGAAAATTAAAGCTTCTATAAATACGGATACACCCAATACATTGAAACTCATGCCCCATGGATAAAGAAAAATAGTTTCGACATCAAAAACAACAAAAACTAGGGCAAACATGTAATAGCCGATTCGGAACTGTATCCAACCATCCCCCATTGGTTCTATACCTGATTCATAACTAGAGACCTTTTCTGGTCCTTGACCAATCGAGGCAAAAATTCTAGAAATTAGAAATGCCAAAATAGTAATAACACCTGATATCATTAGAAATGCCTAGAAAATATCATATTCGTGAAGCAGAAGCATAGATGTACTCCTATGAATGTAAAATATACCGAATTATTCGATTTGAATTGGAATTGTCAATTGACCCATAACTGTTTACTCGAAACAAGAATTGATTGCAATCGGGCCACATAGATTGTTCGTTGATGTGGGCCATGTCTCGTTCAAGATTCATCCAACGAGATCTCGCTTACTTATTTTTTTTATTTATTATTTTAATTAATTAGATTTATTATTCTATTTATTATTATAGATATAGATAGATTTTTATTCTATTAATTAATATTATATTCAAAATCGTATTCATTTTTTTAGTAGTTATTTTATTTATATTTACTTGAGAAGAAAATTCTCTCATTTTGACTCGGGCTCTCCTTTTCCATAACAAAAAAAAATGAATTAATTCAATTCATTAAAAAATATGTCTACCTTCTTCTCCTTATTCTCCGCGATTTCTAATTTAGAATAGAATATTTCTAATTTAGAATAGAGTGGTGTGTGGTAGAAAGTCCAGGTATTTTCATCTCGGGATTTCTGTTATGGTAAATTCTACTTGGCTTGGCAGATTCTCCTCATTAAAATCTTCTATTTTTATTCAGATCTTTTTTCTATTAATTTCGATACGGAACATATTGACCCATTAGATTCTCTTTACTTGTCCCGGATTCCTATTTAATTGGCATTGACGTTGAATTCCGAGAAAGCCTTACAAACCCTTAACTTAATCTTATCTTCTAGAACAACTATAGATTCTTATTCTATAGATATTATTCTATAGAACTATAGATATAGAACAATTAAAGAGAAACTCTATCACAATAACAATTAATAATAACAATTCAGATATTTCTATATGAAAACTTAAACTTATTAGGTATAGATATAAAAGAAGGCACAATCGTTGATACATTTAGGTTTAGGACCAATTCGTTGGTTCAGAGATAGTGAATTTGTGTTCTTGTTTCGCCAAAAAGAGATGAGTCGGAGATTCCTAATTCTTCCTCATCCAGCTCAATCAAAGAGAACCCTAATCTTCTTGCATAAAATAGGGTCTGCATTAGTGGAATTGAAATGATGAGCAATTGGAGTAGATTGAGATAGAAAAATCTATTTCTTTTTTCTTTTTCTTTTTCTTTTTCTTTTTCTTTTTCTTTTTCTTTTATATAATTGTACAGAAACAGAAAAAGACTACTTGCCTTACTAGGTTGGTTATACGAATAAAATCCCCATATTAATAATGAAACTAGGGTTTCAGTAATTTTGATTCAGTATGGATAAAGGATCTTCCTATGCTATACTATTCAATTCTCGACGATGAATTAATTTGATAGATATTGTTATTCATGATATTGATGTAATTCAGTATCATCAGGAATCAATTAATCCATTGAATTTACTAATTATGGAGAAGGATTCATCATCTCTATGGGATTATATCCCGAGTTATTGTGAAGCAAAATAAAAAGAATGAGATTATCGAAGTAAATATCTTCGCATTTATTGCTATTGCACTGTTCATTCTAGTTCCTACTACTTTTATACTTATCATTTACGTAAAAACAGTTACTCAAAGTGTTGAATGAAACTTGAGTTATAAGTTCTTATCAATGATCAATGATTGAAGAAATGAAAGGAATTCTAATTCTTACAAATCCAAGTCTTAAATGAGTGGATTAGATTGAATCGGCAGGATATGGATAGCAAAGATAGTACAGTAGAAAGAACTATATGAATCTTTCTACCACACTATCTATTTATCAAGATATGGGATTGATATAGATCAATCTACATCACAATATGTGTTTTCACATATGTACATGTAAATAGCACTCTTATTTGATTTACATTCGTATTTATTCAGATAAATAAAAAAAAATCTAATGTCAACTCCTTCAACTCATAGGTTTCTTATTATAATTTTTATTCGGGATTTCATATTGTAATTGTATTGATTTCACATATTCGGACATTTCGTTTCAATATAAATCCCGGGATATATTGAGAAAATGTAAGAATAGTGGGGGCATATAAAAAAGAAAACCGAGTGATCCTTTTTTTATCATTCCAAAGAAGTAATTGATTGAGTGGTTAGCAGATAATCCAAGGAGTTCTATTGTAAATTACTTGGATCTAGAAAAGGAAGGGTAGACTCCATCGATCTTTCATGCTTGAACCATACCATAGTATAAAACATAAATAAGATCCCTAGGAGTATAAAACGAGAAATATGTGATATGTGGATCACCCGACAGAAGCAAGATTTGATTAACAGTTAAAGAGGGAAGTAAATAAAAAGAAAATAAAAAATAAGGGTCTTCCTCATTCTAAGATCCATAATTCTGGTAATAATTGGTTAATCAAAATGGAATATTGAGGAAGAATTCAATTGGAAGATAAAAATAAATTTTTGATCATGTGTATCCCTTTGAGTTTCGAAATACGAACATGGGAATAATTGAAATATTTGATCCAACGGCTATTGGTTATTATTCAATATTATTATATTAATGTACTCCTTTGGAATTTGTAGATGGAGATATTTTTCTTTTTATTGAAAAACTATTGATTGAACATTAATGATTCAATTAGTCAAAAAAAAAAAAAAAAGAAGTAGTACCCCTAGAGTCCACTTCTTCCCCATACTACTATTGAAAGGGAAAATGTAAAAACTACCATTAAAGCAGCCCAAGCGAGACTTATTATATCCATGTGTGTCCCCTATTTGTATGAAAGAAATTATTCCATTATTGATAACTAATCATAGTGGAATAGATGGTACAGAGTCAAAATGGGATTCTGACTCAACGCTACTAACGAAAGGATCCAATGTATCCACTTGGAAAAAATTTCAAATTTAGAGTGAAATCAGGAAGCATTAAGCATGCACAAGAGTTACAAAGTTACCCCATTGGGGGGTATGGGTAGGTTACTCATGTAGGAATAGTAAGACCCATTGTTTTGTTGCGTTTCATAACACATAAGGATGTACTATCAAGATAGATAACTATTGATAACATACCTCTATCTCCCCTTTTTTTGATCTAAGCCGTACTGTCTCTCACTCTATTACATAGATCTTGGACGGGTGTTACCGAAGAGACAAAGTTTTAAGTTCTACTTTGTTTGATTCTCTACCTTTATTTCAATTTATTTCTTATCCAATATTGAAAGCACATCAGATCCTAGTCTGCATAAGGGTATTTTCATTCGTTTACACAACTTCTAATTCCTAATCGGATCATCCAATCTAATTCATGATTCAACCAGTAGAGATTAAGAGAGTGATTAGGAAAGGAAGGATTGATAGTCCTTCCAATAAACCCTTCCAGGATTCTAATCGAAAGGATTTAGAGGCCTTTAGCAACCTTTGTTTTGATCCCAAGATTTTCGTTTCCTTTTGATTTCAAGATTTTCGTTTCCTTACTCTTTTTTGTATTTATGAATCTAAGAATTTAATTTTACTATTTATTTTATAAATAAAATCGATCGAAAGGGTACGAATATGAATAAGTGAATAAATGAACCCTCATTTATTACGGATTGGTGAAGTTGATACGCAGATTTTTGAAGAAAGGAAAATTTAAAATTCCAATTTATAGTGTCTTCATTTCATGGAACCTCTGGGTTCTAAAGATAACGTATTGACAGCCCTTTGCTTATGCTGAGCACAAATAAGGCGTGTCATATCAGCCGGACAAGAGATTTCGAGTCCTTTGTTGATCAAGCGACACCTGGATTTGAATTGGGGAAAAAGGATTTGCAGTCCCCCGTCTTACCACTCGGCCATGCTGCTGAAACGACACGAAAATAAACGAAAACACGTTTTTCGGGGGAATTACTGAATGATTTCTTATTTTATTTCATCTTGATCCTGAATCCCCTTTCCCTTATCCCTTTCCAAAAATGCACTTTTATTTGATTGATCAAGTTAAATTTTTTTCTTCGATTGATTGTCTATCACAATCACAACACCTAAAGACTTCATTTTTAGATTGAAAAGGATAAAGAAAGAATTTCTAGTCACAGAAGAATAAAGAATTCCTAACTAATTGGAACCATTAACTGTTGAATGAATCTGAATTCATGAACGGTTCTTGGATCTCTGTTTCCTTAATGGCACCAGAGAATCAAAATGATACACAACTAATTAGTATCAATTCTTTTCAATTCAAATTACATTGTTTCAATATCCAATTCATATTCAAATGAAATTAATCATAATTATAACAACGACTCATTGTATATGTAAACCCCAAACAATAATTATTACACACCTGGTCAGGTATTTTATTTACACATCCTTATAGGGAACCGTTGTGTTCCAACTTTAAATATTTCGAATAGAAAATAGAAATAAATCATGATATGGCACGAATATATGTGGAAACATAGGAAATAATCGAGTTAGAATGGTAGCTATGAGTGCGACATATGGTCTAATGAGAGGAATGGAAGTGATTGACGCGAGAGCTCCTCTAAGTGTTCCGGTTGGCGAAGCTACTCTCAGACGAATTTTCAACGTTCTTGGAGAACCAGTTGATAATTTAGGTCCTGTAGATACTCGCACAACATCTCCTATTCATATATCTGCTCCTACCTTATACAGTTAGATACCAAATTATCAATCTTTGAAACAGGCATTAAAGTGGTGGATCTTTTAGCTTCTTATCGTCGTGGAGAAAAAATCGGGCTATTCGGGGGAGCCGAAGTGGGTAAAACAATACGCATCATGGAATTGATCAATAACATTGCCAAAGCTCACAGAGGTGTGCCTGTATTTGGCGGAGTAGGAGAACGTACTCGTGAAGGAAATGATCTTTACATGGAAATGAAAGAATCTTGAGTGATTAATGAACAAAATATTGCAAAATCAAAAGTCACTCTGGTCTATGGTCAGATGAATGAACCGTTGGGAGCTCGGATGAGAGTTGGTTTAACTGCCCTGACAATGGCAGAATATTTTCGTGATGTTAATGAGCAAGAGGTACTTCTATTTATTTATAATATCTCTTGATTCGTTCAAGCAGGATCAGAAGTCTCTGCCTTAATAAGCAGAATGCCTTCTGCCATGGGTTATCAACCTACCCTTAGTACAGAAATGGGTCCTTTGCAAGAAACAATTACTTCTACTAAAGAGGGATCCATAACTTCCATTCAAGCAATTTATGTACCTACAGACGATTTGACCGACCATGCTCCTGCCACGACATTTTCACATTTAGATGCTACTACCATACTATCAAGAGGATTAGTCGCCGAAGGTATCTATCCTGCGGTAGATCCTTTAGATTCAACGTTAACTATGCTCCAACCTCGGATCGTTGGTGAGGAACATTACGAAACGACGCAAAGAGTTAAGCAAACTTTACAACATTACAAAGAACTTTAAGACATTATAGCTATTCTTGGACCAGATGAATTATCCGAAGAGGATCGTTTAATCGTAGCAAGAGCACAAAAAATTGAGCGTTTCTTATTACAGCCCTTCTTCGTAGTAGAGGTATTTACTGGTTCTCCAGGAAAATATGTCGGTCTCGCAGAAATAATTAGGGGGTTTCAATTGAATCTTTCTAGAGAATTAGATGGTCTTCCCGAACAGGCTTTTTATCTGGTAGGTAACATCGATGAAGCAACCGCAAAGGCTATTATCTTAGAAGTAGAGAGCAAATTAAAGAAATGACCCCAAATCTTTGTGTACTGACTCCTAATCAAATCATTTGGGATTCAGAAGTGAAAGAAATTATTTTATCCACTAATAGTGGCCAAATTGGTGTATTACCAAAGCACGCTCCTATTGGAATGGTTGTAGATATAGGTATTCTCAAAATACGCCTCCAAGAGCAATGGTTAACAATAGCTCTAATGGGTAGTTTCGCCAGAATAGGCAATAATGAAATAACCATATTAGTAAATGATGCGGAGAAGGGTAGTGACATTGATCTGCAAGAAATAGCTGAAGCTAACTTGAGTAGAGCTGAGGGCAAGAGACAAACAATTGAGGTGAATTTAGCTCTTAGACGAGCTAGGATACGAGTAGAGGCTATCAATGCTATTTCGTTCTAGTCAAAGTATCACCAGAATCAAAAGTGTGTTTTATACACCATTCCATTTCATCAATTGGATACAACAAGGGTAATATGGTGCTACGAACAAGAACAGCGGGGTGGGAATAGTAAAAATATACAAAATCAATAACAAGGGTAGAAAAACTTATTAGATGCCATTAACTCCGGTACCTAATAAGTTCTACCTACTATTAAATTTGAACTAACGACTCTCGCTGCATGAAAGTAATACTCTAACCACTACGTTAAGTAGGTTATTCATCATCACAAAGAGAAAGGATGGTACACATCAAGGATTATAGAGGGAATATTACTTCTAAGCAATACCAACCTTTGGCAGGAACCCGATCATAGCTATCATGTCTTAATCATGGAATATTTATCTTGACAAAAAAGAATCCATATGGTAAGATATCTATGACAAGGGTATGGCTATAGCTCAGTTAAGTAGAGCACCTCGTTTACACGTGCGCCAATGCTTTTTTCAGGGGAGTCCATCATGCAATCAAGGGAATTGATCTGAGAGATCGATGCCTTACTCCATTGATTCTAGGAAACGAGAGAACAATAGCCTGACAAATATTTGGTTTGGTCCTATTTTATAAGGTTTGGATGCCAAATAGAACCAATAATCGATTTGATAATTGATAAGGTGAATACCCAATCCATGCAATGCTAGGCTTAATGAGTATGGGGACCTCAAGAGAACAACTTCTTTTCATCCTATGTACTTTGAGGTGTATGAAGTATCATATTTGACTCTTGCAACGTAATGATAGAAATTCCATTGGGGTTGATCCAGGCCAGAAGCAGACCTACGTCAAGGTAACCCTTTGAAACACTTTGGTATTGCTCCTGAATCAGAAGAAAAAGAAGGAAACGGAGCATTTGGAACCATGTCGTTATCTTTCTATAAAGAAAAAGATGGTGGACTAACTGATCTTTCCATCAGTTGATGAAAGAGCCCAATGCAAAAGCAAAAAAAGGGCATGTTGGGTTTTTGAAACAGTTCGAATCATTTTGATAATAATCAGTTTGATCTATTTTATCGAGAAGGTCTACGGTTCGAGTCCGTATAACCCTATACATTTATAATTTGTTTTGGTTTTGTACCCATTTATGATGGATGGTTGGGCCATAACATATAAATCCTTCGTACAAGCTCCCCCAATTTTCTAGGGACATGAAAATGACAAGGAAGAATTCATTCCAATTATCTATTCTTTATATTTCTTTGATTTTTATTCATCAATTCAATCTTCGTGGATGAATTAGTAGATGTGCTTAGATACAACTTTTTCTTCTTTTCCTATCCAAGATCAAAAATTTAATGGTACACCTTTGGTATACCCAATCGAGTAAATTGACGAAGTCAAAGTCAAAATAAACAGATATATATCATGCACGAGTCTGACCTAAAACCTCCAACCTGACCCAATCTATAAATCGAATCTAAATAAATACCTAATAGACTAATAATTTATATTAGATTAATATAAATTAGATTAGAATTTTTTAGATTAGATAAAAGATAAAAATAATCTCAAATATATTTCAAAATCTATTGAAATTTAGATGGAATATCAAATTCTTAATAAAGGACTTACTATCTTTGGGATCTGATGCTACACCGCTGCTCAGCACCTTAGTGGATCAACTCTATTACATAAGTTGATTCCTAACTTTATATCTCATATCTTGACATAAGTAAGCAGGTCTTATTGTATGGGCCCAAAACCTCAATCATTGATCTTTACGGTGCTTTCTCTATCAATTAGATCTTTTATCCATAGAAATCAATATATAGGCCATATCCACCTCTTCATATCCTGGCTCCTATGAGGTCTCTTTCTTTGCTGCAGCTGATAAAAATCGTTTCTTTGTACAATATATATGTAGAAGGCCTTTTTTGTTTTTTTTTGTTTTTTTTTGTTTGTTTCTCTTTCTAGTATTTACTAGCGGATTTTTTCGTTCTTTCCTTCTTTACTTTTTTATTATTATTATTTTTCATATCCCTCCCTTTGTATGTGGATCAAATTTCTTGATCCTAAATAAACCCTATCTGTATATATGTGCATCCATGCCCTATCTGATATATATATATATATATATATATATATATATATATATATATATATATATATATATATATATATATGATATGTTTATATGTACATACATATAGTATATAGTATATACATGGGTACATACACTATACTCAAAGTGGGCTAACTCATGAATTGAATAAAATGGGCCATTTTAACTCAGTGGTAGAGTAACGCCATGGTAAGGCATAAGTCATCGGTTCAAATTTGATAAAGGGCTTCCCACAAAGCTCCAGTCATCATTTTTTTGGTGGACGATAGAGAGATGTTTGTTTGATAAAAAAAAGGAACCAACTGAACTGTCATAACATAAATTCAATAATGAATTGAAATGAATTATAAAGTTCATCGTGTCTTCATTGATAAGACGTCAAACTTCTTATTTTAGCAAGACCACTATGTCACTACAGAATAGACTCTTCCTCATGTTTCATTGTTCATATTTTTTTGATCCTGGGACATGTTTATTCTAGATACCTAATTATGAATCGCCAAAGCCAAAGTATTCCTACTTCTCCATTGTTCCAATGAGATTCATCAGAAAAAAATGAGAAATCAATAAAAAGAAAGAAATTAAGTGGGCATAACTCGTTTAATCGTGACTATACCAGCTATTCTCATAGTAAGATTCGAGATAGATGAAGTTGTGGAAGAGCTTGATTTCCTTGGCCCCGCAAAAATTCGTCAAGATTTCCGATTGAATCTTCTTGTTTCTTGAATGCTCCATAGAAATAAATTTTTCTACCTTGAGAAAAGTTCATTCCGAATAAAAAAGGGATCCACCAGTGGAGAATGAATTTGAATCATGAAAGGAGCTTACATTTCAAGTCCCCTATTGTATATAGGATAGGTATGGGTACAAAGACAAATGGCAAATGGGTACAGGGACAAAAAATGAAGAAGTATCGCCTTTTTTTTCTGTCAGGTAAATTAAGTAAAAGGGAAAAGATTAGAAGTTTCCTTTTTTGGTTTGGCCCATGACAAGAAAAACTCTGAAATTTGAGATTCATACGAATGGAAATATGACAAGACAATAAAATAAAATAAAGAATGAAAGAGTAAGAAATGATACATACGATACAATGAAAATTCATATTCTTTATTTATTTATTTTTTATTCTATTTTTATTTTTTATTATAGTAGTCTAAGTCTAGAGTCTAAGTCTAGTATACAATAGGGAGGATCCATAGAGATTTTTATTGATCTTTTCTTTTCTCAATATCACGAATAAAATCCAAGAATCATTCATTTGATGGAACAAGGAGATAGGATTTTAGAAGAAACTGGTAGCGAGAGAAGGGATCACTTGCTCCTTAACAGTTTTTTAATAAATTTCATTTGATTGATGCGGCATAAGACAATTCATGGATCAAATGTAGGAATAGGAAGCAATAATTAAATCGGGATAGCATGCATTTACCTAGGTTGGTTTGTCCTGTGGGATCTATATCTTCAAAACCCGATATTTTGGAAGGGACAGTGGGCGAGTAGTCGTCCATACATAAATGATTGAACCATCATATACTCTTTCTTTAATCATAATGATATGAGGTGTTCGAAAATGGTTACAGTAGTTGAATAGGAGGATCACTATGACTATACCCCTTGGTAGGTTTTCCAAAGAGAAAATAATTTATTTGATATTATGGATGACTGGCTACAAAGGGACCGCTTCATTTTTGCCGGTTGGTCTGGTCTATTGCTTTTTTCTTGTGCTTATTTTGCTTTAGGAGGGTAGTTCACAGGTACAACCTTTGTAGCTTCATGGTACGCCCATGGATTAGCTAGCTCCTCTATGGAAGGATACAAGTTTTTAACTGCTGCAGTTTCTACTCCTGCTAATAGTTTAGCACAATCTTTGTTGCTACTGTGGGGTCTTGAAGCACAAGGAGATTTTACTCGTTGGTGTCAATTAGGGCGTCTGTGGACTTTTGTTGCTCTCCATGGTGCTTTTGGACTAATAGGTTTCATGTTGCGTCAATTCGAACTTACTCGATCTGTTCAATTGCGACCTTATAACGCAATCGCATTCTCCTTGATGGTCACATAAATCTAAGGACTGAAACCTTAGTCTTGCCTCGGCATATCCGTAGAGTAGAGATGGATCGGAATGTCCGGAATTAGACCAATGGGATTCTGTCATCTATATATATATATATATAAAAGGGTGCTTCTGAATCTATCTTATCCTTTATCAATTATTTGTTGTTCAGTGATAACTCGATCTTTCAATAAAATACTCGTTGTCTCAAGAGATATTTCGACCCATAGCTTTCATCTTTCGATTACAAAGAAAATTTAGTATAGTACAAGGGAACAATCTCATTCATGAGGCATGTAATTGATAAGTAATGATAATTCCATCCGGATGAGGATGAATTAATCATACAGAAAAGAAAAAAGAAAGAAAGATGTCTTAGTATTCACTTTTCTAGTGTATTCCCTGCGTTCCTATTCTTCTTTCTCATAGGGGACTATATAAAGATAAAGGATTACGTCGTTCTTGATAGTTCTTCTTTAACTAATGGATAGGAATATACTCTAGATCGGGATCATAAGGAAGTACTGCTTGATCATTTCTACCAACGTCAAACTCTCCTTCAGATTCCTTTTACTTCTCCTTATGCAGAAATCCATTTATACGTTACATTATCTACATTACTAACCCTTTGTGTACCATAGTGTTTCTAACCGCCCACTCACTTTTGATTAATCTCCACTATGGTAATAGGTAAATACTATAGAATAGGAGAAACTCCATATGGTTGATCTTTTGCTCCTGCTTCAAGCCACGATACGATGACTAATCAACTAATCTTGGGCTTGGGTTAAACAGTTTCCACTGCTTATGTTGGTTGCTCTTATACTTAGGGAATGAGACTCTATTTTATTACTACAAATCCATAAGCAAAGCAGTTTTGTTTCACTCATATAACTATCTGGTTTAACTCATCAAACGGAATCATTGAATCAATAATGTCGAATATATATATATATATATATATATATATATATATATTCTTTTTCATTCTTTCCTCTGATCCTATGCTTTCTTTATATACCTATCTATAACCTAACCTAATATTAGTTTCTAATACTAAAAAAAGAAAATACGTAAAAGTTAATGCTCTAACTAATCGCACATAGAGATATTGATAACACACACGGAGTTAACGGTATTTCATAACTAATAGATTGAGCAGCAGCTTGTAGACCACATGAAAAAGAATATTTATTATCTATAAAGAAAAGAGGTAAAAATTAAAAAGTGTGTTACTCATCTCTCATGTTTCCACATACTGAACTGGATAAAAAATTAACCTGTTTTTTTTAAAATATGCATCTTAATTCTACATTTTATAGTTGCCATCTTTTATATATATATATATATTCATGTTAAAACCCAACTCAAAAGGTTACTGAGTAAATGAGGTTTGGGCATTTCAAAATCAATTTGGCCATTTGAAAATATGCAATTTGGCCATTTTTTAAATATGCGATTTGGCCATTTGAAGCAGCACTTAACACGTTGACCCACACCCTGCATTTGATAACCAAGTTGCTGAGTAAATGAGGTGCTCTCTCTTACTACCTTGACGCACAACCCTTCGAAAAATTGGGAACATCATACAACAAAGAAATACGCTCTCAAACCCAATTTTAAACCATAATAAAGGGTTTTTCAACATTAAAATAACATTTTTTAACGTCAACATTAAAACAATATAGAAGCGTATATTGTTGCATCATCCATTGTTAGTTGGACTTTGTAACTTCATCAATTGAATTTATGTGAAATTATAAATTGTCTTGCATATCTCCATAATATTCAAATATTAGATTATATAAAAAGTCGTTCCAATTTTTTTTTTATATAAGATAAATGTATCTAATATGATAGTGAATACTTAATCTAAGTTTTTCTATTTTTTTGGGGGGGGTTTGGCCCAATTTTTTTAAATAAAATCTACTTGACCAATTAGTCTGGTTAACCGCTCCGGTTAGTCCGGTTAACAGCTCCGGTTAGTCCGGTTCCGGTTCGAACCGCTCTCAGCCTCATGACCAGTTAACCGTTCCGATTCGATTTTGCATACACTACTCCCCACATTGTCACCCCCACAAAAATCGCTTCTCGCATGATTCTTCTTCTTCTTATTGGGGTTGGGTTTTAATAAGAAGAGGTCGCTAAGTCTTCTACTAATTAGGTGTAGAATTGTTTTTTATTTGTTTTTGACAAAAATACTGAATTTTATTAGATCAAAGACAAATTACAATATAAAATTCGAAATAACGAGTGAGAGACCACCAAAGAATCCAATGAAGCACTCCTCTTAGACAGCCATCGGCAACTTCTTTGGCCTCTCTATAGACAACATCTACTTAGGTGTAGAATCGATTAGCTTCCTAAATTGAATTACAAATAGTAAATAGAAATAAAGAAATCGACGTGAATAGGATGGCACGTCTCCGACATGATCACTAGTTTGCCTCCTTTCATTTATCGCATTTAGTTATAAGCGACTATTATCTTCTTTAATAACAATTATATGTGTAATTCAATCCCATTGCCTTCTACTCCTTTCTACTCTATAAAATCCTTAAGCAAAACACACACACACTAGACCGGAGATAAGTCAAGTGAGCATATTTTTTCATTTTAAGCAAGTGAACACAATATTTCATTTCTAAAAATTATTAGTGAAATACAAATAAACTAAGCTTCTTGGTTGAGGTTACAGTTGGCAAAACTGTCTTAATGGTCCCTAAATGCTAAAAAGATTCGACCAAGTGTGTTTGTGTGCGAGAGAGAGAGAGATGTTCAATGCACTTTGAATTCAAAATTTTCTTTCAAATAAATGAAAAGGCCTTGCAGTTCGCTTTGAATTTAAATAGAATCGATACATGGAGATCTCCCTATCTCAATTCTCAAATTGATTTTAAGGATGGACATTTTCACTTGTGAATTTTAAGAGAGAAGCATGACCACACCTAGGACACCTCCTGTGGTATTTGCTGATCATTAAGTACATTAGGCAACAGGAGCACCCCACAATCACAAGCACATCATGCCCCATTCCATATGTTTCAGGGTCTTCTGGTGGGAGGAGTTGGAGCTCTCTCATTCTTCGCGAAGGCCCCTGGATCAATTACCATACATACACCCACATGAATGAAAACATTTGAGTGGACATTTAAGGGGGCAGAGAGAGAGGGTACATGTTTCCCATCTACTATCACTTTAATGGCACATTTGGTAGACGTGAAAATAATTAATGGGAAGTATTTTCACATGAAAAAAGTCCACCATATGATTACATGTAGAAGTATGTTCACAAAAATGTTTCAGTACAATTTTTCACACCAATCGGCAGCCAGTTGACGTGAAAATACTCTCACAACTAACCGCATGAGAGTTTTTTCACATGAAATACTTCTCAAAAAATATTCATATGCCATAAATGATACGGAATGGAAACCATAATAGATGGAAGAGTAACACTTTACCTGAAAATTAAGGTCCCTCTCTGTGCACTCCATATTTGGTGGGGAAGTGATGGATTGAAGAATTCTAAAGGAAGTTGCCAAGTTGGTTATCATATTTTGTAGCTGAAATATTGGGTGAGAGAAGATACAAGAGGAGGTGAATTGGAATTAAGAGTTCTTGGTAGGGTTGGCGATTAGCAGGTCCCTCGGAGCTACTCAGTACCTTTCTTTCAACTACTTTTAATAGTTATTCAGAGAGCACAAGACAGGTGGATATATCATCTATTGATCAGCATGAAAAATTGGTAAGTAATTAGTAATCAGGCACTTTTTCCCATCAGAATAAACCTACTGAAATCATGTCACTTTCAGCTAGGATGTACACCGCCCTAAACCATAAAGAGTCAAGAAATGCAGCCGCCCATGCGGGCTGGTACACACCGACTAGTGGATTTTCAAATCCAAGGAAAAAGACCATTCAAAGGGGAGGCTCTAGAAAATTGAGAGAGAGAGAGCATGGAGTATGGCATGTTTAAAAGCTTAGAACCTATCAAATGGTTAGATGGATTCACTTTCAAGAAGCAACCCAACAATCACATCAGGGGATTATTACAAATGTTTGGTTAACTACTACAACAAGAACAGGACAGTGCGGTCCATCGTAATTTAAGATCTTAGCAAGTCATAGGTGACAATGAAGAAAAGATCCACTTATGACATTTCTTCCTCTCTTATGGTTGCAGTTCTATGGTCAAACATACTTTTGCCACTCTCGGTCCCAGTACAGAAAGATAGCAAGACAGAAAAGGCAACGCATATGGATGTTCAAAACCGCTTATTATTGCTTTTGTTTACTGACATTCTTGAGAATATTAGTCTGTTACAAAGAATGCAAGAGTATCTTATGCAGATCTTAAACTCCATTCAGATCATGCGATGCCCATTCAAGAGAACCGTAATCGTATAAGATATTTGCAATTTTATCAGGGGCTCAGTTTAGCTTACTACTATACTCACCTGTATGCCGCTCAAGATCCACTTTCTTGGTTACACCATTACTAACAACCTAGTAACAGAATGGTTGAGATAATAATCTCAACTCCAAAGCCCAAATCTCTAAATTTTATTAGATCTACATATAAAGAAATAGAAGAATGTTACAGAACCAATCGCAGAATCTGGATATCTAAAATTACTGTACTTAGGCTCTCTATAACCACCACCTAAAATACACCGTGATCAATGCCCATTTGAACCATGTCCGATTACCATCAATACCATCGCCATCAACACGCCTAAATCCCCAGAAATCAAAACCCAAGAATTAAATCAATTCCCCTGACAAAACAACAAAAGTATTGTGCCTGGAAACTTCAGAAATCTACAAGGTCCTATGGAATAGCATCCATCAAACCACAGAGCCCTACACTTCGAACTTAACCATATCTAGCAACCATCATCATCGTCATTGCACTGTCATCTCATCATCAACCTCAAAGCTGAATGCTATCCAAAACGAAGCTGAATGCCTGAAAATTTTGCCTATGAACTCAGTCTCCAGAGTAGTCTGTAGATGCATGTCAGGCTTATTGCCTCGATCAAAATCCAAGCCTTTAATCAAGTCACCCGACAAAACAACAAAAGAATTGTGCCTGGAAACTTTAAAAATCTACAAGGTCCTATAGAATAACACCCATCAAGTCACAGAGTCCTACACTTAGAACTTGACCATGTCTAGCAACCATCATCATCGTCATTGCATTGTCATCTCATCAACCTCAAAGCAACAGACAAAAATGCCATCCAAAATGAAACTGAAAAGCCCGAAAAAATTGCCTATGAGCTCAGTCTCCAGAGTAGCATCTGTTGATGCACGTCAGGCTTATTGCCTCATGCTGAACCATGCCTCATGATCATCATCATCTTCACCACCACTACCGCCATTATCAAGACCATCATCATGATCAATATCACTTTCAGAATTGTATTGATTAGCCTCATTCGACCTTGCTTGATGAATTTCTTGGGAGATCCAAGCAGGAGGGAAAGTCTTTTGAATTGCCTCAGTAAGTTCTCCACCACTTCTCTCAACCTTGCGTAAACACCTAGACCAGTGAACTGCGGTGCCCATATCAACCGTTAGGCCAAGTTCAACCATTTCCTTCGATATTTGCAAGATGCCTGTGAAGAGGTAATCTTCTAAAACAGTAGCCCTAGAAAGCAATGAAGTCATAAGGCAATGGTACACAGCTTTGTCTGGCTTTAACCCTGCTGCTTTCATCTCTTCAAAACACCTCAAAGCCTTCTCGGGAAGTGCAGCTCGAGCCCACCCATTTATCAATGTAGTGTAAGTTTTGATATTGGGCTTCACTCCTACTGCCTCCATTTCTTTAACTGTTTGCACTGCTCTCTGCACTTAAAAGCAATTAAGAGAGCTAATAATTGGAAAAGCATAAGCAGTATTGAAAATGCCCTAGCTCTAAGACAGAAAAAATAGAAGTAACAAATATTCTCCAAATACCCCAAGTCAAGATTTGGAAGTATCAGTATTACAGGTATGGGAGGAAAGTCCTGAGTACAGTAGCCCCAGGTTTAAAAAAGAGGAGAAAATAACTTGCATACATTTTGCAGTTTTTGCCCCATGTGAAGAAAAGGAGTTATGAGCGACATGGTTGAGTAGCCAGTGTACACTACTAGAAAATAGAAACTGCGCGTCTTTATTTTTTTTATTTTTTGAGGTAAAAGATAGAAACGATGTGTTCTGATCCAATTTCTTAGATTCCCACCCATATTTGAAAGGAAATGTATACAATGAGACCATTTACTTTTGACACAAGAAGGTCACAACCACAGATGACCATTAGGTTTGAAATCGGGTGGTTGAGGATGCATCATTGATTGGGTACAAAGCCAAAAATAAAACATCTTAAATATCGTGACATACTTTCCTCCATTCATAGATCCAAAAATCGGCCCACCTAGAGCCTAGGCAGCCACCTAAGCGAGCTAGGGGCCCGGGCACATTGCCCTGGCCTAGGCAGCTCTCCTAGATGCCGAGTCCCTTGGCGGGTGCCCAGGAAACTGGGCCACCTAGGGGCAGAAATGCCCCTCGGTTAGGGGGCAATTCTTTACCTTTTCCCCCCCAAATAAGGGGGCAAAGGGGTGGGAAGGTTTTTATAAACCCTCAAAAGCTGTTTTAAGCATATTTTGACCCACAATAACTCAAAAAACAAATCCAATCTCGAATTTCGTTAGCTTGAAGTTCAAATTTATAGCAGTGTATCTGGACTTGGCCGAGTACCCCCAAGTTGTATATTAAAAAAAAAAAAGCCTAAAAAATGTAGGAATGATATAATCTTATTTTTATGTATGTTTTTTATGTTTTTGGAAAAGATTAAATAATTCTGAAATATGTAGGAATGATCTATCTTATATTTTACCCTTTTTTTTGGAGTTTTAAAATGCCCCCAACTTTCGTGGGGCAAACTGTGTTTTTTAGCCATATCCGCCTTTTTCAAGATTCCTATCCATTTACATATCCAAATCTCTTGAAATTAGGTTTATTGTGAAGCTCTTTGTATCCTTTTGTATCCTCTATATTTCTTATATTGATTTGTTCGATTTTAACAAAAGAATTGATAGACCTGGCTCGAAAGTCAATGAACTGTTGAATAACACAGTGTTCTTGAGCCATGTCCGCCTTATTCTAGATTTCTCATACTCTCTACTCATTCAAATCTCTTTAAATCAGGTTCATTGTGAAGTTCTTTTAATCATCTAGATATCCCGTGCCTCGATCTGCTCTACTACAGCAAAAAAATTGATAGATCAGGCTAGAAAATTATCTAGTTTATTGAAGAACAGAGTGTTGTTAAACCATATCCGCCTTCTTCTGGATTTCTCATCATCTACTCATCCAAATTTATTGGTATTAGGTTCATCGCAAAGCTCTTTGAATCCTCTAAAGATTCCTTAAATTGATTTGTTCAATTATAACATAAAAATGGAGAGATCTGGCTCTAAATTCTCCCGACTGTGAAAGAACAGTGTTCTTGAGCCCATTCGCATTTAGCTCGATTTTTCATCTTTTTCTCACCCAAATTTCATGAAATCTGACTCATTTTCAAGCTTATTCAATCATCTTCATAAGCACTAATTTTACAGAAATTTTCCCCAGCTTTAGCTATTTCTCCCATTTTTCAGAAATGTACACGACTAGGGCAAGTTACTCGAATTTGGCCGAGTAACTCGGGCCAAGGTCCAAGTACCTTGGCTGAGTCACGTTTTAGAACATTGATTTATAGTTTTAAAAAATTGATCCAAACATCATCTTTTTTGTTTTAGATTAAATTTTATCAATTTTAGAAGCTACTAGTGTGCTTTGGCTTTGGAGGTTGACAAACATCTCAAACATCGAGCAAAAAGGTTAGTTAAGAATCTTCATATTTAAAATTTTATTTGTTATTTCAATATCTCCTTCGGGTTCTTCTAGAAATGGTAATCTAGGTTGGTTTATAAACCAAATCCAAATAAATAAATTTGCATAAGACATAATTATTGCGAAAAATATGCTAATGGGATATAAACAAGTACAAAAAAATACCTTACTGGTATTAGAGGGATGTTGCTCCCTGTAAAAAAGTTCTTGTAACTATCAAGACGGTATAACACAAAAAGGAACAAAAGGAGCTTTGTCATTAGATAAGTCATTTTATGGTACTTCTAAAAGCGGTGATCTAGGTTGGAATTATGGTTATAACCCAAATCCAAATGATAACAATTGTATAAGGTGTAATTTTTGTGAAAAAGATAACAAGCGTAAACCGGTTCAAAAACCACTTTGCTAGTATTAAAGGGAATTCTGCTTGTTATAAAAAGGTTCCTGAAGCTATTAGAAAATAATGTTTGAATTTGGTAAAACTAAAAACTCAAGAAAATGAGCCTTGTTATATGGAAATGTCTTGTCCAGGTTCTTTAAGAAGTGGTAATTGAGGTAGGAAGTATAGTTCTAACCTGAATCCGAATGAACAAAAATTATATATCGTGTAATTATTGAAAAAAAGATACTAATGGGGATTATTATCAGATCAAGAAATACTTTGCCGGTATTAGGGGGATGTTGCCCCATGTAAGAAGGTTCCAGAAGATATTTGAGTTAATTAAAACACAAAAAGAAAGGAACGGGCAAAGAGGTATCAGGTAGAACCGAAGTTTTAAAAAGGGGACCACCTAGCGCCAAGACGGCCGCCTAGGTGGCCGAAACGGCCTGGGCGATCCCGAGAAGGTCTGGGCGGATCACCCAGGCCTAGTTGGCCAAACTAGGCGGATATCCCTGGACGTCCGCCTAGGTGCCTAGGAACCCGCCTAGGCGGCCGCCTAGGGCCTGCGCCCCGCCCAAGGGAGGAAATATGGCTCTTAGAGGGTATTTTTTTATCATTTTTTATACTAAAGGGGTAAATTGTGGGTTTTGGGTTCATTTGAAACCTAAAACCTATTAGAGGCTATTTTAGAGAAAAAAAACCCAAAAAAAATAAAAAATCTACTAGGCCTCCCATGTTCTTGGCGCCCGCCTAGGCGCTGGGCGGCCTGGAGCCCCCCGATACCTTCAATAAATTTGTTTCTCATTTTAATTTTCTAAAATCATTACTGTACTGGACTTCATAACTAAAAATCTTGGGCTTTTCTATCAATGGAAATAGCAGCAGCATCATTGAGTTTCCTCTTTGGTTCAAAAATCCCTCCAAGTAGAAATACATCACTCACTCCCCCTAGCATTGTTCAACTATCCTAGAGTACTCCACTTTGGGATATCAAAGTTTAAACTAGCAGGAGCTCGGCTAGCTAATCACCAAATGTTAAGTATAATGATGAGTCTACCTGCATATCTCCAGCCTTGCTACAAGCATGCACAAATGATGTGTATGTATGAATATCGGGATTAACCCCTTCTTGCTTCATTTGTTGTATCAAATCCGCAGCTTCCCACACATCACCTCTCCGAGCCCATCTGCAGATTGAAAGATAAATAGGCAAAAATGTTAGATGAAGGGCAGAACATAAAATGAGAAGAAGAAATCACAACAGAAGCAACTGACTCAGGAGCACAAGTTCAAAAGGCATGTTCATTGTTTGCTTCCACAAATAGTATACAGAGATCAACTAGCACGCATGTAAGCACTGAGGGAACTTAACCACATGAATACTGGCAATCTCATAATCAATTATGATGAACAGAATTGACAAGAACTATGTTGCATGGATACTTGTATATGCTCTAACATTCTGGTGTCCTACCATGTCTACCACTGAAACAGATACTAGATAATGCTAGGACACTTGCAAGCTAAAACAAATATTTACACGTGTTGATAGGATACTTGTATCTATATCCATGCTCTGGATTTTCAGAAATGCCAAGTCATATCCCTATTCTCTGCATGCAGGTCCCATATCCATACCCTTATTGGATATCTAGGATATGGAAAAGAAATGTAGGTTACAAATAAAAGAAAGCAGTCCTCAGACACTAAAAGAGGAACTAGCAGCAAATAGGCAAAGGTTTCAAAAGTATAAATTTGGGAAATGCAAGCGAGATATAAAGATAAACCACATCCATAAGTAGCAAATGTAAAAATCAATCTTTAGGAACTTTCTGGATGTGGTGTATAACTCAAGCACCAGACCGTGTTATCAGCACTGGAGGCAAAGCACACTTTTGTGGTTTTGCGACTCCTGCTAATAAGCGGTGTTTTCCATAAAAGCAGAGCCAATATCCTATAGCTGTTGGGAGGTTCAAAAAAGAAAAGAGAAAAAAATATCATGTAGCTATTGGCCTGCACCAAATGCCACATAGAATGGGGCCCACATATAAAGTCGCACTATCCACAACTTATACACCATCCAAACAAAATCTTAGTGCATCTGCAGGAAAAAATACAGCAAGTAAAGGGAGACTACAAAGTTAAAGGTCAAGCAATCTTGAAAAGACATCTCAAAAGGCTAATGTTCTCCATCCTCAACGATGACATTCACATTTCAAAGTGAGACAATTTTAGATTCACAAAGGTCATCTTTAACCCCTTTATTGAAGGTATTGGGGGGTGGGGGAAGAGAGAGTTGGGGGTGGGGGAATGTAGTTCTTAGTTTATTCGATTCTTTCACATTTTGGTAAATTTTTATAGAGATTCCAATTTTTAGCACGTTCCAGCATTTACTAATTCTGAAACAATTGGTGAGACTCATTGAGTCTGCAATCGATTCCCACATCAACTTACCACGAGGTCTGTCAGTGGCCTATCCAAGTCAGCATCTTTGAACCTTGAAATCATATGCATGCCTGCAAACGAGTCTATGTTTGCACTAACGCCCAGAATATGAAAATTCTGTTATTGGCATAACTAAAGGAGCGAAGATGAAGCAGGGAAAGTAAAACTCAAATGCGACAACTGCTACAAGTAACAGAAAGAAAAGAGGAGATACTAAAACTGCCATTTCACAAAACTGAGAAAATTGTAAAGATATGAAAGCATGTTTGTTCAGTAGTACCACAGACCATCAGGTATGGTCTACAAGACGCTGTTCAGTTGAAAAAAATACAACAAAGATTGCAGGCTCTAAAGAGGAGTTAGTGACACACATTTCTTAAAAGCAATGCAATAGATCCTAGAACCTTGAAAGAAAAAACAAATGGCATTCAAGAGATTCTTAATCTATATGGCAGGTGTTTACCCATCGATCAATATATTGTAGACAAATGTGTTCCTTGGAATCTTTTGGGCACTCATTTCCTTTGTGACTGCTAGGGCACTCTGCATACGGCCTGACTTGCAACATGCCTTAAGTAATGCCTCATATGAAAAGACATCGAGTTTCAATCCCTCCTCTTTGATTTTTGTAAAATACTCAAAGGCTTTACGAGTTTCACCAAGGGATGCATAACCTTGCATGATCGTTGTGTAAGTATGCTCATTAGGAGTCAGCCCAGCCAGAGACATCTCATCTATCATTGCGACAGCCTTCTCCATCTGCATAATGTAACAAATGAGAGTGAAAAAAAAAATATATTGACATTGTGGGAGGTAGCGATCAAGGGCAGTGACCTAATGGAATGAAACCATCTCTGCAAGCTCTACACGCCATGTTTCACAATTGATATCAAGGACCAGAGAACATACTCTAGGCAGAGGTGATCAGAGTGACAGGTGCCACAGCACAACATCCAGAGTTCCATTCTCACCAATTCCAAGTTAACATTCAACGAAATAAAAGATCGCAAGGGTAAATTTGTGTGAGTTAGCAAATTTGTGTGCACGCATGCATGTGGGGGAAGAGAGGCGGGGAGGGGGAGAGAGAGAGAGAGAGAGAGAGAGAGAGAGAGTGAGGGTTAGGAAAGGCAATTATGGCACTAAGTACCTGCTTCTTTTGAACCAAGCCAAGGATAAGTACATTAAAAGTCTCGACAGTTGGAATGCATCCACAATGCCTCATCATATCAACAGTCTCTATTGCTCTTTTCATATCTCCAACTTTTGCAAATCCATATATTATTGGTGTAAATGTTCGAGATGAAGGTCTGTGCCTCGCCTTTTTCATTTCCTCAATGATACGAATTGCCCTATCCATGTTACCCATCTTACAAAATGCGTTAACAATAATATTGTATAGGATCACATCAGGCTTCAAGCCCGCTTTTATCATGTCTTCAAATATGGCGAAGGCACTTGCACAATCATTTAGCTGTACAAAGCCACTTATCAACATTGAATATGTTTTGCTGTTATGCACTATACCAGAAGATTCCATGGTTTTGCTCACTTCCAGTGCTTTAGAAACCTTGCCCAACTGAAAGTGGAAATAGAATTGGCATTATGTTGGATGAAACGGCAGATGGGTATTTTAATAGTAGAAAATATAAGAAATCAGGTAATGGCCTTTAGCAAAGCTTCCAAAGAACTAAAGAACCTCTGTTTACACAAAAAGACGAACAAGAAGAAGAAAAAAAGAAAGAAAGAAACAGAAAAATTATCAATTTCATTGTGGAAATATTGCAGAGAGGAGAGATAAGGAATGTCATCCTATTTTGAAAGTCCAAACAATTTCACTTTGTATGATAACAAAACAAACGCTACATCACAGCATTGCAGTCACTCTCCCAAAGACTTTAAAAGCTCTAAAAATTTCAAGAGTTACAGGTTAACTGATAGTCCCATACAAGTAAACTTACCAAGGGCTTCATGCCCATTCAACAAAAAATCTGGCATGAATTAATTGTATATCAACTGTCATGTCCATCCTATTGAAAGATGCTACATTAGTTAAAAAGGACTGAATCCCCAAGGAATACCGACATTATTTATTCAGAGTAACTTGTTAGTGTTTCAACAAACTCAAGAAGTAGTATACAAGAGCATCGCTGCTAACTATGATTCTTCTGTTTGGGTGTTGTACCCCTGTCAGATACACACTGAGACACATACAGATTCAGATTCTTTTGGATTCATTTATAGCTTGCTAGTGTTTCAACAAACTCAAGAAGTAATACTCAGGAACATCACTGCTGCCTTTTCCAATTATATTGCTTGCCAACCATGTCACATGGGTGCCATACCCATTCGGATACGCGTTTACACACATTCAGATTCGGATTCTTTTGGATTCTTCTACTTGTTTATTAACAACCAACTACATCATTTGAGAGACCTGATCTTCTTTTTTATTTGAGTAGATGCAAGTATTTTCAAAAATGTTCATGGAATTTAAAAATAATCTACAGAGCTGATTAAGTTATAATTTATAATTTCTTGCTACTTATAATGAAATATGATATTAGTAAAACGTTGTTGGACTTAGTTGTCTCATCATAATATAGCCATGTCATTGAATCTTCCTCTCCATAACATGAGGAATCCAACACCCAGTACCCGTGTGGGACACCAAGCCATGCAACATAGCTTAATAAAAGTGATCTTAACCGCAAGAACCTTGTACTCAGGGAGCACCCCAGTCTCAAACTAAAATACTATTGGTGGTTACATGAAGGTTCCTAAGCACCCTAAGAGAAATTGTCTTGTCGGTTGCAGCCCACCATACATTCTCAAGGTAGCTCAAGTAACAAAAGTAACATCGACTAACAAAAGTTGATGCAAATAACAAAAGTTGTTTCAAATAACAAAAATTGTCTGACCCATATCCTCCGTTTACCGTTCACTCCCACCCCCACACCCCACTCTCCTCCATAGAGCACCCCATATATATCAGCCTCTACCCATATCTACAGGATCCTTTTCCATCTCCCTCCCTTCCACCAAGCCCCCATTCAACCAGCACTTCCTCCCACCTTGATCCCTGACCTAATCTTGGACAATGAAGCAGATTCCTTCAATCTAATCCAGAAGGATAACTCCTTTGCCAAAAATTATGACGTTTATCTGGTCTACATCCACCCATATTGCCATAATCAGCCAACTCCAAATTGCAACCTGCAGGCCCCTCCATCCCACTCGGACAATAAACATCCCAATGTCCCCTAGTCTTCCTCAACCTCCCCATCAACAATTCAATGTTCAGTCCTCAGGGCAGATCAAGCAAGTTACAACCGGCAAGTGAGGGGTTCTAAGGATCCTATTCCTCAAAGACCACAGAAATCCATCACAATAGCGCTATACATGTAGTCCCTCTAACCATTACAGTGTCAAACTCTTCCTCAGCCTCTCTATCCTTTCAAATCTCTGAAGCATTTCGGTGGCAGAATGTATCCGCCATGAGAGAGGCACTGTTGCTGACGACCCTCATCATCTTAAGGGGATTAAGACATGGGCAAAGAAAATCTGATCACAATAAAAAGTAACAACCAGGTTGGTGTATGATGGGTCTATTAATCTATCCTTTCTCAGTCTGCATCCCAGTAAGATGCATTGCCGGCCTTGACATTCTCTTGGCTGACCTTTCATGAAGCTGCTTTGCAACTGTAACCATGGCAGCCAAACCTAGGTGCAACGAGACCTGGAAAGTTTTGGATTAAAATCCATGAAATCCCTCTATATGGTTGGGATTTTAGAGCTTTTAGAGGGATCAGTGAAATCTGCTGGGGTTTCCTGATGGTAGAAAGGTTTTCAGTAAGGATTCTTAGCTTGTGTGTCATCTAAATCTTCCCTGAGACCTTGAATCTGGCATCGATCGCAGTTCCATTCAACTAGTTATTGCTAATTGCTAAAGCTGAATTATCTAGTTTGAATTGAGCGTTGCAATGACCCCAACCCTTCAACATTTCCACCCTCAACCTTCGTCAAGAAGACAGTCTCCACTAGGTGAACTCAAAGAGAGCATCAAGGAGGGCCCACAGGTGATTAATTGCCAGAAAAATCACAGAAGGAAAGATGGCTGGAAAGACAAAGTTCCTAGCAACCGAACAACATAGGAGGGGGGGGTCTTGACATGGAGGAAAGATGGCTACGTGTATCTCTTAAGAATACTTGTATTAATCTCTTATTGTATATTGTTAGACGGTAGTTTAGGCTGTTCCCCTCATTAGGGGTATTTTAGTCAATTTTTGTTCCTATAGATATATATATATATATATATATATATATATATGCATAAGTTCTACACCACTAGAATCATTAAGGGAAAAGTATACAAAGAGATCACTTATTTTTTATACAAGGAGGTCACACTTTGCCTATCAAATTTCAAATCGGGTGGCTATGAGTGTGTCATTGGCCACACTCAAAGTTCAAAAAAAAATTCTCAAACTTTGTGTACACCTCAAGCCATCCAATTTGACATCTAATGGCTAGGAGCCTCCTTGTAACGAAGATAAATTGTTTTATTGTATACAAACCCATCATTTTCTTTCAGCTCTCAAGCATTGTAGAGAGACTTTTCTTCTTCTCCAAGTTAACATGGTAGAAAAGCAACTTAAGGTTTCAAGTTTTTCTAAGTTTTTATGCCAAAAGCTTGGAGAGACTTATCAGATCTCAACATCACCAAACTTTCACTTTTTTTCAGGCTCTGCTCTCCCCTTAAGATCAATAGTAAGTTTGCCTTTTCGTAGTTTGATTTTTAGAGTGAGGGTTTAGAGTTCCTCTCGATTTCTCCTTGATCTTCAAATCTGTATCTTATGCAAATACAAATTGTTCGCCTCTGTTAATTGATAGTTATACCTCTTATTCTTGCCATATTTTGGGGGCTTCGATCTAGGGTTTCCAATTTCTTCTAGATTTAGTGTTAACTGATCGGTTTTGTAATTTTGTTCCCTGAAACTATCACACTTGCACACAAGAGTGCTCCCCTAAATCCATGTCAATCTTGCATAATTGGACCATAATTTGGGATTTAGAGCTAGGGTATCTAGAAATTTGGGGATCGAAGATCAATCTCGGGGTCATTCACGAATTTTATCCATTTCACTTTTAGAACGAATAGCCTCATTCAGCTAGGGTTAACTTGGCCCATTTGGGCTTATTTTCTGGATCTGGGTTTCAATCATCAGTTTCAAGTTCTTTCATATATATGTTGTTACTTAAGTTTTTCACCTTCTATTCTCCACAAAAATTCCTTAATCAAGTCTACATACATGTCGGGCATCATATTGTTCCCTGGCTGCGATGGCATAGTAACATCCCATTGCCATCAAACTTGATGGCTCAAACTACAAATCATGGTCATTTTTATGATAAATTTCCTCTCCAGAAAAGGCTTATGGGGCTACATAGATGAGTCAGTTAAGAAACCTATCATATGAGTGGCATGTTACAAATGCCAACATATTGTCAACACAGTGAATCTCTCCAGTATAGTCCACTCACCAATTTTTGCAGCCAAAGAAGCATAGGACTACTTGCACATACTCTGTGTTGTCTAAGACTGCTCAGAGTATAATATTGAGCTTGAAGTTTGGGCAGCTAGACAGTGCGATCGTTCTATCCAGGAATTTTATTCACTCATGACGAGGTATTTAATGCTCCCAACGGACTAGGAGGGCCTCTTCTAGTCCAAGGCCCGAAATTGTTTAGCTGAGCCAAGCCCAACTCGGGCCTGAAATAATCATTATGGGCTAGGGCCAGGCCAGGCCCGGCCCGGTTTGGCCAGATTTTGTAGCTTTGTTAAAACAGTGACTTGATATGCTAAAGTCAAGACCATTTTATAGCTCTCCTCACCTTTTGCCTCTCTTTCTAATAATAGGTGTGGGACAAAGCCCCATCCCCCATTTTTCTACCAAACCAACATATCGCTCTGAACCCACTCTCTCTCTCTCTCTCTCTCTCTCTCTCTCTCTAAACCACCATAAATTCCAATCAAGATATCTGCAGTAGAGATGCTTTGACTCACTCCTCTCCTCTCCCTATCATACACACATCAACAAATCTCCCGTTCTTCCCATTATTTGCCATAATCATCAAAATTTGACTATTGGTGAAAGAATCATGCTCAATTCCTGCAGCTTCACTTGAAAAGCTGAAAATTTCAAAAGCTCTTTGTGCGCCATTCTCTCCCTTCAAAATATCACTAGTGTGAGTGTTGTGAAATCAATCTCTGGAGAGAGAATATAGTCTTGCATGTAGAAAGGCTAATCTGAGGATATTTAAGACACTACAACTTATGCCTTTTAGATCAGGCTTTAACAGGCGAGGTTCGGGCCTGAGGCCATCCAGGGCCCAAATTCATGATAACAAGCCCCGAGTCAGGCCCAGGCCTGAAGAAATCGTGCTGGGCAGGGAACGGCCCTATACAAGAATGGGAAAAGAAGATTTTTTATTCTATGTAATATACAAACTGGAAAACAATTCATGCCAGGCTAGTGCTGATCCAGCCCCGGCCTGAAAATTTCTGGCCTCCCAAGCCCGGCACAGCCCATCCGCAGGCCTTAACATGCAGCCCAAAGCCAGCCTGAAAGCCCGCAGGCTGGCCATGGCCTGTCAACAGCCGTCTTTTACATGATACGAGTAACCTCTAGGGTCACAGCGCACAATGGGAGAAAGATTTGAACAGAGAGGTGGTTGTTGTTGGCTGAGGATTGGTGAGGTGGGCTGCATATTTTGTCGAATAGGAGGGACAAAGTGGGCGTGGGGTGAAGAGCTCTTGTTCCTAGAGAGAGGGCCTTACCCCTCTTTCTAGAGAGAGATAAAATCCCATTTGTAGAAAGATATTTTGGTAATCCCTTTTAGAGAGAGGCATAACAGTACTTAAGCCTTCTTTTAGAGAGATATTTTAGTAGATATTGCAGTATTTGGTTTTAGTAGATATTCTAGTATTGGGTTCTATAAGGATGGCCTGTAAATAAGGGACACTGGACCCCCATACTGTTCACTATAATATAGTTTGGCCAAATGTTTGTGGACATTTCTAATATTCCGTTTACTAAGGATGGCTCATGATAAGGAACATTGGAGCACCAAAATGTAACCAACACTCCAACATTAATTATTCTTTTTTTTTTTTTACTAACTCACAACAATTATCAGTTAGCTTCAGGCATTTAGGTCTGGAATTCCTCATATACATCAGCTTATAAATAATAGAGCCGAATTGCTTTTTATACAAAGAAGAGCACAAATGAAAACTCGAAACAGCAAAACATTTCAATCTAAAAGGCGAAAAAAAGCTAGAATGCCAAGAATGTTTTACCTTTGTGTACAGATTAATAAGACAGCCATAGCTGATAATTGATGGTGAAAACCCACACTCCTGCAGAGAAATTGCAAGCAAAAAATAAAGGGCAAGTCAAGCCACGGCACCGTTCTGATGTATTATACTCGAAAAGGAGACAAAGCATGACATTTGCGCAAAACAATTAATAGGATATTCGGCAAAATCTACCATTTCAACAAAGAATACTCGGGAAACAGTTAAACAGATCTAGGCAATAGCAGAAATCTGGAATGAATTTGCAGAAAATTAGGGACTAAAGCCCCCTGATTCACTTCCTTTCACGGTATATCTTCAATGAGATAACACTGCAGGCTCATTGTCATACACAATGCGAAGTTTGCCAAGTGCAGGACACTTGAATAACCACCACCCATCAGCTTTTTATAAGAAGCTACTTCAAGTAGTCTTGTTCTTTGTGCAAAATGGTGCCCAGACCAGAATAGAGGTCAAATCGGTGAGGTCATTCGTTCAGCAAGACCATCCAGACTAGACTGATTGACCAACTAGACAGACCATAAATACAAATATTAAAAAAAGGTAAAATACAAAAAGTTTGAAAAATAGATAAAAAAAATATGGAAAAAAGAAAATCTAAAATAACTAGAAAAATCAGAAAATTATTAGGAACAAAAAATAAATTTCCATGGTTCACTGTTTTCAACAGAGGTATTTAGTAATTAATCAGGCAATTTATGATGAGATTTCCCCTTGGTACCTTGTGCCGATTTATGATGAGATTTTGCACATCTGCAAGGGTACGGCCGTCTTATGAAGGCATATCTGGAGGGAATCAAACGCCCTGGCGGACTGTCTGACAAAGGAAGGCACAGCGGCTCAAGTCGAGGACCATTAAACGACTGAGGATTTCGATATTTCTTTAGGTCCCTCTTTTTAGTTTTCTGTGATTAGGATTTTTTGGAATACTTGCTCCTCAGGTACATCTTCTGTATTGGGCACTTTTATAAGCCCCACTCATTTTTTGTATAGGGCTTTTGGTCTAGCCCATGTTTTTGACAAGAAGCCCGATTTGTGGGTGTTCTCGTAGATACAAGGTATACCTCTTTCCACCCTTAATACAACAGTTAACAATTTCAAAAAATAAAAATAAAAAATCAATTTTCCTTATCAAATTAAGAAAAAAAAAACCCTGAAATTACACAAAATTAAAACCAGGGAACAACCTCCAAATGTGAACAATCTCCATATTTCAATTGGAGCAATAAATAATGGAAATAAAATAAGACAGGTAACTGAAAATAAAAACCGAGAAAATAGTCATTTATATACAAAAAATGCACAAAAATCCACAAAATAAGCAAGTACTCACAACATTTAGTACAAAAGCAACAAAACTCTTTAGAATGAATGAAAGAAACAACCGAATTGCTATTATTTGAGAAATAAAACTATTTTACTTGTGAAAGCGATAAGACACCAAAACCTTTTTAAATGTTGCTAAGTTTTTTTACTTGTGAAAGCTCGGAAAGTTGCCGGAGGTTCACCTAAATGCTAGGTTCTGAACAGGTGGACAGCCAGTCCAGGGATTGGACTGGCCATGACCACTGGTTCAACGCCAGTTGGATGGATATTCCTGTTTTTCTTTCTTTTTTTTCTTTTTTTCCTTGTTTTTGGTGGTTGGGGGGGGCGGGGGGGAGGATGTGTGGGTAGTCAAACCAAAAGGAATACCTATGGCTTCACCACTTAGTGGTTCGAACCAGCAGCTCTGATCCAGTCTTAAAATCATTAATTAAAAACCCTTTCTTGACCAGCTTTCGTCACTGTTGTAGGTTACATGACTTCTAATTTAAACGATTTTCAAAAACTTCAATTGCATGTCATTTGACAATAACATAGGAATGCAAAACATTGCAATGAATTCACCAAAGAACTAATACAGAAAAATACTTCAGAAACCAAGAAGCACATCATCCTCGCGTACAAAAGACTGATCCTAGCTCTAAAGAAGAACATGGTAAAGTAAAAAAGGACTTCATTTTCTTTTCTTCTTTTTTTCATTTCTTTCTTTTCAAAGAAGCAAACAGGCATGCTTCTTGGTAATATATCAAGATTGGAGTAATAGAAGGCTAAAAGAGCAATCGAACTAATCACACGCTAGGCATTTTGTCCAGGTATCTTCCAAGTAATTGTACTCCTCCATATATCTCAATGTAAACTCAATCACATATATTCATGTCCTCACGTGCATTAGTTAAAACATCTTGTATAGCTTTGAAGAGCATTAGCTTTTAGGCTGTTTGTTGCTCATGTTCACAGAAAACGCAGCTATATCTTTTAAACTATGGTAATAAGCTCGCGTATGTTAGGATAATCCGCTGGAAACCAATTCAAAATGATACCATACGCAAAAAAAAACTCATATATAAATATTCGCTTAAAAATTATTCCTTCAATTGAATGCACCAATACGTAATGTAGGAAAATATTGCAGGCTCAGGGCCAGTTAAGAGGGACTTTAGCATCTTAAAACGAATTTGGGGCTTACTTGGGCACAAAAATTAGAAACTTTTCTTTGACAAAACAACCTATTTCATGAACCCGACACATCGAATCTTAGAAATCCATGCAATAGTAGTACCAAAGAGTTCTTCAGAAATCGACTCGGGCCAGATACTCGCCAATGACCCGACTCGAGTTTCTCGGGCGAGTCCAAATGGAGTTACTTCAACTCGCTCAATATATTTATGCTGGAACAAAGCCAGAAAATGTTGGAAAAGATGCTTAAAAATCAGAAAAATCGAGATTATATTAAATATGAATTTTTTCTCACAAAACTTTGGCACCAAAAAAACGTAGGGTATGGAAAACTACTGTTTTTTTCTCAAAAAACCACGAACTTTCAAGCCAAAAATCTCATTTTACAGCCATTAATCAAACAAGAAATTATGTGATTATTGAAGGCAATTGAATCACAATCAAATAGAACCAATTTTAAACAGATTTGGGCAACAAATAAGGAAGAAATTGACAGAATAGTGGATTGAATAAGTTTTCTTCTGAACAACTGTTTTCTCACTAAAACCAAGATTTTTCAGGCCAGATATCTCAATCAGTAGCCTTTCATCCAACAAATAAATTTATGGATGATGTAGAGGGCTGATCACGAATAAATAGCACCAGATTTCGATGTATTTGAATCAAAAGTGAGAGAGAAATCCCTGTTTAGGCATCATTGTTAAAATACAGCTATTTTTCACCAAAAATCGATGAATAAACCCTAAATCACAAGTTTTGATCCGAAACGATCGAAGATATATTGATTTGGATAAAGAAAAGGGAGTAATATAGGTTTAGAAGTAAAAACTTTGAACAAATTTTATCATAAATTTTTATCATCACCCACACTATACACCTCCCTGTGTACACTAGACTCAGGCTTAACTCACCTCGCCTTTAAGGCATGGGAGAGTAACTTGGCCAAGTCCAGAAACACTGGTCCCAAGTGTCACTCATAAGCAGTATTTCTAATTAATTTGAAGGAATTCAATTGTCAATTACCTTATGGTTATTAACATAATTTACAATAAAATTTTTATAATTTAGAAATTTACAAAGGTGTCAAATGACTGAAATTCCTTAGTTTAATTGAAAAGTGACTACAAAGAATTAATGAAATAGGAATATATCTTTACCCTTCAAAATGCAAGGACGTCTTCTTTATAAGTACTCTACGAAGGAAGACTCCAACTTTGTAAAGAGACAAAAAATTTCACAATGCTCTTGTGAAATCCCAAGAAAACCAATGGTTCTTCTTGCAGGATATGATGGACAAACAGGCATCTTAAGTAGAATAGTGTATCTAGTATAACTGATGATTCCCCACAATAACATATGAAGAGGGCATAAGTCATATTAGTATGGATGTACTCGACAATGCTTGCAAGCTTGATAGCATAATTATGAACATCTATATCCTAATGTGAAATTGCTATCATAATTGAGGGTTTCCATGTGAGTTAACCAGGGGAAAATTGAGGTAAGGATAATAGAGCAGGTACACGATATCTACTAAGCAATTGTATTATCATGTTTGGACCAAATATCGTTGGTTGTGATATTGTGTGTACCAAATTCAGTATTGAACTAAGTAGAGGTTACTTGTGTGCATGACACTTAAATTATGCAATCAAACAGCTATGCAAATTATATAATTGGTTAAACAAATAGATTCACCAAATACCAAGCTTAATAGAACATGCATTTCTTTGCAAATTAACCCTTTCGCCCAAGTAGTCGTATCACTGGACTATGAAGTCCTTGGAGCATTGCTAAGGACTATGCTGATGTTGTAACCACCCATAGGTCGAGTGGTCCACAAGCTAGTCAGTAAAACTATAGGATTTTACAATCTTTCTAGAACATATAGGGAGATTTCCTTCTCTACTCAATGAATTGTAGGGGACTGAGGCCTTGTATAAAAAGAAGCCAATCCTACACACTTTCATCCCCTTACCACTCCATTACTCCAATGGAGCCATCTCTCACTCACCTGACCCCATTGGCCAATTGAAACTGAAGCTGGGAGCCTATATACCTCAGCGATCCGACTAAGGCAAGTCATAGTTTTTTATTGGTGCTTATTTCATTTGGTTATCGTCAATGGACTATTCTCAGCCTTTTCCTTGCTTATCTTGATGTTGGACTCTTTTTTCTTAGCCTATCAACACATGGTTTTCATTTGTTGGTTGTTAATTTTAACTTTAAATGTTACGGTTACGGTTTATGGCCTTTAAAGGCCGTGAGAACATGTAACTAACATTTATAATGGATTATGTACTTCAATAGGAATGTGTGTTGTTTGACTAACTGAGTTTTACATGGCTTATGGCCAAAAGCCATACCCATGGTTTCTTATGTGTGGATGTAGGGCTGTATATGGTTTCTTATGTGTGGATGTAGGCCTGTATATGGTTTCTTATTCGGAGAGATGCCCATAAATGAATTCTAATACAGAAGAGTTATATGGTTTCTTGTGCGGATGTAGGCCTGTAAGAGCAAAGACTAAATCATCAACAAACTTCTGTCCGGCACGTAAATTTGAGAGCCGTATTATTGGGAAGCAACCCTGAAAAGGGATACATCTACATGTGCATAGAGAGAGTCCCCCCTACACTATAGTGACATAGTCTTGATTTGCTCTTAAAGAGGGGGAACTATAATCCACATTTTGCGATCATGGTTCCACTGTTTATTAGCCAGCTTTGACACATCAATCATGAACCCCTGCATGAGACTGTGGATCATAGGTTTCGTTGGATTGGTTGGAGAATATAGAGGTGGATCACCGTCACTAAGTCGGGTACAGTGCCCTTCCAATCACTTATTTTGAACCATTTGTACCAATCTACTTCTAGATATTTTATTTTCTGTAATATAAATATTTATATGAATTTAAAAAAAAATCACAAAATATTTTTTAAAATTAATTTCTGCTGTAAATTTCTTAAAAAGGGTATTTCTAAAAATATACAATGTGTAGGGGCACATGTGGGCCCCTTGGATCTAGCCCCACATGTGTGCCACACCCCATGGGTGGGGCCCATGGGGCCCACATGTCACCCATAAGGGTGGCATGCCCCTCTCCTTTCCTATTTTAGAAATTTAATTTAGTTAAATATGTTTTAAGTTAGAAAATCTTTTAAAAAGAAAAGATTGTATGTGCTTATTTTGTGGGAGTTAGTTTTGGCCAAAACATATTATTTTGACTTCTACAATTTTAAAGAGATAAATAAGGAAGTTCTAGAAGGCTTTTAGCTTGGTCTAATCCTAATTAGACGAGAAATGGATATGATAAATATCAAGGGGATAAAGTTCCTAATATTCTTCTTTAAGTCATGATGACTGATTTTAAGATGGATGGCTCAAATTTAATTCTCTCTCACCTCAAACGTTTCCTAAATTTCTAGTGGTCAAGGCGAGTCAAAATTGAATAGGAATACCTAGGGGGTTGAGGCCAATATAAGGAAGGGACCCCTCCAGTCTCTACACAAATTCCCAAGCCGCTCTCTCTCTTTATTTCTCTCTCCTCCACGCCCCACTCTCTCTACTCATTCTCTCTCTCTCTCTCTAGGTGGCACGCCACCCATAAGAAAAAGAGGGGTGAAATGCCTAACCCTAGTTAGGGCCCCAATTGTTCTAAAAGGGGTTCCAATAAATCCCAACTGTATTTTATGTTCTCTAAAAGCCCTAGTATGAGAGGTATTGCCTAATGCCAGCTCTGAAAATTCAACAAGACTAATAGGATTAAAGTGAACCATGGATCAAGAAACTAAGTGCTAATGGGGGTGACCCGAAGTACATTCAAGTAAGTCATCCCGGCTGTGATCTTTTATTTTTCAGTTATATTTGCATATTTTGTTGAATTTCAAGAACATTACATGTATTAAAATTGTTAGTGGAAGCTTGAATTTCATTCTTGGATTGTGTCTATTTAATTTAGCAATAAAAGAAAAGGTCCTAGATTGTATTTAGGGTTTTGTTTTCGTATTTACAGCAGTGTTTTGTGGCACTAGTAAGTGGAATTCATATTGATTAATAGAAGGAAATGAGAAAAAAAATTATTTTTTATTTTTTAGCATTGAATTCTGCATAGCCACTTCTTTCATCAAATACTGTTTCTAGGCAAGAATTACTGCAACTTAAATGACTAATGTATTTCACTTAAAAGATCTCGTTACTCTGTAAAATAGAACGGGTGGAAAAAACTTATAGCAAAGACAGGATTGTAAGGTTTACAGACACTTGGACAAACTGTGAATAACATGGGTTCATATATGAAGAACAAACCAACCAAAACACCATTGGCAGGCATAGAAGTTTGGTTGCACATTTAGATTGCACAGCATAGGCTGTTGTGGAATTGGTGCCATGTTCTATTTGGGAATTACGTTGTTTACAGGCCTGACTTTTTTATGTATGCTATTCCACCTTCACTCTCCACTAGGGACTGGAGTTTGGGCTTGATAGGGGCAGGCAATTGATGAGATGGTAGTCGATTGTTTGCTATGATTTGTAGATGTTCACTATGTTAGGATAGTCTAGATTCTAAAAACATTTTGTATTGTTCAGCATTTTCATTGTAAAAGGTCCAAGGGCTATGGCAACCAGATTGCAGTTCTCTGCAAAGGAGATATTAAGCAAGATAAATCTTGCATTCTGTTTTATAATGTCATTCACTTTCCTAGTGTTATGCCATGATGGTGATTTTGAAGACGGAAATCGTATTTGCAGAAGGAGATTGGGCCGACTTGGGTTATTAAGATGGAAGAATTGATAGCCGACCTAGAAAGGTTATACTAGCCGTTTAAGGAGTGCACAAAGGACCTAATGATGATGTGGGAAATTACAAGATGCATGAGGCATCACATCTATGCACTTAGCGAGAGGCTGAAGAAGATATAGGAAGAAGTTTGTTACCCAGCAATTTGGAATGATGTCCTTAAGGATGCCTTGGAGGAGCTTTGTTCTAATGTTACAAGTATTAGTTTCTGTACGACCACATGCAACAAATTGGCACATGGATTATCTTTCTTTGTTAGTTTGACAGTTAGTCTATGCTTCTGGGTTTGGGATTAGTTGGGATGGTCCTTATAGGTCCCCATTTGACCTGTTCACAACAGAAACAGCAATCAAGATCGATAACCTGTTTGCACTTTGCACTGGACACAGCAGCAAAGTTTGATAATATGCTAGTATCGAGTTTTGATTATGACAATGCCGAAGAGCCTGCTGCCAACCAATTGTGGAGATATGAATTGGCGAAGTTCCAAAGTTAGGTGGTGGTAGCAGGAAATGGACATGTAATATCCAGTGCAGAGGATGCCTGTATGTCCGCATGCGGGCCAACATGTTAGGAATTAGACTTGGAGAGAGTAGTAAAGAGATATTGAAGTGTCCCAATATAACTAAGACACGAAGTTTTGAAGCTTGAGGAGTCTGAAGCAATTAGGCTCTATGGGAAATTCGAAATAACGAGAAAGTGAAAGCACAAATATTTTCGCCCGTCATTGTTCCCAAAGTCCAGTCACATGTCCCCTTCAAAATCTGCCCCATGAGAGGTATTGGAGGGTTGAGGGTTACTCTTAGTCAAGGTCTGTTATTATGTCTATGCCTCACGACTGTGTGATGGGCCAGGGCAATATGATTTATGTGTTTATGTAATTATATAATATGAGCTCGATAACAAAATAGCTCTGTACGGGAAGGTCAGGGCCAATAGAGGGCATGGACCTAAATCCCTGACTCTTAGAACCTTCTCAAGTATGTGCATATGCAGTCGCCATGCATGGGAAGCCGCTTTTCTAAGGATCCACTGGTAAGAGGTATGCACATGTACCGAGCGAGGACCCTCGCACCATGTCTGTGCATGCCCTCTAAGGGGTGCACCTGAAATCCACTTATACTTGGGGATTCGGGGCCACTCACCGGTTTGGCTTTGATAGGCTAAGATCATAAGCCCCTAATTATACATTGTAGGTCTCTGTTGCGTCATACCGAGAAGGTACCTTTGGATTCAGGGTCTAGCCGAGTGGAGTGCTCCGATTCATAATTCAACTTCACGGATCTAATTTCCCCTTGTAATTGTTTTTACACAATATCAAAATAATTCATTTTGATGGAAAATCATTAAAATCGATCTTAGTGGATTTTTGGGATGTTTTCTGGATTTGTTTGAGCAAGAAAATGCATTTTTCAAAATTGTTTATGAAAAATGACAAATAAGGACAGTCCCACCGGACCCACACGGGACACCCAAATGTTCAATGGGTGTCCACATAGAGGCCTAGGGGGGTCCCACATCACCCCACATGGAGGATGACATGGCGATGACATCAACCCTCCAAGGGGAGATATGTTGGTGTAAGTGAATGGCATTGAATTTTGAAATTTTATGAAATAATGTGATTTTGGAAAAATGATTTTAGCTCATGTTTAAAGCTTAAAGCAAGGGATTTGTGCACGTGTAGAGGTTTCTAGAAGGGTTATAGGGTTTGTAATTACAAGCCTAACCCTAAGGATATATGGTATATGTACAATTAACCACCTAGCTTATATGGCATGATTTCATTAGCATATGCTTTTATAAAATATAGGGAACTTTTGAGATTTATTTTTGGCTGGATTTATCAAATTATCAAAAGGGTATACCCTCCATCTTGATTTTGGTTTAATTAAATGTAAAGAGCATTGGTATTTTAATAACAAGAAACTTTGGAGTGAATTAAAGAAGGATAAAGGTGTTTAAATCCATACCACACATCTTGATGGCATCATGGTGGATGGTGAGCTAGGATCAAACCTCTCTTTGTAGTCATTAGATGATGACATAGAGGGCAAGATTCATCAATCTAGAAGTACATCTACACTTAAGAGTTAGAAGCCTATAAATACCCCTTTGAGTCTTCATTTCTCATAGGAGTTCACATTCACTCTCTCTCTAAAGTGCTAAGCCATTCACTCTCTCTTCACTCATAGAGTGGTACACCCAAGCCACTTCTTTTCCTTTCGCTCTCTAGAAAGTTGCCTTAAAGTTAAGGTGAGAGAAAGCTACATTGGAGGTCTTTCACTACTCCATTAATGGTGATTCAAAGCTTAAATTCAAGTAATGATGATCTAGTCCTGAGGCCTTCAACAATTGAGTAAGATTTCACCATGTGCTTCGATTCTTATTGTTTTTTACATGTTGTAATCCTCAATTACAGCAAGTTATCTTCATCCTTTGATGGTTAGATCATTGATCCTTTGAATCTACTTTGATCCCTCTTGATCCCTATAGTTGAAGGCATCATCCATACATATATTGACCAAATTTTTCATGAGTTTTTCCTTATGATTTTTTGGAACAATTTTAACTGATATGTTTCTGAGATTTTCATAATCATATTGATCAATTAGATTTTCTTTTTTATTCCTTAAATTGTTGTTTTTACAAGAGAAGACTATGCCAAATTTGTGTGGCTTGATTTGTAAACTCAATTGAACCGGTTTTGTATTTTAAAAGCTCAGATTCTCCCATGATTTTCCCACTTGTTTTGATCTTTAAATCCCTACATATCCTTCCACATTTTAAGTCTATATCAGTAAATTCTTAGCTTCCCACTTATGAGATGATGAATTGTTTGAATTTTAAGATATGCCATCACATGTCACTCAATGGCACATAGCTAAGACCCAAAGCCGCAATCCAGGTACCCAAGAGCTCTGATCAGCTTCTCAAGGTCATGATGCATTACACACTTGAGCATATGTATGCTGTTGTGATGGAGATCATGTCATGTTCAATTTAATGGAGTTTATTGATGTATAATTTTGCCTTGTAATTTTGAGTGGTGCAGAATTTTCAAAAGCACCTTATACTTGTGGTTTGATGATCTCCTTGTGTAGCTTGTTTTATTCATGGACAAGTACCAAGTTGAGTTGTATCATCTTATTTTGGATGTATTTTAAAGTCAATCATACACTGTAGTCACAGTAACCTTGCTGCAATTTCATTTTACATGTTGGATTCCAAGTGTATTGTATAAATTTCAAGGTGTATTGTCTTGTTTTTGCCACTATTGTACTCCAAGTGCAAGAGACTTCGTTTCTATACACTATAGAGACAGGTAGCTAAATGCCCCTATAGAGACAAGTAGCTAAGTAGATTGAGGACAGCCTTTAAAGCAAAGTACAAGAGATGGGATGTTCAGCATGACAACAACCACCTCAAGGATGACATAGAGGTTTTGGTAGCATTAGATGTGTGCTTTGATGATGATGTCATTCCTATCTACCTGCTCCCATTTCATAGCCAAAACCAACAATTACCCGAAGTATTTTGAATCTAGCCAACGATGTTACAGTGAACACCAGCTCTGGAAGCCAACCACCAACCTCCAGCCAGACAAGGTTCATCTCATCATCAGCCATGCAATAAAGGCTCCTGACCGCTAGAGGGGCCAAAAGGAAAAGATAGCTTGATTTGGGGCTCGTGCTCCGGAGTTCATGCTCTCTCTCTCTCTCTCTCTCTCTCTCTCTCTCTCTCTCTTATTCTTTTGGACGGTGCTAAGTGCATAAGGTAAACACATTACTTTACTCCTGCAGCTTGTGCCTCAACATTTTTTTTTTCTTTTGTGGTTTTTCTCATTATCCAAATTGAGCTTAGTGAACATAACTAGTAATCCAAAATACAACGGATCTTTTGCTTTTTGTCAATTTTGCTATTTTAAATTTTTTATGTTTGTATTTTTATTTTTTTTTTGAGAATATGTGCTTGTTTGTATATTTATTGACCTAAGGAACTTTTAACATGTGACAATCTAAGAACTAAACCACCACCAATCTCATCAATATTTAACCAAAAAAAAAAAGCAAAGAGGATAAAAAATGATCACAGGAAAGAATCACACAACCATGACTGGAAATGTTTCAACTCCCTTACCTTAAGCCTTTGAAAGACAATTAAACACTTTGCCTCATCCCGAACATTAGTATATCCATCCATCATAGAGTGATATACATCAATTGGTGCATCAATGCCTTCTTCTTCCATTTCCTTTACCATGTCTTCTGCTCTCCCCATATTACCAGATTGGCTGCAGATAGCAAAATAGATAGATACATTTCAAATTTGCAAGGAAAAGATAATAAGAGCATAAATACATACATTAGATACAGAAGAAACTTAGTCACTTTCAAGTTTACTTAAAATTGTCAATAAGTTAACTATGAAAGAAATGAGAGGGAAATTATCATGTTAGCTCCCTCAAAATTCAGAATTTCAGTTTAAACCTTGTAAGTTCCTTTGCTTCAAGCAGCAAACCTCTTTCAGTTAAGATTTTAAGGACCCCATTCCGTACATCCCATCCCCTTTTCTCCTGTTTTTGTTGCCAAATATACCCTTGAAAACATATTTCCCTTCAAATCCAAAACTCTCTCTCTCTCTCTCTCTCTCACACACACACACACACACCCACTCACACTCAGCCACTCACTCTCTCAATTCCCTACTCTCCTCTCTCTAAAACCTGTTCAAATCGCTCTCTCGTGAAAGATAAGTGTGTTTTCCAGTTTGTAGAGAACAACGATTATCCTAATATACTATTTGTAAACTAAAGATGAAGGGGTTTTGGGCTTTAGAAGGATGGAGGAATAGGGTATTCCCAGGCCAGTATGAACAAATTTGCTTGGAACCTACCCAAAGAAACATCGGGGTTGATCCTATTAATAATAGGAATTTGAGGCACGAGATTCCCGTGGTCCGTGACAACAAAAAGGATTGTTCTATGGCATGGTGCAAAATATGTCTCCGCTGGTTTTGAATAATTCTCGATGTTTAGTGAGTATGGCAAGTCTATTCTTTTTTGGGCAGGTTAATTGGTCAAAGGAACCATCTCAAGTTGTTACTTTTGCAGGTGCATCTATTGCAGACTTCAATTTGGGCAACATATGTTGGGGTTATGCCGCCATTTAAAGGCCTTATAAAAGCATATAAAACTATGACTACAGGGATATGCTAACTCCAATAGGGACCAAGATTACAGCCCAAAGGGACCAGAGGAGGCATTTATTGCCGTAAATCACCTAGGTTTCGACTAGCTAGGCAAAGGTTGATGTCTAAACCCGATAGCCCTAGGCATAAGGTGCAACCAATAAGCGTTTCGTTTTGGGTTCATCCCTTGATGAGGTCGGAAAGATGCCCAGTGTAGTTGGCCAGGAGACTGTGTGACCCCTCTATGTGGTGGCTGGCCTTAGAGGACAAGGACCAAAATCCTCATCATTACCATCACACAACATGTACACTAGATAGTTGTCCGGGAAGCAATGGATTCGGGGCATGTCATGCACATATATAGAAGAAAATGTCTCCCTGCAACACTGACTTGTGTTGAAAGGTCCTAAGATGTAGTGTACAGAATGGGACATGCACTTGTCTTTAGGGAACAACCTAAAATCCATGAACTAGGATCGTGTTCTTTTAATTTATTGGTTGACTTTTATGGACCAGTCATGAAGCCCTGCAATGGAATGTGGGTCATGGGTTCCATTGGATCAGTTTGAGAAGATGTCAGCAGTGCACAGTTGTTAGAAAAGATGGAGTGCCTCAATAGATATATTATACTTGATCCTATGGATCCAATTCCCATCAAATTTTATTTAATTATGTATTAAGTAATTTTTGAAACATTAAAAATGAATTTTTAAAATGCTATGTAAAATTTATTTTATAAGGAATTTTTAGAGAGCTTGAATTGAATTTTCAAAATTTTATAAATACAGAGGCATTTAAAAATACTTATTGGGTTTCAAAAATTCTTTTATGAATTTTAAAAATCATCGAAGAGTATAGGGGTCCATTTGGGATGGGTGTCAGCCAAGTGGGACCCACCTAGATGCAGACATGGGGCCCACAAGGGCCACACATGGGTGACACACTCCACCTCCTCTTTCTTCTCTCTCTCTCTCTCCCCACCCCCCCCCTCTCTCTCTCCCCACCCCCCCTCTCTCTCTCTCACCCCACCTCTCTCCCTCTCACATCTTGGTCTTAATTCTTTGACCAAGTTAGTTGATTGAAATCAAATATTGGAAATGATATGACACTTCATTTCCTATCTATAAAATATTTGATGGGAATGGGTTTAGGAAATTGAGGGATAATGGTTCTAGTACCTTCCCTTCAATCATGATTGCTAATCTAGGGATTGGGTGGCCAAGACCTCTTCACCCATAAGTCTCCTAAGGTCAATGATCAAGATTAAGTATCACTAAGATGGCAAACCTTAGGTCCCAAAAACACTAGCCTTCTATTACGAATAGTCTTTATATGTAGAGACAGAGATCTCTCCACGACTTCTCTCTCTCTCTCTCAAATCTAATCTCTCTCTCTAAGATTAGGGTTAGAACGGGGTGCCACGCCCCATGTAAAAAAAGAGAGGTGGCGTCCCCCATATAGTGAGAAAACCCTAGAGAAAGAAAGGAGGTCCCCATCCCTTTTGGTATTGTGCTCTCATAGTTAGGGCTTGCCCAGGCTTCCCACATTGTGAAACAAGGTTGAGGATCTCGATCGCGTGTGTCATCAATGAAGAAGACCCAGAGTGGGGTGTATCGAGTACTTAGGGGTAACCCTAGGCAAAGGTAATTTAGAATTCTAATGGTTCCATGTTTCTTGATTCAATCATGTGTATTGTTTTAATGTAGGAATTGCAATGGCATGCAAGTGAACATCGTAGATTGTACGAGGGTTTATTTTTGTAAATTAAAGTTGTATTCTTGGATGCCTTTAAGTGTTCTAGTCGGTATGTATAAAAGACAGTGCGAAAAATTTTAACTGTATATACTTGACTATATCATATTGTCTACGTTTCAACATATTGATGGTGTAGCCCAAGAATGGCAAATATCAAACTTGGGCTCTCATGTGATCATTAATATGGTTATCTGAATGGCCATAGTCTGACAGCCATCACGCCCATTACCAGACATACTTAAATGGGAAGCTAAAAATTCTGGGAATTTTTTCCCTTCAAATCAGATTGGCCTTGGCCTTTCATTCGTGTCCGGAGCCAGTGGCTAATAAGACTAGGGCAAAGTTTATTCGGCTTTCTTTTGGTCCTAACTATGGTTTCAATTTTTTGTGCCAGGTCATGCATGGGTGACTTCCAGTGGAATGTGAGGTGAAAAGAAAACAGGCCTCCTATTTCCTCTCCTTGGGACCTATGCTCAATGTGGCTCACAGAAAATGGTCCAACATTGGATTGTAATCTTGCTAAGAGAGTTATGAACTCTGTCACCAGGAAACTACAACTTCAACCAGCAAGCCATGTATTGCAATATCTATCATTTAGTGGAACTCAATACCACCAAAGCGTTACTCAACAAGGTTTTCTTTATTGTTTCCTTCTTATTTTCCATATGGGAGATTAGAAAGGAAGAAATGGACGTGTCTCAATAACCACTTTCCATAGCCTAGGCCATCAACAAAATTTATCAATAGATAACAGAGGTCTGTCATAATCCCAACAAAGGGTGAGTTGTTTTTTGCGGATTTGTTGATCATTTCTTCATTGGGAAAGGACCCTGGACCTTCCAAAGACCCAGATCTAGAACAATGGTAAGGACAACCCGCTAATCTTAAGCAGAGAGAGAAAGAGAGAGAGAGAGAGAGAGAGAGATGGAGAGATTCAGGCTTTATCAAAAGTCCTGGAGATTCAGGCTTTATCAAAAGTTCTGGCTTTGTGTACTTTAGTGAGATCCAAGCAACTTGAGAACAAACTAATCTCCTAGAGAAAGATCTGATAGGTTTCATAGAAATAAGAGAGAAGGGGATGCTTTTAGTGAGAGAGAGAGAGAGAGCTGCTGAGAGGTATTTGGACTTGAGTGGAAGTAGGATATTCACAATGGAGTATTTGGGTAGAAAAGATGAGTAAAGGGGATGTGGTGTACAAAGGGGGTTCCTTGATAGCTTAACTCGTATAGGTATGCTGCTTGAAAGAAAAGAAACTGCAAAGTATATAATGAAATCCCCACTTTTATTTTGTTTTTGATTGGGTTGCCCGGGGGGGGGGTTGTCTCGGCTAGTATAATACTTTACCTAAATTATCATCATTATCATAGCCTTTTCCCTACTACTTGAGGTCGACTACACGAATCCTAGCCCGCTGCTCTTTAAGGGTCAACCTTTAGTGAGGCCATAAGTCCCTATATCTTTTCTCACTACTTCCAACCACATGCTTTTGGGCCTACCCCTTGCCTTTTTTTAGCCTTCCACTTGAACCAACTTGCACCTCCTAATAGGTGTTGTATAAGGTCAGCGCTACCTATGGTCAGCCCACATAAGTCTACTTTCTCTCATCTTATTGCATATTGGAGCCACACCTAAATTGTCCTCAATGTATTCATTTCGAATTCAATCATTTCTTGTCTTACCACTTATCCATCTTACCATCATCATCTCAGTTACATTCATCTTATGCGTATGTTGTTCTTGATTGCTCAACATTCCACCCTGTAAAGCAAAGCTGGTCTTCAAGCTGTCCTATAGAACTTCCCCTTCAGCTTCATTGGTCTGTGGTGATCACATAAAACTCTAGTTGCACATCTCCACTTCGTCCACCTAGCTCTAATTTTGTGTGCAACACTATCATTAATCTATTTATTTTTCTGGATTATCGACTAAGATATCAAAAGTGTGCTCTTTTTTATATTTCTAGGTTGTCAATCTTAACTACTTCCTCGACTCTACTCCTATTATTAATAAATTTGCATTTTATATACTCTGTCTTAGTCCGGCTGATTTGAAAACCTTTAGATTCTAGAGCATCCCTCCAAAACTCTAACTTTGTGTTGATGCCGCTTCGGATCTTATTGATCAAAAATATGTCATCCGTGAACAACATATACCACAGTAACTCATCTAGTAGGTGCCCAGTTAAGTCCTGCATAACTAAGACAAACGTATGGGCTCAACACTGAACCTGATGTGAACTATTGTCACTGAAAACTCACTCATCTTTCCACTAGTTGTTCGCACACTAGTTAGCGCTCCCTCGTACTTATCCCTCACCAAGTCGATATAGTATCTGAAGACTCTTTTTTTTTTTAATACCCACCAAATTAAATCTCGAGGTACTCTATCATAAGCTTTTTCTAGATCAATAAAGATCATACGGAAGTCTTTTCCCTTCAAATTAACATGATATATTAATATAGCACCAGTCTCTGAAATGGAATTATGTTTGATATTCCCTTCAAATTTTCTGATGATGCTTACTTGTAGTCCAATTATATTTCTCTCTCCTTTTACAACTACCATCAGCAGTTCCTCTGTCACATATTGGACTATTGTTTTTCTTTCACACTACTAAATCATGGTGGATTATGCAATTCAACAAAAAAGTAGCTGATTCGAATGTTGTTGCAATTGAAAATGTTCTTCATAGCTCTTTCATGGTAATATGATGTGCATTTGGACATGGTAAACTGCTTCTGTAGGAATCAGATTGCTTGGAGGAGCCTGAGATGCTAAGTTGGTCCTATAGAAGGTTTAAGGATAAACTAACAGAAGTCTACACAGTTATTGTGTAAAAATATTCCTGCTTGCAGTTTCTGGAATCGTTCTTGTGGGCCCCCTATGAGTTTTACTTTTAATCATTTCTCAATAATCAAGTTACAGAAGTTCTACCCCTTGGCCGAAGATAGGTGATTAAGAATAACAACAATGTTCTCAAATAAAACAGCCAGAGACATTACTTAATTAGAACAGATCTATGGACTTCATGTAATAATAAAAAAAACTCCAAGGACAGGCATGCTTATGCAGGAACAATATGGGTGATCTCTTAGAAGCCTTCATTTGTAATCAAAAAAACACCAAGGACAGGCATGCTTATGCAGGAACAATATGGGTGATCTCTTAGAAGCCTTCGTGGAGCAACAATGCTTACAAATATGAAAGCCAAAGAGAAAGCAATCGAAGACTCCATTACTTACCAAAATAAATAAAAATAAAGGATATTTGTATCCTGTATATCTTCATGAGTAACTCACCAGTGAGCATAGATGATATTACAATAGACAATAGCATTCAAGGATGTATGTGTTCTCTTTGCCTCTTCGAACCATTTTTCTGCATCACTTCCAAACAAAGACAATAGTATATTAAAAGGAATGCATCATTGAGGAGATGGAACAGCAACAACATAAACAACGTTAAAGACAAGATCCATATGAACATATGATAATGGCCTCAAACGATCCTAAACGCAAAAATAAAATAACTGAAAAATTCAAATTATAGTTGTCGAGAGCAGAAGCGGATGCGGGAGCAAGAACTCAGATTGACCCATAGGTAAAGCTCCCTACCTATGGAGCACCAAGGAGTGTTGTACAGGAATCAGGCTTGGAAGCGGCTTGATATTTGTATTATATGTGTGTATTGCTTAGGGAACACTATCCTAAACGCAAAAATAAAATAACTCAAAAATTCAAACTATAGTTGTAGAGAGCAGAAGCGAATGTGGGAGCAAGAGCTCAGATTGACCCATAGGTAAAGCTCCCTACCTATGGAGCACCAAGGAGTGTTGTACAGGAATCAGGCTTGGAAGCGGCTTGATATTTGTATTATGTATGTGTATTGCTTAGGGAACACTATGTTGCGCGCGCGCACACACACACACACACACACACACAAGTGATTTAAAAAATTTAGAAAAGCATAATCTGCTTTTTAGAATTACCTACATATGGCAAATGAGCACTCAGTAGCCTAAAAAGTCTCATAAAAAATAATGAAAAAATGAGATTCGAGGGCCATGATAAGAGTTGAACCTAAGAATCACCAAAGTCCCTAAACAGACGAGACAAGGCAATTCACTATAGTGAGACCCACCGGTTCAGAACCTTGGCAATTCCCCTCTTTGGGATTATCTGGGACCAAGGAGGCCCCACACGTCAAAGCCAACTAGGGCAATTTCGAGTCAGTTTTTCAGTTCTCAACCACTTAGGGCAAACCACAACCATGAGAAAGGAAAACAAAAATTGTCTACAAGGGGTTGTTAACTAGAAAATAACAAAAAGCATAAAAAATATAGCACAAAATCTAAGGCTTCTGGTTCAAAATTCCACAACTTCTAAAACTTCCACTCGGAAAGAGATCCCTTCAAACCATGATCAGACCCCATTTCCAGCAGGTCACCATTCCCTTCCAAAGCAATCAAGAACCTTTTTAGTCAAGGATCGAGATCCTTATAAAATAGGGATCGAGCACCCGTGATGGGAGGAGCAAGCTCCACTCAGGCTCCAGCCCCGGGATCGCCGGAGGGAGATTTTGATGGGGATTATTACCCTACAAACCAAGCTCCCTGCATCTATGGTTCAAACATTTCAAGTGGATGCCACAAAGAAATCTCGACAAGATCTCCATATGAGATGAACTATTCCACTACGACTTCCATCAGGAGATGTAGCAATAGGCATATTACTTACAGCAAAACAAGTAAAAAATAAGAAGCTTCCTTCTTTCTTATCATTGGATTATGAACATATTTTCTGGATACAATACCACTACAGGGCAAGGAAAGATATCTACGACAATTCGGAATTCTACCCAGTCAATTCCACTTGATCCCTCTTTCATGGCCCCATATATTTTCTTTCCGGCTAAGGAATGGGAATCTTTCTCCTATGACATAAATCAAATGTTTCATTTCATCAGGGAAGAGCCATCTTTTATTCAACAATGTCTTTGCCATTTAATGCAATAGTGTTTAGTTCCATAGGAACTAATATTATAAATACTCCTAATTCTCGGATGGCATAGTACAACGGAAAGATCCATTAGATAATGCACTATTGGTGCTAAGCTATCTCTGGCAATGAATCAACTGCACAATTGCATGTGGATATATGAAATGTAAAAGCACTACAACTAGTTCACGATGAAATTTGAGGGGGCATGTTTTAGATTGTTAGCACGCATTTATGGAATGGAAAATATTGAATTGCAATTATACTATTATATAAGATGAAATGCGAAGACCAATCTAAACATCAAATGGAAGGAATATCTCAATAAATTCACAAAAGACTATGGGTTTTAACTGATTCCAACTTTGACTTTGTCACTAGTTATGTTTCTTGATAATGCGAAATAAATTGGATATCAACAACCCATTGATGGAAAGTCAAATTTTTAAAAGAGAGTCATTGCTTTTCTGGAACAAGATTCAAGAATAAAGCTTTGAAATTATCTGACCAATTCAAAATCCTTCACAAGGAACGGATTATAATTTAACAAAAAGATATGCAACTCATGGGTTGAATATGGACAAGAGAACAAGAGATTCATTGAAGTAAGACCAACTCTACATGAAAAGATTCAAACAATGACTTAAAATTTTCAACTTATAAAAAAAAGTGTTTTAAAATGTGAGATGTGGACCTGATGTTGTCAGGGTTACGATGCGGCTCAATGCAGGCATGTCACCTCTAATGAGGGGAATAAATTTAAAATATTTTTAAAAATCACGAAAAATATAAAAATACTTGGAGAAAACATAAATGAGATTTATGTGATACTGATAGTAGGTTCTTTAGTTTATTCAATATCTATAATAAATTAGTGGTATGAGACTCTAAGTCCCCTGATAGCCTGCTAAAGAGTAATAGGGTTTGTTGTTCTAATTTCTAATGATGAATAGTTAAATGTATAACAGAATTAACATGTAAAAAACAAACCAATCCATTTCATCGCACAAAAAATATCCAAAGTTTCAAACTTTAAACTTCAAACACCAAAGAGGCAAAGACTAAACGATTATGAGATATAAAAGAAAAAGACAATAGGCTGTCGACTCTAAATCAGATAAATCATCAAATACTTGAATTTCTTCTATCCATTTTCTTCTTCTATTTTTCCTTTATTGGCTATCTTTGTATGCCCTAATTTCTCCTCCAATCTCCTCAGTCGCTTGTGGGCATGCGTAACATTCCCCGTTATACTGGCTTAATCACCTTAAAACTATGTCAAATGGTTTTAGTGTGCTTTTTTGACTTTGTTCCCCTTTTGGAGAGGTATATAACCCCAAAATCCTTCCATCCCTTTTCAAGGGGGGAAAAGTAAATTTTACCCCTGCTCGTGCGCTTATTTTCTGCCCACGAGCACAGAGTGCATATATGGGTGCATCGCTCGTGATGCAATGAGGGCAAAGCAGTCACATAAGCAGGTGATGCGCCACGTGCTCCAGGCTGCATAACGTATTGTGCAACCCCAAAATGCGTTATACAGCCGCATTTAAAACTATATCAAAAAAGCTCATTAATGTTGAAGCCCCTCCAGACAAATCCCCCCAGGCTACTTCAATACTAAAAGGGCAATGATATAAGGGCAAGATCCGTGCAATATAAGCACAATTTGTCATGGGATTGCATTGAAAGTTGAGGGAAAATGTATAGATCCTACTCACTCAGCATTGCCAATACTGGCAAAGCCTGCAATGAGAATACTGTACGTTGCCAAACTCATTTCAAGGCCTTCTGCTTTCATTTCCTCAACACAAAAAATGGCTCCTCGCATATCTTTAGCAACTGCATAAGCATGAACAAGGCTGCATAGCAAATAAACTTTGATAAGAAAACAAAAGCAAGCAAATAAAAGAAAAACACAAAAGAAATGAGTTCAACACCTATCAACTAAAAAGATTCCTGAATCTCAAAAGCAAGCTGAAATCCAGATATATTATTAAATTCTGCATCCTGCAAACTAAAAATGAAACATAAACCACCAACATCAATGCTGCATAAATGTATCTGAAGTCCATCTTTATCTCGCTTATTCTTTTGGAAAACTAAAATCTATACATATGACAGATCATGCATACTTCACCGGAAGAAGAAGAACAAGGAGCAACACAAAGTAAATGTCCGAAATACAAGACACAACCAGCAAGTAAATCATCTAGCCCCATTGCATGATTGAGGCTGACAAAGTTAACATGCACAGTTCAATGCGCAAGACCCTCATGGCATGGTTAGATCAACTGAGAAGTAAAAGAACGGAAATTAACAAACATTTCCATTGTCAGAACAAATTTGAAAAAACGTCTCTAACATATGATGCTCCATATCTATGAGACAGTTCAACTACAACAATTAACAATTCTTTTTTGAATGGAAATTACTTTCTGTTTTCATCCTAAAAATTCCGATCCAGAAATATAACTTCAACTTCTATGCAAGCAAACGCATTTGTCAATGTAGACTCACAATGCCTTTATCTCTAGGTAGCTAAATCATGTTTCTTTTTTACTTAGGACACTGTCACTTACATATGCTTGCATTTGGAATAAAGTCATATCTTCTCTCACAAGATGTTTCCCACCCCTAAAATTTATTAATTTAACAAGATAACATTTGTTTCTCCACTACATCCTCTTTTTACGAGCTAAAGAAGTAGCCGCAGGATGGGAATAGAGATGGAAAAAGATACGAGCAAAGTTCATTTTGTAGAAGAACGCAACAAAAAATCCAAAAAGAACTTTATTGAAATGTGAAAGAAAGAGAGCAGTTTCTTTTCAACAAAATCAGGTTGAAAAATGCTCTTATTCCAATAGCTCAATTTGCATCTTGAAACCCCCATACCCATTTGGGTTTGCAGGAAGAACGTAGGTAAGAAAAATGTTAACCAATACAGTCAAAGTTTCTTAAATAAAAACAACTCCAAGCACATAATTTTCATGAATTCAATGGGTTTAACCAGTTCAGGCTAGACCATCTAGGCTTGACAGGTCCAGCACTTCCAATCACCAAAGATTACATAATAAAATTCAGTACAAATTGCAGTTAGTGTACCTACAACACTGGAATTATAAGGCCGTAGTAGAGAGAAATTAACACAAGTTAAGAATTTGGCCCATCCTACATTGCAGTCATTCACTAAGCTGATAAGAACTTGAGCTAACCAAACAGGAACCACACCAAAAGAAGATTAATCTTACTTGGTATAAACATATGAGCTTGGCTCTATTCCTCTAGCTCTCATGCTCTCAAAGGTTGCACGAGCATGATGTTTGTCACCCCTCTTCGCATAATAGTTAACCATTAAGCCAAACTCTCTTCTAGAAGGCTGCGATAATAAAAACTCTACTTAGCCAGTAAAACAAAAAAGAAAAGAAAGAAAAGTTTCTATGGCGATAAGGCAAGTCTGAAAAAATTGACGGTAAAAGCCAAGTCTCAATTTTCAAAGAAAAAAATAACTTAAAATTAACAATTTGAGAAAAAATTTGAGAACAAAAAGTTGTGTGAAAACTTAGACGAAGAAAAATACTTTCTCAATAAAACTCTCATCTCAAGGAATAATCAGTTTAAAACTAAACTATCACCACAAGAACTAGCAAAACCCAGACCCAAAAAAAAAAAAGTCAATCTCGAACCCATTAGAAGACCAAGTATTTCAACAAGTATCATTCGAACTTTCGATTTTCTAGACTTGGAATGTAACAACTCAAAAATCAAGATATTAATTGTGGTTTTCTAACTTCTAGACCGATAAGCATCTTTGGTATGTAACCTAGATTCTAGAATGATCACAATCAACTAGGATTCCAATTACTGAGCAAACCCATTCATAGAAACCATACCTTTTTTATCCTTTGAAAGGATGAGACAACTGCTTGCCAATTCTCAGGCTCCGTATCAAGAATCCTTCTAAAATCCTTCAAAAGCATTTCTCTCTCTTCGTGCCACTTCGATCTGTACTCTTTACCATCAGAACCCAAAACCCATCTCAGCCTTTCATCACTTTTGGCCTTATTTCTCCTCCCATCATCTAATCTCACCGTCAAAACCCTGCCATGAAACTCAACTCCATCAAATTCCACAGCTTTTGTTGCTGCATTGGAAGCAGTGGGTCCTCCATAGATAACAAAGCAATAACCCATATTCCTCTCTGAATCTTCATGCCCCTTTATCAAAATCACATTCTTCACGGGCCCAAATTGCCTGAAAAACTCTGCAATTTCGTTCTTCTTTATCCAGAGAGGTAAATTACCCACAAAAATTTTGCCCTCTTCTCTAAACGAAGGCTCAATCACCATCGATTCTCCTTCTTTCTCCCTGTTTTCTTCTCTTATAGTTTCCTCTGCATCTTGTTCTATCCCTTTCTCTTGTTCTTCTATCTCTGGTTCCTGATACTTGAGCTTGCTACTAAGCCAGAGCTTGTTACTGAGCTTGTCTGAAGAGCTGGAAATGGAGCTAGGGTTTGCAAAATTACGCAGAGGATTAAGTTTAGTTTTAGGTTTAGGTGTAGAGTTAGGGCTGGGGTTTGGAGATGCGAGAAGAGATTGAGGGTTGGAGGCGAGTTTCGGAATTGGGGCACCAGGTCGCCGGATTTTTCCAGAAAGTAGCTGAGAAATGGGGGGATGGTCAGATTCCGGCGAGATTTGGGCCGTAAATTTTGACCGCAATTCCACATTTCGGCGCGCTTTACTGGTTTTCCCTGCAAGGGAGGGAGTTAATGAGGTGAAGAGAGACGTAGAATCCATGAAAGAGAGAGAGACCGGTTTTTGGTGGCTTGAATGAAGATAGAAGATAGGAAGGTCCATTTGTTTTTTTTAGCGGGAAGCGTCTTTACTGAAATAACTAAAATTACGACTCCACATTTTTGTTTTTTCCAAGCGCATTGAGCATTTCGATAATGTCCTTGAGATGTTTTCATATTTGGGAGAGAATTTCAATATTGCACTTTATTGTCGGGTTAAGCTATATGCGTGAGCCCGCTGACTCACCAAATGAATTTATTTGAAGTAATGTTTTTTTTTTATCATCTAAATCATGAATCTCTAAAATTTTAGATTAAAAATCTAGTTTTAAAGTAGGTTTAAGTGGGCCCACGTATGTACAACATTAGTCGGCTTACTCCATTACATCCTAATATCATTTGTATTTTGAAAGGGGCCGTCACATCGTATGTTGTACATAAAAGAGAATGATCATTGATCACATAAATACGTAAAAATTAAAGTGTATCTCTATTTTGATCTTTGTTCCAAGAACTTTTATAAATTGAGTGGTTTATAAAATTACAATTTATTTTTTGTTATATAATCACTAGAAATTTTAAATATGCATTAAACACTAATTTAGTAAATCATACAACAAATATGATACGAGTGATTTCTAGAGTTATTTGATTTATTTCCTGTTACATAATGTCATTACAAATTAACATATGTTGAACAACAAATATGACATGTCTAGAGGCCTAACATATTTTGCAAAGTATGTACCTAAGTATAAATATAATTTGAATAGTAATTTTTTACATTAAGACAATTTTTTAGCATTTTTTGACAACAGAGAAAACAATTATTATCACAGATAAATATTGCATTACATAGCAGTGAACATATGTTATTTGATATCATTAAATATAAAGTTTGGATTTTAGAGTTTCATTTTTATAAGTAGCATTAAATAAAAACGATAAAAAAAATATTTTGAGTAAAAAAATATAGATAAAAATAAATTTAGGAGTATTTTGATTTTTTATTTAAAATAGTTTGTAATTTAGTTCTCTCTATAAAAATAAACCTACAACAAAAAATAATTAATTATTTTATTTAAATAAAAATATAGAATTAATTTGTGGCGATTTGATGTGGCCGTGTAAATCTCGACTGTTGTGTATCCTTCCACTCATTTGTGGGCGGGATGCTTTTATATGAATGAAAAGGGTCAACAAGCTCTTTGTTGTAGTTTTTCTTCACAATCCATGTCTATTGTGCAGAAAAACAACCTATAACCACTAAGGGCATCCCTAGGTAAGGACACGTGTGCCCTTCTTTTTTTTTCTTTTTTTTTTTTTTATGTTAATAAGTACCACTCAAAACTCAGTAATTCATACTTGAGTCACTTCCTCTCATGCTTTTCTTTCAAGTTTCATTACAAAAGGATTTAATAACGTCACTTAAAATCGCAACTCTTTTATTTATTTATTTATTTTGATAAGTCAAAGGTGATAAATCAGTAAGGATTTAGACCCTTTAGACCCCTTATCTTTTGGTAAGAATGGAGTATCTCACCATAAAGCTCGACAAATACTACCTTTTGATAAAAATGGAGTATCTCACCGTAGGGCTTGACAATACTACCGCTAAGGCCTCAGGCCATTCTCTAAATATTTGCCGGACATATCATATTTGACTGGATAACTTCGCGGTTGGTGTTATTATTCGTGCAAAGGTTGTGGCTTCCTAGCAAGATTTGTTCACCACATTGCATTTGATTATTATTCGTGCAAAGGTTGTGCCTTCCTAACAAGATTTGTTCACCATATTGCATTTGATTATTATTCGTGCAAAGGTTGTGCCTTCCTAGCACGATTTGTTCACCATATTGCATTTGATCATTAACCAGTTAATCTCAGACAACCATGCGGCAAACATATTTGATCATTGATCTTATATAATTGACCTTAAATGTCTTAGCCTTTAGCATGGTAGACATCCCAATTTAGGTGTGGGAAGTCGAAGATATGTAAGTTAAGCCCAAAGCACCAAACAAGCTAACATATCCTATCTACAGTTTAAATTGAATTCAATGGTTTAAGGGATGATCCAATGAACATGTTTGTGCACTAATTCTTGATCTAAGTCACTTCTAATCTGTAAAACAAATTAAGAAGAACAAACCGTGTGGGCACGTGGTTAGCAACTGGATCCAATACAGCTTCAAGCATGCTTCTGAAATCATTTGTCCATTACCATAAAATCTTAAGAAAAAGTTTAGATAAAGTTGCAGCCTTATAATGTAGAATTAAATATGCACCTCAAAAATCCATCATAAAAAGTTGTTTGAATGTTAAAAAACCCTCTAATTGTTCATCTCGACATCGACATGTATGGATATAAGAAGAAAAAATGATTCCCAGTCCACGAAATAGTGTATCTTGCAACACATTATCTGGACCGTCCATTTCCAAGATTTTCATGTGCTTATAGATCTACTTGATTTGAACCATTTTTAGATTTAAGCTTTTATAATTAGTGATAGAAATAGATTCTCAAACTATCCTAAGAATTTTTTATATCCAAATTATATCTCTAACAAAATTTAGAGGTGCGCTTTCATTGGGTTGTTTAAGGTTGCAACCTTATGCATGCCACACCCAAAATCTTAACACTTGTCTGCAAAACTCCATAAAAGAGGAAATTCATTACACTTGTCTGTGAAACTCGATAAAATAGGAAATTCATTCATTGCAAAGAGAAAAGAGAGCATTCACACACCAAAAAAGATACCCATTTTGCAAAATACATAAAAAGTACAAGCCAAACTCAAATTTGATTATAAATTATGTTACAACGATGCATAATTAATGTTAGAAGCCTTTAAGCAGGGACCCTACAGTGCAAGGCATACAGTTTCACAAACAACAGGGTGAGAAAGAAACATGGAAATAACCCTGTAACTCAGTAAACTAACACAGGTAGGGTTTCTACCAAACCCAACTCACTGCCACCACAAAAAAGGTCAAAGAGAGTAGAACATTGAAACTAGTCATCAAGAATTTGGGGATCCTCAAGGCTGCTTAAATTTGTTGATTCCGCTCTTTCTGTGGCATTTGTTGTAAAATTGCTACCTCTGCATTGTAATAACTGCTCTTTAAGTTCTTTCACAAGTGCATTGAGCCTCTGTATATCTTTTTCTTGAGATAGAATTATCTGCAAAGCACAAGTAGATAACTACTTTAAGCAATATGAATATTCTACATTGAACTGTCTTTTACAAAGAATGTACTAAAACTGTAAGCTTCTAAGTGTCTAATTATCAAAACCCTGGAAAATCATGATCCATTCTGAGTAACTTCGAATGATTCGAATTGGAAAAAGATTTTCGACAGATATTTTATGATTACACTTCCCGTAATGGTTTGCTATAGTTTATCTTTTTAGTCATCTCAAAGAGGTTTCATTCTTTGAATCATCTTAGGATTCAACAGCCAATGCATATATATATATATACATATATATATATATATATATATATATATATATATATATATATATCCAACAGAAAAGTAAACCCTATAATCCAACCCACTGGGGGACATCACCATCCCATGAAGCAATCAAAGGTGACAGAGAACAGGACCCATCAGAAGAAGCTATGAACACAAAGATGGGTCCCGTTACCTATATATGACATCCATCATTTAGCAGACAATGATGACCCCGTGACTGTGCCTTCCATAGTCCATCAGTTGTATAATTCTTTACCGAGGAAGTGATCACATTCATTTACTATTACTTTACATTATGGTGTTGTGGCAGGAATTTAAAAACCTTCCAAATCCGAGTCCGTTTACTTCATGCACACTAAACTTACTTTCTTACAAATCATATATGGATGTAATTTGGTACGAAACCAGATTTCCAGATTCACCCATAGAGAAAGAAATTCTGGAATCCAAAATTCGGAATCCATTATGGAAACCAAAGCTTCCATCTCCTACAGCTTTATATATAATAAAATAGTATACGTAGTGGGAATGCCCAAATGGGAACATACTTCACTATGCATGTATAACAAGTGCAGAGCCCTAACAACCGGTGTTAGGAGTATGAATCGAAACTAAAATGCTAAAAGTTCACCTGAAAAGGACAAAATTATCACAAATAAAACACATGAACATACGCATGCTAACACGAGCACAGAAACACACACAAGGCCTGTTAGTTATCTGCACACTTTCTCTGTCATGAATCTATGAGAAGCCCTTTCCCAATTATCAGTGATTTTAGCAATTGCAAGAAACTTTGTTCTCATCACACTAGTGCAACAGCAAACATCTACCATTGGCATGCGACTCCTGTCTCATCAGATGAGAGCAGCTTCTTTAATATTAGATGAATGGAAACATATCATACACAGCCCGTGTAAAACACATTTTACATAGATGGGGTATCTCCTGTCCCTTCTCAAGACCAGATATTATAATTGCAGTACCCAATGATGGTATGCTTAGCTTTCACCATTCATTCCTAAGAATGCACAGCACACTCCCCAGCTATGTACCAATATGCCATACACAACCATAGTATGGTAGATTTTTCCCTAGGCAAATGTTACTACAAACATATTAATGCTAAAATTACGACCTGAAGCATCTATATGTAAAATTGAACAACTTAACCTCATTCATGCACAATCCAAAGTAGACAGCTAATTTTACAAACTCCACAAACTACATGTGTTTCATCTTCTCCGCGTTATTTCACTATCATCATCATCATTATTAGAGACTTGTCCCAACTATTTGGGGTCAGCTACACAAATCCTATTCCGCCATTCTGCTCCATCATCGCCAAACCCCTCAGTAAGACTATAAGCCCCCATATTTTTTCTCATTACTTCCATCCATGTCCTTTAGGGCCTTCACATTGCACTTCTAGAGCCTTCCATGTGAAACTCTCACACATCCTAACCAGTGTTGTATTAGGTCTAGATGCATATGGCCAGCCCACCAAGTCTATTTCCCTCATCTTATCGCCTATTGAAGCCACACCTAAATTCCCTCAAATGTATTCATTTCAATTTCTATTATTTTTGTTTTGTCACTCATCTATCTCAACCAGTGTTCGCAAAATCGAACCGAAACGGTTAACCAGACATGGGGTCGGAGGCCTACCAGTAAACCTGCCGATTCAACCATTCTAATCGAGCAAGTCTAGGGCGACCAAAAAATTGTAGAAAAAAATAAAAAATATGCAAAAAAAAATCTACTAAAATATGAAAAGCATATAAATAATGATTAAAACAAAATGCATTCAAGTGACGTTGAAAATTAATGAAAAAATTGGATTTTAAAAGTGCGTATTAATGACCAAAACAACTTTTAATATTTACCATAATGTAAAAAATATTAAAAAATTTATTACAAATCAAATGCCTTTTTTTTGGGATTTTATATACATTTTTTTGAATTCTTATTTTTAAAATACCAGCCGTTCATCAAAACCACTCGAAACCGGAATCGACAAGGGGCCAGTTCCGATCTAACCAGGCTGGTTACCAGTTAGATCACCCGGTTTTTCTAATAATGGTCTCAACATCCTCATCTCAGCTACACTCATCCTATGGCTATGTTGCTTCTTGCTGCCAAACATTCCGTCCCATAAAACAAAGCTGCGCTCAGAGCGGTCTTATAGAACTTCCCCTCCTTCAGCTTCATTGCTCTGGGACGATCACATAAAACTTTGGTTGCACATCTCCACTTCGACTACCCAGCTATAATTCTATATGCGACATCTTCCTCAATCTCTCCATTTTCTTAGATTATCGACCTAAGATGTCGAAAATACTCTCTTTTAGGTATTTCTTTGCCCTCAATCGTAACCACTTCCTCGTTCCTACTCCTATTATTACTAAACTTGCATTTCATATATTTTGTCTCAGTCCGGCTAATTTTAAAACCACCTTTAGATTCTAGAGCATCTCTTCAAAGTCTTAATTTTGCATTGACATAGCTTCTAGTCAGTTTAATTAAAACTAGGAAAAATATCCCCATACATCCTAATTTGTCATATAGTTTCTCAATAGACCCTCAAGTTAGGGGTCTATTAGCATTAAATTATCTAAAAACCTATCTTCTAACCCCCTGAATCCTATTAGCCCATAAATTTCTCTTGTTTATGACATTTTCCGCCCTAAACAAATACACAAATATCATGCATGCCCATCCTCTTTCTTTACTCATTTCCCTTTGTTTTGCTCTCGCTCTCTCGCCCTCTCTGGAACACTCTTCTTCATTCTATAGAGCAACTCTCTTCTCTATTTTTGTATTATGTGATAAAATTTTGGGATTCTATTTCTCCTTTTGTGTGTGCTTGTTCTTTTCAAAGTGAATATGTATCAAGGTTAGAACCGTAGACGGGAAGAAAGTTGGCCGTTTTTCGGTGACCTCAAAGGTGTTCTCCCACCCATCTCTTGCCGGAAAGTCAAGTGGTGGTTGTCGGAAATCCCTTCACCGATGTAACTTTCTCCATTTGCCCGCTCTAAAACCACCGCTCCAAAACCACTCAATTCGGATTATCCAAAACCAGAAACTACCATCAAATCTAATGTGGTTTCAAAATCCCGCGGTCTCGAAGCTCTCTTTATCCAAAACCACTTTGTCTGCAGCAATCAACGCTGTTAATGCTCATACCGATCAATGTTTAGCGTTAAAGGAGAGGTAAAAAGTAAGGGTTAAAAAGAAGAGGTTGATAGAGGCTCCACTGCTTGCGACTGATGTTAATTTGGAAAAACAGTGAGTGTTTCGTTGTTTGAACAATTGAAACTTGAAAGAATGGGGAAGAGAGAAAAAAGCGAGAAGAAAAGGGAAATGAAAGCGAGAGGATGATTCAGAAATAGAGAGGGAAATGAGAGAAGTCAGAGTAAAGAAAGAGGATGAGCGTGTGTATTGAATTCATGTATTTGTTTAGGGCAAAAAATAGAATTAAAATCAAAACTTTTGGGTTAACAAGTTCAAGGGGTTAGAAGATAGGATTCTAAAAAATTTAACGTCACTAGATAGATCCTATACTTGAGGGTCTAATAAGAAATAGTACATCAAATTAAGGTATATGGAGATATTTTTCCTTAAAACTATGTCATTCATGAACAATATACACCATGGTACCTCATCTTCTAGGTGCCTAGTTAACTCATCGATAAATAAAACAACGAGATATGGGTTCCACACTAACCCCTGATGTAGGCCTATTGTCACTGAAAATTCATTTGTCTCTCCACTAGTTGTTTGCACACCAGTTAGCGTTCCCTTGTACATATCTCTCATCTAAAGACTCCTTTCTTTTCCAACACCCACCAAATTAAATCTCTAGGTACACCACTATTGCTAAATTTGTTTTAAAATAAAGTAACAACTTTTGAAATATTTATGCACTGGAAAAGCAGTTATAAGATCAGTGAGTATAGCCTCATATAAACAATTACAAAAATTTGACCCCTACTCTTTTCTCCGGCAGAAAGCAGCAGCTTGCACAAGATGAGTACAATTCCTGACAATGACTCAGCAAGATGTGTATATATTCTAGGTGATATAACCAAGACAAGAAAAGTATAGGGCATTTGTTGACCGGCATAGTTTACAAAGAAATCTTATAAATGCATGACTCATCAGAAGAAAATGAAATATGGAGTTATTTCAAATATCACAGTATCAAGATATTTATAGTAGAGCCATAAAGCATTGCTCTCTACTCAAGATGCAAAATATAAAAGATCAATCTGCAGTAGCAATCAGGGATACTTATCATTTAGTCAAAGTAATGTGACCATAACAACAATAAGTGATCATGAAATATAATTGAAATTGGCTCCCAAAGATTCTTCACCAATGGAAGTAGCAATTGTCATCTAGAAAAGCAAGTGCTAAATCCCAGACAGAAGACATTACGAAAAAATAAGAGGATAAGCCTAAACACAATAATATATAAACAAATTACCTTTTCCTTAACAACTTCTTCTTTCTTTGAAATATATTGTTGTTTCTGGGAAATGCTTGGACTTGATTCTGCATCATTCACTAGCGGTTGTTTCCATTCAAACTGTGATGTGATGATCAAAACAACTAGTAGGAAAACCAGTACCATGGGCCTTGACATTGTTTGTCACTATGGATGCTATACCTGTTATAGGACTATATTGAGTACCAGAAATACAAGAAAATACACAAAGGCCATAGAATTGGGAAATTGAATAGATGCATAAAGCAAGAAAAAGCAATTAATTGTCTGGAACGTCTTTTATACAGCAAGCCGAAGAAGATTTAAGAATATAGTGGCATGCAATCCCATGAGATGCACATTGGCACGTGCACACACACACACACACATATATATATATATGAATATGAGAGAGCAAGAGAGTTTTCAGGCATGTCCCTCTTGGGTACCCTTGGAAATAAAATAAAAGATAAAGGGCAATTTTGTCCTAGGGTCTCGAAGCTATATGGCACTCATGGCCAACATAATTCCATACTTATCATGGCCAGTGGAGTTGAGCAATTGGTCCTGCCAATAAAACAAGGGAGGCTATAAAAGTGTGCAACAACTCATCATCTACCGTCCTTGCATAAAACTGGTTAGTGAATATTGGATTTAAGTACCGTATTGCATGCTAGTGCGAAGTATGGAATATCCTAAACTCCGACAAAAGCGGGACAAAACCTGCTCTTACTAATATAGTATAGATAGGTGTGCACTTTGTTCCTGAAAATTGATCACGAGATTCTCATGCAATCCTACCATCAGTATACAGAACACAATCAAGAATGCACACATTGCTTTAATAAGGTTACTACCAAAGAAGACAAATAAACTCTTCTAGGATGCACAAATGGCAATAAGTCGGATGCCATAAACTGTAAAAGTGAAGCATGCAAGAACCATAACCGAAATGCCCTTTACTCTGTTGGAAGTCCACTGCCATTAGTTATTAAGGATTACATTTTCTGAGAGAGTAATAAAAAAGTACTTCTTAATAAATCATATGGAAAGGGCAGGGCCTATGATATAGAACCATGTAGGGTATTCCAACGACTTATGCTAAGTCATTTATAGTTAAACATGACATATTAAATAAGAAAATTATCACAAAGCACATTTCAATAGCATCTAGCATCCATTTCAGTGGCCAGTTGAAGAATCATCATTGGAATGCACAGCCCAAAAGATAATATCATCAACATCACTCTATCCACCAAGGAAAAATGGCTGTCCAGTCCAATCCAGTTTGACCATTGATCTGAATAGTTAAACTGTTAGACTAATGACTTTCACATTATCAAAAAACAAAAAAAATAAGATGCAATAAAAATGGAAATCCTCATATTGAATCCTGGTTCAACAGTTTGAAAGTATTTGTACTTTTTCTATAGAGGACCATTCTAGAATATCTAGAAAAGCCTACTCAAAACTCAGATGAATAAAACATGGATGAAATCTTTGAGAGAGATTTAAGCCATCAGGTAGAGGAATTTCCAAATTAAGAAAGGTGTTTCCTAAAAAACTTTTCTTACCCCCATAACTACCATAGAATCTACCCCATGTTTCCCCCTCGTTTATTGTAAATCCAGTGGTAGTTGATCACGTTCGTTGGACAGTGAATTGATGAAGAAATCATCCACACAAATACGAAGTCATTGATACAGACCTCAGTCTCTAAAATAATCTTTTTATCACAATTACTTCTTAGTGTTTGTGAATAGTTTAATGCTTTGATGTTTTTAGTCCTCCAATGTGTTTCTAACATTGCTTTACCATTTATCTTGTAGGGATCAATGTTCTTTGCTAAATGTCTGGAACAGAGAGTACTTTGAAGGAGATAAGCAAACTATTTCATCTTGAAGAAGAAGGATGTCTAGCTGACAAGAGATAAACAAAAGAACAGAGCCAAGATCTAATCACAGGAAACCATGAACAGTGACAACACAACATTCATTGGCAACGATGGAGAAAGGGATGGCAAAAGGAGGAGGATCATGACACTCAAATTTTTCATAAGATTGTTAACTGCATGTGGAGTAATAATATCATGCCCTATACTAAAATAAGTGTATGGTCCTTAAATCAGAGATACAGAAGACAATAGTAAGCTATTTCAAGAAGCTTCTGACATCAACAGACAGAACAAAACTAAGACCGGAGCTGTTTTTCTCTTCTTCTTTTTTTTGAAAATGGTTAGCTTTGTTATAGTTATATAGATATAATACACAATAACCCCTTAGGCGACCCACACAAGACAGGTGCTCTATTACAAGAATGGGGTCTAAAAAGAAAAAAGGAAAAGATAATTTTAGCCCACAAGATGTAGGCCATTACAGCAAACAGTACTCAAAGGTAGGGTCACAGAGAGGGCGAAGAAGCATTGTGATCTAGAAGAGAAGAGATAAGAGAGAGATTGTGATTTGGTAGAGAAGAGAGAAAGCGGTGAGATGAGTGGTGGAGATGAAGCATGTTCAGTCTACGGAACAACAGAAGTGCTTGACTATAGCAGCCATTTGAGAAGGAGAAGATAAAAGTAGCAGTCTCAGCTTAAGTAGAAGGTCTAAGCACCAGGGCCTGATGGGTTCCCAATGGTCCTTTTTCAGGATTTATGTGCCTAGTTGAGGAAGATCTCGTGCAAATGAGAAAGAGTTCCTTAAAGGGGAGTAATCCATGAGAGCATGAACGCATTCTTCATTACACTAATCCTAATGGGGAAGAAGAACTTCAGAGTTTTCGACCACAAGTCTAATACAAGTGTTTACAAAATTCTAGCAACAACACTTCTCTTTAGACTTAAAGAATAGCTAGACCAATTGATATCACTCCCACAGGGTATGCTTGTAAGAGGAAGGTTGACACTTGATAGCATTGAGTGGCCCATGAACATATACAAAGAAGAAAACAAGATAAGAGCCCTGGGCTAGTTTGTAAGTTAGACTACGGAAAAATCTACAATCATAAAGAGTGGATGTTCTGGACCAAGTTATGCAGAGAATACAATTTCGCAAAAGATAGTAAAAATGGATTCAAGGATGTCCATCTATAGCAAATTTATCAGTGGTGGAAGTCTAAAGGTTTCTTTGCAACTTCAAGGGGCTCAAAGCAGGGTAACCCTTTGTCACCCTTTTATTCACCATCATAAGAGATGCTTTCAAAAGGATGTTAGAATTGTGCAATTCAGGCTTGCTAAGTGGATTTTCTACTTCAATTGGGGGAACCATTATAGTGTAATATCACAACTAAAATATGCAAATGACATTCTTATACCATGTGAACCAATACGAATCCAAGTTCATAACCTATGGTATTTTCTAGGTGCTTCGAAATGGCCTTAGCGATGAAGGTTAACATGTATAAAACCCAGTTAATTGGAATAAATGTAGAGAATAAGGAATTAAACTCTGGCAAAATGTCCCAGATTTGAGGTTGCAGAACTCCCAAACAAATAGTTAGGTTTATGGTTTACCTATGCATGTTGGAAAGCCACCCATATCATAGTGGGATCAAGTGATACAAATATTTGAGAAAAGATTGACTACGTGAAGACTAAGTATTCAATGTCAATGATTAAAATGCCTACGAAAGTAGTCAAGAAATTAGAAAGGCTACAAAGAGAGTTAGTGTGGAAGGCCTCAGCCATAATGAACAAATTTATCTTGGTCATATGGGAAGTCATGTGGAAGCCATAGAAGGAAGGTGGACTGGGTATTCGCAAGATGGGTATAATCAATGAGGCATTTTTAGACAACTGGTGGTCGAGGCTGGGACTTAAGGAAGATCAGATGTGGGAAAGGAGTTGTAACACATCATCAAGGGGTTGATGTCTCTGAATGGTGCGTGAACAGCATAGAAACGTTAAAAAAGCATCAGGACCATGGAGAGCCATTTATGGAGAGAACAATCACTTTGTTAAACACTTGGGGTACATGGTGGTGGTGGGAGATAGAATAAATCTGTGGTAGAGATCATTGCCCAAAACTCTACCTGGTTATCAGAGTCTCCAGAAGCCATGAGAGCAGAAAATATGGAATGGTGAGGGGTAAAATGGTTGGGAATCAAGCTTTTACTCGAAACCATGGATGAAGAAATAGATGAATTTGGTCCACAATATGAATAGAAGGGGATTCAGCTAATGTGGTATCATAGGCATCAAATTCAGCAAACTGCCCATGCAGACTGACCTACATATTCAGTGAAATTAAATGAATTATGCACCCAAAGATGAAATTCTAATATGGAGAAAATCAGATGAAGCAGTTAACAAATTAACTAGAGAAGGTGCAGACAGAAAAGAGTTGACAATAACCTATCCAATTAACGTTATATGAGTTTCTAATTTTGGTGGAGTACATGTGTAAAGTGTGATTGTGTAAATACATTGATATTGAGATTAGTTATTAATGAAAGATACAAAGTAAGACGGTTGCTTTGCAGAGGTTGTAAAATTTGATAGATCCCAACCAGTAAATTTGAAGCAGTAGTTTCTCTGCCTGAGAATTTGATTAAATGTGCATTGAACCAATTGATCATACCCAGTGGTTCAAACTCTGCTCAAGCTCGAAAATTGGGCCTTGGCCTGTCTGAGTTACTAGGGTGGATCCTAGTCGACTCACCCAGCAGCGCTGAGTTTGAAAAACGCCCTTACTTGCATTAATACGCAGCATTTCAAACTTTCAATCAAGAGGCCAGTGTTCCCCTGGCCTTTCTCTTTCCATGGGTTTGACCATGGTATTCCTTGTTTATCTGAAAAGCTAGCTGACAAGTCAATCAGATGTCTTGATCTACGATTAGGTTTTTCCCAAGTTGCACAATTGTATGCTGGTCAGCAGGTGAGGCCCCCTTTGACCATTTGTACCTTTTTCAATGCTTTTATTATTGCTATTAATATTAATTTGCCGAAAGGGACCTTTGGCAGGTGTTTTGTCCCATTCTCACTTCGATTCACTTATTCTTCACATATTTAACCATTCTTGATGCCAAAAATCCTAAAGAAGGGTTTTTACCTCTTTATAACTTTATAATATCCCCCCCCAATGCCATTCCCGAATTTAAGGGGTTTGGGACCCTGCCGAGCATCCAAGTCAGTCTCGCCAAGTTTCAAAACACTGATCCTACCCCACAAGAAAATTCATGAATGCACGAATCAAATAAGAGATATAAACTCAAAGGCCAGCCTTTGCTCCAATGCAGCACACAGAAGATGAGTATCATCAATAAACATGGCAAGAAGTCATGAAACGTTTTTTCATTTCCTTGTTTTCGGCCTTCCTAGTTTGCCTCCTTTAAGGTTTGTTAAGAACCCAACACCCATCTAGTTGGGATGAGGTGCAAGATGAGAAGTTTGTTTTCCAATATTAGAAACGCCTCCAAAACTCTTCTTAGAAAGAGAGGGCTTTATCTAAATGGGAGAAGAAAACTAAAACTACCAAATCTCTAGTTCTAGATGCTTCCAGCCAAGCAATCATCAAGGAGGTTCTAGCTATAATGTTGTACTTATAGATCTTTATACTCTATATGCTAGGCTATACATATTTCAATTCTGATGATCTACTTAGTTTTTTTTCCAAATTATATTATGTATCATGACACAATATAGCATTAAAAAAAACACCAAATATAGGTTTAGAGGGCTCTATATATCATATGTTCCAGACATTGCTCACTTTCTGAGCCATAATTGACCAATATTGATGCAGAACCAAGGGAAATTTAACTCCTACATAAGTGTGACATGCAAAATGGGCTTCAAACATATGGGACAGCAGTGTTTGAGGGTATCAAGTTCTCTTAGTTCGAATAGGATTCAGGAATTCAATGTTTAAATAGGGTAGGATTGTAGGTAAGGTGATAGGCAAGGGTTAGATGTGATTAGAGCAACAAATAGGGTTAGGTTTAAATGGTGTTAAGGTAGTTGAAGTAGCTGGAAAAGTGCAGGTCCAGCAACAGTAAGTGATGGATTTGAAGGGGTTGGACAAGATTAGGGCTAATTTAGCTTTAGTTGGCTTAGGGGTATGGGTGATGAGTTTAGGAAGGTGTCGAACAATGTTATTCAAACCAGGGAAGGGTCCATTTGATGGGGTAGAATAGGGTGACAACTTTGGTTGATCGAATCTTGGCTAGAGAAGTGTAACACAAGAGGGAAAGAAGAAGAGGTTCAAGCCTGTTTGGGGCGAACCCCTAAAACCATAAGCTAAGGTCTTGGGAAATCTACACACCAAGGGAAGAAAGTGGCCCTAAACTTTCGGGGGACTTTCCCAAAATCAGGCTAGAGTTGTAGATTCAATATCTCTACAAAAATAGCTGAGCATGCTCTCCTCTAAAGTGGCATCTCGCTACAACTGAAACTGAAATTTTGTTGATCAACTTGAACTACATTACGCATAGGCCTACATGGGTATTTATAGAGGTTTGAATCCCTCTTTATTTCTCTTAGATAGGGATATCTCTAGTTTCCTAAACTTTCTAATCTTCTAGATTCTATCAAATTAGGTAAGTAGTTCCTTTATAGTTTCTGGAAACTAGGCCCTTACAAAACATGGACAAAATCTCTTTAGACTCTTCTACAAAATTAGGGAACTAACTTAACTAGCAAAACAAGGAAAGATATAACCTATCAAAATTCGAAGACTCAACTTTCTAATCCATGGAGACTATAATCTCCCAGAAGATTGATCTTTCTAGAATATTGTTTAGGACTCAATAATGGAAAGAAAGAATCCTAACTCACTTGGGAAAATAAACTTCGCCACAATTTTTCCAACAGGCACTCAACAATAATTTGAAGCCTGAAATGCCCAAATTACTAAAGAAACCCATTACGATGAGGGTCGTAAACATTGAAGAGATTTCAAATTAAGCTTTGGACCACACCAAAGGACATCCATGTGAAGTGTTAGGCTTTCTGAAAGCAATCGTGGACTGCTTCATATGTCATGCCCATTGCCAACTAATTCAACAAAAAAAGCTGGTAGAAAGAACAAAGCACACACTCATAATCGAATTGTAACTCATTAATAATGTATCCAGTACTTCACGAGTTTGAATAAATTTACAATACGCAAAGATTAACCAATTTCATTAATTAGAATATCTCTCCATTCAAGATTCTTAGATGTATTCTTAGAGGTAACCGTGCTAAATTAGATGCTTTTGGTGTTTTGGGATGCACTTGCTTCTTATCTTCTAAAAATTATGATAGATTTTTTGATGAAGTTGACTGTGTTAAGTAAGAATATACTTTATAAGTCACACAGTACCTCTAACGTGTTACAGGATTTACAAAACTCATGCATTTGAAAGTGCCCAGCAGGGAAGAAAAAGCAACTTGGAAAATGACCGAGGGATGAGCTACGGGCAGTTTTTGTTTGTTCAGATTTCCTATGCATGGTTGATGAGAGGCCGAAATTGAGGGCACCTTGTTGGCCAGGCTATCGGTGATGTTGTTGCCCTCTTGCCATGTGCGGTTGAAAGAGTTATTGATCGAGTTACTGAATGTGAAGATCTCATAAAAAATCTGTTCCAGTTCCCATGGGCATGAGTGGCATTTGTATGCATAAGTTTTCTCACCAATTAGATTGACACATGTTCATTAGATAGGCCAAAACCAACAACAGTTATTGATCTCATGATCCATATTCGCTTCATGTTTCAGAATCCAATAATGCTTTGGTGACTTTTGCCTATGAAAAGCCAGTCCCATCTTCTCTCATCCCCATCCATAAATGGATTTGAAGAAAATTCCAAGCTCTACAATCCAATTGCCATAATCAATAAGAGAGAAAGAGAGAGGGAAGACCGAAAAAACAAATCGCTAGTAAGGTTCTGAATGCTTTTAAATCCACATGCACAAAGCCTAAGAAAAAACGACCAAAATGTTACTCTCTGAAAGAGTAAACATTCAAATCAGTAATCCAAGTGATGAACTGCAGAATGCAAGCATAAACTACAATTGAAATGATTAAAACACCCCAAATGAATCACATATCCCCCACTGAATTTAACCTACAATTGCCAAACTGAGGCTCCCTTAACCAATTCAACAAGAAATTCAGTAAACACGACAAATTTCAGTTCGCGAAATGACAGTAAACAATTTCCCGCGATTGCTTACTTGAAACCAGAAGTCGCCCCATTAAAGGGCAGAACACCATCGATCGCTTCTATAGCTTAGGTCCGCCATTAATTTTTCTGAAGAAACCTCATCGGATTGCCTTCTCGTTTGTTCCTGATGAGGGTGTCTACGATTTGAACACAATCAATTAGGCTTCTCTCTTTGTATTTATCAACTGCACGCCCTGTATCTACCTGGTCAGGATCTCTCTCTCCCTACCTCTGACTCTCTCTCTAAATCTCAGGCGCTTCGGGTGATTTCCCTCTCTCTCCTCCTCTGTCACGGGCGCTTCAAGCGATTTCCATGCATTCTCTCGCCCTTTCCTGGTATTTTATCATTTGACGCAGGAAATGTTTAAGGCAAATTACAGTAACATCATGAATGCTTTCAATCAATGGTTTAAAAAACGGATCGGTGACCCTGATCGGGCTTCCAAAAAACAGATTCGAATCGACGAATCGGCTATCCGGATCGGAAATCCGGTGAATCTGTCATAATAAAGTTTAAAAAAAATTCGAAAAAATTATTAAAATTCATTATAAATATTGTTTTTTAGGAATTCAATAAAAAATGAGGGTACTCCGTTAAGAATTTTCATGTTTTTGAATGAATATACGAATATTGATATGTTCTTTCCCTGCATGAACCGCCATTCAGCATTTAATTTACAGTATTTCGTGTTCATCCCTACACTGTTGCTGTTGGGACTCGATATGTGAATAATATGGCTGTGGATAGGGTGGCCTCATAATCATCATCTCTCTCATTTTCTCTTTGAATAATATGGATAAAAAAAAAAAAATAACAAATTTTCAAAAAAATCGATCATGGATTAAAAAAAAAATCACAAATTTTCAAAAAATTCTATCATGGATTACAAAAAAAAATTCGATCATGGATTAAAAAAAAGAAATCACAAATTTTCAAAAAATTCAATCATGGATTACATAAAATTCGATCATGGATTACATAAAATTCAATCATGGATTACAAAAAAAAACAAACAAAAAAAAACAAAAAATTCAATCGTGGATTACAAAAAAAGAAAAAAACCAATTCGATCATGGATTATAAAAAATTCAATCATGGATTACAAAAAACTCTATCATGGGTTACAAAAAAAGCAAAAAACAAAAAATTCAATCATGGATTACAAAAAAAAAAACAAACATTTCGATCATGGATTACAAAAAAAAAACAAACATTTCGATCATGTATTACAAAATATTCGATCATGGATTACAAAAAATTCTATCATGGGTTACAAAAAAAAAAAAAAAAACAAAAAAAGCGATCATGGATTACAAGAAAAGAAAACAAACATTTCGATCATGGATTACAAAAAATTCTATTATGGGTTACAAAAAACCAAAAAATTCGATCATGGATTACAAAAAAAAAAAAAACAATTCGATCATGGATTACAAAAAAGTCGATCAAAAAAATCTATCATGGATTACCAAAAAAAAAAAAAAAAAAAAAAAAAAAAAAAAAAAAAAAAAAAAAAAAAAAAAAAAAAAAAAAAATCCTTACGGACTTGCCGATTCACTGTTCGGACTCGCCGATTCCGTACAGTGAATCGGCGAGTCACTGTGCGGAATCGTCCGGTTCTCTCTAGAACCGGACGATTTTCGATTTTTCAACCGATCCGGTCCCTTTTCGCGAATTCCGAGCGAATCCGGTTCGACTCGACGTTTTTTATAACGCTGCTTTCAATATTAAGTACTTATCTATGGCTTCTTTGGGAAACTGACCAACATTATACTAAACTAATCAAGCTAGTTGAACTAATCCACTAAGAGTTGACCACTGGCGTCAAACAAATCCAACACATGGATGTATATTATGTACATCGGGAAGGAAAAAAGTGTATGAATAAGGCGCAAATCGAAAATCCACTAGAAGAGTTCGATGTCGAAAATACCCCCAAATTCACGATCTCGACCTCGAGACATGTAGACATGGAAAAATAGATTTTTAAGTCCGGGAAATAATACATCTTGTAATGTATTATTTAGGCTATCAATTTTCAATATTTGAAATATTTATAGATATGTTCGATCTACAATATTTAAAGCTTTTAATATTATAATTAGATATAAAAATAAATTTTCAAACCATCACATACATTTTGACTACCAAAAAATTATCTTTCAACACTATTTAGTGTTGCCTTACTTTGATGGTTTAGGGCCTCCACCTTATACAAACCACAACTAGCTATAGGAAAAGTGTTTGGTGTTCGCCGACTCATCTAAGGGCTCTCAAAAAAATCCATGGATTTTGAATCCAAAATTTTGAGATTTGTTACTCTCAAATGTTATGGCGATTATATATAGGGTGCGGTTTGTATAGAGCCTAGGCTCTAAACAATCACATTAGAGCCTATTTTCAAATAGTATCGAGAAATATGGTTTTAATATTGAAAATTTTTGTAATAGCCTTAAAATATATTTTTATATTTATTTATAAAGTTTGAAGCTTCAAAAATAGTATAGATCAACAAATGTATAAAAACTTGAAAATCTTCAAAATTGACTGTCCAAAAACGTGTTACAAAATACACTATTTTCAAAAATAGTATAGATCAAGTTTTGAAATAGTATATTTTATAATGTATTTTTGAACCGTCAATTTTCAAGATTTTCAAGTTTTCATTGATCTACACTATTTTTTAAGCTTTAAACTTTATAAATAAAAATAAGAATATATTTTAAAACTATCACAAAGATTTTCAATATTGAAACCACATTTTTCGATACTATTTGATAGTAGGCTCTAATTTGATTGTTTATAGCCCCGGCTCTATACAAACCGGCCTCATCTTTTTAATATGTTTTCTGCCATCCATTTTGAGGCAGAGTGAAAAGCACCTTCTTTTTCTTTCTTTTTTTTTTTCTTTCTTTTCTTTTTTACGTCCATACCTAAGATGGACGTGATGCATGAGGATACACACATGTATGTATGGATGAGTCGATTAACTCACTAGAGTTATCACTAAAACCTTACCTGCTCGCTTAGAGCTCATCAGGTGGAACCGAGAGCGGGTCTGGGTGGGTACTCGACTAACTAGACCTCGTGTGTGTATGTACACGGTTTTCATGCGGGTTAGTGACATCCACTAGCCAACTTGGTTGACCGGTGGAGATTCCAGCTACTTGTTGTTGTTGCAATCTCCAATGTTTGGATGGTGGACATTTCATATGAGTTAGGCTAGTTATATATGTGTATATGTGAAGATACTACAAAACATCTATAGGCAAAAATGAATAGTGATTTTGCCTACCTTCATCATCATCCAAACTTCATCGCACGATCACAGTTGTCCGATAGTGTTTCATTTTTTATTTTTCTTTTACTAATTGGAATGATTTGAAATTTGGAACGTATGTAAATCTTAGTAAGACGCACTTAATAAAAATATAAAAAAATTAATTCGTAAAATCTAAATTAATCAAAATACAGCTATAAATTTTTTGAGGTATTTTCGTTAATTTATATTTTACGAATTATTTTTTTCATATTTTATTATGTGTATCTCACTAAAATATACACACACTCCACATTTCAAGTAATTTGTACATTTCAAGTAATTTCACCTGCACTCATATTTCGCTTTCCATATATATAAACATATATATATATATATATGTATATATATATATATATATATATATATATATATATATATATATATATATATATATATATATCGGCAGATACTACAAAACGCCTATAGGTAAAAATGAATAGTGATTTTACCTAACCTCATCACCGTCTAAAGTTCATCGCACAGTCACGATTGTCCGGTAGCATTTTATTTTTCATTTGTTTTCTACAAATCGGAATGATCTAAAATTTGGAGCGTGTGTTCATAAAAAATAGGTGAATCTAAAAAAAAGATCAAAAAATATTTTACATGAAATTAATTGACCAAAATACCCCTGAAAAGTTTCAAGAGTATTTTGGTCAATTTTTTTTTCTTGAATTATTTTTTTATTAGGTGCGCCTCACTAATATATACACACGCTCCAAATTTCATATCGTTATGATTTATAGAAAAAAAAAAAGAAAAAACTACCAGACAATCGTGACCATACGATGAACTTTGGACAGTGATGAGGGTAGGTGAAATCACTGTTTATTTTCGCCTATAGGCGTTGGGAAGACTTTTCCATATATATATGAGTAATGATCCTATAAGACCCTCCCACACCCATGTGTGTAGGACTCCAAAGGATCACCATTAAATTTGGTACAGATATCTAAAAAAATCAAATCCCACACTCATATGATAACTTTCCTATATATCAGTGCCAAATTTAATAGTGATCCTTTTGAGGTCCTGCACACATGGGTGTGGGAAGGTCTCATAGGATCACTGATATATATATATATATATATATATATATATATATATATATATATATATATATATATATATATATATATATATATATATATATATATATATATATATATATATATATATATATATATATATATATATATATATATATACATATATATCTTGTACACATGGGTGTGGGAGGGTTTCATAGGATTATTGCTATATATATAATGTTAGGGTGGTCACATTATGTTACGGTGGTCACACTATGGAGTAATTTATATTTATAAATCTGTCATTTTTAATAATTTAATTCTCCTAGTTAGAGATGAAAATAGTTTTTCAAACCAAAGTTTTATGACACTGGATTATATTTCTAGGCAAAATCTAAGGGGTGCACCATACCTCTACAGTATAAAGAGGGCATCAATACAAATACGTATATGTTATACATATGGTGTAGTTTATAAAAGAGGTCTTCGTTAAAGAATCAAAGTGAGGCACATCTTCAAATACATCAAAAGTCTTGGAAATTTGTTTCAACTTTTAGGATAAAATTTATGGTTTGAAAAATAGTGTAGATCGAGCAAATCTATAAATATTTAGAGCAATTTTTTTCCCTAGGCTCTTTAGGTCAGCCTTAATTTAACGTATAAGGTTGATGCTTTATATAATTTTTTATATATATATAATAATATAAAAAGTTTATATAAAGGTGATGCCCTAATTAATTAAAATAAAAGGCACCTCAAAAATTCATTAGAAAGAGTTGTTTCAATGCCCAAAAATCCTCAAATAAATCATCTCGACTTCATAATATATAAACATGAGAAAAACTAGATTTCTTTATTTTGTAAATAGTGCATTATGTAATGTATTTTGTGAACCATCAATTTTCAAGATTTTCAAGTGTTCATAGATCTGCTCGATCTATACTATTTTTTATTCAATATATAAAAATAAAATTTTCATGCCATCACAAAGATTTCTAGTATTGAAACAAAGTCTTTCGACATCAATTGAAGGTGCGTCTTACTTTGATTGTTTAGAGCCTTAGGCTTAGACCAACTATACCCTATAATAATATATTACATAAATTTTATTATTATTATTATGTCTTGACATATACCCCACAAGTCCAAATACAATTCACTTGGACCCTCCCAGGGCTCAAGTCCAAGTTGAGTCCAGGCCAACGTTCTGCCGATCAGGTCAAATCCAGGTTGGGGTCTAACATGTAAATAAAACCTCGGACTCACGTCGAGTAGTCTGTTTTCAGAGCAATTAAAAACTTTTTCTGTAAAAAAATACCCAATCTCTCTTGGGGCCCGGACCTAGGCGGATCCCAGCCCAAGCCCATGTTTTTGTACATTAATATTGATGGATAGAAACGAGCTGTAATCTTCTACTTCAGTTATAGCTAGCAATTTTTCGTCTTATATATTGAGAATGGAGTTGATGAATGATTTAGAAAACCATATAAACCAGTGTTCGAAAAATCGAACATGCCTCATAAACTAGCGTAGGGCCGGGTCCAAGTAACTGGTAAATTGGCCGTTTCAGCTGGCCTAACCAAACAGTCCCGCCCGGTCTAAAAAATGTTAAAAAAATAAAAAGAATATAAAAAAATATGAAAGGTATATTTAAAGTATGATTAAGCAAAACACATCCAAATAAAGTTGAAAAATAGTGAAAAAATAGATTTTAAAATATCGTATTTGTTCCATGAGTATTTTTTAAACTTTTCAAAAAAAAAAAGAGGGAGAATATAAAACTAAGTACTCGTGGCTAAAACAATTTCCTATATATTCCTAAATGATAAAAAACATTTAAAACTACAAACAAATCTCTTATTTTTTAAGATTTTTTTTGAATTTTTTAAAAATATCTGGCCAGACCACCAAAACCAGCCAAAATCGAATCGACCAACGCCCGGCTCCGATTTGACCGGCAGGGTCCAAATTGGACCGGTCGAGTTGCGAACACAGGCATAAACCAGAGCGTATAACCATGATAATTTAAAAAATGGCCAAATCCATATCAATCTTTTGGTTGAAGGGACATCAACTTTTTTGGTTTTTTGGGTATCAATTTCTATGTTAGAGTTAGACAATGAACTTTGAGAAGTTCCACTTGTTTGGTTTTTTTAGGAAAAATTTTAGATGCTCGAATTCTTGACTTTTAAACTACTTACCCAAAAAGGGTATTCTACTTCACTAATGCATGGTAGATACCGGAAGTCACGAAGTCTATGGATGACTTATAACATAGGGGGTCCAATAATTGAGCCTAACCTATCTTTTTATTTAAATTGGGCGACTTTGGAGCGAATCCAACACGGACCAATTGAAATATATGTTTCCTTGTATCTTTATATTCCTTTTCTTGAAATGTCGACCGCACGGATATGCAACAGATTAACTGTATTCCTTTTTTTCATTAAAATTTGACTATACAATTATGTGACTTATGGCTTTATATAGGGCTGTTAATGGTCCGGTCTGATCCTCGGCCCTCCAGGTCCGTCCTGATTTTGGGCCCCTATCAGTCCTGTTCCGGGCTTCAGGCCCGGCCGGCCCACCAACCAATGCATATCGTTAACAGGTCACGCCGGTACGGGCCAAGTTGGTGTGGAAATGTGCCCAACGGGCCGAGCAGGCAAGGCAAGCTTGAAATATTACTTGCGGTCTGGCCCAAATAAAAGCCCGGGCTGGACGATTTAGTTTATTATAATTATTATTTGTTAATCTTCACTCTTCAAACTTTTGTTTTAGTAAGCCAAGAAAAATAAAAATACATAGATGTTAACATATTTTTTAAAAAATTTAAAATCCCATTCTCTCTCTAAAACCTCAATATATATTTCTCCATCTAAAAACCCAATATATATTTCTCTCTCTAAAAAGCCTTCTCTCTCTAAAAACGCAATCGCTCTTTCTCTCTCGAAAAACCCATTTGCTCTCTTGAAACTCAATCTCTCTCTAAAAACTCATATTCTCTTTTTTTCTCTCTAAAAACTCAATCTCTCTTTTTATCTCTATAAACCCAATTTCTCTCTAGAAACTCAATCTCTCTCTCTCTCTCTCTAAGAACCTTATCTCTATTGCTCTCTCTAAAAACTCATTATCTCTCTCTCTAAAAACCCAATCTCTCTTGCTCTCTCTGAAAACCCAATCTCTCGCTCTCTCTATCTAAGAAACCAATCTCTCCTTCTCTCCCTAAAAATATATTCTCTCTCTAGAACCCAATCATTCTATCTAAACACTCAATCTCTCTTTCTCTCTCTAAAAATTTATTCAGTCTCTAAAAACCCAATCTCTCTCTCTATATCAAAAAACTCATTCTCTCTCTAAAAACCCTATTTTTTTGTTCTCTAAATATCTATTCTCTCTAAAAATCGATTCTATCTTTATCTCTCTAAAAATCCAATTTCTCTCTAGAAAACCAATTCGTCTTTTTCTCTCAAAAAATCTATTCTCGCTAGAAACCCAAGCTCTCTCTCTAAAACCATTCTCTCTCTAAAAATCCAATATCTCTTTCTCTCTCTAAAAAATCATTCTCTCTAGAAATCCAATCTCTCTTACTATATCTAAAAACCAATTCTCTATCTAGAAACCGAGTTTCTCTCTAAAAACTCATACTCTCTCTCGATAAACCCAATACCTTATTCTTTCTCTAACAACCCAATCTCCCTCTAAAATCCATTCTGTCTCTAGAAACTCAATCTTTCTTTCTTTCTCTCTCTAAAATTGAATCTTTTTCTCTCTAAAATACATTTTCTCTCTAAAAACCCAATCTTTCTTTCTTTCTCTCAAAAATATTTTAACATATGTTTTTTTTGGCTTATTGCCAATAAAAGTTTGAAGTGCGAAAAAAAAAGAAAAAAAGGAGGCTTCTTATTGGGCCGAGTTGGGCTCAGCCCAGCCCAGCCCTGCCCAATAAAGTCTTAACGAGTCGGTCCGGCATCGGGTCAGGCTTCACTATTATTTTTTGGCCGGGCCAGGTCTGTACAGATTTGGACCTCGGACCGAGCCGTTTGCAGCCCTAGCTTTATGTATTGTTAGGTCTCAACTTGGCAATGGAAACTAGCAATCTTGCATGAGAAACACACAAATGTCTTCTTACAAAAGTTATACAAGTCTTAGGCCCTATAAAGAGGTAAAATCACAACTCAAAATATCCCTGTAGTACCGCCGTAAAAACCTCAAATCAATTGCCTTGACCTTAAAAATTATAGGTTCGAAAAAAAGTGGATTTGGAGCCCTAGAAATAATGCATATTATGCGCCTTATAAGGACCCTCCATTTTCAATTGTTCACAAATTCACCAAACCTATACTCTTTGAAGGCTTTCAAATTTCATAATCAAGGGAGAAAATAAAATTCTTAGCCATCACATGCCTTTTGGCATTAGAATTGTATTATTTGGCGGGGTTTTGAGGCATGGCGTCGCACTTTTTCACAAGGCCTAGGCCTTTTTTTTTTTTTTTGTTTTTGAAGGTTAATAGTGACTTTCATTAAAATAAAGAGCAAAGCTCAAGATTACAATAGAAAGAAGAGTTGAAAAAAAAAAAAAAAAAAGACTAAGCTCTCAACTCCTTAAAGAGACCTATCTTAAACCATCAAAACAGTTACAACACTCACCACGAAAGGACTGAAAATCCCTAGCAACTGCAGTAACCCAATTAATCCAAATGAAGCCACTTCCACAGGCGATAGTCTCCCCAGCATCTCAATCAATCCAAATCATAGATCAAAACCCTTGATAGAAAACAACCCATATATCAATTACCTGACAAGCGGGGGTTGGAAGAAAGCGCTGACCTGCATAGGATTAGCAGTGCCCATAAGGAGATCGTTCGGAACTTGGTAGTGCCGCTGTGGGGGTTGGCGCACAACCAATTGTCGAAAAACATGGCTAAAAAGTGGTAAGAATGAGGTGGCAGAATAGAAAAGCCAAAGCGAAAGGAACCTAAGGAATAACAACGAGAGAACATAGAGAAAAACTGCGGCACAACGAAAGAGGAGACCAAACTCAGAAAACTCTCGTGGCAAATGTAATTTTCCACAGTACACAGGGTTCACCAAGATCAACAATTGACCGTCCCCTATTTACGGCGTTAGCCTCGGGCAAAATACAATAGACCTCGAGGTCTTCCAAGCCCTCGAGGGCCTCCAAACCCTCGAGGAATCCTTGAGGCCCAACGAGGTCTGATAACAAGGTGGTTGACCCCCAAGGAGGTATCCATGTTTTAGGCGTTAACCCTAGCAAAAAGAGTTCAAAGTAGGAGAAGAGGGAGGAGGCAGAAAACATTGGAATAGTTCCTTGACGAAAGCAGAGGATGGGCAAGAAAGGGAGGAGACATAGGATGGAGGGCAAGAGGGGTGGAAAGAGGGGATGAAAGAGCGCACAAAAGAAGGGGGGAGGAGAGGAGAAGGGCGAGAAACCTCCCTCCTCCCCAACCTAGGGACCTCTCTCTCTCTCTAAAAGGAAGATGAGGACGCTAACAAAGAAAACCGGGGGAAAGGAACTAAAATAAATTAAATAAAATAAAATACAAACACTTGAAAAGCTTAAGGAGGAGAGAGGCTGTGGGAGAGGAGAAACGAAAAAGGGAGAGAAGGAAGAGGGGAAGCAAGACACTAGTTACAAGATGGCTGTAGGTAGTTGGGTCAGCAGTCAAAAGACTGGATGTGCCCTTTAGAAGTTGTGACTTGCTTACTAGAGGCTAGATCTAGCCTGAAAGAGGCTCGATTTGGCTTGTTGCGGCTGAATTTGGCTTCCCAAAAAGAGAGCTTTGGTTGAAGCTAGGTGGTGGCAAAGCGTCGCACAGGTGGTAGTGAGGAAGGGGTGGTTGGGGAAGCGGTCGATTGGCGTAGGTGGTGGCTGGAGACGCGGCGGTGATGGTGATAGTGGCTGGACATGCGGCGGCTGTGGGGTTGGCTATTTCCTCCTAGCCAGTGTTTAAAAAATCGTCGAGTCGAACCGGACTCGTGAATTGCTACAAAACGCATCGAATCGGTACAAAAAATAGGAATCGCCCGTGTCTAAAGAGAACCAGGCGATTCCCAATAGTAGACTTGCGATTCTGTCCGAGTCCCAATAGTAGAATCACGAGTCACCCGGAAGCACACGGGCTGAACAGTGTTCTTTGCGGGATTTGGATTTTTTGTCCTTTTTTGATTGATTTCCAACGTTTTCAGCCTTATAAACGAATATTACAGGCTTTAATTTAAATTTCGAATCATTTTTACTCAATAAAAGGAATTAAAAACCACTGTTTTTTATCAACAAATTTGGTTCGCAGAGTCAATTTTAGGGTTTCCGCCATTTTCACGATTTCAATCGAAATAAAGCTTCATTTTTTGTAAAATTTCAGGCTTAATGATTGTAAGAGTGTTGGTCAGAATTTATGTTCATAATTTGTGATTATCTTGGAGGAATACATATCAATTTTGAGTTTGAAGGCACGAATGCACGAAGAACAGGTAAAAACTCAGGTTTTTTTTTTTTTGTTTCCCCATTCGATCAAATCTAGTCAATATTTTACAAATCATGTATTAAATCTATAGGGTTTTGATTCTTTGTAGTGTTGTTTATCATTAGATATACTCAATTTGATTATATTTATTCAATTTGAGTTGGATTTTATAGAAAATAAGAGTGATGCCTGTTAACAAAACAGTGGATTATTTTTTGTTTTTTGTTTTCCACGAAATAAAGCTTCATTTTTTGTAAAATTTCAAGCTAAGTGATTGTAAGAGTGTTGGTCAAAATTTTGTGTTCATAATTTGTATCTTGGAGGAATACATATCAATTTTGAGTTAGAAGGCACGGATGCACGAAGAACAGGTAAAAACTCAATTGTTTTTTTTTTTCCCCATGCGATCAAATCTAGTCAATATTTTACAAATCATGTATTAAATTTATAGGGTTTTGATTCTTTGTAGTGTTGTTTATCATTAGATATATTCAATTTGATTATATTTGTTCAATTTGAGTTGGATTTTATAGAAAATAAGAGTGATGTCTGTTAACAAAACATTGGATTGTTTTTTGTTTTTTTTTCCTGCCATTTTCACGATTTCAATCGAAAGAAAGCTTCATTTTTTGTAAAATTTCAGCCTGAGTGATTGTAATAATGTTGGTTAGAATTTTGTGTTCATAATTTGTGATAATCTTGGAGGAATACATATCAATTTTAAGTTAGAAGGCACGGATGCATGAAGAACAGATAAAAACTCAGTTTTTTTTTTTTCCCATACGATCAAATCCAGTCAATATTTTACAAATCATGTATTAAATTTATAGGGTTTTGATTATTTGAAGTGTTGTTTATCATTAGATATACTCAATTTGATTATATTTATTCAATTTGAGTTGAATTTTATAGAAAATAAGAGTGATGTCTGTTAACAAAATAGTGGACTGTTTTTTGTTTTTTTTTCCCCCCATTTTCACTATTTCAATCGAAATGAAGCTTCATTTTTTGTAAAATTTCAGGCTGAGTGATTGTAAGAGTGTTGATCAGAATTTTGTGTTCATAATTTGTGATTATCTTAGAGGAATACATATCAATTTTGAGTTAGAAGGCATAGATGTACGAAGAACAAGTAAAAACTCAATCTTTTTTTTTTTTTTTCCCCATGCGATCAAATCTAGTCAATATTTTACAATCATGTACTAAATTTATAGGGTTTTGATTCTTTGTAGTGTTGTTTAGATATATTTAATTTGATTATATTTATCCAATTTGAGTTGGATTTTATAGAAAATGAGAGTGATGTATGTTAAAAAAAAAGTGAACTGTGTTTCTTTGATTTTTTCCGCCATTTTTACAATTTCAGTAAATGTTTTGCAAAGAATGTGTTAAATTTATAGGGTTTTGATTCGTTATGGTGTTGTTTATCATCTCATATATTCAATTTTATTGATTTATTTAATTTGAGATTGATTTTTGAGATTGAATGACTGATGTCTATGAAGAACTGGGTTTTTTTTTTATTCATGATCAATTTTTTTGAGAAATCATGATTTTTTGAAAAATTATTTTTGATTATCATGAGGAATTAAACAATATTTTTAATTTTTATTGTTAAATTTCTAGTTCAAAAAATTGCATGTTGATAGATTATTTATGCCAAAAAATACATGTTATTATATTTTTAATGCAAAACTGTATTTTTTAATTTGTTGTTAATGCAAAAAAATACATTAACAAATACATGTTGTTAAACTGTATTATATTTTTAATGCAGTTTTGCATTAAAAAAGTATTTTTAATTTTTAAAATTTTTAATACAAAAAATACATGTCGTTAAACTGTATTATCATGAGGAATTAAAGTGAATATCATTGTAAAAAAATCGTGGCATGTTGTTATATTTTTAATACAAAACTGTATTTTTTAATTGGTTGTTAATGCAAAAAAATACATTAACAAATACATGTTGTTAAACTGTATTATATTTTTAATGCAGTTTTGCATTAAAAAAGTATTTTTAATTTTTTAAAATTTTAATGCAAAAAATACATGTTGTTAAACTGTATTATCATGAGGAATTAAAGTGAATATCATTATAAAATATCATGTATGATAATTATATTAGCTTGCAATTATCAATTTTATTATTAAATTGTTACTGCAAAAAATCTATGTTCTTGATAATTGAGTTGTAGGCATGTTTGGAGCTTGCTTTTTTTATTATATTATCTTGCATATTTGTAATTGAGATGTATGAATATTTGGCATATACAGACTTTTTTTTTATCTATAATGTTACATAAATATTTTTTTTTTCTCAGTAGGAACTAATTCATATTTGTCGAAATGAAGATTTATGACAAGTCCATATGTATTGCCGTTGTGAATTACTATACCATTGTAAATATTTTTTTTATTGGTACTATATCAATGTAAATATATTGTTCTTTATGTAGTGGCTGATATAGGCTATTTTTATCCATAATGTTGCATAAATAAATTATTTTTCCCAGTAGGAATTAAAATATTTTTGCTAATAGAAGTATTTTGCATTAACGAACAAATATAACTTCATGAACTACCCCTACATATTATCACTACACATGGCGATTATTTTTCATGTTCAACTGTCAGGTTAAGTTTTAACCTTTTACATTTTAAAGTTGAACCATGGCAAGATCTGCAGAAGACCCTGCATGGCAACATGGGGTCAGACTTGATCTCAACAAAAAAGACAAAAATTATTTGTAATTACTGCAAAAAAGTGATAAGTAGTGGGGTACATAGGTTCAAACAACACTTGACAGGGGTTAAGGGAGATGTTTCTGCGTGCAATAGTGTCCCTAATAATGTAAGAAAGCAGATGGCGGCATTTCTCAAGGCTACCAAAAAAAAAAAATGTAAAGCAGAGGATGGATGAGGAGATAGCTAGTTTATATATGCCATCAAGCAGGAATGATCTAGAAGAGCAATATAATGACTAGGAGATGGCCACAAGAATGAGTTTACATGAAACATATCAGAGGGAATGCGAGTTTAGAATGCCTGGTGGTGATGACATGGACATGCATGGTGGGCGTAGCTCAGACATGCATGGTGGGCCCAACTCGAGCATGTATGGCGGGCCCAGCTCAAATATGTATGGAGGGGTTGGTGGAAATATGTATCAAGAAGAATTAGACGTTGAAAAAATTCTTTCTAGGTTACCTAGAAGTGCTAGTATTGTAGGTCATGATCGTATAGACCCATTTCTCTCAAAGCCTAAGTCACAACAGATGACCCTAAAAGGCATGGTTAGAGGTACAAGAAACATGTTGAGGAGATATGTTGGTAAATGGTTCTACGATAAAGGGATTCCCTTTGATGCAGCCAATAGCCCATATTTTTCACTTATGGTCAGGTGCAATCTAGAGAGCCGGGCCTGGGGTAAAACCCCTGACGGCATATGAGCTCAGTGGGCCAATATTAGATGAAGTTACAAAGTAGATTGAAGAATATAAACAGAGTTGGCCAAGGACAGACATTACTCTCATGAGTGATGGTTGGTTGAATAAAGTTAGCAAAAAGGAGTTTTTAAACTTCTTGGCCTATTCCCCAAAAGGTACTGCTTTTTTGTCTGGCAAAGACGTATCAGGGACGAAGAAGGATGCAAACTTCTATGAATGACTATATGATCAGATCGTTGAGGAGGTGGGAGATAAGCATGTAGTCCAGTTTATTACGAACAATGCGCGTGCATGGAGTTCTACGAGCAACAAGTTGATGGATAAGAGGAAGCATCTAGTATGGACCCTGTGTGTTGCACAGAACATCGATCTTATGTTAGAGGAGATCGGTGAGATCAAAATTGTGAAGGAAACTCTAAAGGAAGCAAGGTTGGTGTCGAGATTTATATACAACTACTCTAAAATTTTATTTATGTTTAGAGAACACTCTAAGAAAAAAGAGATAATCAGGCCTGTCATAACCCGTTTTGTGACCGATTACTTAACTGTGGACTCCATTTGAGAATCTGAAGGTGCATTAAATAGATTGTTTACCTGTGAAGAGTGGTTAAATGACCGCCTCTCGAAGTCCAGTACCGGTATAAAAGTGAACGACATAATCTCAAATAGGAGGTTTTGGTCTCGATGTTCCATTATTGTAGAGGCCACTGCCCCTTTGGTCACGGCGTTAAGAATGGTGGATGCTGACAAGAAAGCTACCATGGGCATCCTTTATGAAGGTATCGAGAGGGCAAAATCAGCTATTGGGGAGAAGTGTAGTTTTGCTAGCAAAGTGATTGAGATTATAGAAAGGAGGTGGAACACCAAATTTGGACGTCCAATTCATTATGCTGGTAAATATATATTTATATCATTAGAATGTTTCATTTTAAATCATTTTTTTATGAAATTGTAAATGGAATTTTTCTATCTATATATTTTCTAGGTTATTTCTTCAACCCAAAATTTTTCTGTTTGACACCCGAACATCCCCACAAGATTATGGAAAGGGTCAGATACATTATTGCAAGGTTGGAGAGAAGCCATCAAAACCAAGTAGCAGCAATACAAGAGGTATTATTTAATGTTTGGGTAAGAACTTCATTGAGTTGTTATATTTGTGAGGAATAATACATTAAAACGAAATATATTTGTTTTAGCTTGCTATGTATAGGGATGTTATAGGATCTTTCGGAACTAGACTTGCCACGAATTCTCGAACTAAGATGGATCCAGGTTATCCCCTCGCTAATATTTTGTTCATTCATATATTTAATCTTATGAATTGTTCTTGCCCATATAATGCTTTTTGCATTTTAATGCAGCTGAATGATGGGAGATATATGGTACTGATGCAGCTCACCTAAAGAGGATAACAATCAAGGTGCTCTCCCAGATATGTTCTGCTACTGGTTGTGAGCGCAACTGGAGTATATTCTAATGGTTGCACACTACTAGGAGGACTTGACTCGCTTCAGAGAAGCTTCTTAAACTAGTCTACGTTTGTTATAACTTAAACCTCCGAGAGCGATAAATAAGAATGAAGCTTGAAGACTATGGGCCAATAGACTTACACATAATATTTGTCACGGACACAGCATACCAATGGGTAGTAGAAGAGGAGGAGCTAGTGTTGCACAAGAGAGCGTTCCTTGAGGCTATCGATGAGGAAGATCTTGAAGAAGGTGATGAACATCACGAAAGAGAAAGCAGCCAGCCAACGTATCCACAATTCGTCGGAGATGTCGGTGATATTGCACCTAATGAGGGAGAGTGGGAAGGGGGTCTAAGGGAAAATGAGAGAGATAATGATTCTGAGGCCACCCTATCCCAGCCATATTATTCACATATCGAGTCCCAACAGCAACAGTGAAGGGATGAGCACGACAGTGCAGGTGAGCATGAATGATGGACAAGCTTCAGGGATTTTTGATTGGGAACACAACAGAACACTAACACTCAGGGATTTGGGTATAGTCAGACACCTGCTAATATCGATGATTCGTTTTTAGATCGAATCAATGAATTGTCAAACGAATTTAATCAATGGCACCAACGTGACCAACAAGAAGAACGACGTCGTTTGTCATTTTATTTTTAGATCGTATGTTCCTAATTGTATGCTTTATTCTAGTCCATGTATATTAATATACGTATTCCATGATAATTCTATGTTTATCCTTTTGTGTGATGTAAATTAAATGATAAATAGTAGTTCATGCAGGGAAAGAACATATCAATATTCGCATATTCATGCAAAGAAATGAAAATTCTTAATAGAGTACCCTCATTTCTTATTGAATTCCTATAAAACAATATTTATAATGAATTTTAATAATTTTTTTGAATTTTTTTGAAGCTTTATTCTGACCGATTCACCTGATTTCCGATCCAAATCGCCGTTTTGCTTATGCGGATCGGTTTTTCAGGTGCTCGATCCGGTCACTGATCCGCTTTTTAAACCATTGCTCCTAGTAAAGAATGTGAAACCCAAAGCATTTTTTTGAGAGTGGCATATGTCGAAACTCTTAGGTTTAGGCCTTGTGCTAACCTTTCCTACATCTTTTTTATCTTTTTCTGACACTTTTAGTGTTTGATTTATCAAGTTTCTAATTTTAATACAATTAATTTAAGGGTGCAGTCAGCATATAGCCCAAGCTTTACATTAAAAAGTAAAGTCGTAGCTCAAAAACCCTTTCAAAGAATGTATTTCTGCAGTAAAAAACATTTATGATGATATGAAAATCTATAACTATGAAATTTGAAGCTAAGAAATTGTACAGATATGACAAAGCTATATATTTGAAAATGGACAATTGTTGAATTTGCAATAAAAGAAATAGAGACGAAGACATATAGATGGTTCGGCAATGGTGCCTTCCTTCATAGATGGTAAATTAGTATCTCATTCACAGCGATTACTCTGGTTTACCAGAGATTTATAGTTACAATTCTTGATTTTTAAAAAACAAATCTCACTACAATAGTAATCCCACAAAATAGAAAACTCAATATAGAGAACTTAATATCTTGTAATATATAAGATAGGAAACTCAATATTTGGTTTCTATAATTGTTAAAACCCCCCTTCAAGTTGGTGCATAGATATCAATGGCGCCCCACTTGGGCAATATCTGAATGAAACTTTGTCTTTGTAATAACTTTGGTAAATATGCTTGTAAGTTGGTTTTTACTTTGAACATAAGGAGTACGAATAATTTTTTATTGAAAATTATCTCTCACAAAGTGATAATTAACTTCTATGTGCTTGGTTTTTTCATGAAAAACTGCATTGAAGGCTATATGTACAGTTGCTTAATTATCACAGAACATCTTCATTGGATTGACCGTTGATAACCCCATATCTCTTAGAAGGTATTTTAACCACATCGATTCACTTGTAATTGAAGCCATAGCTGTATATTCGGCCTTTACACTGGATTGAACAACTACATTTTGTTTTTTGTTTTTCTAAGTAATTAAGTTTCCTCTGACCAATGTACAATAGCCGGTAGTGTGACCATCCGGTTTCAACTAACTAATATTAGTGTGACCATCCGGTTTCAACTAAATACCTCTGTTGGGTACGACTTAAGATATATGAGAATCCTGTCGACAGCCTCCACGTGATATGTTCTAGGAGCATGCATAAATTGGCTCATAAGACTAACCACATATATTATATTTGGTCGTGTCACAGTCAAATAAATCAATTTGCTCACAAGTCTCTAAAAGCGGCTCACTTCTTCACGAGGTTTTCTATTTGTCGAATTAAGTTTGCAATTAATACCAACAGGAGTATCAACGGGTTTGACTCCCAGTTTCTCAATTTCTTTCCACAGATCTAGTACATATTTCCTTTGAGAAATGAAGAGTCCATTTTTTTAATGTGTTACTTCAATACCGAGAAAATACTTTAGTCGACCAAGATTCTTGATGTCAAATTTCTTGTGAAAATAATTTTTAAGTTTTATGATGCTTTCTTTATCATTACCTGTAATGATAATATCGTCAATATAAATGAATACAACTGTTGTACCTGAAGTTCCCTTTTTGTGAACATCGAAGAATCAACTAAACTTTTAAGAAACCCGACACTTGTCAAGGCTGAGCTGAGTTTGACATACCATGCGCGAGGTGATATTTTAAGTCCATACAAAACTTTCTATAATTTGTATACAAGACCTTTCTCATTTTCTTTAGAATGGCCAGTAAGAAGACTCATATAAACTTCTTCTTCAAGGTCACCATGTAAGAAGGCATTTTTAACATCCATCCGATGCAAACACCACCCACAATTAATTGTGATAGACAAGAGAACACGAACAATATTTATTTTGGCAACTGGTGCAAACAGTTTTTTATAATCGATTCCATAAGTTTAAGTAAATCCTTTAGCTACCAACCTGACCTTATGTCTCTCAACAGACCCATCACTATTATATTTGATTTTATAAACTCATCTATATCCAACCGCTTTATTTCCTTATTGTAGCTTGAAAATGTCTCCAGTATAGTTCTTGTTAAATGCTTGAAGTTATTCAGAAAAAACATTTTGAAAATTGGTTGGCTCATAATTATTATAAATAAAACTAAAAAAAGGAAAATAGTCAGGAAAAATATTTTCATAGGAAATATGATTTTGAAGAAGAAAAAAAGCTGCATAGTAAGCATAAAAATTTTGAAGTCTAGAGGAAGGTTGAGAGATACGAGAAGACCTATGCAAGTGGGGATTAGGTGGGGCCACTGCCACAACAGAGTCTTTTTCTTCTAAACCAGTTTGGTGAGTTTCAAAGATATATTCAACTTGAACTTGATCATTATGACTTTTTCTGGGTGTGTTGGAGACATCACTGGTACTAATATTAGGCAAAGACAAACGATCTTTTAAACACTCCTTCTAAGTCCTATTTTTTAAACTACTCTCCAATGTGTCATGGAAATAGGACTCGGTTTCAACAATCTATGAAAATATACATTTTTCTAGTTATGAGATCATAATATTTGTATCCCTTTGGAGTAGAGGAGTATCCAAGAATGATACATCTATGTAAACGTTTATCAAATTTAATGAGACAAATCAATTTTTCTATTTTTCAAAATTTCAAGGGGACATTTATCCTTAAGAACTTTACTTGGAAGTCCGTTAGTCAGATAACAAGCAGTTAAAACAGCTTTAGACCAATAAATTTTTAGAACATTACATTTGAAACGTCAATGGCCTTATAGCTTCCAAAATGTGTCTATTTTTCCTTTCAGCAACTCCATTCTACTGAGGTGTTTCAATGCACGATGTTTGGTGTATAATACCAAGATTTAATAAATGCTCAGAACAAGCTTTGTTCACATACTCTGTGCCATTATCAGTCTACAGAATTCTAATCTTGCCATTGTATTGAGTAGAAATCAGTTTGAAAATTTCTTTGAACACAGGAAAAACTTATGTTTTTTATTTCAATAAATATGCCCTCTTAAGTAGCATGTGACCAATCATCAATAAAAGTAATAAAATATTTAAAACCAGCATAAGAATCAATTGGGGCTGGTCCCTACACATCAGAATGTAGCAAATAAAATAGTCCTTTTGAAACATGCATAGAAGATTGAAAAGGAAGTCTTGTTAGTATTGAGAATTTACAGACTTCACAAGAATGAGAGTTTAAATATAGAGAGGACATTACGATTTTCAAAACTATATCGAAAGGGTGTCCAAATCTCCAATGCTACAATTTGTTAATATTGAAATTATCTTGACTAACAACTAAACCTTTATTCTTCTGATTGAATAAATATAGCCCATGAAACAATCTTTATTCACCAATCTTCCTCCGCGTGGCTAGATCTTTGAAAGTAACAGAGGGGAGAAAAAATAACATTGCCTTTCATGCTCTGAATAATTTTTACTAATAAACGTCAAGTTAGAGGAAAATGATGGCATAAAAAGAACTTCAGAATTTGGGATTTGGAGAAGAAATTGGTCTTACCAATACCATGGATAGGAATCAATGAACTATTGATAATAAACGCAAGGTTCATATTTTCGTTAGTTTTTAGGTTGAATAAACACTATAAATTGCTAGTCATATGATCTATGGCCCTTGAGTCTATTATCCAAGAAAAATATCACAGGAAGACATAGAAGCAGAATGATTACTTGTGTCTTGGAGTGCAGAAAAAGGATCTTGTGTGGAGGAAGAGTCATTATTGTTACTTGGTTGATGATAATGATCATAGTTGTAGTAATGAGTTTGAGTGGTTGTGGTTTGAGAGGTAGATCTATTGGGATCTCTACCTCCACCATTATTTTGAGGCTTTTTTGTTTTATATTTCTCATTATTAGCAACCATGGGAGATTTTTAAATACTAACTTCAGAAGTTTCGAAACCAATATTCATGATTTTCTTACTAGTTATGTATCCAAGTTTAGATTTTCTAAAAAGAGAACAAAAAACAGATTTCGACCAAACAAGATAATAAAGTCCATTCAAAAGAAAAATAGTAAGTTTCGTGCTAGAGTGATTTTCTGAATCAACCATTAAAAAAAAATAAAAAGAACTAGAAAACTAACCTGATAAAAAAAAAAAAAAAAAGCCTATAGATGAATGTGCCTGAATTTGAACAAATCAAATACCAAAGGTGTAGTCGGATTTCCTTAGGGTCTTTGTATGACCCAAGGTACAACAGGTGAAGAGATTCAGCTAATGATTCTTCACCAAAACTCAAACTACATGAGCCTTCTTTTGTCTATTTTATTGAAGAGTTCTCTGTTGAGTTCTCTGTTGACGTCAATGAAGGCTGAAGGTGTACACCTTCATTTAAGATGCTAGTAAATATTAAACAGTGCAGACGGGAGGTGTACGACTTCAATTACTCTTTTCCAACCACCAAGTTGCATATTAAGATGCAAGCAAGATTAAGATGCAAGCAAATATCAACTTTTCTTTCCAAACCACCACGCTGCTTATTAAGATACAAGCAAGATGCAGGATGCAATAGAACAACAATACGCAAGCCACGAGACAAAGTTGCAAGCAGAAGGAGTACAACTTCGGAAATAAAACCTCTTCTCTAGTTCGTAAAAAATTATCCACGATCAAGAGAGATGAAGAAGCCACCAGTAGATCGCTATTGATAGATCGATTTGCTTTGATACCATGTTGAATTTGCAATAAAAGAAATAGAGATGAAAAATCAATAAGACATATACATCGTTCGGCAATGGTGCCTGTGTCCACATAGGGTAAACTAGAGATTTATAAAGTTACAATTCTTGACTTTTAGGAAACAAATCTCACTACAATAGTAATCCCACAGAATATGAAACTCAATATAGGAAACTTAATCTTGTAATATCTAGGAAACTCAATATCTAGTTTCTATAAATGTCAACAATCTAGATAATATGCTATAAGTTACACTATTTTGTGAGGTTGAGATGATCAATTTAAAGGTTTCGTGCATCAACATTGTATTTTCAGAGAAGATTTTGATGTGTAGTTTTATTTTTTATCAGTTTATATAAACTTTTATTTGTCAATTCAATATAACAAATTAAAACGTTGATATGTAATATTAGAAATGAAAATTCTTAGATGGAATAAATTGTTGTATAACTCAGCATCTTTCATTCCTCTTGTAATTCATGATGCAATAGATCATTGTTTCCAGTTCGTAGCAACAAAGACATAATATTTACCCAACAAGATATGTTACTTACAAAAATATAGAATTTGTTTATATCTGAATTTTATGTCCATTGTACCACTAGCTACTTTCAATCTTCTAATGTTATTGCATAATGGCCTCAATCAAAAATAAATAAATAAACTAGAATTCAAATGATTATCATTTCAATTCATGCATGCACTAGTAGATGGGAACTTACAGTTGATGTCGGGGGTACTGGTTTCCCTCTAGGCGGCGAGGTGGAAACCCTCTCTCGAACAACTGCGGACGTCCGGCGTGTGACGCACACACGGGCTCTCATGTTAGTGGATAGGAGGTCGACGGTGAGAGAGATTTTTGCGACTTGGGCGCGGACGCCCCCTTACGACGCTTTGGGGACACTTTCAACCGGATGGCCCTCTTAGAGCAATTACGTAGCCCTCCGGCTGTTTGTCAGCGCAGTTTAGACGGGAGCCCTCTTCAAGCTTCCAACCTGTCTCTGCTCGCTCTCTCTATGATTTTGGGGTGGGATCTAAATGTCCCTCCTCCTTGCCCCCCCCCCCCCCTCCTACTTTTATGGAGGGCACCTGCTGGCCGCTAAAGGGCATGTGGAGAAACCTAAGGGACGACCCGCAGGTTCGTAGATGGACACGGGCTGTCATGCAGACGGGAGTCACTCGCACGGAGGCGAGTGCGCGAGCGAGAGAGAGAGAGAGAGAGAGAGAGAGAGAGAGAGAGAGAGAGAGAGAGAGAAGAGACGACTCGGCTTAGGAGAGGTGGGGGACCAACGCAACTGCGGTGCCTGCGGGACTGTGCACTCAGGGGTATCCTCTTTCCCTCAAAAATTTTTCTCGCTCTCTCTCTCCTCTCCCTCTGGGGCTCACAAAGAAAGACAAACCAACTAACAGAATCTAGCCAACCTTCAGGGGTAATGTTATGGTGTCTATTAAAAAAGAAGCTCAAAAGGCCTTTCTTAGAAGTGAGTTAAGCTTGCTTATATAGAGGATCCACCAAGCAGGAGTGAACACTCAAAATTCAAGTTTAATTACAATTAAAAAAATTCAAAACAAATCCAAAGATTAGGTATAAATGACCAAAATGCCCTTCTGATCTTTTGCTCGAATGACGAGACCGTCCTTGCATGCAGGCTGCTCCGCCATGGGAAGACCTTGAAAGCTGATTTTGTAACTTGTGACAATTGTTCGGCTGTTTTCGCAAGACATCTTTATTCTTCTCTCTATTGTGAGCATTTTGATGCCCTCCAATCGTACTGTGGTGGCATTTTTCCCCAGGGTTAAAGTCTGACCGTTTTTGCGAACTTCGTTTTCCAATGCATCTTCGAGCTTCGCCGTTTTAGATCCTGGCTCTACTTGCAAGTTAGAGAGGAGGCTGCTGCAGTTGTTTTGCACCAAGTTTGGGCTGATTTGGTGTCGATTTGTGCATTTGCCTAATTTTGAAGGTTGTCGGGGAAAGGGATTTTGGCAACCTGCTGGATTTGCTTCTTTGGTGACCTGAGGGCTTGCATTCATCGAACCACGGATGGAATGTAAGAGTTATGCCAGAACGTAGCTCTTCGTGAGGGGATTCTGCTGAACTCCTCCTCGCGTTAATCCGGGGCTTGGATGTTGAGCTATGCTTCACTGAATTTGAAGCTTGTTGAACCCTGTTTTCTCCGGCCACCTTCCTTCTCAGAGTAATAGGGGTTCTCGGTCATGCCACAGTGTGTCTCATAGGTCAAAATGACAGGGCTGGCGTGATCTGAAACATATCAACGTTTGAGCTCTCTCTAGTTTCGGAGGAAGGCGCTGTGAGTTGGCAAAGTTATTGGCAGTCCCCATTTTTGAGACTGGTTTGATGAAGTCGCACAGCGCTATGGTAAAACCCATAAGTTGCGAGGCCGCTTGAGTGTAGACCCTTATAGGGAGGTTCGATTGAGCCCAAATTTGGTTCTCAGTGGTTTTTCGACATTTTGAGTGTAGTGGCGGTGGTCTGGTCCCCTGTTGGAGTCATTAGCATGGGGCTACAGTGAAGGGTCCATCTTTGGTGTGAAGGAATCACACCTAGGTCACCAGGCTGGAGGATTTATTTTTGACACAATTCTGGTCTGTGGGGTGTTTCGTGAACTCTTGAGACTAGATTGTCGCCAGCTCTCTCCTTATTCGCATGAGCTCATGGAAGTACTAAAAAAATGACGTACAACAACTTGCGATGCCGGATGCTGCGTTTTGAGAGAAGTAAGAAGTGCAACATTTGAAAAAATTTAACGTCGTAGCTCCTCTGACAAATCCTTGTCAAGATGTGTTTATTGTCTCTCGATCAATATTTTCTTTCTCTTGATCACCAGCACAGCGCATTCCTCAAGGGGTAGACCTTACTGAGATTTCCCTTGACCGGGGGGCGACCAAAGTGGGTTCTAGTGGTCCGGTGCCTCGTTGAGGGGCTTTCTCCAGGACCCGCCAGAATTTGTTTTTTTTTTTTGGGAGATCACGCTGATATTCTGCCGTCGACGAGATTACGACTTCTCAACGAGAACTCCTGATTTTCAAGCCAGTGGGGGTCCTTCTTGTGAGCTTTATGTCATTATGGCTGGGGAAGTCCTGACGTTCTAGTTGGCGGGGCCCTTCTTGTGAGCTTTATCCCTACACAAACAGAAACACCAGGAACAAACAAGGTACCTCTTGGCTTACGCCCTACTAGCCTGGCTAGGGGTTTCTCAGCGCGTCCTGAGTGTCCAGGCATGATAGGAGGATGGCCTTCGAGGCGGTCCCATTTTAGGGGACTTCACCCTGGATGCTTGAAGGTTGGTGGAGGAAGAAAAGGCAGGTAAGGTACCTCTTTGGCTTACACCCTACTGGCCTGACTGGGGGTTTCTCGGTGCATCCCGATTGTCCAGGCTTGATAGGAGGATGGCCTCTGAGGCGGTCCCATTTTAGGGGAGACCTTGGATGCTAGAGTTTGATGAGAAGAACGTCAGGCAAGGTACCTCTTTGGCTTATACCCTACTGGCCTGGCTGGGGGTTTCCTGCTTGATAGGAGGATGGCCTCTGAGGCGGTCCTATTTTAGGGGACTTCACCCTGGCTGCAAGAGTTTTATGGAAGAGAAGAGCAGGAGAGGATTTTTTTTTGTTTTATTATTATTATGGGAGCACTAAGGCTCGGGATAAAAGGGTGGCATCGGAGCACTAAGGCTTCGGTGCCGAAAATAAGGGGGCGGCACTAAGGCCCGAGATAAAAGGGTGGCATCGGAGTACTAAGGCTTCGGTGCTGAAAATAAGGAGGTGACATTAAGGCTAGGGATAAAAAAAGGTGGCACTGGGGCTGAAAATTTTGAAGGCACTGGGGCAAAAGTTTTTTTTTTTTTAAGGCACTGGGGCCGAAGTTTGTTTTTTGGAAGGCATTAGGGCCGAAGTTTTTTTTTTTTGGATGGCACTGGGGAAGGATTTTTTTTTTTTTGGTAGGTACTGGGGCATGAGTTTGTTTTGGAAGGCACTGGGGCCAGAGTGTTTTTTTTTTGGAAGGCATTGGGGCCGGAGTTTTTTTTTTGGAAGGCACTGGGGCCAAAGTATTTTTTTTTTTGGAGGCACTGGGGTCGAGGTTGTTTTTGGAAGGCACTGGGGCTGGACTTTTTTTTTGAAAGGCACTGGGGCCGGAATGAGGAGGTTTGGCCTGGAGGCCGGAATAGGAGGTTCGATCCAGGTGCCCTTTGCAGGTTTTCACTTGGACCGAGGGAATATGGCGCCAGCTGAGTGGTTTTCACTATACCCTTTATTAGGGCGTTTTTACCCCTGACTTCGAGGCCATGTCCACCCATTGATTTACGTTCTTACGCATGATGCCCTTTGCGGGTTTTCGACATGCTCATATTTTTTTAGGACTCTTTTACTCATGGCTTCGTGGCCATGCCCGCTTGTCATTTTTACTCATGGTGCCCTTTGCAGGTTTTCTTTGTCGGACGATTTTACCCATAGCCTTTTTGGCTATGTCAGCTTGAAACTCTTTTAATTTTACTCACAATGGTTGTCATCGTGCCCGACTTCTTTCTCTTTTTCTTTTTTTTTTTGAGGGAGAGGAGGGGTCACTAGTATAGTGAGCCTTGGCAAAGGAGTATTAACAGTCTTGAGGGTGAGGCCCTGCTCTGGGTTGATTGTAGCGGCTGGTAGCCAAGGCGGGGGTCTTCTTCTCTTGGGGTATTGGCCCGAAGAGTAGCTCTACTATGACCCAAGAGATTTGTGCCCGCGGGGTCGATGATGGTGGTGTCCGCGGGAGGTATCGAATGGTGCCTACGGTGGTGGGATGGTGGAAGTACCCACGGGGAGGTGGAGTGATGGAGGCTCCCACGGGGGGTGGAATGAAGAGGCACCTGCGGGGGGTGGAGTGAAGAGGCACCCATGGGGGGTGGAATGAAGAGGCACCCGCGGTGGGTGGAGAGAAGAGGTACCCACGGGGGGTGGAGTGAAGAGGCACCCGCGGGGGTGGAGTGAAGAGGCACCCGCGGGGGGTGGAATGAAGGAGGTACCTGAGGGGGGTGGAATGAAGAGGCACCTGCAGGGGGTGGAGTGAAGAGGTATCCACGGGGGGTGGAGTGAAGAGGCACTTGCTGGGGGGTGGAGTGATGGTACCCGCGGGGAGTGGAATGATGGACTGCCTCAAAGAAAACGTGCTTAGAGAGGCGATGCTCGGTTGATGAGGCACCTGCATGCTGGGGCGAGGTTCAGTGGAGGATGCCACGTGGATGGCAATGCCTTGGCGTAAGTGATCTGCTGATAACGCTAGGCTTGTAGTAGGGTGAGATTTAATCGTGACACTTCGTGAGCAACACCTGGAAGGTGAGGAGTGAGAAGGTTTAAATGTTGCAGTCGACGAGGCACCGTTGTGGTGACACATAGGCTGCATGCTGCTCGGGAAGCAGCAAGCTTTGGTGAGCCTAGGCCCTTTAAAAGGCTAGGCAAGAGAGTGTGAGGGCAAATTTTTTGCCTTTGTGACGAAGTCCCTTTTCTTGATGCTCCTTTGTGTGGAGGCAGCGCAGAGACTTTGCTTTCTTTGAAGGACTTGGGCGGTGTGGGATGCCCGCTGCAGGGGCTGACTGCTTGACACCGGCCATTGGGGCGTGCGCGGCCGTTGGTCATCCTTATGAAGGTGTTCACTCTTGCGGAGGCGATGATGGACCCGTGACAGAGGGCGAGCTTGTTGCTTCGAGGCTCCTCTGTTTGTGAGGGACCCATGGCGTGAGGCCCGCGGCTGTGTATGAGGCGCTGAGGGCGTATCATCCTCACTGGAGGATGAGTTGAAGGAGCCGACGCTCCCCATGTTCTTCAAGTCCTACTTGAAGAAATGCACTCAACCTCTTGAAGGCACCACCACCGCGGGAGGGTGGTGGGTCTCTTGAAGGGAAGGGATCCACTTTAGAACGGATGTACACATTTTTTGTCACAAAGTGCATTGTAACAAATATGTAATCCTTTTTGCTCATGAAATGAAATCCCCCTTTGCGTTGAATCCTCCTTCTTTGACGTTGTGCCCGTGGGACAATTGTTGTTTGTTGTGTGATGGTTGAGATGCCCTTGCGGGTTTTCATCCCAACCCTTGGGGAATGCATGGTTGTCGATTTTCGCAAGACCCTACTTTTTTTTTTTTTGGGACTGCAGGGGGTCCCATGGGTGGCGAGACAAGGATCGAGGTTCGCTTGCTCGCGAAGGAAAGTGGTACAGAGGCGTACCACGGGCTCTCTGAGTGGGCCTATGTTGCAGGCAGGCTGAGTGGGGTTGGATTGCATGTGTGAGTGACACTTGGACGATGATGGCTGTGCTGTTTTCGATGGGCTGTTTTGTACATGCAGAGCAGTTAATGCTGGGCGAGAGAGGTGGCGTCAATATCATACAACATTGGATTACGTGCCCTTAGTGCTTCCTCAGAACCGAGCGTAATCTTTCGCACGTGTGGAACGTTGCGTAGCGTGCTATTCATATGACCGTACCTTGGAGGCACGTGGCTACTCATGCGATGCTTCTATTTTCATGTCGGCGGCACCTCGGTGTCCCAGTTTCAATGCTTTGCTTCGAGTACCACCGGCATTCTTTTGCGATTGGACAGCGGGTCGCCCGTCGATTGGCTCTCCTGCTGCTGGACTTTATAAAAGGAGGGGTTTCTGCTTTTCTCTCTTACCCAACGTCTGGATCCCAAGTAAGAGCAAACACCTTTTGTGCCTTTTGTTCAGGCCTCCTTTTCGACGTTCGCCTCTTTCTGAAGCAGCACTTTGCGAGTAGGGACCATGGCCGGCAGGAGTCCGCCTCCTTCTCTACCAGGTAATGCTGCTTACTTGGGCCCGGGTATGTGGCTGGTGCGCCGTTTCGATCTAACCCCCTTGGCTTCTTCATTTTTTGTTTGACAGTAGCGAAACGCGTGAGGTTTGCTGTTGATGGGACCTCAGCTTCGTCCCTTAGGGCGTCTACACCGGCCGGTGCCAAAAGTTAATGGGCAGCTAGCGAGCCCTTTTAAGAGACTCCAGATGCTCGCTTCGAGTCTTTAGCCCTTATGGTCAGGGGGCTTGTCCTTGACGTTCCCCCACTTGCTTCAGTGAGTTCCCCGCCGTCGTCGGGGTTGGGCTTCAGAGTGCGGACCGTGCGATGGATGCTCTAGATAGGACTGGAGGGCTTGAAGGAATGCTCCCTTTCCGACCTCTATGAGGGGATTGAGGATGTCTGGGCCTGTGCGGCTAGCCTGCGGGCCGTGGGCCTGGATGCAGAGACTTTTGACTAGGTACAAGAGCTACTGCGGAACCATGCAGATTGGGGGGCTGAGGCTCACTCAGCGGAAACCTCGACGCAAACATCTTGCCCAGCGTATCTGGCCTCTCTGAGGGTGAAGCTGGCAACTAAGCAAGTCCTCGTGAGAGGTCATGAGAAGAAGAGAGAAAGAATTGCCTCTCGCCATGCCCGGATTGTGAGAGAGGAGGCTGACATAAAAGAAGAGATCCAGAGCGCTGTAGACGAGATCGCTCTGTTATAGACCAGTGTGGTTGACTCGAGGGGGCGACTGCAATACTATCAGGAGGTGATCGTTACAAACTCCTGCCGCTTGGAGCAGTTGGGTTCGGACATAACGGTGGTCACCGTTCTATTTGAGTCGGTCGCCACGGAGATCACTCGTGGTGAGGAGGAGATGCAGGCTACGCTGGAGAGAGAGCAAGAACTGAAGGTGAGGATGCGGGAGATGCTCGATCGCTTTCAACACTCTTTCTCATCATTGTGAATGGGTCCACAACCCGCTTGAATTTTGAAACCTCTTTTGAATAAGACAGTCAATTTTCTTGTTGTATCTATTTGATGCTCCCGAGGTTTCTTCTTTTCGCTCCCCCTTTTTCTTTTTTCTTTCTTGAGAGGGGAAATAACAGCGAGTATTGGGGTGCTTAATGGGAGGGTGCTTAAGCGTTCTCTCGGGGTGCTGTGGACCCCTGCTAGTGCGTGGTTGTGTTTGGAGGTAGTTTTAGAGTGGTACTCTCCCGACTGCAGTAGGGCCTGCTTAAAGTCCCGACCTTGGGACTGACAGTAGCGTGCACCTTTAGGTCCTCGCACCTGCGTAGGGAGAACCTTGAGGGGTTCTTGTAGTGGAATGCTAACTTTCCTCGGCGAAGAAGACTTGCCTCGGGATGAAACTGTGAGGCGGTAGGTCAGTGGCGGGGGCTAGCAGGGGAGAGAGTCTCAAGGACTTCATTGTCTAGCTCTTTGCGGAATGCGGCTGCATGATAAGCTTCGGGCGTCCCAAAAATTGATATGCCCTTTTCGTACCAGGGCTTCGATGTATCCCCTCAGCTGGAAGTAGTCTTCCATGGGGTGCCCCAGCACTCGGTGAAAAGCCCAACAGTTGGGATGACCAGCCCACTCTGCGTGGTTGGGCCGTTTGCTGGGAGGGAGGACCACCATGTCTCGCTCAATTAGCATTCTGAGGAGGGCCGGCACCCACGCTCTGCTGACGGTGCGTCATTGGTCGGGCCCCTGTTTGAACCTTTCAGTTCGCTGATAACTTTCTGATGGGGGCACCCTGTTGTAGTCCTGGCTTAGGGTCGATTGTTGTCGAGATGTCCCTTGGTTTGGTAGCTAGAGGTCTCGCACAGTGTCCCACATAAGTGAAGGGACTGCATCATAAGGGGCTTGAGAGGTGGTTGTGGTCGTCGTGCTGGTTATGCTCATTGCCTTCCTAGCGCGGGTGTTAACTTGGCCTCACTGGAGCTGGCCCGCTTCCGAGATTACGAGATTTGGAGTCGCAGGCTCCGATGGACCTTCTCTCCAATCTGGAAGCGAGTCCGGTCTCCTTCCTGGCAGGCCCTCTCTATCAATGAGCAGGCAGCACCGACGAGCTTGAATAGAGTGATATACCCAGAGAGAAGAGTTTCTGTCGTTGGTGGCGGAAGTTGAGGACTTAGGGCGGGAGGGAAGAAGTGATTACAGACGGGTCAACCGTCGTTCGTCCTTCCTCGTGACCGTGGGTTTCTTCTGACATGCATGTGTGTGCATGTCGCATAGTAGCATCTGAGATGGCCATGGGGCCAATCCCTTGTGTGGTGAGGGGCAGAATGCGTGTGATGTCCGCCCGTTTAGCTAGTGAGACCATGGGACCCCTAGAGTGCATGTGCGCTTGCTTGGGGGACTTTTGATTGTCTCGGAAGTCGCGTGTCAGTCAGGGGTCAGCCTTTGGGCTACCCTGAGCAGTGGGGCTGACATCCATGGTGTAGGTGGCGTCAGAGCCACTAGCACTACGCTCGGGCTGAAAGTGACCCGAAATTGCTTGAGGGACCGGGGTAGGCTGCCGCCTGCCCCTATTCATTATTATGGCGGTTGGTCCGCTAGGAAGTTTGTAGATATAGGTATGTACGGTGGAGTAACCGTGTGGGCTGGCAAGGGAGTTACTAGTGGGTGGTTTGCGCGTGGGGGTGCCAGTATTGGTGACACCACTATGTGATGCAGGCAGGGTTGCCTTTCGGTTACTTGCAGTGATGGCAGTCCTGTAAGGACCGATTGCGTGAGGAGGAGTGGCGGTACGGGGGCCGCTTTGTGGCCTGTGGTTGGTGGGGTGCCCATTAGTAACAGGGTGCTTTAGTGAGGGGGTGGCAGTAGAGTCACCTGCATGGTGGTTGGAAGAGGCAGGGTGCGGGGCCTACGGGCATGTGCCCCGAACTTCCTTGGTCGAGGCCGAGATGGCTGGGCCAGCATGGCTGCATAGAGGGCATGCACAAGAGGGAGGAGCAAATGGTCGAGCATCTCCGTGAGTAGCCGCGGGTATGGGGATGCATAACTCCCCAATGTGGAGGAGAGAGAGATATGTAGATCCCAGTGTTCGCCAAATCGAACGGCGGTTAACCTGTTATAAGGCGGGGAGTGGTTCGAACCGAAACCGGACTAACCGGTCAAGTAGATTTTTTTTTAAAAAAAGGGTCAAAACCCCCCAAAAAAAATAGAAAAACTTAGATTAAGTATACATACATACATTTATCTTATAAAAAAAAATTGAAACAATTTTTATATAATTTAATATTTGAATATTATGGAGATATGCGAACGATTTATAATTTCACATAAATTCAATTGATGAAGTTACAAAGTCCAACTAACAATGGATGATGCAACAATTTAAGCTTCTATATTTTTCTAATGTTGATGTTGAAAAAGGTTGTTTTAATGTTGAAAAACCCTTTAATACAGTTTAGAATTGGATTTCAGAATGTATTTTTTTGTAGCATGATGTTCCCAGTTTTTCGAAGGGTTGTGAGTCAAGGTAGTAACAGAGAGCACCTCATTTATTCAGCAACTTGGTTATCAAATCCAAGGTGTGGGTCAAGGTGTTACGTGTTGCTTCAAATAGCCAAATCGCATATTTTAAAAAATATGGCCAAGTCGATTTTCAAATGGCCAAATAGATTTTAAAATGGCCAAACCTCATTTACTCAATAACCTTTTGAGTTAGGTTTTAACATGAAAATTTTTTTTTTATATAAGATGGCAACTTTAAAATTTAGAATTAAGATGCATATTAATAATAATAAAAAAGGTTAATTTTTTATCCATTTCGGCACGTGGAAACATGAGACATGAGTAAAACACTTTTTAGTTTCTACCTCTTTTCTTCATAGAGGCTGATAAACTGATTTAAGGGGTATGAAGTTGTAAAAAATGATAGATAGCTTGTAACAAATAAAAAACAAATTAGAATAAAATGTCACAACTAAACAAGAAGTTGAGAACTAAGACAACAATAACATGCACTAAAAATAATCTTAAAAAGAAATAAATTTTTTTATCATATTCATCACAAAAAAAAATATGTTTATAAAAAAAAAATATAACATTAAAACCAATCCAACAAGCTCACCAAAAATATATAACATTAAAAAGAAGGAAATATTTTTTTCTCATATTCATAAAAAAAAGACATTTTTGTGAAAAATATAAATAACATAAAAAACGATCCAAAAAGCTCACCAAAAATATATAAATTTTTTTTTAAAAAAGGATATATTCATTTTTTTCTCATATTCATCACAAATAACATATTTTTATAAAACAAAATCTAATTTTATTATTATTATTATTATTTTTAAGAACCCTAAAATCGAGCCAAAGAACACAAACTTTAGAGTCAAAATCAACCCCAAATCTTTCATTTTTTGAACAAATTGACATGCGGATATGATAGATACTTTAATTAAAATTCAAATGCCCCAAATTTCATAAAGATTCATTCACTATTAGATCTTTATTCAAAAAATTGCGGATTTTTCACTTCACGAAAGTTTCAGGAAAAAACACAGCAAAAAAAAAATCGATATAAATCAAAATAATTAGTTTATTTGATACATGAGGCCTTTGTGATCAAACTTTAGCGAAAGAAATCAATTTGTTTGGATACAAAATAGTTCTTCGAGCAGCAATACTTTGGGTGCAAAAAAACCTCAAATCTTCATCGTTTTGGAAAATTTGAAATATGTGAACGTTGAATCCTTCAACAATGAATCAAAGCCCTCCATTTTTATGATAATCTATGAGGTATTGAAGCTGCATTTGACAGAATGGAGGAAATTTCTAATTTTCAAAAAACCCCATTTCAATCTGCCAAGAACTCTTTGTTTTTGGAATTTTGATTCAATAATCAACAATTTAAAGAAACTTTCCAGTGTATAACATCAATAGTGGACCAAGAAAAACAAAAAATATACAAAAAAAAGCAGCAAAATCTTGTTCTGTGAAAAATAACAGGCATGTATCAAATAGCGGCCGTTATTTGATGCGTTGAAAACGCTGTTATATTGGGCATTAAAATGGTAAACCGGACCGGTTAGGAAAAACCGGCAGGTTTATACTAAAAACCGCCGGTTCCACCTCAAACCGGCCTGTTTTGGTACCGATTTTGTTTGGAGATTGCCGTCCTATGAGGTGTGCCATAAAACCGGCCCTAACCAGACTCGCCACCTCACTGGTAGCGATCTAACCAGTCGGTTTCGGTTCTAACTGACCGGTTTTACGAACATTGGCAGATCCCATAACAAAAGTGAAAAGCGAAGAAAGAGAGGTTGGTACCTAGAGACGGCTCGAGCCAACAATAGGGTGACTTGTCCCCAATGGAGTCGCCAGTTGATATCGGGGGTCTTGGTTTCCCTCCGGGCAGGGAGATGAAAGCTCTCTATCTAACAACTGTGGAGGTCCGGTGCATGACGCGTGCACGGGCCCTCGTGTTAGCGGATAGGAGGCAGACGGTGAGAGAGATTTTTGCGACTGGGTCCCAGAGCCATGAGACCTGCATGTTCGCTCGTGTCCGCGACTGAATGCGGGTCAGAGGCGAGAGAGAGAGAGAGAGAGAGAGAGAGAGAGAGAGAGAGAGAGAGAGAGAGAGAGAGAGAGAAGAGATGACTCGGCTTAGGAGAGGTGGGGGGACCCGTGCGACCGTGGTGCCTGTGGGATCCCGCACTCAGGGGTATCCTCTTTCCCTCAAAAATTTCTCTCTCTCTCTCTCTCTCTCCTCTCCCTCGGGAGCTTACGAAGAAAAACAAACCAACTAACAGAATCTAGCCAACCTTCAAGGGTAATGTTATGGAGTCTCTCCAAAAAGAAGGTCCAAAGGGCCTTCTTACAAGTCAGTTAAGCTTGCTTATATCGAGGATTCACCAAACAGGGGTAAACGCTCAAAAGTCAAGCTTAATTACAATTAAACAAATCCAAAGATTAGGCATAAATGAAAAAAATGCCCTTATGATCTTTTGCCCAAATGACGAGACATCCTTGCATGCAGGCTACTTCGCCATGGGAAGACCTTGGAAGCTGGTTCTGCAACTTGTGGCAACTGTTCGACTGTTTCAACAACATATCTTTATTCTTCTCTCAATTGTGAGCATTTTGATGCCCTCCAATCGTGTTGTGGTGGCCTTTTTATCTGGGGGTGAAAGTCTGGCCGTTTATATGAACTTCGTTTGCTAATGCATCTTCGAGCTGCATCGTTTTGGCTCCTGACTATGCTTGTAAGTCAGAGAGGTGGCTGCTGCAGTCGTTTTGCACCAAGTTTGGGCTGATTTGGTGTCGATTTGTGCATTTGCCTAATTTTGAAGGTTGTCAGGGAAAGGGATTCCGTCAACCTGTTGGATTTGCTTCTTTGGTGACCTGAGGGCTTGCATTCATCGAACCACGAATTGAATGCAAGAGTTGTGCCAGAATGTAGCTCTTCGTTAGGGGATTCTGCTGAAGTCTTCCTTACGTTAATCCATGGCTTGGATGTTCAGCTATGCTTCATTGAATCCGGAGCTTGTTGAACCCTGTTTTCTCCTTGGTTTCTCCGGCCACCTTCCTTCTCAGCGCAATAAGGGTTCTCGATCATGCTACAGTGTATCCCGTTGGTCAAAATGACGGGGCTGACGTGATTTGGAACATATCAACGTTTGAGCCCTATCTGGTTTCAGAGGAAGGTGCTGTGGGTTGGCAAAGTTATTGTTGGAAAACATCATGGCAGTCCCCATTTTCGAGACTGGTTTGGTGAAGTTGTACCACGCTATGGTAAAACCCATGAGTTGCGAGGTGCTGTATGAGCGTATACCCCTCTAGGGAGGTCCAATTGAGCCGAAATTTCGTCCACAGGGGTTTTTCGACGTTTTGAGCGCAATGCCGATGGTCTGATCCCCTGTTGCAGCCACTAGCATGGGGCTACAGTGAAGGGTCCTTCTTTGGTGAGAAGGAACCGCACCCAGGTCACCAGGTTGGAGGCTTTATTTTCGGTACAATCCTGGTCTGCGTGTGTTTCATGAACTCGAGAGACCAGACTGTCACAGGCTTTCTCCTTATTCGCCTGGGCTCATGGAAGTACGTCAAAAAATGATGTACAACTACAATACATTAACTAATTAAATCTATTGAATAAAAAAAAGGAATAATAACTAATTATATCACTCTCTAGTTGTCCATTGAGGACACTCGATCAAATGGTATGTGGTTTGAATCTTTGCAGGAATTATATAGGTACTATAGTATACCCCAGTCTAGCTCGGGAATTGCTTGAGTTGAGTCAAGTGGCTAGGATTTTGGGGGCCGAAAAACCTAAAATCTCATGAATCTCCCTCTTTTTTTTTGGTTTAATGTAGCATGATTTGACTCATGAATTGTCCGAGTTAGACCTACGGAGTTGAAATTAGACCTTTGTTGAATCATAGCCTTATTCTAGATTTTGAATCAATGCTTCGATGCATTATTGGGAAGTAGTCCTATGCGAATCGAACTTACATGGAACTTGATCTTTACTGCAGAGAGTCATAGAACTTATATCTCCATCATTGGTTACGTATCACTTTTAATATGAAGGACATCGTAGTTCCAGATTATTGACAATGTTATGGATCATCTCCACTGTCTATTATGTCGGAGACTACTCAAACTTGGAGGACATTGTCCTACATGTACTTGTGTAGGACCAAATCTCATATATTCATCGCCATTTTATAAATATATCATACATGAGTAGATCCCATGTGTTTTAGATAGAATCCTGACATCCACCATTGTATTCCCAATCTTGGATCATCTTAAGTATAGGTGTTTTGTTATCCAATACGAGTCATCTAGGAGACTAGGACTTGGTCCCGTAGGATGATCTCACAAGTTCTTTGTTTGAGGGGGAGTTTTTTCCAAACACTTAGAAATCTTGAAAGTGGACAGTCCAAACAATATGTTACGAACTACACAATTTTTAGGACTTTAAATACATCACAAGTTTGATATGATCAATTGGAAAGCTTTTTAGCATGGTACTGCAATACATTAATGATACATTGGTCTTCTGTGATGCATCTTTATATCATAAAAAAAAAAAAAAATGACTTCATGGCTATTCCTCAAATGTTATGAGATTGCTTTCGAGGAGATTAAAATCCTTGCTTACTAGTTTGGACGCAGTAGATTCCCTTCCATCAAAGTATTGACGCGGGCCATTATTAGAAAACAGATTTATTGGAGCTATTTGTTTACCCAATCACATAAAGATTTCAAGCAAAATTGGACTCATGGAAATCAAGGTACTTATAATTTGGAGGTAGGATTATTTTTGTGAAAGACACTTCGATAAATTTCCTAATTTATTGTATTTCGATGTTTAGAGCCCAAAGGACGGTCATAAAGAAGTTGAAGCAAATGATGAGGAATTTTCTTTGGATCGGTCAATATGAGAAGAAGAAATTTGCTTTCGTAGGCTTGGGATGGTGGTGGAGGGTTGCAGGGGGAGAATCCTTTTTTTAGTAGAAATGACTAATTCAAATTATGACAAAGACTTCTAGTAAAGAAATTAATAGCCCATTTAAATTAAGTATGACAAAGACTTCTAGTAAAGAAATTAATAGGCCAAAAATCTTCATCAGTTATGTAGATATGCATTGATTCCACCAATCCCTTATTTACTAGATATAGTAGGATGCAAGTTGGTAATAGAGCAAAAATGTGGTTCAGTTTGAACAAATGGTGTGGTATTACACCGGATGTCCGAGTTCCCTGGGCTTTATAGCAAACTACAAAGACAATTGCTTGGAATATTAGGTTCTTTTATGTGACATTGCTTGAAATGTTAGGTTCCTTTTTGTATTGCTTAACCAAGGTTGACAAATGCATTTGAAAATTAAATTATGAAGGATCTTTAGAGCGTAATCATTGTATAATTTAATATCGATGGACGTACATCCAAATAGAGCCAGTAACGAGTAAAGTCTAGGATTTGCTAACCCTTAAGTGTGGATTGCTATCTGAAACGAGTCCCAAGAGTAAACCAGTTGTAGACAAGGGGTATGATCCTTACAAAATTTTTGCATTTTGTGTAGAGATGATGAGGAAGTTAATGCACATAAGGGTTACTCCTTGATATATTAAACATTTTATACTCCAACGGAGTAATCCACCTGTCAAAAGTGGGGACAAATAGCTTTGGCAGCCATAATTTAGGTTGTTTGGAAAGAGAGAAATAACATAAAATTTGAAAGCGAGATAGAGATCATGCTTCCTTAAAAAGTATATCCATACCGCAATAACTACTTCGGGGATGGCCATGCTAGAAAGAGAGAAATAACATACAATTTGAAAGCCAGATAGAGATCATGCTTCCTTAAAAAGTATATCCATACTGCAATAACTACTTCGGGGATGGCCATGCTAGAGCTTGATGGGCTCTCCGAAGAAGATTTGGAAGTTAATATGAAACAAGTTGCTTGTACATATGTAAATGAACCCCTAAAACCAAGAAACTGGCCGCTTTGTCCCACTAAGGATGGTTAGAGCTTAACTTTGATGCCAGTCTACAAGGAAATTCAGGCCCGATATGGATTGATGAAATTCTTAAAGACCATAACAGACCACCATGTTATCATTTTCAGGCCTTTGTGAGACGTACAAAGTAAACGAGATAGAGCTCGTAGCCCTAAAACATAAGGGTTTTGTGTCTTGTTTTTAGTCATAGTTGTGTAATTATAGAGGGTGAAGGTCATATTATAGACACCCTATTCGAATTTGAAAATAGCTTTGAGTTTTAACACCTTGGGAACTATGCTGGCGCAATAAACCATATGACCACCAAACTGTGGTCCACATCCGAACCATAGTCAAGCTTTCAGATATTTCCAAATATTCCGCAAAAGCAAATATTTGAAAACCACTAGACCGGAGTCCTTACACATCCTAAAACAAACATGAAGTCGTGGAAGGAAATCCAGAATTTGGAACAGATTATGTTACAGCGTCGCATGTCGCTTCGTTGGGACCATTGGGCTGTTGGGCCTACTGGACCCATTGGGCCCCACGATGCATATCATGTCGCTAAAAATCCAATGGCTCAGATTGAGCTAGTTGGTCGCTGTCCTCTTGTTTTCGGCGATTTTTCTATAAATCAATCCATGGTGATTTAGAAGCTAGAGCTATTAGAATTTAGAACAATCACTCCGCTACCAGAAGGTAAGCATAGAAGGATGACTGGGGTGAATGCAGTGGAGAAGTCAAGGTTTAAGTTCAGGGGAAGTGGAAGTAAGTGATGTAATGTGTATTTCAGAAAATTTCTATATAACCTGTTTTATTTTTTATATTTAAAAACAATCCCATATATTTTTGTATTTTACAATCAAGTTTTATTTTCAGTAACATAAAATGTATTTTAATTTTATATCTTTTTTTAAATATTAGATTAAGCTCGAGTTTGATATGTCCATATTTTTTACCATCATACACCTATAAAAATATTTAAAAATAGTTTAAAATAAATAAGATTACCAACTACGTATATACTATTCAAGGGTAGTTTGGTATTTTATTTATTTTAAATTATTTTCGATATTTTTTATAGTTGTAAGATGGTAAGAAGTATGAACGTACTAAATTTGAGCTTATTTTGATCTATAGAAAAAGAGACCAACTTAAAATAACTTAATCTTCTAAAACAGGGCCTTAATTGTAAAATATGAAATATATGAGGTTTTTAAATATATATAAAAAAATAGAATGGGTGCGGTTTGTATAGAGCCTAGGCTCTATACAAAATGTACTATTTCCAAAACTTGAAATCCAATTTTTTCTCATGTCTATAATCTTGATGTCGAGATGATCAATTTGAAGATATTCGGGCATCTAAACAACATCTTCTAATGAAATTTTTGAGGTAGGCACAACTTTGATCATTTAGAGCCTCGACTCTATATAAACGTTTCCATATATATATATATATATATATATATATATATATATATACTTTCCTTTCCACCTCCTTGCGCTGCGTTTTTATTGTGCCTTTTTTTGCCCTTTATTATGTTCCACCTGTAGATCCTCATCCCACTACAACTATTTATAATAAAAGGTAGGAAAAATAACATATCCATCGTATTTATTGTTATTATTGGATTGTATGGCAAGTTTTTGTTATTACACTTATACAGGTTTTTTTATCATCCTAACATTTAAAAAAAAAAAAAACAGAAATGCCCATTTTTTCCTTTTTCAAAGCCGAAATAAGACAACATGTGGTTATTCAAAAACCGAAATGTTCAAAAATTTTCACATGAAAGAGAATGAGAGGCGACATGAGAGAGAATGAGAAGCGATTGCTTCAAAATGATAGAAAACATTTATAGAAACCATTTATTTTGATGGAAAATATGCAAGAGAAGAACAGCCATAAACCATTTCTAAGCTATTCCTTCAGAAGGTATTGACCTTAATTTCATGGTAAAACAGTCAGAATCAAATCTCTCAGGTATAATAATAGAATAGAATAGAGAAGGAACTCAAGAAAATTAGCTGACAAACAACCGACAGAAACTAGTGCGTGTAAGAACTATGAAAAATTTACACGCCAAAATTCCTGAAATCGTTAGAACTTGATAACCAGTTATCGCACCAAAACTTATGACAAATTTACATGCCTCACAAGGGGAAGATGAAGTTACGGAAAACACACTCTCTCTCTAACCCAACTCTCTCTCTAACACAACTCATTTTCTCCCTCTATCGACTCTTTTTCTCTCTCATTTAAAATTTTGAACATTGAGGTTTTTCAAAAATCGAATTCAGTCCTATTTTGGTTTTTGAAAAACAAAAACTAACCATTTCTATTTTTTTTTTTAAAATTGTTAGGGTTTGAAAAAATGGAGGTGTAATAACGGAAACTTGGAGGTAATCATGTGATAATCGTAAATATAATGAATATATATATGTTAGGATATAGTTTCTATAAGGTTGCAACCGTAAATAATCCATTTAAGGTGCACCTCCAAATTTTATCATAACATGTAATTTTGATGTGAGAAATTGTTAGGATTATCTAAAAATCTATTTTTATATCTAATTATAAAATTTTAGACTTCAAAAATGGTTAAAATCAATTAAATCTATAAACATATAGAAATCTTGAAAATAGACGGTCTAGATAATGAGTTGCAAGATGCACTATTTTTCGAACTCAATTTTTTTTCTTTTAATATATTCACACATCTCGATATCAAGATGATCTATTAAAAGATTTTTCAACCTTAAAACAACACTCTCCGGTGGAGTTTTTAGGTGCAACTGTAATTCTAAAATTTAATGTTGCAACTTTATATAATTTTTTTCCCCTAAAACTTATATTATCATTCATTAAAAAAAATTTAATGTACTTTTATATTTTATTTTCCATATTTGTTAGTGGGTTTTTTTTTCTAGAGTTTAAAGACCTTCATTAGAAAGAGAATTTTTCCACCTTGTTTTCGGATGGATAGATAGGTAGGTAGATAGATAGATAGCCTTACTCCTCAATCCGACGGATTAGAAATATCCCACATGGTAAGTTGTTCCTCAATAGATAGATAGGTAGATAGATAGGCGAGTACAAAATTTCAGCTAATTGAAGAAGCTTAGGCAGGCACAAACATTCGACATGATAAGTTGTTCCTCTTTGTGTAGAGAGAGAGAGAACCGGAGTTTAAAGCACGAGTGAAATTTAGAAGATTTGATGGATTTCCAGTAGAGTAAGGATTTGTTCCAATAGAGTAAGGGATGGAGACCGAGAGCTTATTTTGAGCCAAAAGCCAGATCTAGTATCGATGGGTCTAGAGAGAGAAAGTGAGAGAAGGAGTGATGCTCAAGGGAAGTTGGCTATCCATGGTTGATCCTTAAAGCTCCTTGTTTCTATATGGATCTTTATCCCCCAAGCCTTTCTATTGCTCCATCCTTTCTTTCTGAATCTCTTAAAGCCACTGCTCTTCTTGTTATTGGTTCTTGCTCCTCGCTCTCTACTGATATCTGGGGTCTTAGCGATTGGGCTAAGAGAGCATGGAATCTACCTTACTCCCCTGTGGTATGTTCGGGAGTAACAAGATCGTTTTCTCTCTTTCTTTTGTTGATGACGTTCGTAAAGTCCTCCTTATTCGCAACACCTGATGTATTTGGAATAAACTCTTATATGTGGATTCTTGAAAACTACGGGATCACGCTAATCTCACTTCATGCTCCCCTTGCAGGGTTCACTTCGGAGGTATCTCTCTTCATGGTTGAAATATGGGAGTCTTTCAACGTCTAGTTAATTTGGTAGGCGTTTTTGTTGATGTTGACAGGGAATATATGGTGGGTCTTGATCTCTCTTTTATTAGAGTCAATATTCTTCGATGTGTCAATGCCCTGACTCCTTCATCGATCAACCTTTTTGTTGGTTCAAACCTTTTTATCATTGAGGTCACCATTGAAGGTTTGAAGACTGCCAACCCTCTGGCTCTGGCCCCTCTTGAGTTTCTTAGAAAGCTTAAAGCCTTGTTCAACCTCCTGGAGCTATTCTTGGGCATGCTCTGGCTCGACCTCCTCCTCAATTGAACTCTAGATTGGCAAGGCCATGTGGCAATAGATATGAGGTTGAATCGCTTGGATCTTCTTCCTCCTCCTCCAACAAAGTTAAGATTTGGTTACGGAGGATTTTTTGGGCTTTCATTCATTGAAATCGTAAGCTAATTTGGAAAATAAAGGAAAGAAGCCTTTACTCTCTAATTCTGTTTCTGACCCCTCTCTGCCTGTCTTTTTTGGTGCCGCACCTAAGCCTCCTTATTATGAGTCTGCCTCTTCGTCCAAAGCCCATTTTTTGGGCTCTTATCTCCTCTTTTTTCAGCTCAACTTCCTCCCTTTGTTCCGTCAATGCCTCTCCTTACTCATCTCGCATCTCTCCCTAATTTTGTCTCCACCAACCATCTTGCCCCTCCTCTCTCGCCACTCCTTACCTATCCTGCACTTTTTCCTAATACTGTCTCCTCCGTCCATCTTGCCACTTCTCTCACGTCTGTTTCCACCACCTCTATCTCTTCATCCTCTTCTCATCTTTTTTCTCTCCCAATGATGTCAGCCTCTCCCTTTGGACTCCTTACCGCTTTCGAGTACTTTCAATCTTGGGACCTGCTTCTCTTTATTTACCCCCTTTTCTCTCTTGGCCATCTTCTTTCTACTCTTCTTTTTCTCTTCACATGTTCTGGCGTAGAATTCTTCCTTTCCATTTTCCGCGAGGCGTTCTAGGGTCCCGAATTTGACACCATCGTTTGCTACCAATTGGCCAGCTGTGATTGTTGATTATGATGAAGATGAGGTTGTCTACGCCAATCCTATTTATGATGTGGCTTCTGGAGCCATAATTGCGGCGGATAACCCTGAGTTTGCTGCGGTCCCTCTAGCTATGGTTGAACCGAACATACCATCACTTTTTGTGGAAACTATTAGTGAGCCTTTGGCTGATGAAGTCATACCAGCAAAGATGGTTTCGGAATATCTTGTAGAAGTTTCAGATTCATTATCCTATATCTTTCAAGCTCGGTCCTTGAAATTCAGCTAGTTGCTAGGACTGATTCCAAGCCTATTCACGTGGCTGAGCATCTTTCAAAGACTCTACCAAGCAACCCCAACCATGTAATTTTCAATCATATGTTCAAGGTCATGGGTGCTACTTTTGTTGCTCCTTCAAAGGTAGTGCTTGCAGCCATGGATGCGCCGGTTAAGGTGGTCCAAGAAATGTCCAAAAATATGAAGGATGAGACTCGGACAGACCTAGCTAAGCTCCCTGTGCACCATTATTCTGATCCGATGGACGACCTGGAGGTCTCCTCACCTACCTTTAAGGTAATACTGAAACCCAATTTAAAGGTGGACTCTAAAGCTGTGCGCTCATCGACTACACTGACTGCTTGTGGCTCTTGGGGCATCCTCCTTTAGATGGAGTGGTTTTCAGGACAGGCCGTGCGACTTCGAAGAACTAGCCCTTCTAGTTGCAGCAACATCACTTACTCGTCCAGCTCTTTTCATCCCTATGAAGATGGTGGCTTCGAGGGACCTGGTGGACATTCATCTCGCCCATGAAGATTATCAGTTGGAATGTGCGTGGTCTCTGCGCTGATCGACACAAGAAATATGTCAATTTATTGATTTCTAAATTTAAACCTTTTGCTATTATTATGCAAGAAACTAAGTGTGCATCACCCTCTCTTTTGGTTGTCAAGACGCTGTGGGGTAATTGTTCTGTGTGCTTTGAGGGTGTGGATGCCCTTGGATTTTCTGGGGGTCTGTGGGTTCTTTGGGACTCAACAGCTTTGCTTTGCTTGGATGTTTTTAAATCTGATAGGTTCTTGACAATTACTTTTGAAGGTCCTGTCAGGGGTTTCCGTTGGGTGCTAATTAATGTGTGTAGGTTTAATATTGCTACCCTTAAAGGTGTCTTTTTGGATGATTTGAATTCTTTTACTTTCTCTTCGGGACTTCCTATTTGCCTTGGAGGGGATTTTAACCATATTCGCCACCTAGATGAAATTTCCACTTTTTCTCGGTATAATTATCGTATGCATCTATTTAATGACTTCATTATGGAGACTGATTTATTAGATCTTCCTATTACTGAAGCTCACTTTATTTGGTCTAATAGTTGTTCCTCTAATTTGATTATGTCTAAGATTGATCACTTTCTTGTCTCAAAGGCTTGGGAAAGAATATTCCCTTTGGTCAAGGTTAATGCTCTTACCAAACATTCCTCTGATCATCTCCCCATCTTTCTTCATACTGAGGAGGTCTTATCTGGGCCTAGACCTTTTCGTTTTGATATTCAATGTCTGGAAGAGCTTGAAGTTGTGGATAGCATCAATCATTCTTGGGGTAGTTGTTATGTTTTTGGCAGTTTTGGCTTCCGTCTTCATAAGAAGCTAATCTGCCTGAAGTACAAACTCATCTCTTGGAAAAAAGAAAACCGGTATCAATTTAACGGAAAAATTGATACCACTTTGATGGACTTAGGGATGATTAAAAATTCTATTTAGGAAAACCAAGTTTTATCTGATGAGATGATTATTAATAAAAATTCTCTTCTTAATAAGCTACATGATCTCTTTAGGATGGAGGAGATTTATTGGAAACAGAGATCAAGAGTTAAATGACTTAAGGAGGGTGACAGAATACCAAAATTTTTCGTGCTATTGCGAATGCGCGTAAGGCAGAATAATATTTTTACTATTTTTCTACCGGGTGTATCGGAAGGCGGCGTTTCAGCTCGTGATGAGGCCATTGTTCAACATTTTGCGTTTGCTTTTTCTAGTGATTTTAATCTTGGGGTTATCTTAGATGGTGTTCCTTTTAAATCTCTGCCACTTTTCTTGGTTTCAGATCTGGAAAGGGATGTTACTGTGGAAGAAGTTAGATTGGCAGTTTTTGCTCTTTTTGGGGATAAAGGCCCTGGCCTTGATGGTTTCCCTCTTATCTTCTTTTAGCGTTTTTGGGATCTGCTACACGATGATGTTTATTTAATGGTTAAGGAATTTATGTCCACTAGGAGTATTCTCAAGGGCATTAATTCTACTTATATTTCTTTAATTTCAAAAAAAGATAGCATTGCTGATATTGGAGATATTAGGCCGATTAGTCTCTCGTCTAGCAAAAGTTTTAGCAGAGAGACTTAAATTGGTTCTCCCTTTTGTGATCTCTGATGAACAATCAGCCTGCATTAGAGCCCGCATGATCATAGATTGCACTCTTATTGCCCAGGAATGCATTCACTCTAGAAATCTTTATGAGCAGTCGAGAGTGGTTATTAAATTGGATATGGAGAAGGCCTTTGATAGAGTTGAATAACAAGTGCTCAATGAGATTATGACAAGAATGGGTTTCGGTGTTAGATGGATTCAGTGCATTTCTTCGACACATTTTTCGATTCTTATTAACGGATCTCCTAGGGGGTTCTTCCATGATTATAGGGGCATTAGACAAGGAGATTCTCTATCTCCTTTTCATTTTACCTTAGTAGCTGAATATTTTAGCCTGATGTTTAAGAATGTTGTAAATGCAGGTCTTCTTACAGGTTTTTAAGTTTCATCATCTGGGCCTACTATTTCACTTTTACAATATGCAGATGACGCCCTGATTTTTTGTGATGCCAGTGACGAGAAAATACAGAATCTGAGCATATTCCTCCTATGTTGTCAGCTAGCTTTGGGCATCAAAGTAAATTTTCATAAGACTTCAATTGTGGGCATCTTTTGCTCAACAATCTTTTGGATTCTCTTGATTCAATTTTGGGTTGCAGAGGTGAGAAATTTCCCCATAAATATTTAGGGGTTTCTATCTCTGATCGTAAGCTCACTCGTGCAACGTGGGACCCTCTTATTCACATGTATCAAGTTAAATTAGACCTATGCAAGATCAAGACTTTATCTTTTGGTAGGCATATCACTTTGGTTAAATCTACCTATACACATCTTCCTATTTATTTGATGTCAGTCATACAAATACCTAGTGAAGTAATCAAACTTATTAAAAAATATATGCGAAACTTCATTTGGGGTAATATGGAGGATAACCACATAAAGTTTTATTTGGTGAACTGAAACCAGGTTTGTATGCCATCAAAGCTAAGGGGTTTGGGCATCAGAAAACTTAAAATTGTAAACTGGACACTTCTTTCCAAATGGTGGTAGCGAATCTCTTAAGACTCTTCTTATCTCTGGAAGGATGTGTTAATTGTTAAATATGGTTTCGATCATCTCACCCACTCCATTAAAAAAAGTAGAGGAGGCAAATTCACCTCACAGATTTGGAAGGATATTTATAACTGCAGAAATATTGTTTTCAGCAACATTAGATGGCTTATTGGCAATGGAGATTACACTCTCTTTTGGTTCAACTAATGGCTTGGTGATGCACCTCTCTCTTCTACTTATCCTGACCTATTTGCCAGAGTTGCTCAACCTGATGTAAAACTTTCATTGTTGTTTTTTCTATCCCCCTCTAATTGTATGGTTTGGAATATTAGATGCCGCTACAATAGGTTACCAGACACGATGATTTCGCAACTTCATAATCTCCTCCAACAACTTAAACAAGTCTACATCTCTTTTAATGCCGAAGACTTGGTCATATGGGAATCAGAGATTGACGAATTTTTTTCTATCAAATCAGTGTATAGGCTCTTTTTTATGGACCGGGACAATATTGTTGATACCTCTTTGGGTTCCATTTGGAAATGACCAGTTCCAGTTAAAATCCAAGCCTTCTTATGGGTCGCATGTCAAAGGAATGTTTAACAGTAGACAATCTGCAAAAGAGAGGTAAAATTTTTCCAAATACTTGCTTGATGTACAAAAATGATGAATAATCTTGCTCTCATCTTTCCCCCTACTGTCCTTTTGCCTCTAGCTTATGGCTCTGGGCCTTCTCTTTATTGGGTTTTTTTTTTCATGATAAATTTGAATCTCATTAACATTATTAACCATCTTTCTGCCATTGGATTACCAAAAAAACGAGTTGTGATTTGGAAAATTTTCTGAAGTGCAACTTATGGCATATTTGGTTAGAGTGTAACAGGAAAACCTTTGATGGGGTGTCTCAGAGTATTGAAAGGGTAAAAGACCTCATTTTACAATCTCTTTGGAATTGATTTTCCTCCACACTTGAAGGAAGGGGTGCTCTTCGGACTGATATTTATAGCAACCTGAAATTTTTGGCTCATTCCTATTCTCACTCTAGTCGTCTCCTTGGAACTTGGATTGTACCTCTAGAAGCTTGCTTCAAACTTAATTTTGATGGTAGCTCATTTGGAAATCCAAAGCCTGCAGGTGTTGGTGGCTTCTTCGCTACAATTTTGAATTGGTTCTTTTTTTTTATTTGGGTCCTTGTGGGTCTACAACAATCAATCATGCTGAATTGACTGCTCTCCTTCAAGGCCTTCATATTATCACTTATAGGAGTTTCATTGGTGATGTTATAATTGAAGGGAATTCCTTGAATGTTATCAAGTTGTGTAGAAAAGAGCAAATGATCCCCTGGTCCCTATTTACTCTTTGGTTAAAAATTCAAGATCTATGTGCCTGGCTTAGTTTGTGGATCAGTTTCGGCCACACTATGCACGAAGCCAATGATGTTACTGATGGACTAGCTAAACATGATGTTTCTCTTCCCTTTTTGCAAGTTTCTAACGTTTTGATCAAATCTTTGTAATCTCATGCTCTTGAAGCATTGCTTTAATAAAAGTTCATAACATTTGTCCAAAAAAAAAAAAACTTTATGATGGGTTGAACATCTTGTTTAAACCTAATTATTAAATTTAAAATTACAAAAAAGTACAAATTGAACAAGTTTGTAAACAACTAAAAATCTTAAAAATTGATGGTCTAGATAACTTTTTCTAGAAGGTTCATTATTTTTAAGATTTAAAATTATTATTATTTTTACATACATCAAATTGATGAATTAGAAGATTTTCCAACTTTATAATTTATTCTTTTCTACAAATCTTTTGAACATACCTTACTTCTTTATTGTAAGGTCAAAACCTTATACAAACTTTTTGCCCATAAAGTAGCGCTGTGTATTTTGCCCGACCTTTCCAAAGCGCAAGAGGCAACTCAAAATTCGGCCACTGAAAGGCATGGGACAAGCAGAGAGAGAGAGAGAGAGAGAGAGAGAGGTGGTCAACTGTAAGTATTTAAAGAACCGGTAACGTACCCCCTTCAAAATTTCAAGAGAGAGAAAACTTCTCGCAGGGTCTCCGTCAAACTGCAAAGTTTAGAGAGAGAGAGAGAGAGAGAGAGAGAGTATTCTTTAGCATTACAAGAAACAGGCGTGGTATGCTTTAAATTTTTGAAGATCGGTCAGGAAAAGAAGCAAAATAATGGGCAATGCTCAATCCCCTCCCTCTGACCCTCTCTTCCTTTCTGCTTCCAGGTTGAAACACATTCTCTTCACTCTCTCTGTCTCTCTCTCTTATCAATTGTTCCAGGGTTGTGAATCTCACTCTACAATAGCAAATCCGTTCTCTCTCTAAGAGTAACCAATTTTCCCTTGCTTTTTCGGATTATGCTAAATCTCACCATGCTTTAAAGTGCTCTAATTGACCAACGTTCACAGGATTTTGCAGTTTATGCCAAATCTCACCATGCTCTGTGTTTAATTCAGGAGTTTTACTCAGAAAGAGCTTGAAGATCTCAACTCCCTCTTTCGTTCCTTGGCTGAACAGTCTGGTAGTGGTGGCAAGTTCATCACACTCCCTGTTTTCCAGGTTGGAAATTTACTGCTAATTCAGATATGTTTTGTTTTCAAGTGTAAACTTTTGCTCTTGTTTTCGAAGCAGAATGCTGCACCGAGATTTTAACTTTTGCTTGTACTTCTGTGTAATTTGATTGATTGGATATAAAGAGGAAGTCCAACATTCGAAAAAATTATAAAGAGATGAGTCCGTGTTGGGATAAGTTAACTTTGGGTGATCATTCAGGCCTAAAATTCATTTGAAATATTGACTGCTACTCAATCTAGGTATTGGTTGAGCCAGAATTGCCTTCTTTTCATCATTTGCCGTGGAAAATCACAATTATCTCTCATTTTTTATATGATTATCTCATTCAAGGTTGATTCCAATGAATCCCATAATGTTGAAAAATATGCACAGAAGCCTTATTAGTTGATGGGCCTGATGTATGGCGCAGGCAAAATTGGGGTGAAAAGAGAACTTGTATTTCAATAATTCTTTCGCCTCAGTGGACTGCTTACACACTCTCTTTCTTTCCCACTACAAATTTTTCTTTATGTAACTAGGCACAATGGCCTCTCTCGCTCATGCCCTTATCTCTTTTGTATCCCTCTAAAAGTTTTTTTTTTATGTAACTAAGAACAGTGGCCTCTCTCACGCATGCCCTTTTCTCTCAACAAGGGACGTAGGTCTCCCTTCTATTTTCTCTCTCTAACTCTCACCAATTGCCTCACGTTACAACTCTCTGCCTCGTTTGTTACCCACCACTACCTATTTATAGAACTTAAAGTGTTTTCCTTATCTTAGTAGAAATAGGTAGACCTCGTCCTCTCTGCACCCCTATGGATATATTCCAACACAAGTACATGGGTCATCTCAAAGCACATGTGCACTGGTTCTTCCAAACTCGGATAATGGATTTGGAAGAATGGCTTCCCATGCGAACGTTAGTGTACATACCATGGAATGGTATTGTGTTAGGATGTGGACTTATGTCCCATAAGTCATGACCATCCCATATAGGATTGTTACTCATAAAAATACTCGGGTTCTATTGTACCAGATTGGATACTCCAAGCCCTGGCTGATCACAACAATCATGAGGCTAATATAAACAAGATCCTTACTAGGAGATGACCCTGACACCTCCTTGAGAAATTGCTTTCTCGAACGTAAAACTCTCATAGCCTCAACTACTCGGGGTATAAGAATCTGGGCCCCGTTTCGCAAAGCGCCCAGATTCTATCTCTCAATCACTCTCACTGAATGAGAGACTATTGGTATTCAGACTTTGAAAGGCCATATACCCAACATTCTCCCACTTGGCCTTTGAGGCATAAATCCGATCATACTCTCATTATCATTCACAAATTAACAATTTAAGCATTGATTCTCAACCATAAAAGTAATACTCATATCAAGCAAGGAGTAAGTATAAATAACCAAGTTCACTTTCTCATTCTCTCATCATGCATATGCACTTTCTGTTTTGGACGGGGCTTTGTTAGTCACTTATTGTTCTTTATTCTGAGACCATTGTCATGGACTACTGTTACCTTGACTTTTGGTTTCTAAAAGATGATCTCACATATTTGAATATTTATGTTAGGCATATTTCAGTGTTCTTGGGCCTCTAGGATCAAGATTGTTTCATTTGGTCACTCAGAAGAGAAATGATCAACAACTAACATTTGAGGATCTTATAATTGCAAAAGTAAGTACTGCCGAAGAAGCCTTTTGTTCCTTTTCTGTTTAGTATTTGCATATGCAATTGTGATGATGTTTATCATGTTTCCACATATCCAATAGAAACCATAACTTAGAAAATTGTCTTTCCATTGTTTAGAAATTCACAATGTGACCATTTGAACTTCTTAGTTGTGTCTAATGCTCATTAATTAATTTATTATTCTTTTAAATCTTTGATATTAACTTTTGTTAATTAGACATGAAGACAAGTGTTGGACATGACATGGTACTTCCAACTTGGTGATATCCTAGCTATCCCACTTCCCAAAGCTGGACCTTGGCTGGATCTGACTCCCATATGAGGGGAACACGTTCCCAATCCCTTAGGGATTGGTTGATATAAATCACACTCATGTTAAATAGATCTTTTACAAGGAAGTAAGTCTTAAATGCATATCCACTAAGAAAAGAAAGTAATCATGTTGCAAACTCATGTTCTATATATTTCTAAAGAGAAGGGATGCTTTTACCAGATGGTCTCGGACCCTTAGGATATATCATTGGGATCCAGCTCCCTAGCATGTCGATGTCAAGATCCTTAAAATTCAGGGTGTATGGACAATGATCCTGAGCATTGACCTTTTAACCCATAACAATCCCATGGTTCCGTTCTTGCTTCCACACTCAATTCTAACAATTATGCATGGATGTGTAAACAAGACCTGAAATTATTATAAAATTGGACATTGGGAAATGATTTCTCAAAAAAGAAAAGAACAATGGAACATATATACACTAAAAAAATATATTATTAAAAAAATATAATTTGGATATGAATCATTATCTTTATAGTTTTGGAGAGAAAACTAGTGGAGAGACAAGTGAGTTTTCAACAACAATAAGCCTACATGAGGGGTTAGCTTTGAGCCCATGTCGCTTTGTTTTTTGTTATGGATGAGTTAACTAGGCACCTTTAGGATGAGATATCGTGATCTATGTTGCTCGCGAATGACATAGTTTTGTTTGATGAGACTAAAAGTTGCGTCAATGCAAAGTTAGAACTTTGGAGGGATGTTGTAGCATCTAAAGGTTTTAAATTAGCAGACTAAGACAAGATTTATTGAATGTAAGTTTAGTAAATACTAGGAGTAGAAATGAGGGAGTAGTTAGTATTGGCGGCCAAGAAATATCAAAAAGAGATTATTTTTGATATCTTGGGTTGATAATTTAGGAGAATGGAGGGATTGAGGTCAATGTCATGAATAGAATTAGAGTTGGGTGGACAAAGTGGGGATGTGCATCCGGAGTTTTATATGATCACTGCATACCTATGAAACTGAAGGGAAAGTTCTATAGGACGGCTATAAGACCAGTCATGCTTTATGGGACGGAATGTTGGGCAGTCAAGAAATAACATATCCATAGGATGCGTGTAACAGAGATGAGGATGTTGAGATGGATGAGTGGCAAGACAAGAAAAGACAAAATTCATAATGAATGCATATGAGGGAACTTAGGGTTGATCCAATATGTGATAAGATGAGGGCAAGTGGACTTAGGTGGGCTAGTCATTTACAGCGTAGAACTGGTTAGGAGGGGCGATTTGATTTAAGTGGAAGGATCTAAAAGGGCTAGGGGAACAAAAGGACATGATGAAACTAGTGAGAAGAAATATGGTGATTTGTTGTCTGATTGAGGGTATAGTTGATAGAGCAGAATGGTGTAACAGGATTCGTGTAGCCGACTCCTAATAGTTGGGATAAGATTCAGATGATGATGATCTTATAGTTGATTTTGGCAAATAAATCTCGTGTCATGGATGATAGATTAGCGGGTATGCAAAGAGCATTTCAGTGAGTTAGGATGGCCATGTAGCATAGGGAGGGAAATAGGTACCCTAGGAGAAAATATAAACAACACATCATGCATGTGTTTGTACATTCCAAATGAAGATCCACTGCACATTCTGAAGATTGGTAGTGGAGATGAAGTGTACCTCGTCCTTAATGTCTGTTATATTTGAACTATGGTTCATCTCCATTTTCCATCTTAGGAATCAATTTTTTGACTGGACTTGAACAACATAGAAGAGTTTAATGTTTCCACTTCTTGAAGAATTTAGTGAATGTTGGGCACGTGTAATGTAGTGTGTTTTTTATATCTCCCATAACAAATTTTCTTTCTCAATTTGTGATTATAGGGAACTTATGAGAAAGGAAGTCGAGAAGAAGTTGAAGAGTTCATAAATCAGTTGGTAGATGTAAACGGGGATGGCATCTTAGACAGGTATTTTGGCAGTCCATCATCTATTTTCAGGGCCTTTTAAATGAAGCCAGCTCCCTAGACTGGGGTGAAGCAGTTTTTTTTCCTCCATTCTCCTTTTCACAGTGAAAGATTGGAGCTCCTCCCCTTTCATATTTTAGAACATATTGCTTGGATAGCAGGCTTCAAAGGAAGGGTTTCTGCTTGCCTTCTGTCTCTCTTGCATCTATACAATACTAGCATGATGATTGATGTTTTTTATCTTTTTTTTATGTGAATGCCCTTTTGTATTGAACAGAATTGGCCTTCAGGTCTGATTTGGAGGTCGTTTTGAAGTCGACGCTTGAAGCTGTTTTTACCCCAAAAGCGGCAGAAGCAGTTAATAACTTGGATTATAGCATCATAGAAGTATTTCTCCATGCTGCAAAATTTTCAAAGGAAGGCAGTAGTATGTCGTATGAGGATTTCAAAAATTGGTGCAATCTTATCCCATCAGTGAGGAAGTTTCTTGGTAACTTGTTGTTACCGCTCGATCCAGGTATTTTGATTTCTATCCTCCATTATTAAGCATCAGGGGTGATGTCTATTGCTTTCATCAAGCAACAGTATTTCATGCTAGGATAGTTTGGGTAAAATTGTCTTGCTAGGAGCCTATATTTTGATGAATGGTTTATTACTTGTTAAAAATATGTTATAGGTTTCAATAACCTGTGGTAAGTATTTCTTGATTCTTTGCAAAAGATCATCCTTTATTTCTTCCTCAAATAAATGAGCCTCTCTGCAAGATCTTTTCTTTTTCTTTGCTCTTTTTTTTTTCTTGACTAAATCCTTCGATTATGCAGGAAGTGGTGGTTGCCACCTTCCACAACTGTTGTGCCCTGAAGATTTTAGTCCGGACTTGCTTGTTTTAAGGAAAGAGTATGCATGGCATATAAGTGGTGCTCTTTCCCAGAAGGAGACAGAGGAATGGAGGCTTCTATATCACAGCAGTGTGCATGGACTGAGCTTCAATACTTTCTTGGGGAATCTGCAGTGAGTTTCTTCTCAATGACTTTTCAGTTTATGGACAGAATCTGTTGAACTTTTTAAGTGTTATGTTTCTTTAGGACAAGAGAGCTGAATCTAGTAGGAATTACTAAAGGAAAAGGATTGAGCACTCTTTCACATGACATACTTTTGACTATGAATTCATCACTGCTTGGTGAAGCTATCTCTAAAACTCTTTCAATGGCGTGGTGTATGATTCATGTGACTGCTTGGTTAGACTATATTTTTACGTGTTATTTTTTGGCTTCAAGGAGACGTTAAATTCTGCCAGAATGGAAGTATCAACTACGCTCATGCACGAAATGGATGGTGGGGCGGGGTTCACAATGCACTTTATTTGTCCTCAATCACCACTAATTTCAAGCGTCATTGTCAAGATTCAAGTTTGCTTCAATTCAGGCCAGAAGGCTGAAGCCTTTGTGTTTTCAATCACATGAAGCATCTTTCGTTGTTTTATGATCTTATTCTATGATATGGCCTCTTCCCCTGAATGCTACACAAGCTTTAATTTTTTGAAAGATTTTTCACATTAGATTAACTGATGGCCTTTATGTGTTGAAAGATTTTAAGGCAATAAAGGGAGGCAAAGCCCAAATCCTTTAAGCTGGCCATATAAAACTTGGGTAATCCACTCTAGATTCACAACAAGTTGGTCTTCTAAGATTTAATCAAAAGGTCAACTTATATGTCATCATCATCATTATCATAGCGTTTTTCCAATTAATTGGGGTCGGCTACATGAATCTTGGTCTGCCATTCTACTCTATTAAAGGCCATACCCTCAGTGAGGCTGTAAGTTCCCATATCTTTTCTGACTACTTCCAACCACGTCCTTTTGGACCTATTTCTTACCCTTTTTAGTCCTTCTACTTCAACTAATTCGCACCTCCTAACAGGTGTTGTACTTGGTCGACGCCACACATGGCCAGCTCACCTAAGTCTACTCTCTTTCATCTTATCGCCTATTGGTGCCACACCTAAATTCTCCCGAATGGATTCATTTCAAATTCTATCCCTTCTTGTCTTGCTACTCATCCATCTCAACGTCCTCAACTTTGCTACACTCATTCTATGGGTATATTGCTTTTTGTCCACCCAACATTCCGCCCCATAGAGCAACGCTTGTCTCACAACTGTCCTATAGAACTTGCCCTTCAGCTTCATTGGCATGCGGCGATCACATAAAATTCCAGTTGCATATTTCTACTTTGCCCACCTAGCTCTAATCTGTGTGTGACATATTTATCAATCTCTCTATTTTCCTGGATTATCGACCAAAGATATCGAAAGTGCTGTCTTTTTTGTATTTCTTGGCTGTCAATCTTAACTACTTCCTCGTCACTACTACTATTATTATTAAACTTGCATTCCATATACTCTGTCTTAGTCTGGTGACTTTTAAAACCCTTGGATTCTAGAGCATCCCTCCAAAGCTCTAACTTTGTGTTGATGTCATTTTGTGTCTCATCGATCAAAACTGTCATTTGCGAACATGCACCAAAGTTCCTTTTCCTGTAGGTGTCTAGTTAAGTCGTCCATAACTAAGACAAAGAGGTACGGGCTCAGTGTGGACCCTTGATGTAGACCTATTGCCATTGAAAATTCACTCTTCTCTTCATTAGTTGTTTGTACACTAGTTAGCACTCCATCGTACATATCTCTCACCAAGTCCATGTAGTGTATGGAGACCAGTGTTTTAAAATACGGCTGCATCGCTGCATATGTGGCCGCATCATGCGGGATGCGCTTACATCCGCATCGCAAACTGGCGCATATGCGCTTTTGACAGATGCGGCCGCATATGCGCCGCATCAGGCCGCATCATGGTCACATCCCGCATCGCATCGCATTAGACCGCATCGGGCCGCAATTGTTTCCTCGAAAAAATTTTCTATTTTGCCCCTCAAGGAGGGGCAAAATGGTCTTTTTGTAGTTCCAAAGTTTAGGGAAACTGTTTGGGGTGTTATTATAACCCCTAAACGAAGATTTCCAGCCATTTTTGTGGCTTTTTTTGCATCAAATCGAAGGAAAAAGAAATTTGGCAAAAACTTTTTTTTCATCCAAATCTTCGATTTGGCGGTTGTTTAATACTTGGATGTTCATTTGATGCATTTGATAGTTGATTTGGGGATGTTAAGGTGAATTTGTGATAAGAAATTGAGGATTTCAGAGGCCGTGAAGAAATCGAACACTACTTCACAGAGTCGGTAAGTTTTTATTCCTTCTTGTACAATAATACTGTTATACTTATTTTTGGGGCAATGTCTTCTTCCCAATCTTCTGGTAACAAGGATCCGGCTTGGAAATATGCTAAACTAAAAAATTCGAAAGATAGAAATTGTGTGATATGCTTGCTCTCTAGAAATACTTATATGGGTGGTATTTTTCGACAAAAAGATCATTTAGCCAGAATTTCTGGGAATGTAAGAGCATGCCCACAACCTACAGATGATATAAAAAAGGAGATTAGAGAATATTTGGATAGATTGAAAAAAGATAAAGAGAAAATAAAGAAGAAAAGAAAGGACTTAGTTGATGATATGCAATTATTTGATGATGATGATGATGATGATGATATGTCTGAAGTTGCTATGAGGCAAAGGGGTGCTCATACTCCAACCTCAAGAGAGAGGGTTATAAATATAGGTGATAGTGCTGAGAGAAGAACACCTCTCTTTAAGGGGCCAATGGATTCTTTTTTCACCCCTTGCCCCGAAATTGTGGTTCAGGAGAGAAAGAAAAAAACAAAACAAACCACAATTGACAATAAATATAAGAAAGAACAAAGGAAGTCGGTATGTAAGTGGATTGCAAAGTGGATTTACATGGCCGGCATTCCTTTTAATACTATAACTCTGGATAGTTTTGCATGTATGGTCCAAGCAATTAGGCAATATGGCCCAGGACTTATTCCTCCTTCACTATATGAGGTTAGGGAGCCCTTGTTGAAGGTTGCTGTATTTGATGTGAATAAAATTTTGATTTCTCAGAGAGAAGGGTGGGATAAATATGGGGGCCACTATTATGTGTGATGGTTGGTCCGATGGGAAATCAAAGGCATTCATTAATTTTTTGGTTAACTGCCCAATATGTACTTTTTTTGTTAAGTCTATTGATGCATCAGACAAGTCACATGATAGTACATACTTATCTGGCTTGATGGATGTGATTGTCGATTTTGTTGGGGAGCAAAATGTGTTGCAAATTATCATTGACAATGGTGCCAACTATGCTGCAGCTGGGCATTTCTTGACTTTGAAAAGGAAACATATGTTTTGGACTCCTTGTGCAGCTCACTGTGTTAATCTTATGCTTAAGAAAATGGGTACAACATCTTTATTTAGTGGGGTAATTTCGAGACCTATGTTTGTTGTTGGATTTATTTACAATCACACCATAGTCCTAAGCATGATGAGGTATTTTACAAAGAAGAGAGAATTAGTGAGACTGGGTATCACGAGATTTGCCACGTCATTTCTCACTCTTCGAAGCCTAGCCAAGCAAAAAAGTGCCTTGAGGACCATGTTTGCTTCAGAGCAATGGAGTCAAAGCAAATGGTCAAAGCATAAGGATGGGAGAAAGGCTGAAAAAATTATTCTGAATACATCTTTTTGGAGTCAAATAATTATTGCATTGGAGGTGGCTCGCCCTTTAGTGAGAGTGCTTCGACTGGTTGATGGTGATGCGAAGCCCGCCATGGGCTACATATATGACGCAATGACTAGGGCAAGAACTGAAATAAAAGATGTTTTAAAGGATGATGAAAATATGCGTAAGGCTATACTTGAAATTATTGATAGGAGATGGGATACCCAGCTTCATAGGCACCTCCATTCAACCGGTTATTTTCTAAACCCATCTCTTCACTACAAGCACCCATCCATTGAGTCAGATCGTGTAATAAATGGTGGGTTCTTAGATGTGTTGGAGAAGTTGGTGCCAGACAAAGATATCCAGGATGACATCCAGAGCCATGAATTGATTAAGTTCAAGTTAGTTTTGGGAAACTTTAGGAGAGATATTGCCACTCGAAATAGGGACACTATAGATCCAGGTAAAGGCCAAAAGCTCAAAAATAATCTTACTTGTCTCGTACTTTATGTATAGTTCCATTGTTTATTTTATACCTTTAATGTTTAACTATATTATAAATTATAAAATATTATACAGTTGCATGGTGGGCATTATATAGAAACGAGACACCAAATCTATAACGTGTCGCTATTCGAGTGTTGAATTTCACATGTAGCTCATCTGGTTGTGAGCGCAATTGGAGTGCATTTGAGCATGTAAGTCCTTTACTCCTTATTCGTTAATCTTTATTTCTTGAATTTAAATTTTCTAATCTAAAATCTAATTTATTTGATTTCAAATTTCTACCACAACTCCATACAAAAAAAAGAAATATGTTGGAGTAGAAAAAGTTGAATGATTTGGTTTATGTGCGGTATAACGAGCGACTTAAGGAGAGGTATGAAAATTGCACGAAGCTCAAACCTATTCAATTATATGAAGCTGATGGTGATTCCATAAGTGAGTGGACCATGGATCCAAGACAAGAGCGTGTGTTTGAGGGTGAGGATCTTACATGGCTTGATGTCGAGCTAGCAACAGGGGCTAATGAAGAAGATCGACCAACACTAGAGCACAAAGGAGTAGAAGAGCTTCAGAAGATCGACCAACACTAGACCAACACTAATGTCGCACTCGCACATTAGCTTCAGAGGTCGAGGAAGCTGACTTAGAGGAGACCGATGAAGAAGAATACATGGAGGCCGTCGAGGATGATATTGATGATGCGCATGACGACTCTCAAGATGACTTGTCTGATTGATATTAGAAAAAATGAAGTTCAAATTTCAAAATTGACTATCAAAATGGATGATTGTATTAACTTATTAGTTATTAACTATTAACTTTTCTTGAGCTTGACTTTTGATTTGTATTTTGTAATATCATTATTTTGTGCTTATGGTTGTACTTATGGTTGTTGATGGTCTTATGGTGCAAATTTGTGCCGATGGTTGTTGATTGTTGAATGCTTTATGAAGCTGGTTTCAAGTTTCTAGTTTCTATCAGGGGATGGTGGATAACTGGATGCAGAATCTCCGACAGCTAATAGTTTTGAAGTTAATCATTAAACTAAAATACCTACTATCACATATATCACCTTCATATTTTTTTCTATGCATTAACTTATTGTTTTCAATTTTTTAGAATTTTTTTACATTTATTGATCGCAGCATCGCGATGCACTCGCATCGGCCCCCCACCGCATCCGGGCTGCATCCCGCATTTTAAAACACTGTTGGAAACTTATTTCTTTTCCAGCACGCACCAAATCAAATCTCGAGGTACTTTATCGTAAGCTTTTTCTAGATCAATAAAGATCATATGGGGGTCTTTTCCCAACACTCTAAACTTCTCAATCGTTTGCCTAAGTAGGAAAATAGCCTCAGCTGTTTATCTTCTTGGCATAAAACCAAATTGGTTTTCAGATACACTTGTTTCATGCCATAGTCGTTGCTCAATCACTCTCTCGCAGAGCTTCATGTTATGGCTCATAAGCATGATCCCTCGATAGTTCGCGCAATTATGTGTCTCCTTTGTTCTTGTAAATAGGTACCACAATACTTTTCCTCTATTTGCCTGGCATTTTCTTTGTTCTCAACGCCTTGTTGAATAGCTTCGTCAGCCAGTCAATGCCAATCTCCCCCATGCACTTCGAAACCTCTAGCTCATGGGAATGGCCACTTCGTCAGCCAGTCAAAAGGTCAACTTATATGTACCATAGCTTATGGGAATGGCCACTTCGTCAGCCAGTCAAAAGGTCAACTTATATGTACCATAGCTTATGGGAATGGCCACTTTTATGGTAATACATAATAATGAAAAAGGAAGAATCTTTTTGATAAAGCAAAAAATGAGAATCACTTATGGTGTCTAGGCAAATAATATGTTTAAACTCTTGTTCAGAAATGCAGAGGGGCCAACTATTATGCTCATCAAGGATAAAGAAGGTTTCATCTATGGAGGTTATGCTTCTTTGCCATGGGAGAGACATAGTGATTTTTATGGTGATATGAAGTCTTTTCTCTTCAGTTTATATCCACATGCTGCTATATTTCGACCTACAGGATCAAATGGTAATTTGCAATGGGTAAGTATTGTATTGAATAGTGTTTCTCATCTGTTTTTGTATTTTTTTGTGTATGTTGTGTATATCTGTATGTATTGGTTCCTTGGTCAGCAAAAGTGAAAAACTCCAAATCTTGAAACATTGACCTTCATAAGAACTGGTTGTCTCACTTGATGGATCGAAGGCCCAAGAATGGCTTATTAGTAATAATCAATGACAGGGTGTCTTGTTTTTTTTTGGAATGCGCACGTGTGTTTGTTGAACTTCACTAAATAAATACTCTTCTACTAGTTGAAATCCTTTCAAGACAACAAGAATTACTAGGGTGAAACAAAATAAAATAATAGATTCGTGAATTTATAGTTCAAGCTTTGAATATTATTTGGTGGTGTACAAATTGAGTAGCATTGATTCCCAAGCTATTATGTAGTATATATTATGAAATGTGGAAGACCACTGATATAATATCCTATTTCCTTGAGATGGTTAGTGTGCAGTGAATTTTACTTCGGAGAGCATTCCAAATGGCCTTGGTTTCGGGGGGAGAGCGAATCATTTTGGACTCTTCATCTCCGCAAGCTTTGATCATGGCCACACTTTCACTTGCAGCACCTTTGATAATCCCTGCCTTTCAAAGCAAGATAAGATCTACCCTGAAATAATAGAGTGCTGGGGTGTAATGGAGAAAGGAGGGGAACAAGAGAAGTTTGATTCAGTTAAAGGAACCATTCTTGAGAGGTTCAAAGAAGATCGAAATATGCTGAATATGGTTGGGCTTGCAAATGCTAGTGAATGAATGTGTTCTGATCTTCCTTAAGGGCCTGGTATCTCGTGGATGTGTAATATGGAATGGGAAATTGTTTGTGCATGAAATTGTTTGTGCATCAGGGGATGCAATTCTACGTAAGCATCCCCTGACACGTTAAACATCAATTTCAAAAATGGATTTAGAAAAGTGGTGGTCCCATCAAAGTTTGGAATCGACAGTGAAAAAGTATACATTAAATAATTATTTTTATTTTTAGAATCATCTTTTTTTATTTTCATGTTCTAGTATAGATTCTCAGCCCCTAAAGTTTTGGATCCAAAATCCATCTCTAAGATGAATTCTATAGGAATACAATAAATAGAGGAGTCAGTTGACTCGTCAAAATGTCGTCCGATAGGAAAAGTACTATAGACGAAGGTTTAAAAAATAGATCGGTGACCCGGATTGGCCATCCCAAAATCCATGTCGGATCGGTGGATTGGTGATCCAGTTTGGAGAAACGTCTTCAAAAGATTTCAAAACTATCATGAAAAATCTTTAAAAATAATGTTTTTGAGTCTTCAAAAAAAAATGAGGGGTGATGCATTATGTAATTTCATTATTTTACAAAAATATGGGAAGGGGCATTCTGTGTGACACACTGGTTTCATTTTCAATGAAAATGACAAACCCTCTTTTCCCCCTTCAAGTCTATGAGCAAGTTAAGCAGGGGTTTCCTTCTCGACCAAAATGATATATACCTATTCTTACTCAACTGAAATGGCAGAAATCATCTCACTCACTCTGAGGCAAGTATCCATCTAACGTTCTTGCACGAGTTTGCACAAGTACACTGATTGCTGAACCAAAATACCAATCCACCATCGCTCACACTAAAACTGTGCTTACCCAATTTAGTGGTCCTCCTCACCTAATTTGTTATCCAATTCGTCAAACATTATTAATTCTCTCTACTCATCTAAAAGTATGGCAACATAACCAAAAAATTGAATTATTAATTTATGTTTTGCAATTATACTATACAAATATGAATAAATTTAAACTGCCTAATAATATCATCTAATTTTTTTTAAAAAACTTAGTTACAATTACAACAAAAAATAATTCATTACAGAATTTATGATATAAAAATAATAATAAATAAAATACAAGATTGGTTATTAATATATAATATAATATAATATTATATTATTGCATCCAACATGTAACAAAAAATGTTAAAAACACTTCCACATTAGAAAAAAAAACCCTAAATTTTTTTGATACTATGACATATAAAGAAAATGTATGCAAAAAAAAAAAAAACATTTTTTTCCTAAAAAATGAAAAATAATGACATAAAATTCGAGAAAATAAATAAAAAAATTGAATCACACACCATATTCATCAATAACCTAAATGCATTAAAAGCCCTAATTTTCTTCAAAAAATATTAATTTTTTTAAAAATTAATTTCTCAAGATCCCAAAAAACCGGTCCGTATTTTGGCCCAAAATCCATGCTCTCTGGTTCGATTTGTAACCAAATGTCTTAAAATTTGGTTCTATTTGTAGAGAATTAACTTCTACACAGTATTCCACTGCAAATTTGTTCGATTAAACTAGGATCCCCATCGATTTGCTTCCAAAGCCAAGAAATGGACACGCTCTTGAAATTTTAACAGTCAACTAAACTTGAAGAAATAAGTGTGGATTTGGGTTGATTTGGACCAAAATTTAATGGAGTTTGTGATATACAGAGCTTTAGTTCTGATATAAACCAGGTAAGTTTCATCTTCATTTATTTTATGTTATCTACAAGTTCTTTTTTGCATGAATGCAGTACAGATTAGGGTTCCACCATTTCAAACTATTCTCCCTCAAATTTTTACCAAATTTCTTGAAATGTGATTCAAAGTGATCGTATTGAACCTGTCTTCCATATTATAGATCCAATACAATGTATAGAAATCGAAAAAATCGATAGGAAGATGGATTTCTACATAAGTTTTAGATCTAGATAAGGCGATTATGATCCGGATCAGTAATTTTTTAAACTCATAGACTATGGTACTTGTTCGGCGCCTTTCTTAGTTCTAAGCTTGCAGCTTAACTCAAGAGCAAGGTAACGCGCGTTGTTTTGTTCATTAGCTAGGGCTTTGCGTGCTCATGTCCCTCTCTTCTCTCCAGCTAATTTCTATCTAGCTAGCTGTGCTGTTTGCTTCTCCTCTTTCACTTCTGACTTTTCAATTTCCATTCCTCGTTCAAAAGACGCTTCTTATTATACATCGTTTGCTCAATTCCATTTCCCTTTCTTGTTAGAAAGATAAAGTCATTTGGCACACCTACATGGATTAGATGTCCGGATAAACCCCCCGACCTAGGAAGTATTTCGACTTCACTCACCTGATCAGCAGATGGGAAGCTTGAAATGGAGGATTAGAGCAAGAAAATGTATGCGCTATTGGGCAACGGCTTTCGCGCTAGCGCGCTCTTCCATTGCTTGCTCCTTCTTCCATAAAAGAAGACAAAACGGCTGCTGCAACTACAGGTGTAAGTGGCACGGGTGTTGTATGATGAACACTAAATTACCATAATCAAAAGGTAGAAAGCTACGGTTGAGTAGTGAGGTGGGGAAGTTATTCCATTCCAAATCAGAACAGAAAGAAGAACCCTCTCCCACGAGTGAATGGAGGTTTTAGTCATCAATAGATATGGGATAGGTTATCAAAATAAATAGGAGAGGTACATGCTACTTTATCTCTCGGGGTAGACCATAATCAAAGATAGACCCAATTCAACAGAGTATGAGTATGGCTGAGATTCCAAATCTTAAGAGATTGACAGAGTATAGGGGATATATTTTACATCTTAATAGCCCTGTGCTTTATTAGCGCAGTATTGGAGAAGGCAGGACCGAACAATATGACAGGGCAAGAGCTCCGCTTAGCTATGTAAGGAAGGCAATATTGCGCGTGCTAAGGCGCTCGTAAGCATCAAAACCCATGGTGTGAGAGGGAAGGATCATAGTCGGCGGCGGGCGGTGAGGAAAATAGTTCATATGATTTTTCCAAAGAATGATTCTCCAATCGTACATAATAGCCACCAAAACCGATTTTTAAAGCATCTGACCGGTAAGACGGTGAAGAAAGAATAACAACAGGGTTTTCAAACATTGAGAGGACACATGCTAAATGGTCTAACCACTTCATTTATTTTATTTTTTCTACGAGTTCTTTTTTGCATGAATGCAATACAGATTAGGGTTCCACCATTTCAAACTATTCTCCATCAAATTTGCATCGAATTTCTTGAAATGTGATTCAAAGTGATCGTCTTGAACCTATCTTCCATATTATAGATCCAATACAATGCATAGAAATTGAAAAAATCGATAGGAAGATGGATTTCTACATAAGTTTTAAATCTAGATTAGGCGATTATGATCCAGATTAATAAGTTTTTAAACTCATAGACTATGGTACTTGTACGGTCCACTATAAGGACATCCACATTTGGTTCTTGATCATTGGAGTTAGAGATTGCAGTTCCATATGATGGCTTTCCTTCCCCCTGTGATTGATATCTACCATCTGTTATTGGGAATGATTGGTGGATCCCCATGGTGTACCAATTACCCTCTACCATTGGTGTATGGTGCACATCCTAATGTAACATTCTTTGGACCTCGTATAACCACTTGGATTTGTCACGCGATTCGTTTTTAATACAGTCTGTATGTGAGTTTTTCGTTTTTCTACAGTTGTGCGAGATTGAAGTGCTTCCCTTGGGTGACATGAGTGATCAAATTCTTAATACATATAAATGGACATGCACAAACGTAGAGAGAGAGAGTGCAACAAAAGCATGGAGTAGCTGGTTCCCAAATGCCTCTAGTTGCAGGTTTTGAACTGTAGACCTACACTTTCATGGAGGCGACTCGAATGTTGATGAGTGCAAAATCCATGGCTTTGCCCACTTTTATATTAATGCTAAAACAAAGATGATAGAGATTATCGTGTACCCCGTTATGTCGTAAATTGTTTTTTTTGGACGTGGTTAGCATGCAGTCAGCGTGCATATTATAGAAATACGGGCTTGACAATAAATATATTTGTAAATATAATTTGATCCTAAATTTTAGAGAATGTATAATCTTTAATATGAACATCATGAATATGAGAATAAAAAACAAAAAATTGGAAGCTAGAAATAATAATCAAATTAAAAAAACATTTGGACTGTTAATTACAATTGTTTTTAGATGGACCATCTATTTGCATCCATCTTTAATATAGATGCGTTATACCTCTGGACCGCATATTGTAGAAATGCGGTCTAGCCCGCATGAAACAATTGTTTTTTTTTGTTTATAATAACAATACAAAGATTATATTAGTCAGAAGAAAGAGATAACGGGTTTGTCTACAAAGAGACCATTTATCTTTTGTACATGGAGGCCACAATTATTCTTGTCCCTTAAATTTTAATATGGGTAGTTGTAAGAGTGTTATTGAATAGATACGAAGTTTTAAAAGAAAATTTTGGACTTTGTAATTCACCCAAGCCATCCAATTTGATATCTTATGAGAGAATGATTATCACATCTATGTATAACAGATAAATAGTCTCTTCGTAAACAATCCCATAAAATATTATGTTGTAAACTTAAGGAGAGAGAGACTCGAAACTCTTGAATGTTGTGGAAGGAGATGGGTATTGAATTGAAATTGGCTTATGGTTTAATTGGTCATCATTTATTTGTCATTTTATGGCTTTTGGGTCATGAACCCTTTTTTTTTACAAAAAAAAATTTGACTGTTAAGTTTGGAAAAAGTTTATACAAGATTTCAAAGAAGTAAGGTTGCATTTATCCATACTAATTTTTTTTTAACGACCTATCTTATTTGGACTAGATTTGAGACTATTTTTAAAGGCAAATATCTTTCTAATATGGTTTAAAAAATATGCCATATCTAAAGTGTCGATTTATAATATTCGGTATAGACTATAAAAAATGTATCAAATCTATACTATCCAACTACAAATAAAATTGCTATCTTATACAAATCTGCAAGTAATAGTCCACCCTTTAAGTTTTGGGTCTTGACGTTTGATGTGCTCCGTTTTTGTTGTTGCAACGATTTGATTTTAACACATGGCCTTCTATGATTTTTCTCAACTGATTTGACATCCATCGTTGATGTGGTTTCCTGATTTTTCAAGTCAACAAGGGGTTAAAGTCTCGGTCTTGCGTGCATGCATGAACCACTCGGAAATCTATGATAAAATGAAGACAGATATGAGTTTCATGGCTTCTCACTGTTAAGAAAAAAGAGTTTCATGACTGCACCCTATGAAGAACAAAGAGATGACTTACTCACTCTTCTATTGGAGAGAGTAACATATACACTTTATATATGAAAGTTGAACTATGTGAAGCTCCATGACTTACTCACTCTTCTATTGGAGAGAGTAACATATACACTTTATATATGAAAGTTGAACTATGTGATTAAACACGGTATATATAAATTAAAATTTTATTTATATTTCTTATTCTTATACCAGCAAGACCACTCACAGTGTCCAATTACAACCACTATTGAATGCAACTCTTTAAATCAAAACTTTAACTCATTGCTTTATGGGAAAAAGATCTCAACAAAAAAATGATATTTAACTCTTTAAATCAAAATCTTAACTCATTGCTTTATGGAAAAAAATGCTCAACAAAAAAATAAAATTTAAAGAAGTAAAATTGTCGGAAATTACTTCAATCCAGCTTAGTACACTCCGCAACGAGTTTACTCTTTTTTATAATGCTCGAGATCTATGATCAATTTTTTTATTGTAATACTCATGGCAAAAACCCTCTCAATGACACATGGATATTGATTTAGAACAAAATACTTAAGTTTTCAATGCCTTAGCCTTACTCAAGCCCCATTGACTTGATCGTTATAGAGATGAGATATAGAAATCAAAGAGAGACAGAGATCTACTACCTAGGGGATCCACCCCTTTGCTACCCACAATAAAAAGCCACCAATCCTTGCTTAAGTGTGCCACCTAGAACTCATGAGAGGAAAGAAGATGGCTTGGGCGTGCCCTCTTGAAAACTTGAAGAGAGAGATGAGCTATCTAGGTTGGGGCATGGCTCCCTCTTGAGACTTGGGAGAGAGAGATATAACTCTTAGAGAGAAGAGAGAATAGATGCGAAGATTTATGAGGTGGGAGAGCCTCCTTTTATAGATTTTCTATGCTTAGGGTTTGTCATAATTCGTAGGATCAAATCTTAACCGTCGATCTAAGAAGTCTTGTAGGGTGAGAAGTATGAGTCATCCATTCTTTTGACCACCATCACGATTCAACAGAAAGTACTAGAGCCTAAACATACGTTTATTAAATCTATTCCCATAAATTTTTAAATAAGGAAAATGTATATCTTACTTTCTATTTTAGTATAGTAATTCATTATTTCTTGAATCAAGCAATCTTTATTCACAAAGATTTATTAAATATTTAAAATATTTGAATATATCATGCAACTTGGTAATATCCAAAAAGAAAAAACCAACCACCATGGGATAATTATCACCTTACTTAGTGATCAAGTTAATCCATATGGGTGGGGCATGCCAACTTTTGGTGGCCACACCCAATTTTTACATAATGTTAGAAATATTTTATTTTTAAATTTAGAATCTCATAATTTATTTAAAACATTAGAAAATAATTTTTTTTTTAATTTATAAATTCAAACGATCAAAATAAAATATCAGACGATTCACAAGAAATTCAAATAAACATTCTAAAAATTATATAACATAAAATTAATTAATTTTGATGGAAATTGGATCTATTAGATCCAAGAATTTATCAATGACATTAGCACTCCACCTTCAACTCTGGAACATAATCCACCTAGCTTTCTCAAACTGACCCAGCATTTCCCATGACCCACAGTTCACTGTAGGGGCTCATGATTGGACCACCAAAGTCAACCAAGAAATTAGGAGACACAATCCTGGTCTATGGATTTCAGGTTCTCCCCTAGAGCAGTTTATTTCAAGTTCTCCCTAGAGAAAAAAACGATGGTCTCCGAGACCATGATGTAACCACGACTCTATAATGCATAGGGGTAATCTCTCGCACATGTACATGCTTTACCCTCAATGATAAATCTCAATAAGGCTATCTATGAATATGCCATGTGATGATATATCGATGAGATTTTAATCATGTCTATAAAAGATATTTATCACACATAAGGGCCACATAATCCCTCGGCATTCATCCATGCATACTTCGATTTCATCAAGGATTAACCCACTAAATCTTTCTCGGTTATATCCCTTATACCAAGGTATCTAGGGTTTTTCCAAACTCCGCTGGCTTAGTATGTCGAGCCTAGTCCGAGTATTGACAAATAACATTTTCCTAGTATATGGTCCACATGAGGACCACACTCCCACTGTGTTTATGTTTCACTATATAAACGGCTAATACAAGCTCTCTTAAGACCTTTAATGATCACATAAACCTAACAACATAATTTGTAGATCATTGAGTTCCACAATATTTTATACACAACTTGAGTGTTGGTACATCTTTTACTAACAGGGTTCCATCATCTTACCTCAAAGACCTATGATGAAGATTAATCGTATTCCTTTTGTCTGTAGAAATTGTTAATATCTATTTAAAGGATAGTCTTAGCCTGGGCGGCCTAGCCCAATTAACCCGTCCTTGAAAAAAGGGCCTAGGCCAAAAATATGGCACGAGGGTTGGGTTTGATCTACCACATCCAAAGGGACGGGCTGGGCCTAGCCTATGGCAAGGCCAACTTGGTATATTTTTTCCTAAGAATATGAGGAAAGGGAACTAAGTGTACAACTGATGGAGGATGAAATCACCCTTAGGGTATGAGTCATTTCTGGTTTTCGCAAAACCCCGTCAGATTTTTTTTTTGGCACTTTTACCCATGGATTTTACACTATGTCCACTTTTTTTTTCTGCACATTTTTACTCACGATGCCCTTTCGGGGTTTTCACCGTGCGAATTTTCTTTTTTTGATATTTTTACCATGACGTCTTATCGGGTCCCCCATCGTACCAACATGTATCCTTGCAACACAACTTCTCTCTCCCTCTCCCTCTCGGTTTATCTCTCCCTCTCTTTCTCCGTCTCATGTGCTCTTTTTTCTCTTTCTCTCTCTATCCCATGTGCTCTTTTCTCTCTGTTCCTCATCTCTGTTGTGCTCATCCAAGTAGAGCCTCTCACATGAATGTGGATGCGGGCAACAGAGCCAGGAAATATAAGAAACAAAATTATGGAAAAATCAATGTATGTGTATATGAGTCGGAAAACATGCAATATAGCAAATAAATAATAAATCTTACTAGCACCAAATTTACATGGTTTATCGGGTACGTCCACGGAAGAAAGAAACGAATCTACTATAAAAACAAAAGTTACAATAGTCTTCCAAAAAACAACCTTTCTTGGGATTATCGATTTTATATAGAGACTTCTCTCTCTAGGATTTCTCACTTTGATCTAAGAGACTTCTTTTATTTCCAGAGGCTTTCTCTATCTAAAAGTAAATGTTCTCTCTTTCTCTCATTTTTCTTCCTTTCTCCCTCTTTTTTCTCTCAACACAGAAAAGACTTAAAGAACATGATCACTGACTCTCTTTCTTCTTCTTCTTATCTCTAAGAAGAATAATAAATTTCTCTCTTCTTCTATCTCAGAGAAAGATAACTCTCTCTCTTCTTCTCTCACAGAGAATGATGAATATCTATCTTCTTTTTTTCCTCCCACAGAGAAGGATGAATCTCTATTTTTTTGACAAAGATTACAAAGTTACTAATACGAGTTATTCAACAGAGATTACATCAGAAGAAATTAACAAAGAAGGCAAAGACACACCGCCTTTGGCCAAGGAATCAGCAACATTGTTGGCTTCATGGTATACATGAGAGAAGGAGATAGAAAGAGATGCAGAAAGATCCATGATTTCTAACCACAGGGCCTGAAGCTTCCACAGGATGCGCGATTCCTTCTTGCACCAACTAATAACATTTAAAGAGTCACGTTCATAAATACAACTAACTCCTAAAAATCTAGAAAAAAAGATTTTAAGACAAGCAAGCTCGACGTGATTAGCCGTGGTTGAGCCTAGAGGATCCACATAGCTGAATAAAATCACCCCCAGATCATTATGTAGGACCCCCCCAATACCTGCTAAGTCAGGATTCTCAAAAGAACTACCATCAAAATTCAATTTGAAGCAACCAGATTCTAGGGGAGACCCAAAGCACCTGGGTCGCATCTTGACCTTGCCCAAAAGAAAAAGGTTATGCAGGTTAATCAAAACATTAGCTTGGGAAAGGCCCCTGCTTTTCTTAGTTACTGAGAACCAACTCCAGATAGAAAGGAAGACATTCCCAAGCAGGCAATCAAAGGAGAGGCTAACATCATCAAAAGTACGCCTATTCCTTTCCTTCCAAATTTCCCAAAGGATTGCTCCACGAGCAAAGCGCCAGAGGAGAGAACCACCAGGAGGCAAGTGGTGGAAGGTAAACTGAGAAACAATATCCTGAACCAACATCAGGATAGTAGCATGGACCCCATGTAAACCTACTAACCAATACCATAATTTCGAAGCAACAGAGCAATGGATAAAGAGATGATTCCTAGATTCACCATCAAGCTTGCACATCAAATAAATGTTAGGAAGCATTTTACCTTTTTTTATTAGGTTATCAATCGTTAAAATTTTATTTTGGATAGCCAACCAAATGAATACCTGAACCTTATGTGGGATAGGCCACTTCCAAACCTTAGCAGTAATGGACAAGGACCATCTCCATCTATCATGAAAAAGGAGTCTATAACAAGATTTAACAGAAAAGGTTCCATCATTTTCAAGTTCCCACACTAGGTGATCCTCAGCCCCTTGGGAATGTAGACAGAGTCCAAAAGTTCTAGAAGTTATAGCCATTGTAGAAAAGTGTCTCCCTCAAGTCTATTATAAGGGAAAGACAGATTCCAAACAGGTCTAGACCCTCTCAGATCAACTATGTTAGCAGTCATAGCATCTAGATGAGAAACTTTGGCAAAAAGATTCGGAAAAGTAAGCTGAAGGGGGGCATCTCCAAGCCACTTTTGGTGCCAAAAGGAGATCGACATCCCATTACTTGCTACCCAACAAAAGTGGCTAGCAATCATAGGTCTGCATTTAAAGATAGGCTTCCATAGAGACGACTCCTCATGTGGTTGACCACCACCCAACCACAACCCATACCTATCCATGCCATACTTTGCAGAAAGAGTCGCAAACCAAAGCTGGTCCTAGCAATGAAAACTTCTCCACCACATTTTGCAAAGCAGAGCTTCGTTCATGAATTTCAGTTTGCGAATTCCAAAACTCGATCCCATCTGAGCAAATGGGACTTCCGATCAGCCCCTAGAGTCCCCTACAAGAAATTGCGCGTCATCTTTTTAATCTTCTTGATGATAGAAGCAGGCATAAGAAGCAGAGACATAAGGTAAATGAGCAAGTTCGCTAAGCAGGACCGCAACAAGGTAACTCTATAGCCCAAGGACAGAAACTTAGGCTTCCACATATCTAACTTGAACTGAACTCTTTGAATCACCGTATCCCATAAGAAAAATAGAGCCTGGAGTCAAAGATAGGAGCACCCAAATAGGTGAAGGGAAAGTAACGAGCCATATAACCTAGACATGAAGCTAAAGAAAGAGTAAGATCAGAGGGACAATTAACTCCTATCAACAGTGTTTTACGATAATTAACCTTAACACCAAAAGCTGCCTCACAAACATTAAAAAAACAGGCTAGATTAGTGACTTGAATCACAGAAGCATCACTAAAAATGAGGGTATCATCATTATGCTATAAATGGGAGATGGTTGGGCCTGAATAAGAAACAAAAAAACCTGAAAATCTGGCTTGAGCTTCCATATTATGAAGCAGAATGCTGAAACATTCCTCATAGATGGAGAAGAGGAAAGGGGACAGGGGGCCCCTTGCCGAAGTCCCCTGGTGGCTTTGAAAAAACCTGAAGGATTACCTTTGATCAGAATGGAAAAATGAGTAGTGGATAAACAATCGAAAATCCTGCTTCTCCACTTTACCTCAAATTCCATATTTTTAAGAATTTCCAGAAGAACTTCTTCTTCTCTGCAGCAGGAGGCTCCCTGTATCTCTCATACACTAAAAAGAGTCCGCCCAAAAATGGCCTAGAGAGGTAGCTTTGGTTAAACCAACAAATAACTCACAAAGCCTCTTACATTATTTCTATCACCCTTTAAGGAAAGAGATAAGAGAAATATCCAATACTAAAAGAGAACACGTTAGATCTTATTCTTATGGGAAGTAGTTGACAAATGGCCATTTTTCATATTCTCCAATTGCCCTTCTAACAAAAGGAACAATTTTATTAGTGTCCCTCCCTCATGGGATTGGGCGCCCCATCTCCTCTTCTCTCTCATCTCTCGCTTCAAGTGAAAGGGGAAAGCCAAAAATACACTTTTACCCTTGGGGACAGCCCTTTGAACAAGAAATCATTGAAAGGCAAAATCATCAACTCAGGGCAAACAACATCAGAAGTCATATACACTTATTTTTAAGGTGAAATGGATGCTCTACTTGATTTGTTGCAATGTACACTATTTTTAGAATTTAAAATCTTAATTTTTTGCACAACCATAACGTTCAAGCTGAGATAATCGATTTAAAGGTCTTTCAACACTTGAATTGCAATTTTTGATGAGTTATGAGGTGAGACCTATCAAACTATCTTCCTTAACTATTATTTATACTGGTTTTACTCAGTGTTTTAAAACCCAGAGATTCCTAAGTCCTAGACTGGTTCCCCCTAAAAACACACCTTTATATATATATATATATATATATATATATATATATATATATATATATATATATATCTTTTTTCTAATATCTAATATTTTTGTAGGTTACTCTAAATCCCAATCCCCTAACCTCTATTTTAATTTTAATTTTATTTTATCTAAATTTTAATATTTTCTAGATCACTGTTTTCTAATTGATTCAGACATGCCTGAACAATGTGAACAATCTGCCCACCGATCTAGGATTTAAAACACTAGTTTTACTGTCAGGTATGCATTCTCGTTGCTTGGTATATAATATAAGGTGTCCAGGCCACTTATTGATTGTACTCCTGACCATTGTTTGCAAAACCGGCCGGTTTGAATCGGAACCGGCCGATTAGATCGGAACCGCCATGGTTCCAACTCCGGTTATGGCCGGTTTAGGGGTACTAGTAGCCTAGGGTATACTCCCAAAAATTTTCCGGCCCAACCAGCTGGTTAGAAGTCGAACTGACAATTTTTAAGTGAAACCGACCGGTTTTATGCTAACTGGACCAGTTAGACGATATAACGGCAGTTTTGACGAAATAACTGTAATATACTCGTTACGATTGTTATTTCGAAATTGAGGCCGTTATTTGTAGTAGGCATTCTTGAATCCAAAATTTCACTTTGTTTGATCCGTTTTTGTGCCTTTTTTTTGGTCATTTTTTGTGATTTACTGTTGTAAATCACTATCTATAATATGTAAACAATAAATTTTGATTGAAACATCGAAAAACGAAGAGTTTCATGGATCAAAATGATAGATTTTATAGGTTTTTGAAAATTTATGCCATGTTTTCAATAATTTCTTTAATACCTAATGGTTCTTGAAGAAATTTGGTGGTTTTGATAAATAATTGAATTATTCCTCATATTTATGTTTCAATTTGTTCATAAAACCAAATATTATGGGTTGATTTGGCCCGAAATGCTGCTGCTCAAAGAATCTGTATTCGATAAAAAAACACAGATTTTTTTATCTATTTATTGTTCGTTTTTTATTAAATTGAGTGGTGGATTTTTATGATAAATGCTTGATCTTTCAAATAAAATAGGTATGTGTATTTATGATTGATTAAATGTTTTTTTATGAATTTTTTCGTTGCACCATATCATGAAAATTTCATAGATCTGAAATTTTCGCCTTTTTTTCAATTAAATTAAAAATACCGAATATTTTTTGATGACATTTGGTACGTTTGAAAGATGATCGAAGCCTTTACAATGCATGTATGTTTAATTGTTCGATTATCCAAACATAGAGGGTCGTTTCTTGCTCAAAATGTTGCTTGATTTTTGGGGTTTTTGAAAAATCGATTTTTCTTAAAAAAATATTTTGTTTAATAAAATTATGTTTGTGATGAATATGGGAAGTGTTTTTCTATTTTTCTTAATAAAATTCTTTTTAATGGAATTATAATTTTTTAATAAAATTACGTTTTTTGATGATTATAGGAAGTGATTTTCTATTTTGCTTAATAAAATTATTCTTTTGATAAAATTATTTTTTGATGAAATTGATTCTTCTTTTTGATAAGTGCATGATAATGCCGCTCGATTTTTTTTAATTATGTTTGTTTTAAGTGCATGATATAGTTATATTTGTAATGATGGAAATGAGATTTTTGTTTTTTTAATGTTCAATGAAACATGGTCTTGTATGTGCTTGGTTTTTATCTTTTTTTTTTTTTCTATCGAGGTTTTTGGAGTGTTATGGAAAGAGTCTATAAAAGATCAGTCGATTTTAAAAAAATTAGCCTCTTAACTCGTGATCGGTCACTGGCTTATCCCGATCTGGCCCGATTCCACATAGAGAGAGAGAGAGAGAGAGTTTACAAAGGTGATCTTAATTTCAAATCATCCCTCACATTTTGAGAAATTGATTTTTCTAGAAACAAAATTCATTTTGCTTAATAAAATTATGTTTTTTTTTTATTATTATTATTATCAATATGGGAAGTTTTTTTCTATATTGCTTAATATAATTATATTTTAAATAAAATCATGTTTTTAATAAAAAATTATATTTTTTGATGAATATGGGAACTGTTTTCTATTTTGCTTAACAAAATTATTATTTTTGATAAAATTATGGTTTTTTAATAAAATTATGTTTTATTATGAATATGGGAAGTGGTTTTCCATTTTGCTTAGATAAATTTTTTTTTTGATAAAATTATGCTTTTTTAATAAAATTATGTTTTATGATAAATATGGGAACTATTTTTCTATTTTGCTTAATAAAATTATTTTTTGATCAAATTATTCGTTCTATTGTTCTTATGTTTTGATAAAATCAATGAACAACACACTTATATGGATATGGTAGATACATGTAAGAACATATAAGAACGACTGTGCATTGATTTTTCGTTTTGTTGCATATCATGAGATATACTTTTTGTAAAATATGTTTTATTTAACTTCATCAAAAAAGTATTGTTTGAATCAATGGTTTAAAAAACGGATCGGTGACCCTGATCGGGCTTCCAAAAAACCGATCCGGATCGGCGAATCGGTAATCCGGATCGAGAATCGGGTGAATCGGTCAAAATAAAGCTTAAAAAAAATCCGAAAAAATTATTAAAATTCATTATAAATATTGTTTTTTAGGAATTCAATAAGAAATGAGGGTACTCCATTAAGAATTTTCATGTTTTTGAATGAATATGCGAATATTGATATGTTCTTTCCCTGCATGAACCGCCATTCAGCATTTAATTTACATCACACAAAAGGATAAACATATAATTATCATGGAATAAGTATATCAACATACATGGACTACAATAAAGCATAAAATTAGTAACATATGATCTAAAAATAAAATGATAGACGACGTTATTGTTCTTCTTGGTCACGCTGGTGCCATTGATTGAATTCGTTTAACAATTCATTGATTCGATCTAAAAACGAATCATCGCTATTAGCAGGCGTCTGACTATTCTCAAATCCCTAAGTGTTAGTGTTTTGTTGTGTTCCCAATCTAAAATCCCCGAAGATTGTCCATCCTTCATGCTCACCTGCACTGTCGTGCTCATCCCTACACTGTTGATGTTGGGACTCGATATGTGAATAATATGGTTGGGATAGGGTGGCATCAGAATCATCATCTCTCTCATTTTCTCTTTAAATAATATGGATTAAAAAAAAAAAATAACAAATTTTCAAAAAAATCGATCATGGATTAAAAAAAAAAATCACAAATTTTCAAAAAATTCTATCATGGATTACAAAAAAAAATTTGATCATGGATTAAAAAAAAAAAAAAAAATCACAAATTTTCCAAAAATTCTATCATGGATTACAAAAAAAAATTCGATCATGGATTAAAAAAAAAAAATCACAAATTTTCAAAAAATTCAATCATGGATTACAAAAAATTCGATCATGGATTACATAAAATTCGATCATGGATTACATAAAATTCGATCATGGATTACAAAAAAAAACAAACAAAAAAAAACAAAAAATTCAATCGTGGATTACAAAAAAAGAAAAAAACAATTCGATCATGGATTACAAAAAATTCAATCATGGATTACAAAAAACTCTATCATGGGTTACAAAAAAAGCAAAAAACAAAAAATTCAATCATGGATTACAAAAAAAAAAACAAACATTTCGATCATGGATTACAAAAAAAAACAAACATTTCGATCATGTACTACAAAACATTCGATCATGGATTACAAAAAATTCTATCATGGGTTACAAAAAAAAAAAAAAAAACAAAAAATTCGATCATGGACTACAAAAAATTCTATCATGGGTTACAAAAAAACAAAAAATTCGATCGTGGATTACAAAAAAACAAAAACAATTCGATCATGGATTACAAAAAAATCGATCAAGTATTACAAAAAAATCTATCATGGATAGCAAAAAAAAAAAAAAAAAAAAAAAAAAAAAAAACCGTACGTGACTCGCCGATTCACTGTTCGGACTCGCCGATTCCGTACAGTGAATCGGCGAGTCACTGTACAGAATCGTCCGGTTCTCTCTAGAACCAGACGATTTTCGATTTTTTAGCCGATACGATCCACTTTTTACGATTTCCGAGTCGAACCAGGTGAGTCTGGTTCGACTCAGCGTTTTTTAAAACACTGGTTTGAATTATGCTTTATCTAACTATATGGAAGAGGTCCTTTCTATTTCTTGTATTAGGTCCTTTCTATTTCTTGTCTTAATTAGTTGGTGTTTTTATTTGATTTAATAGCATCAAGCTTCTTTTGTTATTTGCAAAAAAGTGCATAAACTTTCATTTCTAATGTGAACGTTTTTTGTACAAAAGAAACTAGAAAGTTTTTCATGTAGGGTTTGGAATAAATATGTCAATTCTTGGTACATGACAAAAATATTTTCAAGTATAAAACCATAGTATTCAAATATTAATTTATAAAATATTGTTTCAATTTTTTTTTATAAGATAAATATATGTAATAAGATATTATATACTTAATCTAAGTATTTTAATTTCTTTTTTATTTTTTTTTGGGAGATGTTGACTCATTTCATTTAAAAAAATCTAATGGATCAGTTAGTCCGGTTAACGACAGTCCGGCTTTTATCAAAACCGCTCCCAGTCCGTTAACCGTTCAGGTTCGATTTTGCGAAGATGACTAATGAACCGTGGAGATGCGCTGCTGGACGGTGGCCGCTCAGGAGCAAGAGGTTTTATTAGGGTTTCTGAGGAAGCAGAGAGAGATCTCTTACCCCTTTCTAGGATTTCTGAAGAGGAAGAGGTTTTATTAGGGTTTCTGAGGAGGAAGCAGAGAGATCTGTAACCCCTTTCTAGTATTCTTCTCCAGTTTTAAGGTCCAAAACCAGCAAAAATGGTTCAGTATAATTTTAAGAAGATCACTATGGTGCCCTCTGGTAAAGACTTCGTGGATATCATCCTCTCTCGCACCCAACGGCAGACCCCAACGGTTGTTCACAAAGGATATGCCATTTCTCGCCTTCGCCAGTTCTATATGAGAAAGGTAAAATACACTCAACAAAACTTCTATGAAAAACTCTCTGCAATTATTGATGAATTTCCAAGATTAGATGATATTCACCCCTTTTATGGTGATCTGCTCCATGTTCTCTACAACAAAGATCACTATAAACTAGCCCTAGGTCAAATTAATACAGCCAGAAACCTAATTTCCAAGATTTCAAAGGATTATATTCGTCTCCTTAAGTATGGCGATTCCCTTTATCGATGCAAAACGCTAAAGGTTGCAGCTTTGGGCCGAATGTGCACAGTTGTGAAGAAAATTAGCCCCAGTTTGGCTTACTTAGAGCAAATTCGGCAGCATATGGCTAGGCTTCCTTCTATTGATCCAAATACCCGAACAATTCTCATTTGTGGTTATCCCAATGTTGGGAAATCTTCATTCATCAACAAAATTACCAGAGCTGATGTAGATGTTCAACCTTATGCTTTCACTACGAAGTCTTTATTTGTCGGTCACACTGATTATAAGTATTTGAGGTACCAAGTTATTGATACGCCTGGTATTTTGGATCGACCACTTGAAGAGAGAAACATAATTGAGATGTGTTCGATAACTGCTTTGGCCCATCTTAGAGCAGCTGTGCTCTTCTTTCTCGATGTTTCGGGGTCTTGTGGTTATAGCATAGCGCAACAGGCTGCTCTTTTTCATAGCATAAAGTCTCTTTTCTTGAACAAGCCTTTATTGGTGGTGTGCAATAAGATAGATCTGCAGCCCTTAGAGAGCCTATCGGAGGAAGATAGGAAGTTGGTTATGGAGATGAAGGATGAGGCTTCGAAAACTCTTAATGGGGGAGATGACCCAGAATTGGCAAATGGCGTTCTCTTATCTATGAGTACTTTGACTGAGGATGGGGTCATAGCTGTGAAAAATGCGGCTTGTGAGAGGCTTTTGAACCAAAGGGTGGAAATGAAATTGAAGTCTAAGAAGATTAATGATTGTCTGAATAGGTTCCATGTTGCTATGCCAAAGCCTCGAGATGGGAAAGAGAGGCCCCCTAGTATACCCCAAGCTGTTCTTGAAGCAAAGGCTGCTCAGGCAAATGTGGAGAGAGAAAAGAGGAAGCTTGAAAAAGACTTGGAGAATGAGAATGGTGGTGCCGGTGTTTACTCTGCTAGCCTAAAGAAGAATTACATCTTGCCTAATGATGAATGGAAGGAGGATTTAATGCCTGAGATCTTTGAAGGCCACAATGTTACTGATTTTGTGGACCCTGATATCTTGCAGAGGCTTCAGGAGTTAGAGAGAGAAGAGGGGCTTCGTATGGAAGGTGAGAATGAGGAGAATGATGAGATGGATGAAGAGAGAGAGTTGTCTTTGGAAGAGAGAGAAGCACTAGCTGAGATTAGGAAGAAGAAAAGCTTACTGATCCAAGAGCATAGGATTAAGAAAAGCACAGCGGAGAGCCGCTCTGTCATACCGAGAAAATTCAACAAGGACAAGGCGTTCACTAGTGAGAGGATGGGGCGTGATCTCTCTAGGTTGGGGCTTGACCCAAGTGCAGCAATAAACAGAGCTAGGAGTAGGTCAGTTTCTCAAAGGGGTAGGAAGAGAGAGAGGTCTTTGGCAATTGAAGATGAAGGTGAAGGTATGGATATTGATCAGCCCAACAAGAAGCTTAGAATGAGGTCTCGATCCAGGTCCCAGTCAAGAGGCCCACCTGGTGAGCTTGTTCCTGGTGAAGGTTTCAAGGATTCAGCTCAAAAGACCAAAGCTGTGAAGCTTGCTAAGAAGGCGGCGAAGAAGAGAAATAAGGATGCTCGTCGCGGGGAGGCGGATAGGGTGATTTTGAACATGAAACCAAAGCATTTGTTCTCAGGAAAGAGATCGATTGGGAAAACTGATAGGCGTTAGGAGTGGCATGCATTTTCAGGTGCTTAGCTTTTTTTGTTAGGCTTTAATTATTCAGGAGTTGAGTTTTTGGATCTAGCTATTTTGATTTTGGGCATTTGTTGTTCTTGTAATTTCTCGTTTTATGAGGAGAAACCACTTTAAAAGGTGCCTTATATGCAGTTAATGTTAATATACACTTTACTGAGTGTAATCTTCTTTCAAAACTCATGAGTATTGAATCAGAGGAAGCTGAGCTGTGTGGTTGTCTTTTTTTGAATTTTTATTGTTTTGGAACTCTCAAGAATTTGCATTGGTATACCATAAGCATATTGCAGTGTTTATACTGAGTTTGCAATGCAATGTTTTGTTACTACTCTAGAAGCATATCTCATTTAGCAATTCCATGTTAGGATATTTGGCTGGCTATGGTATGGTTTTCCTTGGTTCTTTCTTCAGTATTCCATGTTGTTATTAGTTTGCTAGTTCATGGGAGCAAATCAGGTGGGACAACTTGAGCTTCTGTCATGAATTTATCTTTGTTTATCTTGGTAAGCTCTATATATCCACCTTTTTTTTTTAGTTAATGAAAGAATCATTCCAGGCTCTCTCAACTGCTATTTCTCTTATCTTCCCCACCTTTTCTCTCAACAACTTCTAATTCTCTCTTCCCTTCACCATCTCTCATTCTCACCTCTTGTCACACCTCCCCCTCTTCATCTTGCCTTTTGTTTCGCCCAACTGCTTCTCCCTCTTTTGGCACAGCAATTCCACCCTTTCTTCTCCCACAGCTAGCTCTTCTTAGACCAATTTGCCATCCCCTCCTGCTTCTATCAACTCGCTCAATGATTCCTTTCCCCTGTTTTTTTTTTTACCCACCAATTTGTATAATTGGCCAACTGGCCAACCACCTTGTGTGGATGTTGCTCCACACGTCCATTAACTTCTCTTCCACTATACTTAACATCCCATACTTTCATCTACTCGTCTCCTGCATCCGTTCAACCCTTATCATCTGCATAGGTGGAAAATTTGCAAACATTTTGTTGAATTTCCAAGACATGGGGCAGCTTTAGAAGCACTTTGGATGACATTAAGAGAGTCTCCTTTATGAGGATCCCCATTCCCTGGTAGGGACAGAGAATGGTACTGTTTGTAAAGGTCTTCCACAGATGGAGTTGAAACCCGGGATAGGCCAAAAAAGGTCTAGAAAATGTGCCCAAATCATTGGGGGTACAACAAAAAGAGGTGGGGGTTGGATTGCTTTTTGGTACCACACGACACATCTTTTACTAGATAGAAGCCTCAATTTTTGAAGCGCAGATGGTATGAAATGTTGAAATTGACCTCTCTGATAGCTTGCCATGCACCCGCAACCCTTGAGGAAGATGGTTCTTCGTGAGCCACCTGGTGCAGTCGGCATATCTATTTCGATATCACCGATCTCCAAACGTTCATCCTTTGAGTGGCAAATTGCCTTGGGGAGGTGTTGGCATATTGTAGGTTTCAGAAGCCTGGGCCCTCCTTTTCCAGCCCCCTACTTTTCCACCCTCAAATCTCTATTTCTTCTCTCTAGAGGTGGCACTGGACTGGGTGGGCCGGCCCCATCCAGTCAGCCCAACCCCAAAAACAATGGCGTGCCACAAAATGTGGCACGAGGGCCGAGCTAGGGTATTTAAAAACTGTCATAGTTTTTTATTTTTAAATTTGAATATGGTTTCTCTCTAAAATTTTGAGATAGTTTCTCTTTGTAAAAACTAATTTGAGATAGTTTCTTTCAAAAAATTTAAATATGGTTTCTCTCTTCAAATTTTGAGATCGTTTCTCATTCGAGAACTTGAAATTTGATGTAGCCTTCCTCTAAAAATTTTAAAATAGTTTCTCTCTTTAAAACTTTGATATAATTTCTCTTTCTAAATATTTTAATGTAGTTTCTATCTCTAAAATTTTTGGGATAGTTTCTTTTTTTAAAATTTGAAATTTGATAGAATTTTCCTCTCTAAAAATTTTGAGACACTCTAAAATTTAAACATTGAGATATTTTTTCTCTCTAATTTTTTTTGATATAGTTCCTCTTATCTTAAAATTTTGAGAGATTTTTTCTCTCTAAAAATTGAGTTATGTTCTCTTTCAAAATTTAAAATTTGAGATTGCTTCTCTTTCTTAAATTTTGAGATAGATAGTTTTTCTCTAAACTTCTGAGATAATTTCTTTTTTTACCACTTGAAATTTGATATAGATTCTCTTAATTAAAATTTTGAGATAGTTTCTCTCTAGAAACTTTGATATAGTTTATTTTTAAAATATTTTAACATAGTTTCTCTTTCTCTAAAATTTTTGAGTTTCTCTCGGTAAAACTTGAAATTTGATATGGTTTCTTTCTTTAAAATTTTTGAGATACTTTCTCTATCTAAAATTTAAAAATTATGATAGTTTTTTTCAAAAAATTTGAAATTGGAAATAGTTTCTTTCTAAAGATTTTGAGATAGTTTCCTCTCCCTAAAAGTTTAAATGTAGTTTCTCCCTAAAAATTTTGAAGTAGTTTCTCATCTAAAATTTGAAATTAGATATAGTTCTCTCTAAAATTATTAAATTTGAGATAGTTTATCTCGGTCTAAAATATTTGAGATAGCTTCTCTCTAAAAACTTTGACATTGTTTCTCTAAAAAAATTTAATGTAGCATCTCTCTGTAAAAGTTTTAAGATATTTTTTCTCCTTAAAATTTAATATAGTTTATTTCTAAAAATTTTGAGATACTTTCTCTATAAAAAATTGAGGTAGTTTCTCTTTAAAAAGTTGAAATTTAAGATAACTTCTCTCTCTAAGTACTTTGAGATAGTCTCTCTAAAAGATTTGTGAGCTTATTTCTTTAAAAATTTTAAGGTAGTTTCTCTCTCTAAAATTTGTAATTTGATATGGTTTCTCTCTTCTAAAAATTCTAAGTTATTTTTTCTTTCTAAATCTTGAAATTTGAGATGGTTTCTCTTTTTAAACAAGTTTAGGAAAAATTTCGTATAGAACTTTAATTCTTTCTATTATTTCATGTTAGACCCTATTTTTCTTTCAAGCGGCATATAAAAACCCCTAAAGATTTTACGATACCCCATCATCTCTTATCTCTCTCTTTTATTGACTTTTGATCATAAAAAATCGTTAAAGATTTCATGATACCCCTCATATCTTATCTCTCTCTTTATTGACTTTTGGTCATAAAAATGAGCCACAATAAATCATTTTATACCATTTCAACCCAAAAATATTTTTAATAGATGGAAATAAAAAACAAGGGTTAAAAAAGTTGTTTATGGGATGAAATGGTATAAAAAGATTTATTGGGGTTAGGGAGATAAGAGATGAGGGATACGGTGAAATCTTTAAGGATTTGAAAAAAAAACGGAGAGATTGTCTACTATGAAATAACATGAAGAATTAGGTTCTATATGAAAATTTCCCAAAATTTATCTAAATTTTTTGAGATAGTTTCTCTCTCTAAAAATAATTTGAGATAGGTTCCCTCTCTAAAAAACCTTGAGATATTCTCTAAAAGCGTTTTTATGATAACTTCTCTCCCCAAAACTTTTGAGGTAGGTTTTATCTCTAAAGTTTGAAATTAGATCTAGTTTCTCTTTAAAAATTTTAAGATAGTCTCTGTCTACAATTTAAATTCTAAGATAGTTTTTCTTTCTAAAAATTATGAAATACTTTCTCTCTCTTAAACATATAAGATAGTTTCTCTCTCTAAATTTTGAGATAAATTCTCTCCCCAAAACTTAAATTTTGAGTCAATTTCTCTTTTTAAGAATTTTGAGATAGTTTCCATGTCTAAAACTTAAAGGGAAAAGTTTATATAAGGTCGCAACCTTAAAATGTAGAATCACAGATGCACTTCAAATATTTATTAGAAATGTTATTTTCATGTTAAAAAACCCTCTAATTGATCATCTCGACAACAAGGTGTTTGATTATGAAAAAAAAAAATTTTGAGTACCAGAAATAGTGCATCTTGCAACGCATTATCTAGACCGTCCATTTTCAAGATTTTCTTATATTTATGGATCTACTTGATTTTACCTATTTTTGGAATTTAAAATCTTTTAATTAGATATGAAAATAAATTTTAAGCTTACCCTAAGAATTTTTTACAACAAAATTTAATGTTATGATAAAATTTGGAGGTGCACCTTAATTGGATTGTAAGGTTGCAACCTTATAAAAACCACACCCAAACTTAAAGTTTTAAAATTTTTAGATAGTTTAATTTAGGTCCGATGGGGGAAATAACCGTGCATAATATTTTTCCTTACTAAGTTGGGAGTTAGGTCATTTTATGGTAAATTTTTCTTACATGGAATAAATTTTCGCATGTTTGAAAGTATGAAACCAACATTGCAACCTTTGTTTTGACAAGGTCCCCTAACCGATCTTTTCATCACAATTTTTATCTCAAAAACGTTATTAGTTTTTTTTTACAAAAATACCCTTGTCCATACGATGATGTCACATCCCATAAGATGCTCAACGTCTAGAAAGAATGTCGGATTGAGTCCACTGTGTCCCAGACTGAGTCCATATTGTGTCAGACCGAGTGGGTACATTGTCGGACCATACTTTGGGCCTATTGCAGTACTGCATGGGCTTGTTGCCAAACTGCATGGCTCTGTTGCCAAATCACATGGGCCTATTGCCTGCCGAACCGCTATTTGGCAGTGTCAGATTATTCTTTGGCAGTTCTGGACTGCTTTGGGATATTGCCAGACCACTTGTTTATACTGATGGACCGCCCTTTTGTGTGTTATGGGAAAAGTTAAGTAGTCAATGTTAGAAGAGAGAGAGGGCATTTTGATCCTACAAACTATAACTTTGTGATTGGGGGAGAGAAAGGGCATTTTCATCCTACAAACTATAACTTTTTGATTGAGCGATATTAACTAGAAAAGTTTGTTTTGGGGTAAAATTTGCGATAAAAAAATCGGTTGGAGGTATATTATAAAGAAGGTTGGGTCGTTGGGGGTTTTCGTCATTTTATGTATTTTTAAGGCAAACCTCAACCCTAATGAGAATCTGGTGGGTACCTAATACTTAAAAACCTATTGTATTCTAATTGTATTTTAACCAGTAGTTTAAAAAACGGATCCGTGCCCCGGATCGGGCAACCTAAAAATCCATCCGGATCAGGAATCGACCGAATTGATTGGATTAAGCCTTAAAAAAATCCAAAAAAATTATTAAAATTCATTATAAATGTTGTTTTTTAGGAATCCAATAAGAAATGGGGGTACTATATTATTAACTTTTATTTTTTCCCATCAATATGCGAATATTGAGATGTCATTTCTCTGTATGAACTTATGTTAACTATTAAATTTATATCACAAAAAACAAAACATCATAGAATTATCATGGATAAAGTATATAACCATACATGGGCTACAATAAAGAATAGATTAAATCGATGAAAAAATGACCATCAAAATCTCAAATTGCCGGAAAACCTTAATCCGCTAAAACCTTAATACTTGTTGTATTACCTTTTATTTTATTTTTTTAGTTTTTGACGAGAAATACTTGTTATATTAGCTTTTTTGTTTTTTTTTTTGAAAAGAACTCTTTTTTTTTTTTTTTTTATAAGAAATATTTGTTGTATTACTTTTTTTTTTATTTTAACAAGAACCTTTTTTATTTTTTGACAATAAATACTTGTTATATTACCTTTTATTTTTTTTTGAAAAGAACCTTTTATTTTTTTGACATGCACCTTTTATTTTTTTGACAATAACCTTTTATTTTATTTTTTTGATAAGAAATACTTGTTGTATTACCTTCTTTTTTTTTTTACAAGAACCTTTTATTTTTGTTTGACAAAAAAATTTAATTTTTTTTTACAAGAACCTTCTATTTTTTAGACAAGAACTTCTTGTCAAAAAAGAATAGAAGGTTCTTGTAAAAATAAAAAAATAAAAAACGGTGCTAGTGGGAGGATTTGAACCAAAACTCTTTTTTTGACCAGAAATTATTGTAAAAAAAGAATAGAAGGTTCTTGTAAAAATAAAAAAATAAAAAACGGTGCTAGTGGGAGGATTTGAACCAAAAATTAAAAAATGGCAAGAAATTCTTGTAAAAAAAGATTAGAAGGTTCTTGTAAAAATAAAAAAACTAAAAGCGGTGCTAGGGGGAGGATTTGAACCAAAATTTTAAAATGGCAATGGCGAGAGGGTTTGAACTAAAGATCTAAAAGGATGTGATAACCAAGTAGCCTACAACGTCACTTTAATCATTATTCACATGATATAAACATATTATACTATATTACCTTTTCAAGTCAACTAGCACTCTCAAATCCCACATCGAAAAATTGAAAAGAGATTGAGTTGTATAAATGTTTCCTTGGTACCGCATGAGATTGCGTGTGAAGTGAGTGAGGCAATATGCAACTTTGTGCTCATGGACATGTGACGTCAGGTCCTTATAGCGAGTTGCCGCGTTATTGCTGGGTGAATGTAGCAGTTGTAGAACCGTTCAGCACGGGTTTGATGTTTCAGTTCTAGAACCTTGACTTGCCTTTTTTTAAATCACTGATTTTAACATAGCGAATTGTTGTTTTTTCTCTCTAAAACGCTGTTTCAGTTCTAGAACCGCTCGACACGGGGTGATTCGCGAGCGAATTGTCGTTTTTTCTCTCTAAAACACTGTTTCAGTTCTAGAACCGCTCGACACGGGGTGATTCGCCATTTTTTCTCTCTAAAACGCCGTTTCAATTCTAGAACCGCTCGGCACTGGGTTGACGATTCTAGGCTGACTTGCCGTTTTTTAAACCACTGATTTTAACACAGCAAATCATTGGGGTTGTCAACCCCAATGAGAATCTAGCTGGTACGAAATACGTGAAAAACTGTTGGCCTAAACTTTAATATTCTTAACGTATCTATCTTCTATTATTTGTTTATCGAAAACTGGATTTATGAAATCCGAATATAAAGATGATATTAGATAATTATAATTCAAGAGCAAAATAATATTATCATTCAATATAAAATCTTTCATGGATAGAAAATTTTTAAAAAGAAAAAAAGATATCTAATAGAAAGGTCACAAAATTTCAGACATGTTAAAAAGAAAAATCATGGTTGAATGTCAAAATTCAGTATAAAACAATGTCTAAAAAACTAGCAAGTTGGATCAGAAATTGGTGTAGATCGACTCGGTTTCTTTATTAGAAATGGAAACTAGAATCAACCTGCTTCCTTGTTGGAATGAGGGACCCGTCTAGTTCCCTTGGAATAGCCCACTTTCTGACAGAATTGGGCAATTCTGTCAAGAAACCGAGTGATCTAGACCTGGTTCCCACATATTATATTTTATTATTTCATTTTTCTATTTTTCATTTTTTGTTTTGGATCTATCCTTACATTGGAGATGAGTCTGATTAGGATTTGCAATTTCCAATTCACCCAGCTCTATGTCTTAAAATACTTGTGTAAAATATGTCATGGGTAGGCCTTGTATAGCCACGAGATAAAGAAAGAGAGTGGGAGAGAATTATAAAAAAAAACAAAAAAGAAATATAAATGATTTTATTCAATTGTGCTAATCTTTGGCAAATAAAGCTCAAAACAATGAGCTACATACATAGTCTGACCATCCTCCACTAAATTTACGAAGGCAAGAACGTAATAGTTAGACAACAACGCCTAACATTCTTGTCGATGATTAAACAAAGAGAACTTGGCCTCTAAAATTCTTCCATAAGTAAACGATAAAAAGAATCAGAATCAACATGACAGAGAAGAATCAATGTTAAAGATTATCCAATGGTATAGTAGCGAAAACGACTGAAGCACTAGGAAATATCACTGCAAAATAATTGTGCTCTCGTGGAGCATCTCATAACTGAGATTTTTGCTTTCCAAGCTCCTCTTGCGCAAAGTTTGCACCTGCGCTCCATTACCATATTGGTTGTAGTTTAGCCGATCTCCTATCCCATGAACTACAATCCTCTTGTCATAGTATGTTTAGCCGATCTTCTATCCCATGAACTACAATCCTCTTGTCATGGTATTTGTTGGGGTGGCTACATCGCCTTATGTAAAATTCGAAGCCGAGTTGTTGGTAATGAGTATGCTAACATTAAAGAGCAGTGTAGGCAGGTGGGAGACGATGGGAAGGCCAAGGACATCAAACGAGAGGTAGCATGTAATGACATGATTGTTGGGTGAGTATGGCAATTAAAAGCCTTATGAGTACTTGTAATAAAGATTTTGATATAATAGAACGCGTGGAATGACATGATTGTTGGGTGAGTGTGGCTATTAAAGGCCTTATGAGTACTTGTAATAAAGATTTTGATATAATAGAACGCGAACTCATTGGGAGTGTGGTGCCTCGTGGACGATATTAAGCAAACGATGTTTACTGATACCAAACTGAGCTTGACGAGCTAGGCCAGTCGGTTGAAAAAAACATATGTTACTTGGGCATAGAAAACTATATGATAAGACTTCTAATAGGTCATCCCATGATGATGTTGGAGTATGCTCGGATGAATGAGCCGAGGGACTATGTGACCCATGTGTATGATGGTGGCTTTCAGAGATGGGGGTCAAAGCCTCATCCATGTATCATCACACGGTATGCATAATGATAGTCATTTCGGAAAAGCGAAATACCTTTTAGGGTGAAGTTTATGCATATGCGAGAGATACCATTATGCATCATAGGAGCGGTGGTTGCATCAGGTTTAGATGACCTTGGTATGTCTCTAGGGGAGAACCTGAAATCCACAAACTGGGATTATGATCCATTGGCTTATCGGTCAGACTTTGGTGACCCACTAATGAACCCTTGTATGGACTGTGGGTCATGAGAAAAATTGGGTCGGTTTGATAAAGCAACTGTGGTCCGTAGTCCACAGTTGAAGAAGTGCCTCAGTGTTTATTTTTTTAATTCCGAGACCATATGAATCATTTTCCCATCTAATGAATTTAATAATGTTTGTTTTAATGATTTTTATAATTATTATTTGAATTTTTATAGATCTTTAGATATTTTATTTATCAAATTTGGATTTATAAAAACAAATATATTAATTTTTTATTGATTTAAATATTCATATTAATTTTAAAATCGCTTATTAATTTTTAGAAAATATTTAAAAAAGTATTAGGAAGCCCATTGTGCACATGGGTCCACCATGCCCTAAGTTGGTGGGCTCACGTAGCCACCTTTTGGGTGGTACGCTCCACTTTTAGGAGTCTTTCCTATTTTATAGGGGTTAAAATTGATAAGAATAATAACTTTGGCTTGGACGCTAAGTTATTATGAGATTTGGAAAGGTGATTTATCTTGAGAAAGATTTGAATGAATCTTTCAGAAAGCATGATAAGGCTTATACATATTTTTGGACAAATCACAATATTATGATTAATATTATTTTATTTGATTTATATTGATGGGATAATAATCAAATGAAAGAGGGGGATAAACGTTCTAACACCTTCCATAATGTTGATGACCTATCTATGGAATGCAGGGCTCAAATCTTTCACCACACAAGTCAGCTAAGATCAATGATTTATATTCAGTCTCACAAGAAGATGCAAGCGAAAGAAAACCCTAATCTTGTTCAAGAATTATAAAAACGGGATTGATCTCTACCCAAATCTCTACACCTTATTTCCAATCCCTAATTCCCATCTCTATCTCTCACATCCCAGAAAGGGGGCACGCACCACTTAGAATATCTGTCTCTTTCTCTTTAGAAAGTTTCTCTCTCTCACTCAAGGGACCTTAAGGGGCACGCCACACTCTCTCATCTTTGATATCTCTCTCATGGTGGTTCTCTCCCATGAAAGCCCTCTCATGAAAGCCCAAACGGGGCATGTCCCAATTTCTCATCTTTGAGATCTCTTTCTCCCACATTGTGAAAGAATTTAAGGGGTTTAGGCTATTGAGAGTTGTCATCTCTCTCTCATGGTGTCTTTCTCATGATCTCTTATCTCTCTTTGGGGTTTTAGACTGTAGGGTAGTGGTAGAAAAGAGAAACATCTTTATCAAACTAGGCTGCTAAGGGGATTCACCTAAGGTTTGAGTTTTGTGATCAAATGGGTTCATGTTATGTTGGTGTGACTTTGCCTAAACTTGCTTTCCCGATTGAGATTGAAGGTTAATCATTGATCCCGCACCATCAGATAGTGGTGACTCGGTATGGGGTGTAATAAGCCCGGTTGAGGTAATCTCCGACACTCTCTTTTTGTTTCTTGACATAATTAATTATATTGTCTTTATAATCCCAATCATAAGAATTGTGGATATTTTTTTTTGCGAAAATTGATTTAGTGGCATCAAGGTTTTTAAGATATTGATTTTTTAGTTTTATTTTCTTTGAAGCAAGACTTATTGTATTAAGACTACTTGTAAGTGATCTTTGCCAAAAGAAAAAAAGAAGAAAAGAAAAAGGGTGAAAAGAAGAATATATATATATATATATATATATAGTGTCCAAGCAAATATTTGCCCGTTGGCAAGCCATATTATCTGCTTTTGATTTTTCCATTGAACATCTGCACGGCTCTTCTAATTCTCTTCCTGACTTTTTAACCCGTGAATTTTTGCAGGGGGGACCATATACCACAACCTAAAGACGAAACCATCTCGTCCTACGGATTTCCCTCTTACGGTTTGCAACTCTTTCTTTCAAATAAACATACTAATACAAATATGAATCCTCATTACAAAGGAAAACAGCCAATGGATCTAATCCCAAGCAATAGGTATGGGCCCCTTATGCCCAACCATTCTCCTCTTGAATTAACTCCAATGTCACCTCTGAGATCCACAAATGTACCAGAGTATATAATACAATCTCCTCCCCAAAGTCCATTCGCCACTCCAAGTCCGGCATTCTCCCCAGCATCATACCCAAATAAACAGACCTCAAATTCTCCCAAATCCATTTATACTGATACTGCCTTTCTCCCAGAAGCTATTATCTCAGACAATCATACTGAACTAGACCCATATAAAATAGCTCCCCTTTACTTGTCCAACCATATGAATTCATCCTATGGTATCAAGACTCGCGAATGGTACGAGGCTATACTAATGGAAACTGGTTCAGTTTCCATAGTTCACTTCTACCAAGAGAACACTAAAATATTTGCATATTCTAAACTGCAAATCAAAAAATTACTTTCATATGAAGATTGGGGCTGTAATCCCATCCAGGGAAAAAGGCTGCTCAATCCAGGGTTTCAATACAAATCATATAAATATAGTGAATATGTTGAAGCATGGCATAAAGTCTTTGCTTACCAAAATCCAAATAATACACACTCCTGGTATGTCCAATTCAAATTCCCTATCCTAGAAAGGTTCCCCAGTTGGTTCCGCCATTGGTTTTTAATATGGGGATCCTCAACCCAAATAATGCCAGATACCTTTCAAGCCTTACAGACCAAATTTGTTAAACATAATACATGCACCGAACTAGATGATTACCATCTCTATTTTATGGCCATTTACCAAATTCCTTGGATTCTCAAATGGGAATATTCTATCTCTGAAAATAATACTCATGATTACACATATATTCCCCAACTTGGTAAGACTGTGAAAGTAAAATAGTGGGATATCTTTAACGTCGATCCTACCACTCTGCCATTAAAAAGAATACCTCTTCAATCTGGAAACCTCAAACCAGTATCAAATAATACTGTAAGTCTCCCTACCTTTTCAGCTTATCTTAAAAAGCTGAAACAATCACATCCCAATGCCACCATTGAAGAAATAGAGCAAACACTATTACACGTTTTTGCTCCTGACACCACCAGGCCAGCAACCTCAGAAGAAACGGTCCAGTCTGGAAATCCCCTACTGGAAGACTTTAGCCAAAGGCCCACTGAATAAACTCAGCCCGATGCAGTGACCCGCCAAATAGATTCTCACCCATCAACATGGCCCATCAAATCCAAAATCCGACAAAAATATTCCCTATCTCCTTTTTTATCCACCGATAGGACCCCGCTCAGCAATCACTCAGCAAGACAGAAGACGACAAATCATCTAATAGGAAACGACAAAAGAAGAAAGATTCCCCTCAACAGAAGAAGACAAGAAGGTCCAATAGTAATTTGCTCGACGAATGACAAGGAGTCACATCGACTCTCATCAGCCGTTAATCAGTCGCACAAACAAGCCGCAACCACCATTGATCACATGTATCCCGTCTATGCAAGATTCCCCATCATATCACCAACCTCCTTCTCTCCTGGCAGCTCAACACGTGTCCCTCGTCGAACCTTCATCATCAACGGACGTACAATATTCTTATCTCCTTATTTGTCGCAAAGTGCCACATGTCCTTCATCAATCCTTCATCATCAAGATTAAGCAATTAGAGCCACAAGCTCCTCCCAGCCAATTAGCAAGTTCCTTCACCTGCAAGGCTTCGTCATGGACCACTCATCCCAGAGGACCTTGCCTATAAATACCCAGGTAATCAAGTGAAGAGCAGAGCATCAAGGATAGCATTCAGCAGACGTTCCTTCAGCAGCAGCATAGCTTCTCAAGCTTCTCATACTTTCTCTCTCATATGATCTTTCCTCTTCTTACCTTCTTCTCTTTTCACTCTGTAATTAGATCATAGGTCATCGACATCAGTACACTACTAAAGTCGGTAACCTCCATGACTTTTTTAGTATAATATGTGTGATTGTAATCTATCTTCTTTACCTTCTTTCTATCCTTCTGAGTGGAAGAAATTCGCAAGTCTCTGTATATGTAATCAGTAAGTTATGCAATTTAAATTTGTCTTTACTTTTAAAATATTGGATTATACTCATACGTCTTGGATTGTCTTTGACATCTCTGTACTTCCAATAATTATCATTTTATTAGTGTTCCTTTATTATGTTTCTGTTCTTCAACAACTTATAGACTATAATTCCTCAATCTTTTCCTACTTAGGGTAGATTCTTGGGCTAAAATGGTATCAGAGCCAACCCTGTATTAGAGATCTCCTAGTATTACTAGTTTTGTTATCTTAAGAAACTTAAAAAATTTATCCATTAAAGAAAGTTGGTCCGAGTGTTAAGACACGAGACGAAAAAGTCTTATGCAAAGTACCGCCAAGGCCGAGGAAGAGCCGCTAGGGAAAACGCTGGACTTTTGGTCGTCCTGAGTTGTCATTATCCGCAACCTAATAATGGAAAAATTTATTAAGAATCTAACAGATACCACAACAAGTAAAACTAATAGAACTCTAAGGATCAAAAACAAAGAAGAACTTGTTATTAATGATATCGAAAATCAAATCCAGAATTGGAACATACCCAAGGTTCCCATATCTGATATTTACAAAAAGGGTACGTTCGATCTCAAAGTCGGATATGCCATAAAAACAGTAGAAGAAACTCTCTCTGTTACTAATAATCAAGAAGATTTTCAATTATTATCTAAAAAAATATTACAAGTTCATCAAAATAAGAACTATAAATATCTACATATAGGTTTAATACAAGTAGCAGTTAAACCCTTGACTAGGTTAGGATTAAATAACTCTATTCTAGTTTGTTTACGAGATACTAGACATAACAAATTTTCAGAATCGTTATTAGGAATGGTTGAAACTAGTCTATGTAGTGGACCAATATATTTCAATTGCTTTCCAAATTATTCCGTATCATTAACAGACCCAAATATATTAAATGTTTTGTCTTTAAATCTTAAAACGCAAGGTTTTGATATGATGGCAGGTTCTCAAAACATAGCCATTGTTTATAGAATATATTATAAGGTAATGAACACATTATGTCCAAATATACTCCAAATAGACAATAGGGGACAAACAATATTTTTTCAAACTAATATTGAAAAATCAAATACAATCATACCAAAGACAATATCATGATCAGATATAGTCCTACCCCATACCTGGGCTATTCACAATGACAACCAACCATCATCACAAAATCCTATTCAACACATCCCAGACAGAATTACAGAATATACGGATGGAAATATTGAAATCCAATTTACTACGAATAATAGAATTCTAGATAAAGCACCCATATCAGAAACCATAAGCAACCATTCTTGCAGAGATCTAGAACCCCCAAGAAAATCCATTACAACTTATACTCGGAACCCTCCTACATTCTCAGCTTCAAAACCACAGATGGACGGATTTCTACGTACATCTGATAATATTATAATACCACAATATGAACAAGCTGAACCAGAATTTATCCAAGTACTACAGCTTGAAGAAACATTCACACGAGATGATATTATAAATGATTTTCTATCCCCAGAAAATGATAATATTAGAAAATGGTACGTTAAGGAATTTAAACCTAGATTAGTGGAATTATTTCATTCTCAATTCAATAAATGGCGACAAAAAGGTAATAAAGGAAAATGCTTTTTTGATTGGTTAAGAGATACTCTTAAACAACATAATATCCCAATTCTTGAGTTTGAATTAAATACAGTAGAAACCCAATATACTACATTTAATACAACAGAAGGAAAAACTATTAAATCCATACACCCTCCAGAACAAAGTTTGAAAATACAAGGAATGGCAACTACAGTACCAAAATCTTCAGACCAAACTGAAGGATCACCATCTACTCAAATAGTTGTTTATGAAACAGTAGCCACACCGTATAAGCTGAATAATGCTAATATACCTCGTATAGAATTACTTCCACATATAATTGAACAAAATAATTATACAAATCTCTGTCTTCATACCCTTGGAAAACAGTCTAATAGAATAGAAAATTTATTACAACCGCCTAGTCATAAAGAGAAAAAACAATTATTTTTCAAACCACCTCCTGATTTGAATAGAGAAAAATTTCTTATAGGAGAAGATAATACAACCCTTATGGGACAATTAATTTCTAAATTATCTAAATTAGAAATAAAAGAACCCAAGCCAACAATAGTAATATCCACTCCTATTCTCCCAGATAATGATAAAGGAAAAGCAAAAATCCCTGAACATGATAATATGACTCTACAAGAAGAAACGCTTTTTCAAACCAATGAAGCCATAGAACCATCTACAGGGCCATCAATTGCCAATACAATACAAAATATGCAAAAGGCATTTTCAGAAATACAACTAACTCCCGAAAGTATTAATCGAATCAATTATAATAAAAATTGGCAACCAATAAATGCTCGTCCATATTATAAAAGACCAACTCCCGTTGATATACAATTAGAAGAAGACTTAACAAGTCATACCTCTACATATTCAGGACGAACCATTATAGATTGGAACATAGACGGTATCTCTGATTATAGAATCCTAGATACAATGAAGCATATGACTATGTATGCATCTGCCTGTAAAATGGCTGGAAGCCACGACCAAGAAATAGCTAAAGCCATAGTTTCAGGATTCACTGGATGGCTAAGAGGATGGTGGGATTCATACTTGAATGAACAAACAAAACAACAAATATTAACAAATACTAGGCAATGGACAGCAAAAAATGAACATAACCAAGATATGGTATATTCTGAGAGTGATTCTAGATAAAGCACCCATATCAGAAACCATAAGCAACCATTCTTGCAGAGATCTAGAACCCCCAAGAAAATCCATTACAACTTATACTCGGAACCCTCCTACATTCTCAGCTTCAAAACCACAGATGGACGGATTTCTACGTACATCTGATAATATTATAATACCACAATATGAACAAGCTGAACCAGAATTTATCCAAGTACTACAGCTTGAAGAAACATTCACACGAGATGATATTATAAATGATTTTCTATCCCCAGAAAATGATAATATTAGAAAATGGTACGTTAAGGAATTTAAACCTAGATTAGTGGAATTATTTCATTCTCAATTCAATAAATGGCGACAACAAGGTAATAAAGGAAAATGCTTTTTTGATTGGTTAAGAGATACTCTTAAACAACATAATATCCCAATTCCTGAGTTTGAATTAAATACAGTAGAAACCCAATATACTACATTTAATACAACAGAAGGAAAAACTATTAAATCCATACACCCTCCAGAACAAAGTTTGAAAATACAAGGAATGGCAACTACAGTACCAAAATCTTCAGACCAAACTGAAGGATCACCATCTACTCAAATAGTTGTTTATGAAACAGTAGCCACACCGTATAAGCTGAATAATGCTAATATACCTCGTATAGAATTACTTCCACATATAATTGAACAAAATAATTATACAAATCTCTGTCTTCATACCCTTGGAAAACAGTCTAATAGAATAGAAAATTTATTACAACCGCCTAGTCATAAAGAGAAAAAACAATTATTTTTCAAACCACCTCCTGATTTGAATAGAGAAAAATTTCTTATGGGAGAAGATAATACAACCCTTATGGGACAATTAATTTCTAAATTATCTAAATTAGAAATAAAAGAACCCAAGCCAACAATAGTAATATCCACTCCTATTCTCCCAGATAATGATAAAGGAAAAGCAAAAATCCCTGAACATGATAATATGACTCTACAAGAAGAAACGCTTTTTCAAACCAATGAAGCCATAGAACCATCTACAGGGCCATCAATTGCCAATACAATACAAAATATGCAAAAGGCATTTTCAGAAATACAACTAACTCCCGAAAGTATTAATCGAATCAATTATAATAAAAATTGGCAACCAATAAATGCTCGTCCATATTATAAAAGACCAACTCCCGTTGATATACAATTAGAAGAAGACTTAACAAGTCATACCTCTACATATTCAGGACGAACCATTATAGATTGGAACATAGACGGTATCTCTGATTATAGAATCCTAGATACAATGAAGCATATGACTATGTATGCATCTGCCTGTAAAATGGCTGGAAGCCACGACCAAGAAATAGCTAAAGCCATAGTTTCAGGATTCACTGGATGGCTAAGAGGATGGTGGGATTCATACTTGAATGAACAAACAAAACAACAAATATTAACAAATACTAGGCAATGGACAGCAAAAAATGAACATAACCAAGATATGGTATATTCTGAGAGTGATTCTAGATAAAGCACCCATATCAGAAACCATAAGCAACCATTCTTGCAGAGATCTAGAACCCCCAAGAAAATCCATTACAACTTATACTCGGAACCCTCCTACATTCTCAGCTTCAAAACCACAGATGGACGGATTTCTACGTACATCTGATAATATTATAATACCACAATATGAACAAGCTGAACCAGAATTTATCCAAGTACTACAGCTTGAAGAAACATTCACACGAGATGATATTATAAATGATTTTCTATCCCCAGAAAATGATAATATTAGAAAATGGTACGTTAAGGAATTTAAACCTAGATTAGTGGAATTATTTCATTCTCAATTCAATAAATGGCGACAACAAGGTAATAAAGGAAAATGCTTTTTTGATTGGTTAAGAGATACTCTTAAACAACATAATATCCCAATTCCTGAGTTTGAATTAAATACAGTAGAAACCCAATATACTACATTTAATACAACAGAAGGAAAAACTATTAAATCCATACACCCTCCAGAACAAAGTTTGAAAATACAAGGAATGGCAACTACAGTACCAAAATCTTCAGACCAAACTGAAGGATCACCATCTACTCAAATAGTTGTTTATGAAACAGTAGCCACACCGTATAAGCTGAATAATGCTAATATACCTCGTATAGAATTACTTCCACATATAATTGAACAAAATAATTATACAAATCTCTGTCTTCATACCCTTGGAAAACAGTCTAATAGAATAGAAAATTTATTACAACCGCCTAGTCATAAAGAGAAAAAACAATTATTTTTCAAACCACCTCCTGATTTGAATAGAGAAAAATTTCTTATAGGAGAAGATAATACAACCCTTATGGGACAATTAATTTCTAAATTATCTAAATTAGAAATAAAAGAACCCAAGCCAACAATAGTAATATCCACTCCTATTCTCCCAGATAATGATAAAGGAAAAGCAAAAATCCCTGAACATGATAATATGACTCTACAAGAAGAAACGCTTTTTCAAACCAATGAAGCCATAGAACCATCTACAGGGCCATCAATTGCCAATACAATACAAAATATGCAAAAGGCATTTTCAGAAATACAACTAACTCCCGAAAGTATTAATCGAATCAATTATAATAAAAATTGGCAACCAATAAATGCTCGTCCATATTATAAAAGACCAACTCCCGTTGATATACAATTAGAAGAAGACTTAACAAGTCATACCTCTACATATTCAGGACGAACCATTATAGATTGGAACATAGACGGTATCTCTGATCATAGAATCCTAGATACAATGAAGCATATGACTATGTATGCATCTGCCTGTAAAATGGCTGGAAGCCACGACCAAGAAATAGCTAAAGCCATAGTTTCAGGATTCACTGGATGGCTAAGAGGATGGTGGGATTCATACTTGAATGAACAAACAAAACAACAAATATTAACAAATACTAGGCAATGGACAGCAAAAAATGAACATAATCAAGATATGGTATATTCTGAGAGTGATGCTGTCAATTCTTTGATATATACAATTGCTCTTCATTTCATAGGAAATACATCAATACTTGCAGCAAGAACTGCTGATCTTTTATCTAATTTACGATGTCCAACATTGTCACATTATAAATGGTATAAAGACGTCTTTTTCTCCCGATTACTCATACGCGAAGATAGTCATCTTGATCACTGGAAAGAGAAATTTGTAGCAGGACTACCTTACCTCTTTGCTGAAAAAGTAAAAGAACGTCTCAAAAATAAAAATAACGGTATTATAAACTATTCCCAATATACTTTAGGAGAATTATCTTCAGAAATTTGTGCTGAAGGCTTAGCCCTATGCACAGACCTGAAACTCAAAAGACAACTTGATAAACAGAATCTAAGTGGCAAAAAAGAATTAGGAGATTTTTGCCAACAATTTGGCTACCATATGGATCAAAGTCATATAGATAAAACCAAACCACATAAAATCCATAAAGTATATAAAAGGAAAAAACATCGAGATAAACCCGATAAAACATATAAATCTTTTCCAACTAAGCAGAAAAAATATAAGAAATTTACAAAACGCTTTGCTTCTAAATCATTTCATAAATCATTTCAAAATAAGAAAAAATTACCTGTTTGTTATAAATGTGGAAAAGTAGGCCATTATAAAAGCCAATGCAAAGTTAAACAAAAATTAGACTCTATTACTTTAGATGAATCCATTAGAAATAAAATCTACGATATTATCCAATTATACGATTCATCAGATAGTTCAAGTTCGGATACTACTTCTTCTAGTAGTGATACTTCTTTTATAGGAACAATACATAATGATGATTTTTATTGGTCAGATAATAGCTCGGATATAGAAAACGATAATGAAATATGCAGATGCCCTATTTCATCTGATATTCATACATTAACAAAAGAAGATAATCTTATTCTAGACTTAATAGAGAAAATATCCGACCCCAATGAAAAAAGAGAAATAATTACTCAGTTTATCAATTTAATCAAAACAAAAACAAAACATATACCATTGGTTAAACCTCCCGATAATTACAATTTTTCTGATATCATGAAAAGAATCAGTCAGCATGAAGCTACCCAAAAGGAACCTACTATTGCTGATCTCAAAGCTGAAGTCAATACTGTAAAAATAGAATTATCCCAATTAAAAACAAGAATTCAAATTCTCGAACTTCATAATAATACTTCCGAAGTACACACTGAAGAAGATATAGTAGAATTCAATCACTTACTCAAATCATAACATCCCAATGATTATTTAGACCAAATGACTTATGGTGAATCATCATCCAATAGGCATTCGGTTAATATAATAAATCGGGTAATAACCCAAAAATGGTTTGTATTAATAACTATCGTAATAAATGATGAATTTGAATTTCAATCCTTAGCATTAATAGATTCAGGCGCTGATTTAAATTGTCTTAATGAGGGACTAGTCCCTACCAAATATTTTGATAAAACTACTCAAATCCTTAATACAGCTGATGGTAGTAGGCTATTTATCAAATACAAACTTTCAAATGCAAAAATATGTACGGAAGGACATTGCTTCCCTACTCCATTCATCATGGTCAAAGGGCTCAGCCAAGCTGTAATCTTAGGAGTCCCTTTTCTTACTTTATTATACCCAGTGACAGTTTCCCAAACAGGTCTTGAAACAAATACACATGGAACACCCATTAGATTTGAATTTCTTGATAAACCTAAAATTAAAGAAATAAATACTGTTAAACAGAATATGAAAAATAAAGAAAACTTCTTAGGATCTTTACAATTGGAAATCAAACATAAGCTCACCAGCGAAAAACTCCAATTTCCTGAAATAATACAAAAAATACAACACCTCAAAAGTTTTATTGAAAAGGAAATATGTAATGAATTACCTAATGCCTTTTGGCATAGAAAGCAACATATAGTAGGATTACCATATGAGCCTAGTTTTAGTGACACAAAGATACCAACAAAAGCTAGACCAATTCAAATGAATACTGAATTATTACAAACATGTCAGGTAGAAATAAACAACCTACTCCAAAAGAAATTAATACGTCCTAGTTCTTCCCCTTGGAGTTATTCTGCTTTTTATGTTAATAAAAATGCTGAACAAGAAAGAGGTGTCCCTAGATTAGTCATCAATTATAAACCCCTTAATAAAGTTTTAAAATGGATTATATATCCTATTCCGAATAAAAAGGATTTACTTGATAGATTATTACATGCTGTAATCTTCTCCAAATTAGATTTAAAATCTGGTTTTTGGCAAATACAAATAGAAGAAAAAGATAAATACAAAACAGCCTTCAATGTCCCTTTTGGACAATATGAGTGGAACGTTATGCCTTTTGGCCTCAAAAATGCTCCATCCGAATTTCAAAAAATAATGAATGATATATTCAATCCCTTTTATAAATTTATGATTGTTTATATTGATGATATTTTAGTCTTTTCAGAATCAATAGAACAACATTTCAAACACTTGCATACTTTTATTCATATAATAAAAACATCTGGTTTAGTGGTTTCTTCTACAAAGTTAAATTTATTCCAAACAAAAATAAGATTCCTAGGACATAACATCAATCAAGGAACTATCATTCCCATTGATCGCTCAATACTTTTTGCTGATAAATTTCCTGATAAAATCCTAGATAAAACTGAATTACAACGCTTTTTAGGATGTCTTAATTATATAAGTGATTTTTACCAAAATCTAGCTTTAGACGCTAAACCTTTATATGATCGCTTAAAGAAGAATCCTCCCCCATGGACTAATATTCATACTCTCGCTGTACAAAAGCTTAAACTTAAAGCTAAAGAACTTCCGTGTTTAAACTTAGTTGATCCACAAGCATTTAAAATCATTGAATGTGATGCTTCTGATCTAGGCCTAGGAGGAATATTAAAACAATCCATTAATAATAATTCTAAAGAACAATTAATACGTTTTACTTCTAAAGCTTGGAATCCTACTCAAAAGAATTATTCTACTGTTAAAAAAGAACTCCTTGCTATTATTCATTGTGTTTGCAAATTTCAGACTGACATTCTCAATCAACATTTCTTAATACGAACTGATTGCAAAGCCGCTAAAGATATTCTGCAAAAAGATGTCCAAAATCTTGTGTCCAAGCAAATATTTGCCCGTTGGCAAGCCATATTATCTGCTTTTGATTTTTCCACTGAACATCTGCACGGCTCTTCTAATTCTCTTCCTGACTTTTTAAACCCGTGAATTTTTGCAGGGGGGACCATATACCACAACCTAAAGACGAAACCATCTCGTCCTACGGATTTCCCTCTTACGGTTTGCAACTCTTCCTTTCAAATAAATATACTAATACAAATATGAATCCTCATTACAAAGGAAAACAGCCAATGGATCTAATCCCAAGCAATAGGTATGGGCCCCTTATGCCCAACCATTCTCCTCTTGAATTAACTCCAATGTCACCTCTGAGATCCACAAATGTACCAGAGTATATAATACAATCTCCTCCCCAAAGTCCATTCGCCACTCCAAGTCCGGCATTCTCCCCAGCATCATACCCAAATAAACAGACCTCAAATTCTCCCAAATCCATTTATACTGATACTGCCTTTCTCCCAGAAGCTATTATCTCAGACAATCATACTGAACTAGACCCATATAAAATAGCTCCCCTTTACTTGTCCAACCATATGAATTCATCCTATGGTATCAAGACTCGCGAATGGTACGAGGCTATACTAATGGAAACTGGTTCAGTTTCCATAGTTCACTTCTACCAAGAGAACACTAAAATATTTGCATATTCTAAACTGCAAATCAAAAAATTACTTTCATATGAAGATTGAGGCTGTAATCCCATCCAGGGAAAAAGGCTGCTCAATCCAGGGTTTCAATACAAATCATATAAATATAGTGAATATGTTGAAGCATGGCATAAAGTCTTTGCTTACCAAAATCCAAATAATACACACTCCTGGTATGTCCAATTCAAATTCCCTATCCTAGAAAGGTTCCCCAGTTGGTTCCGCCATTGGTTTTTAATATGGGGATCCTCAACCCAAATAATGCCAGATACCTTTCAAGCCTTACAGACCAAATTTGTTAAACATAATACATGCACCGAACTAGATGATTACCATCTCTATTTTATGGCCATTTACCAAATTCCTTGGATTCTCAAATGGGAATATTCTATCTCTGAAAATAATACTCATGATTACACATATAATCCCCAACTTGGTAAGACTGTGAAAGTAAAATGGTGGGATATCTTTAACGTCGATCCTACCACTCTGCCATTAAAAAGAATACCTCTTCAATCTGGAAACCTCAAACCAGTATCAAATAATACTGTAAGTCTCCCTACCTTTTCAGCTTATCTTAAAAAGCTGAAACAATCACATCCCAATGCCACCATTGAAGAAATAGAGCAAACACTATTACACGTTTTTGCTCCTGACACCACCAGGCCAGCAACCTCAGAAGAAACGGTCCAGTCTGGAAATCCCCTACTGGAAGACTTTAGCCAAAGGCCCACTGAATAAACTCAGCCCGATGCAGTGACCCGCCAAATAGATTCTCACCCATCAACATGGCCCATCAAATCCAAAATCCGACAAAAATATTCCCTATCTCCTTTTTTATCCACCGATAGGACCCCGCTCAGCAATCACTCAGCAAGACAGAAGACGACAAGTCATCTAATAGGAAACGACAAAAGAAGAAAGATTCCCCTCAACAGAAGAAGACAAGAAGGTCCAATAGTAATTTGCTCGACGAATGACAAGGAGTCACATCGACTCTCATCAGCCGTTAATCAGTCGCACAAACAAGCCGCAACCACCATTGATCACATGTATCCCGTCTATGCAAGATTCCCCATCATATCACCAACCTCCTTCTCTCCTGGCAGCTCAACACGTGTCCCTCGTCGAACCTTCATCATCAACGGACGTACAATATTCTTATCTCCTTATTTGTCGCAAAGTGCCACATGTCCTTCATCAATCCTTCATCATCAAGATTAAGCAATTAGAGCCACAAGCTCCTCCCAGCCAATCAGCAAGTTCCTTCACCTGCAAGGCTTCGTCATGGACCACTCATCCCAGAGGACCTTGCCTATAAATACCCAGGTAATCAAGTGAAGAGCAGAGCATCAAGGATAGCATTCAGCAGACGTTCCTTCAGCAGCAGCATAGCTTCTCAAGCTTCTCATACTTTCTCTCTCATATGATCTTTCCTCTTCTTACCTTCTTCTCTTTTCACTCTGTAATTAGATCATAGGTCATCGACATCAGTACACTACTAAAGTCGGTAACCTCCATGACTTTTTTAGTATAATATGTGTGATTGTAATCTATCTTCTTTACCTTCTTTCTATCCTTCTGAGTGGAAGAAATTCGCAAGTCTCTGTATATGTAATCAGTAAGTTATGCAATTTAAATTTGTCTTTACTTTTAAAATATTGGATTATACTCATACGTCTTGGATTGTCTTTGACATCTCTGTACTTCCAATAATTATCATTTTATTAGTGTTCCTTTATTATGTTTCTGTTCTTCAACAACTTATAGACTATAATTCCTCAATCTTTTCCTACTTACTATATCCCAAAAAATTATGGGGGTATTTTGGTCAATTTATATTTTACGAATTATTATTTTTCATATTTTTATTAGGTGTGTCTCGTTAAGATATATACACGCTCCAAATTTCAGATCATTTCGATTAATAAAATAAAAATGAAAATTAAAAAACTACCGGACAACTGTGTCCGTGCAATGAACTTTGGTGTGTATATATATATATATATATATATATATATATATATATATATATGTATATATATGTATATATATATATATATATATATATATATATACATATATATATATACATATATATACATATATATATATACATATATATACATATATATATATATATATACATATATATATATATATATATATACATATATATATATATATATATATATATATATATATATATATATATATATAACAAATTTATATAAAGTTGCAACCTTATAATGTAGAACTACGGATGCACCTCAAAAATCCATCGGAAAATGTTGTTTTTGGACTGCACCTTCTGCTGGAAGTATTAAGCTTAACTTTGATCGGAGTTCTCTGGGAAACCCACGTATTGCTAGAATTAGTGATGTAGTGCGTGATTCCTTGGGTTCCATAATTCTCTCCTTTGTTAGTCCGACAACAAATTATGTTGAATTAAGTGCTCTTTTGTGTGCGGTGGAAATTTTGTTTGAGAAGAATCTGAGAACGAATGTTTGGGTTGAAGGGGATTTTTTGAATGTGATTAAGTGGTGCAAAAAAGAACAGCAGGTTCCATGAGAGTTTCGATCTCTTTGGTTGCAAATCATGGATCTGGTCGAACCAATTTCTTTTTCCTTCTCCCATGTTTACGGAGAAGCAAACTCACTACCTGACTCTTTGGCTAAGGGAGGTACTTCGTTGCCTTCACTTTGATCTCCTCTGATGTAATTTCTTTTAATTAATCATCAATAAAGTTTTGAACATTTGTTAAAAAAAAAAAAAAAGGTTGTTTTAATGTTGAAAAATTCTGTGATTGATCATCTCAACATCGAGATGTATGGCTCTAAAAATTAAAAATATTTTGAGTCTCAGAAATAGTGCATCTTACAACATATTATCTACACCGTCCATTTTCAAGATTTTCATATGTTTATAGATTTACTTGATTTTAACTATTTTTGAAATTTAAAATTTTATAATTAGATATAAAAATAGATTTTGAGATAATCTCAAGAACATTTTACATCAGAATTATATATTATGATGAAATTTGAAGGTGCACCGTAGTGAGATTGTTTACGGTTGCAACCGTATAGAAACTATATATATATATATATATATATATATATATATATATGGAAGATACTACAAAACGCCTATAGGCGAAAATGAACAGTGATTTCGCCTACCCTCATCACCATCTAAAGTTCATTGCGCGGTCACGATTATCCGGTAGTGTTTTATTTTTCATTTTTTTTTTGACAAATCAGAATGATATGAAATTTGGAGCGTATATTCATAAAAAATAGATGAATCTACAGAAAATATCAAAAAAATATCTTACATAAAATAAATTGATTAAAATACCCCTGAAAAGTTTCAGGAGTATTTTGGTCAATTAGTTTTTTACGAATTATTTGTTTTATATTTTTTTTAGGTGCACCTCACTAAGATGTATACATTTCAGATAATTCTGATTTGTAGAAAAAAAATGAAAAATGAAATACTACCGGACAATCGTGACCGTGCGATGAACTTTTGACAGTGATGCGGGTAGGCAAAATCACTATTCATTTTCGCCTATATAGGAAAAGTCTTCCCATCGCCTATAGGTAAAAAAAAACAGTGATTTCACCTACCCTCATCACCGTCTAAAGTTCATTGTACGGTCATGATTGTCCGGTAGTATTTTATTTTTTATTTTTTTTCTACAAATTGAAATTACCTTAAATTTGGATCATGCGCTCATCAAAACTAGGGGAATCTACGAAAAATATCAAAACATATATTACATGAAAAAAATTGACCAAAATACCCCTAAAAGGTTTCCGGGGTATTTTAGTCAATTATTTTTTACAAATTAGTTTTTTTTATATTTTTATTAGGTGCGTCTCATTAAGGTGTACACATGCTCAAAATTTCAGATCATTTTAATTTATAAAAAAATAAAAAATAAAAAATAAAATACTACCGGATAATCGTTACCGTGCGATGAACTTTTGAGGGTGATGAGGGTAGGCAAAATTACTATTCATTTTCGCCAATAGGTGTTGGGAAGACTTTTCCTATATATATATATATATAAAGGAAAAATATATGGTGCACAGCCTAGTGTAGATAAGCTAAATGCGCCAACGACCCAGATTGAATCTGGGTTGATCTGACAATCATAGATGCCCGAAAGTATTTGAATTTTATTTAATTTTTTAAAAATTAGAATTACCCAAAATTTGGAGAGTGTGTTCATAAAAAAATAGCGAATCTACAAAAAATATTTCAAAAATATTTTACATGAAAAATATTGACCAAAATACCCCTAGAACTTTCTGGGGGTATGTTTTTCATGTAAAGTATTTTTTAAATATTTTTCTTAGATTTACCTATTTTTTATGAACATACGCTCCAGATTTCTTGAGGTAGGTTCAAATTTGATGGTTTAGAGCCTTGGCTCTATACTAAATTTTACCAATATATATATATATATATATATATGAAAAGTCTTTCCAAATGAACAGTGATTTTGCCTACCCTCATCACCGTCCAAAGTTCATCGTACGGTCACGATTGTTTTTGTAGTATTTCATTTTTTTTATACAAATCGAGCTGACTTGAAATTTGAAGCATACATATATTTTAGTGAGGTGCACCTAATAAAAATATCAAAAAAAAATAATTTGAAAAAAAAAATTGACCAAAATACCCCCAAAATGTTTGGGGGGTATTTTGGTGAAATTTTTTCATGTAAAATAGTTTTTTGATATTTTTCGTAGATTCACCTATATTTTATAAACACACGCTCTAAATTTCAGGTCATTCCGATTTGTAGAAAAAAAATGAAAAATAAAATACTACCAGAAAATTGTGACTTTGTAATAAACTTTGGATGGTGATGAGTGTAGGCGAAATATATATATATATATATATATATATCCCTTGGCAAAATCACATTAATCTTTCTTTCATTGGTATTAGAGCTTATTGATACTTGATGCCATTAGTTGTCTTTTCTTTTTTATTGAGTCTAGATCAAGCTCCGGAATGAGATATAAGATAACTAATTACGTTTGTAGTAAAGTAATACTCCCACGGTTAAGAATTATTGGAATATTCAAACACCGAAAAAGATACTCTGTATAATGGGTATTCTGTGCGATTTTGAAGCAGCTATATGAAAAAGATAATGAGTTATTTTTCTATTGCATACTTCAGTAATATTATGAGTTTTTGAGAGTAGGATCTATTTGCAAAATTTCAGGGGGAGATACTAAAGGAATTGAAAGTTATGAACTCATCAATGAAGGGCGTCAGTTCTGACTAGTATTCGCAAAACCGGCCGATTTAATCGGTAACTGCCCGGTTAGATCAGAACTGGCCTCTAGTCAAATAATACACCCACGGTTAAGAATTATCGGAATATTCAAACATCGAAAAAGGTACTTTGCATAATGGGTATTCAATGTTATTTTGAAACAGTGATATGAAGAAGATAATGAGTTATTTATCTATTGCATACTTTAGTAATATCATGAGTTTTTTAGAGTAGGATTTATCTACCATATTTCAGTAGAATTGAGAGTTATGGACTCATTAATGAAGGGTGTTAGTTCTAATCAGTGTTCGTAAAACCAACCGATCTAACCGGTAACTGCCCGGTTAGATCGGAACCGGCCACACGAATCAAACTTGAAATAAGTCCTTTATTATTAGACCCACTAACCAATACAACTACTTAGCTGATAAAAAGAAGGGCCTATATTATATATAACTTAAGTTTTTCCTCGTTTTCTTTAAAAAAAAAGAGTTGGTCAAGTCGATTTTTTTAACATTATTTTAATATTATTTACATTATGGTAAAGAATAACATATTTTTTGGTCAATGATACTGTTATATTTTCCTATCTTTTTCAAAAAAATTTAAAAATACTCCTAGGCACAAATCGATTCGTTAAGATCCATTTTTTTTTTATTAATTTTCAACTTCATTTAAGTGTGTTTTGTTTTAATCACATTTGTTATATGTTTTTCATATTATAATATATTTGTTTTTGTATTTTTTTATTTTTTTAACACTTTTTTAATCATACGGGACTTGCCCTGATAGAGCGGTTGAATCCATTGGGATTACCGGTTAGGCCAGTTACATCGCTTCCGGGCCCATGTCCGGTTAACCATTCCTGTTCGATTTTGCGAACACGCTCCCTGGCCTTGTTGTAAACGTAGAGTTTGTTACATGTAGTATAGTGAAAAATCTAGTCCCCAGGAACTTTCAGTGAGGTAATTCCTTTCATATTTTTCCTGAGGCCCTTAGGAATCTTGCTCGTGACAAGAACACCAAGAAACGAAACTGAAATATGAGGCAAAACTGGATCTTTCTCTTATGTTTGATAATTATAGAAAGAAGTTCCCAGAATATATATTTGTTGAAAACTCTCTGTTTATGTTTAAAATGAATATTTAGTTTTCAATAAATTGCATAATAAAATAATAGAAAGGGAATCTGTAGGTATTAAAGGAAAATGGTCCTTTAGGACCTGGTGCTAGAGTAGTGCCCTAACCTGTATCAATGGATCCTTGCAAGCACGGTGGAGATGTCTGTATGTTTCTACATATGTTCTCAATTGTCTGTCATGAAGAGCTATGCATCATCTCTGGCCGTCAATTGTAGGGATCCAATGGTGTCGTATATGAAACATGTACTGTTGATGTTTTTGCAATGGGAAAATACTATAGTCTATTTGAAAATAGCTTTCAAAATCAAATCTTTATGGAAAGTTGTTTGTGTTTTATTCTAGAAAGAGACGAGCGAACTAGCATCCCACATGATGAATTGGAATAATAGGGTCAAGTACAACTAGAGGAGCATCCTACCATTTTATTTATGAATCTAAGGGGAGAGAAGATGCATTCCGAGCATGCGACGTGCACACGCACGTACATGCATGTTTATAGGGACAAGGGTGGGTTTGTTATCATTTTAAGTCTGATGACAAAATTTATATATAGAACCTATATACATGTTGATTTCATCAGTAGGGGAATCTTTGCCTTGAGAACGCATCATGGTCATCCCGGGAAACATGATGATCCTTTATTTGTATTTTAAACCAATTTTGTCACTTCAAATTGATTTTATCACCAAAATTCACCCATAAATTTTCAATATGTAACTCTTATTCCTGCAAACATGATCATTTGTTTTGATTGCAAAACAATTCGTCACTACAAATTGATTTTCGCTCACAATTTTTCATCATGTAGCAACCACTCCTACCGGGATCAGGATTCTTGCCTTGGTGGTTAGGGTGTTTAAGTTCCACTCTTCAAATCCCACTCCTAATCTAACCCACAAAAAAATAAATAAAAGAGAGGGTATTATACGACCATTTCTCTGAACTACATAAATTTGTATCTATGTACACATTTTTGTACGAATGTATGTGTATATATTAAAGATATGGTGATACTTTTTGCATGATATTTTCAAGGAAACATAATGTTTTCATAATGGTTAATTCACTTTTGGGTAGTATCTGACCTTGCTTTGAAAGAGATTACTTAGGGAACTATTTATAATTGTTCTTCGTGGTGTAAATTTGTTTGGAAGTGTTTGTTTGATGATGTGTATGAGCAATCTACAACTCGTAATCGTCTAAGCGTAATGATAGTAGTTCTCAATTCGAGTGACATCATGGAAGTTATGGGGCTTGTCCATCAACTAAAACGTCCCACTAATTTGGATGCTCTCTGTGTTAAGGTATGCTCAAGTGGGATGTGATTGTTATTTGGTGCTTCCTTGCTTCTTGCCTTCCAATTTCTTTAACATGAGCTTAATGCTTTCTGTATCTTGCTTCGCTTTCTGTTGTTTTTTATTTATTTTCTTCCTTTTCCTTTTCTTTATTAAAGCTTCGTCACACGCCTTTAATGGCACAGCAAAAAGTAAAACTGCTCCACATGGCTGGATGAAGTTAAATAACAGTTGTGATAATCGGTTGCATTGCCTAAAAAGAGGGGAGATCGGGGTATGAGAATGATGGGGCTCCTGCTCTCTGATGCCAAAGTGTTGGATGAGTTGAATGTGGAAACAGCGAATCGCGACAAGGGAATGTTGAAGCAGTTGGCCTTCTTACCATGTTAAATTCATATTCAGTCAAACTTGTGAGGAAGTTCAGCTTGGTTCTAACAAGATTCAGAATTTGGACGAAATGTTCTTTTATAAACAAGAGAGTATAGAAGGCAAAATTCCTTTATTTTCCCTTTTTGTTTTTGTTTTAAGTGGAGATTCTTGAACCTGCAAATCCCTTGTTTGAAGAGGAATAAATATGACAGTTACTGAGTTGTGTGTTCGAATGGCTTTAGTTTTAGGGACTATGTTGTATGGCATGGATTAGGAAATAAGTTGCATGTGAAGTCTGATGCTCAAGGCCCATTGACATTGATTATCCTTGATAGCGTTTATTAACTCACAACCACGATTGGCTCAGCCCTGGTTAAACTTAACTCATGTTTTCTTTGGCCAAACGATTCAACTCCAACAATGTTTAAATTGGAGCATTTGAGTGACTTGCTAGCCTTTCCCTTAACATGGCTTGCCCCTTTTACATGCAGCATGATATGGATTTCTACCTGGGGATCGTTTCATCTCAAAGAGAATATTGAAAAAAAGAACGGCCAAGTTTTAATCAGGCCCGAGAGAGAGAGATATAGATAGAGAAAGATAGAGACCTATTTCAAAAATAACATTAAGCGGGCCAAGTTTTAAATCAGGCCCGAGAGATAGAGAGAGAGAAAGATAGAGACGCATTTCCTCCTAGTTCATAGGTGAGAAGCACTTAGGACTAAAGGGTTTGGGTAAATGTGGAGAAGTGGTGCTCAGCCCATAAGGGTTCAAAAATCTAATACCTATACTTGGCCCGTGTCTTTTGATTGATTTTCAAAATCTCCATTCACATTTTTGATTTGGAATAGTTGCAAATAGTTAAAATTGGTGAGTAATTTCGTTTTTATAATATTTTTTTGATGAACACCCCTTCTTTTAACCTAGATTGGCTTGAGATGGACTTGGGCCTCTATTTTAGAGCGGCCAATTGGACTTTGATTTTATGCTAGAAACGGCCTCGTTGGCAGCCCTAGAGGTTAAATATTAACTTTTTCCAAATAAGAGCGAATCTCTCTTCTTGTGTATATCATGAATCCAAAATATCCATTAATATTGGTACATAAATAAATTGGATTGTATTTTTTTTTTTTTTTTTTGATGCAGCTTCTATAAAGTCTAGGCATAATAAAAGTAAAGTAAAGCCTCACCTGGAACTTCACCAAAGCAATCTGAGCTTTGCAAATCTCCATAATGGCTTTAAAATCAAAATCGAACATTGACTATGACATTGAAGCTCAAAAAACAGGAAATCTCCATAATAGCTCTAAAATCAAATTCTAATAGTAACTATGAAATTTGAAGCTCAAGAAATAGTATAGATTTTGAGATGTTTTGAGGTCAAAATGGACGGTCTAGATAATGTATTACAATGTACACTACTTTTAAGGCTTGAAATTCTAATTTTTCTTTCACAATCATAATGGTCGAGGCTAAATTCCAAAATTGACTATGAAATTTGAAGCTCAAAAAAGGGAATACGCTCTAAAATCATTATGAAATTTGAAGCTCAAGAAATGGCAAAGATATATAGAAATGGCAAAGATATATATGCTACTGTAACTACTTTATATGAATAATTTATATAGTCTACATGTATATGATTTTTTTTACACAATAATGTACTTTACAAATGATTTGCTATAAATAGTATTTCATTTACACAATGATTTTTCATAATAGGACTAAAATGTACATCTATTGTTTAAGTTTAAAAAAAAGGGAAAAAAAATTCATACCTTTCAATCTGCCACCACTGTGGCTTTGAAGAACATGGTGGGGATAAAAATTTATATTTTAGGTATTTTTTTGAAATAATTTTTTTTTTTCAAAAGCATGAAAGTAGCAATGGCTGCAATACACAAAGCCGGAAAAAAATATATCTTTAAAAAAAATTATAGGTAACAAAAGAAGCGATTTTTTGGCCGGATTTAAATCGTATTATGAAAAAAGCGCATTTTAAACGGTGTTATGAAAACTACGATACTTGTTGCTGACCTTTTAAAAAAATTGTCGTTTAAAACTGTTTTAATAAAAATGCCGAATGCTTGAAAAAATCACCGATTTGCTAACTATGTGTGAGAGAGAAAGATTTTTTACCTATGTATATTTATAGGAAGATACTATTGTTAGCCCAAAGGTTAACAGGCAGATATGAGCCCAACGGTCCATATTGAATCTAGGTCGATTTGACGGTCATGACCTCATTTCGTGTTTGAATTTTAATTTTTCTTTTTACAAATCCAAATCACTTGAAATTTTATGCGCGTGTTCTTCTCATCAATCCGCACCTAACAAAAATATAAACAAAATAATCTACAAAAAAATATTGACCAAAAGACCCCTAAAATTTTACAGGAATATTTTGATAATTTTTTTCATATAAAATATTTTTTTGATATTTTTCGAAGATTTACCTATTTTGATGAACACACATGTAAAATTTCAAATGATTTGGATATGTAAAACAAATATCAAAATTCAAACACTATATCAAGCATCTGTGATCGTCAAATCGATCAAGATTCAACCTGAACTATTGGGCGAATATCTCCCTTTTAGCCCTTAGGCTAACATGAAGATTTTCCATATTTATAATTCCCTATGTTTTTTTTAGAGAAGTTGAACCCCTTGCCACGCACAACCCTATCATCAATAATTAAAGGTATTTTTCCCTCGAATTTCTATTCGGACTTCTATGAAGTTTTATTATCTTTTATTTTTTACTATCATATTGAAATTTCTAATTTTAACATGTTTAGCCTTTGGATTTATTTACTTTTTTTTAGTTGACTGTTGATGTTTCACCTGTCGATGCTCTCAAAAGGCAAGCTAAAATTAAGCAAAAAGAAGAGGAAAGGAATTTTACACATTTTTTTTGCGACTTCTCGACCACACTAATATCTAAGCATGGTTAGAGAATAGATACGCAAAAAAATCAAATGGTGGCTATTGCCATCACATACAAAATGAGCTTCTTTGTTTCTCCTTCTGTAATTCTTTAGGTATTCTTCTGATTTCGTGAAGATGACCAAATACATTCATCGTTAAATATAAGGTGTTGTATGTTTCTATTATCTATTTTTAAAATTTTATTTCTTCCTATATATTGTAGACCAACATTTAGTAGTATTATAATAGAAAAGCCTTGCCATTCCAAAGGTACAAAGTTATTTTACTTAAGGAAAAAGTTTATACAATGATGCAACTTTATAATGTGCAACTACGGATGCACCTCAAAAATCCATCGAAAATGTTAGTTTTAATGTTGAAAAACTCTTTGATTGATCATCTCGACATCGAGATGCATGACCATGAAAAATAAAAAAAAATTTAAGTCTAAAAAATAGTGCATTTTACAACATATTATCTACACTGTCCATTTTTAAGATTTTCATATGTTTATAGATCTACTTGATTTTAACTATTTTTGAAATTTAAAATTTTATAATTAGATATAAAAAGAGATTTTGAGATAATCTTAAGAACATTTTCCATCAAAATTATATACCATGATAAAATTTGAAGGTGCACCTTACCTCTACAGCTACGAATGCATCTGTATGCCAATTGCACCCTTTACTTAAATTTCGTAAGGATCTGCTCAGAGTTATTGATCTATCTCATCATTACTAATGATTTTCATGATCTACACATTTATTTCTTAATTTTTTTTTTCAATTGAGAAAATTTTCATGGCTTTCAGTTGATGCTTAATAATGTTAAACACCTGTGTGAATCCTATATATTAAAAGGAATTATTAGGAACAGTATAAACAATATTATTTTGTGAATAATGGCTTTGATTTGGTTACTTATTTTATTTTACAGGTGTTTTTATTTTTATAACAATTTTTTTATTTTTAAACAACTTAGTGTTTTTATTTTTATAACAATTTTTTATTTTTAAATAACTTTCTTTATGTGTATATGCTCTCTTACATTTATAACTTTTATATTTTAATTAGGAAAAATTAAAATATTTCAATGCAGAAAATTTTTTTCCAATATTTTCAATTTTAAATTTATGGATTTTTTCTCTCTAGCACATTTTTGACTAATTTTTATTACAATTTCATAAGTACTTGAAACTTCTTAACTTTAAAAAATAGAAATATATATATATATATATATATATATATATATATATATATATATATATATATATATATATATATATATCTTCTTTTTTTTTATTTGCAAGAACTTTATAAATTAAAGGATAAAGTTTGATGCTTCAAAAAATAATGTCTTTGACGGTGTCAACTGAGTTGAGTTGGGGTGGGTTCGGTGGCGGTAGGGCGTATTGGTTTTGGAGAGAGAGACAGAGGGGGAGTGGTGTTTTTGTTTTATAGGTTTGTGAGAGAGAAAGATTTGGTTTTGTTTAGTAAGTGTTACATGTGGTTCGCGGTGCTTCTATGATAGAGATTACGATAGAGATGAGGAGAGAGAGAGATGAGCTTATATTTGCAGGGTTTGTGAAAGAGCGGCAGTTTCGTTGAATGCATGTAACAACTAGAATGTAATGCTTACATTTAATAGTATTTACATATATGTTTATAGTATTTCTATGTACTCGTTGTTGTATATTTATATAATTATTTATAGAGTTTGTCTAGAGTTAACAACCTCTCAAAATACAAAGGTTAAAGTTAGAAGGGGTTGTGCGGGTGTATTTATAAAAAAGATCGTTACTTTTTGTTTAAAAAATTATTTTAATATGTAACTTAACCATTAAACGAAGATAAATTTGAAATTTTTACAAAATTACAATGACATTTGGAAGTGAGTGTCATGAAATTTTATTTGTAAAGTGCCCTTGTCTTTTACTAGAAATTTCAATTTTACCTTTTACTTTTTATGGGGATGACAAAAGTATCCCTTGTCTTATAGTAATATTTACAAAATTACTCTTAACTTTTTCAAAAAAAACAAACTACAAAATTAGTAAATCCACCGTCTCAACTCTCCCTATTTATAACTTTTATAATTTCGACTTTCCATATCTATAACCTATTTATAACCTTTATAATTTGAAGGAGTGTGAAGTTTAGATTATCCTGTATTTATACTATTATTTATTTCATTCCTACGTGAGCCAATCAGTAATTTATTAATTCATAGGAGATATTTTCTAGAAATCCATAAACAACGCAATTATTTTAAAATGACTCTATCTTAAAAAGGCTCTATCGTGAGAACATCTTCCTCAATTAATAAGCTTCCTTACGAAAAATTAATGGAAACAAAAAGGATTTTCTATAGTAAAAAAGTAAAACATCAAGATCTTTATCTTAGGTTCCCCAAAAGATAATGCAAAAATGAACTAGATCCCAACAGATTCCTTAGCCTTACTGGCCAAAGCGGTGAACTGCAATGAAAGATTTTAGGCCCTAAAAGTACTCTTAGATAAAGTCCTTATGGACTTTTTTTATCCACATTGAAGTAGATGAGGGAAATAGAAAGATTTTAGTTTCCAATTTGTACTAAAATTCTAAAATTAAAGGCAAGACCAATATCATTTGAATTAGTTCATCCCTTCTCAAGGGTCTCATAGGGAAGGGCTCACCCTTAGAAAGAGAGGTTCTCTTTTAGTTTTTCTTGGAGGGAGGTTTCTTTTATAGAGTGGTCCTAAGTATCTAAAGAGAGTACTTATTCAAAATAAAAATTCAATGAATGTTGAATCTTTGGCTTTTTCAATGGCCAGGACTAGAATGCCATCCTTTATCTCTCTAATGACCTCCTTTATCAAATATTATCTCACTTGCCCATAAGAGAATTAGGTAGAATCTTAATTTTATGGAAGAGATTTAAAGATGTTTGGTCATCTGTTTCAATCTTGAATATGAACATAGATAAAGGCCCTGTCTCTATAAGATTCAGTTGGCCTGTCACAGTCGACCGAGCTCTTTTGTTCCATCATGGAGCCATTCAAGCTTTTCATATATCCAAACGTGCTAGTTATAGTGATCTTGATCGTTGGATACGTTTCCTTGTAAGTAGAGGGGGCCTTCAAGAATTTAGCATCAATTTCGATTAGCTTCATCGTTACAAACTTTCCCCTTGCTGGTTTTCATGCAACTCTTTAGTGTCGCTCGACTTGCAAACTTGTATCCTTGAACCCCCAAATGATTTCATCGGGTTTCAATCTCTCAAGTTCCTCTCTCTGCAAAATGTGTCACTTGATGATAACGCACTCGAGATCGTAGTTTCCCGTAGCCTGCAATTGGAGTACCTCAAATTAGAAGATTGTGATAGCCTCTACCATATCAAAATTCATTCCCCAAGTCTTTTAGTTTTGCATATTTGTTGTGGATTTAGTGACATTAATTTGGATGAAAGTTCCAACTTGAAGAAAGAAAAGATATTGTGGGCCACGAGCACGACATGCAATTGATTGGGTTCTTGCTATCCAACATCAAAGTGTCGGATGCATTCATGGTTGGATTTGAAGAATATTCTTCATGGAAGATCCTAAACCAGTTGACTTCGATCCCTAGAGGGTCTCCCCGGGCGAAGGTGGTCTTCAAGCATCAATATCCATCTCCGAGTTTGAATAGATGATTGAACTGATCCAGCAGGACTTCTAAAAACTTCTTTTTTTTTGGATGATGTTAACATCTAATGTCAATTAATCACCATAATAATTAAACTCAAAGTGTCCACTCTTCATCCCATGGCCACGGCTTGTGAATTGATGGAGTGAATCATTGTTGATATTTATCTTGAATTTTTGAATCCCTAATCTTAAGAGAGTTATTTCCTCTAATTTAGGTTTTTTATTTATTTGGATAGAGCCTATTATTTGGGATCTAATTTTATGGATAAGTCTTACTTGGATTAGGAGAGAGTCTTAGGTCCACATGGATAGGGATAAAATTATCTGTTGATAAAAATGAAAGTTGAGATTAATTTGACGTACTTGTTTTTAGGGCTTTATTCTCTATAGAAAGATGATTTTCTAGATAGAGAAAACAAGTGTCGAAAAGTAGGCCATACATAGGTGCATTGTTGGGTTGCTCCTCTCTTGTAGAGAGAGAAAGAGCATAGAGAAAAATAGAGGGAAACTTTGGAGGTTTTTGCAGAGAGAGAAAATTATAGAGAAAAAGGCTTTGGGGGAAATTGAGTCTCTGTTCTCTCAAGTAAATTACCTTGTAATTTTTTTTTATTTGATTTAATAAAAAAACATCGATCATCTTCGATTGTGGATGTAGTCACAATTGTGACGAACCACATAAATCCTGATGTTCTTTTTCTGTTATTTATTTTATGCTTTATTTTTGTTGTTTGTTACTTGTTTTTGTCAATTCTTTTTTTCGTACTTTATTTGTCAAAAATCAACCCATTGGGTTTAGAGCTTCCGCGCACAACAAGTGGTATTAGAGCAATGTTTGGGGTTGTCGATATAGCTGACAAAGTTTCTAATGCAAATCTCGAGGTAGAGAAATTTGATGGCAAAAATAATTTTGGAATTTGGCAAATCAATGTTGGGAATTTGCTAGAGCAACAAGGTCTACATAAAGCTCTGAAAGGAAAGTCGACGAAACCAGAATCTATGTCTGATGAGGACTGAGAAGACTTATATATGAGGGTTATGAGCACTATTCGATTATGCTTATCGAGTGAAGTGTTATTTAATATCGTCAATGAGAATTCAGCATCAAATCTTTGGTCGAAGCTTGAGAGTTTATATATGATGAAGTACTTCACAAATCGACTGTTTTTTAAGCAAAAATTGTACACCTTGCGGATGAATGAAGGTACAGATATCCACGAACACCTGAATTATTTTAATAAAATTATTTGTAAATTATTGAATATTGGTGTTAGTATGGACGATGAGAATAAGGCCATAATTTTGTTATCCTCACTCCCTCATTTGTATGAGCATCTAGTCACAACATTACTCTATGGAAAAGATACCATAGAGATGGAGAATGTGACTTTAAGTCTTCTCTCTAACGATTTGAGAAAGATACAGGATAATGCTCAGCTACATGCCGACGGTTTAATAGCTAGAAGGAGATCTGTTGAGAGAAGTGGAAAGAGACATAACAAACATGGTTGGTCTAGATCCAAATCCAGATCAAGAAAAAGTATTATTTATTGCTATTACTGCAAGAAAAAATGGCACGTTAAGAATGATTATTGGAAACTCAAAGAGAAAGAAAGACGAGCTTCTGAAGCAGCCAATATAGTTGATAGAAGCTCGGTAAGTGGAACAGATAATGTGTTGTCGGTCTCGACAAATTGTGACAATTTTAAAGACTCGTGGGTTCTTAATTCAGGATGTTCCTATCATATATACTTTCATCGGGATTGGTTCACCACATATAAGAGTATTGATGGTGGATAAGTTTTGATGGGGAATGATGCAGCTTGCAAGACCATTGGTGTTGGGATAATTGCTATCAAGATGTATGATGGAGTTGTTAGAACCATGACTGATGTTAGACACGTTCCTGATTTGAAAAAAAATCTTATTTCTCTAGGTACCGTAGACTCCAATGGCTGCAAATTTGTTGGAGAAGGTGGAGTTCTAAAGATTATTAAAGGTGCTCTGGTTGTGATGAAAGGCAAGAAGATAAGACCGAATTTATATGTGCTGCTTAGGAATACTATCACAGATAGAGCAGCAGTTTCCGTATCTGATGATGGTGATTTTGACTTGACTCAATTGTGGCATATGTGATTGGGCCACATGGGTGAGAGAGCTTTGACGGAAGTTCGCAAATGCCAATTGATCAATGGCGTGAAGAAGTGCAAGTTAGATTTTTGTGAGCACTGTGTTTATGGTAAGCAGTGTAGGGTGCAGTTTCGCACGTCAGAACGTACCACAAAAGGTATTCTTGACTATATTCATTCAGATGTTTGGGGCCCTGCATCAGTTGTCTCAAAAGGTGGATCTCTATACTTTGTTTCCTACATAGATGATTTCTCTACGAAGGTGTGGATTAACACAAAGAAAAAGCAGGCAGATGTATTTAACATATTCAAGCAGTGGAAAGTAATGGTCGAAAGGCAGATAGGAAAGAAGGTCACGTGCTTGAAGACTGATAATGGTGGATAGTACCCTTCAGCGGAGTTTGTGAATTTTTGCAAGAGTGAAGAAATTGTTCATCACTTCACCACTCTGAAGACGCCGCAACAGAATGGAGTTGCTGAGCGCATGAACATGACACTTTTAGAAAAGGCCCATAGTATGTTTTGTAATGCGGGTTTGTCAAATGACTTTTGGGCTGAGGCGGTCAATACGGTGTATTACCTCAACAATAGGTCACCATCTACAACAATAGATTACAAAACACCAGAAGAGGTATGGTCCGGTAAACATGCTGCTTATTCTTATTTAAGAATTTTTTGTTGTCTTGCTTATGTTCATATGAAGGATGATAAGTTAAGTACAAGGTCAAATAAGTGTATTTTCCTTGGTTATGCGAATGAGGTTAAGGGTTATAGAATGTGGTGCCCAGATCCTAAGTCGCCTAAGTTTATTGTCAATTGTAATATTAAATTCGATGAGTCTGTCATGTTTAAGCACATTCAGAAGGGTGCAGAAAAGGAAAATTGCAGCAATAGTGATGTAGTTGAGTTGGGGTTAACAAATCCAGAAAATACTCCAAGTTATGTGCCAGAAATTCCCTGTAAAAGAGTTGAGGAATATGTTGAACATGAAGAGGTCTTTGAATCTACTCCACTTGAGGAAGAGCCTCAGTTTGGAAAGGGAAAGAGAATAAAAAAGCCAATTGTGCAGTACGGTTTTGAGGACATGGTGGCATATGCATTGGCTGCCACAAGCCAAGAGTCATCCACTTTTAAAGAAGCTACACATGATAGCGACAGTAGCAGGCGGAGTGAAGTCATGGATGGAGAAATGGAATCTCTTTAGAAGAATCGTACTTGAGATCTCGTGAAATTGCCTAAAGATAAGAGAGTCATTGATTGTAAATTAGTTTATAAGAAGACAGAAGGGCCACTTGAGACTGGTGATGATCGATTTAAGGCACGTTTGATTGCAAAAGGCTATGCGCAGAAAGAAGGTGTTGACTATAATGAGATTTTCTCTCCTGTTGTGAAGCGCACTTCTGTTCGGGTTTTACTGGTCATGGTTGCATTGTTTGATTTGGAGTTAGAGCAGCTTGATTTCAAGACTTCATTCCTTCATGGAGAGTTAAAATAATATATTTATAGTTAAAGGAAATGAGGACCATGTCTGTAAGTTGAAATGAAAGATTTATATGACTCAACTTGCTAGAGAATTTGAAATGAAAGATTTAGGTTCAGCAAAGAAAATTATGGCTATCTCAGAAGGAGTAGATTGAGAAGATCCTCACTAGATTCGGGATGAAAAATTCAAAAAAATTCAAAGCCCATGGGTACTCCTTTTGCTGCATATTTTAGATTGTCGACAGCATTATCTTCAAGTTCAGATGCTGAAAAGGAATACATGTCCTGCGTTCCCTATGCGAGTGCAGTTGGAAGTCCTATGGATGCAACGGTTTTTCACTCGTCCAGATATTTCTCATGCCATTAGTATTGTTAGCAAGTATATGGCTAATTCAGGAAAGGAGCATTGGTATCCGATAAAATGGATTCTACGTTATCTAAACGATACATCAGATGGGGGTCTGATGTTTGATAGAGATGGCAAGTTTGGTGACAAGGTTGTTGGTTATATTGATGCTGACTTTGCAGGTAATTTAGACTGTAGGAGATCTACTACAGGTTATGTGTTTACACTTGCAGGAGCTCCAATTAGTTGGAGGTCGATGCTACAAATCGTTGTTGCCTTGTCTACGACTGAAGCAGAATACATGGCTGTTACTATGGCAGTAAAATATGTCATTTAGCTTAAAGGGCTTGTAAGCGATTTGGGCTTACGATAGGATGGGACTGTCATCTATTGTGACAGTCAGAGTGCAATACATTTGGTGAAGAACTAGGTATATCATGCAAAGACGAAGCATATTGATGTCAGATACCATTCTATTCGTGAGATCATTTTTGTTGCTTGTTGCTTGTTTTTGAAAATTCGTTTTTCTCGTATTTTATTTGCCAAAAATCAACCCATTGAGTTTAGAGCTTTCGCTCACAATAATCATCACCTACTCTACTGCAACTGAGTTATTACAAGCGTTGGCTTGATTTGGCATTGAATGGTTTTTAAGCCTTGGCTTGATTTGCTCTTGAATGGTTTTACAAATTCTTGTTGTATATTTGAATATTTAGATAAGATTATCTAATTTTTCTAACTTCCTGATTCATTTATCTACACTGTGTCTCAGCTCTGTGTGAGAGTGTTATGGAGTCAAACGAGTTTTTTTTGCGAAAGGTCATAGAGCTTGGTGATTAGAGCTTGGTCACAAGGAATAATTGCTACGACAAACTCAGTGTATTTAGGCTGAATTCACCCTCTAGCATTAGTGTGGTTCTAAAAATGCTAGAATATTCCTACATTCCTAACAATGTTAACAAAATTTGTCTCTCAAATGTAGCAGAAATAGTTACTGGACTATAATTAGTTAATCAACCTTTTAAAGCTTCTTGTAACAAGAGAGAGAGAGAAGAGAGAGAGATTTCAGATAAAAGATCGATGGCAAATTTACCTTTTGAATTTTGCTATTGTTTGTACTTTGTGGATTTGCATCGTGTTTAATGGTCGGCTCACTCATTGCTTCTTAGAAATAAGATATTTCATTAAATCACCAAGATTTGATGTTGGAAAATTGGTTGGGTGAAAAGGGGCAATAAACCTTACTATTTTCAAACACACATTGCGTTTTCTCGAGACAATATTTGCTCTCTTTTGATAATATGAAATGTGTAAACAAGAAAGAGCAATCGACCTCGAGATACAAAAAAAACAAAAGGTTATGTTGCGTACTTCTAAGTTCTACGCATCGGGATATAGAAAAACAAAAGGTTCTCTTGTGCACTTCTAAGTTCTATGCATTCCAACCAGAAGGCTATTTTGTACATCATGAGAGCCTTGAATTTTAGAGAGAGAAAGAGAGAAAAATGTGTAGAGATAGAGAGGGATGAGTTACATTTTCTACCAACAGTCACATACACCGCCCTTAAATTTGATGGTTGAAATCTCACCAACAAACACCTGTTTGTTAAAATACACTGCCCTTAAATTCAATTGTTACATACATCACCCTTAAATTCAATGTCTGTGATCTTTTACAAGCTGTTAAAAATCCTCAATGGCTAGTGACCATTGAAAGTATACTATCAAGCGCCCTTGTACCCTCTCACATGAGCACGTTCATATCGCATGCTTCTTATGCTCTGCACATGCACCATGACTCTCAACTTTATTCTAAGAACATAAAGCATGAGAATGCTGCACTCAAATACCACTCAGTCCATACTCTCATCTTACTCTCAACTTTGTTCTAAGAACATAAAGCATGGGAATGCCACACTTAAATACCACTCAGTCCACACTCTCATCTTCAATGCGTGACTAAGTGGTTTGCATAAAGTTGCAGCCAATTAAGGTGCACATCTAAATTTTATTATAAATGCAATTTTGATATAAAGAATTATTAGGATGGCTTGAGAATCTAGTGTCATTATTAATTATAAAATTTTGTACACTAAAAATGGTTCAAATCAAGTAGATCTACAAATACATGAAAATCTTGAAAATGCACGGCCTAGATTATGTGTTGCAAGATTATTTCACATACTCAATATCTTTATTTCTTTTCATATTCATACTGTTGGATTTGATGCTATCCAAAATCACCTACAGAAAGATATTCTCATATTTTATGAAATTGAGATATTCCCATATTTTGTGGGATTAAGATTGATATTGATAAGTTTCCTAAAAGAAGTAGAAATCCAAAAATATTAGGACTCTTGGATTTATCTCTTAGTCTTTTGAGATATATGCTATATCAATAGGAAGTTTCTTATTTTGTGTGGATTCCTAATTTTTGTGTGCCCTATTTGGGTCACCATATGGGAATGGAGGTTCCTCTAGAGAGAGATGGAGGAAGAGCCTCATGTGCATAAGATGCAATTTCTTCTTAGACAAGAGAGCTTCATTTGGACAGAAACATTGTGATGGTGCCTTTTTTGGACTCCCGAAAATTGAGAGGTTTATTTTTTTGTAAAGAAGCAGTTCTCATAGAGATTTTGGGATGTTCCCTTTTTTAGTAAGAGAGAAAGTCAGTTTCTTGTCGCTCTCGCGTCTCTATCTGATGTTATCGATATTGCCAGAAGTAAAGAGAAGGAATATAGAATTGTTTAAAAGGGTTTGCTCGACTTGCGGTTTTTGTCGAGGTTTGTTCCAAAATCTTTGATTTAACTTTCATTGGTATAGTGGATTTCTGTTTGTCGTGCCCGTAGATGTAGCCCTTTCTGGGTGAACCACGTATGTCTTTGTGTTCTTGTTGTATGTGTTTCATATTTTATTTCTCATACTTTATTTGCCAAAATATTAACCCATCGGGTTTAGAGCTTTCGTGCACTACAAGTGGTATCCGAGCACAACACTTATATTGACATCCAAATGATAAATTAAAGGGCTTTCCAACATCCAAACAACCTTTTATGATTGAATTTTGAGGTGCTCCTTTAATTCTACATTTTAAAGGTTCAACCTTATATAGTGTCCCTATTTTGAAATACATAACTATTTTACAAAACAAAAATATAACATTTGACCCATCCGTTTCATCTAGTTTCCGCCGTAAGCAGTTATTGCTATAGTTTTGAAGCGATTTCTTAATTATAAAGATGCAGTGGCTTCAAAAGAGTTGCATAATTGTGCAAAAGTTGTATGATCCTTCTCAATGAGTGCAATCCTAAACTTGCAGGTTATTTTTTGTTTCTGGACAAAAGATAATAATCAAAATACAGTAATAATGTTTAAAAGATAGCTTGTTATAACATGTTTTAAAACAGAAGAGCATATCTCAAATTGCTGGGGATATAAAAGCAACATTATAAAATGTTTTGAACCCTTATGACTAACTAATGCTGTCCCCCAATAATTCCTTCAGCTTCAAAATATAGCCGATGCACACAAATTTCAATTTGCTGAAAACATTATCAGTCAATATGATAATCATTCTTTCAAAATGTATTGATGATAGACAATAAGCATTCTTCCTCAAAACACTAACCAAATACGAGATTTTGTTTCGAAAACACTAATTGTAAGTGGTAGAGAGTCTCTCAGGAACATCTCCTCTGAACAAATGTTGTGACAAGATCAGGAAACGCAGGTACAATTATCTCTATAGAACTGATAGTGTTAAAAAAAATCTTACCAAATAAATCCATCAATATACATTAGAACAATACTGGGTGCAACTCTTACCTGCATAAAAGAATCCTGAAAGAAAAAGCATCTCTAATCCAAGGAGACCCTCAAGAAATGGAAGCAAAGGCATTATCCCTTTCGGGATGAGCTACGCTACGACAAACACCTTCAAGTTCGAACTTTTACTCAAATTTGTGGCATTAAATTTGCCTTGTACATATAAAAATGAAAGGCTGGAGACATGAATTTTGAGATGAGAAAGGCCATCACATTCAAATAGTAATTTCTCCAACCACCCACTCCCTGAAACTAGAGACTCCCGTATGGAGTCATTAAGCCTCACCCTTCATTAGAGTCAGAATCTTGAGAGATGGTAAGCCCTTGTAACCGCAGGAGGGACTGAGTAAGCAACAACTCAATTCCAAAGACACCAAAGAGCTACAAGAAAATAGAGAAGAGTGCATTCTATAACACATCAAAATAATGTCATTCACTCCTACTTTCACCTCACGAAGGAAGTTCAGTTTGAGCTTTTGCAGGCCTTTTCTTGTTAAGAAAGGTATCCATCCATCCAAATCACGTTGTGGAGAAAAAGGGCTTGCTCAGCGATAAAAGGCCAGTTGAAATCTTTGGAAAAGTTATGTTGCCGCTATCATCCGTGATGTTCAATGAGGGAGCAGAAGCCCATACATACCTCCATCTCTTAGACAAAATACAAGTCCTGCCTGCTTCTCTTATGGGCAAGAGAGAGACAATGGATTCTAGGAGGCAGTTTGGTAGAGAACTGATTCTATCAGCTTCTGGAAGACTACCCATCAGCATCAGCATCAGCATCAGCATCAGCATCAGCATGAGTAATAGAGGGGAACAGAGATCAAAATATTTTATGTTGTAAAAAACTGGAGCTCCTTCTGATGTCCCCATTTTTCTTTGACATAGGGGAAGACTACGCCTCCTGTTTTTTTCTTTTACATAGGGGAAGACTATGCCTTTTCTTCAAATCAAAGTAAAGGACACCTTCAAATAGTACTGGTTTCACTACTAAAAATCTTTGTGGTAGCCTTAAAATATATTTTCATCATTAATTATAAAATTTAAAGCTTCAAAGATGGTGTAGATTGAGGATATCTATGAAAACTTTAAAAACTTGAAAATTGACTCACCAAAAATGCATTACATGATCCACTATTTCCAAAATTTCAAATCCATTTTTTTTTTATGTATATCTTGAGGTCGAGATTAACAATTTGATGATATTTGGGTATCAAAACAACCTCTTCTAGTGAGATTTTTGAGATGCGCCCTAATTTGATTGTTTAGAACCTTACACTCATATAAATTTTTTCCTTTGTTAAATTCTTATATTTTAAAAAAAAAATCATTTTTAAATTCTTGTATTGTAAAAAGTAGGAGTGGATTCTGTCAGCCCACGGGCTGACTACTACAATGTCGCCCAGATTCATGTGTACGATCTCATTTCGTATTTGAATTTTTATTTTATTTCTACACATCGAAATCACTTGAAATTTTAGGCGTTTATTCTTCCCACTAAAGTGCATCTAATAAAAATAGAAAAAAAATAATTCACAAAATATAAATTGATCAAAATACTCCTGAATTTTTTTGGGGCTATTTTGGTCAAATTATATTTTACAAATTATATTTTTATATTTTTATTAGATCCCCTTATTTTTTTAAGAATAGACGCTCCAAATTTCAAGTGATTTGGATTTGTAAAAAAAAAAAAATTCAAAATACGAAATGAGGTCGTGACCTTTAGATTAGCCTAGCTATCAGCCCATGGGATAACAGGATCATTTCCATGTATATATATATATATATATATTGCAGATCGGAACGATCTCAAGATGAGATTCAACCAAATCCGAGCTACGAACTTATTTTTTTTAAAAAAAAGTGATAGAGAGAATCAAATTTTTATCTGATGTTAGATCTCTTCAGAAGTGAGCAGATCTACTTTTAGATCAATGGTAGAGCTAGCATTGATCCGAAATATGAAATGCTATATAAAAAGCAATGAAGCAGATTTAATTCTAATAAAACTAAATAAATACATAAAAGAAATGTAGAAAGAGTAAAAAAAATATAAGATCGAGCCAGTTGGCCAGGGACTCCCAAGGCTTTGAGGCCTCACTCGTATCAGGACCGGCTGAGTTTGCGCTATGGTTTTTCTTTGTCTCTCTTCAGGTTTTGATCAGGCTTTGGCTTGGTTGGATGGATTTCTTAACCTAAGAGCTGCATGTGGCCTAAAGCTAAGGTTTTTTTAGATCTAGATTTTTATCAGGTCTCACAATCTCTTTAGGCTATCTCTATCTCTCAAATTTCCTAGCCTACAAGTTAACAAAGTCCAACCCTAAATAGTCACAAAATGTGCTTATATAAATGATCAAATCGTACCATAATGAATATATACCAATTTCAAGCAAATTTGCTAGCCAAATTTCTATTTTGGGGGTGAAATGGAGCCCAAATCAAAAGTTGCAGATTCTAAGGTGATTTACGCGTTTTTGTGATATTGCTTACCAAAAATCAAGTGAAAATAAGTTGTTTTACTATTTTTACTTAATTTACTATAAAAACAGTGGTCCTGTAGGATTCTGGATCATATGATAGGATCATGAACTATGATGGTCTATAGTTCGGGGGTTTTCTGGAATATTATAGTCCTAAGGGTTCAAGAATATCACAGAATTTGTCAGTTTTAAAAATAGAGCGTCTACAATATATTATGTTAGGGTGCTCACACTATGGATTAATTTATAATTGTACTCAACAAATAAATAGGTCATAACAATTCTTTATTTCCATTAGATGTCAAATTGGATGGCTTGGGGTGTGTCACAAACTTTGAGAATTTTTTTTTTAAAAAAAAAATTTAAATCATTGACACACTCACAATTATCAATTTGAAACCTTGGACATCAATGATTGTGACCACCTTAGATAAAAAGTAAATAGACTCTTTGTATATTGTTCATCTAAATTGGATTTATTAGGTGAGCAATCGGGGCTTTCCCAGAATCACACATTGTCATAACTCGTCTTTTTTCCTACTTTTTATCGATTCAACCAAATTGCCGATCCGGATTGGTAAATTATTTTAGTGATCCAAACCCTGATTCTATGGTCAAAACCCCTACTTAAACTACGTGGGATTCTTTGACCATTTACCTTTAGTATAAGGTCACAAACACCTCTAGCCATCCCATATAAAATTGGAATTTTTATTATTTTTGGAATTTTGGACCTAATCAATGAATACACTTAAAACCGCTCGATTCAAAATCCGATGGATAAAAAGTGATTGTAACATGCTTTAATTGGTCTCCTTATATGAGATTTTGTGCGTTTGTGCGAAATCATTGTTATCTGAATGACTCATTGTCGTGGCTGAAAAAAGGGCATAGTTAACACGTAAAAAAAGAAAAAGAAGGAAATACTTGGCTCTTCAATAGATTACGGTAAATCTTTGGGCATACCTTTTAGGAAAATGATCATGTCAGCCCACAAGCTGACATCTATAGTGTCAGCCAATGGCCCAAATTGAATTTAGGCCCATTTGACAGTTACGACCTCATTTCGTGTTTGAATTTTCATTTTTTTATACAAATCTAAATTACTTAAAATTTAGAGCGTCCCTTTGTCAAAAATAGGATAATTTCATAAAAATATAAAAATATTAATTTGTAAAATATTAATTTATCAAAATACCTCTGAAATATTTTGGGGTATTTTGGTCAATTTATATTTTACGATTTTTTTTTTTATATTTTTATTAGGTACACCTTGATGAGAAGAATGAATGCTTAAAATTTTAAGTGATTTGGATTTATAGAAATAAAATAAATATTCAAATACGAAATGAGGTCGTAACCGTAAGATCCACTTATATATATATATATATATATGACTTTTAGACACTCAAATTTAAAGACAAAACTATAAAACCGATGGTTGAGATTAATTCTAATATCTGAATCAAATGGCCATCTAGAGCATTCAAAGCGTAACCAACAAAAGGACCCTATCAGTGGTCAATCAATTTTATTTCAGGATATATTTGTAGGAATACCTCAAATATCGTATCAGAGTACTAAAACTTCCAGGGCCTCATATGCCTTGGAAAGTTCCAAACAATCGGTCACTATGCGCCTTAACAGCTGGACCCATTCATAGGTTGTCAAAGACATCCCAAATTTGGACCAAACTATGGGCTGATACTCCCATAGCCATAATACACTTCTTCATATCATGCTGCGTAAGTTTGGATATAATTGACAAGTTTTGAGAGATTCTAACAGTTAAAAATTCCTTTAAGGGCCGAACTGATCGAAACCTCATAAATCATATCATATTGAGGTGATATTTTGCAAATAATTGGCGATTATATGCCTCCTATCCAAAAAAAACAAGTTTAGACACCATTTGATAAGCTGTCCTGATCCACCAACGGTCAAGATGGGACAGACCATTCTCGGCATTTAAAAATTGACTTGAAACTGCTGGAAAGATCCAATAACCCCTCTCCCAAGGTTTTATTCATATAGGTTCAGTCCCTATAATAGTAAGCACTCATCTGCATTGCTCCTTAAGGCACCACAGAGCAGCCAGGATGAGCTCCGACTTGATGTCTCTCAATCTTGGAGGAGGAGTTTTCTCATGAGACCATAGCTTTAGAATCCTCGACTCAAAGCTCTAATCATCCATGAGAAAACCATATCTAAAGAAGCTATCATGTGAAAGCGGTTAGCAATGTAACATGAGGTATTTACTGTGCGAGGTTAGTGCCATCAAATGCCAAAGTTCTCATCTTTCAGCGATGTATAACCTTAAAATAGTGGAGCTCAAGGATCTGAGAGAGATAAGGATCTTATAGGGATATTGCATGAGATGGAATTGATTAGGTTCTTGGTGTCAAGTGCCAAAGTTCTCAATACATTTCATTTTCATTAAAGACTCACAACTGTGGCTAGAGCTGGTGTTGCTCCTTCCTCTGAACCTCAACATAGTCATTAATCCTCACCCTTAGTTTCCATACAAAGCGTTTTGAGGTATGGTTCAATGAGTTAGCACTTCTTCCATAGAGTTTATACCTGAAAAAGAGCATAAAAATGTGCAAGTTCTTGATCCCGACATAGGATCATGGCTTCCTGTTGGTTGTTCAATATATCTCCCTATGTTTGTGTATGTAGCCCGAGAGTTATGGGCTTGAATTCTTTGTGCATTTTTTGCTTCTTTCCATGTATGTTATGTTTAAATTTTCTTTCAAGCCCTGTCCTTCATTCCATAACTTTTGGGACAAACCCTTCTCATGCAGTTCGAGTATTGCTCTCGAGTATCTGGATAAGGGAGTATCTAGATAATAGAGACAAGCTTAAAGTTTACGAGAGGAGCTGCAAAAGACAAATTAGCCGGTCTATCATTTTTATGTCTTTTTTTTGTTTTTTAAAGTTATACCTTTATTTATTTCTTGAGTCCTTTTATTCATTTAGGGGCATAAGTAGTAAGTTCTATAGTATTTTATATCTTGTTATTCACTTATATTCTTTTATAGTAAATGACCATGATTTGAGTAGAAAGATGGCCAGGATTAAGTCTAGTTTAGGGTTTTCTTATATAAAGTATGTACTAAAGCATAATGATAGATCATGTTATGGGCTTTTATATAAAATTCTAGAGCCGCAAGTGCTCCTTTTTTTATATCTAGTTTTTTAATTTTGGATCTTCGCTATCTTCTTCTTTGCTAAACCTTAGCTTCAAGCTACCAGGTCTGTGCCACCTTCAGAGAGTTATTGAGTAATTTTCTAGTATAATTTGGCATTTTTGTTTGTGAACATGTGCAATATCTTTGTTGTTTTAAGTTCTGCTTTTTCGTAGCTACTTATTGTCTCATTGTAAATTAGATTGAATGTGCTGCTTCGATTTCATTTTTCAAGAATGACTTTCGATGTGAATGGTCTAACCGGCTGATTCGGACCTGTCTGCCTATTATTTTGATGAGTCATCTGTTCCTTAACACAATAGTAATGAAACAACACAACTTAGCCCCAACTTGGTTGAACTGAGTGGTTTAGCCTTGACTTGAATTATTGCAGATCAGATTGAATATGCTGGTTTTGATTTCATTTGTAAGGAATGGCTTGGATTTGAGTTGTCTAACTGGCTGATTTGATGAACCAGTCTGGCTATCAATTTGATGAGTGATATGTTCCTTTAACACAATATTGATGAAGCACGCAAATTAATCCCAACTTAGTTGAACTGAGCTGTTTAGCTTTGAGTTGAATAGTTTTCTTTTCGATAAAATAACTCCTTGTATTATAATGCAAGCTTATTATTTTGACATGATACATCATCATTATCACCGTCAAAGCTTTTTTCTATCTAGTTAGGGTTGGATATGATATATAATAGACAAAAAGTGCAAGATGTTAGGTTCCAAAATTTATTGCAAAATTGTGTATGAATGAGGTTGTACAAAAATTGGCAACATTGGGGGGGTGATGGCTTTAGCATAACTAGGAGTGAAGTTCAACATTGGGGGTTTGGGGTGATGGCTTTAGCATAACTAAGAGTGAAGGTTAGATCACATATCTTGCCAGGTGATTGGCTGTTGAATTTGCTTCTCTTTATTTGTGCCAAAAAGATGATGGCCCTAGTGGAAAAATTGATCGAAGAGGTTTCCAAACCTTCATGGCCAAGGGGTGGATTTGTTTGTCCATGAAATGGCATTGAGTCGCCTTGATTAGGATGGAGGAGCCCCAAATTCTGTTGAAACATTGAATACCAGCGAGTGTGGCTGTTCATTTAGCAAACAAGGTGTCAGTTATATCAGTAGTGCTGGAGATCTTGCCAAGTGTGTTTTAGAAAGACCCCCTAGTCTGGCAGGCACCACATTGCCCATGGAGGAGCCATAAAAGTTTAAGTTGCCAATTTCTAGATCGGGTGGCTGTTGGGTTCATATCAAACTTTGGGGACACAGTGGGTTTGGTTGTTGATGATTGAGATGCAAAGGGATATGTTGGTGAGGATGGGTGTGGGGGCAATAAACCCAGAGGGAGTAAGTTGAAAGGGAGGATTGCGCAAGACTATAGGGATTTTAGAAAGGAGTGGAGTATTTGTTATGGATATGGAGGGAGGGGATGAGGCATTGTGTGACGAGATTTCCATGGTATATACACCTGGAACAGTTCCTGTTCCCATTTCGCTCTCCCTTCATTTTATAGCAATCCCCAAGTTATATTTGAAATGATTTAAAAACCTAAAAACAATGAAAACGTCCACAAACTTCTTGCTCTTCTTTATCCACTTTTGTACTTCATTCGTATACATTATATCTCATATGCTACATTTGTGTGACATGAAGTAGAATAAGTGTTGTGAAAATCAAAATAAGTTTGGGCTGACTAACTGAATTTGGGTAGACATGGTTTTTCTCTTGGTCCAGACTCTAGTTCTTTACTGAGTCAAAGTCTGGCTTATTGATATTGAATTTAGCAAAACGTCGTTATAGCTCATTTTCACCCTCTAGTGTGGATGTAACCCTGGGACTTTCTTGACATGTCCTGAAACATTCCTGGTTGACCTATCAGCAAAATTGCAAATATATTCTCATGAATCTTTTTGCGATATGCATTGGGTTTGGAATTTTCACATTAAATTCCATGCTTGTATTTAAAAATGCTATTCGTTTTGTCAATGCAAAGAAAACAGATGCTTTATTTCTACCAAATTAGTTTTAATTAATATAATTGGACCTCTTTTCACTGATTTGACAACCAATCCTTTTTCCTTCTTTTCTTGTAAATCAGGCTGCTATCTGTTCAGGCCTTTCCAGGCCAATTAGAGTGTTTTGAAGCCAAAGGTTGCACTTAAATCTGAACAGAATTTCAGAAGTTCTGATGCAGCTGATATGGTGAGGCCTTCTGTCAATGTAAAATGAATCTTCTAAATAGTTCAGGTTTGATACTTATAATTAAAAAAAATGCATAATCTGAAGGGATTGTACAGCATACATGCAGTATGAAATAGTAGATGACTCACGTGTTTCCTCCCATTTCCTGTGACATTTCTCCAGAAGGTGGGTGCAGACCATACACAGCCGTGCTGTATAACATGGGGATATCTACCCTCACTTGGTAGATATGAGTTGTACCCTATGAAGTCAATCTTCACCATACACCATCCGAAATGATGGTGGGTGTCCATATGGTACATATATTACTATTACCAACACCAATTTGATATTTTTTGGACGGAGCCTGGATAGGCTACTCTATTTTATTGGTCAAAGCCAACCATAGATTATTCTAATTGATAATATCTATACCCAAAACAAAAGGATTAATTGCACTTCAAGCTCCGAATTATTGGTGGTTCAATCAATCTTTTTTGGACGAAAGAGAAGGATATCTCGATCGGGAGAGAGAACGGGGGAATTCCATATGACCCAATATGTCAGACATGTCGCACTATATGCCTACCCAAGCTGCGTCTTCCTCTCCAGGACTCCAAAAAGGTACTTTTGGAACACCAATGGGCATGAAGGATAAAGGAGTTAAGTACTATAATTTCACTTTGATTCGGAAACGTAAGAGTGGGTTTATTGTCTTCATGATATTGTCGTTTATTGTATTTTATTCATAAATTAGAAGGTTCGTAGAGGAATTTGGAATGAAGAGGATTCTTAATGGATCTTAAAGATGAATCGTTCGAATGATGAACAAATATACATGCATTTGCTTCCAATGGGACCAATCTCGTATTGATACTTATCAAGTATAGAATAGATTTGGTTCTCTTTGTTCCTATGAGCAGAGTCGTTTGATGATTACCAAGGGCACGGAGTTCACTCTTGTCCGAGATAATCCATTGAAAAGTGAAAATGGTCAGGTCCATAGCATAGTTTTTTCCAATGCGATAAAGTTAACATGGGTGTCTATTTTGATGAAGAGGTATTTCCATGGGTTTGCCTTGGTATCATGTTCATACCGTTGTCTTGAATGATCCCCGTTGGTTGCTTTCTATCCATATAATGCATACAACTCTAGTTTCTGGTTGGGCAGTTCAATGGCTCTCTATGAATTAGTTGTTTTTGATCCCTCTCAGCAAAATTTAAGGGTAAATTGTTTCATGCGTCCGGAGACACAATCTACATGTGCATCCCCTTACGCATCCCACATCCATCTTAGGATGGACATGGACAAATGGTGGCCCCAACTAAACTCAAAATGAACATTGATAATAAAACATCACAACAATTTATTTTTTATTTTTTAAAATTTATTTTCCCTATTTATATCCATATTCATCATTGTTGAGATTCTCAATTCATAAATTTTCAGATCCAATATTTATCTCTAGGATGGAGTTTGGAGAGACAATTGATATGAATATATGAATTGGACTCACAAAAACCTTGTCCAAATTTAAAACATTAAAATGGAAAAGGCAAGATGGCATTGTAAATTCAAATTTATCAGAGATAAAGTCGATACTTTTTTTTTCTTCACTTTTTTTCTTCGTTTTTTTTGGCAAAAAATTGGGTATGTTTTACTTTTTTCAAAGCTTAAAGACTCTCCACGTTTAGAATAGGTTCATTTGGTAAGTGGTGCTAAATTCTTAATTAAGAATTATGGACATAATTTTCTATTTATCGAAATTTTGTCCTGAACAATTAATCTTCCGAAGACAATTGAGAATAGCCATGATATTATTGGTCTTGAATTTGTTCTAAACGAACCTGAAATGTAGTACACATTTACGCATTACTTGCATGAAAAAAATAGGAATAGTTGACAATGTGCATGGTAGTCATTCACTGCCATCTCGCTACGATGCAAGACATCGCAGGTGTAGTTAAGAACTTAAGACACCAGGACCGCATTGTAGGCACAGTTCAGAATAACTAATATGGTCAAAAGTTTATATAAGGATGCAACCTTATAATGTAGAATTATGGATGCATCTCAAAAATCTATTGGAAAAAGGAAGTTTTAATGTTGAAAAAACCCTTTGATTAATCATCTGGATATCGAGATGTATGACCATGAAAAATACAAAGATTTTAAGTCTCATAAATAGTGCATTTTACAACATATTATCTATACCGTCCACTTTCAAGACTTTCATATGTTTATAGATCTATTTGATTTTAACCATTTTTAAATTTAAAATTTTATATTTAGATATAAAAATAGATTTTAAGATAATCCTAAGAACATTTTACATCAAAATTATATACCATGATAAAATTTGAGGGTGTACCTTATCTCTACAACTACGGATGCACCTGTATGCCAACTGAACCCCTCTTTTAAATGATGCCAAATGAAGAAGAATTCATAATAAACAAATAAATAAATAAATCTTCTCTAATCCATCACATTTGTGTCTAAAAAGAGTAGAGTCCCAACCGGGTTCTTTAGCCACTAGAATGTCGAGTTTTGTAAGTATTAACGAGGTTTATTTGGAAGAACCAAAATTAACCAAAGTTATTCAAATAAAAAATTTCTCTTAGTCCTGCAAGAAGATAAGGTTAAACTTACCCATTCTGGCGTTAGGGTGAGAAATCTTGAGTACGTCAAACAGCTATAGTGGATTAAAAAACGAGAGGTTCCTTAAAAATGTATTACTAAATGGGAAAAGTTTATATAAGGTGTTAACCTCAGGCGCACCTTGAAAACGCGGTGGAAAAGGCTCTTAAAACACTACAAAACGCTCTAATTGTTCATTTCGATCTTGAGATGTATGGATATAAAAAAATAAAAAAATATTTCACATACTAAAGACAATATATCTTGTAATGTACTGAGACAATGTATCTTGTAATGTACTATTTAGACGGTCTATTTTCAAGATTTTTAAGTATTCGTAGATCTATTTGATCTACACTATTTGTAAAGCTTTACATTTCACAACTACTTATGAAAATAGATTTGTAGACCGTCATAAGAATTTTCGATACTAGAACCGCATCTTTCGGCATCAATTTCGGATGCACCTCAGTTTGATTGTTTAAGGCGCCTATATAAACCTCACCGTTACTATAATCCCCATGTGGTAAGCTTTTTACCAAGTCAAAAGATTTTATACTTTCACGAGAGTATGCTATTTATCTATCCTCTTTGGTGAAACCCAATCTAAAAGTAACTTTTGGACTCCAAACTTTGGAGATACAACTTCTTCAACCCATAGACTACTCTTAATAAAAAAAATTTTGAAATTGCACTCTTTATGTACTTGAAAAAATAATGTCTCGAAGTTGAAGAAAGACCATCCCACTCATAGAGGGTGAGAAGTTAGCGTTAGAAACAAAATTCAATTTTATTTTTAAAATAATCGTAAAGGTGGTTATTAAAATTTTTAAATCGAAAAATCCCCGAATTAGGTCTTCCCATAGTTATAAGATGGTCAGACCAATAGTCCAACCGGTCGAATTGCTAACTGCTGCTGTTGTCGGTCTGGTTTGGAGTAAAAGCCGATTTTAATAAACAAATCAAAACCGTCATTTGACCTTTGACTAGTTTTTGCCCGTCATACTAGGGGGCTTCAACTTGTTTGACTGTCTAAAGAAAAATAATAATAATAATAAAATAAAATAATATATATATATATATATATATATATATATAGGGTTTGTTTAGAGTTAACAACCCCTCAAAATACAAAGGTTGAAGTTAGAAAGGGTTGTGATGAGCGTATATATAAAAAGACGATTATTTTTTGTTTAAAAAATTATTTTAATAAGTAACTTAACTATTAAGTAGATAGTGCTTTTGTGTTTTAGTAAAAATTTCAACTTTACCTTTTATGGAAATCACAAAAGTACCCCTTATCCAGTAGTAATATTTATAAAATTGCCCTTAATGATGAAGATATCACAAAAAGTAACTTATTGTAAAAAAGTATTTTATAAAATTAATAAATTAACCTTTTACAACTCTCTCTATCTTTAACCTTTGTAATTTGAAAGGTTGTGAAGTTTAGATTATACCATATATATATATATATATATATATATATATATATATATATATATATATATATATATATATATATATATATATATATATATATATAAATGGAGAGCAATAATATAAATCAAGGTGTTTACTGCATCGCTTTCAGTATATATTATTTCTTGATTTTGTTCATTTCGTAGGAAGTACAGCTTTATTAGCAGCAAGATCAGAAGATCTGCTCTGATCTTATTGTCCAACCTTAGATACCCTACTCTCTCTCATTATAAGTGGTATAAGGATGTATTCTTTTCCATATTACTTATAAGAGAAGATTGTCAGTTAGACCATTGGAAAGAAAAATTTATTGTTGATCTACCTTACCTATTTACAGAAAAGGTCAAAGAAAGATTGAGAAAGAAACATAATGGAGTTATCATATATTCTGCATATACAGTTGGAGAATTATCAGCAGAAATATGTGCTGAAGGATTAGCTTTATGTACTGATCTTAAGCTTAAACGACAACTAGATAAACAACAAGTTACCAAGCGTAAAGAACTTGGTGACTTTTGTGAACAATTCGATTATCATTTAGATAGAAAAAATAACAAACCTGAAAATTATATAAGAAAAAGAAAAAATATAAGGATAGGCAATATAAAAAGGATAAAAGTACATAAAAAATACAAGAAATCTAAACATCAGAAATTCATCAAAAAGTTTTCTCCTAATAGTAAAAATAAAAAGAAAATACCAGTCTGTTATAAATGTAGAAAACTTGGCCACTATAAACATCAATGTAAATTAAAAAAGAAAATAGATGCTTTACAATTAGATGAGTCAGTAAAATCAAAATTATATAATATTATCAATTATGATACATGTTCCTCCACTACAGATTTGGATAAATTACTCATAGGAAATATTGTAGAGGATGATGTCATATGGACAGAGTCATCGGATTCCTCAAAATCTTCTACCGATTCAGAATCATCTCATCCAATGGAAGAATCTACTTGTACTTGTCCTATCCCCTCACACAATCTTTATACTCTAACACAAGAAGATAATTTGATTCTAGATCTCATAGAAAAAATTACAGATCCAGAAGAAACAAGATCTGTCATTACTAAATTCATAACCTTAGCTAAAACAAAAGCAAAAACACCTCCTATCAATAAAACACTTGATGAATATAATTTTGCTTCAATTATGAAAAGAGTCAGTGAACAACACCTCACTAAGCACAAAGAACCCTCTATCTCAGATCCAAAACAACAAATAAATGAAGTAAAAAAAGAAGTTCATCAGCTCAAATTCAGCTCAGAAAAAGAAGTCAGTGAATCTAATCACAATTCTGACACAGATGAAGTAGAATTCAATCATCTAATAACTACATATAGTCCTGATCCACCCGAAGATACTCCAAAAAGCTCAGAACATAAACCACTTCTGATAACAAAACACTCTTCAGTTAATCTTTTGGATAAAATTATGATTAAAAAATGGTTTATTCAAGTCACTATCATAGTTGCAGAAGACTATAGATTTCAAACAGCTGCCTTAATAGATTCAGGTGCAGATTTGAATTGTATCAATGAAGGACTAGTACCAACCAAATATTTTGATAAAACAACTCAACTCTTAAATACTCCAGATGGTAGTAGACTTTTTATCAATTATAAATTATCTAATGCTTCTGTGTGTAATAATCACCAGTGTATTCAAACACCTTTTATCATAGTTAAAGGACTTAGTCAAGAAGTTATTCTTGGAGTCCCATTCCTTACATTATTATATCCATTATCCATAGATCATACAGGAATAACATCAACATACCAAAATGTCCCAATATATTTTGAATTTATTCATAAACCAAAACTCAAAGAAATAAATAGTGTAAAAAGTCAATTACAAAACAAAGAAAAATTTTTCTGTACTTTAAAACAAGAAATTCGATATAAACATCTCGAAGAACAATTACAACATCCCTTGATACTAAAAAAGATTAAACAACTTCAACAACAAATAGAAACTTCTATCTGTAGTGAACATCCCAATGCCTTTTGGGAAAGAAAAAGACATAGTATCAGCCTCTCATATGAACCAGGATTTGATGAAAGATAAATCCCTACAAAAGCAAGACCAATTCAAATGAATACAACTCTATTAGAAATGTGCAGAAAAGAAATTGCTGAACTCCAAGAGACAAAACTTATTCGACCAAGCTCATCACCATGGAGTTGTGCAGCCTTCTATGTTAATAAAAATGCTGAAAAGGAACAAGGAGTTCCTAGACTTGTCATCAATTATAAACCATTAAACAAAGTTCTACAATTGATAAGATATCCAATTCCTAATTAGAAAGGTTTATTAGATAGAGTAGCTAATGCTTGTACATTTTCTAAATTTGATATGAAGTCCGAATACTGGCAAATCCAAATCAAAGAAGAAGATAAATATAAAACAGCATTCAATGTTCCATTTGGTCAATATGAATGGAATGTCATGCCATTTGAACTAAAAAATACTCCATCTTAATTCCAGAAAATAATTAATGATGTATTCAATGCTTATTATCAATTTATGATTGTTTATATTGATGATGTCCTTATCTTTTTTGAATCTATAGATGCCCATATAAAACATGTTAATACCTTTATTCATGCAGTACAACATGCTGGTCTAGCTGTATCTGCCAAAAAGATCAACTTATTTAAAACCACTATGAGATTTTTAGGTCACAATATTCATCAAGGCACCATTATTCCTATAGATAGATCCATACAATTTGCTGATAAATTCCCTGATCCAATCCTAGATAAAAAAGAACTTCAAAGGTTATTAGGATGTTTGAATTATGTGATTGATTTTTATCAAGATCTTGCCATAGATGCTAAACCTCTACATGATAGATTAAAAAAGAATCCTCCACCTTGGACAAATATTCATACTAGAGCAGTACAAGTCATTAAAAGGAAAGTCAAAACTCTCCCTTGCCTTTCTCTTCCTCATCCTACTGCCTTCAAAATAATTAAATGTGATGCTTCAGAGTTGGGTTTAGGAGGCATCCTAAAACAACAAGTGGATAGTCATGAACAACTCCTCAAGTATACTTCTAAAGCCTGGAATCCAACCCAACAAAATTATTCTACGGCTAAAAAGGAATTACTTGCTATTGTCCACTGTGTGGCAAAATTTCAAAGTGATATTCTCAATCAACAATTTCTTATTCGAACTGATTGTAAAGCCGCTAAAGATATTCTGCAAAAAGATGTTCAAAACCTTGTTTCCAAATAAATATTTGCTCGATGGCAAGCCATACTTTATGCTTTCGATTTTACCATTGAACACCTGCACGATTCTTCTAATTCCCTTCCTGATTTTCTCACCCGTGAATTTTTGCAAGGGGGCCACGCTGACGCCAAAGACGAAGAAACACCATTATCACTTGCACTACAACTGTTTGCAGCTAATACACATAATACTTTGTCCAATCCACCTACTTTTATGGGCACTCGTGGCAACTTTTCCCGCAATGAGAAACGCCCACTGAAAATAATACCTATTGAAGGTGAAACTCCGCCTTTTGCAACCCTTTCACCCACCATTTCACCCATCCATCAAATCACTTATCCAGAAACTAATACATCTACTCCAGCCTTTTCTCCTGCCCAATCCCGGCCGACCCAAAGGTTTAATATTCCTCGATCTTTTTTTATCAAAAGAGCATTTCTTATGGATATGACCATAGAGGATCACCATACTAATATGGATTCTGCTACCTCATAAACCATTTGAATCCTACCAATGGAGTAAAGACCCGTGAATATTATGAAGTCATTCTGATGGAAACATACTCTATCTCTATTGTTCATTATTACCAACAAAATACCAAAGTGATTGCATATTCCAAAATGCAAATCAAAAAGTTACTTTCTTATGAGGAGTGGGGTTGCAATCCCACTCAAGGCAAAAAACTCAATAATACTGAATTTTCTTATAAATATTACAAATATGACTAGTACATAGAAGCCTAGCATAAAGTATTTTCATATCAAAACCCAAATCATTTCCATAGTTGGTATATCCAATTTAGACTACCAATTTTTGAACGATTCCCAAGTTGGTTTAAAAACTGGTTTTTAATTTGGGGATCAATTACTGAAATTTTACCTCCTGCATTTCAAAAAGCACAGGAGCAGTTTGCTGTCTTTAACAATAATGATATTAATACAGACCATCTCCTTTACTTTATTGCATTATATCAAATCCCATGGATCATGAAGTGGGAATATTTGATCTCTGTGAATAATACAGTCGACCATACTTGTATTCCTAGACTTGGCAAAACCATTTCCATCAAATGGTGGGACATATTCAATATGGACCCCACAACCATAGTTCCAAAACGAATACCTCCACAAAAACCTATATATAATCCCAATCCAACAGGATATAATACTGCTAATACCTCCTTTGATTTCCCCACATACTTGCGCAATATGTTGCAAACAAACCCTAATGCTTCCAAAGAAACCCTTGAACAACAAATGAGGGAGAGTTTTGCAGAAGCAGGAAGAAAGCCAATCTCATCAGAAGAGACCGTACAATCATCACCGGCTCGTACCAATCGATATTTCCCACTTGAAGAAACTGATCCTGAAGAAGAAGAAGATGATCCGGATAAATTCAGCCAAATACCTTGACCCGTTGCTGCCAAAGCTCATGACCCGTTGTTGCCAAAATAATTGACCCGTTACTATGCTCACCGACATACGACAAAGATGCTAATGTGACCACTCACATAAGACAATAGAAGTACTGTTCTAAGATACAGTATGACGAAAGTGAAGAAAAATTGCAATCGCACATTGTAGGAATATAAGAAACGAGGAAAAGATAGAACCTGGGATTTAGGATAAACTATGAGACTTAGAGAACATGAGCTATGAGGTCAGGATAGCTGTTGCAGTAGATGGAGCTCACAGTGAAGAAGGTATAGTGGCAGAACAGAGTCGCTAGAGAGAGCAGAGTAGAGCATAGTTGTAGAGAGAGAGCAGAGTAGAGCAGAGTTAGAGAGAGAAAGCAGAGTAGAGCAAAGTTGGAGAGAGAAGAGATGCTCCTGAGCGACCTGGTTGTTTGAAGGTCGGAGGCGGTCTTTTATAAGAAACGAGAGGTGTCTTTGTATCGAAGGTAAAGTGACATAAAGCGTAAAGCAGGCGGATGAGACAGAAGGGACGTAAAGTAGGAGGATAAGACAAAAAACAAAAAGAAAAGCAGATTCTTTGTCGGAGAAAAAAAACAACAACCAAAAACAAAAAGCAAAGATGTTTTTGTCGTTGTCGGCAGAAGTGGACAAAAGAGCATTGGGGAATAGTAATTCTTTGTCTTTATGTGTCAGTGGGAATAGTAATGGCATCTTGGAACAATACTTCTTTTGTCTTATGTGAGTGGTCACATTAGCTTCTTTGTCGTATGTTGGTGAGCATAGTAACGGGTCAATTATTTTGGCAGCAACGGGTCATGAGCTTTGGCAACAACGGGTCAAGGTATTTGGCTGAATTCATCCAGATCATCATCTTCTTCTTCAGGATCAATTTCTTCAAGTGGAAGGTATCGATTGGTACGAGCTGGTGATGATTGTACGGTCTCTTCTGATGAGACTGGCTTTCTTCCTGCTTCTGTAAAAATCTCCCTCATTTGTTGTTCAAGGGTTTCTTTGGAAGCAATAAGGTTTGTTTGCAACATATTGCGCAAGTATGTGGGAAAATCAAATGAGGTATTAGCAGTATTATATCCCGTTGGATTGGGATTGTATATAGGTTTTTGTGGAGGTATTCGTTTTGCAACTATGGTTGTGGGGTCCATATTGAATATGTCCCACCATTTGATGGAAATGGTTTTACCAAGTCTAGGAATATAAGTATGGTTGGCTGTATTATTCACAGAGATCAAATATTCCCACTTCATGATCCATGGGATTTGATATAATGCAATAAAGTAAAGGTGATGGTCTGTATTAATATCATTATTGTTAAAGACAGCAAACTGCTCCTGTGCTTTTTGAAATGTAGGAGGTAAAATTTCAGTAGTTGATCCCCAAATTAAAAACCAGTTTTAAAACCAACTTGGGAATCGTTCGAAAATTGGTAGTCTAAATTGGATATACCAACTATAGGAATGATTTGGGTTTTGATATGAAAATACTTTATGCCTGGCTTCTATGTACTCGACATATTTATAATATTTATAAGAAAATTCAGTATTATTGAGTTTTTTGCCTTGAGTGGGATTGCAACCCCACTCCTCTAAGAAAGTAACTTTTTGATTTGCATTTTGGAATATGCAATCACTTTGGTATTTTGTTGGTAATAATGGACAACAGAGATAGAGCCTGTTTCCATCAGAATGGCTTCATAATATTCACGGGTCTTTACTCCATTGGTAGGATTCAAATGGTTTATGAGGTAGCAGAATCCATATTGGTATGGTGATCCTCTATGGTCATATCCATACGAAATGCTCTTTTGATAAAAGAAGATCGAGGAATATTAGGCCTTTGCATCGGCCGGATTGAGCAGGAGAAAAGGCTAGAGTAGATGTATTAGTTTCTAGATAGGTGATTTGATGGATGGGTGAAATGGAAGGTGAAAGGGTTGCTAAAGGCGGAGTTTCACCATCAATAGGTATTATTTCCAGTGGGCGTTTCTCATTGCAGGAAAAGTTGCCACGAGTGCCCATAAAAGTAGGTGGATTGGACAAAGTATTATGTGTATTAGCTGCAAACAGCTGTAGTGCAAGTGATAATGGTATTTCTTCGTCGTTGGCGTCAGTGTGGCCCCCCTGCAAAAATTCACAGGTGAGAAAATCAAGAAGGGAATTAGAAGAACCGTGCAAGTGTTCAATGGTAAAATCGAAAGCATAAAGTATGGCCTGCCATCTAGCAAATATTTGTTTGGAAACAAGGTTTTGAACATCTTTTTGCAGAATATCTTTAACGGCTTTACAATCAGTTCGAATAAGAAATTGTTAATTGAGAATATCATTTTGAAATTTTGTCACACAGTGGACAATAGCAAGTAATTCCTTTTTAACCGTAGAATAATTTTGTTGGGTTGGATTCTAGGCTTTAAAAGTATACTTGAGGAGTTGTTCATGACTATCTACTTGTTGTTTTAGGATGCCTCCTAAACCCAACTCTGAAGCAACACATTCAATTATTTTGAAGGCAGTAGGATGAGGAAGAGAAAGGCAAGGGAGAGTTTTGACTTTCCTTTTAATGACTTGTACTACCCTAGTATGAATATTTGTTCAAGGTAGAGGATGTTTTTTTAATCTATCATGTAGAGGTTTAGCATCTATGGCAAGATCTTGATAAAAATCAATCACATAATTCAAACATCTTAATAACCTTTGAAGTTCTTTTTTATCTAGGATTTGATCAGGGAATTTATCAGCAAATTGTATGGATCTATCTATAGGAATAATGGTGCCTTGATGAATATTGTGACCTAAAAATCTCATAGTGGTTTTAAATAAATTGATCTTTTTGGCAGATACAACTAGACCAGCATGTTGTACTGCATGAATAAAGGTATTAACATGTTTTATATGGCCATCTATAGATTCAAAAAAGATAAGGACATCATCAATATAGACAATCATAAATTGATAATAAGCATTGAATACATCATTAATTATTTTCTGGAATTCAGATGGAGCATTTTTTATTCCAAATGGCATGACATTCCATTCATATTGACGAAATGGAACATTGAATGCTGTTTTATATTTATCTTCTTCTTTGATTTGGATTTGCCAGTATTCTGACTTCATATCAAATTTAGAAAATATACAAGCATTGGCTCTTCTATTTAATAAATCTTTCTTATTAGGAATTGGATATCTTATTAATTGTAGAACTTTGTTTAATGGTTTATAATTGATGACAAGTCTAGGAACTCCTCATTCCTTTTTAGCATTTTTATTAACATAGAAGGCTGCACAACTCCATGGTGATGAGCTTCGTCGAATAAGTTTTTTCTCTTGGAGTTCAGCAATTTCTTTTCTGCACATTTCTAATAGAGTTGTATTCATTTGAATTGGTCTTGCTTTTGTAGGGATTTGTCTTTCATAAAATCTTAGTTCATATGGGAGGCTGGTACTATATCTTTTTCTTGCCCAAAAGGCATTGAGATGTTCACTACAGATAGAAGTTTCTATTTGTTGTTGAAGTTGTTTAATCTTTTGTAGTATTAAGGGATGTTGTAATTGTTCTTCAATATGTTTATATCGAATTTCTTGTTTTAAAGTACAAAGAAATTTTTCTTTGTTTTGTAATTGACTTTTTACACTATTTATTTCTTTGAGTTTTGGTTTATGAATAAATTAAAAAAGTATTGAGACATTTTGGTATGTTGATGTTATTCCTGTAAGATCTATGGATAATGGATATAATAATGTAAGGAATGAGACTCCACAAATAACTGCTTGACTAAGTCCTTTAACTATAATAAAAGGTGTTTGAATACACTGGTGATTATTACACACAGAAGCATTAGATAATTTATAATTGATAAAAAGTCTACTACCATCTGGAGTATTTACGATTTGAGTTGTTTAATCAAAATATTTGATTGGTACTAGTCCTTCATTGATACAACTCAAATCAGCACCTGAATCTATTAAAGCTGATGTTTGAAATCTATAGTCTTCTACAACTATGATAGTGACTTGAATAAACCATTTTTTAATCATAATTTTATCCAAAAGATTAATTGAAGAGTGTTTTGTTATTAGAAGTGGTTTATGTTCTAAGCTTTTTGGAGTATCTTCGGGTGGATCAGGACTATACGTAGTTATTAGATGATTGAATTCTATTTCATTTGTGTCAGAATGGTGATTAGATAGATTTTGTAATTCTAAAATTTTAATTCTATTTTTGAGCTGATGAACTTCTTGGTTTACTTCATTTATTTGTTGTTTTAGATCTGAGATGGAGGGTTCTTTGTACTTAGTAAGGTGTTGTTCACTGACTCTTTTCATAATTGGAGCAAAATTATATTCATCAAGTGTTTTATTGATAGGAGGTGTTTTTGCTTTTGTTTTAGCTAAGGTTATGAATTTAGTAATGACAAATCTTTTTTCTTTTGGATCTGTAATTTTTTCTATGAGATCTAGAATCAAATTATCTTCTTGTGTTAGAGTATGAAGATTGTGTGAAGGGATAAGACAAGTACAAGTAGATTCTTCCATTGGATGAGATGATTCTGAATCGGTAGAAGATTTTGGGGAATCCATTGACTCTGTTCATATGACATCATCCTCTTCAATATTTCCTATGAGTAATTTATCCGAATCTGTATTGGAGGAAAATGTATCATAATTGATAATATTATATAATTTTGATTTTAGTGACTCATCTAATTGTAAAGCATCTATTTTCTTTTTTAATTTACATTGATGTTTATAGTGGCCAAGCTTTTCACATTTATAACAGACTGGTATTTTCTTTTTATTTTTACTATTAGGAGAAAACTTTTTGATGAATTTCTGATGTTTAGATTTCTTATATTTTTTATGTACTTTTATCCTTTTTATTATGCCTATCCTTATATTTTTTCTTTTTCTTATATAATTTTTCAGGTTTATTATTTTTCTATCTAAATGATAACCGAATTGTTCACAAAAGTCACCAAGTTCTTTACACTTGGTAATTTGTTGTTTATCTAGTTGTCGTTTAAGCTTAAGATCAGTACATAAAGTTAATCCTTCTGCACATATTTCTGCTGATAATTCTCCAAGTGTATATGCAGAATATATGATAACTCCGTTATGTTTCTTTCTCAATCTTTCTTTGACCTTTTATGTAAATAGGTAAGGTAGACCAGCAATAAATTTTTCTTTCCAATGGTCTAACTGACAATCTTCTCTTATAAGTAATCTAGAAAAGAATACATCCTTATACCACTTATAATGAGAGAGAGTAGGACATCTAAGGTTGGACAGCAGATCTTCTGATCTTGCTGCTAATAAAGCTGTACTTCCTACGAAATGGAGAGTAATAGTATAAATCAAGGTCTTTACTGCATCACTTTCAGTATATATTATTTCTTGATTTTGTTCATTTTTGGCGGTCCATTGTCTCGTATTGGTGAGGATTCTATTTTTGGTTTCATCATCAACATAGAAATCCCACCATCCTCTTAACCAGCCAGTAAATCCATTTACTATTGCTTTGGCAACCTCTTGATCAGGATTACCAGCCATTTTATTTGCTGAAGCAAATATAGTCATATGCCTCATGACATCTAATATTTTTAAATGGGATAGACCATCTATTGTCCAATTCACAATTGATCTGTCGGAATCGGAAACAGCCTATTGTATAGCATCTTCTTCTAATTGTGCATCAACAGGTGTGGGTCTCTTTTAGTATGGTAAAGCTGTAATTGGTTTCCATGTTTTACCATATGCTATTCGGTTTAGATCATTTGTTGAAGTATCCATAAATGCAGTTTCTCTATTGTCTAAAGTATCATCGATTATTGGTTCTTCTTCCTAAAGCATTAGTGTTTCATGCTCAAGAATTTTCATTTTACCTTTATCTGATGATTCTGGAATAGTAGGTAGAGGAACAAAAGTACTGGGTATTGGTATAGGAGTACTTAGTTTTGGAGAAGGGATACCTTTGATATCTAATTGGGCTAGTTTAGATATTAATTGATCCATTAATGTTTTATTATCTTCTCCTATATGGAATTTAGTTTTATTAAGCTCAAGAGGAGGTTTGAATAAAACAACTTTAGGAATAGAAGGAGTTACTCCCTTAGGTTGAGAAGTGACCAATCTTTCTATTCTTTCAGCTTGTTTTCCTAAGGATTGCATGTATAGGTTGGTATAATTGTTTTGCTCAATAATATGTGGTATTAATTCATACTTTTTTGTCATATCTTTGGGTACAACCTTATAAGGTGTTGCAATAATTTCATATAGAGATTGAGGTGGTTCACCCTTTACTGGTGGGGTATTGACACCTTTGAGTATAATACTTTTGACAGAAGGATGGGTACTAGTAGTAGTTCCATCTGTACTTATATAAGTTTTCTCTTCAATTGTGTGAATAGTATTGAATTGAGGAATTTTAATGTTATATTGAGTACAAATTTCTTGTAACCATATAAAGAATCTTTTTGTTTCTCTTTCCTTTTTCAAGAATTTATTGTATTTTTTATGAAATAATTCTATTAATCTAGGTTGGAATGTTTTAAGATACCATTTTCTAATACCTTCATTTTCTGGAGCTAGATAATCTTGTTTTATATAGTCAATATCTACCTTTTTCTTCTTTTTTGCTAATTTATAAGCTAAGTATTCTTCTAAGTATTCGTCAATATTTATATCTTCTTCAACTTGTAGCGTGAGTATTTGAAAATCTGCTATGTCAGGTTCAGATGTATACGTGGGTATAACTACGTGATCAGCTGTTCGTTTTACTCCTTGTAGTTGCAAGTCTGAAGATGTTGTTGGTATTGATGGGGAAGGAAGGATGATAACATCTGAGGTTGTATGACAAGATTTTCTTGCTGGGACTAATGGTTTCTTAATCCTTTTCCTATTAATGTCTATATCATCCTGTATTTTAGATTATTAAAATTTGATTTCAATATTTCCATCTTGATGTTCTATTATTTGATTAGGTATATTATTCACAGGTACTTCTCTAGGCTGGTTTGCATTTTGAATTGTCCATGATTGAGGTAGAATAATATCTGACCAAGTAATTGTTTTGGGTATAATTGTGTTTGATTTTTCTATATTAATTTGGAATAATATGGTTTGATCCTTTTTATTTGTTTGCATGATATTAGGACAGAGAGTATTCATAACTTTGTAATAAATACGATATACTATAGCTAAATTTTGAGAACCATGTGCCATATTGAATCCATGGGTTTTAAGATTTATAGTTAATATATCTTAAATATTAGGTCGGTTAATGAAACAGAAAAATTTGGAAAACAATTAAAATAAATGGGTCCACTACAAAGGCTGGATTCAACCATACCAAGGAGTAAATCCGAAAACTTATTGTGCCTCGTATCTCTTAGGCATACGAGCACTAACGTGTTTAACCCTAAATGAGTTAAAGGTTTTATGGCTATTTATATTAATCCAATGTGTAAATACTTGTAATTATTTTCTTTATGTTTTTCGATTATTTTTCTGGACAACAGTTGGAAGTCATCTTGATTTTGCATGACAGATAGACTTTCTTCTACTGTTTTAATAGCATATCCAAGTTTGAATTTAAATGTTCCCTTTTGATAAATATCTTTTATCGGTACTTTGGGAATATTCCAGTTTTGTATATGTTTTTCAACATCATTTATAACTATTTCTTTCTTATTTTTGACTCTTAAAGTTTGAGTTTGAGTTACTGTATTACCTTTAAGATTCCTAATTAAAATTGCCATCCGTAGGTTGCAAATAACGACAATTTGGACGACTAAGGATCTAGCGTGTTGCCCTAAGCGGCTCTTCCTGGCCTTGGCGGGTACTTTGCCTAGACTTCTTTCGTCTCTTGCCTTAACTCTCGGACCAACTTTCTTAGATGTAAATTTAGTTAGGTTTCTACAGTAATACTGTGACTGTAACTATTGTACTGTTTTCACTATATATATATATATATATATATATATATATATATATATATATATATATATATATATATATATATATATATATATATATATATATATATATATATATATATATATATATATATATATATATATATATATAGTAATAGTACTATGAGAACCTCCCACACCTATGTGAGTAAGACTCCAAAAAGATTACCATTAAATTTTGACAAAGAACTCTAGAAAAGTTATCAATAAACCCATTTGCCCAAGTCTCATACTCATGTCATAACTTTTATAGAAATTTGTGTCAAAATTTAATGGTGATCCTTTGGGATTCTATTCACATGGGTGTGGGACGGTGTGATGGTGTCATTACCCATATATATATATATATATATATATATATATATGGAAAAGTCTTCCCAACGCCTATAGGCGAAAATGAATAGTGATTTCACCTTACCCTCTTTATATGGAAAAGTCTTCCCAACGCCTATAGGTAAAAATGAATACTAATTTCACCCTACCCTCATCACCATCCAGATTTCATCGCGCCGTCACGATTGTCCGGTAGTATTTTATTTTTCATTTTTTTCTACAAATCAAAATGACTTGAAATTTGGAGGGTATGTACATCCTACTGATGTGCAACTAATAAAAATATAAAACAAAATATCCGTGAAAAAATAATGATCAAAATACCCCCAAAACTTTTTGGGTGTATTTTGGTCAATGTTTTTCATGTAAAATATTTTTTTTATATTTTTTAAACATTCCCTTATTTTTTATAAATACACGCTCCAAATTTCGGGTCACTCTGATTTATAGAAAAAAAAAAAAAATGAAACACTACCAGACCTTCGTAACCGCGCGATGAACTTTGGACGATGATGGAGATAGGCGAAATCACTGTTCATTTTCGCCTATAGGGGTTACGTAGTGTTTTCCTATATATATATATATATATATATATATATATAGATGGTTGAGCAAATAAAGAGGAGCAAGTTTTATGGGCTCAGTATTGATATATTTCTCATCGATAGTAATATCCATGAGATAGGCTCTTTCAAGGTAGGCAGATCTGGGTATATTGGATGGAGTAGCAGATTTGCTTTGTGCTGGAGAATATGTAGGTTTTGAAGCTGTTGCTTCAGGATAGGTAATTTGGTGGATAGGAGATTGAGAAGGCGAACGAATTGCCAAAGGCGGTTGTTCCCCTTTGTATGGTATTATTTTACTGGTGATAACTTTTTTAGCGATATGTGCCAAATTTAATGGTGATCCTTTGGGGTCCTACTCAAATGGATGTCATATATATATATATATATATATATATATATATATATAAACACTACGCAACGCTTATAGGTGAAATGGACGGTGATGAGGGTAGGCGAAATCACTATTTATTTTCGCCTAAAGGCGTTGGGAAGACTTTTCTATATATATATCTATATATATATATAGACTTTTCTATATATATATATATATATATATATATAGAAAAGTCTTCCCAACGCCTTTAGGCGAAAATAAATAGTGATTTTTCCTATGTTCATCACTGTCCAAAGTTCATCGCACAGTCACGATTGTCTGGTAGTGTTTCAATTTTCATTCTTTTTTCTATAAATCATAATGATATAAAATTTGGAGCGTGTGTATTAGTGAAGCGCACCTAATAAAAATATGCAAAAAATATTTCATAAAATATAAATTGACCAAAATACCCCAATAAATTTTCAGGGTTATTTTCGTTAAAATTATTTTTTTATATTTTTATTAGATTCTCCTATTTTTATGAACAAGTTATCCAAATTTCATATCATTCCAATTTTTAGAAAAAAAATGAAAATTAAAACACTACTGGATAACTATGACCGTGCGATGAACTTTGGATGGTGATGAGCATAGGCCAAATTACTGTTCAGCTTCGCCTATAGGCTTTGCATAGTGTTTTCCTATATATATATATATATATATATATATATATATATATAAAAGTCCCACCTCAAAACTTTTACTATAAGAGGTTGTTTTGATGCCCAAATATCCTCAACTTGATCATCTCAACATCTAGATATATAGACATGAGAACAAAATGGATTTCAAGGTTTGAAAATAGAGCATCTTGTATCGTACTTTTTGACTGTCAATTTTCAAGATTTTCATGTTTTTATAGATCTACTTGGTCTACACTATTTTTTAAGCTTTAAATTTTATAATTAAAGATAAATATATATTTTAAAGCTATCACAAAAATTTCCAATATTGAAATCATATTTCTCATATCATCAATTTAGAAAGAAATCCTCCAAAATAAGATTTTCATGCTGAGTTGCTGCAGATGGATAATGGGTAATGGAGCTAAGATATCATTCTGGAATAGTAAGTGGGTGGGAAATTGTAGTTTAAAAACAACGTACCCGTTGGTTTTTGAGGCGACATATCAGCAATCAATATTGGCATCCCAGGCCTATGATGTGGAAGGAAGCGCATAGACTATTAATTGTAGGTATAATAGAGTACCGGATTCGTTGATAAAGTAATATACTGGGCTGCTTAGAGATATAAATGAAGTGAAACCTTATCAGGATAGGAAAGACGAGTCTATGTGGAAAGTAGAAAAGGAAGGAATTTTCTCGGTAAAATCAGCATATACCCTTCTCTTTCATGATAGGGTTTGTTGGAGCAAATCTCTATGCCGGAGAATTTGGTATTGGAAGGTTCCTTATAAAATCCAAATTTTCTTGTGGATTTTGTTTCAAGGGAAGACACTAACTACTGGTAAAGTTATAAAGAGAAGAAAGGCTATTACGAATGTTTCTATTCTTTGCAAGGAGAGTGATGAGATAGGAGATCATCCTTTTTTACATTATTCTTATTAATTTCATATTTGAGCTTCGATATACTGCGAACGGTGGGTTTTTCAATGGTAATGCCAAACAACCATATGAATATCTTAGATTGCTTAAGTATGGATTGTCTCCCAAAGTTGGGGAAAGTTTTGTGGGAGATTATTCGAGCTACGGTTTTATGGGAGGTGTGGCTAGAGCGAAATCGTAGGACTTTTGAAAATACAACATTGGATATGGATATGGTAAAAAGTAAGATCATGCAATCGATTTGGAGTTGGTTTTTGATAACCAAGGAAAGTTTTGGAGTATGAAAAGTGGACGTTGACATTAATCTGAATAATTTGGTGCTTCAAAACTTTGTAAAAGTGAGAACAAAAGGTAGGTGGCCTTCACCAGTGGAGGGGAGCGTGAAACTAAACTTTGATGTAAGCTCCAACGGTAATTCAGGTCCGGTTGGCTATAGAGGGATTCTGCGTAATGCAATAGGAGAAGTAATGCTTTGTAATGCTAGATCATGTGGAGAAACTATGGCAAATGAGGCTGAAATGGAAGCGCTAGAGAACATAATACAATTAGTGGTGCAAAGGAATTTTGATATGCTTTGTATCATTGAAGGTGATTCAATGAATGTGATTAATTGGTGTAATAAGACAGCTAGACCGCCATGGAATCTAAGGAGAAAGTGGATGAAGATAATGGAGCTTTGTGAGGGAATTGAAGTCTCAGTTTCAGATGGATTGGCAAAACGAGGGGTGACTTTGCATAACGTAGTTGTTTGTGATTCTTTGTTATCTTGAGAGATTGTAATTATGTTTGATTAATAAAGTTAAAGTAATCTTGTTGAAAAAAAAATACCAAGAAATCTTTGTGATAGCCTTAAAATATATTTTTATCTTTATTTATAAAGTTTAAAGTTAAAAAATAGTGTATATCGGCAGATCTATGAAAACTTGAAAATATTGAAAATTGATGGTTCAAAAATACGTTACAAAATACACTATTTTCAAAACTTGAAATCTATTTTTTTTCTCATGTCCATACATCTTGATATCGAGATGATCAATTTGAGGATATTTGGGCATCAAAACAGTTTCTTCTAGTAAAATTTTTGAGGTAGACTCTAATTTGATTGTTTAGAGCCTCAGCTATATATAATATTTTCCCTATATATTTTAGAGTTTATTTTTTCTTTTTTTTTCATATTTATGATCAACTTGGCTTAGATGATGAATCCCTAAAATTTAAAATAAAAAAAATCTACTTTTAAAGTGAATTCTAGAATGAGGCCGCACATGTACATATGAGTCTGGTGTCTCATAGAAACTCCATCCCTAAAATAAAGCATGACTCTTTAGTAAACTTTGATCTATGCCTGCCCTTTGGAGTAACTTTAGGACTCCAAATTTGGAGAATATAAACTCTTTAACGTATAGTATATCCTCAGTAAAATACTTTTGACAAATTGTGCTTCCATGCATTTTAAAAAAATAATGTCTCAAGATTGAACAAAGACCATCTAATTTATAAAAGGGAGATCTAAGAGTTAAAAAACTTTAAAAAAAAAAAAAAAATTTAAAATAATTATTTAGGTGGTTACCAAAATTTGAGATTGAGAAAAATCCTACCAATTAGATCTTCTTCTAGTTATCTATACCAGACTGAATAGATGGTCCAATTGGTTTCACCGGTACTTTGACGGGCTTGGTCTGGAGTAAAAATTGGGTTTGGTAAAAATCAGTCAAGACAAATATTTCACTCGGCTAGTTCACATCAGGTTTCGACCATCCGAACAAAGTGGGCACCTTGTTTTAATATATTAGGTATTTAAAACTATTCTTCATATTTTTATTAATATTTTTAAGATCCGCCAAATTAGACTAATGGTTGGACTGGTTTTTACTAGAGCAGATCTCCCGACCAATGAAGTAAGTGCACACCATGCTCCTGCAGGAGCATAATTTACTAAGTAAAATCCGTAAAAATGCGAACTCACCGGGTTCAAGTAGAACGGTCCCGAGGAATAATGAAATTTGTTAGCAAGCTACTTATTTTTGCCAAAATAGTTTTTACTCCTGCAGGAGTATACTATCAATCTACAACTTTGGCCAAAACTTATAAGGGGGATATCTTTTAGATCCTAAACTTAGGGATGTTATCTCTAGAACCCTCACAAATTTCTATTAAAATAATAATTTAGATGGATCCCAAAATTAAAAAAAAAAAAAAAAAAATCATCCCAAAATTTCAAATAAAAAAATGTCATCCCAAAATTTGAAAAAAAATTAAATAAATCAAATTAGTGCTTTTCCCAATGGGGAATAGATGTCCAGTATACTCTCGAGAGGGAGCGCTCCTTACTCACTTCTCGTCTTCCAGATTAATAAACGGGCAAGGAATAATGAGCGGTCAACTTTATTATGCGTTTGGAATCTGGGGGCTCTTCCTCTGGCGTGCTGCTTCCTCTGCGGTAATGGCGCTTGAAATTGATAGAATCAGCTCCCTCTCTAACGATATCCTCCATCATATTCTCTCTCATTTGCCGATCAGAGAAGTTGGAAGAACTTCAATTTTGTCGAAGCGATGGAGAGATGATTGGGCTTTTACTCTTTACTTCAATGTTGTCAAGGATCGTACCCCTGGATTTCTAGCTAATAAGTATGAATGGTTCACTCGAATCGATTGGGCCCTTCTTTTCCACACTGAAAACATTCATGGGTTTCTGGTGGATGTAACCCAGAATCCTGATCATATCGATTGCTGGGTGAATTATCTCTCTAGAAAAGACGTACAAGAACTTACAATGGAATTTGTTACAGACGAATATGTGGATTACGCTTTCCACCGCTCTTTTTTCTTCTGTACTTGCTCTCTGAGTCCTCCATCTGGCTTTAATCCCCCATCTGGCTTTAAGGGTTCCAGTCTCTGAAGTTTCTCTCTCTAAAACGGATAGAACTCGATGATGCCATACTTGAGTCGCATCTGGAGCACTTAGAAGTTGAGAATTTTAAAGGTCTCTCGCGAATCAAATTTGATGCTCCTAATCTTGTCCTTCTAAGTGGTTGTGGAAATTTCTGGGACATTAACTTGAAGAAGTGTCCCAACATCTTACATTAGGACCTTCTTTTAACTCTGGTGATTCAGGTCGCGAGTGGCTACGCTGTCTTTGTCCAATTGGAGTCAATTAGCTTGTATATCATAAGTCTACGGGTACGAGGTTTTTCCCTATTTCTGCTTACTTTTTCTGGATAACACTCTTGTTAATTATTTTAGAGTATTCATTAAGGAAGAAGTAGTTGATTCTTTTACTCCTCAGCACTTGTTTAGTAAAGATAAAGATGTACCAGAGGAATTACCTGCCACTTCGACTTGTCTGAGAGCATTTGATGTGCATGTGAACCTATATGAAGAAAGGGAGGTCAAAGGTTTTGTTTGTCTGTTAAAAAGCTTCCCTTGCTTAGAAGTTCTTCCCATTGAGATAACGTTTGAATCTGATTGTCATATAGCTCTCTTTGTGTGTTACCTACACTTAGTTTTTCATTTTTATATGTCATTCTGTGCATTTAGTTTTTCCTTTACGCACCGCGAACACGTTATTCCTTGTATTTTTGAAGTCTCAATGTGATAATTTCGATAGCGAAACTGATAAAGGTTACTGGAAAATGCTGTGCCATTCCGAGGCTTGGTTGGGTTGCATCAAGAGAACAGAGATCAAGAACATTACAGGATTTGAGCAAGAAATAGAAATGATTGCGTTCTTTCTAGCAAACACCAAAACACTGGAGAAGCTTATTGTCAAGATAGGAAATGGATTGGAAAGCCAGGAAGGGTTCGAGTTAGCGAAGCAGTTGAACTTCTTCCCTAGAGCCTCTAATCATGCTAAGGTGCAAATCATTTAGCCTCGCAAAAACTTTCTGATATTTTCAGAGAACTTGGAGGTGTCCCTAGTTTGGGTCCCATCTTTTTTGCCTCTTGTTAAAATTGCTAAAGAGTATTTTCTGAAAACTATATTAGTTTTTATGTTATTTTATCATGAGTGATGTAATAAGGTTGCACTTGTAAGTTTGTGCCGTAAGAAGTTGTAAAACTACTAGGTGGTTAGCAGTTATTGTTGCAAGTGAGTAGGAAATATGCTCTTAAAAATCTCTATTTAAAGAGAAGTGTATTGTGGGAAAAATTGCGTCATATGTGTTGAGGTTAATCTTGGGTGTCAAGATTGTTCTTCCTTTAGGTACCCCATTTTTCATCTTTGAATGGAAGATTAGTTTTTCTTCCACCTCATTTTGGTTCTCTTCTTCTTTTTATTTGGTTGTGAGTCTTGGGCTAGTGTGACATTGTTACACTAGTTGAGAAGCGGATTGTTCCACTGTTGTGGCATCCGTCTATCTCTACACTTACATAATGTGAATCTAATTCTCTATGTTTCAGAGGATAAGTATTTTGAAAATGATGAGTAATGAAACTTTCTTGTAACCATTTGTTTCTTCTTTCTAGTGAATGATTTAACTGGCATTATGTTAAAGAGATAATCTGTCCCCATTTTTTTCCTTGGAGCCGTCCTTCCATAGTCTCTCTTAATATTCATGGAACAAATTTCCAAGGGTAGAATTTCCTCGACATGATAACTAGCATGCTAGGATGATAGAAAAGCACCAATACAGCATTTCTGTTCACATTTTTGGATAATCAAAATTGCATCAAACAGACGATTGTGATCTTCCTTGAAAACTACCATGAGTTCCTAAATTTGTGCACTTAGTCACAGGTTTTTACCTGTGACTACTATATGAAGATAAACACCCTGTCACAAGTTTATCTTGTCCAAAATTTTTGTTGTATGTGCTTCATCAAGGACGAGGATGTGCTTGTCAAGCTTGGGACCGAAAAGCAGTTTTCTTTATTTTTCTTTCCTTTTTTTCCCCCACCCCTCCCCCACCCCTCAAAGTTTTCATGGATTTCTTCATTAGGGTTAAGAGAATGTATCTCACAAGTTTGGAACGAAGCAGACTCCTCTAAAGCCCCCAAAAATGGGGCAGGCGAACAAATCTCTCCATCCCTCAGTAAAACTTAGATACCTTGAAATACCTTCAAATCCTAATGCTTAACAGCATACAGAAAAGGGATTTTCCTCTCAATATAGGGGGCATGGAAAGTCAATGACATGGAACTTTTTGTGAATTTCATGGGGGCCTAGGATTAATATACATTCATTGTAAATTGTGTGAGTTAATAGTTTTATCTTTTCTCCTTAAATTTGCACTTAATTTCAGGTGCATGTAGCAAAGATGGAGTATTGAGTATAACAGAGACAATATCTATTGTGGACTTTAGATCTTCAGTTCCGATGCTTGATTCTCTTAGATCTTATTCCCAATTTGTCACAATTTGGAAGAGTATAACAATTTAATAAGCGTCATAGGTATTCAATCGTATCGAACTAAATTGTTATGGGTATTCAATCATATCGAAAGTTGGTGAACCATGAATATCATAGGAAAGGCATTTGATTTACCTCTAGATTTATAATTTGTCCATTTTTTAGTGGCTATTGTATGTGTGGCTTGTTTGAGAGTTTTAAGTGGTCAAAGGAGGTGTTACAAATATTCAAATTGAGGTATTCTTGGCTTCATAAGCTAATAATGCAAGCTTAATGTCGGAGGGGTTGAATGTGTTGTGACTTCCATGTACAAAAGAGAAATGGTCTCTTTTTTATAGACAATCCCATTTTACGTTGTGCATTTAGTTTACATTTTCACATTACTAACCTTGTGATTCCTTCCCGGTTGTTTTGACGGTGCAATATGTCCCATGGGACAGTGAAAAAGATGAAGGATAGTGCAAAATGCTTTGCCATTCTGTCAGTTGGTTCGGTTGGCTCAAAAGAATAGAGATCGATAACATTAGAGGAACTGAAAATGAACTAGAAATCGCTAGAGAAGTTTAATATCGAGATTTAGATAGAAAACTTTGGTGATGAGACATAAAACGAATTGGAGATCCAGATAGGGTTTGAGATAGCCAAGTGATTGAATTGGTTTCCTAGAGCCTCTAATCGGGCAAGGTGTGCATAATTTAGACTCACTAGAAAAGTCATATATTTTCAGAGAAGTTGGGGATATTCATTGTTTGATTCTTAACTGCCTTATTTTATATGACTCTTACATAATTTGAATTGTCATTCGCTATGCTTTTTTTTTTTTATTATTGGTTGTGTCATTCTCTCAGCTTTTGAGGATAATTGTTATCAAAATGATAAAATCCTTTCAAGTAAATAAATTATTTCCATGGTTGAAAGTTAAAGAGATAAGCTCTCCACATTGTTTTATCCTTTGGGACATCCTCCCATACTCTCTTTTAATGTTCTCAAAATGAGAATCCAAGGTTGGGATTTTTTGTGCAGGATAGTGCATGCAAAAAACTTCTCTCTCCCCTCTCCCCCCTTATCTCCATTACAAGTCTTTCTCATCCCTTTCTCTCTCTACGTATCTCCATTATAAGTGTTTATAGAAGATAACTCGTTCTTGCAATATGTAACATTGTGAATCTCACCAACTCTCATCTTTCATGAGAGAGTGTGAGTGATCTTAAGGGGTCTTTAACTCTTTTATCAGTATTGAGTCACAAGCAAGCAGATATCTATGAGTTGGTTAGTGACAAGATTGAATATCGAGAACCCGAACCGCAACCTAGAAGAAGCAACTGAGTTAGTAGACCACCTCAATACCTTGAACACTCTACCACTGGGGATGAACTAGATTATGAGCTTTCAACTTACTAAGAAGCCATAACCTGTTATGAAAAGAATGGGTAGATGCCATGAAAGATAAATACAATTTCATGAATCAAAACCATATTTGGGAACTAGTGCTTCTACCTCGAAACCATAACCATGTTTAGGAACTAGTACTTCTACCTCGAAATCGTAAAGCAATAGGATGCCAGTGGATTTTAAAAAAAAACTGAATTCAAATGAGAAATTAGAAAAATACAAAGCTAAGCGTCAAATTCTATGATTCAGTCAAGTGTTTGAATCCTATCATTTGAAAAAGTTTTTTTTCACTCTAAACCTTATATAATTGGGCCAAGTTGCACTCTAAACCATGTGCAACAGGCTTCTATAACCGGGCCTAAACCTTGAATAAATGGGTGAGGTCGTATTTTCACTCTAATCCTTGGATAATCTCGCTAAGATGGACTTTAAATCATCCATCACTCTTCCACCGTTGCTACGCCTGGGAGCCATAGTCTAAGGTAGCACTACGTGGTCTACTTTCAATATGGAACCTTTGGATTCTTCCAAGGAGGAATTAGGAACTACCTGAATTCCCTTGTCTAAGGTCCCTGGTTAAACTAATGGACAGCCGATTTCAGACCATCACATGGCCATGGCTATTACTAGGACTGTTAACGGCAAATTTGTTGGCCAAGGCTCAACAACAATGTAGGCCAGGTCCGGCCCAACATGACATGCATGGAATTTCTGAATAGGGCCTCCAACTCGAAATAACTATAATGCCCAGAACTATGAGAGTAAGAACCAATTCATCATCAGGCCTGAGCTTCAGGGTGTGGGTTAGCACCCCAATTGCCAATTTGACCAGAAGCTTTGGTGGGATCGACACATGGTGTGCGGTGTGCCCGGATCTGGATTTGCTACTTTATGAGATTGAATCGGGTTGGGGTCGGAACATGAGCTTTAGGTTGGAGCAATAATTGGGATGCCGACTCCCATCTTGGTCCTAAGTCCATTTTGGGACACCAATGCCAACTGAACTTGAGCTCAAGTCATGCCAGCACTTGGACTGTCGACCTAGGGCCAGTTTGGAGAAAAATGAAAAGAACTATAGAAAGGGATTTCTACAAAGAGACCATCTATGTTTTATATAATGAGGTCACAACCATTCCCACTCATTAGATGTCAAATTGGATGGCTTGCGGTGAGTCAAGAAATTTAATAATATTTCTTTTCGAACTTTGTGTCTAATCAATAACACTCTTACAACTACCTAATTTTCAATGGTCTCTTTGTAGACAATCCTAGGAGAAAAAGGAACAAGGGTTTAAAATGTAAAAATTGAGAGAAATATTTTAATTACATAAAAGTGATAATTACAGAAATTTCCCTAATAATTAATACGGCTAATATTTATTCAGTCCAAGATAATATATTGTTTTTTTTTGGATAATTAAGGTAATATATTGTTAAACTCGCTAAGTTTCAATATAGATCAAGTCTCGCAGAACGAATAAAATGGCAAAAATCTGAGTCATCTCCTTGACCAATTCAAGAATTGCAAAATGGACATTCGCCATTGCACTTATAAGTTATAAACTTGTAAAATGGAGGAGCCATAAATATATAGTTAAAAACATCGAGATTTTGGTTAAACACCATAATTCAAGATTGAGCGATAGAATGAAAGTGATAAAATAGAACAAGTTGTATAAAATCAGAAGATGAAGTATTAAAATGCTAAACCGGAGAAGTAAATAATACCATGAGGCTAATCAATTCTTTTGAGGATTTTGATAGGGTTGTAACACTAGCAGAATAAGAAAGCGTCAGCTTAAAACTCACCGATAATTGCAGTCCTAGCATTGGAAAACCTTCAAATTGATCACCTCTGTTTGACAATTGTGGTGGTGAAAAAAAAGTTGAAATTTCAAGCCTTAGAAATAGTGTATATTGTGACGGCCATCAAGCTTTGCATCAAGTTGGATGTCAAGTTAGTGGGAGCAAAGTAAAACCTCCCTAGAAACCCTCTTCCTTGGGAAGAATGGTCGCCTAGCGAAACCCTCTTCCATGGGTGTAGAGCAGTAGCAGCAAGCAGGGGATAGTAGCAGAGCAAACCCTTTTCCTTCTGGTCCGTAGGAGCTTCAGGTTGTATTTGACAAGGATTCTATTCAGCAGTTGCAGGTTCCTTCGAAGCTCTTTGTCATAGGCACTTTTTCCCCTCCCCCCAAGGATTCTTTGGCCTTAGTGAGTGGGGTAGGCGAGCATGGGGGGGGCTGTCTTACTCTCATGATGTTAAGGTTATAGGTTGCAATAAGATTGTATTCAAGCTGCAATCGTGTGAAGATGTTTCTCGTGCCTTACTGGTTTGTTTCTGTTGCATTCCTGGTTCGCTTCTGTCTCTAGATCGATGGAAACTTTCGGACCATAGTTCCCTTGTTCCTTCGAATCTGGTTTGGATTCAGTTGTGGAGAATCCCTTTTCATATCTGGAAACTTGAATTCATTAAAAAGATTGCCTCTGTCTGTAGCTCCTATCGTGTTTTGGATTGGAGTTCCTTTGTGCAGGATTGCACCTTTGTTTGTGTTAAGATATCCACTCCCTCTGTTTCTGTTCTTCGTAACCATGTTAACATCTCAGTTGATAATTTTTCTTTCTCTATCAAGGTCTCTGTGGAGCTTGGAGATACTTCTTGTGCAGTGAACGTTAGTCCTAAATAGGTCCCTTCCAATGTGCCAAATGTTGTAGGTTTTGTGAATACTGCTTCTCGTCCGCCAGAAATTATTGTTGTGTCTACTCCGGCGGCCACTCTCCGGTAGCCTCATACTCAAACACGAAAGCACAGACAAGCCTGGAGTAATGCCCATCCGAGTATTCCGCATCCTCCCATATTTTCAAGTTTGAAAATTTCTAAACGGTGCGTTTCTAGTAGGTGTTTTTCGGCTTGGACGGAAGGATTCTAGGAGGATGTTTTTTCCATTCCAGCTGATTTTCCTCCTAAGGCAGTGCGTCCTATCTCGCAGGACCACTTGATCTTTTTGGCCGGCGCCCATTTAAACGATGTCTACCTGTTGAGTCCCGAGGCTGGCTCAATAGGTGTGCCTGCCACAATGGTTTGCTATTCAGGGATCTTCAGGGATCTTCTGCCTTCGCCGCCTGTGCTTTTCTGTTCTCTCCTGAAACCTGTCTCCCTTCCTTCTACGCTAATCAAGGTACTTTGAAGATTTCCCTTTTGTTGAAGGCTGCAATCAGAGCCTAGTTCCTTCTCTTGTGTCTGTGGTAGACCATGTACCCTTTACCTTAACGTGCTGCTGCGGCCCAAGCCAAAACCAACCTTTCCAAGGCAAAGGAGCGTTTTGATCCTCTATGCATTGATCCCCTGGCCATGGTGATGATTGTGCCTGATGAAGACGAACCGGTGTCTGTTGAAGCTCTGGACCAGGCTCTCAAGCTGCAGGTTGGTAGCCAATTCTTTGACACTTCTATGGCTCGGGTTATGGCGAACGGATTAGATCCTCCTATGGTAGTTTTTGAAACTGAAAACTTATATCCTTTGGGGGTCTCCTCTGCCTGATGAGGATGTTATTCCCTCTGGGTTCGAGAGCGAGAAAGCTAAAGTGGTTCTTGAGGAGGCAGAGGTCGCTTCGATGGTAAGAGACATGGGCATGTATTTCAACATCCCCATTGGTCTGTTCTTTGAGGAGGTAAAGAGACTAAAGGCGGCGAGAGTTTCTCAGGCGGTTTCAAGCGTTATGCAGGCCAAGGGAAAGGCTATTAAGGAGCCACATAGTGCTGCTGGGAATAAAATGAAGAAGCATGTTAAGAAGATTTTTGAGTTTGGGTACAGATCTTCGGCCCGCCTGGAGACCAGAGGCATTATAAAGAAGACTTCCAAAACCCCTCAAGGCACGGGGAAGGCAACGCTCTTTGTCAATCTTTTGGACCTCTCTGATGACTCTCCTGATTCCTCAGATTCTCCAGGTTCAGTGGCCAGTGCTTAAGGGAAATTGCTTGAGGACCTTTACTTTGGAGCTGGCCTTGAAGGCCCAGGTTCTACTTCTTCTTTCTTTTAAAATGTTTATTCTCTCTTGGAATGTTAAGGGGTTGGGCAACCCCACTCGTAAAAGGGATGTTTTGTTTTTAGTGTCTAAATTTAAACCTTGGGCTCTACTTTTGCAAGAGAGAAAACTTCCTTGGCCTAATGTTGCTGGGGCGAGGGAAGTTTGGGGCTCGGGTGCTCTTTTTTTCTCTGGAATTGCTGCCATAGGTGCCTCTAGTGGGTTGTGGGTTCTGTGGGACCCACTGGTTTTGCATAATTTTGTGACAATTTTTAAGGAAAGGTTTATGCTGGTGGTTTTCATGGACTGGTTCCTGGATTTTCATGGGGCTTGTTGAATGTTTATGGTCCAATGTATTTTGCTTATATGGAAGCTTTTATTAATGAATTGGACGATGTTATTTGTAATTTCGGTTTTCCTGTGTGTATATGGGGATTTCAATCTCATAAGATGGTCTGATGAATGTCTTGCACAATCGGTCATTAATTCTTCGATGATATTCTTTAACAGATTTATTGAGTCTCTTTTGGATCTTCCAATTGTGGGGATTAAATTTACTTGGTCCAACAATAGTGTTTCCTCTCTTGCTATGTCTAAATTGGATAGATTTTTAGTCTCTTCTAATTGGGTCGATGTTTTTCCTTTAGCTGTTAACCGTGCTCTACCATGGCTGTCCTCTGATCATACCCCCATTCTTTTGAGTACTTGCATGGATAGTGGTGGGCCGAAACCTTTTAGGTTCGAACTTGGATGGCTTGAGAATCATGAAGTCCTGGATCTCATTCATTCTACTTGGCATAACTCCATCTCTTTTGGCTGTTTAGATTTTCAACTTCATAAAAAACTGTTCAATATCAAACATAAGCTCATCACTTGGAAGAAAGAACATTATGTTAATATTAAGTTGAAAACCGATGAGCCTTTAGGGGAAGTTGATGCCTTGGACCAGCAGGTCCAATCTGAAGGAGCTTTGATGTTTGAGTTGCTGGCAACTAGGAAATCTAAGCTGAAGGATCTCCTTGATCTCTGTAGGGTTGAGGAGTTATATTGGAAGCAGAGATCAAGGGTTAAGTGGCTGAAGGAGGGAGACTTGAATACTAAATTCTTTCACTCCATTGCTAGCGTTAGAAGAAGACAAAATTATATCTCTGGTCTCACAATCCCGGATGTAGACTTTGAAGAGTGGGTCAAGGCTATAATGTATCATTTTCAAGAAGCCTTTTCTTTAGAGGTCAAATTCACTCCTCTTTTGTCCAGATTGCCTTTCAAAACTCTCTTTGTCGAGATGCGCAATTCCTTGGACTGTGTAGTTTCCATGGAAGAGCTAAGAGGGCGGTCTTTGCCTTACCTGGCGACAAGGCTCCGGGTCCTAACGGTTTCCCTATTACGTTCTCCCATAAATTTTGGAATCTGGTCAAGTCCTAACTACTGAAAATGGTCAGAGAATTTATGGTCCGAGGCTTTATCTTCAAATGTATTAATGCCACCTACATAGCTCTTTTCCCCAAAACGTTTATGATAATAGATTTATCTGATATTTGGCCCATTAGTCTTCTTTCTAGCCTTTACAAGATTGTGGGTAAGGTTTTGATTGAGAGACTTAAAGTTGTTCTCCTCGACATTATTTCCCATAATCAGTCTGCTTTCATTCAAAACCATCAGATCATTGATAATATTTTGGTGGATCAAGAGAGTATCCATTATAGACTGCGTGGTCAGCTTCCTGGAGTAGTTTTGAAGTTAGATTTGGAAAAGGCTTATGACCAAGTGGAATGGGGTGTCTTGCTAGAGATTCTTAAAAATATAGGCTTTGGAGAAAAGTGGAGAAGTTGGATTTTCGGTTGCCTATCCTCAGCCCATTTCTTGGTTTTGATTAAGGGCAGCCCCCTCTGGATTCTTTAGAGCCACTAGGGGGCTTCGCCAAGGGGACCCTCTGTCACCCTTTCTTTTCTCTATTTATGCTGAATGTTTAACCCTTATGATTCAGAATGTGGAAGCTTTTGGTAGATTTTCTGGCTATCAGGTGGCTAATTTGGGTCCGAGGGTCTCTCATCTTCAGTATGTTGATGACACCCTTATATTTTGTGATGCTTCTTCGATTCAATTGTCCAATATTGCTTGCTTTCTTGATTGTTGTGAGGCTGCTCTAGGGCTCAAAGTGAACTTTCAAAAGACTGCTTTAATTGGAATTAACTGTCAACCTTATTTGTGTCATTCCCTTGTTGTTCAGTTCGGTTGTTCGGTTGGCTCCTACCCCTCTACCTATTTGGGCATTCCTATTTCTGACTCCAGGCCACCTATTTCTATTGGGATAATGTTCTACAATGTGTGCAGGTCAAATTGGATTTATGGAAGCCCAAATTTCTTTCTTTGGGTGGAAGGGTAACTTTATTACGATCTTATTTAGCCAATTTACCGGTCTATCTTATGTCGTTCTACTCATGCCGACCTCAATTATCAAATAAATCGAGAGGATGATGTGTAATTTCTTGTGGGGCGCTTTTGGCGTTGAGAGGAAATATCATTTACTTAGATGGGATCGGGTTTGTACCCCAAGGTGTGAAGGGGGTTTGGGTATCCGTAAGCTGAAATTCATGTGCGAAGCTTTACTCTCCAAATGGTGGTGGCGTAGTTTCCACTACACTGATCAGCTCTGGTGTCAGGTTTTATTTTCAAATTATGGGAGGGATAGGCATCGATTAGGGTTACGTGCTGATCACTCTAGTGACTTCTACTTTTTGTGGAAGCCCATTTCTAGATGTCGTCTGATGATAGTGGCACATTTCTGGTGGTTGGTGGGGAATGGTGCTTCCATTTCTTTTTGGCATCATAAATGGCTTGGCGATACCCCACTAAAGCATACTTTTGCTTAGCTCTTTGCTAAGGTTCTTCTCCCTGACGCTAAGATTGTGGATTTGGTGGAATTCCATGGTTCTCGTCCTGTTTAGAATATCGCTTTTCCTTATAATAGAATTTCTGGTGTTACTCTTAGTGGTTAGAATTGTTGGGACTCTTGGATTCGATTTATATTTCCTCGAGGTCGTCGAATGAACTTATTTGGGAATTTGAACATGATGGTATCTTCTCGGTAAAGTCTTGTTACATACTCTTCTTCCACGACAGAAGGAGATAGTCATTTGCTTTAGTGGCTAAAATCTGGAAATGACCTGTTCCCCATAAGGTCTTAAGGTTTTCTTTGGTTAGCAGCCCTTAATAGGACATTAACTATTGATAACCTATCTAAGAGGGGTAAAGTGCTATCTAATATCTGCTTGATGTGTAAAGACGATGAGGAAACTGGGAACCACCTCTTCATTCACTGTAAGGTTGCTTCTTATATTTGGTATTGATTTTTTTATCTTCTTGGGGTTTAGTCTCCTCTTCCTTTATCGGTGGCAGATTTAGTGTCTCAGCTTTCTTTTGCTCATTTACATGACTGGGGTATCTTACTTTGGCAAATTGTAAGAGGAACTGTGCTTTGGGAATTGTGGAAGGAAAGGAATAGGCGTACTTTTGAGGGAATGTGCATTTCAGTGGACAGTTTGATTGACAATATTAAGCTCTCCATTTGGCATCGGTTTTCCATCACTAAGGATGGCTGGGGATTCTCTCAACCAGATGTTTTACTCAACTTACGAAACTTATTCCTTTTGGGGAAAGTTAAGGTGCGACCTATATGCTTCTGGACTCCTTCAGAACTTGGCCGCTTCAAATTGAATTTTGATGGTAGTTCCTTAGGCAATCCTGGTCGGGCTGGTATTGGAGGTGTGTTGCCTTTTCTTATGCTTGTCCGGTTGGCTCAGTTACGGCCAATCATGCGGAATTAGTCTCTTTATTGCAATGACTTAACTTCTTTATTTCCGAAGCCATTGGCAATAGTTTAATCATTGAAGGTGACTCGTTAAATGCTATTGGCTGGAATAAGAAGGAATTACATGTTCCTTGGAAGCTTAGGTCAATCTGGTTGGAGATTATGGATCTTACAACTCCCCTTGCTATCTCTTCCTCTCATATTTACAGCGAGTCTAATGCTTTAGCTGATTCCCTAGCCAAAGGTGGGGTTTCCCTGCCTTCTCTTTTGTTTTTTACAGATGTAATCTCTTTTTTGTAGTTCACATTAATAAAATTTGGAACCTTCGTCAAAAAAGAAAAGAAATAGTGTATATTATATTTAGCCAATGTCACCCTAAAAATAAGTGTTCATGGATCCACAAGATCTGTACTATTTGTTAATCATCAAATTTCAAGCCAATGTTAGAACAATTGAGATTTCTGATGCCCAAAGCGCTTTCTTGATGAGGATTCGAAGTGAGGTTTCACTATTGGATTTCGTGCTATCCAAAATCATCCACATAAGGAAATCCCATATTTTGTGGGATTGATTGAGATTGATCCATATTATTTGGGATTGAGATATTCCCATATTATGTGGGATTGATATATTCTTATATTATATTAGATTGAAATTGATATTGATATTGATAACTTTCCTAAGCGAAATAGAAATCCAAAAAGGATTAGGACTATTGGATATATCTCTTGCTCTTTTTTAAGATATATGTAAGATCTATAGGAAGTTTTCTATTTAGTATAGATTCCTAACCTTATATATATGAGATGAAAGTGCAGAGAATTTTTTTGCTCTATTTGGGTCACCATATGAGAATATTAGTTTTTCGAGAGAGAGAGAGAGAGAGAGGAGCTAGAGCCTCCTGTGCATAAGATGCAAGGTTTCCTCTTGTCTTATGTATGGTTTTCTCTTGATGGTCTTATGCAGAGTGAGATGTTGGTTTCTTGTATAGAAGCGGTTCCCATGGAGATTTTGACTTGTTTCCTCTTTTAGTAAGACAAAGTTTTGTGTGCTCTCAAGGTTCTCTTCCTAGACAGTGGGTATAGTTATGGAATAGAGATGAGAGATCGGTAGTGGTGTCGTTTGGGAGACGACTTGGGTGTTTGTCGAGGTTTAGAGACTCTATATTCGAAAATCTTTGATGTAGCTTTCATTGGTATTGTGGATTTCAGTTTGCTGTTTCCGTGGATGTAGCCCCTCTGGGGTGAACCACAAAAATCTTTGTGTTTTTGTAGTATGTGTTTGATGTTTTATTTCTCATACTTTATTTGCCAAATATTAACCCATCGGGTTTAAAACTTTCGTACATAACAAGTTGTATCAGAGCACTACATTTACTTTGTTTTCATAAAAGCCTAGGCCTTGTAGAAACTCCATCCAACAATTAGTTTTAATTTTTTCCTTTTTATAATTGCGGATGTATATCTCTAGAGATGTGTTACACATAATATTATCTCTTCCCTTCCATTTGGCGAGTTTCCAATCGGCCATTTGTTCTTTCGGCTCCCTACTTATTTGCAAATGATTTTGGAAATGAAAGTCCATGTAAATCTTCTACCCCATATTCTTTATCGCGACCTTATGTTTATCTATTATATATTAAGTGAGAGCAACACACATATTTTTTCATTCAATTCTTAGCCCTCTCTCCATGCTACATTTCTACACACTATCTCTCTCTTTTATTTCTCTTAATTTACTCTTACTTTCCATCTCTCAGATGTTTCTCCATTCTCTCTATCTCCATCCTACATGCATGCAAATACATAAAAATAGTTCACTCCTTTAGCTTTGTGATGACACCTCATCTTCTCTCCATCTCTACCACGTTTCTATATTAATTCTTTCTATCTCTCTCCCAACTAAAGCAAACTTAATTTACTCATCTTTTCCTCTCTCTCACGTTTCTATATTCTCATTCTCATTCATTCTCTCTCTCTCTCTCTCTCTCTCTCTCTCTCTACATGCATGCAAAGACATAAAAATAAGTAACTCATTTTTTTAGTATGATGACACATCTTCTTCTAGGTAACTTATTTTTTTAATGAGGTGAGGCTTTATCTTCTCTATTTCCTCAATTTAAGAAAATTCATTTCTCTCTCCAATTTAAATAAATTCATCTCTTTCTATCTATGATTTACTCTTACTCCTTCCTACATTTATCTCTCCTATATTTCTCTTCACGTCCTACATACCTCTCTCCCACATGTCTCTCTCCCATCTTTCTCCTTCCTACTTTTTCTCTCTCCCCCTCACAATTCTCCTACCCACATTACCCTCTCACACACACATGCATGCCACGACTCTATCTCTTATGTCCCGCTCTTATGCATGCCACACCTCTCTATCTCTCTCAACTTTTAACATGTGCTTCACACACAATTGTGCTTCACACACAACACGTGACTATGCTAATACTCTCCAAGGCAAACATATTTTTTTCTTCTACATAGGGATGTTGATTTCTATTTTCTTTTGATATTGTATATTATCCGGATTTCTATTTTTTTTTTTTTTGGTTCTTCGTTTCCGGGAACCCATTGATGAAGCCCATCTACACACCATGGAAGAAAAAAGAAAAATGAATATAGCAGCCTTGGCTACTTTAAGAGAACCTAGATGAGTCTTCATTTGGCTGCTCATTGGATATTAGAGTTCTTCGGTATTATTTTTTCTTAGAAGCATGTGTAGTGTTTAATATAAGAACTAAATAGTTTTAATTGTTTATAGGTTGTACTTCTATATGTTGTTGTTGTTTTTTTTTTTTTTTGTTTTGTTTTGTTTTTTTTTTGTATTTTCTAGAAACTCATAGATGAAGCCCTTCTACATGCCATAGAAGAAGCAAAAAACATATATATAGCCGCCTTGGCTACTTTGAGAGAGAACCTAGAGGAGCCTTCATTTGCCCGTTCATTGGATATTGTATTTATTTGGTATTACTTTTGCTTAGAAGTGTGTGTAGTGTTTAATGTGAGAACTAAATAATTTTAATTGGTTATCGATTGTACTTCTATATGTGCAATGAAGTTATGCTCATAGATGATAAAATACACCGTAATAAAATGTATTGGTTGTCATGCTTAGACCCATGCAATATTTCATGAAGATGAGTGAATGTTATGTCATCATCTTTGAATTAAGCGAATTTTCATTTTTATGTGATACTCATTGTTTAATTGCATCAATTTTTTTTAAACTATATGAATCATACAAGTATAATGTATTCTTAAGAAAATAATAATCTGCTGGTAATAAATATATTTAATACTACAAATGTAACTATTTAGTTATAAATATTAATAGTAACAAAAAAATTTATTTTAATTATAATTTTTAATAATAATTATCGAATTATTATAAAATATATATTAATATGATACTACTATTGTCTCACATTTTTTTCTCTAGTCTCTCTTCACCAATATTCTTATGTACTTACTTTCTCTCTCTCTCTCTCTCTCTCTCTCTCCTAATAAATCAACTTTCTTAAAATTTCTGTCCTATTTTATCTCTTCTAATAAATCTCATTTCCCTACTATTTTCTTTCTTTTCTCTCTCCTCACCAATATTCTCACATACCTCCACTCTCTCTCTTTCCTAATAAATCAACTTTCCTAAAATTTCTCTACCTCTCTTCCCCACATTTCAAAACTTCTGTCATATCTTCATATGTTGTACTCCAATTTCTTTCATATTTCAATAAAAAAAGAATTCTATTTAGTGAGCGGTTTAGTGTATGATATAAAATGTTGCTTTCTATCTCATGTAAATTTCTTTCATAGAAATCATTAATGTTATTTGTTTTCAATTTTAAATAAATTTTTTTTATATTTTGTGTAAAAATTATTTAATTTATATTAATGAATGATGTAATTGTAAATACAAAAAATAGGAAAAAAGCATAATTATAATCAATCATAAGTACAAATTAGAGAAGGACTATCATAATTGAAATTATTTTGTAGAAATAAGTACCTCAAAGTTAAGTCACATTAGTAAATAAAAGATTTAAAAATCATAGTATCACTATGATTAGTAATTGCAAAAAAGAAAAAGAAAAAAAAAAAAAATCTTCCGATTTGCTTTATTCATTTATGTTTTTCTTCTTCTATTTCTTTTATTTTTTATCTGTAATTTTTTTTTTTATAATTTTCAATATTCAAAATAAAATTTAAAAAAGAAGAAAATTTTTACTATCATAAAAGGAGGAAAATAAATAATACCACCACTATGATTAGTTTTGATTGCAACATATACCTTTTTATTATAATTTTATTATATGTATCATGTGACATATTTTTGTATTTTCTTATTCTCTAATGTTTTAATAATTTTTACTTATAAGTGAATAATATATGTACTTTTGTAGTTAAAAATAAAATTAATTATATTAAAAATAATATAACCGAAAATATAAAAACTGAAAAATAATTAATAAAAATACAAATTATATAAGCTAATGATATAGTAAAAACTTATATTGCTAAATGAAAAAAATAAAAAGATAATTTCTTTATTGTTTTTCTTTTGTGTGTCTTTAGTTTTGTTAAATAATCAAAATAATACTAACTTATAAATAATTAATATATATTAACATAAGTAAAACTAATTTAGTGAATAATATAATTAAAAAGAAAAAAACATAATTACAAAGTTTTTGGGCTTTGATTTGACCCATAAATATGCATAATGCATCAAATTAGAATAAGAGAAAAATATTCATATTTTTGTATTTACTGTATTGTTTCTCAATCTTTTTATCTAAGACCGGCAAAGTAGGTGTATCTTCTCTCTGTATAATTATGTGAAGATGGATGAAGCTTATAATTATGTGAAGATGGATCTATATGAAGCTCCTTCTCTTTCTCTCTCATCAAAAGTCATTTTAAAATATTATTTCAAGATAAAAAAATTATTTTTATAATTAATAATTATTAGTTTTTTTTAGTTTTACAAGAAATCAAAATGCACGTCTGATAATTAATAATTAATTTAACGTGCAACGCACGTACATATCACTAGGTTTTTCTTAATAGGTGCCGTAAAACTTTGTCTTTGGAAAGTCCTCAAACCTTAAACTCTCTCTGCAATTAAGACTCTTTTCTAGTTTAATGTCATGTTTCTAGTCTAACTTAAGCGTGATTTAATATACGTTTGGTAGATATATTTGGTAACTTCTTTTTTGCTTGTTCCTTTTCCATGACCACGCACTTTCTTTCTTTCAGTTTTTTAAGTTGCTCTCTAGGTTCAAGATAGGGGTGACAATGTGTCAGGTCGCTACCGGACCTGGACCCAGACCCAAAATAATATTATGGGACCCGGATCCGAAGTTTCCAGACCAAAAAGTATAGAGTGGGACTTGTGTTCAAGGTCCGGTGACTTTGGGCCTAGGTAGAGGGAGAGCTGGTAGAAAGAGAAGGTAGAGTGAGAAGGCAGGGAGAGAGAGATTTTATGGGTAGGGTAAAGGAGGGGAAGGGTACTAAATCTGACTTTTTGAGTGGGGATAAAGCAAAAAAAAAACATTAATTAGATCATAGGACTGATACGAAAGGTGTTGGGAGTAGAATGTGTACAAAGTTATGATATCTTTTTTTAAGTTGCTCACTGGGTTTAAGATAGGGGTGACAATGTGTCAAGTCGCTACCGGACCCGGACCTAGACCTAGACCAAAAGAAAATATTATGGGAACCAGATCCGATGTCTCCAGACTTGAAAGTATAACGTGGGACTTGTTTTCAAGGTCTGGTGACTTCAAGTTCGAGTAGAGAGAAAGCCGATAGAGAGAGGAGGTAGAGTGAGAAGGCAGGGAGAGAGTAATTTTATGGGTAGGGTAAAAGAGGGGAAGGGTAGTTAGTCTGACTTTTTGAGTGGGGATAAAGTAAAAAAAACATTAATTGGATCATGGGAGTGATACTAAAGGTGTTGGGAGTAGAATGTGTACAAAGTTTTGGGGTATCATAATTTTTCCAAAATATAATGTGGGACCTACACCAATAACACCCGAATAATGTCCAGGTCCAAGATATGAACTGGGATCCGACGCGTCCGGTCCAATTTTTGGACCCATACCCAGACCACCCAGGTTAGATCTACCCCATCCAGTCGCAAGTCGAGTCTGTTTCCAATACCATCCCTAGTTCAAGACATTACATTTCTTAACATTATATCTCCAAATCTGCCCAGAGTAGTAAACGAATAATATATTCTCCAGTAAAAGATCACATAGGTCTTTCTTTCACTCCCAAGGGAGTATATTATTCGTTTACTACTCTGGTTGAGATTGAAGGTTGATCTTTTACCCCTTTTCACCCCACACCGAGTCACCACCATCCGATGGCGCGAGATCAATGATCAACCTTCAATCTCAACCAGGAAAGCAAGTTTAGGTCAAGCCACACCATTAGAACATGAACCCCTTTGATTACAAACTCAAACCCTAGGTGAATTTCCTTAGCATCCTAGTTTGAAAGAGTTGAATTCTTTTTTTGCTATACCCTAAAACCCTCAGTCACAAATCTATAGTTGAGAGATGGGAGAGAGAAAAACCCCATAGCTTAAACCCTTAGCCCTTTTTTACAATGTAGGAGAGAGAGAGATCTCAATGATGAGAGAGTGGGACATGCCCCTTTTTTCTTGGCTTTCGTGAGAGAGAAAAACTTTTCTTAAGAGAGAGAAATTCTAAGTGGGGTGTGCCCCTTTGTGGGATATGAAAGAAAAAGATGAGAATTAGGTACAAGAGATAAGGTGTAGAGATTTTTTTGGGTAAAGACAATCCCTTTTTATAGACTTTGAACAAGATTAGAGTTTCATAGGGTTTTCTTTGACTTGTCTCTTCTTGTGAGATTGAATATGAATCATTGACCTTGAGTGACTTGTGGGGTGAGCGATTTGAGTCATCCATTCCATAGATGGGTCATCAATATTATGGAAGGTGCATGAACCATTATCCCCCTTTCCTAAACTATTTTCCCATCAATAGAAATTAAATAAATTAAATCTAATCAAAATATTGTGCATATCATAAAATAACACAAGTCTACTCAATTTTTCCACAAAATCTTTCAAAGATATATCAAGTCAATATCTTCCAAACATATGGCCATATACCATATCACTAAAAAATAGAAAAGAGAATAAAAGGTGGGACATGCCCCACCCAAGGGAGGCACTCATGGGCCCCACCTTTTAGAAATATGGTGGGACCATGTGCACAATGGGCCCCCATGATATTTTTATATATTTAAAATTAATAAAAATATTTTAGAGTATTATTTGAATATCTAAACTATTGTAAAATCAATATCTTTAAATTTATAAATCCAAAATTATAAATAAAATATTCAATGGTTCATAAATATTCAAATAATAATTTTAAAATAATTTCTATCATAAAACAAACACAATTAAATTAATTTGATGGGAAAATGATCCATATGATTTAGGAATTGAATCAACAATCATGTGGCACTTCACCTTTAACTATGGACTACAGGCTACACTTGCTTATCTGACCGACCCAGTGTTTTCCATGACCCACAGTCCAAGCAGGGGCTCATTAGTGGGTCACCAAAGTCTGGCCAATGAGCCAAGGGATCACAATTCCAGTCTGTGGATTACAGGTCCTCCCTTAGAGACGAGTCAAGGTCACTTAGACTTGATGCGACCATAGCTCTATGACGCATAGAGGTATCTCTCACACATGCATACGTTTCACCCTGAAAGATGACTTACTTGCTTTCCCGAACGATCTATCAATATGCATGCTGTGTGATGGCACATGGATGAGGCTTTAGCCCCCCGTCTTTGTAGACCACCATTACACACAAGGGTGACACAGTCCCTCGGCTCACTCATCCAGGCATATGCTCCGACCTTATCAAGGGATGACCCATTATAACCCTCTTCAGTTTGTTCTCTATGCCCATGTAACATGGGTTTTTCCCAATCGATTGGTCTAAATCGTTAAGCACAGTCCGGTATCTGCAAACATCGTTTGCATAGTATAGTCCACGAGGGACCACACTCCCACTGAGTTCATGTTCCACTATATTATTTCATTTTACAAGCACTCATAAGGCCTTTAAAGGCCACATAAACCCAACATCTCCCACTTGGCTTTTGAAGGCCTTACATTATCTCTTTCTCACTTTTTCTCATCCCTATCTCTCTTTCCCATTTACAATATCTCTCAAGCATTTTTATTTATTCTTTCTCAATACATTAATCATGGCTTTCGCCATCAATTCTTTCACAACAGGACTTATAGAGGCAACGCCTTTTTCTCTCTTTGCTGCTTGGATCTCGTCCCAAAGGTGGTCGTAGCCCATCTTTCATATCACATCGTGAATCACAGAGTTGTTGTCGCAGAAGACCATCATGTACCCTTATTGTATGGGGTCGTATGTACCCTTATAGTGTTCTATCTGGCATGTCAAATACTAGCAGGTGCTCCTACTGGAATATTTAGTTTATCTAGATATCTATCTTTTTCAATGTCATAGAAACATGATTTTATATGTTTGGAGTTTTTATGGAATTGTGGCTCTTTTGACACTTCATATCGCCATCGTGTTGTCACATAAAATCCTTATCTGCCTCAATGGTGGACAATTTTGCTACATCCTGTTTATTTGATTTCCAAAACACTGCACCCCCTCTAAGCATGAATATATATCTAGATGTAGACTTCACATCATCTGGATCCGTGAGATAGCTTGCACCTGTATATCTGAATTCCAAGCAGCTAAAAAAAAAGTGGGACTATAGCAGCTCCCTCTCAATTATTTCATATACAACATATACATTTTTAGCATTATTATGCAATAAGTAATTCGATATCCGTTAGTTTCACAATATGCATAACCTTCATGAACCACAAAGGTTCAACCACACTAGGCATCTTGGTAATAAATCCATACAAACCAAGTTATCTAATCAACACAACATGTGTCAAGGAAGCCTAGCAAGATGACATTCCTTCAACATTCCCTATGGTTCAAGGTCTTAGGTAATCGAAGATTTTAAATGACTAGAAACATAGGTCAAGGTATATGGGTATTTAAAAAAAATACATGATAGTTTTTTTCTCACTTTTATAAATACCTTTAAGTCACAATGTTTTCTTCTTTAATAAAAAAATATTGACTATATATATATATATATATATATATATATGGGAAAAGATGAGATACGCAAATTCGCGTATTTGGTTGTGGTGCGCCAACGGCGTAGATTAACGTATTTAAAATCAAGGGTCCTCATTTAAAAAGGGAAACGCTAGCTTGCAGAAGGGAAGCTCCATTTGAAATGGAGACAGCTTAGGCTTGCAAACTCTCGCTTACATTCCTACCTATTGTGCAGAGATGGCAGGCCTACCTGCCTCAAGCCCTTCTCATACTCCATCTTTCTCTCTGTACCGCTGCATACACTCCCTCTCTCTTTCTAAGCCACACGAAATAAAAAATCCCTTTCTCTCTCTAAAACCAGAGGAGCCCTATCTCTCCCTCGCGCCCAGTTTCCTCTCTATCTTTCACAAACTACAGGAGCCCTAATACACCCTCGCGAACTCTCTCTCTCTAAACCAGAAATACAGGGGAAGCCCTACCAAACTTACGTCTCCCTCTCTCTGCGCCTCTCATACGAGAACAAAAGTGAAAGCCCTATCTTAATCATAGTCACAAATGTACAAATAGTTATGGGTTATTGCTTTGAAACCCTGTGATGGGTTATAGTTATTGGTTATTGGTTTGAAAAACCCCGTGATGGGTTTGCACTTGGGGTATTCATTACTGATCTGCGTTTTTTGCTATGAAAAATAGGATGTTTTTTCTAATGCTGTAAATCTGGTTTTTTTTTGCTAGTTTGCATTTAAAGATTATCTCTTTCTCTCTCTCTGATATATATTGTGTTCACTTGACCTGAGTGTTGTGAAGATTGGCTTGGCTTCATCACTTCTTTGACCATATAGAATGAAACTCTACATATAGATTGAAACTCTACATCACTACTATTTGAAACAACCGCTCTGATCAATCTAGGCAATGGTTTCTATTGAGATGTTTCAATATCTCGTTTGAGATGGGGTAGAAGAATTACCTGTGTTTTTGGAGTTGTAAATGCTTGTCTTATCTTGTGTTCATATTTTGTTAATCCTTATACATAGACTTAACTATCCTATTTTTTTTTAAAAAAAAATTATTTTGTGAATTTTGGTGGCGGGGCTTTGGTTTGGATGTGGCCTCACACTCGGAGGTCCTGTGTTTCCAGTAAATAATCTGTTGGTTTGTGCCCAATTAACAAGTCAAAGGAGGACAGAAGTCAAGCTGTTTAGTTTTGTGCAGAAATTTATGCATATGAAGATGGACATTTTCAGGTTATAATGTCTGGCTGCTGGATCAAAGTCCGTGAAATTTGTGAAGTTCATGTTTTTGAAATCTTAAAAGTTGATGGTTTTCTCTTTTTATGCATTCATGGCTGCGGAAGGATTTGAAGAAAGCATATTAGTACTAAGGTGCACAACAATTTGATTTCAGTGATGTGGAATAAAGCTTCTAATCCTCTTCATTATCATTGTTCTTTGTGGTTTCCGATCAATATATTTAATACCATTGACTAAAACAACAACTTGAAGTGTTTTAGGGCAAATAGAAATCTATTTTCATGGACCATGGAACAATGATAAACTGGGTGTGTTTAGGGTTTCCATTGAGATATTGCTTGATTGACGAAGTTTGTTACGATAGAACTATCCACAATTAGAAACTGAGCATTTTGTGGATTACATTCGGGGTCTTCCTCAGTTACAGTGGCCAATTTATAAATCCAGGGTATTTGGAAGGAGTGTGAGGGGATCCATTATCATCGACTTGGGAATGTTGATTAGTGATTGCCTGGTTTTTGTCCTGTGTTTCCAGTAAACAATCTATTGGTTTGTGCCCAACTAACAAGTCAAAGGAGGAGAGAAGTCACGCTGTTTAGTTTTGTGCAGAAATTTATGCATATTAAGATGGACATTTTTGAGGTTTCAATGTCTGGCGGCTGGATCAGAGTCTGAAGTTCATGGTTTTGAAATCTTCAATTGGAGGCCTATGACCAAATGCCCAAAATATAAATGAAAAAGAAATACATGTTTCAATTCAATTGGCGGGCTATTTCTTTTTCAATTGGCAATTTTTTTTTAATACATGAGCTGTCCCATTATCATTGTTATTTCAATGGAAAGGTTACTGATGATGTTCCCATTATCTTTGATATTTCAATGAAAAAGTCTACTGATGGGCTTGATTTTGATTCATATGTGCTCATCCTATTTTTCTTTCATCGCCAATTTTTAGGGCTACTTTTTCAATGGCAATTTTTTTATATACATTAGCTGTCCCATTGTCATTGTTATTTTAATAGAAATGGTTACTGTTGAAGTTCACATTATCCTTGATATTTCAATGGAAAAGTATACTGATGGGCCTGAATTTGATTCATATGTGCTCATCCTATTTAACTTTCATCACCATTTTTTAGGGGTATTTCTTTTTCAATGGCATTTTTTTTTAATTCATTAGTTGTCCCATCATCATTGTTATTTCAATGGAAACGGTTACTGATGAAGTTCCTATTATCCTTGATATTTCAATGGAAAAGTTTACTGATGGGCTTGAATTTGATTCATATGTGAAGACTTTTGAGTGTGTTGTGTACTTTATGCACAATGTGTGATGTGATGGGCTGATGAACTTGTGAATTTTGGGTTATCTTAATGCCTGGTTATATAAGTTAACATCCAAAATTACTTGGTTTGGTCACATATCCTTAATCTTTTTGTCCCACTTAAGATTACAGAAAACTAATATAACATATATGTAGGCATGATCAACTTGTTGAGACATTTTTTCAAATAGATACATGAGTTCTGTGTCTTGACACTATTAATGTCATATGTGAACTACAAAAGCACAGGATGTCTAATTTAGTGTTTAACGCTCATACACATTACTTTAAGAGTTAAGTTCAAAGTAATAAGAGTGCACCCATGTTGTTTGCAATTGTTTGAATATGGTTGATCCTATAATGGAAGTAAGATTACTTGAATAGTTAATTAGGAGTGTTGTTATGTTTATATAAAGGTTTGAATACATAATTTATGTAGTTTGTTTTTCTATGTAGGGTCAGTTGAAAAACTTAGATGGATCACACCGCTTCAGACTGTATCACCCACTTGTGCAATTGGAGATAACATGGGTGACAACAATGAGCCTACGAAGCATGTTCCTTATCTTGCAACCCCTCTTAGAAAATTTATAGAAATACAAGAGGGAGAACCTAACTCCTCAACTAAAGGCCTAGAAACAAATGTACCCCGTGTAGGAATGAAGTTTTCTTCAGAGGAAGATGCAATTGACTATTATAAGGCTTATGCATTGGCTAAAGGCTTTGGTATTCGGTTGAGCACTACCCATAATAATAGGAAAGCCTTATAATAGTCAATTGCATAAGAATAGGAAAGAAAATAAAGGGTAGGGTGTGCCACCCAAGGGAGGCACTCATGGGCCCCACTTTCTAGAAATATAGTGGGCATATGCGCACAATGGGCCCGCATGATATTTTTATATATTTAAAATTAATAAAAAGATTTTAAAATATTATTTGAATATTTAAACTATTGTAAAATCAATATCTTTAATTATATAAATCCAAAAATTATAAATAAAATATCCAGTGGTTCATAAAAATTCAACTAATAATTCTAAAATAATTTCTATCATAAAACAAACACAATTAAATTAGTTAGATGGGAAAGAGATCCATACGGTTTAGGAATTGAATCAACAATCATGGGGCACTCCACCTTCAATTGTGGACCATAGACCACACTTGCTTTATCAGATCGACTAAGTGTCTCCCATGACCCACAGTCCAAGCAGGGGCTCATTAGCAGGTCACCAAGGTTTGGCCGATGAGCTAAGGGATCGCAATCCTAGTCTATAGAGTACAGGTCCCTTAGATACTAGTCAAGGTCAACTACTTGATGCGGCCACAGTTCTATGGCGCATAGGGGTATTTCTCGCACATGAATATGTTTCACCTTAAAAGGTGGCTTACTTGCTTTCCCGAACCATCTATCAATATGCATGCTGTGTGATGGCACATGGATGGGGCTTTGGCCCCCGTCTCTGTAGCCCACCATAACACACAAGGGTCACATCTCGACTCACTCATTCGACCATATGCTCCGATCTCATCAAGGGATGACCCATTGGAACCCTTCTCGGTTTGTTCTCTATGCTCAGGTGACATGGATTTTTTCCAACCGATTGGCTTAGAACGTCAAGCATAGTCCGGTATTTATAAACATCGTTTGAATAGTATGGTCCACGAGGGACCACACTCCCACTGAGTTCATGTTTCACTATATTTTTTCATTTTACAAGCACTCATAAGGCCTTTAAAGGCCACATACCAACACAGAAGAATGGTGAGACTGCAAGGAGGCGACTGCTCATGAAAATCATAGTCCCCTCGTCTTCCAATTAACAACCGTGGGGAATCCCATGGAATAACTTTTTGTTATAAGTCCGTATGAACAGCCATGACATCTACAATAGATATGGCAACTGGATATTGAGATCTGTCAATGTCTAATTGTATATTATACTTACATAGAAACTGTATCCTATAGTTTTAGCAAGTATTGGTTGGACCATCTCTATAAATCCACAATTGTATTGTAATCTTAGATTAATTGATTGGATACAAAGAAAGATTGTTTCTCACATGGTATCAGAGCCAGTTCTCTGGAATATGTAAAAAAATCGTTCTGTTTGGTCCTCTACGATTTGCTTGGATTTCTCTGATATCTTGTTGGGTTTCTTACGGTACTTCTCTTGCCCTTTTTTTGTTTCTCTGATTTTTGATTGGATTTTTCTTGATCTTTGTTTTCTCTCTCCATCGATTTTCTTATAGTCTCCCGCGATCTGTTTAAACTCTCTTAGATTTGAGATCTCCACTCTCGATCTCTTTCTAAATCTCCCATATCCCTTTCTCTAAATCTCCCATATCTCTCAGATCTCATATCTCTACTCTCGGTCTCTTTTTCTAAATCTCCCATATCTCAGATCTCTCTTATTTCTTTCTATTTTCTCTCAGATCTCTATCTCTTTCTTTTATCTCTTTTTAGTATAAATCCGCTTGTTAAAAAAAAAAAAAACCGCGATCTTTTATCTCCCTATTTTCTCTCTCTCTGATATCTGATCTATCTCTATCTCTCTAATATCTTTTTAATTTTCTATATCCCACTCTCATTGGAACACACCTGATCTCATCGGAAAACAACCTTGCCCTGCTGGAAAAACCCTTGAAATCACTAGGGAAAACCCATTCTTTTTTTCGGCCTTGCCCCTCCTCTGTTATGTTTTTTTTTTTTTTGTTGGGTTTCTCTCTTTCTCTGTCTCTCGTTCTTCCCTATTTCTCTCTCTCTCTCGTTCTTATCTATTTCTCTCTCTTCTATTGTTGCCTTCGTTGGCATTTGTTTGCTTTAACTTTTTATTTACCTTTAAAAGGTGGCCCATTGTGCATCCTTAGGGATCCATAGTATTTAGTTGATCTTGCATAGGGGTTGTTGATCCCTCTTTCTCTTACTTTCTCTGTGTAAAAAAACTTTTGTCTACTAGATAATAGGGCATTAAGCTTTGCTCTATCCACAGTTTCTCCAAAAATACAGAATCGTATGGAGAAATACGAGTCTTTCCAGCTTGTACCCATTAAAGTCAATGACACCAACTACACTTTTTGGGCTTCATTTATGTGGAATATCATTCATGGAAAAGGCCTTCTCGAATACATAGATGGGACCTAGAAGAAACTTGATGAGTCAGGAAAAATAGAAGATTGGGGCATAAATAATGCTCAAATTATAGCATGGTTGATGAGCTCATCTGAAAGTAATATAGAGATCAATCTAAGCACTTTCAAAATTGCTCGAGAAGCATGGAAATTTCTTGAGGAAATTTATAATCAAATTAGCTAGGTACAAAAGTACCAGTTAGTATAGTAACTTAGCTCCCTCAGACAGGGAGAACAGTCAATCCAAGATTTTTACTCTTCCATGAAGACACATTGGGAAGCTCTAGCACTTATGGAATCTACGATTGAAGATGGTCCTAACGCAGAAATAATTGCCAAATCTCGAGAGAATTTTCAAGTTATTGAATTTTTACTGGCACTCCATCCAGATTTTGAGTGTCAGAAATGACCTGGTCCACAAAAGCTCTCTCTCTACTCTGAATCAAGCTCTTTCTGAGCTAATTGCAGAAGAAATCAAGATCAAATCTCTTAACTCAAAGTTTAAAGGAGACAGTTTTTGCTACGACTCAACCTCAGAGATCTAATGTGCTTAAACAGAATCAACGCAATTCGTACTATGTCCCTCCCAAGAACATGGCATCTGTCAGATGTAACTATTGTAAAGAACTGGGACACTTCAAGTGCACCTGCCCAAACAAGACGAAACCCATGTTCGCTGTTGTTGCTGATATAAGTCGACCATTAATCAAGTATTCACCAACTCAATTGGATGTAACAGTCCTACTCCTGCTTCACCAACTATTACATTTACACTAGAACAAGTGCAGTCTATGCTTACTTAGTCACACTTGGCCTCTGAACCCACTCCCTCTTTTTCAGGTACTCTGTTTCTACCTCTTGGCTGATTGACTCAGGAGCTTCTCATTATATGACCTCCAATGAGTCAATCCTAGTTGATTGTAAGTTTTTTTCTGATACTATCTATACTGCTGATGGAGCTACTATGAAAGTGTAAAACATGGGCTCCATATCTCTTACCTCTGACCCTTCTAGTAAATTAAGGGTTTCTAATGTTTATCATGTTCTTTCCCTTGCCAGGAATTTATTGTCTATTGGTCAGATTACCCGTTCACACTGTAATGTTGTTTTTTCTTCATCTTCTTGTTGCATACAGGATAGGCAGTCAGGGCAATTGATTGGAACTGGGCGTAAAGTTGGAAATTTGTACTACCTAGACTACTGCATATGCTAGCCTCTTATGTCTATGTTGTTTCTACTGTTGATGACACATCTTTATGGCATCAACGTTTTGGTCACATTTTTGTTTCTTGTTTACAGCTTTATTTTCCCACAATGTTCTTGGTACTATTAGAAATAAAATTTTTACTGATGTCCAACATTGTGCAACTTGCAATTTCGCTAAATCTCATGCTTTACCTTTTTCTCGAAGTACTTCTATTTCACCTTTTATGCTCGATCTTGTTCATACTGATGTGTGGGGTCTTGCACATATTCCATCTAATGCAGGGTCATGCTATTTAGTAACCTTTTTTGATGATCATACTTGTTATACATGGGTTTTCTTTATGAATAATCATACTTAATTTTTTAAAATCTTTACTCAGTTTTATTCGTATGTAGAAACCCAATTTTCCACTAAAATCAAAGCCCTACGCTCAGATTCTGGAGTGGAATATATCAGTGGGTTGCTCCAACAATTTTTGGTTAATCATAACATTCAATACCACAAAATCTGTCCTTATGCACCAGAACAAAATGGTGTTGCCGAACGTAAAAATCGTCATATCTTGGAAACCACAAGATCTCTTCTTTTTTCCACATCTGTCCCAAAAGAATTTTGGGCAGAAGTTGTTCTTACATCAATCTTTCTCATCAACATCATACCATCCCCCATTTTATCTGGCGAAACACCTTTCCAAAAATTGTTTACAGGATCACTTGATTATTCCCTTCTATATGTATTGGCTGCACTTGTTTTGTATTGTTACCCCCAACTGAGAGAGATAAGTTATCTCCGAAGACGATCAAATGTTGCTTCATCGGATTCCATGATCATAAAAAAGGATATAGGTGTTATGACCTTGTGACTAAAACGCATCGAGTATCCCGACATGTGGTGTTTTCTGAGCACATTCCATTCTTTGACAATAAAAATAATCCCTCACCCTCTCACCTTTCTTTCTCTGATTCTGTTCCTAATTCCTCTGGTCATTCCACCCGTGTCCCTCCTTCTGAAGTCCAGGAAGGAACTCCACCACCTCATGCTGACAATCCTGATCAGAACCCTGCACTTGCTGATCCTCTACCTCTCCTGCTCTTAGACGGAGCAGCCGGGTATCTATTCCACCTCCCCGACTTGCTGATTTTAAAACCTTCTTACCTTAGCACTAAGCATTCCTTGCCTCTGTTCATTCTTTTTTTGAACCTCAGACTTACAAAAAGGCTGCAAGTCAACCTGAGTGGCAACAAGGAATAATTGGTGAGTTGAATGCTCTCGTGCGTATGCATGCTTGGGACCTGACACCTCTCCCGAAAGGAAAAAACTGTTGTTAACGCAGATGGCAGTCTAGAACGATAGAAAGCCCACTTGGTGGCAAAGTGTTACAATCAACAGTATGGCATCGACTTTGCAGAAACTTTTGCGCCTATCGCTCATATGACTACAGTTCGTACACTAATCTCAGTAGCTTCTGTTCAACAATGACTTCTCTATCAATTAGATGTCAAAAATAATTTTCTCAATGGTGATCTTGATACAGAAGTATATATGAAGTTACCTCTTAGCGTTGTGGATTCTAAAAAACGCGTGTGTAAACTTCGACAGACCTTCTATAGACTCAAACAAGCACCTCGTGCTTGGTTTGAGAAATTTTGTAATGTAAGTTCTTTCGGATGGATTTCGACAAAGTCATCATGACCTAGCGCTGTGTGTCTGAAACTTCTGAAGGATGAGTTCTCTTGTTACTATACATGGACGACATGATTGTCTCTGGTATTGATATGGGCACAATTCATAAAATCAAACAGAAGCTCAGTAGCACATTTGAAATGAAAGATTTGGGTTTCTTGCGGTATTTCCTTGGACTAGAAGTTGCCTATTTTCCTCGTGGCTATTTGTTATCATAGATAAAATATGCTTCAGAGATTGTTTCTCAAGCTCGACTCTAGAATGATACAAAGAAAGTTGATACCTCTTTTGAGGTTAATGCCAAATTTTGGGCTACAGATGGAGAAGCTCTTCCTGACCCAACCTTTTATAGGCAGTTGGTTGGGAAACTGATATATCTGACAATTTTACGCTCCGATATTGCTTATAAAGTCAGTTTTTGAGTGTACATCTCGCTGTCGTTTTGCGCATCATTCGTTATATCAGGGATACCCGTCACTAAGCCTTATTCTTCTCCTCTTCTACCTCACTTGCACTCCGGGCCTATACAAATTCTGACTTTGCAGGAAATCCGAGTGATCACAAATCTACCACAAGATTTTGTATTTTTCTCGATGATTCTCTTATCTCTTGGAAAAGCAAGAAATAGAAACGAATTGGTCATTCAACTACAGAAGCTGAATACTGGACTATGGCACAAACCACCACCAAGATTGTTTGGCTACGTTGGCTGCTCTAAGACATGGGTGTCACTATCTCAATTCCTACTCCACTTTATTGTGACAACAAGAGTGCCATTTATATTTCTAAAAATTTGGAATTCTATGAGTGCACGAAATATATTGAAGTCGATTGCCACTATGTTCGACAATAATATCTCGCAGGCACAATTTCCTTACCATATGTGCCCACCGCAGCACAACTTGACGATTTCTTCACTAAGTCTCACCCCTCGCATTTTTTTTCACAGTATGTTTCCAAACTCTCCATGATTCCTTTCAAATCATCTCGAGTTTGGGGGGAGTGTGAACAAACATGGCAACTACAACAAATATGGCAATTGGATATTGAGATTTGTTAGTGTCTAATTGTATGCTATACCTATATAGAAATTGTATCCTACAGTTGTAGCAAGTATTGGTTGTACCTTCTCCATAAATCCACGATTATATTGTAATATTTGATTGATTCATTGAATACAAAGAAAGATTGTTTCTCACAGTGTGGATACTTTTCCTTGTACTCAATTATTTCTTTGCAGTTCTTCAAGACCATGGGTCTAAAGTTGATAGGCAGAGCTCTCTCTCACGAAATTCTCCGTCACATTCTCTCCCTCTTGCCTATACGAGAAACAAGAAGAACTTCAATTCTATTCAAGCGATGGAGCGACCTTTGGGCTTCTACTCTTTTCTTCAATGTTGAGAATGACATAGACCCTTCTTCAATGTTGAGAATGATGCAGACCCCATTCAACAGAATGAGCTCGATTGGGTCACTATAATTGATTGGGCCCTTATTCTCCAAATAGGAGCCATTCTTGGGTTTTGCCTTCGTGAAGGCATTGAATCTGTTGATATCGATAGATGGCTATATTCACTCTGTTGAAAAGGATTGCAAGAACTCACGATCACAACATTGCAAGAACTCGTGATCAAGTTCTATCCTGACAAAGAGGAAGATGAAGAGGGGGCAAGGAAGATGAAGAGGAGAAAGAGGAAGATGATGAGGCGTGATACAAAATCCAAGCGCTTGCTTTTTGCGTGTAGCTCGTTGGTCTCTCTCAATTTGACAGCTTCGTGCTGAGACCACCGTCTTGTTTCAAGGGTTTTTAGCCTCTAAAGTTCCTCTCTCTTGAAAAGGTATCTCTCCATGATGGCATACTCGAGTCCCTAATTTCAGTAGTCCGCAATTGGTGCACCTAAAACTCGAGGAATGCAGCGGCCTCTCGCATATCAAGTTCTTGCTCGAAATCTTGTATTTTTACATATTTATGGTGATTTTAGAAACATTAATTTGAATAAGTGTTCCAACATTAATAAGTTAAGTGTTCATATGTTAAACGAAAATGACAATTGGGGTGGCAGGCTAAGCGAGTATCTAAAGGGTTTGCTTCGATTAGAGTGGCTTGTCTTGTATGAGTGGAGCTTGTGGGTAAGAGTTCTTTCCAAATTTCTCTGTATTTATCAATCTTCTCTATTGATAGTGTTCCTTCACTGTAATTCCTTGATTCATGTGAATGTTGACTGTTCACTCTAATTCCTTGATTCATGTCAGTACCTGTTCAAGGAAAATGTACCATAGAGACTCCCTGTAGGTAATAGGAATGTAGGATAATGTACCATAGAGACTTCCTGTGAGTAATAGGAATGTGAGGATGTTGGAAGTACCCATTGATTTGATGGAAGAAAAGGCTGTCTTGACATTTCTTTCTCCTAAAAAGCTTCCCTTGCTTAGAGGTTCTTGTGCATTGAAGTGCAGTACAAATTTGATTTTCAAATAGCTCTATTATTATTTTACTAGATTGAATTTTTTTAAAATTAACAAAATCACATATATTACCCAATGCATTTAATGTTTTAGTTGACAAGCCTAAACTTCATTACTTTCGCATTTTGAAGATCGATACCTACCCAAGTAATTTCAGCAAAGTTGTTGTTGGAGATTACTGGAAAATGCTGGACCGTACTGAGTCTTGGTTGGGTTGCCTCAAAATTGTAAAGATGATAAAATTGCAGGAACTGAGCGTGAAATAGAAATGATTGGGTTCTTCCTAGCAAATGTGAAATGCTTGAGAAGATTCGTCTGCGGATCGAAGAAGGAATCGAACTATGAACTCAAAAACAAGTTCGAGATAACAGCACAGTTGCTCTTGCTTCCTAGAGCCTTTTCTCAAGCCAAGGCGTACATCAGATAAGACTCACAAAATTGTGTACATCAGATAGACTCACAAAATTCAGATAATTTAAAGGGTATTCTAGGTTTTGAAATATGTATTTTGATTTGGTGTATTTCATGATCAGGAATATCTATTTTGGAAATTCAGATAATTTCCAATACATAGTTGAACTGTCATGCACTTTGTTTTTGAGAGAACAAGTATTTTGGAAATTATATAAACCAGATCTTGCATGCAAAAATTTATTTTCTTTCTGTATGTTTGTTTCTTACTATTGGATATATGATTTTCGATAGGTACAAAGTTCAAGAGATTGAACTCAAGTTGAGTTCAGTATCTTGTTGAGGCATGCATAATCACCAAAAAGGCAATAAGACGCATGTGATTATGGCTGGGGATACATAATGGATGCAACAAATCGGTACATAGTACTTGGCCTCGCCCATAGGCCAAGGTTGATTAACTCAGCCGAGTCTGAATCTCCTTGGCCTAGTCCAAAAACAATGAAATCAGCCTTCTGTTTGTTGGTGCCTTCCCTTCCATCCTTGCTTTTTGTTGGATTTGGTGCTATCCAAAATCACCCACTTAAAGAATTCTCATTTTATGAGGGATTAAGATATTCCCATATTATACGGTATTAAGATATTTATTTGTTATGTGGATTGAGATTAATATTTGACAAGTTTCTTAAGGGAAATAGAAATCTAAAAAGATTAGGACTCTTAGATGGATATATCTCTTGGTCTTTTGAAATATATATAATATCAATAAAAAAATTTCTATTTAGTAATCTTTTGGTCTTTTGAGATCTATATAATATCAATGAAAGTTTTTTATTTAGTATGGACTCCTAATCTTATATATATATGGGATGAAAGTTCAGAAAATTTTGGTGTGTCCTATTTGGGTCACTATATGAGAATGATGGTTCCTCTAGAGAGAGAGAGGGAGATAGGGTCACCATATGAGAGTGGTGGTTCCTTTAGAGAGAGGGAGATAAAGTTTCCTGTGCATAATGCAATTTTCCCTTTGAGAGAAAATAGCTTCTTATGAAAAGTCTTGTAGAGAAGCGGTTCTCTTTTGAGATTTTGGGTTGTTTACTCTTTTAGTGAAATAAAGTTTTATTTGCTCTCAAAGTTGTTATCTTTCTAGACAGTGGTCTACTTATGGAATAGCGATGAGAGATTGTCACGGTGCTGTTTGGGAGAGCAGGTTTACAAGGGTTTCTCGATTTGGGCTTTTGTCGAGGTTTGCTCGAAAATTTTTGATATAACTTTCATTGGTTTAGTGAATTTCAATTTGCCGTGCCTGGGGATATAGTCACATCTGTGACGAACCGTGTAAACCATTGTATTATATTTCATGCTTTATTTCTTCATATTTTATTTGTCAAATATTAACCCATTGGGTTTAAAGCTTCTGCGCACACAACAAGTGGTATAAGAGCTCAACACTTTTCACGTTCATAGAGAGACTCCAAGGTTGGGATTTTTCTTGTATAAGATGACCAGCACACAAGGAACAAAAGGTTGCAGAGATGACTCCCACCTTATGAATGAGAATTTTATGAGTCTTATTGAGCCCGTTTGGATAGAAGAAAATTAGGAATCTTAGATATTTGAAATCCAAATAAATCTATGGATTTTCAATATCAAAGATTTTTGTCATGGATTCCTCAAATCTCTTGTTTAGATAAACCATACTAAATTCATGGATTCCTTACAATCATTTCCATGTCCATTGTATCTATTTCCTCTTTCTAAAATTTTAATATACTTTATCTCTCTAAAACTCAAAATTTGGGATAGTGTGTCTATAAATTTTTTGAGATAATTTTTCTCTCTAAAATTTAATATACTTTCTATCCAAAACTTAAAATTTAAAATTGTTTCTCTAAAAATATTAAGATAATTTTTCTCTCTAAAAGTTTTTGGTACTTCTTTCTCTAAAATTTAATGTAGTTTTCACTTTATTCAATTTTAAGACTCACACTCTCTCTAAAACTTAAAACTTGAGATTGCTCCCCTCTTCAATAATTTTGAGATGGTTTCTTTCTCTAAACATTTTTAAGTAGTTTCTCTTTCTAAAATATGACATAGTTTTTCTCTCAAATTTTAAGATACTTTCTCTATCTAAAAGTTAAAATTTGATATAATTTCACTTTATAAATTTTGCTATAGTTTTTCTTTCTAAAATTTTATGTACTTTCTCTCTCTAAAATTTGATATAGTTACTCTTATATTTTAAGATACTTTCTCTATCTAAAACTTCAATTCTGAGATAGTTTCTCTATCTAAAATTTTGAGATTGTTTCTTTCTTTAAATTTTGATATAGTATCTCTCTAAAATTTAATATACTTTCTCTCTCTCTACAGTTTAAAATTGAAGATATTTTTTCTTTCCAAAACTTAAATTTTGAGAGTTTCTCTCCAAAATATTTTGACATAGTTTCTCTTGTTAAAAATTTCATGTATTGTATCTATCTAAAATTTGATCTAGTTTATATCTCTAAAATTTTAAGATACTTTCTCTTTCTAAAACATAAATTTTGCTATAGTTCCTCTCTCTAAAAATTTTGAGAAGGTTTTTATTCTCTCTCTAAAATTTTTGAGAAGGTTTCTATCGCTAAAATTTTTAAGTAGTTTATTTATCTAAAATTTGATATAATTTTTATCTTTAAAATTTTAGTATATTTTCATTATCTAAAACTCAAAATTCGATATAGTTTCTCTCTAAAACTGAAAATTCGAGATAATTTCTCCCTCTAAAAAACTTGAGATATTTCTCTCGAATTTTTTTGGCAGTCTCTCTTTCTAAAATTTATAATAATTTCTCTCTAAAAGTTTAAAAATACTTTCTCTCTCTATAATTTTAAGAATACCATGTCTCTCTAAAACTTAAGATTTGATATAATTTCTCTCTCTAAAGTTTTTGATATAGTTTCTCTTTAAAATTTTTGAGATAGTTTTTATCTCTAAAACTTTTTAGGTACTCTCTCTAAAATTTGATATAGTTTCTCTCTCTACAAATTAAAATTTGATATTGTTTCTCTTTCTAAAATTTTTGAAATAGTTTCTCTCTAAAATTTGAGATAATTTCTCTCTAAAATATGGTAGTTTCTATCTAAAAATTAAAATTTGAGATAGTTTCCCTCTCTAAAATTTTGAGATAGTTTATTTCTCTAAAACATTTTGGTACTTTCTCCATCTGAAATTTTAGTACACTCTCTCTCTCAAATTTTAACATACTTCTCTCCCTAAAAGTTAATATTTGAGATAGTTTCTCTCTTCAAAAAATTTAGGTTATTTCTCTCTTTAAAATTTTCATACCTATCAAATGGTCCCCAATCTTCGGGTTGAGGGAGCCAATGAGTAAAATTCATGGACCTTGGAAATTAAAAAAAAACAGGTTTTGGTGTGGAAATGAAATCTTGGAAAAGTAGGCCATATTTTCATGATTTTCTTGATTTCGACTATCTTAGTCATTAAGCAATCCAAAAGGTGGATTTTGGCAACATCCAATATATTTCCATGTACTTGAGCAGGCCTAAGATTGATTGAAAATCACCACTGCGCAGCGTAAGTAAAAAAAAAAAAAATTGGCCTGCTCTGGTGAATAAAATGATTTTATGTAAAATTTCATAGCCTAGGTATGTTACAAAGTTCGAGAATTTTTTTTTTAAATTTAAGCTTGGTCAATAAAATAAATACAACCATTCTAATTTCACATGTAATGATCAAAATTAATTACAACCATTTTGTACCTAAGGTAAATAATCTTATTTTATACTTTTCCTTGAAAAAGTATACAAATAGTTGAATATCTAAAGGAAAATTGTTTGGTGCATCTGCCCACACCTGTTACTATGCAGGCCAGAGATCTACACTGTCCATCAAATCCGGGTCTTGTAAATAATAGTCCTCCAATGAAAAATAATATCAATGATTCAAACATTTTCTCCAAAATATATCATTTTGAGTTTTTATAATTTATTTATGTTTACAGATTAATAATCTCCATGTTAAAGATTATATATTTGCTAAAAATTAAGTTCAAATTTGGTTTAAAAAATAAATGATTAAGCGGTCTGCATTTCTACATGTGAGTCCGTGGACCCACAGAAACCGTGTGCATATCTGAATAAGTAAATCTGGTCCTTCTTGAAAGCACAGCGTAGAAGAGCGAGAAGTAAGAAGTCATACCAGGGTTTTAACTCCCTACTTTTCTCTCTTGGCGAATAAATTATGGCTGCAACCCCTCTGTCTTTCTCCCATCTTCACTTGCAACCTTATCTGATTCATGATTCAATTAAGGCGCTCTTCTAAATTTTATCATAACATATAATTTTTGTGTAAAAAGTTTTTAAAGTTGTTTAAAAATCTTTTTTTATATCTAATTATAAAATTTTAAACTTCAAAAATACTTAAAATCAAGTAGATTATGAATATTTAAAAATCTTGAAAATAGACGGTCTAGATAATGTGTTGCAAGATACACTATTTATGGGACTCCAAGATGATCATTAGAGGGTTTTTCAACATTAAAATAACCATTTTCAGTATATTTTTGAGATGCATCTTTAATTCCACATTTTAAAGAGAATGTATGCAACGCAATTTACATGTGAAAATATTTTTTGTAAAATATTTATGCAGGACAAAAATCCCCTAATATTTACAAGTCTTATCAAGATTGGACCAGTGCTGCAGGACTGGTTCAATCAAAACCGGTGCAACCGACATTCAGACCAATTAACTATTTTTTAAATACAAAAAATTAGAAAATTAATTGATAATTGAAAAATAAAAAAGGAGAAAAATTCGAGCATTATGAGTCAATTTCTCACGCGTCTCACGGTTCTATATTCTACATTAACATCATACAAAATCATATAAATGTTTTAAGCCCCTAAGAACCTGCAAAAATAAGCAAAGGTATGGCATATTTGACAGTAGAATCAAGGAAAGAAAATACATTTGATTTAAAAATATATTTGCTGTCAAGCCTGTATTTCTACAATATGCGAGCTAGCCACATGCTAACCGCGCCCTTTAGAAAGACTACATTTCTACAATATGCGATCCAGAGGTGTAGAGCATCCATCTTAAAGATGAATGTAAAGAGTGTTGTGCGCGGAAGCTCTAAACTCGATGGGTTGTTTTTTGGCAAATAAAGCACGAGAAAATGAATCGACAAAAAAACAAGCAACAAACAACAAACAACAAAAATAAAGCAGGAAATAAATAACAGACAAAAAACACCAATATTTACGCGGTTTATCACAATTGTGACTACATCTACAGGCGAAGACGATCGATACTTTTCACTAAATTAAAGAAATAAAATTACAAGACAAAAAAATTGCAAGGCAACTAACTTGATAGAACCAGATACTCAATCTCCTACAAAGCCTTCTTCTTTACAATTTTCTCTCTCTCCAAAACCTCAAATGTTTCTCTTTATTTTTCTCTATGCACTTTCTCTCTCTACAATATATCTCAATAAGAAAGGATAAACCCAAAAATGCACCCATTTATGGCCTCCTTTTTCCACACATGGTTTCTCTCTCTAGAAAAACATCTTTATGTAGAGAGAATAAAACACCAAAGACAAGTACGCATCAAACCAATCTCAAATTTTCTAACTTTATAAAAAATGAACTTTATCCCTATCCATGTGGACTCAAAGCTTCATCCGAATCTAAGTAAAACTTATCTATAAACTTAGATAATAAACAATAGGCTCTACCCAAATAAATAGGAAACCTAGAGAGATCAGGTAAGGGCAAAATCTTTATGCCCCTATCTCTTGCCAATTTAGAGACATCCAAAAAATATTTGTTTCCTAAAATTTAGGATTCACATCCCAATAAAATATGGAAATCTAACCGAGACTTATCTTGGAATACACGACAAATCAACAAATTTCCACCTTAGCTTGAATTTCAAAAGATATTCCCATCGACTATTTTCTCCACACGCACTTCCACAGGCACTCACTTGGGCAACACATTAGTCAAGTCCATGTTGGGTTCATATGGCCTTTAAAGCCCTTATGAGTGCTTATAAAATGAAATGATAGAGTGGAATATGAACTCAGTGGGAGTGTGGTCCCTCGTGGGTTATACTAAGCAAACGATATTTGCAGATACCTGACTGTGCTTGAAGATCTAGGCCAGTTGGTTGGGAAAAACCCATATTATATGCGCATAAAGAATAAACCGAGAAGGGTTCTAATGGGTTAGCCCTTGATGAGGTCAGAAAATATGCCCGGATGAGTGAGGCGAGGGACTATGTAACCCTTGTGTGTGATGGTGGCCTACAGAGACGGGGGACCAAAGCCTCATCCATGTGCCATCACAAGACACGCATATCGATAGATCATTCAAGAAAGCCAGAAATCCACCTTTTAGGGTAAAACTTATACATGTGGGAGAGATACCCCTATGCACCATAGGAGCTATGGTCGCATCAGGTTTAGGTGACCCTGACTTTTCTCTATGGGAGGACTTGAAATCCACTGACTAGGATTGCGATCCCTTGGCTCATTGGCCGGACTTTGGTGACCCGTTAATGAGCCCTTGCTTGGATTGTGGGTCATGGGAGATACATGGTTGGTTTGATAAAGTAAGTGTGGTATGTAGTCCATAGTTGAAAGTGGAGTGCTCCATGATTGTTGATTCTTAAACCATATGGATCTTTTTCCCATCAAATTAATTTAATTGTATTTTTTTTATGATGAAAATTATTTAAGATTATTATTTGAATTTTTATGAACCCTGGATATTTTATTTATAATTTTTGGATTTATAAAATTAAAGATATTGATTTTACGATTGTTTAAATATTCAAATAATATTTTAAAATCCTTTTATTAATTTTAAATATATAAAAATATCATGGGGGTCCATTGTGCACATGGGGCCGACATATTTTTAGAAGGTAGGGCCCATGAGTGCCTCCGTTGAGTGGCACGCCCCACCCTTATTATCTTTCCTATTTTTTTGGTGATATGACATGTGGCCATATGATTGGAAGATATTGACTAAATATTGACTTGATATATCTTTGAAAGATTTTGTGGAAAGATTGAGTACACTTGTGCTATTTTATGGTATGCACAATATTTTGATTAGATTTAATTTATTTAATTTCTATTGATGAGATAATGGTTTAGGAAAGGGGGATAATGGTTCTGCACCTTCCATAATGTTGATAGCCCATCTATGAAATGGATGGCTTAGATCTCTCACCCTACAAGTCACCCTTGATCGACGGTCTATGTTCATGCTCACAAGAAGAGGCAAGCCTAAGCAACCCTATTCTTATTCAAACCCGAATCTCTACCAAAAAATCTTTACACCTTATCTTTTTATTTCTCTCTCTTAAGAAAGTTTATCTCTCTCATGTTTGATCTCTCTCTCCCAAATTGTGAAAGAACCTAAGGGTTTAGGTTATAGAGTTGTTCTCTCCTATCTCTCAAATATGGATTTATGGCTAAGGGTTTTAGGGTTTAGCAAATAGAGAATTCATCTTTCTCAAACTAGGTTGCTAAGATAATTCACTCAGGGTTTGAGTTTGTGATCAAAGGGGTTCATGTTCCATTGGTGTGGCTTGGCCGAAATTGCTTTCCCGATTTGAGATTGAAGTTAGACCGTTGATCCTATGCCATCGGATGGTTGTGACTCGGTATGGGGTGTAATAAGCTCGATTGAGGTAATCTCCGACTCTCTTCCTTTTGTTTCTTGCAATATTATCTTTTATTCTCAAGCATAATCCATAGTTGTTTCAATGGCATCAAGTTGTTAAGATCTTGGTTTTATTGTTATGTTGATTTTATTTTGATATTTATCTTATTATAATAAAAACCACATGTATGTGATCTTTTTCCAAAAGAAATGGGTGAAGAAAAAAAAAAAGAAAAAAATGTATTCCTCGGTAAAAAATCATATAGATCTTTCTTTCATTGGTATCAGAGCTATTGATACTTGATGACATTAGTTATCTTTATTGAGTTTAGATCAAGCTTGGGAATGAGATATAAGAAAGCTAATGACCTTTGTGGTCAAGAAATACACCCATGGTTAAGAATTATTGAAATATTTCAACACCGAAAAAGCACTATGCATAATGAGTATTCTGGGCTATTTTAGAGTAGTGATATGAAGAATATAATGAGGTATTTTTCTATTACATACTTGTGTATTTAAGAGTAGGATCTACCTAAAATATTTTAGTGTGAGATCCTAAGGGAATTGAGAGTTATGAGATCATCAATGAAGGGTATCAATTCTGACCCTGCAAAATCTAGGAACTGTCCATTGAGTTTCATAATTTTTCCCACCAATCATATGATTTTATTTTTTTCTGAAATTTTACTGTGACTTACAAAATTGAGTCTACTTTCAAGAAAAAAATTTTCATCAAGAAATTCATTATGGTTTGAAAGATATGATTAGTTTATTGAAGGGTGCGTAAGTGCTATTTTCTGCAACGAAAACTATTTTCATGACTTGGACGTCAAGATTTTATTTCTATACTTAACAAAATGTTTTATGGTCCACACTAAATTTTTAGACTTCCATTATGAGTCTATTTTCTAATAAAATTTATTTAAAATAGAAATATCTATAGGAAGAGAGGAATAAAAAATTTTGGATTGAAGAGAGGTCATCTTAAATTTTCTGTAATTTGGTATGTTATTCATTGAGATATGAATATATTTATCAAGCCTACTTAACAAAATCATATGAGGCTCGTGGAAATGTATGTATTATCATTAGGTGTCTAATTTCAAACAAAGTTGGTTTGAAGTGGAAACTCCATGAGAGTAGAGAGAAAAGACAATTTTACTAGATAGTGTTCATCTTGGAAATCTGCAGTATGATTTGTAACATGAATGTCACTTATTTTTTTCTCTGAAGAAAAGAATTATTTGGAATTCAAACTATGATGTCGTAATTTTATTTTGAGTCTAGTTTTCAACACTACAGATTTTAAGAAGAAATTCTTTGAGAATTGAGAGAAACAATTTTTTATTGAGAGGTGCTCAATCTGATTTTCTGTTGAGAAATATGCATTTGTGATCTAAATGTCATTGAAACGAAGATTATATGGTATGATTGAGGAATGGAACTGAGCATTATTTTATGTTTTTGAGTCTATTTGAATGCTCAAAAGGATTCAAAGATAAACTTTTTATGAGTTGATAGATATCATATTTTTATCATGAGATGCTCATGTTCTATGCTGTAGTAAATTAAAAGATGTGGCATATTAAAGCACATCCTTGAATTCCCAATTATGGAGACCTTTAAGACTCATTTTAAAAAGCTTTATTGTATGTCATGAGTATGGTTTATTATAGTACAACTTCAGAGAGATGTAATGCAGCAAGTTAAGAAACTCTATGTGAGAGTATACGATCTAGAAATAACAGAAAGAAAAAGAAATACAATACCTATAAAGCATATTGGTTTATTCGAAATGAAGGGATATAAGAGAAACTTGGTGGTAGCATAGAAACACTAAAGATCAGCGGGAGAATCGAAATTATGATATTTGAAATAATGTGATGAAGAAGATATTTTCTTCATGGTGTAAGACAGGAGAATCCAAGTGCTGAAGAGATGGACACTTCGTGACATGTGAAACCAATGACCACTATATTCTCCATCAATTGTGTGCACTTCCAAGATCACAAAAGCTTATCAAACAAGTAAAAACGATGAATCAAGAAATAAAAGCGATGAATCAAGAAAGCCCAAGTACCACACTACATGGTTTTGAGGTATAAAATATATCCCACATTATATAGTAAGGTCATATAGGGAAAGAGGATTCAATAACTTTGTTTAATGTGCTTTGGTTATACTGTAGCTAATTGTTTTATGAATATGTATGAAGTGTATGGACATTAAGTGATAAGTGCTAACAAATTTGAAAGTGTCGGTTTTGAATACCTTGTGTTTTTGTGCCTCCTTGTGCTTGAGTAGGAACTACTTAAGGGAATGCTACACATGGAGATGTGATTTGATCAAGCTTTGAGCTTAAGGATGAAACACGAGAGATGGGTGTGGCTCATTCAAATATGTTAGCAGAAAGGGAGTGTTATGATGGAACTTGGTCTTGGTGACCATCATCTCAATAATGTCTATAATATGATGTGTTGCATGTGATGATGATCTCTTGATAAATTATCCATAATTGCCAAAAAAAAAGTATTTTGTCAAGGCTTTAATAAACATTATTTAGCCGTGCGTTATTTTGGATAAAATTAGAGGATGGTACATATGATTTGTTTTTATGGCCATGAACTTGACTTGGTAGGAAATTAAAGGTGAATGAAGTAAAATAATTTATGAAGGCTTAACATATATTTTATGATTAAATTAGATGATTTGATAAAAGCTTAGGTCTATGAATATGATTTTGAGAAAATCATATAGTCTTGTAAGGTCCATTAAGTTTTTTCGAAAATCATTTTAAATTGTCATACTATTATATAACTATTGCTTGTGAATGCATATATATATACCATGTCGAATTTTTTATTTTTTATTTATTAAAAAGAAAAACATTCTGTCTTGAAAGTATTTATAAAAGTGGAAGAAAAACTATCATGCTTTTTTTTTAAATACCTATATTTCTTGACCCATGTTTCTAGTTATTTAGAATCCTTGATTTCCTAAGACTTTAAAACATAGGGAATATTGTAGGAATGCCATCATGCTGGGCTTCCCTGACACATATTGTGTTGATTAGATAACTTAATTTGTATGAATTTACTATCAAGATGTTTAGTGTGGTTAAACCTTTATAGTTTATGAAGGTTTTTGCATATTGTGAAACCAACGGGTATTGAATTACATATTGCATGAGACTTGATATACTACCTCATGATATATGCATAAGAATGTTGAGAATGTATATGTTGTATGTGCAATAATTGAGTGGGAGCTGCTACAGTCTCACGTTTTTTTAGCTTATTGGATATTCAGATATACAGGTGCAAGCTATCTCACAAATCCAGATGATGCGAAGTCTACATCTGGATATGTGTTCATGCTTGGAGGGGTGCAGTTTCTTGGAACTCAAAGAAACAGAATGTGACAAAATTGTCCACCATGAAGGCAGCGTATGTGGAGTGCTGTTTGGTGATCGAGGAGGCTGTATGGATTAAAAAATGTATTAATTGACATGACTTTCACCTCATGCATTGTGAGGCAGTAAGAATTTTTTGGGACGGCACGGTGACGATATGCAAATCAAAGGAGCCACGATTCCATAAGAACTCGAAGCATATAAAAAGATGTTTTTATCACCTGAGGAATGAGGTGAGATTGAGAAAGATTGAGATCTAGATAAACTAAATATTCTAGTGGGAGCACCTGCTAGTATTTGACATGTCAAATGGAACAACTGACTATAATGTTGTTCACCCATAGAAACCAAATGTTTGGTGCTGGTTGTATGGCTACAAAAGGGAGCTTCTTATTTGAAGAACTCTTTTGAGCCCATGAACATATGACCCCATGCGATGAGGGTACGTGATGTTACTTAGGCATAAAGAGCAAATCGAGAAGGGTTCTAATGGGTTAGCCCTTGATGAGGTCGGAGACTATGCTCAGATGAGTAAGACAAGGGACTGTGTAACCCTTGTGTGTATGGTGGCCTACAGAGACGAGGGCCAAAACCTCCTCCATGTGCCATCACACGACATGCATATCGATAGATCGTTCGGGAAAGCCAAAAATCCATATTTTAGGGTGAAGCATATGCATGTACGAGAGATACCCCTATGCACCATAGGAGCTATGGTCGCATCAAGTCTAAGTGACCTTGACTCGTCTCTAGGGGAGGACCTGAAATCCACAGACTAGGATTGTGATCCCTTGGTTCATCGTCTGGACTTTAGTGACCCGCTAATGAGCCATTGCTTAGACTGTGGGTCATGGGAAACACTGGATCGGTCTGATAAAGCAAGTGTGGTTTATAGTCCACAGTTGAAGGTGGAGTGCCCCATGATTGTTGATTCCTAAACCATATGGATCTTTTTCCCATCAAATTAATTTAATTGTGTTTGTTTTATGATGGAAATTATTTTAAGATTACTATTTGAGTTTTTATGAACCCTTGAATATTTTAGTTATAATTTTTGGATTTATAAAATTAAAGATATTGATTTTACAATTGTTTAAATATTCAAATAATATTCTAAAATCTTTTTATTAATTTTAAATATATAAAAATATCATGGGGGCTCATTGTGCACATGGGCCCATCATAGTTTTAGAAGGTGGGGCCCATGAGTACCTCCCTTGAGTGGCAAGCCCTACCCTTATTCTCTTTCCTATTTTTTGGTGAAATGGCATGTGGCCATATGATTGGAAGATATTGACTAAATATTGACTTGACATATCTTTGAAAGATTTTATGGAAAGATTGAATAGGCTTGTGCTATTTTATGGTATGCACAATATTTTGATTAGATTTAATTTATTTAATTTCTATTGATGAGAAAATGGTTTAGGAAAAGGGGATAATGGTTCATGCACCTTCCGTAATGTTGATGACCCATCTATAGAATGGATGACTCCGATCTCTCACCCTACAAGTCACCTTTGATCGACGGTCTATGTTCAATCTCACAAGAAGAGGCAAGCCAAAAAAACCCCTAAGAAACCTTAATCTTATTCAAAGCCTATAAAAATGGATTGCCTCTACCAAAAATGTCTACACCTTATCTTTCTATCTCTCTTTCTTAAGAAAGTTTATCTCTCTCATGTTTGATCTCTCTCTCCCATATTGTGAAAGAACTTTGGGGTTTAGGTTATGGAGTTCTTCTCTCATATCTCTCAAATATGGATTTATGATTAAAGGTTTTAGGGTTTAGGAAAAAGAGAATCCATCTCTCTCTAACTAGGTTGCTAAGAGAATTCACCTAGGATTTGAGTTTGTGATCAAAGGGGTTCATGTTCCATTGGTGTGGCTGGCCGAAATTTGCTTTCTCGGTTCGAGATTGAAGCTAGATCGTTGATCCCGCACCATCGGATGGTGGTGACTCGGTGTGGAGTGTAATAAGCCCGATTGAGGTAATCTTTGACACTCTTCCTTTTGTTTTTTGCAATCTTATCTTTTATTCTCAAACATAGAGCATAATTGTTTCAATGACATCAAGTTGTTAAGATCTTGGTTTTATTATTATGCTGATTTTATTTTGATATTTTTCTTATTATAATAAAGACCGCATGTAAGTGATCTTTTGCCAAAAGAAAGGGGCGAAGAAAAAAAATAAAATAAATGTATTCCCCTGTAAATGATCACATAGGTCTTTCTTTCAGCCCAAGCATAGCTTGAACTTCTGTAATGGAACTGACTTTGTCAACATATTTACATCATTCTTCTCAGTGTCAATCTTCAGTAACAAGATATCACCTTCAGCTATGATTTCACAAATAAAATTGTATCTGACATCAATATGCTTCGTCCTTGCATGATATACCTGGTCCTTCACCAAATGTATTGCACTCTGATTGTCATAATAAATAACAGTCCCATCCTGTTATAAGCCCAAATCGCTTACATGCGCTCTACGCTAAATAACTTCTTTCACTACCTCGGGAACAACTATGTATTCTGCTTCAGTTGTAGACAAGGCAACAATGGTTTGCAGCATCGACCTCCAACTGATTGGAGCTCCTGCGAGTGTAAACACATAACTTGTAGTAGATATCTTACAGTCTAAATCACCTGCAAAGTCAGCATCAATAAACCAACAACCTTGTCACCAAATTTTTCTATCAAACATCAGACCCACATCTAATGTACCCATTAGGTAGTGCATAATCCATTTTACCGCATGTCAATGGGCCTTTCCTAAATTAGCTATATATTTGCTAACAACACTAACAACATGAGAAATATTTGATCGAGTGCAAACCATTGCATACATGACGAGGCTTCCAATTTCACTCGCATAGGGAACATGCGACATGTAATCTTTTTCAGCATCTGAACTTGGAGATAGTGCTGCCAACAATATGAAATGTATAGCAAGATGAGTACCCACGAGCTTTGAATTTTTCATCCTGAATCTAACGATGATCTTCTCAATACACTCCTTCTGAGATAGCCACAACTTACCCAACTTTCGATCTCTACGAATCTCCAAATCTAAAATTTTCTTTGTTGAACCTAAATCTTTCATTTCAAACTCTTTGGCAAGCTGAGTCTTCAATTTACTGATTTATAAAGAATTATTTGCAACAATACACATATCATCTACATAAACCAATAAATAGATGGACGAACCATCAATACATTTATTAAAATAGACACAATTGTCGTACTTACTTCTAACATACATGTGTGCAATCATCAATGTATTAAAACGTTTGTACCACTGTCTAGGAGACTGCTTTAGGTCGTATAATGACTTCTTCAGCTTACAGACATAGTCCTCATTTCCTTTAACAACAAACCCTTCTGGCTGAGTCATAAAAATATTTTCTTCTAACTCTCCATGAAGGAATGAAGTCTTGACATCAAGCTGCTCTAACTCCAAATCAAACAATGCAACCATGGCTAGTAAAACTCGAATAGAAGTTTGTTTCACAATAGAAGAGAAAATCACATTATAGTCAATACTTTCTTTCTGCGCATAGCCTTTTACAACCAAACATTCCTTAAACCAATCACCATCAGTCTCAGGTTGTAACAATCCTAAAACTTTCAAAAAAAAAATAAAAATAAATAAATAAATAAATAATTCTTTATAGTGTGATGGTCCATATAAGTATTATGGTCCTTGGGGACCATCACCACTTTTGTTAACTTTTTCCTTTCCTTTACCACGTCCTTTAGTTGACGTGGGCCTTAAAGGTTTCACGTTTAATAGGATTGTCACACCTCATGTATGAGGTGGAGCTTAATAAGATAATATAATAATGTGTCTTACGGATTTAAATAGGAGAGGTGAGGACTGCCACCCAAGAAAAACTTTTGAGATCTTTCTCTCTCTAGTCGAAACGTAGTGAGCTCTTTCTCTCTCCAGCCGAATTTTTATCGGAAGCTCCCTCTCAAATATTTTAGGTAAGTGACTTCAATATCTTGAAAAATAATCTGTTCTTTTTAAAAATAAAATGAAATAATTACTTCTGCTTATTATCATGAATTTTAGGGGCAATAAATTTTATGCGCAAGCGACCTCATTATTTTGAAAAATATTATTTTTTAATAAAATCATGATATTTTATCTATGTTAGAAATTTTAAATGCTATAAATTCTTAGAAATAAATTTGTTTATTTTTTTTGTCTATTGTTAGAGAATTTTAGATACTGTAAAATTATTAGAAATAAATGTGATATTTCTGCTTTTAGTAAAATTGTGGGATTTCTTTCTACTGTTTTTGAATATTTAGACATTGTAAAATTCATGTACAAATGACTGCCTTATTATTTGAAAACTGATATTTTTACATTTGATTATAGCATTGTCTGTGAAATGTTTATTTACAAATTGACATCCCATAAATTGTGATAATTCTGTATTCTTGGATTTCTATAAGAGTTTTCTATACATATTAGATTGGCAATTATGCGAACTGCTACCTTTCTAAATTTGAGCCCAAAATATTTGACTGGTTATTTTTGAAATGTTATTGAAAGAGACTGTTATTAATGGTTTCAGTGAAATTCATATTAATAATTTTAGTGATATGTTGAGCACATGATATTGTTGCTTGCGAATGTTTAAAGAGATTTAGAAATACTTTAAGTATGCAAGTGGACTCATCTGGTTCACCGGTGAAGTATAAGTGGACCTATCCGGTACGCCGGTGAGGTATAAGTGGACCTGCAGGGATTAAGTGGACCTATCTGGGATGCCGATAGGGATTAAGTGGACTCATCAGGACGCTGATGGGGTATATAGGTGACTTACTTTGGACGCCAGTAGGGTAATTTATGAAATCCTTTGAATTATGCATTGTCATTAAAATGTTATATGCATTTCAATTATTCGGATTATACTTAATTTTACATTTTTGAAAGTGAAACGGTTAATGCATTTCTTTTAATAGTTCTCCTTTTTGAAAATATTGATATGTTTCAACCATGATTATTTTTATGATTATGATGATCACTTACTGAGTAGCCAAACTCATCAAATTAAGGTAAACATTTTTTTTCAAGATAACTGCGGTTTCATTTTGAGTGCTCGTCAGGATCAACTCTGGAAGATATTGTAGTTGTGCTTAAACTTTCTTTTATTACTTTGTAAGATTTCGCCATTGTAAATTTTTCTTAAAAAGAGATGTATATATGTTTTGACTGTCACATCTCAGGAATATCAATATTGTAAATTCTTGGGGTGTGACACAGGTGACCCATCTTTCTTCTTATAAACTCATTTACAACCAATGGCTCTCTTGCTTTAAGACAATTGCACGAGATCCCAAGTACGATTCTTCTAAAGAGATTTCATTTCTTCATCTATGGCTTAACTCCACCTGGTACTGTTACTATCCTGTGTAGCTTCCTTAAAAGTCGATGGCTCTTAGCTTGTAGCAGCTAATGCATAAGCCACTATGTCCTCAAAACAGTACCACACAACTGACTTTTTTATTATCTTTACTTTTTCAAACTGAGGCTCTTCCTTAAGTGGAGAAGATTCAAGGAGCTCCTCATGATCAACATCTTCCTCTACTTTTTCACAGAGAATTTTTTCGCACATAATTTGGAGTATTTTTTGGAGTTGTCAACTCCACCTCAACTGCATCACTACTGCTGCAATTTTCCTTTTTTGCACTATTCTGAATATACTTTAACATGACAGATTCTTCAAACTTAACATCACAACTGACAATAAACTTAGGTGACTTACAATCTGAGCACCACATTCTATAACCCTTAACCACATGCGTATAACCGAGGAAAATACAATTCTTTGACCTTGGACTCAACTTATCATCCTTCACATGAACATAACAGGACAACCAAAAATTCTTAAATCAGAAGAAGCGACAGGTTTTCCGGACCATACCTCTTCTGGTGCTTTGTAATTTATTGTTGTAGATGATGACCTGTTGATGAGGTAACACGCCATATTGACGCCTCAGCCCAAAAGTCGGTTGACAAACCAGTCATACTCAATATGTTACAGTCCTTCTCTAGAAGTGTCATGTTCATGCACTCAACAACTCTATTCTGTTGCGGTATCTTCAGAATGGTGAAGTACCGAACAATTCTTTCGTTCTTGCAAAAGTTCACAAACTCCGCTGAAGTGTACTCTCCACTATTATCAGTCCTTAAGCATTTGACCTTCTTTCCAGTCTGCCTTTCGACCATTACTTTCCACTGCTTGAATGTGTTAAATACATCAGTCTTTTTCTTCAATGTGTAAATCTGATGATTTTTAGAGAATCAGATATGAAGGAAACATAATATAGAGATCCACTTTTTGAGACAACCGACGCAGGGCCCCAAACATTTAAATGAATATAGTCAAGAATACCTTTTGTGGTATGTTCTGACGTGCGAAACTGCACCCTACACTGCTTACTATAACCATAGTGTTCACAGAAGTCCAACTTGCACTTCTTCACGCCATTGATCAATTTGCGTTTGCTAAGTTCTGCCAAACCTTTCTCACCCATGTTACCCAATCGCATATCACAACTGAGTCAAGTCAGAATCCTCGTCATCAGATGCGGAAATTGCTACTCTATCTGTGATAGTATTTTCAAGTAGCACGTATAAATTCGGTCTGATCTTCTTGCCTTTCATCACAACCAGAGCACCTTTAAGAATCTTCAGAACTCCACCTTCTCCAACAAATTTGCAGTTATTGGAGTCTAAGGTACCTAGAGAAATAGGATTTTTCTTCAAATCTGAAATGTATCTAACATCAGTTAAGGTTCGGACAACTCCATCATACATCTTGATAACAATTGTCCCAACACCAATGGTTTTGCAAGCTGCATCATTCCCCATCAAAACTGATCCACCATCAGCACTCTTATATGTGGTGAACCAATCCCGATGATGGAACATATGATAGGACCATCTTGAATCAAGAACCCACGAGTCTTTAGAGTTGTTACAATTTATCGAGACCGACAACACATTATCTGTTCCACTTATCGAGCTTCCATCTACTATATTGGTTACTTTAGAAGTTTGTCTTTCTTTCTCTTTGAATTTCCAACAATCATTCTTAATATGCTATTTTTCCTTACAGTAATTGCAATAAATATTACTTTTTTTTTATTTGGATTTGGATCTAGACCAGCCATGTTTTTCATGTCTCTTTCCACTTCTCTCAACAAATCTCCCTCTAGCCATTAAAACATCTCCACATGGCTGAGCATTATCATGTCTCTTCCTCAAATCGTTAGAGAGAAGAGTCGAAGTCATGTCCTCCATCTCTAAGGTATCTTTTCCATAAAGCAATGTTGTGACTAGATGCTCATACGAATGGAGTGAAGATAGCAAAATTATAGCCTTATCCTCATCATCCATTTTAACATCAATATTCAATAAATCGCAAATAATTTATTAAAATAATTCAGGTGTTTATGGATATCTGTACCTTCATTCATCCGTAGGGTGTACATTTTTTGCTTAAAAAACAATCGATTTGTGAGGGATTTCGTTATATACAAACTCTCAAGTTTCGACCAAAGATTTGATGCCTAATCTTCATTGAAGATATTAAATAACACTTCACTTGATAAACACAATCGTATAATGGGCATAGCCCTCATGTCTAAATCTTCTCAGTCCTCATCAAACATGGATTTTGGTTTCTTCGACTTTCCTTTTAGAGCTTTATGTAAACCTTGTTGTACTAACAAATCCCGAACATTGATTTGCCAAATTCCAAAATTATTTTTTTCATCAAATTTCTCTATCTCGAATTTTGCATTCAAAACTTTTACCACCATACCGATAACCCCAAACTAGGGCTCTGATACCACTTGTTGTGTGCAGAAGCTCTAAACCCGATTGGTTGATTTTTGGCAAATAAAGTACGAGAAAAAGAATCGACAAAAAAACAGCAACAAGCAACAAAAATAAAACAGGAAATAAATAACAGAAAAAGAACATCAGGATTTATGTGGTTTGTCACAATTGTGACTACATCTATGGGCGAAGATGATCAATGTTTTTCACTAAATTAAAGAAAGAAAATTATAAGGCAACTTACTTGATAGAACTGGAGACTCATTCTCCTACAAAGCCTTGTTCTTTACAATTTTATCTCTCTCCAAAACCCCCAAAAGTTTCCCTCTATTTTTTTCTATGCACTTTCTCTCTCTACAATATATTTCAATAAGAGAGGACAAATCCAAATCTGCACACATGTATGGCCTACTTTTTCCACACATGCTTTCATGCTTTCTCTCTCTAGAAAATCATCTTTATATAGAGAGAATAAAGCCCCATAGACAAATATGTCAAATCAATCTCAACTTTCCTAACTTTATCAAAAAAGAAACTTTATCTCTATCCATGTGGACTCAAAGCCTCATCCTAATCTAATTAAGATTTATCTATAAATTTAGATAATAAACAATAGGCTCTACCCAACTAAATAGGAAATCTAGAGAGATCACTTAAAGGCAAAATCTTTATGCCCCTATCTCTTGTCAATTTAGAGATATCCAAAAAATATTTGTTTTTTAACATTTAGGATTCACATCCCAACAAAATATGAAAATCTAACCTAAAAACATTTGTAACTAACGGTCCAAATGTTTTCTTCATATAACTACTATTTATAAGTTTCAAATTTTTTTTTTTTGGCATATTCATGATCTCCATGTTAAAGATTATATACACTTTAAAAATTAAGATCAAATAATATTTAAAAAATATATTTGTTGCCAAGTCTGCATTTCTACAATATGCGAGATGGGCGCATGCTGTGTCTTTTAGAAAGAACTATTGTTTCATGTAGGTTGGACCACATTTCTACAATACGCGGTCCAGAGGTATAAAGCATATATCTTAAATATGGGAAAAGTTTGTATAGAGCCGAGGCTCTAAACACTTGAATTTGAGCCTACCTCAAAATTTTCACTAGAAGATATTGTTTTGATACTCAAATATCCTCAAATTAATCATCTCGATATCAAGATGCTTGGACATGAGAAAAAAATGGATTTCAAGTTTGGGAAATAGTGTATTTTCTAACACATTTTTGGCCCGTCAATTTTCAAGTTTTTCAAGTTTTCATAGATTTATCGATCTACACTATTTTTGAAGCTTTAAAATTTATAAATAAATATGAAAATATATTTTAAGGCTGTCAAAATTATTTCCAGTATTGAAACCGCATTTCTCGATGCTATTTGAAGGTAGGCTCTAATTTTATTGTATAGAGCCTAGGCTCTAGACAAACCGTACCCTTTAGAGATAGATGCAAATAGGTGGTCCATCTAAAAACTATAACTAACGGTCCAAATGTCTTTTTAATATAATTGTTATTTTTAGTTTTCAATTTTTTTCTTTTTTTATACTCATGATCTCCATGTTAAAGATTATATATTCTTCAGAAATTAAGATCAAATTTTATTTAAAAAGTATATGTATTGCCAAGCACGCATTCCGACAAAATGCGAGCTGGCCGCATGCTAACAACATCCTTTATATATGCAAGAATAAAGGAAGGACGAAAAACACATTGGCAAATTTTGAATTAATTAATTTTGAATTAATTACAAGTTTTCTGACAATGGAAACTCACTTAGATTGCAAATGGTACCCTGAGCCGCAACTTTAATGGAAACTAAACCTGACCATTCCATTGATGCTCGCCCCACTGAAGCTCAATCATAAGCAACTCATCCTCTCCTCCTCTCCCCAAGTTTCTTGCCCTCATCGCCCCCATTGCTGCAAGCTTGGAGTTAAAAAAAAACTACAGTGAGTCTTTTTTTCATATTTTTATATATTTTAGAGAGTGTTGATTTGTCTTGTATTCTAAGATAACTCACGGTGAAGCTTTCATATTTTGTTGGGATTGGAATCCCAAATTCTAAGAAAACAAATAATTTTTTGGATATCTCTAAATTTGCAAGAGATAGAGGCATGAAGATTTTGATCTAAGTTTATAGATAAGTACTACTTATATTATGACGAGACTTTGAATCTATATGGATAGGGATAAAGTTCTTTTTTGATAATCTTAGGAAAAGTTGAGATTGGTTTGTGTACTTATCTTTAGAGCTTTATTCTCTTTATATAACGTAGAAAAATAGAAAAATAAAGAGAGAAAATACAAAAATAGAGGGAAACTTTTGGGAAAGAAGGCTTTGTGGGAGATTGACTATCTGGATATCTAAAGTAAGTTGCCTTGTAATTATCATACTTCGTAATTTTCATAGTTTCATACTTTTTAGAGCTCAAAGAAGATACCCAGATCTTTAAGACAATTTATTTTTTATTTAGGTTTTTTTTAATTTTTTTTTATCTTTAAGAGAATTTATTTCTGATTTAGCTTTTTTTTAAAATCTTTTTTGATCAAGCTCAAACATGATTAATCCCAAATCTACGTAGAACATTTTAAATTGATTTTTTTTTTTTTTTTAGAAAACCCTCATATTTACAGAGTGTATTTTTTTATTTAGGCTCTATGTTTCTGGTTAAGCTCAACGAAAGAACAACCCAAATATACAGTAAGTTTTCCTGTTTCTATTTTTTTTTTCTCTTTAATCTCACTTAAGAAGAGAAGCCAGGTATACCATTTTTGCTGGTTTCTTGCTGGTTTTACAATTTTTTCTATTGTTGCGTCATTGCTGGTTATGCGATGTGATCTCAAAGAAGAGAAGCTTGTTAAATAGTTTATTTCGTATTTTTTTGCTGGTTATTTTTGTTTTTAGCTGGTTATATGAGTTTATTTATTTATTGTTGGTTATACAAGTTTATTTTTATACCACCAAGAAATTTGATCATCTCGTACTTGGCCGAGCTGCTGGACGAGGCCTTCCCAATTGTGTGCAATGTCTATGTTTTTATCTCTTATCTCCCTCTCTGTCATCACTTTGTTCCAATTTTAGTCCACTTACTAATAAATGAGTCAAATGCTTGTTTCTCAGGTTCATGTTTTTGTATTTTCGACATTGTTGCATCCATCATCTCTCTTTTGCATACTTATTATTCAATCTTTAAATTTTCAGGTTAATTAGTCCAGTTTTCTCGCTAGTTTTTATGCTGAGTAGATGAATCAATTCTCAATATGCCATTATTCATGTAAAAATACTAATATACTTCAGTAAAATAGACTCATTTCAGATCATCTACTCTGTCCTTTTATTCCTTGTTACGTTTTAGTAACTTGTTTCTTTGTGGAATTCCAGCTTATACTTCTTATTTTACCATTACATGATTTGCCTGGTGTTTTCTTTGTTTTTATATGGAAATGATTACTATTGGGACTAGGATAGTCTCATTGTTTTGATATGCAATAAATCAGGGCCAAGGTTCTTAACTTGCTATGCTATTTATGTTGTTCATTTTCCGAATGGGTTTCAGCAAGGTTTGATTGAAGCCTGACATAGATGGTCACTCCTCTCTATCTACTATTTACTTCATTAACTTTGTTGTTCCTACCTCTATTATAATTATGAGCTTTGGTCTTCGGCCATAGGTTATGGATCTCTTTATGAACCCTAGATATAGATTCTCCATATCTCCCAAAACAATTGTTAGATGCAGCAACTTATTTGTTGGATAGTTTTTCGGTAAGTAAAAAAAGGTAGGGGATTTGGACCCCTACCCTTTGATGAGAATAGAGTCAGAGACCTCATCATGGACTTAATAATACTACCGCCAAGCACGAACACCTAATATCAAAGAATATTCTCTCTAACCCCAAAGTTCACTATAGATCCCTAGGTCCATTTCACAATGTCGTGTCCATTGCTCACAAGTACCATAGGGTCCACAAATGAGCAAAAAACATATGGTAATGGGCTTTGCATATAAAAAAGTAGTAGAGTATTGTTCACACCTTGAAGATTGACTTGAACTCTGACGAGCTTGAGAGTGATAAAAGAGCTTATATTTCCAATGTGCGTAACTACGATGTTGCATTAAGAAAACAATGCACTGAATGACATGCAAATAAAAAAGAAAATGCTATACTATATTGTGCAATCTAACACATAATATTTATGCAGTTTAAGAATGAAAATTAAGCTGTAATGTGAGTACATTAAATCCTGAAATTCAGTCCCTTAATACGATGGAAACCACTAGACTATGCTTATGGATAGTTTATGTTTTTCCATGGTTTTTAATTGGATATATACTTACCTTTTTTGGTGTACTGGTGTGATTGCAATTTCAATTATTGTTGGGTGTCTTCTACTCTTTAAGTTACATAGATACAAAATCATATAAATGTTTTAAGTCACTAAGAACGTGCAAAAATAAACAAATGTATGCTGTATTTGATGCCAGTATCAGGGAAAGAAAAATACAATGAATGAAAAGAAAGATTGAAGAACAACAAAACATTGGCAAATTTTGAATTAATTAGAGGTTTTGTAAAAATGGAAACTAAGATAGGGTTCCGTTTAGATAGTTAAAGGTCATGATTTGTTGGTATGAATATTTTTTGTACGAATTTTTGCAAGAAAATGTTCAATCCAATTAAAATGAAAAATCATCTAAATAAGGAGAAAATGATGTAAAAAATTGGCAAGATCATTACGGTCACGATTTGGGTATGAATGTTGACAATCTTTTGGGACATATTTGGCAAAAAAAGATATATTCCAATTGAAACAAAAGAAAAATAGAAAAGAAAGAAAAAATTTAGGTAATGGCAAAACAAACACTAAATATAAACTCCCCAAAACTAGGTAGTCCAAGAGAACCGACAAAACTGGCTTATCGGACCAGTTTATCAGTCAGATACCCGATTTGATGGGTTCTTTGTCCATCCTGTTTCATGGCCTTTGTTTGATCCAATAATGTTCAATTCCTTATGATTTGGATACTCTTCCTTGTACTTGTCAGTTCCCGGATTTGATGGAATAAGTTTTGATGCTCTTCCTTTTACTTTTCGGTCTTGCAAGACCATGGGGTCTGAAGTTGATAGGCTGAGCTCTCTCTCTGATGATATCCTCCATCACATTCTCTCCCTCTTGCCTATGCGAGAAGCAGGCAGAACATCAATTTTCTTTCATCACATTCTCTCCCTCTTACCTATACAAGAAGCAGGTAAAACTTCAATTTTATCCAAGCGATGGAGTGATGTTTGGACTTCTACGCCTTTTTTCAATGTTGAGAATGACACAGACCCAGCTTGATTGGGTCACTATAATCAATTGGCCCTTATTCTCCACACACAAGGCATTTGTGGGTTTCGCCTTTGCAAAGCCATGGAACCCATTAATATTGATAGATGGGTACATTCACTCTGTCAAAAAGGATTGCAAGAACTCAATTAATTCTATCCTAAAGAGGAAGATGAAGAGGCTCGATACAAAATCCGCCACTCCCTTTTTGCGTGTAGTTGGTGTTGGGTTTATGTGGCCATTATTAAGGGCCTTACCAGTGATTGTAATAAAAACATTTGATATAATCGAACATAAACTAAGTGGGACTGTGGCCCCTCGAGGACCATACTATGCAAACAGTGTTTGCAGATACCGATATGTGCTTGACGGCCTACGTCAATGGGCTGGAAAAAACCCATATTACCTGGGTATATAGTATAAACTGATAAGGGTTTTAATGGGTCATCCATTGATGAGATCGGAGTATGCCCAAATAAGTAAGCAGAGAGACTATGTGACCCTTGTGTGTGATGGTGGCCTGTAGAGACGGAGTCAAAGCCTCATCCTTGTACCATCATACGGCGTATATTGATAGACCGTTTCGAGAAAGCAAACCACCTCTCAAGATGAAGCGTATACATGTACGAGAGATACCCCTATGTATCATAGGAGTTGTAGTTGCATTAGGTCTAGGTGACCTTGACTTGTTTCTAAGGGATGACCTGAAATACACAGACTGGGATTGCGACATCTTGGCTCATCAGTCAGACTTTGGTGACTCACTAACGAGTCCCTGCAAAGGCTGTGGGCCATGAGAAACACTGAAACACTAGGTCGGTCTGATAAACCAAGTGTGGTCTATAGTCCACAGTTGAAGGCGGAGTGCTACATGATTGTTGATTCAATTCCTAAACTATATGGATCATTTTTCCATAAAATTAATTTAATTGTGTTTGTTTTATAATGGAAATTATTTTAGAAATATTATTTGATTATTTATGAACCCTTGTATATTTTATTTATAATTTTTTGAATTTATAAAATTAAAGATATTGATTTTACACTGGTTTAAATATTCAAATAATATTCTAAAATATTTTTATTAATTTTAAATATATAAAAATATCATGAGGGCCCATTGTGCATATAGGCCAACCGTATTTCTATAAGGTGGGACCCATGAGTGCCTCATTTGGGTCGCACGCTCCACCCTTTATTCTCTTTCCTATTTTTTAGTGATATGATATACGGCCATATGGTTGGAAGATATTGACTAAATATTGACTTGATATATCTTTGAAAGATTTTGTGGAATGATTGAGTAGACTTGTGCTATTTTATGGTATGCACAATTTTTTGATTAGATTTAATTTATTTAATTTCTATTGATGGGAAAATAGTTTATGAAAGAGGGATAAGGGTTCATGCACCTTCCATGATGTTGATGGTCCATCTATGGAATAGATGACTCAGATTTCTCACCCCACAAGTCACCCTTGATTGATGGTCCATGTTTGATCTAACTTAAACGGCAAACTATGAGAAACCCTAAGCTTAAAATTGTTCTATAAATAGTAGACCTCCCCTCTTCTATTCTCTACATCAAAAAGCCTATCTTTTCTCTCTCTCCAAGGTCTCTCTCTCTAAGGGGTACGCCCAACTCTTTCTCCTCTATCTAGGCTTCTCTCTCCTAGCCCATAGTGGGGGCACATCCCAACCTTAGGTTTTCTCCCACGCTCTCTCATCTCATTAACCCTAAAGGTTGGGTAGTAGGGGATAGGCTAAACTAGGTCTTGGGGGTTAGGACCTAGGATCTAAGCTTGATGATAGAAATGGAGTTTTAAAAGGTTTTATAAAAAAATAGTTTGGCCTAAATTTGCTTTTCCGGTTGAGATTGAAGCTAGATCGTCGATTCCCTGCCATCGAATGGTGGTTACTCGATGTGAGGTGTAATGAGCCCGGTTGAGATAATCTCCAGCACTCTTCACTTTTATTTCTTGCAATCTTATCTTTATATTCTCAAGCACATTGCATAGTTATTTCAATGGCATCAAGTTTTAAGATATTGGTTTTATTGTTATGTTGATTTTATTTTAAAGCATGTGTTATTGTAATAATCCCACTTGTAAGTGAACTTCCCCTAAAACAAAAGGGGTGAATATATATATATATATATTACTCCCCGATAAAAGATCATATAGGTCTTTCTTTCATTGGTATTAGAGCATAGTTACTTGATTGCCATTAGAAAGTTTTTTCTAATTTTTCTTGAGAATAAAAGATATGGTTGCTCGTGTCTTCATTTCTGAGATCCTGAAAAACGAAAAGTTCGATGGGACAAATTTTATCCCTTAGTGAAGAAAGATATGATGTGCTCTTTATGAGGAAACCTTGCATGAGATGCTCTATGAACATCGTCCTCATCGTCCAAGTGACGATTCATCTCAAGCAATCAAATATGAGTTTTGCCACTTGGAAGAGGAGGAACTTGAGATGTAAGAACATTCTCTTGTGCACCATGACTAACTCGTATGCTTCTGAATATGAGTTAATTTATACTTCATGAGAAATATTTGATAGACTTGAGAGAGAGTATGATGATCACTCTCTCATAAAGCAAGCCATGGCTATAAAAAAGTATAATGAATTAAAGATGGCAGAGGGTACTAAGTTCGCAGATCATATGCACATCTTTCGTGCACTAGTCAGAGAGATGGAAGACACTGGCATGAAACCAACTGAACCTATGTAAGTGATTCATCTCATGAATTCACTTCCTAACTCATGAGAGACTTTTGTATCCTAACTTTCGTCCAGAAGGAAAGAACCAAAGCTGAATGACCTTATCGCATCAATCAGAATAGAAGAAGAAAGGAGGAACTCAAGGTAAGCATTGATAGCAACTGCAAGGGAGGCCGTACACATGGTAAAATCTCTACCCTCTTTTAAACCTAAGAAAGGAAAGGGTAGAAATAATTTTGGAAAGAGATGAGACTTCAAAAAAAGAGATTTTAGTAATAAAGGAGGAAAGAGAGAGACCAGAATTTGCTTGTGTGCAAGAAGGTGGGCCACATAGCTAAGAATTGTCGGTCCAACAAATTTGAAGGGGCCAACATGGAAGTGACTTATGTGGTCTTTGAGACATTGCTGGCCGACCCTAAAGGTGCTTCTTGGTGTCTTGACTCGAGAGCTACGACTCATCACCAAAGAAGGTTTTCGTTCTTTTACTCCATGGGGCCAGAACAACAACATATCTATATAGGAGGTAATCAGAAAACTGATATACTTGGAGTTGGAGGTTTCGAGCTAAAGCTAGTCTTTCCCTAGACTTTTAGGGAAAAACCATGTTGACGGTATTTTATATTCTTAATTGGACTCCCACAAAAGTTGGCCCACATACTCCTCGAAATATTCACAGGTCGTGCACCCTCTTTTGATCACCTAAAAGTTTTGGGGTTGCTCTGCTCATGTCCTTATCCCGCACCAAAATAGACCAAACTTCAACTCAAAACTGTTAAAATCATTTTCATTGGCGATCCAAACCATCGTAAGGGGTATCAATTCTACAGCCTTGAAACAGGGGCGGCCATTGAGAGCCGCGATGCTCACTTCTTCGAGGAAGAATTCCTTGAAGAAAGAATGAGACAAAAACAAGCTGACTTCTTTGAGGAGGCAAGAGACAAGGTTGTACTTCGAGAACCCGTACCTGAAACTTTCAATAGACATGAGCTGGTACCCGAACCCTCTAACAAAATGGACCTGAACCCGAACTAAGACGAAGTAACCGAATCAGTAGACCTTCTCTTTACTTAGAACATTTTGTTTACCTAGGGGAACACTTTGATAGCGTTGGAGAAGATCCAGATTTTGAATCTAAAACTTACCATGAAACCTTGTCTTGTCCTAAAAACGAATACTGGGTAGAAGTCATGAAAGATGAGTATGCTTCCATTAACCAAAACCACGTATGGGAATTAATACATCTACATTAGAAACGTAAGGACATTGACTATAAATGGATTTTTAAATTCAGAAGGGAAAATAGAAAAATATAAAGCTAGGCTGGTTGCAAAGGGTTTTACTAAAAAAGAATGGATAGATTATGAAGAGAACTTTTCCCCTGTTGCCAAATTTTTATTCCTTCGAATCCTTATAGCCATAGCAGCTCATTTTGATTTTGAGGGTCATCAAATGGATGTCAAAACAAACTTTCGAAATGGTGATTTAAAAGAAGAAATATATACATGACCTAGCCCGAGGGATTTCAGGAAAAAGTGAAGGAGAACCTAGTGTGTAAACTTAATAAATCCTTCTATAGTCTAAAACAAGCATCGCGTCAGTGATACATAAAATTTCAAGAGACTCTTGCTCTTGCAGGGTTCTCTACAAATAATGAAAACTACTCTATTTATCAAAAGATCAATGGGAGTGATATGGTCTTTATTTCCTTATATGTAGATGATATGCTAATTGTTAGTAGCTCAATTGCCTTAGTACTAGAGGCGAAAACTTTTTTTGCACAACACTTCAATATAAAGGATCTTGGAGAAGCTTCATATGTGTTGGGCATCAAGATAATAAGAAACAAAAGAGAGAAAACTATCTAACTTTCCCAGGCAACCTACTACAAGAGGATACTGGAAAAGTTTGATATGAGTATATGTAAGCCCAGGTCTACCCCAATAGACAAAAGACGAAGCTAAATAATAAAATGTGTTCTATCGAAGATATGGATATAAGAGCCATGGAGATAGTGCCTTATAGGAGTGCAGTTGGGTCCCTTATGTATGCCATGACAAGAACATAGCCAGACTTGTCCTTCGTCATGAGCTTGGTCAGCTGATTTCAAAGAAATCTTGGAGAGGGGCATTGAAAAGCGGTCAAGAGAATTCTCATATATTTAAAAGGGACCATGAATTATGTGCTTACATATAAATGGGGAACTAAAATAGCAATAGAATGATATTCAGATGCAAGTTATCTCGTGAATCCAGATGATTCGAAGTTTATATTTGGATATGTGTTTATGCTTGGAGGGAGTGCAGTTTCTTGGAAGTCAAAGAAATAGGATATAGTGGCGTTATTCGAAATTGAATATGTGGCATGCTATCCAGCGGCCAAGGAGGCCATATGGGTTAAGAAGTTTTTTATTCAGCTTAGCTTTCATCCCATACATTGCGAGGCAGTGCAGATTTTCTGCAACAACACAGTGGCTATTTGTGTTTCTAAGGAGCCTCGTTTTCACAAGAACTCTAAGCATATTAAATCATACTTCTATCATCTGAGGAATGATGTGAGATTGAGAGAGATCGAGATTAGCTACATATCCACAGATCTGATAATTGCATATCCTCGGACTAAGGGGGTTGCCCTAATATTTTTATAAGACATGTGATAGAGAAGATGATGAGAGAAAGTAAGGAAGAGAGAATGTAAGGCTTTCAAAGGCCAAGTGGGAGATGTTGGGTTTATGTGGACATTAAAGGCCTTATAAGTGATTGTAATAAAAACATTTGATATAGTGGAATATAAACTCAGTGGGAGTGTGGTCCCTCGAGGACCATACTATGCAAACAGTGTTTGTAGAAACCGAGATATGTTTGAGGGTCTAGGCCAGTCAGTTGGAAAATACCATGTTACTTAGGTATAGAGTATAAACCGATAACGGTTCTAATGGGTCATCCATTGATGAGGTTGGAGTTTGCCCGGATGAGTGAGCCAAGGGACTGTGTGACCCTTGTGTGTGATGGTGGCCTATAGAGACAGGGGTCAAAGCTTCATCCTTGTACCATCACATAACATACATATTGATAGACCGTTTCGAGAAAGCAAACCTCCTTTCAGAGTGAAGCGTATGCATGTGCGAGAGGTACCCCTATGCACCATAAGAGTTGTGGTCGTATCAGGACTAGGTGACCTTAACTCGTCTCTGGGGGAGAGCCTGAAATACACAGACTGAGATTGCGGCCCTTTGGCACATCGGCCAGACTTTGGTGACCCATTAATGAGCCCCTGCTTGGACTGTGGGTCATGGGAAACACTGGATCGGTCTGATAAAGCAAGTGTGGTATATAGTCCGCAGTTGAAGGTGGAGTGCCCCATGATTGTTGATTCAATTCCTAAACCATATCTATCATTCACCCATCAAATTAATTTAATTACGTTTGTTTTATGATAGAAATTATTTTAAAATTATTGTTTAAATTTTTATGAACCCCTGGATATTTTATTTATAATTTATTGGATTTATAAAATTAAATATATTGATTTTACAATGGCTTAAATATTCAAATAGTATTCTTAGATCCTTTTATTAATTTTAAATATATAAAAATATCATGGGGGTCCATTGTGTACATGAGTCTACCACATTTCAAGAAGGTGGGGCCCATGAGTGCCTCCCTTGGGTGGCACGCCCCACCCTTTATTCTCTTTCCTATTTTTTAATGATATGTCATGTGGCCATATGGTTGATAGATATTGACTAAATATTGACTTGATATATCTTTAAAAGATTTTGTAAAAAGATTGAGTAGACTTGTTTTATTTAATTTCTTTTGAGGACAAAATGGTTTAGGAAAGGGGGGATAAGGGTTCATGCACTTTCCATAATATTGATGACTCATTTATAGAATGAATGGCTCAGATCTCTCACCCCACAAGTCACTCTTGATTGACGGTCCATGTTTAATCTCACTTAAGAGGCAAACTATGAGAAACCCTAAATCTAAAATTGTTATATAAATTGAGGACCTCCCCTCCTCTATTCTCTACACCAAAAAGCCTTTGTTCTCTCTTTCTCTCTTCAAAGTCTCTCTCTAAGGGGCATGCCTCACTCTCTCTCCTCTCTCTAAGCTTCTCTCTCTTAGCCTATAGAGGGGGCATGCCCCAACCTTAGGTTTTCTCCCACTCTCTCTCATCTCATTAAGCCTAAATGTTGGGTAGTAGGGGATATGTTAAGTTAGGTCTCGGCGGTTAGGACCTAGGATCTAAACTTGATGATAGAAAGGGAGTTCTAAAAGGTTCCATAAAAAATAGTTTGACCTAAATTTGCTTTCCCTGTTGATATTAAAGCTAGATCGTCATTCCCACGCCATCGGATAGTGGTGACTCGGTGTGGGGTTTAATAAGCCTGGTTGAGGTAATCTCCAACACTCTTCACTTTTATTTCTTGCAATCTTATTTTTATATTCTCAAGCACAGTGCATAGTTATTCCAATGGCATCAAGTTTTAAGATCTTGGTTTTATTGTTATGTTGATTTTATTTTAAAGCATGTGCTATTGTAATAAGACCACTTGTAAGTGATCTTCTGCTAAAACAAAAGGGGTGAAAAAATAAAAAATAAAAAATTATATTATTCTTAGGTAAAAGATCATATAGGTCTTTCTTTCAGCTTGTTGGTCTTTCTCGATTTGACATCTCGAGTGTTGAGACCACCAACTGGTTTCAAGGGTTTTCAGTCTCTAAAGTTCCTCTCTCTTGAAAAGGTATCCCTCCATGATGGCATACTCGAGTCCCTAGTTTCAAGGAGCCCGTATCTAGATCACCTAAAACTTGAGGAATGTAGTGGCCTCTCGCAAATTGTTAATGGTTACTGGAAAGACCATACTGAGACTTGGCTGGGTTGCCTCAAGATTGTGGAGATAAAGACCTATTTATACAAGAGCGTATGGATATCTTGATCCATTAGAAATTGGACAGGTGAAGAAATATTTCGTTCAGTTATGTACTTATTTAAGAACAAATCATCCTCATTCCAAGAAATCATATCTTCTACCCAGACATTCATCGAGGAAGCAGAAGCCATTCTGAAAGAAGCTATTCAGGAACAGATAGAACTGTTTCTATTTCAGGAATATGGTTACTGAATGAAATTGAAATGATTGGGTTCTTTCTAGCAAATGCCAGAATGCTTGAGAAGATTTGTATTCAGATTAAGAAGGAATCGACCTCCAAAAAAAGTTCTAGATAACAACACAATTGCTCTTGCTTCCTAGATCCTCGTCTCATGCCAAGCTGCACATCAGATAGACCCACAAAATTCAGATGACCTTCATACCTTTGCGCAAGGTGCACATCAGATAGACCCACAGAATTAAGATAACGTTAGGCCAAGGTGCACATCAGATAGACCCACAAAATTACGATAACCTTTGGCCAAGGTGCACATCAGATAGACCCACAAAATTCAGATAATCTACAGATGTTTGACCAAGGTGCACATCAGATAGACCCACAAAATTCAGATAATCTGCAGATGTTTGGGTATTCTCGGTTTGGACATAAGTGTTTTTGTTTCGGTATTTCATGATTTGGGAAGTATACTCCGGATATTCAGATAGTTTTTCAGTACATAGTTGATTCGTTAAGCACGATGTTTTTTAGAAATCAGTATTTTGGAAACTTATAAACCAGATCATGCATTGCAATCGTTTATTTTCTTTCTATATGTTTCTTTCGTGCTAGTAGATAAATGATTTTTGATTGGTAGAAAGTTCAAGAGACTGCTCTTAACATTCTTTTTCCCCGGAGCCCTCCCTCCTATTCTCTCCCGTAACCTTCACAGAAAGAAAGTCCACTCCTAGGATTTCTTGTAAACAATGGCCAGCATACAAGGAACAAAATATTGCAGAGATGACTCCTAGAATTTTATGAGATTTAAGATTTATTGAAAATCGCCATTGCGAAGTGTAAGCAAATAAGAAACATTTTTGGACAATGGTTTGGTGAATAGGTCACCTGAAAGAGTTGCTTCCTAAATTTATACATATTTGCTCGCAAGGCTGATTGCAACCATTGCTAAAATACGCTTCATATGCAAACACACACATAAAGTGTGTTTCCTATTGATAAAATCTGAATAAGTAAATTTGGTCCTTCTTGAAAGCACAACGTAGAAGAGTCCGAAGTAATATCAGGGTTTTAAATATTGGAATCACAACTGCCAAGGGACTACTACTTAGTCGACAGATGTGGCTTGGGTGATTCTTGAATCAAATTACAATAAAGATACCATAGATGATAGAAAGTTTAAAAAATAGGACAATAGGGTGATTCCGAGATTCTTCAAACCGGAATTGCCCACCCACAAATGCTGAGCCGATATTGGCGATTCCAAGACCCTGGACAATATATTTACAAGAAGTATATTGCCAGGAAAATGGGCATCTGAGTTCTTCTGGTTTGGGAGAGCTGTAAGCCACTCGAGTTGAGATTCTTTTCTTAGTTCTTTGTTTGATCACTCATAGAACTTTAAGGTGCTGATAAAACGAGAGAGAAAGCTGGAAAAACACCACTATTGGAAAAATGTGGTCACTAGACGCATTAGTCCATTCTAAATTTCTCGGGATTTTGAAAATGAAGATGCATAACATCTCTTTGGAAAATACAATGTCGAAGTAAGAATATATACATAATTAATGTTTACCACATTGTTTATAAAACCCGCTAGTTAGATCGGAACCGTCATGGTTCCGACTCCGGTTGGGCCCGGTTTAGGGGTACTAGTAGCCTAGAGTACGTCCCCAAAATTTTTCCGGCCCAAAACCGGCCAGTTAGAGGTCGAACCGGCTAGGTTTTAGTAAAACCGGCCGGTTTTTTGCTAACCGGACCGATTAGACGATGTAACAACCGTTTTTTACGAAATCACGGCAATGTACCCGTTACGGCCATTATTTTGAAATCGGAGCTGTAATTTGTTGTGGGCATTCTTGAATCCAAATTTTCACTTTTTTATACTTGTTTTCGTGCCTTTTTTTTGTCTTTTTCTTTTTTGTGATTTATTGTCGTAAATCACTATCTAGAATCTATAAAACAAGAAATTTGGATTGAAACATAAATAATAATAATAATAATAATAATAATAATAATAATAATAATAATAATAATAATAATAATAATAATAATAATAATAATAATAATAATAATAATATAAAAAAACGTTTCTTGGATCGAAATGGTGGATTTTTATGTTTTTGAAAATTTTCTTTATTCTTTCAATAATTTCGTCAATACATAATGGTTATTGAAGAAATTTGGTGGGTTTGATAGCCAATCAAATTATTTATCAGATTCATGTTTGAATTTGTTAAGAAAACCAAATATTATGGGTTGATTTTTGGCTCGAAATGTATTTGCTAAACGAACGTGTGTTCGATCTAAAAACACAAATTTTTTATCAATTTATTGGTCGGTTTTTATCAAATTGAGTTGTGGATTTTAATAATCAGTACTTAATATCTCAAATAAAATAGGTATGTGTATTTATGATTGATTAAATGTTTTTATATGAACTTTTTTGTTGCACCATATCATGAAAATTTCATAGATTTGAAATTTCCGCTATTTTTCAATTAAATTAAAAATACTGAATTTTTTTTACGAGATTTAGTACGTTTGAAAGATGATTGAAGCCTTTACAATGCATATATGTTTATTTGTTCGATTTTCAAAACATTATGAGTTGTTTTTTGCTCGAAATATTACTCGATTTTAGGGGTTTTTGAAAATTTGATTTTTTTTTAAAAAATATTTTGTTTAGTAAAATTATGTTTTTTGATGAATATGGGAAGTGTATTTCTATTTTGCTTAATAAAATTATTTTTAATAGAATTTTAATTTTTTAATAAAATTATGATTTTTGATGAATATGGAAAGTGTTTTTCTATTTTGCTTAATAAAATTATTCTTTTTGATAAAATTATTTTTTTGATGAAATTGATTCTTCTTTTTGATAAGTGCATGATAATGTCGCTTGAAATTTTTCTCTTTTTTTTTTAATTATGTTTTTGTAGGTGCATGATATAGTTATATTTGTAATGATGGAAATGGGACATTTTGTTTTTTTAAATGCATGCAAAAATTTTGGTTGCTTTATGTTCAATGAAACACTACACCATCGTCTTTTATGTACTTGGTTCTTCTCTTTTTCCTTTTTTTTTAATTTTTATTTTCTATCAAGGTTTTTGGAATGTTATGGAAATAGTCTTTAAAAGATCAACCAATTTTTAAAAAATCAGCCGACTAACTCGTTATCGGTCACTGGCTGATTCCGATCTGGCCCGATTCCACGGAGGGAGAGAGAGAGAGAGAGAGAGAGAGAGAGAGAGAGAGAGAGAGAGAGAGAGAGAGTTTTACAAAGGTGATCTTAATTTCAAATCATCCCTCACATTTTGAGAAATTGATTTTTCTAAAAAACAATTTCATTTTTCTTAATAAAATTATGCTTTTTATCAATATGGGAAGTTGTTTTCTATATTGCTTAATAAAATTATCTTTCTAATAAAATTATGTTTTTAATAAAAAAATTGTTTTTTAATAAAAAATATACTTTTTAATAAAAAATTATGTTTTTTGATGAATATGAGAAGTGTTTTTCCATTTTTCTTACCAAAATTATTTTTTTGATAAAATTATGGTTTTTTAATAAAATTAAGTTTTATAATAAATGTGGGAAGTGGTTTTCCATTTTGCTTAGCGAAATTATTTTTTGATCAAATTATTTGTTCTATTGTTCTTTCTTTTTTGTACCAATATTCTTACTTTTTATTGATGAGTACAAAAAGGAAATTACATCATCAAAAATAGTAAATGAGGTTAAAGAAGCACTACCCTTAGCTAAAGCATCAACTACACAATTTGCTTCACAATAGACATAGGAAAAAGACATAGATAACGACACCACAACATCCATAATCTGTAACCATAAAGAACGGAGTTCCCAAGACACCTCTGCTTCTTATTGCACCATATAATCACATCCAAAGAATCCCCTTCAATCATGCAACTATTACTCAAATTTTTTTTCAATGAAAATCTTCAGTCCCCTAAACAAGGCACTAAGCTTGGTAAAATTAGCAGTTGCAATACCTATCGGACCTGCATAGGTAAATACAATATTTCCAAAACTATCACGTATAACTCTACCAATCCCAGCTTGGCCAGGGTTACCGAATGAACTTCCATCAAAATTAAGCTTTAGACAGCCCAAAGTTCGTGTCTATCCACACATGAGAAGCGTCATTCCCTCTTCCTCCTCCAAGCCAAAGTTCGTGTCTATCCATTCCATATTTCGGTAATAGGACTTGATACCGGAGGTGATATTTCAAATGGAGACTATGCCACCACCATTTACATATTAACGCTTGGTTAAATCTTCTAACGTTACAAATACCTAAACCACCTTCTCTCTTAGGAGTACAGACTCTATCCAATCTTAACAAATGGAATTTCCTAGCCGCTCCACAAGAAGCCCAAAGAAAGTCTCTCATCATCTTCTCAATTTTTTTTCCTATCGAAGTAGGAATATGGACCAAGGACATCTGATAAACCGAAAGATTAGCCAAACAAGATCTCAACAAAGTCACCCTTCCTCCCAATGACAAGTATTTATACTTCCACAGGTCAAGTTTGACTTACACTCTCTCAAGCACTCTATCCCAGACAACAATAGACAACTATGAGTCTGAAATATGTAAACCAAGGTAGGTGACACGGAAAGACCCTACCTTGCACCCATATCATTTGCCTGATTTCAACCAAAAGGTCTGACCAATTAATACCAATCATAGAGGACTTATGAAAATTAATTTTCAGACTCAAGGTAACCTCACAAACTTCCAAAAATCTGGCAATGTTCTCCACTTGGACCGACTCAGCATCACAAAAGACCCAACACTCTCCGCTCTGCTCAACATCACACTAAAACATTCAGCATAGATGGTAAACAAAAAGGGAGAAAGAAGATCTCCTTAACCAAGTCTTCTTGTAGCATTAAAAAATCCAATTAAGCTGCCCTTGAATAATACCGAGAAATGGGCAGAAGAAATACAACCAAAAATCCAACTTCTCCACCTATCGCCAAACCCCATTCTTTTTAAAATTTCTAGCAAAATACCCCACTCCACCCTGTCATACGCCTTTTCCATGTCTAGTTTCAATAGTAATCCAGGCTTCTTGCTCAAAACACGAGAATGAATACATTCTTGTGCAACCAGCACACTATCAGTAATTTAGCGATCCTGAATAAATGTTGACTATGAGGTCGATATAAGGAAAGGGATGACAACTTTACGGTGTTCAGCTAGCACTTTGGCAATAATTGTATAAAGACTCGTGAGTAGACTAATAGGCTTGATATCTAAGACTTCCGAAATCACCGATTCTTAGGGATCAACGCCAAAAAGATAGAGTTAACCCCCTTAAAATTTTGTCCTCTTATCATAAACTCGCTGACTAACACCAACAAGTCACTTGTAACCAAATTCCAGAACTTATGAAAAAAAGCTAAAGGGAATCCTTCAGGACCCGGCATCTTATCACCTGGCATTGCAAATACGGCCTTTTGCAATTCCTCAATGGTGATATCTTTCTCCAGTTGACATTTTAGGTACAAATTCAACACCCTAAAAGGTACTCTATCTAACTTGGGGGTAAATCTGACTTCCTTAGAAAAAGCCCTCTTGAAGTGGCTGATAACCCCAAGTTCTATGGCAGTGTTATCCTTTGAATCAATCCCTGGAGTGGACTAACTAGAGATATCTTTTTTCCTTCTCCTAGTACTAGGAATCGCATGAAAGACCTTGGTATTAAAATCTCCTTCCTTCAACCATTTGTTTCTAGATCTTTGTTTCCAGTAAAGTTAATCTGATCTTTGCAAATCCTCCAACTCTTTAAGTTTGAAACTTCGATCTATCACCGATTGCTCTGTTAACATACCAGCCACTTGGGTGTTAAGATCTAACAATTCAATCTCAGCTAAAACATTATCAATCTTAGCTTTTAAAACGAAATTGTTATCTTTGTTCCACGCAATCAATTTATGTTTAACATTCAATAACTTCTTTTGTAATTGAAAATCCATAGTACCCTCAACCACAGTATTTTCTCAAGTCCTTTTAATGAGGTCAACAACCTCGTTTTCTTCCAACCAACTCACCTCTAATCTGAAAGGTTTCGGCCCACCCCTTAACAACCCCATATTCAGAAGAATAGGGAGATGGTTCGAAGACAGTCTAACCAAGGAATTAACAGAGACTCAAGGGAAAACATCCACCCAATAGATAGAGATCAATAACCTATCCAACTTGAACATAGAGAGATTAACTACAATATTATTGGACTAGGTAAACTTAGAGCCAATAATAGGAGGGTCCATAAAAGCATTGAAAAGCATTGTCTTCAATGAATCTATTAAACATCCTCATCGATGTATTAATAGGATTTCCTGTTAAGCATTTATCTGGCCACCGAATAAGGTTAAAATCCCCCCCAACCACCACAGGATAATAAACAAACCAAATAACAGAGTTCATATCATTAATAAAACCTTCTTTAAGAGCAGAAACAGAAGGCCCATAAAACATGCATAAAACCCCAAGAGAAACCCAAATTAGGACCATTAAGACCCAGAAGCAAAAAGCTCTCTTTAATAATGACCTCAAAGTTTTGAATAAATAAAGGATCTCAAAGTACCCATAACCCACAAGAAGTACCAACTGCATCAATCCCATAAAAACCAACAGCACTTGAACCCCAAACTTCTCGAGCCCTAGAAACATTAAGACTGGGAGGTTTGGTCTCCTGTAAAGTTAAAATCACTTGTTTGTACTTAGACACCAACAAAAGAACATCCATTTTCCTTCTGGGTCGCCAAGGTCCCTAACATTCCAAGATAAGAAATTCATTAAAAATAAGAAGGGGGAGGGGAGGGGGGGGGGGGGGATGTTGGGGGGGTTAAAGGAAGAACCTGGAACAGAAGGACCACCACCAAAGTACAACTCTTCCAACAACACAGCCTCGTTGAGCTCATCGTCACTAGAAGAAGAAGTCGACAAACAAGTCCACGTCCACCATCAATGTGTCACGGAAAGTAATTGCAGCAATAGATGAACCACCTTTAGGGATACCATGGGCCTCCAATCTAGCAGACGACTGAACACCTCTATGAAACACCTTTTGAGGAATCATCGCGAGGCCCCAAAATGGGTAAAGGAGGATCCTCTGAATGATGAATAGCACTCAGAGGTAGTGCAATAGAGGATTCCGCCAAAGCTAAATCTATTGAAAAACCATCAGTCCTGTGAATAACAACCTCATTCTCTAAGAGCAACGGCCTCACTGAAGTTTCCTCTGGTTCAACCACCGCAATGGCCATCGGGTCAATCAGCAGAGGATCGAAGTAAGACAGGCTTTTCTTCGTCCAGCAAGAGCCTTGTCTAGGGGCTTTCTTGGTAGCCAGAAGACACACAAGAGTGGTTAGGGCCAAAAAAGAAGCCAGAACCTTCCTTTTCTCCTCCACCTCTTTCCTAGTGAAGGACGAAGAAAACTGGGGAGGATTTACAAAAGGTTAAAAGGATGCCGCATGTACGAAGCTTTCTTCCCTACACAGATCCCTCTCTCTGTCAAAGATCTTCTCCCCACACAGATGTGTCTTGGGGCTCACCACCGCTGCCAAATCATCCCCATTTGAACTGACTCCAGGCGAAAGAGATGGTGAACCCTAGTGACCACCACAAAGTTTAGAGTTGCACAAAGGTGGACCATTCAAAGGTTTTCGAAAAAGAAACCCCGAAGTCCTCGCATCCTTATTCTCCTCAACGTTTCTGTTACATCCCTTATTTGCCGTATGCTTGGTGCTAAATAAATCCGAAAAACCAGCAGAAGATTCTCAAAACCTGCCAACTGGAATCCACCGTTTAGAGATCTTAGGGGGTTACAAATTTTTGAAATTCAAATTTCCAATAATTCCTCCTTGAATTTATCTTGGGCCTGAAACTCCTAGGGAGAAAGCTTCTGGCATTCGACTTCATCTTCTCCGGCTTCTCAAACTTTCCACAATTCTTAATCCCCAAGCCAATGTCCTTCACTGTATCTTTCACCAAACTAGACATTGAGTAGGAACCTGCCACAATTGAAACCATTATCTCGAAAAGATCTTCCCCAATACCCAAACAAATTTTCTCCGGGATATGAAGACCTTGAACTTTCCAAATCTTCACACGTGCAGCTTTACAGATAGGACTCAGAAAGGAATCGCAATCCATATCACAGTAAACTCGAAAACTACTAACAATCTTTTTAATAATGGCCAAAGTCCAAGCATTCAAAGGATTACCACAAAGATTAATCCAAACAACCTCCTTCTGTAAATAGGAATCATGATCAGATGGCTTTCATTGATCTAACGATAGCAAACTTCCTCAGATTCTACAAAATCGATTAAGAAGAGCTCTCCGAGCCTCCTCCTTGGAGCGTAGTTTGAAAATAACTTTATTTAGTCCAATGATCTTAACATCAGGATGGAAAGATAAATTCCATCCCCTCTTCGCCCAGTCCGAAAGGCCAAACCAATCAGAAATAGGGGGTGAGAAAGAGCCTGATAAAAAAACTCTGATTTGATATTAAGTTGTTCCCAGACTGTTCTATCCACCCACACAATAGGAAGGGAAGAGGCTTCCAACCCTTCACCCGACACACCTAACCTACCTGCATCACTACCACTCCGCATCATCCTACCTGCAGATATGGGTTAGAGAACTTGTTTTTAATTTTCATTTCAGTTAGTTACTTCTTTTTCTACTATTCTTATTTTTTGATAAAATCAATGCACAATTCATTGATATGGATATGGTATATACATATAAGAACAATAGAACATATAAGTGTACTATGCATTGATTTTTCGTTTTGTTGCATATCATGATATGTACTTTTCATGAAGTATGCGTTATTTAACTTCATTGGAAAAGCATTGCATGAATTATGCTTTATCTAACTATATGGAAGACGTCCTTTCTGTTTCATGTCTTATATTTGGCATTTTTATTTGATTTAATAGCATCAAGCTACTTTTGTTACTTGTAAAAAAAGTGCATAAACTTTCATTTCTAATGTGAGTGATTTTTGTACGAAAGAAACTAGAAAGTTTTTCAGGTAAGGTTTGGGTTGCATATGTTAATTCTTGGAAGAAGATGTTACATAACAAAATATCTTAAAAAAATATCCTAATTTAGGAAACAAAAAGATTTATGTGACCTTCTTGGGATCAGGACCATAGCATTCAAATATTAATTTATAAAAAGTTATTTCAAATTTTGTTTGTAAGATAAATGTATGTAATAAGATATTATACAGTTAATCTAAGTTTTTCAATTTTTCTTTTTATTTTTTCAGGGGATTTGTCCCATTTTTTTTAAAAAAAATCTACTTGACTAGTTAGTCCGGTTCAGATTCAAACCGCTCCCAACCCCATGTCCGGTTAACCGTTCCTGTTCGATTTTACAAACACTAGTTCTGACCCTACAAAATCCAGGAACTATCCATTGAGATTCGTGATTTTTCCTATCAACTATATTATTTTATTTCAAGCTAAACTTTGATTGAAACTCATCAAATTGAGTCTAATTTCAAACAAAAATAGTTTCATCAAGAAATTTCTTATGGTTTGAAAGATATGGTCAATTTATTGAATGGTATACAAGTGTTGTTTTCTATAACGAAAACTATTTGAATAACTTGGAAATCATGATTTTATTTTCATTCTTAATAGTTTTATGGCCCCCACTAAGATTTTAGACTTCCATTCTGAGTCTAGCTTCTAATAAAATTTATGTGAGAAATAAATATCTATGGGAAGAGAGGAATACAAAATGTTGACTGAAGATAGGTCATTCTAAATTCTTTGCAATTTGGTGTGTTCATCATTGAAATATGAATAGCTATATTAATCAAAGCCTACTTAACGGAGTGATATGATGCTTGTGAAAATATATGTGTTACCATTCTATGTCTACTTTCAAACAAAATTGCTTTGAAAGGAAAACTCCATTAGAATAGAAAGAAAATAAAATTTATTAGATAGTATTCATCCTGGAATTCTTTAGTACAACTTATTTCATGAGTGAATGTCACTTATTTATTTCTCTGAAGAAAAATATTATTTGGGATTCACACTATGATGTTATGATTTAATTTTGAGTTTAGTTTTCAATACAAAAGATTTCAAGAATAAATTCTTTGAGGATTAAAGAAAACAAATTTTTATTGAGAGGTGCTCAACCTGATTTTCTGCTAAAAAAATTGCATTGAGATGTAAATGTCACTAAAACGATGACTCACTAAATAATACGATTTAGGGATGGAACTGAGCACTATTTATATTTATATTCTTGAGTCTATTTCAATACTCAAAAGGATTAAGAGATAAACTCTTTATGAGTTGACATATATCATATTTTATCATGGGATGCTCATGTTTTATTGTGCAGTAAATTAAAAAATATGGCATGTTAAGGCACATCTTTGGATTCTTAATTATGGAGACCTTTTTAAGGCTCATTTAAAAAGGTTTTATAGTGTGTCATGAGTATGGTTTATTATAGTAAAAATTTATAGAGAGGTAATACAGAGTTGGCGAGATATGACACTGGAATAGTAGAAAGAAGAAGAAACAAAAGACCTATAAAAGCATATTGGTTTCTTCAAAATGAAAGAATACAAAGAGAGACTTGGTGGTTGCAAAAAAACTCTAAAACTCAGTGGGGTAATCAAATTTGTGATATTTGAAATGATGGGATGAAAATAAGTATTTCTTCACGGTATAAGAAAGGGAGAATCCAAATATCAAAGAGATGGACACTTCGTGACATGTGAAACCGATGACCATAATATTATCCATTAGTTGTGTGCTCTTTCAAGGTCACAAAAGCTTATCAAGCAAGAAAAAACAATGAATCAAAAAAGCCCAGGCACCACACTATATGGTTTTGAGGTATGAAATCTATCCCATATTACATGGTGAGGTCATATAGGGAAAGAAGTTTCAATAAATTTTTTTATTTTATGTTTAATATGCTTTGGTTATATTTTGTCTAATTTTTTTATGAATATGTATGAAATATATGAACATTAAATGATAGGTGCTAACAAATTTGAAAGAGCCGGTTTATGAATACCCTTTGTTTTAACTACTTAAGGTAGTGATACACATGGAGATGTGATTTGATCAACGGTTTTTTAGCCCTAAGTATGAAACACGAGAGATAGGTGTGGCTCATTCAAATATGTAAACACAAAGGGAGTATTCTGATGGAACTTGGTCTTAGTGACCATCCTGCCAATAATGTCCAATAATATGATGTGTTGTTTGTGATGATGATCTCATGATAAAGTCTCTATATTTGCCAAAATTAAGTATTTTGTCAATATTTTGATAACAATTCTTTAGTTAAGCTTTATTTTGGACAAAATTATAAGAAGGTCTTTATAATTTGTTTTTGTAGCCATGGACTTCACTTGGTAGGAAATTAAAAGTGAATGAGGTAAATTGATTTATAAAGGCTAATCATGTATTTTAAAATTAAATCGGATGATTTGATAAAAACTTAAGTCTATAAATATGGTTTGGAGAAAAACCCATAGTTTTGCAAGGACCACTAAGTCTTTATGAAAAGTCATTCTAAATTGCCATACTATTATTTAACTATTGCTTGTGAATGTATATATACCTGGTCAATAGCTTTTTGATTAAAGAGAAAAACATTGTGTCTTGAGAGTATTTATAAAATTGGGAGAAAAACTATCATGTACTGGTTTTTAAATACGCATATGCTTTGACCCATGTTTCTAGTTATTTAGAATCATTGATTGCCTAAGACCTTGAACTATAGGAAATATTGTAGGAAGACCATCGTGTTAGGCTTCCTTGATACATGTTGTATTGATTAAATAACTTAGTTTGTATGGATTTACTATCAAGATGACTAATATGGTTGAACCTTTGTGGTTCAAGAAGGTTTTGTATATTGTGAAACCAACGAGTATTGAATTATTTATTGCATAAGACTGCTAAGTATGTATATGTTGTGTGTGCAATAATTGAGTGGGAGCTACTACAATTCCACTTTTTTTAGCTGTTAGAATATTCAGATATAAAAATGCAAGCTATCTCATGGATCCATATGATGCGAAGTCCACATTTAGATATGTGTTTATGTTTGGAGGGGGTACAATTTCTTGAAAATCAAATAAACAGGATGTGGTGGCATTATCCACCATGAGGCAGAGTATGTGACGTGCTGTTTGGCAGCCAAGGAGATCGTATGAATTAAGAAATTTATTAATCGACTTGACTTTCACCCCATGTGTTGTTAAGCAGTGAGGATTTTATGTGGCGACACGGCAGCGATATGCTGACAAAAAGAGTCACAATTCCATAAGAACTCCAAGCATATAAAACCATGTTTCTGTCACCTGAAGAATGAGGTGAGATTGAGAGAGATCGAGATTAGTTATATATCCACAGATTTGATGATTACAGATCCTCTGAGAAAGGCATTGCCCATAATGTTTTTGTAAGACATGTAAGAGAGATGGGGATGCGAGAAAGTGAGAAAAAGAGAATGTAAGGCCTTCAAATGCCAAGTGGGAGATGTTAAGTGAGTGTGACCATTAAAGGCCTTATGGGTGCATGTAATAAATATTTTGATATAATGGAACTTGAATTCAGTGTGGGTGTGGTCCCTCGTGGACCATACTAAGCAAACAAGTTTGTTGGTACCGGATTGAGCTTGACGAGTTAGGTCAGTTGGTTGAAAAAAACTTATGTTACTTGGGAATAGAAAATTATCTGATAAGGGTTCTAATAGGTCATCCCTTTATGAGGTTAGAGTATGCCCGGATGAATGAGCCGATGGACTGTGTGACCCATGTGTGTGATGGTAGCCTTCAAAGATAAAGGTCAAAGCCTTATCCATATATCATCACACGACATGCATAATGATAGTCTTTTTGGGAAAGCAAACTACCTTTTAGGGTGAAGCTTATTCATGTGCGAGACATACCCCTATGCGCCATAAGAGTTGTGGTCGCATCAAGTTTAGGTGACTTTGGTATGTTTCTAAGAGAGAACCTGAAATTCACAAACTAGGATTACGACCCCTTGGCTCATCGGTCGAAATTTGGTGACCTACTAATGAGGCCCTGCATGGATTGTGGGATAGGAAACACTAGGTCGATTTGATAAAGTAAGTGTGGACCGTATTCCACAGTTGAAGGTAGAGTGTTCATGTGTTTAATTATTTAATTCCTAGACCATAGGGATCATTTTCCCATCTAATGAATTTAATTATGTTTGTTTTAATGATATATGATTGTTAGAATTATTATTTGAATTTTTTTAGATCTCTGGATATTTTATTTATCAAATTTGGATTTATAAAAACGGAGATGTTGATTTTAAATTGATTTAAATATTCAAATTAGTTCTAAAATCTTTCATTAATTTTTAGAAAATAGTTAAAAAAGCATTGGGGGCCTATTGTACACATGGGCCCACCATGCCCTAAGTTAGTGGGGCTCACATAGCAACATTTTGGGTGGCACGCCCCACTTTTAGGAGTCTTTCCTATTTTATAGGGGTTGAAGTTGATAAGAGTAATAATAACTTTGGCTTGAAGGCCTAGTTATCATGAGATTTGAAAAGGTGATTTATCTTGAGAAAGATTTGAATGAATTTTTTAAAAAGCATGATAAGGCTTGTGCATATTTTTGGATAAAGCACAACATTATGACTATTATTATTTTATTTGATTTATATTGATGGAATAATGGTCAAACGAAAGAGGGGGATAAAAGTTCTAACATCTTCCATAATGTTGATGGTCAATCTATGGAATTGATGGCTCAAATCTTTCACCCCACAAATATGTTGGTGGCCCATCTATGGAATGGAGGGGTTAAATCTTTCACTCCACAAGTCACCTAAGATCAATGGTTTATATTTATTCTCACAAGAAGAGGCACGCTAAGGAAAACCCTGAAAAACCCTAATCTTGTTCAAGCACTATAAAAAGGAGATTAATTTCTACCCAAATCTCTATATCTTATCTCCTACACCTAATTCTCATCTCTATCTCTCACATCCCACAAAGGGGGTACACACCACTTAGAATATATATATCTCTCTCTCTTAAGAAAGTTTCTCTATCTCACTCAAGAGACCTAAAGGGGCACGCCACACTCTCTCATCTTTGATATCTCTCTCATGGCAGTTCTCTCTCATGAAAGCCCAAAGGGGGCACACCCCACTCTCTTATCTTTGAGATCTCTCTCTCTCCCACATTGTGAAAGAACCTAAAGGATTTAGGGTATTGAGAGTTGTCATCTCTCTCTCATGGTGTCTCTCTCATGATCTCTTATATCTCTTTGGCATTTTAGACTATAGGGTTGTGGTAGAAAAGAGAAACATCTCTCTCAAACTAGGTTGCTAAGGGAATTCACCTAGAGTTTGAGTTTTGTGATTGAAGGGTTTCATGTTATACTGGTGTGGCTTCGCCTAAATTTTCTTTCTCGATTGAGATTGAAGGTTGATCGTTGATCCCGCACCAACGGATGGTGGTGACTCGGTGTGGGGTGCAATAAGCTTGGTTGGGGTAATCCTTGACACTCTCTTTTTATTTCTTGTCATATTTAATTATATTGTCTCTATATTTCCAAGCATAAGAATTGTGGATATTTTCTTTATTTAAAGAAAATTGGTTTAGTGGCATAAAGGTTTTTAGGATCTTGGATTTGTTAGTTTTATTTTCTTTGAAGCAAGAGTTATTGTAATAAGACTATTTGTAAGTGATCTTTGCCAAAAGAAAAGAAAATAGGTGAAAAGAAGAAAAATAAAATAAAATAATATATATATATATATATATATATATATATATTAACAACCCCTCAAAATACAAAGGTTCAAGTTAGAAGGGGTTGTGATTGGTGTATTTATCAAAACAATCATTACTTTTTTTATTAAAAAATTACTTAAATAGATAAGTTTACTATCAAGCAAAAGTAAATTTGAAATTTTCACAAAAGAATAATGGCATTTTGGAAGTTAGTGTGCTGAAACTTTATTTGTAGAGTACCCTAGTCCTTTAGTTAAAATTTCTACTTTACCCCTTATGTAGATGACAAAATTATCCTTTGTCATGTAATAATATTTACAAAATTTCCCCGCAAAAGTAATTTTTTTTAAAAATAGACTACAAAATTAATAAATCCATCATTCACAACTCTCTCGATCTTGAACCTTCGTAATTAGAAGGGTTGTGAAGTTTAGATTATCCTATATATATATACCTTGGCAATATCACATTAGTCTTTCTTTCAATGATATCAAAAGAAGTGTGAGGTTGAGATGGCCGATATCTTCAAGATGAATTAAGGGGAAGAGCATGGGCTTAATGGGTACAAGTATAGTCACTGTAGTAGGGAGGAGGTTTGGAAAAGAGTGGGTGAGGCCCACCCAATTGTTGATATCGAACGCACCAGGTATGTTCTCAGTGACATTGTGGAGGAACCAAAACACCTATTATCGTTTCGATTATGTCAGGCAATTGAGAGCCAACAACTGTGGGATTTGATTTCTGGAACTCAGGGAAGAGTAAAGGGACCAAGCTGGTGTGATTTGGGGAGAGTTGAGGGGCCGAGGTTGTGAGATTTGATAAGAATTGAGGGGCCAAGATGGTGGGAAGGACGATTTGACAGGAAGGTAAAGGTCTCGGGGAGAATTGAGGGGGAGGTAAAGGGGTAGAGCTGGTAGGATTTGGGGAGAGGACGTAAAGAAATAGGAGAAGGGGCATGGCCATTTCTTGAAAAGAATTTGGAAGATAAAGAAAATCTTGGTGGGTTAAAGAAGAGAGTGTCGGGAAGAGATAAGATACAATAGTGAAATTGGCGCACGTGCATATATATATAGGGACCGACTTCTATTTAAAACTTAACTGAACAAAGCTTATCCAACTTAGATTTGTTTAAAGGCTAATTACATGATCTAAGGATTCCTATTTCTAGTGGAACGTGGACTCCTATGTTGGATTTGGTGATAGCTATATCACCATATCCATATTTTTTTTTAAAGATTAGGGTATTATGGGAAATAGAAAACTGACTTTCTTGGGAAGCAAGAAAGTGATATCTTTATAAGAGAGTGAAGGAGGACATAATACACATCTTTTGAGGGTCACCCCATTGAGGGTTATGGGAATGGATCTCCAATATGGAGATGTGTCTCCAAGAGAGCGAGACATAGCCTCTGAGAGGGGCGGTATTGTCATGAGTTTTGGGTTGGCTAACCCCCACTTCTAGAGAGAGAAAATTTCTATGTTGCTCTCGAGGTTATCTTTCCAGTAGTGGTATTGCGGTGGAAAAAAAGATGTTGATCGATGCTATTGTTCGATCGGGAGAGCGGTTTAGAAGGGAAAATCGATGATGGTCTTTTACTGATGTTTAGAGATAGGTATTATCTCTTGTAACCCAAACTCTAATCTTCATTGTGATAGTGGATTTCTAGTTGCCGAGGCCATGGATGTAGCCCAACGGGATGAACCACGTAAATCGTGTGTTATTGTGGTATGCTTCTTATGTTTGCTTTATTTATCGCATTCGATTATAATTCTATTCATCTACTTCGCATTTAATCAATTATGTACACGATCTTGGGTGGGATCCCGGTGTTTGGGATTCTTAGTTCCGTAGGCTAGGGGTTCTCCAAATCCCTACATCCAATTTCTAATGAATAATGTTAAGTTATCTAAGGATTCCTATTTCTAGTGGAACGTGGACTCCTATTTGTAATGAACTTTGATCAGTTGCACGTTTTTCCTTTGTTGTTTCTTTACCAATATTCCAATAAGTCTTTAAAGTTACATTATATATGCATCCATGTATACAAATTATGTTCCCTTAGAACAAATTATACATTTGGTCTCACAAGATTAAATTCTCTATGGACCTAATATATTTCATGAGATAAGTTTTACTATGACTTTGACGCATGGCACGTTCTCAAAGGACCATGTAATACCAGAAAAGAAATTCAATAGCCCTTGTTAGGTATCAAGTAGGATGATAATATGAGGGGAGGAATGACGGTCCTCAAATCTTGTTGATGACATGGACAGTTTGAAGAGTGTTCGAAAGACCTGATCTCTATCAGAGTCGCTTGATTTGAATTTAAAATTGGTGGGAACTGGCCTGATTTCAATCGGAATCGGAAATAGGGCCAGTTACATAACCAGCCGGTCCCACTATGGTACTACTTTCATCCGGTTTTGTCAGGGTATCGACAATCCGTATTGGTTGGATCACCTATTCCCACATTTTTTTTCATTTTTTTTTATATTGATCGATTCTCACCTTGGAGGATTGGTCGGATGGTCAATTTGAACTGGTTTCCCGGATGGCCGGTTCACCCAACAGTGCTAGTTTTCAAAAGATTATTATGAAAGAAATTGTTTGTTAGCATCCTACTTGAAACTAAACAATTGCTCAAATATAAAACTGCATGAACTTTATAACCTTTAGTCTTGAGCTTGCTCTCTACGGGAGGAGGAAAGGTTGTGCCGAGGAAGGATCGCGTAGGGTATCTGTATAGACACCTTACGCTGACTCGTTTTTGGGAACAAATATCTGGCAGGGTTTCCGTAATCCCCTGAGAGATTCAATGACAGGGGCTGACATTCCAGTTTCGTATTTTAATTGCCCCAGTTTGCTTAGGGACTGAGGAGGTGGTAGCCACTGCATGGGCTCCAACCGTAAGACAAGGAAAATTTATTGTTTATGGGCTCCTCATTGGTGGGAATTCAGCAATAGCCCCTGGGTTTGGAAGGAGTTTGGTCAATGAAAAAAAAAAGGGATAAGGTGAGCAAGGGGAATATTCCTATTAATTGTAATTTACTTAACGACAATTGAATGAAAAATGGATTCAATATTCAATTTCAATATAGATAGACTAACAAAATAGGTAGACTAAATACAGACTAAATAAATATAGACATAGAATCTAAATACAAATAAAAATATACTAAAATAAGAGCTATTGATACAGAGGATAAGAAAAAAAGAGAAAAAAGATGTAAGAAGAGACTCTTCCACGCGCCGTATATTTGATCGCTTCTATGGGGCGTAGGCCTCCCAAAAGGTAATGGAGGCATGCAAAGGTTTCTTCGAGCCGGATGGAGATTGGCCCGCGAGTGCAAAGGCAGAAGGGAGTTTGACTGCAATACCCACATGTCGAGCAAGGACGAAAGTCGGCCTTAGTGTCAACCCACCCCCTCGTCGAAGTCCACCCCCTCCTCCTCTGGGATTGAACATCCATCCCTTGCCGACAACACTGCAAGAGAGGAAAGAAAGAGTTATTTGGGTGAGCAGTGGGGAAAAGAGGATGAATCTCATGCTCAAGCCCTTGAATCCCTCCAAAGATACAGCCAGGGTTTCAAGGAGGCTTAAAGTTGCATTGGAATTGAGAGAGGATGCAACCTACTCCTCTTCGGTCTCGTGCATCAATTTTAACTTAGAGAGGGTGGGAGATTGCTTCGACCACCCTTGCCCATCTTTCCTGAGACCAGTGCCTAGGCAGTAACCTTGAGTTAGTAGCATGTGTTATACCGCATACGAGCTGAAGTCGTATCGGTCATGGTAATCTTTTAACTGATGAGACAATTTGAAATCATCAATTGTCCTAGTAGGTGATTTTTTTTGCGTCACATGGACCATGGTGCAGTCAATTTCCTGAGTTTTAAGGTTTTCAAATAGCTATTATTTTGTTGCTCTGGTAGAATTAGAATGTACCCTAGCATTGATATAAAGTGGATGCCATGGCAAGGTTCTCGTGCAACCACAACCTTCCTATGAGCATATTGAATAATGGTTCGATGTCAAGAACATAGAACCTAACAATTTGGACCACAAGTCTGATTTTGAGGGTACGGCGTTGATTCTAAGGCATGTCTTTGAGTTCCATCATATGTTGCAATTGAGAAATTAAAAGTCTCAAAGTTGGCTTGGGACAATCCGGCTTTTAAAATAGTTTTGTGGGGACAAATATTAATAGATCCCTCGTTGCCAACCAGGACTCCTTATTTCATAACCACTGATAAAGACTGCTATATAGAGTGGAAGATTGTGCAAATGGTGAAATCCCATAGGTATATCATCGTCAATGAATGCAATGGGGGTTAGCACAGTTAAGAGATTTTTCATACTGCTCAACTCCTCAGGCTTGGTGTCAGTAGTACATGAGTCCTTCCTAACACCACCTCGATTTGGGCCCTATGGATGAGCATGTTTTTCAAGAGGTCTATGATGGAGATGGACGTAGGGATCTTGATCAAATGGGCCGGTAGATTGTATTGGCTGATAGGTCATGTTGTGCCCTTGTCTTGTTCGTTCTTAACTTTGGTGGTTTTAGTAGACATGACAAAGGGTTGGTCAGCTTTGGAAGGATTACAAAGCCTCTCATCCAAAGTGTATGCCGCCAAGCTTGCGGGTTTAAAGTGGATTCCTCTTCTTGTGACGTGGTCAACTTCCTGGGAATCACTATCTTTACTAGCTATAGTGATGATGCCCCCTACAAAATTATATGAGTTTTTCTTGCTCATGGGGACTTTGTTGTGAAGCATATTTCCAATTTATGGGATCATGTCCATTGGCATCTCAGTATCATTTTCTTTTTTCTCATTAAGGAAAAGGTCTCTAGGGGAAACTGGTAGGTTCCCTTGCGTACCTTAGGGCTCAAGAATTGAGTTCTCAGGATTTTTCTTTAAGTGGCTTGCCTTCGAGCATCATCATAATTACTGAGCTCAGGGCGACCTCCTTAGGCAGTTCCTCCTCGGGTTTCTTGTCTCCATTCGGAAGTGGATTAGTAAAGATACCTTTCTTTTGATTCAAGGCCTCCATCAACGCATTGGTGGGGGTGTGATTTAAGCCACCTTTATCTCCCTGATAAGGAACTTTAAATGGAAGTATTCCTTTGTATTGTGGGTATAGTTGTGGTGCCAGTTATACCATTTTGACTTGTTCTTCACCTCACATTTGGGCTCGACAAGTTTGTGAGGAAGGCGAGCCCTGAGCTAGGAAGCATTAGAACCAAAAGACACATAGGGCCAAAATAGGGGGGAACAAGGGGCTGTCGAAAATATTTTCAGTTGTTCATACAACGCGAGCCGGAGAGGCTCGTGCTACATGAGTCGAATCGGCTTGTGCTGAGTCTTGTGTGAGTTTATTCAACTTGCACTAGATAGTGGACCTTATATGAATTTCCAAGACCTTTTTTCGGTGGTTTTGGGTTATATATTTTATTTTTTTACTATAAAATATTATAGGAAAATGGAAAATGGCTTTTAACTGACCAAATAACTAGAGCCCAAGGTCCGGGGAAAGTTCGAATTATTTTGAGCTAGTTCGGATGGGCCCGGCTCAGAAATACGATATGAAATGGTGCTGCTCGGAAATGCCCGGCCCGACTCGAAAAAGCCTAGTAGTCCGATGCTGAAATTTTTTTTGATCTGCTTCTATAACACCCTGCCATTGGGGCTCTCTTTTCCTCTCTTTTTTTTTTTTGATAGAAACCATTAAAGATCCATTCAATTTGAAGACCCAACAATGAATTTATACATATAGAAAGAGAGGAAAGAAGTCTGCATCATAGTTACTGGAAGCGCCACCCTAGGGTGGCGCTCCAGCTCCAGCTTTCTGAAGCCGGGATCTCGCCCGAAACCCATTCCCATTTTTGGGATTTCATGCCAATTTTTAGGATTCTTGATCCCATTCATAGCGGAGCTCGCTCCCGATACTTTAGGGATCTCGCTTCCTCTACTTCAGAGATCTCGCTCCCATTCATAATAGATCTCGCTCTTGCTAAAGCACGGATCTCGATCCCATACACAACGGATTTTGCTCCCTCTACTTCACGGATCTCGCTCGCATTGTGTCATAACCCCACCCCTGATCCTTATTCCATGCTCGACGGAGGGTGACCGAGTGCGGGTTCGTGATCCCAAGTGTAGCATATGTCACTCAAGTCGGAGTGGACTCAACGCTTTAGTATCGGTGATCAAAGCAAACCATAAAAATAACTAAAACGGTAATTCTAAGTACATAAGAATATTTAAAATTTGAAGAAACCATACATCATTGAAAATGTACTACATGAAATTTGTTCCAAAAATATTATACTAAGTCTAGGGCATCAGGGAGCAATATTACATATTTTCCAATTTAAAAAAAATTCAGGGTTAAACTGCCCAATTACATACAAGGTCTGAGTTTCTTCTCAAGTGAAAAAGACTTCAACTCCCAACTGCAAAACACGAGCTTCTGGCCCTCGACCTGGTGTTATCGATCTACAAGAGGGGAGATATAGGGGGACGAGCTATCAAGCCCAGTAAGTAGATCTAGGTGCTATTATTATTAGTGAGTCTATTCATGCATCATAAGTAATTTTTTGAATTATAAGAAGTCATAATGCAGTTGTCATGTAAATCAGAAATCAGATCAATGCATCAATTACAGATATCATATTCAAATGTCATTTATCATTCAATCATCAGCATTCATATTCACTATTCAAATATTACTCACTCACTCCTTAGTTCACCTACTCCCGAAATAGAGGCCCTATCCATCAATCTAAGTCAATCCCATTGCTTAGGACCACTACTGTACCTCAGGATGGAGGGCAATGGTAAGTGGGTAAATCCACTTCGTAATGCCCTCAGACTCATGCACACAGTCCCCACAGCGTATTAGGGGTTTTTTATAGGCACTTACCTTGCAAGGCATCACTCACTAGTCTCATCATATAAATTTTGAGGGGGGGTGCGACCCTCCCATTCCATTTTCACTTAACCCCATCCTATCATTCAGCGAGTTAAGGAACATTGCCGACATCACTTTCCTCAGTGTAACAACATCCATTATCAATGAGTGCCCCATCGCGTAGTAGCCAGTATCATAGTACGATAACGGAACAGTACCCACTACCAAAGGATGTCTCATTGCGTAGTGGTCATTATCATGGCATTATATCATGCTCAAGCATTTAATTCATTCATGCTAAATTAGTGCCTTATGACAGATAATTCAAATTTTCATTATGCAAAGTTTGAGTCTTACTCTGAACTATCTAGCAGTCACATAACATTATGACACCTAGCATGAAACACCCATGATATGAGAGCTATCACATTGTATTTACACTTAGCAATCGGCATTAGCATTATGGCACTTGCCATGTAACATTCATCATAGAGCTATCATAGTAGCATGACATTTATCAATTTTCACATAACTCATAGCTGCATAGCACCGTCCACATAACACTATGGCATTTAGTATTCATCATATGAAAATTATCACATATCACTCACGCTTATCGCTTATCAAGATAACAATGCGCCTCTTGAGTTGCTTAGTGAGTATTCTGGTAAAAGGTAACACAATACGAGCATAAGACTAAAATTTATGTTATGTGTAACGGCGATGTACCCTTCTTCTCGGAGGCATAACTCCCAATCTAGGGAGAATTTAAAATGGTTCAAACATATAACTTTAAGATCATTTATAGATATTTCGAATGGTAGCTATTTGGAAGTAATTGGACATCGTTTGTTAGGTCAAAATTTTAACGCAAAATAGGTGACAGTGGCTGGAAATTCTAGCAACTGTCGGTAGTGACATACGCGAACTTTTTGAAGCATATCTATTGATTTATGCAAAATTTCAATATAATATAAAGATTAAAATTGTAGTAGACAAGCATATCTTTCATTCAAGACCAACTTGATTCTATTTAGACATCGTTTGGTCACTAAAAAGTTCGGTGCAAAAAGCCTCACAGTTCTTGAAAATTTAATTTTTGCAAGTTTGACATGCTTCAATTAAATTACAATATTTCATAAGCCAAGATAAACTTTGATGAAAAACCCCATTCACATTAAACTAAACTTGCAAGAGAGCTACTAAATAAACTTAACAAGTTCATTTGCAATTACTCAATCCATTATTCAACCTCATTTTAATTCAACTACATCCTTACCCTTTATCCTACCATTTTCCTCATATTTATTCATTAAAATCTATTACTGCCAAATTAATTGGTGCATAGGCCCTAAATCTACTTACCTGATGCTCACAGTGTCTTCGAACCTCTCACTCATGGGCCTTCCCAAGCTCCAAGCAAGGGCTTCTCTAAGGGCAACAGTTCACTCTCACATGTTTCTTAGAGAGGGGGAGAGTATGAGGCAAGTGAGGGAAATGACGTTGAAAGGGGAGGGGAGAAGGCTTTAGTACCCACGGTAGGTGGGATTCACTGTTGCTGACTAGGTAGGTGAAGGTCATTGTAGCTGACATGTACTATACTGACAGATGCAGCGTTGGAAACATTCACATCTTCCCTTTTCCCTCATGGGACTAGAAACGTACGACGTTGCCTCTCCTTTTCGAGCGGCGTTACCTCTTTCTGGCCTTCACACGTGGCGTTACCTCTTCCTGGCCTTCACGTGCTATGATACTCCTTACATGCGTGGCGATACCTCTTTACACCCGCGACGATACCTCTTTACACGCATGACATTACTCATTACATGCACGACGATGCCCGATTTCACGCCCGGCGTTACTTTTATTCACGCACGGTGATGGTCCTTTACACGCACAGTGTTGCTCTTCCTCCTCGCTCTTCTACACACACGGCGCTAGGCCTCTTCTACTATACTATTGTCGTGCGTGTCTCCTGACTAGGTAAATTTGTGGTCCTTACATCATCCCCCCCTTGAAAAGGATTTTGTCCTCAAAATTATATTGATGTTAATAAAAAAGATGGGGATACTTCCCACGAATTTCGTCCTCTCGTTCCCATGTTGATTCTTCTTCTGAATGAGATTGTCATTGTACCCAGACTAAGGGAATTTCTTTATTGTATAAGACCTACACTCTCTTGTCCAATATCTCAATCGGTTGTTCAACAAAGGTCAGGTCTTCTCTGATCGGGATTGGCTCGCACTTCAAGACATGGGTCTGGGCAAGCTGATATTTTCTTAGCAGCGATACCTGAAAACATTGTGAATGTTGGCCAATTCAAGTGGCAGGGAAAGCCGATATGCCATGCTTCCAACTCTTTCCAAGATCTCAAAAGGCCTAATAAATCGCGGGCTCAGCTTTCCCTTTCTATCGAACCTCATAATGCCTTTAGCTGGTGATACTTTCAAGAAGACCCGATCACCCACTTCAAATTCGAGGTGTCTCCGACGATTAGCGGCGTAACTCTTTTACCGACTTTGGGCTGTCCCGAGCCATTCTCGAATTAAGGCAATCTTTTTCATAGGGTATTTGAACAATTTCGGGCCCCAATAGTTTTCTTTCGCCCACCTCATCCCAATAGAAGGGCGACCTACACTTTCTTTCATACAGGGCCTCAAAAGACGTCATTTGAATACTGGCTTGGAAGATGTTGTTATAGGCAAATTCTATTAGAGGCAAATGGTCTTCCCAGCTTCCCTTAAAATCAGTAACACAAGCCCTTAACATGTCTTCCAAAGTCTTAATTGTTCTCTCTGATTGCCTTCTGTCTGGGGGTGAAAAGCGGTGCTAAAGGTAAGCCTGGTCCCCAAAGCTGACTGCAGACTTGCCTAAAACCTAGAGGTGAATCTAGTGTCCCTGTCAGACATGATGCTGATAGATATTCTATGTAACCTTACAATTTCTCTAATGTATAACTGGGCCAGCTTATCCTAGGTATAGGTTGTGCGGATCGGTAAGAAATGAGCAGCATTAGTTAATTGGTCTACCACGACCCAAATACTATCGTGCCCCGCACTCGACCTTGGCAATCCAGAAACAATGTCCATCGTGATGTGTTCCCATTTCCACTTCGGTATGGGCAATGGTTATAACAGTCTGTCGGGTCTCTGATGTTTTACCTTCACTTGCTGACACATCAAGCACTTAGCAACAAATTGTGCCACCTCCCTCGTCATGTTGTTCTACCAGAAGATCTTTTTCAAATCCTGGTACATCTTTGTACGCCCTGGGTGTATTGTGCAGCTGGAGTGGGGTGCTTCTTCTAGAACAACCCTTTTTACACTTTGGTCATTAGGGACACATACTCGACCTTTAAACCTTAACAATTCATCATTTCTCATAGTGAAATCCTCTTTTTCTTACGCTTTTATTTCTTCAAGGATTTTCAAAAGTTGAGGATCTTCTTTTTGTGCTATTCGGATCTGTTGAAAGAGCTGGGGCTCTACTCTCATACACGAAAGCATTCCGACCCCTTCATTGAGGGGTAGAGTTGGGTGTCATTCCACTGCATCCTCTAGCAATCCCATCTCTTGAACCATCAGGTGTGCCATTGAGACTATAGCTTTCCGGCTTAGGGCGTCGGCTACCACATTAGTGTGGATGGTAATCAATTGTACAGTTGTAATAATTTAGTAAGTCAATCCATATTCTTTGCCTTATATTCAACTCCTTTTGGGAGAATAGGTACTTGAGGCTCTTGTGATCTATGAACACCTTAAATTTGGCTCCATAGAGCTAGTGTGTCCATATCTTCAACGTAAACACTAGGCCGCAAGTTCAAAGTCATGAGTTGGATAGCTTTGCTCATATGACTTCAACTATCTTGAGGCATAAGCAATGACCTTACCTCTCTGCATGAGCACACAACTGAGCCCTTTATGGGATGCATCGGCATAAACCACAAAGTCCTCATTTCCTTCAAGCAAGGTCAGTATCGGGGCTGTGGTTAGTCTCTTCTTAAGTTCCTGAAAGCTTCTCTCACAGTCCTCTGACCACATAAATCTCACATTCTTCTGGGTCAGCCGAGTAAGGGGAAGCGCTATCGTCAGCCGAGTAAGGGGAAGCGCTATCTTTGAGAATCTCTCTACAAAGCGCCAGTAGTATCCAGCTAACCCCAGAAAACTACGAACTTCAGTCACATTTGTTGGTCTCTCCCACTTAAGTACTGCTACAATCTTAGAGGGGTCGATCGTGATCCCGTCTTTAGAAATGACGTGCTCAAGGAAAGCTTTACTGGGGAGCCAGAACTCACTTTTTCTTAATTTAACATAAAATATTTCTGACTTCAAAGTTTGCAAGACAATTCTCAGATGTTGTTCATGCAACTCCCTACTCTTCAAATATACCAAGATATCATCAATAAAAATCACTATAAAATCATCTAGAAAAGGTTTGAACACCTTATTCATCAAATCCATGAACACAGCGGGGGCATTGGTTAACCTGAACGGCATTACAAGGAACTCAGAGTGACCGTACTGAATCCTGAAATCGGTCTTTGGGATGTCTCCCTCCTTGACTTGCAGTTGTTGATACCCCGATCGAAAGTCGATCTTTGATGGGCCCCATGGAGCTGATAAAAAAGGTCATCAATCCTAGGCAAGGGATACTTATTCTTCACTGTTACTTGGTTCAACTGCCTATAATCAATACACAGCCTCAGGGACCCATCCTTCTTCTTCACAAACAGGACCGGTGCACCCTAGGTTAGCATGCTAGGTTGGATGAGTCCCTTATCCAATAATTCTTGCAACTGTTCTTTCAACTCCTTCAACTCTGCTGGAGTCATTCTATACAGGGCTTTAGAGATGGGAACTGTGTCAGGTATCACGTCTATCTTAAATTCAATCTCCCTCATTGGAGGTAGGGGTGGAAACTCTTTTGGGAAGACCTCAGGGTACTCTCTTACTACTGGTATCCCTTCAAGCTGAGATTAAACATCCTGATTCTCTACTACATAGACTAGATACCCATCACACTTCTTAGCGAGGAGGCGAGAGGCCCGGAGAGCAGAGATAAAGTGCAGAGGGCAAGTATCCGTGGTGCCCTTAAAGTGTAGCTCAGTTTGGTTAGGGTGCCTAAAGGTCACCGTCTTTTCATAGCAGTTGACGGTGGCATGATGTGTGTACAACTAATCCATGCCGAGAATAACATCCAATTCTTGAATATCTAGGAGTTTCTGATCTATAGGCAGGTCACATCCATCAATTGAAATTCCACACTGTCTATAAATCCTGTCAGTTTCAATAGAATCCCCCACATGCGTCCATACTACTAGTGTAAAATCAAGACATGCAGGCTCAACATTTAGATATCAAACAAAATGGGGTGCAATAAAAGAGTGAGAGGAACCAGGGTTAATCAAAGCCTTAGCTTTAGCACCGCAAATAGAAAGCATACCTTTGATCACCGAGGTAGACACTCTAGCTTCTTGCTCGATGAGGGCAAATACTCGTCCCTGCGTCTTTAGTTGGTCCTCTGTCTTCGTCATAGGGAAATCCTTAACCTAGTGGCCAAGCTTGCTACACCTGAGGCACACATTCTACATTCGATGGCAGAGTAATTGTCCTTCCCGCAATGAGGGTAGACCGGGCATCGATCATTCTCTATGTTGCCCAGGAAGTTCTTCTGGGCCCTCTGGTTATGCTGGTAAGGCTCTCCTCTAACATCCCTCCTTGGAAATTGTCGGGGCTTCTTCCCAAAGTTTCTCGATGGCACGGGCTTCATCTTTCCTTCCTTCCTTGACCAATGATCCTCGTAGTCCCTCTCAATCTTCAGGGCGAGGTCTACAAATGGGGCATATGACTTCAGGTTGGCCGAAAGTACTCTTCCTTTGATGTCTGGCCGAAGGCCCCTCTCAAATTTAGTCACCTTCCGCGCCTTGGTGTTAATAATGTGCGGCGCGTACCTAGAAAGCTCCGTAAATTTAGTGACATACTGTTCCACTGTCATGTCCCTTTGCTGAAGCTAAATGAACTCCACTTCCTTCCTTTCCCTGACAGAGTTTGGGAAGTACTTCTCGTCGAATGCCGTCAGGAAGTTATCCCAAGTGGTCTCGGTTCCCGACTCTCACCAAGATTGCTTTACCGAGTTCCACCAATATTCAGCTTCTCCCTCCAGCATGAAGGTTCCCAACCTGACTTTCTACTCATCCAAGCAGTGTAACACTTCTAGGGTCTTCTATATCTGCCTCTTCCACCTCTCAGCTTTTTCTACTCCTCCTTGCCCTAAAAAGGTTGGAGGTGCCAACCTTCTAAATCCTTCTATCATGTTATTGTCATTTTGCTCTGTGGTAGGGGCAGACTGGGCTAGCATCGATTCTTTCATCATTTAGGTCATGGCTCCCAGAGGCCTTTAAACTCACCGCGCGTTTCGTTGTACTCATTGCTGGAACTCGCATTGTTCAACCTAGCACAGGAGCACCCAGTCACTAATCTATCTTAAAACTATTCTAAGAACTCTTCTAAAACCCCCTAGGCCAAGAATCACATCCTGGCTGCTCTTATACCATAACTGTCACGACCCCGCTCCTGACCCCTATTCCGTACTCGATAGATGGTGACCGAGTGCGGGTTCATGATCCCAAGTGTAGCGTATGTCACTCAAGTCGGAGTGCACTCAATGCTTTAGTATCGGTGAACAAAGCAAACCATGAAGAGAACTAAAACGGTAATTCTAAGTACAGAAGGATATTTAAAATTTAAAGAATCTATCCATCATTAAAAACGTACTACATTCTTCCTAAAATATTACCCTGAGTCTGGGGCATCAGGGCCCAATGTTACATATTTTCCAATTTAAACATAATTCAGGGTTAAACTCCCCAATTACGTACAAGGTCTGAGTTTCTTCTCAAGTGAATAAGACTTCAACTCCCAACTGCAACACACGAGCTTCTAACCCTCGACCTGGCGTTATCGATCTATAAGAGGGGAGATATATGGGGATGAGCTATAAAGCTCAGTAAGTAGATCTAGGTGCTATTATCATTAGTGAGTCTATTCATGCATCATAAGCAGTTCTTCCAATTATAATAAGTCATAATGTGGTAGTCTGTAAATCAGAAATCAGATCAATGCATCAATTACATGCATCATATTCAAATATCAGTTATCATTCAATCATTACAATCATCAGCATTCACATTCACTATTCAAATATTACCCACTCACTCCTTAGTTCACCTACTCCCGAAATAGAGTCCCTATCCATCTGGTTAAGTCAATTCCATTGCTTAGGATCTCTATCATACCTCAGGAGGGAGGACAATGACAAGTGGGTAAATTCACTTCGTAATGCCCTCATGCTCACGTACACGGTCCTCAGCAAGTATTGAGATTTTCGATAGGTGCTTACCTTGTAAGGCATCACTCACTAGTCTCATCATATAAATTTGGAGGGGTAGGGGGGGGGGAACCCTTCCATTCCATTTTCACTTAACCTCGTCTTATCATTCAGCAAGTTAGGGAACATTGCCAGCATCACTTTTCTCAGTGTAACAGTATCCACTACCGATGGTTACCCCATCATACAGTTGCCAGTATCACAATACTATAACAAAACAGTACCCACTACCAATGGGTGTCCCATTGCATAGTGGTCATTATCACGACATTATATTATGCTCAAGTATTTAATTCATTCATGCTAAATTAGTGCCTTATGACAAATAATTCAAATTTTCATCATGCAAGTTGGAGTCTTATTCAAACTTATCCAGCAATCACATAACATTATGACACCTAGCATGAAACACTCATGATATGAGAGCTATCACATTGCATTTACGCTTAGCAACCGACATTAGCATTAGGGCACTTGTCATGTAACATTCGTCATGGAACTATTACAGTAGCATGGCATTTATCAATTTTCGCATAACTCATAGTTGCATATCACCGTCCACATAACACTATGGCATTTAGTATTCATCATATGAAAATTATCACATAGCACTCATGCTTATTGCTAATCAAAATAACACTACGCCTCTTGAGTTGCTTAGTGAGTATTCTAGAGAAAGGTAACACAATACGAACATAGGACTAAAATTTTTTTGATGTGCAATAGTGACGTACACCTCTTCTCAGAGGCGTAACTCCCTAGGGGGAATTTCAAAATGTTTCAAATATGTAACTTTAAGTTCATTCATAGATCTTCGAATGGTGCCTATTTGGGAGCAATTGGACATCGTTTGATAGGCCAAATCTAGATGCAAAATAGGTGACAGTGGTTGTAAAAGGTCGGGTAGTAACATACCCGGCCTTTTTGGGGCATATCTCTTGATTTATGTGAAATTTCAACATGATGCAAGGAAAAATTATAGTAAACAAGTATATATTTCATTCAAGACTTATTTGAGCCTATTTGGACATCGTTTGGTTACTGAAACGTTCGGTGGAAAAACCCTCATTATTCTTAGAAATTTACTTTTTGCAAGTTTGGCATGCTTCAATTAAAATACAACATTTCATAAGCCAAGATAAACTTTAAAACCCCATTCATGTTAAAACTAAACTCACAAGAGAGCTACTTCATAAACTCAACAAGTTCATTTGCAATTACTCAATCCATCATTCAACTTCATTTTAAGTAAAATACATTCATACCCTTTATCCTACCATTTTCCTCATATTTATTCACTAAAATCTATTACTGCCAAATTAATGGATGCATGAGCCTTAAATCTACTTACCTAATGCTCACGGTATCTTTGAACCTCTCACTCGTAGGCTTTCCCAAGCTCTACGCAAGGGCTTCTCTAAGGGCAATAGTTCACTCTCACTTGCTTCTTAGAGAGAGAGAGAGTATGAGGCAAGTGAGGGAAATGGCGTTGAAAGGGGGGGTGAGAAGGCTTAAGTACCCACGGTAGGTGAGATCCACTGTTGCGGACTGGGTAGGTGAAGGTCACTGTAGCTGACATGTACGACACTTACAGATGCGGCGCTGGCAACATTCACATCTTCCCTTTTTCACTCACAGGGCTACACATGCACGGCGCTGCTTTCCCTTCTCGTGCGGCGTTACCTCTTCCTAGCCTTCTCGTGCGGCGTTACCTCTTCCTGGCCTTCACGTGCAGCGTTACCTCTTCTTGGCCTTCACGCGGGGCGATACTCCTTACACGTGTGGTGATACCTCTTTATACGCACGGCTTACTCATTACACGCACGACGATAGCCCATTTCATGCGTGGCATCACTCTTATTCACACGCGGCGATGGTCCTTTATACGCACGGCGTTGCTCTTCCTCCTCTCTCTTCCACACACACGACGCTAAGCCTCTTCTACTACAATATTGCCGTTCACGTCTCCTAACTGAGAAATTTTGTGGTCATTACACATTGTCTCACAGAATGTGTTCCATAACATAGTTCATGAACATATTAGATCCCTGCTGCTAGAATTTTAAGATCGGAATCTCGACGTTCTCGGAAAATAGATTTCTCATTGAGTTGTCGAGTGTGCTCGCGCCCATGATCTATCAGGGTCTACTCTATCATAGTACTGGCAATGAAAAATAGATTGCACGTTGAGTTGTTGAGTGTGCCTGCACCCATGATCCATCAGGGTCTACCTTAACATACCAACCTTGAAATTTATTATTTCTATTTTCATATAAAATATCCTTGGGTGTTGTTTTAATGAGGTTGCAACCTTAAACAATCCAATCAAGACGCACCACCAAATTTTATCATGTCATGTAATTTTGGTGTAAATAATTCTTTGGATTATCCGAAAATCTATTTTCATATCTAATTAAATACTTTTAAACTCAAAAAATATTTAAAATCATGTAGATCTATAAACATATGAAAATTCTTAAAATGGATGGTGTAGATAATATGTCGCAAGATGCACAATTTCTGGCACTCAATTGTTTTTAGTTTTTTCATACACTCATACATCTTGATGTCGAGATGATCAATTAGAGAATTTTTTAACATTAAAACAACCTTTTTGGATGGATTTTTGGGGTGCATCCTTAATTCTACATTTTATGGTTGCAACCTCATATAAACATGTTCCTAAATCTTTGATTTTATAAAATACTATATAATTCTCAAATGAGTTCCCAATTTTGGATATATATATATATATATATATATATATATATATATTTAAAATTACCTTTATTTCTTTGACAATAATTTTTTTGAAATTTTGAATAAATTTATTTTACCATTTTATAACTTTCTAAAAAAAAACTTCTTAAATAAAAATAATATTTAAATATAAAAATTAATATTTTTAATAAAATTTTCATATATTTATTTCTACCAAAAAATAACGATGATGCATTTCCTGAATTTAAGCTTAACAGTAACCATATATGCTTAGGTTGCATCCAATTGGTATCCAAATCCTAAATAGTATATTTCCATGTATACAAATGCCAACATAAAGCTCATTTCTGTATCATGTATGCGAATTTGAATAATACTAACATTAATCGTTCATAGCATTAGAAGACTTTATTTCATACTAGATCTCGCTCTTTGTTCAAATGGGATCTCGATCCGTTACTTCTACCCTCACCGGAATTCGCTCCCTAACCTCCAGAGCTTTGGGCAGTCATCGATCCGATGCTCTCACTCCAGGAGCTCGCGCAGCTCCTGCTCTCGCTTCCGGTCCCGGTAACTATGGTCTACACCAAGAACAATAAGAAACAAAACAAAAATCCAAGTCTTCTTCCCTTTCTCTAAACCCAAATCTCCTTCTTCCTGAACACAGTGAGACTTTTGAAGAGCACAAGAACCAGAGCAGAAAACCCAACCAAAAAATATCTGAAGAAAAATCAATTCCCTTCTTTTCCTCAAAATAGAAGAAAACCCAAAATCTCTTTCATCCGAAAGACAGAAAAAAATGAGAGGTAAACTAGAGAGAAAAAGAGTTAAGAACTAAGAGAGAGAAAGAGACAAACTGTCTATGCAACTTACCCCAATCTCCCTCAATTTCTTTGGGTTAAAATATTTTTAAGAGAGAGAGATTAGGAGAGATTGATTTTTTCTTTTTTTTGCTGTTTTTCTTTATTTTAGAGAGAGAGATTTTTTTTGAGAGAAAGAGAGATTGGATTTTTAAAATGAGAGAGAATAGATTTTTAAAGAGAGAGAAAATAGATTTTTATTGGAGAGAAAAAAGATAATAGGTTTTTAGAGAGAGATTGTATTTTTAGAGAGAGAAAAAATGATTTTAGAGAGAGATTGGATTTTTAGCAATAAAAAGAGATATTGTGTTTTTAGAGAGAGAATGAGTTAGTATTATTATTATTATTATTATTGGCATATTATAAATGAAAAAAGCTTGAGGAGTGAAGAATAAAATTTTTTAAAAAAGGAAAAGAAAGTCCTTATTGGGCCGAGATGGGCCTTATTGGGCCAACTCAAGGCATTTTTGGGCTGCCGGGCTAGTCATGCCCGCTGGACAAAATTTATGCGCCTTTTTTGGGCCAACCTGTTAAAGGCCCATTAGAGGCCCTGTTCATAGTGGCCCGCCTGTTAGATGCCTGGAGCCCGTTAGTAGCCCATTAGCTGGCATCGACATGAAACCGAGCGCGGCGCTGGCCAGTGGCAACCCTATTATTTGGGTGAGATCAACTCCATTTTTTGCTAAACGAGTTAAATTTGTAGATCAATAGAGAGAGTAGGGGTCGCTCAAATTATAGATTTAGAAATACTACAGATATTGATATCCTCTAAATCTACAGGCAGTTCCAGCTATGGAATCCATTTTCTAGATCTTGAAAAGCCTATAAATCTAACTAAAATTCCTAGAGATGCACGTAAACAAAAAATTACAGAAAATAAACTAGAATTAAAGAATTAATTAATTAAAATGAAGTAAAGATATATTACTTACTTTAGAAACTCGAAACTCGGAGTTTTGGGTTCATATCAGGCCACTCTTGTGCCACCATTTCCTTGGACGAATGCCTTGGTTGCTGAAATTGTAGTGATTAGAGTGTGATTTCCTAGATTTGATTTTTTTATGGGTTGAAGAAGGCGACTTACCGAGATGTTAAAGATTTCTAGTTTTTTAGGATTTTTTATAATTTCTTACGAATTTTGGAAATTTTGTTGTATTTTTGGGTATTTTTTCTATACTTTTCTAATTATCTAGGACTTTCTAGGCTATTTTTCTATTTATTTGGGATTTTTTTGGATATCTCTAATTTTCAGGAATTTAAAATCCTGTTATAGTCTATTTATTGGATGAATTTTTCAGGATTTTGAGTGGGTATTTATAGGTTTAAGTGAGGGCTAAAGTTGAAATTATTAAAATTAATCCCCAAGTCCCAATTTGATTAAAAATAAGGCAATTTCCTTAAATTTTTTAAAATTATCCAGTCGAAACCAACCTAAAACCCTAATAAAAATAGGATTCTCGAGAAGGCCATTCGTGTCTAGGCCATCGGATTGCGTGACGCGATGTCTTGCGAGGCCTGTGGGCCACGCATGTGTCCACGAGTCGCGTGACCCACAAAGGCTTTTGCTAGGGGTAATCTGGTCGTTGTGACCAAATAAACCTCCCCTTAAAGTTCTATTTTTTCAATAGTATGTCCGATTTTGATGATTCTAAAGCCATCAGCAAGCTCTCAAGGTTCACTATGGCTTAGGATTGGTTTTGGGACAATTCTATTGTATATAAGTTTATTACAGTTTATTGGGGCTATTGTGGTCTTTAGGACTCAGGTATCGGGTTTCTAAGAATTTCATTAATCAAAATATTTAGGGGGTGGTCTACGTATACTTGCAATAATTCAAACCGTTGGGCTCATAAAATCTTTGCCTCTCTCTTACTTGCAGCACTTATAATCAGGAAATGTATGCTCTAACGCATAATCACACACATCCGTCTCAATTGAGACTACATCCATATTTGTTGTACTATTTGAACTACTATTTCAACACCCACCGATCTGGGTTGAGAACGGCCAACTTGGACAGGGATTTAATTAGGACCGAACCACGTGTAGGAAAGTCTATATCTCCCCGCAGTCTCCCCTAAAACCCCATCTCACACAATTTTTTATATTCTTCGAGTTTATCTGATGTTTTTTTTAGGTGACCTCTAAATTCTCCCATAAACTCCTATTCTTTTAGTTTTTAATAGTTTTTTGGATAGTTGATTAGGACTAGTATGGCCATTTAGTGATCCGATACGGATTTATGGGATGGAGGATCCACCCGACTGATCCAGGCCTTGAAGTACTGGTTTGAGCTATGATACAAAATCATACCAATTATGTCCAATCAATGGTTTGAGGTGTTCCATCACTGTCCAACCTATACCATCCAATTTATTGATTTGCTAGTGATAACCATCCTGGATGATGGTAAATATGAACATGAGCCATACGATATTTGAGTGCGTAAGCGTGTTTGCCCTTAGAAGCATATTGTATAATAATTCCATTTGAGTGTGGTTTGTATAAGGCTATGGCCTTGAACAATTCATATGATATTGAAAGATATTGTTTCAATATTGGAAATCTTTGTGATAGCATGAAATTTTATTTCTTCTTTAACTTTATAAAGCTTTAAAATTAGTATAGATCGAGTAGATCTATGAACACTTGAAAATATTGAAAATTGACTATTCGAAAATGCATTACAAGAAGCATTACTTTCAAGACTTGAAATCAAAATTTTTTCATGGCCATGCTTGAGGTCGAGATGATCAATTTGAAGAATTTTGAGCAATGAAACAACCTTTTCTAATGAAATTTTTGAGGTGCTCCTTAATTTGATTTTTTTAGGGCGTCGCCCTTATATAAACTTTTTCCTTTTGTGAAAGACCTAAGTAGAAGAATTTTTATGCATATACAATATTGGGATAAAGTCGCTAAATGATGACTCTTTAAAAGGTGTGCTTTGCAACTTTAGACAATCAAATTAAAGCGCACCTCCAAGCTTCGTCGTAAAATACAATTTTAACATAAAAAATTCTTAAGATGGCATTAAATGTTTTTATCTGTAGTTATAAAATTTTAAACTCCAAGATAGTTACAATCAAACATATCTATAAATACATGAAAATCTTGAAAATAAACGGTCCAAATAATGTACTACAAGATTTATTTTTTAGGAATTGAAATCAATTTTTTTCCCATATCCAGACATCTCAGCTTTGAGATGTTCAAGTTTGTTGGTTTTTTAAGGTCAAAAAAACGTTTTTCAATGGATTTTTGAGGGGCACCTTAATTTTACAATTTAAGGCGTACGAACTTTTACCTTCTTTAAATGAAACAATATTTGTTTGGGAAAGTGTTCGGTGAGTTGGCAGACTCACACTATTTTTGTGTGGTCTCCCCTACAAAATATATGTCAAAGATGTATTTTTTATCCAAAATTCTAATATTTATTGATCTCAATTTGGAATTTTTTTTTCAAAAAATACAAATACTGTTTTTTGAATTCCTTTATTCACCGTGCATTTTAACTTTTAGTGGATGTAACAGCACGGTAATAGGACGTGGGCTGACTCAAAACCGTGGCTTATTTTTATTTCAAACAATGTAACCGTCTAAAGATTGGCGGACGTTTATACAAGGTTTCGAGTGGTCAAACGTATACCGTCCATGGGAAAAAGATGACGGTGATAAAGGGCGTGCAGGTTCAACAGTCATAAACCAAATGAAGGTCTCTTTCTTCATCACTGTTCATCATTTGTATACACGGTAGAAACCCTGAAGACTATGTAAAACTACTCCTGTTGTATATTGCAATGTACTCGCTATCTTTGAAACCCTAGAAAGTATCAAAACCCTAAAAGCATTCACGCTTGAGGCTTCTCTCTGCAACTCCCGAGCTCGAAATTCTCTCTCTACGTTCACTCTCTCTCTCTAGAACCTTTTATCTCTCTAAAAATCTTTTGCGCAGACATGGGTCGAGTTCGAACCAAGACTGTGAAGAAATCATCGCGCCTTGTGATCGAGCGATACTACTCTCGAATGACCCTGGATTTTCACACCAACAAGAAGATCCTTGAAGAGGTCGCCATTATTCCTTCAAAGCGCCTTCGAAACAAGATCGCAGGCTTCTCAACCCACCTGATGAAGCGTATTCAGAAGGGGCCAGTTCGAGGTATCTCTCTGAAACTCCAAGAAGAGGAAAGAGAGAGGAGAATGGACTATGTACCTGATCAATCCGCCATCAAAACTGACTTTATCGAGGTGGATAAGGAAACTCTAGACATGCTTTCGGCTTTAGGCATGGCTGATTTGCCTGGCGTGGTGAAGCAGGCTGAGCCTGCAGCGACTGGAGGTTGGAACAAACAAGGAGGTGGGTTTCAGGGCCCTTCGGGTGCTAGTGCTCGAAGATATTGAATATTTCTTCTCTTTTAGGTTTGATCTGCAAATTTTTGCTTCCGAATTTGTCTATCTTTGATGTCAGGGACCTCAAAATCAGGATTTTTTTTAATCTTTTTTGTTTTTTTGTCGTTTTTGAAGTTAAGAGATGTTCAAGATTAGGGATTTTCCTCAATTTTGATCTCTTTGAGGTTAACAGATTATAAAATTATGGTTTCTTTGAATTTTTCTCTGGTTTGGTTGATCTTTGATGTTAGCAACTCAAGATTTGGAATGTAGCTTTTTGTGTTATGCTATCTGCAATGATTGAATTAGATAGGTGTTTTGGAATGTAGCTTTTTGAATTATGCTCTCTGCAATGATTGAATTAGATAGGTGTCTTTGATTTGCAGGAGTTATCTCCTTTTTGGGAGGAAATAGCTTCTTGATTCCTTTCCCCCAAGGATGAGGAAATCCTTGCACTTGGATTTTTCCTTTAGATAAACCATTACAAAATGGAAGAAAGTTTATATAATGTTGGGGCCTTAAACAGCTCCTCAAAAATTTACTAGAAGAAGTTGTTTTTGATGTTGAAAACCCTCAAATTGATCTTCTAGACCTCGAAATGTATACATGGAGATTCTGAAAAATAGTGCATCTTGTAATGCATTATCTGATCCATCAATAATCAATATTTCTAATTGTTTGTAGATCTACCCGACCAACACTATTTTTGAAGCTTGTGTTTAGGCATATTTTATTTGAATTGTTGATTGTGTAATGCCTATTTTGAATGGAATTTTCAAAGCATGGGCTCATTGATTTTCTATTTTGAATTGAATTCTATTTTGAATTGAATTTTCAGAGCATGTGCTCATTGATTTTAAGGGGAATGGGATGATCTGGGCCTTATTTGAGGTTTTCATTTTTTTTTGTTAAGCTTGGTTGTGATGGATATAGATTGAACTCTGCACACTTATTTGTCAAATGTAATGAATATTAGAAAGTAATGCCTGTGAATTGATTTGTTTTTCCTATCCAAATACCTTACAAATTTGGAACTCTAATCAAATGATCTCTAGAAAAGATTATCTGTAAATTAAATGGCTCTTGATCATTATCAGAACATAACTAAGGTTTATCATAATCCATAGAGGTCATACACCATCTTGAACTACTCTACTTTGGCTTGCTAAAAATATTGCCACTAGTGGTTTCTAAAAGCTTCATGTAGGAGACATGAGGTTAATTGAATTCTCTCATATATCCATCTTAACTACATTAATATATCTACTAAACTGAGGTACGTATCTAAATAATTTACGTGTCTCAAAATTTTGCTTTTGGAACTACCAAACCTAGGAGTAAATTAGCCAAACGTGGTTCTCTCCATTTGTCATGCAAATAAAAGACTCTCCATAGTTAGCAAGTCTCCGTTTAAAACATGATTTTTTCAAAAAATTTTCCATTTTTTGAAATCGGTTAAGAACTTCAAATTTTTCAAAAGATCTTCAAAAATCACTTTTTTTTAATGGAATTGATATAAATTCATATTTTATTCTTTTTCAACAAAACTTTTCAGAAAGACTTCTTCCCTATAACTATATTTTTTCATTGACTTAATATCATATAATTTGGGTTTAAAGATAAGTACATTATAGTGGGAGTAAATTAAGAATCTTGATTTAACCAAAAATTTTACCTACTTTTCCTTTAAAAAAGTGTACGAAAAAAATACAAGCAATATATTTCCTAAAAAAAAAGTATCAAAACAATAGTATATCTCAAAATAATAGGTAGAGTTAGAAGAGTAATTTTTTTTCCCTTAAAACCTAAAGTATCCTTATAAAGAGCAAGACAAGGATTCAATGATACTAAAGATATAGACAACCAGGAGTACAGTGTGATATTCAAATTTACCTTGCATTTTGTTGCTTTCGTTGTGCAAAGAGAAGTTTGATTAATTTCATAGTTTATTTTTTTATTTTTATTTTATTGGTGTATACAACATAGTATTTTGGATTGATCAGTATTTTACATAATTGAGTCATTGTGTTTTTTTTTAGTTCGATGAAATCCTATATTGGGGTTTATTTATTTATTTATTTCTTTGAACAATACTCTTATACATTGGTTTATAGTTCTTGTTATTAAGTAATGTAGATCTTGACTTCTTGTGTTTACTAGTAATATAGTTATTGTGTTTAGTATTGTTGTTTCATTTTATGCTTCCAATAAATATATGATATGATGTGTGTTGTGTTGTGGTGTGTTGTGTGACTAAGCATTATTGATGGATTTATTGAAAGTTTAGACAAAAAACACGTCAAGTATTATTCTAATGACACTAGGTGAGGCCAGAAAATTATTGTTTAATGGCTTTAATGCATCTATGCAATAATTGAAAATCATAATGCTATATTATGTTATCTTTACATATTTGATAGTTTTAGACCGTTTTTTTTTTTGAGTTAGATCCGAAATATTCACGATTCTATAACTTGCTTTATTTTTTTTTTGGTGATATTTATTACTTTTTGAAATAAATATGATTTGTCAATGTACCATATTATTATCCCCCGACGTGCTAACTATGTATCACTCCAATCACTTTCTATCTATAAAATTTCAATAATGGAAATCTTTGTGATAGCTTCAAAATATATTTTCATCTTTATTTATAAAGTTTAAAGCTTCAAAAATAGTGTAGATCGACAGATTTATGAAACTCGAAAATCTTGAAAATTGACAGTAAAAAAATGCGTTACAAAATACATTATTTTCAAAACTTAAATCCATTTTTTTTCACATGTCCATCCATCTTGATGTCGGGATGATCAGTTTGAGAATATTTGGGCATCAAAACAACTTCTTCTAGTGAAATTTTTGAGGTAGGTTTTAATTTGATTGTTTAGATACTCGGTTTTATATAAACTTTTTTTTTTTTTGATATTGGGATGAATTCAATAGATGAAAATATGTCATAGAAATATTAGTTTGGATTTTGTGCCTAGACATATTTTCAACCACCCGATATCAAATCTAATGATCAAGATGATTGTGACTGTGTATCAAAAGTAAATGGTGTCATTGACATTTCCTTTATTTAAAATCTAAGAGCCATGGGGGGAGGGGTGGGGATATGTGGTCACCCATCGACCACGGTTCTCTCTCTTCCATAAGCTCAAGCTCCTCTCTCTCACCATTTAATCGAAAACAAGTGTTTCTCGCTCTACAGTCGAACCTTAAAAGAAATGAATGTGTGTGTATGGAGAAATTAGGGTAGTGAAAGGGGAGGTTAAATTTAGAGCAAAGGAGGAGGAGAGGAGGTTGCTGAGCGAAGTTTCTCTCCCAAAAAAGTGGTTTTTTCTCTTTCTCCTCATCTCTCTCACTCTCTCTCCCCAAAGTTCCTACTTTCTCTCTCTAGGGTACCTTTGACAGTCTCTAAGAGAGAGGGGAAATTGGTAAAGGAGCTTTTCGCACAGACGGATGGAAGGTAATGTGGCAAAGCAGATTTAAATAGTTGAGAGAGATTGAGTTTGCTTACCTAAAGAGATGGTGGCAATGCGATGGCAAATAAGGTGTTTTTTAACGATCTAGAAGAGCCAAGGAATTTTTTGTTTTTTGTTTTTTTGTTTTTTAACATTAACAAGATACAGAGAAAAATAAGGAGCGTAGAAGATATGGAGCAATACATCCAGAGAAATAGGGGTAATTACCTAATTGGTGTACACCTCCCTTAGCTAAGGAATCCGTTTCCATATTTACTCTACAAAAACAATGGAAAATGTCTGCGCTCTGGGTATGAAGAACACCCCATATCTCATTGAATATTGCAGTCCATCTCCAAAGTATTTTTTGCCTTGCCTTTGCTCCAAGCAATAATATTCACCTAATCTCCTTCTATAATCTTACTTTCCTCAAATCTTGATAGAATTTTAATCCCTTCCGAAGGATTTCTAGCTTTTGCTTCGTGGTAACACCACAAGAACCAGAATAAAAATAAACAATATGAACATTATGGTCTGGGACCAAAGCCAGCTGCATTAGGGTTCCTAAAAGAGCTTCCATTGAAATTCAATTTGTAGGTGTTCATCGTTGGAGCGGACCATACGACACTTATTCTTGATCGAGAAATGGTTAGATTAGCAACTTCAAAAGGATTCAAGATTATTTGACTTTTTGGGATAAATTTGTGATCCTCGAGTGTGGAGAACTAATCTGCTGCCACAACCAAAATATGATATTGTAACATGGAGATTTCCATACTGATCACTTCAAATACCCTTCTTTTTCGTTCCTTGCAAATTCCCAAAAGGAAACTACTCCAAAAGGATCTCCAAAGAACAATGGCTATCTTCGACAGACCAAGCATCATCCAATGGTCCAGTAAAGATTTGGTGTCTCCCAGTATTTGCAAGAACAAGTTTAAGAGATGATGAGCTTAACTCCACAACTCCAAAGAGTAGAGCACTGAAGACCAAAATTCATAATGTTTAATGTTCTAATTCCCTTGCTTCCTTTCCGCACCAGTACATTGACTTTCTCCCAACAAACAAAGTGCAATTTTTTAATCCTATCAACACCCCTATAGGAACTTCCTCATAAGTCCTTCCAAGCACATCAAAATTTGTTTAAACATATGGAAAAGAAACATGTAGTACACTAGTAAGTTGGACAAAGTGCCTCACACCTAGATTAAGCTGTGGTGGGATTTAGAGTTATTCCGCCACATGTTATTTCGGCTTTGGATAAGGATGTTTCGTTGGAGGAATTAAAAAAGGCCGTTTTCGCTTTATCTGGCAATAAGGCACCTAGGCCGGATGGATTCCCTCTAATCCTTTTTCATAAGTTCTGGAGTTTGATTAGTTCGGAACTTTTGGAAATGATCAGGGGATTCTTAAGGAGAGCGCAGCTATTCAAGGGTGTGAATTCTACACTTATTGCTCTAATCCCAAAGAAATATGTGATTGCTACATTGGGGGATATTAGACCTATTAGCCTTTTTACGAAACTTTACAAAATTGTAGCTAAGGTCTTGGCTGAGAGACTTAAGGAGATCTTATTTGTAGTCATTTCTGGCCCCCAATTGCCTTCTATTAAGGACAATTTGATCTCTAACAGTGGCTTGGTAGCACAAGAATGCATCCACTCTAAGATACTTGAGCGCACTCTTGGAGTGGTTATTAAATTAAATATAGAAAAGGCTTATGATAGAGTGAAGTGGCATGTTTTATTATAAATAATGAGAAATATGAGATTCAGTGACAAATGGAGACAGTGGATTCTGGGTTGCCTGTCCTTGGTCCACTTCTCAATACTGTATAAAGGGAGTTCTTTGGGGTTTTTTATGGCTACTTTTGGATTGCTTCAAGGAGATCCTATTTCAGTTACCTAATGAAGGCCCTGGTGTTTCCTATCTACAATATGCAGATGAAACCATGTTGTTTTGTGGAGCACAGAGGCCTCAAGTATCTAATATTGCTATTTTTCTGAAGTGTTGTGAAGTGGCTTTTGGCTTAAAGGTTAACTTTGAAAAAACAAATATGGTGGGCCTTAATTGCCTTGATGAGGAAGTCTCCTTTTTGGCACAGGTGTTTGGTTGCAAGGTTGATAATTTCCCTATTATCTACTTGGGAATGTCATTATCAGATGGTAGGCTCTCCATTGCAGTTTGGGACAAAATAATACAGCATATTCAAGTTAAGTTAGATCTCTGGAAATTTAAATATTTATCTTTTGGGGGCAAGATTATGCTTATTAAAGCGTGCTTGTCAAACTTGCCCATCTACCAAATGTCTATTGTCCAGATCCTTACATTGGTGGCCAAGAAGATTGAGACCATGATGAGGAACTTTCTATAGGGATCTTCAATGGATAAGAAAAAGTTTCACCTTCTGCATTGGGATATGGTATATACACCAAAGAAAGAAGGGGGCCTTGGCATTAGAAAGATTAAATTGGTAAATCATGCTCTACTTTTGGAGAAGTTGGACTCTTAAAAGTCATCTTTGGTATAAAGTGGTTGCTTCAAAGTATGGTACTAATAGGTATGGATTGTGGGTGGGGACCATGAGGGGAGCTTCAAGCATGTTGGTATGTTGGAAGGCTATTCAATTGTGTAAAGGATTCATTCATAGAGATATAAGGTGGTGTGTGGGTAGTGGCAGAAATATTTCCTTTTGGCATCACAAATAGGTTGGGGACTGTCCACTTAAATTACTTTTCTCACTAGTTTTGCAAAGATGGTAAATCAAGAAGCAAATATCTCTGATTACTATGTTCGCAGGGGTGGTCATATTGTCTGGAATATCAATCTACCCTATAATAGAATTACTGATTTGCTTTTCTCTCAATTATCTAACCTTCTCAAGCTTTTGGAAGACGTTTGTATTCCTCAGAATGTTGTTGATGAAGTTGTATGGGAACTTGACAAGAATGAGATTTATTCCTTAAAATCCATGTATAATCTGCTTTTCCATGATAGGGTTAGATGGTCCATGCATGTTCTTGCTAGGTCGTGGAAGTGGCCTCTACCTCTTAAAATACAAGGATTTTTGTGGCTGGCGCCCCAAGATAAAGTGCTTACTATTGATAATCTTATAAAGCGAGGGAAGATTTTACCCAATAATTGGCTTTTGTGTAAGGAGGATGGGGAGTCCGGTGATCATTTCTTCCTTCAATGCCCTTTTGCTAATAAGATATGGAGATGGTTTTTTGAGAAGTTGGGGGTTGCACTTGTAATGCCTCTTTCGGTGGTGAGGAGCTTTCCGTTACTCTTCCAAAGATTGCGGCTATTGCGTGGCAAATTTCAAGAGGAGTCATCCTTTGGGAAATCTGGAAAGAGAGAAGTAGGAGAGTTTTTGAAGGAGTTTCATTACCTTTTGGAAAAGTGTTAAATAGAATATTGCACTCAATATGGCTTTTTCTTTCAGTCCCTCATGGGGGGAAGGATATCTTTGAAGTGAATGTTAAAAGAAATTTAAATAGCATTTCCCAATTGGGTTTCTTTAAATGTAGGCTGAAAGATAAATGGATGACTCCACCACCTGGGGTGTACAAACTTAATTTTGATCGCAGCTCGATAGGCAACCCGGGTGCATCTGGTTTTGGAGGGGTGATAGGAGATTGGGCTAGAAATGTGGCTCTTTCGTATGCGGGTCCATTTGGGGTGCGGACTGCTAAATATGCTGAACTCTTTGCCCTTCTTTTTGGGCTGCGGGTTATATGGAGATGAAGTTGGGGCATGATTTCATCACAGAGGGAGAATCCCTTAATGTGATTATGTGGTGCAAAGAGGAACAATTGCTTCCAAGGGAGTTCAAACCTAAGCTGTTGTAGATCTTGGATCTCTCCTCCTCCCTTTCGGTCTCTTTTGTTCATATTTATAGGGAGGCAAATGTATTGGCAGATTTTCTTGCCAAAGGTGGTACTTCCCTTTCTGATGTATCCATTTGGGACTTTGTAATTTCATTCTAGAGTAATAAAATTTTTTAACCCTCTATCAGAAAAAAAAAAAAAAGTTGGTGTATTTAATTAAAGGATATCTACCTCCTAATGAAGGGATATTTTATTTCCATAAATCCAACTTTTTATGAAACATTTCTACAAGTTGGTCCCATATTGATCTTGGGGGATTGGAATCCACTAACGGAATGCCCAAATACTTGAAAGCTAGTCCTTCAACACCACACCCAAACAAACCAACCAAACTCTCAGCAATTATTTCTTGGCATCCAATCCCAATCAACTTTGTCTTGTTAAGACTCGTTTTGAGACCAGTTACGAACTCAACACAATTTAAAAATATCTACAAATTTTTAACCTCCTCATATGGATCACAAAAGATGATTGTATCATCTGCATATTGCAAATGAGAGACCATCAAGCCATTACTACTAATCTTTACTCCTGATATTATTCCCTTACTGACCACTCTCCTAAACATCACACTAAAACTTTAAGCAACTAGCGTATATAAAAGAGACGAAAGTGGTCACCTTATCATAACCCTTTGGAGGCCTTAAAAAAACTAGCATCTTTACCATTGACCAACATAGAGAAGGGGGTAGAAGTTAAATATCCTTGGATCCACAATCTCCATCTAGATCTAAAATCCATCCCTCCCTAATGTTATGCAGAACCTTCCAGTCAACTTTGTCGTAAGCTTTCTCAAAGTTGAGCATGCAGATTAAACCAGCTTTATATTCTTTTATTCTTGAATTGATGCATTCCTAGGCTACCAATTTGCTATCCATAATCTATCTTTCAAAAACGCAGATTATGTACCTTTAACCACCAAATGAATTACTTGATGTAATTTGTTAGCAGCTATAATGTTATACAAGTTCGCCAACAGATTTGTAGGATGAATATCCTTAACCTCCTCAACCATTGATTTTTTTGGTATTAGTATAATGAATGTGGAGTTCATTGCCATATTGATCCTACCTCTCCAATAGAACTCTTCAATTAATTGGAATAAATTATCATTCAGTGGTTCCTAGCAAGTTTGAAAGAAAGCCAATGGATATCCATTTGGCCTAGGAGCCTTATCTCTTTCTAATTCAAATACTACCTCTTTAATTTCCTTCATTTCAAATCTCCTTTCTAACTATTTTGCTTCTTCTAGGGGTAATTTTGTAAAAGAAACTTTGTCTAAGATCAAATTCAATGTATTAGCAGTAGTGAAGACCTACATGAAATGCTCTTTCAAGGCATATTCTATCTCCAAGTTATTATTACAATCTACCGCTTGGATTTTTACAGTATGAATAGAATTGTCTCTCCTTCGAGCATTAGCTATAGCATAAAAGAAATTTATGTTTCGATCACCTTCTTTCAACTATTTGACCATTGACATTTGTCTCCAATGAATCTTCTCCAATCTTAACAGATCCTTTTAAGAAGCAATACAATTGCTTTTTTCTTTGATTTGTTCTTGAGATAATGGTCCTCCCATAAATAGAATGTTGTCAAACTCTTCAATCTGTCTTTTAGTAACAACAATTTTAGGGTGTAAATTACCCCATCAATCCTTTCTCCATGAAATGATTTTATCTTTAAGTAGCTTAAGTTCTTTACATAATTGAAACCCTTTCTAACCTTCCACCTTAGTATTTATCTAGAAATCATGCACTAATTCCAAAAGAGATATATCAAAAAGCAACTCTTCAATCTGTCTTTTAATAACAACAATTTTAGTGTGTAAATTAACCCAGCAATCTCTTCTCCAGGAAATAATTTTATCTTTAAGCAGCTTAAGTTTTTTACATATCTGAAACCCTTAATTTTATTTTTAAGTAGCTTAAGTTCTTTACATAGCGGAAACCCTTTCCAACCGTCCACCTTAGTATTTATCCAGAAATCTTCCAGTCCAAAAAAGATTTATCAAAAGGCTAAGTGAGTTCAAATCTGAAGGCAAAGGCCCAAAAGAAAACCATCCGTATTAAAAAGAAGAAGAATATGATCGGAAGCCACTTTTAGAAGAGATTGATCGTGAATTTTTGAAAAGGTTTTCAAAAGCCGGAGATACCAAAAACCTATACAACCGAGTCAAAACCGGTTCCAAAGCACTATGATTTGTCCATATATATTTTTCCCCAATAGAGGGAATATCAATAAATTCATACTGTTGAATAAATTTTTCAAACAAACATATATAAGCTGACATGTGAGGAGAGAAAGAAGATTCACTAGCCCATCGAATAGTATTAAAATCACTTCCAACACACTAAATCATATTAAAATGATAGCAAATGGCTGAGAGCTTATAAAAAAATAATAGCCTTCTATCAGGTCTATTAGGTCCATACATAACAATTAAACACCAAGTAAAATCACATGTAGGACTTGTGAACAAAATAGAAATATGTCTAGCCGACATAATATAATCATAAGCATGCAAAACACTTGGTTCCCATGTATTGGATCCCAAAAATTCCATAAACCGTCTTCCCCATACTTCCTTTGTTGTTTGAAAGCTATTGGCATCTATCTTAGTTTCTTGAATAAGCAAAACATCAGGTTTTTCATGCCTACGTAAAGACAAAACATCTCTTTTGGGCACAACAATGTTTAGGCCCTGAACATTCCAACGCAACTTCATTCAAAGAAGTAACTGTTCCTGTGTTGGGTGGTCCTAGAAGGACCAGTAGACATAGGCGGACTAGGTTAGACTAAGCACGGGAACATCCACTTACCTCCTTCTTACCAAATTGTCGAGTTCTCTTTGCACACGTCCCTTTCTTGTTGATTTCTTCATTTTACTGCGACCTGGTCGATAAATAGTCTCATTCTCTCAACTCTCCTTTAACGTTTCAGTAATACTATCCAAAGCCTCACCATAATGAACATTCATAGCATCTACGACTACCAACTTCCAAATATATAAGGATAAGTCTCTCTATATGACAGAAATGTCATCTGCTATGTCTTGAACCATCTCCTCATCAACGTCTTCTGGAAGACCCATATCAAGCAGTGTAGAAGTGATAGGTTCTTAGAGCTGACCCCCATTGTAATCATCTTTAACCACAAGTTCATGAGCTAAGGAATAGCCAATCCATTATGGAGATCCGGCATAGAAGGATATTCTATTCATAGTTAGCAAAATGCCGTTTAATCGGCCATTTTAAAAAATTCGGCGTTTTTATGGAAACAGTTTTAAACAATGACTTTTTGAAAAGGTCAGCAAAAAATTGCGTTGTTTTCATAAAACCGTTTAAAACGCATTTTTTTCATAATACAATTTAAATGAGGCAAAAAAATAGTATCCTTTTTTACCTATATTTTTCTTTTGATAGAATTTTTTTTTTTTTTTTTTTTCTATTTTATGTATTGCAGCCATTGCTACTTTCATGCTTTTAGAAAAAAATATTATTTAAAAAAAAAAATCTAAAATAGTAACTTTTGTCCCCACTGTGTTTTTCAAAGCCACAGTTGCAGATTGATGGTATGATTTTTTTTAAAAAAAAACTTAAACAAATAGATGTAGATTTCAGTTGTTATTCTAGAAAATCATTGTGTAAATGAAATACTGTTTATAGCAAATCATTTTGTAAAGTAAAAAATTATGTAAAGAAACCATATACATGCATATTTCTGTGATTATTTGTGATAATTGTTTTTATGAAAATACTGTTTAGGGCACAAATTAGAGCTCAAAAGATAGTCTTTTACTTATGAATGAGAAGCAGAGAGTGTGACTACAGGACCAAGTAGTCAATATTTTGTTTTTTATTGTGTAACTGTATACTTATGGGAGTAAGCAATTGCACATATAGGATTAGTTCCTCAAAAGCTGTTTTCCCAAGAAAATGAAAAACCCTCTTCAAACTATCCCAAATCAGAGAGACAAAACCTCTTCAAACTATCTCAAATCAGCATACCATCGTCATTTTCTCTCTCTAAAAATCAATTAGAGTGTTTTTCATTAGGGTTTTTCCTTTTCTCTCTCTAAAAATCAATACCCCTTCCATTAGGGTTTGTGAAGCCCATGACCTCTTTCTTCTTCCTTCTTCTTCTCTCTATAAACCCTAGTGGCTATGAGGCCAGCCCTATTTTCTTCTCTTCCTTTTCCATCTTCTCTCTTCTCTCTTATCTTCTTTCTTCCTTCTTCTCTCTCTAAGCCATAAACACTTCTTCTCTCTTTGCACCATAAACATAGATGTCAAACCCAAATTTCTACAAGCCTCTTTTCAATTAAAGAAATTTATAAATCTTCAACGATAGTTATCGAGTGATGATAGTCACCATACCATAGTTAAATCATTATAATGAGAAAACAAAAATCGTGTAATTTTTTTTGGTACCGGCTAAGTAGGTGTGATGTTTAAGTATTTAATGAATAAATATATGTAGTATATTTGTCACCATACCATAGTTAAAGTATTTTAATAAATAAATTTATATGGTATATTTGTTTTTGTATGTAATAAGTAAGTGTGATGTTTCTTAAAGTATTTAACGGGTAGATTTATATGGTACGTTTTTTTGGTACATACTAGTTAATTATGTATTTAATATGGGGAAAGTTTATATAAGGTTGCAACCTTAAAGTGTAGAACTACGGATGCACCTCAAAAATCTATCGAAAGAGGTAGTTTCAATTTTGAAAAAAGGTTGTCAGAATGTTGAAAAACCATGTCATTAATCGAGATGTATGACAACGAAAAACAAAAAGATTTTGGGTCTCAGAAACAGTGCATCTCACAACATATTATCTACACCGTCCATTTTCAAAATTCCTATATGTTTATAGATCTACTTGATTTTAACCATTTTTAAAATTTAAAATTTTATAATTAGATATAAAAATAGATTTTGAGATAATCCTAAGTCTATTTTACTTCAAAGTTATATATTATGATAAAATTTGTAGGTACACCTTAGTTGGATTGTTTAAGGTTGTGACCTTATGGAAACCAAACCCATTTAATATTTAATATTAGATGATTGGATGAGAGTCACAAGACAACTAAATTAATTGACTTCATTATATTAATCTAGTAAAGTTTTTATAGATGAATTAGTAATTGATGGCTATGGCATAATTTTTCTTTTTTAGAATTTCAAAATTTATAATATTATAAATTTATCCAATTTTTTTACTTCGGTTTTTTTGAGCCTAATCCGATATATTAGTGATATCTTTATAAGAAGTACTTTTGCCGATCTGTATTTTTTACCCAATTTTTTCATCCGATTTTTTAAAATAAAAAAGATTTGTTTCCGATTTATGGTGAACCGATTATGGATAGTCCCGGACTTGCTAAGGAACTTTATCATCTTCAAGATCACAAACTCGTAATGGTGGCTTACTTGGGCTTGCTTTTTTTGGGGTCTTGAAAGGCTTGGATGCAGCCCTCCCAGTCAAAACGCCCTAACCTGTTTTCTTCGGGCTCAAGTTTACCAAAGGATGCTATAATGGGTCCAGGTTGAAGAGGCAAATGTAACCCGATTTAGTATTTGATGGTGCAAGCCGCTGGGGTATATTGGGAAGATGAAAGGGCGGTTTCTCTCTAATGAATAAGATATGTTCTGAAGATTAACTGATACACGTTCATTTTGTCTATAGAAGCTCCCAAGGGATAAGTAATAAGGTTTGTGACTGATTCATCAAAAAAATAAAAATAAAAACTTTCCCAAGGGGTGCAAATGAATTACAGGAATTAAGAGGCACACATCTCGAGACATGATTTTCAAAATTCAAAATTCAGAATTTATTTCCATCAAACTTTACGACCCATTTTTTAACAATGCTTTTTTCCTAAAAATTCTCCTTGGTCATTGATCGAGGGCTAGAATTGACTGGCTCCCTAAATCTATTGCGAGAAAATCGGTCCCCCCTCACAGAGATGCCATTTCTGCGCATTGAATCTCCTGTAGAAATTTATACCTTTTCGACATTTCTCTCTGTTGGCAGTGTTGTCTTCTGTCTCTATGGTTCGTCTTTTTCCTTGGGAACCTCAATCTCATTCCCATTTATAATCTTAAATTCTTTAAAAATAATCTAAAGTCAGTCTCCCAATTTCAAAATCCCATAGTTTGGAGTATCCAGTCCTCTAAGCTCCACCAGAAAAATAAGAGAATGGTACAGTCATATTTCATTCAATTTTAATAAATCCTCTACACAAATTAGCCGCTTCTTTAATACCTCCATGGACCAGGCAATGATAGGAATACCTAATGCTGAAATCCAAGCAGATCGGGCTTGACCAAGAATGATTCCAAAATAAGGATCCATGTTTCTGCAACCATGTCTGATCCTCCGAATCTCCAAAACTACTGAATTATGACATTAGTTGCTTCCTTTTTAGAATCAAGGAAACAAATTATTCACCACCCGAGATTACTCTGCATAAACTTGAGATATTCGTCCATGTCTTGTCAACCCATTGCTGAAAAGCATCAATCTCCAAAATGAGCTCTTAAAAGTGATAATCAAGATTGGATCCACTTCTCTATCCTTAAACACATCATCCCTCACCACTACCACTAGGTTCCTATGAAACTGAGTCCCTATTGTCGATCATAGAACTTGAGTTTACGATAGACCCATGGGAGTCATCTCTTCTGAAAGAGCCCAGTTTTCCTTGTGACTACTTTCTCTCACACACACTTATTGAGATTTCTTTTTTTTGGTTTTTTAATGTTACTCCTAGAGAGGTTTTCAATTTGTAGGGGTGAGTTGACAATATGCTCACACGTATGCATGTAATCCTTTGGTTTATATCATGGAAAACTGTTTCAGGCGGGCCAGCATTTCTACATATGCGATCCAGAAAGTGGGAAGCATCTATCTTAAAGATGGATGCAAGTAGGTTTTCCATCTAGAAACAATAGAAACTAACGGTCAAAATTTTTTCTTACTAGAACTATTATTTTTAGTATTTATAATTTATTTATTTTTTCATATTCATGATCTCCATGTTAGAGATTACATGTCCTTAAAAATTAAGTCTTAAAATCTATCTCAAAAATAGATTTATTTAGAGCCCGCATTTCTACATATGCGGGCTTGGCCGCATAGATACCGCGTCTTGATATCATTTAAATAAAGAGTACAAATATCGTATTATTTTCATTTTAAAATGGAAAAAGTTTATATAGAGCTGAGGCTCTAAACAATTAAATTAGAGCACACCTCAAAAATGTCATTAGAAGATGTTGTTTTGATGCTCAAATTGATAACCTCGATATCAAGATGCATGGACATGAGAAAAAAATAGATTTTAAGTTTTAAAAATAATGCATCTTGTAACGTATTTTCAGACTGTCAATTTTCAAGATTTTCAAGTTTTCATAGATCTGCTCGATTTTATAATTAAAGATGAAAATATATTTTAAAGCTATCATAAAGATTTTTAGTATTGAAACTACATTTTTTGACACTATTTGAAGGTACGTTTTACTTTGATTGTTTAGAGCCTCGGCTTTATACAAACTAGACCTTTGTATAAATGGGGGTAGTTTCTATAAGGTTGCAACCTTAAACAATCAAATTAAGACGCACATCCAAATATTAGCATAAAATGTATTTTTGATGTAAAATATTCTTAGGATTATCTAAAAATCTATTTTCATATCTAAAAATGGTTAAAATCAAGTAGATCTATAAACACATGAAAATCTCGATAAGGGACGGTCTATATAATGTGTGGCAAGATGCACCATTTCTGAGACTCAAAATCATTTTGTTTTTCATATTCATACATCTTGATGTCGAGATGATCAATTATAAGATATTTCAATATTAAAATAACCTCTTCTAATGGATTTTGATGTTTAATTCCAAATTTTAAATTTGCAACCTTATATAAACTTTTTTATTTATAAATATTATAAAAGCATGAGATTGTCTATAAAGATACCATTTATATTTTATACATAGAGGTCACAACCATTCTCACTCATTAGATGTCAAATTGGATGGATTGGGGTAAATCATAAAGTTCGAGAACTTATTTTTTGGAAGTTTGTGTCAATTGAATGATACTCTTACAACCATCATTTTCAAAATTTAAAAGACAATAATGATTGTGACTTCCATATACAAAAGATAAATAGTATCTTCATAGATAATCTCTAAAAAAATTTCAGTTACTCATGCGGTGGAAGTGGAAGTGGCAATGGCTGGTTGCCTATGTGCCATGTGCCAGGGTTAATTGAGTGCTCCACTTGTTGTATTGCCAAATGCCGATGTTTGACATGTATTGATATTTGTAGAAACGCTCCAATTATTGAACGGGTTAATTTAGTGCTCTATTTGTCATGCTGTATATTGTCAAATGTTGACGCTTGACATGTATTGATACTTGTAGATACGTCCCCAATATATTGACCGAATGTGTCAGATGATTTCGTTGTTTTTTACTACGTATGGACACTCAATAAGAAATATCTTGTATATGCTAGCATTAAGGGATTGTCTACAAAAAGATCATGTATCTTTTGTACATAAAAATCACAAATATTATGGTTTTTAAAATTTTCAAATGGGTGGTTGTAAGAGTGTTATTAAATAGACACAAGGTTCTAAAAAAAAATTTTCAAACTTCGTCATTCACTCCAAGCTATCTAATTTGACATCTAATGCATAGGAATGACTGTAACTTCCATTTACCAAAGATAAATGCTCCCTTTGTACGCAATCCCTATAATTAAAGACTGATAGTTATTTTGTAGAGTATACTTTCATACGGTGAAAAATTGGGTTCGATTTTTGGAGTGAGCATATCTTTTTGTTAGACTTAATTTTCTAATATAATAGATTGTGAAATGCAAATACAAATGAGTCACAAAAGTTTGGAACCCATTGTGTATTTAGATTTACCCAAAAGAAGAGGTGTATTGAGATCCACCACGGTGAGTGATGTCTAAGTATACCGGAGGCAATTGGCATGTGCGTGGACAAGAAATGTGATATCATACAATGGGTGCAGTTTGATATAACCCTATGAAACTCGTTGAAAATTGCAGTTTTGGCCTTGAAAGGTTTCCAATCGATCATCTCAGCTTTGAACACTATGGTTGTGAAAAAAACATTTAAGATTCCAAACCTTAAAAATGGCGTATGTTACAACACATTCTCTAGACCTATATTGCCCTAAAAATAAGTGTTCATGGATCCGCAAGATATCTACCTTGTCAAATTTGGTGTTGGAAATTGATTTTGGAAATTGATTTTAGAGCCATTATGGAATTTCTGATACCCAAAGTGCATTTCAGATGGGGACTCGAGGTGAGGCTTTACTTTGTTTTGATAAAGCCTCGGCCTTAGAGAAACTAAATCCCTAAAAACCTGGTGATGTGGCCCAATTCTTTGACAAAACCAGCCGTTTTTGTTAGAGAACCGGCCAAGAGTGACCAACCCGATCGGTTGATAGCGATCCGAATTGACATTTTTTGAAACATCGTTTGTAATTGATTGGGTACTATTTTCTACAATTTTTCGATTCTTTGTAATTGATTGTGTTACTCTTGGAGGTATGGAGTCTAAGTCTTAATTATTACATTGAATATTTAATCATTCTCCCTTTGACTTTTGTTTTTTTGGGTATGATGTGATATCTTGACCATTGGACATTTGACTCCAATAAAATGTGTTTTTCTCTTTGTTTAAAGGAAAACATCTGGTGGGGCCTTGATTTCTACGGGCTCCGAACAGGTGCTTGGATCAGGGACCCAAACTAGGTAGAAACCCTCTCCCGAAAAACCACTCGTAAAGCGTGTGGATAGCTACCAAGTATGACAGAATTTTAGTATGACGATTAGGGTGTCAAGAGCCTACCTCGTCGTTGGATTTGTGGGACACGTCCGAGCAAGTTACCCTCTTAGATCAACTGCAAAAGCCCACCTGAGGTTCTGCAGCTCAGACTTAATTTAACTCCCTTGGCTTGCTCTATTTTGCTTAAAACTCCTGTACGGTTTGCTTTCAGGTGTCTCCTCAAATTTGGCTCGAAAAGAGAGAAAAATTATAAAATGAAACTATTTAAATTTGAAAGAAGTAAATAAAAAAGAGGTTGGTGAAAAATGGGCAGCCTTCCGACGTCACCGCTCCCAAGAGATATTACCGGATAATAGAGAAATGTACTCGACTTGTGAACGAAGTACCTCGAAGGATTCAGGTGAATATAGTCTTGAGGTTTAAACCCATCATGAATCGTTTCTGAAGCGCCCCCTTATGCATGATGCACGATGATAATAATAATTAATAATCTTATGTATGTATGAATGATGAGTGATAATGAATGGAATGAGTAGTCTTTAGAAATATTAGAATCAAGTGAAGTAAGTGGGGTGCAAATGTGTGATAAAGATAAGGGTTGGAGAATAAGAAAATGATGCAAGAGTTTTTGGAAAAGATTAGTTTGAAATAATAAATAAAGGATGAGAGCTTAGAAAGAAGGTTTTATATTTTTAAGAAGTAAAATGGGGTTTATTTAAGAGAATTTCTTAAAAGAAATGGGGGTGTGTAGACTTCCTAGGGAGAAAGACTAAAAGTAATCGAAGGGAATGATAAGGAGTGAAAGAGAAGAAGAGACGAGAAAGAGAAAGAGACAAAAATAGTGGAGAGAGATAAATATAAGAGAGGGAGACAAAAATGGGAGAGACAGATAGAGTGAAGAGAGAGAAAGAATGAGGGAGAGATACAATGGAAAAGAGGGAGAGAGAAGAGAATGAGGGAGAGAGAGAAGAAAATGAGGGAGAGAGAAGAGAAAAAACGGAAGAGAGGGAGGGAGAGGTGAGAGAAGAGGGGGAGATAGCGACGAGAGTGAGGGAGAGAAGAAAGAGCAAGAGAGAGAGACTGAGAAAAAAGAGTGACTACGAGAGGGGGAGAGAGAGAGAAAGAGAGAAGACAAAGAGAGAGAACATGAGTGGGAGCAGAGAGAGAGAACATGAGTGAGAGCAAAGAGAGAGAGATTGTGAAAATGGGGGGAGAGAAAATAGAGAGAAGAGAGGGAGAAAGGAAGAGTAGAGAGAGGGAGAGAGAAAGAGAACAGAGAGAGAGAACAAAGAGAGCGAGAATAGGAGAGCAGAGAGAGATAGAGAAAACATGTGAGAGAGACATAATAGAGAGAAACAAAGCGGAGAGGGGGAGAGGACGAAGAGAGAGAGAGAGTGATAAAGAGGGGGAAAGAGTAAAAGAGAAGGGGCGTGACCTGTGGCTCCAAGCCGTAGGCCTGAGAGTGAATGGAAGAGAGAGAAAACAGTGAGAGAGAGGGAGAAAGATGAGAGAGAGGGAGGGAGAAAGCAGTGAGGGCGAGAGAGAACGGTGAGGGCTAAAACAGGGGGAGAGAGAGAATAGAGCATAGAGGAGGAGAGGACGGAGAGAGAGAATAGAGCATAGAGGAGGAGAGGACGGAGAGAGAGAGGGGATAGGGGGAAAGACAGATAATAAGAGGGGAGAGCAGAGAGAGAGAGAACACATAGAGAGAGAGAAGGGTATGGGCCCACGACTCCAATCCACAGGTCTGAGAGGGCAAAGAGAGGGAGAGTGAGAGAACGAGATAGAGAGAGAATCGAGAGAGGGAGAGAGCAGAGAGCAGAGAGATTGTGGGAGAGAGAGAAGAGAGAGGGAGAGAGCTGACGGAGAGAGGAAGAACATGGAGATAGAGAGAGAGAGAACAGGGAAAGGGTGAAACTAGAGAGAGAGAGAAAGAGACTTGGCCTGTGGCTCCAAGTCGCAAGCTTGAGAGTGAGGTGGGGAAGCAGAGATAGGAAGAGAGAGAGAGCACAGAATATATATATATATATATATATATATATATATATATATATATATATATATATATATATATATATATATATAAAGAGAGAGAGAGAGATTAGAGAGACAATGATCAGAGAGAGAGAAAGAATACAGCCTGTGGCTCCAAGCCACGGGCTTAAGAGAGAGAGTGGGGGAGTAGAGAGAAAAGATGGAAGGGAGGGAGAGAAAGCAAAGAGAAAGAGATAAGAGGGAGAGGGGAAGAGAGAGAAAGAGAGAGGAGAGAGAATGAGTGGAGGGGAGGAGAGAGAGCGAGAGAAATGGGCATGTGGCTTTGGGTCGCGTGGCCAAGAGAGAGGAGGAGGGAGAAGAGAGAGGACAAGGAGAGAAAGAGAGATATGAGAACTTGACATATTTCAAATCTTCGTGTAAACCAATTTAACATGTTCTTGATCAATTTCTTCGTCACAAATCGAAGAAAATTTCATCACGATCATTTTGTGACATAAGTCGTCCAATTTGGTTGTCATTTGAACACTTGCCCAATTTGGAAGGTCATCGGAAATTGAGATTCCAGTGACCAAAAAGCTTGCCATTTTCTTCGTTAAAATTCTCAGTGTTTGGGCTTCAATGTCTTGAAAATTCTACCTCAAAACATTCCCTTTCGCATCATAGACGTAATGGTTCGTACCGGGGTCCAAGTTTATCAAAAATACCCTATAACTGCCGCACCTCAAAAATTTTACTAAAAGAGGTTATTTTGATGCCCAAATACCCTCAAATTGATAATCTCGACCTCAAGATGCATGGATATGAGAAAAAAATGGATTTCAAGTTATGAAAATATGGCACCTTGCAATGCATTTTTGGACTGTCAAATTTCAAGAATTTTAAGTTTTCATAGATATGTTCTATTTACACTATTATTGTAGCTTTAAATTTTATAATTATAGATAAAATTATATTTTAAGGCTATCACAAAGATTTTCAGTATTGAAATGACATTTCTTGACACTATTTGAAGATGCACTTTACTTTGATTGTTTAGAGTTTCAACCTTATACAAACCACACCCTTTTCTAAGTAGCCTTCAATTGAAAGCATACAAGAGCATGCACTGAAACACAAGAACATTCAACACATACAAATCAAAAGAGGTTCCTTCACTCTCTAAATACCAAACCCCGCATCTATACTTATTTCGGCTAGTTCCATTCAACAAACAAATATCTTCTTTATGCTTGGCCTAAAAGGCTAGAGTAGTCCATGACAAGAGATGGGTTTACAATGGTTACACCACCATCCACAAAGAGATTTTGTCCACTCACATACTTGGCATCATCACTAGCCAAGTACAATGCAGCTTGCGCTATGTCCTCGGCCTTTAGAACCACCCCTTGCAGGTTCCCCACCTTGCTCATCAAATCCTCAAAGTTCAAGTTCAAGTTCATAACCTCTACTGGCACTAGCCCGTCGGTCAAGTGCATGACCACCCCATATGGCGACACGCAATTCACCCGAATTCCAAACTCTACTGCCGCATTCTTCATCAGCCCGACAATTGCAGTCTTTGAGCATGCATAGGCATATGTAGAGAAACCCCCAAAAATGGCCCTACTAAGTTCACACCCAACAGTCTCTCAAGTTCAGTTTTCTCAGTGTTTAGGATTTCGGGCATCACGGCATCCATTATACCGGCATTGTTGTACATGATGTCGAGCTTACCAAACTTTTCGACTGTAAAAGAAACAGTTTTGTGGACATCATCCATATTTGTTACATCGCAGTGGATGTAAGATGTGCCCTCGCCCAACTCGTGGCATAGGGCCTCCCTGAGGTTATCGCGGACATCGGCAATCACAACCTTTGCACCGTGGGACAAGAAGTGTCGCACCGTGGCCTCTCCAATCCCTCGCGCCCCTCCTGTGATGATCGCCACCTTCCCTTCAAGCCTGTTGCATCCCATCATATTAGTTCCTCAACTAAAGCTTGATTATGATTCGTACAACGCAATGTAATGGTTCATGGCATATCCTACTCCAAAGGGCATCCATGAGTGGCCGTTGCAAGCAGTAAGTAGACATTATGGTTTTCAGATTAATTATCACAATAATTCTTATCACCTTCCCATCAATATGTTTGATGGTGATGAAAGGGTATATCAAACAAAAACTTGATTGGGTTTGAGAAACCAAATGCTCATTAACTCATTCTTGTTATTATCACTGTTTGGACCTTATCCTTCTATGTTCCTTGCAAAAGCCTGTTTGATTTGAAGCAGGAAACCCTTTGTTGAAAATTACGGTGCAAAAATGATATTTCTTTGGCATCATCGAAAGGGGCCGCACGATACGACCCAGTGGCTGACTCTAATAAAAACAAAATTCTAACATGATAAGAAAAAGCAATACACTTTCCTTGTTTGAATTTTGTTTCTATTAGACTCAACCCGTAGGATATGTTCATTTGGCTTGAATTATGGAAAAAGTTTGAATGAAGGCCTATTCAAATGTAAATGATTTTCCTCAAAAAAAAAAAAAAAAAAAAATTCTTGTGAGAGATAGATTTAAGATTTGAGACATATACCAAGTCTGTTTAGATGCATTTAAGGTCTAGATGCATGATTTTTGCAGCTCAAAAAAGAATGCAAATCTGATGATCTAAACAAATAAAAGAGTCCATTTGACATGTTTAACATCCTTTTCTTTCTTTTTTTCAGAATCAGGTGAAGATTGATGACCTGTGAAATTAAGTGTAAAATCCATTTCTAAGATGAGATTTTGAAGAAGATCGGCAATTGAATAGAGCATTACCTCACGCACCAAAACCGCATCCAGAATTAACACATGCTTTTCCTTGCCTAAATTATCTAAATTTCGAGGTAGAACTCCTTTTAACAAAATTACTTAAGCATTTATTATTGAGAAAATTACATACATATTCGTTATAGTTTCCATTATTATGGCTTTACTGAATAGTTTCTGTTATTACTATCGTTTCTGTTATTTTCATGTCAAAACGGAATTTTTTTAAAAAAGACGACTTCACCCTTTTTCGGTTGTTCAACAACCGAAAATACACCAATCTAAAAAATGTTTTCTCTCTGTGGCGTCATAGTTATCTGATAAAATCAAAGGGGAACAACAAGTTTGAGCCCCTAAATTTAGGAGAAATCTTAAGGATTATGATATTAAGATTACAAGAAATCTTGTGGCGTTCTCTCTACCTCTTTGAAGTCATGGTTATCCGATAAAATCAGAGGAAACAACTAGTTTGAGCACCTAAATTTAGGAGAAATCTCAGAGATTATGGACTTACCCAAAAAAAAAGACTGCTCGGTGAAGGGGAGAGAGAGTTTAAAAAAAAACTGTTTTTACTAATGTAATGTAGAGAGAGAGGATACGCTGACCCACAAGAGAGAAAAAATTTCAGTTCTTGAAGAACCAAAAATTTTAAATTTTTGGTTATTTAAAAACAGAAATTGGCCCGTTTTAGGTGGTTGAACAACCGAAAATATTTTGAATTCGGTTGTTTAACAACCGAAAAAGGGAAAGTCATCTTTTTTTTAAATTTCCGTTTTGACATGAAAAAAACGGACACGGTAGTAGTAACATAAACTATTTGATGGAGCCATAATAATAGAAACTATAACGGATATATATGTAATTTTTTCTTTATTTTATTGGCAACGCCTTTTTACTCTTTATTTTCTTAGCAATGTCATTAGTGTATGATTACCGATAGGTCATTTCTACAATATGGTCACAAAGTTATTATCACCTTCCACCCCATCAACTGGTTGGAGAATGGACACAAACCATTATTCGAGCCATTTTACGAGCTGTTACTAGGCTTTTGGCCTTCCTATTACTTGTCACTCTATTTATGGGCCGGGCCGGGCAAAATAGGCCTCAAATCGGCCCAAAAGCCCCAAGATAGCCCTCTATGTTGTGAAATCCAAAACTGGATCTCCCCTCTCTCTATCTGTGAAACCCAAAACTCGATCACTCTCTCTTTTAAACCTCCTATTTTCTTTGCACTCAGACCCCATCTCTCTCCTCCTCTCTCTTTGCCTCTATATTCTCTCTTCTCATCCGATTCTCTCTCTAGGCCACAAGGGAAGTAGAAGTTTAGGACCAAGAGGAAGAACCCACGCACCACCCACATGAGAGAGAAAGCAGCCATGATAGAGAAAGAGGAGAGAGCTCAATTCTCCTCTTTGGTAAAATTATAAATGTTCAAAAAAAAAAAGAGGAGAGAGAAGAGCCCATGAGTATAGGCGGATCTGTTGTAACCAATGGTTTAAAAAACGGATCGGTGATCCGGATCGGGCTTCTAAAAAGCCGATCCGGATCGGCGAATAGGCGATCCGGATCGGAAATCGGGTGAATCGATCAGAATAAAGCTTAAAAAAAATTCAAAAAAATTATTAAAATTCATTATAAATATTTTTTTTTAGGAATTCAATAAAAAATGAGGGTACTCCATTAAGAATTTTCATGTTTCTGAATGAATATGCGAATATTGATATGTTCTTTCCCTGCATGATCCGCCATTCAGCATTTAATTTACAGTATTTCGTGCTCATCCCTACACTGTTGCTGTTGGGACTCGATATGTGAATAATATGGTTGGGATAGGGTGGCCTCAGAATCATCATCTCTCTCATTTTCTCTTTGAATAATATGGATTAAAAAAAAAAATAACAAATTTTCAAAAAAATCGATCATGGATTAAAAAAAAAATCACAAATTTTCAAAAAATTCTATCATGGATTACAAAAAAAAATTCGATCATGGATTAAAAAAAAAAAATCACAAATTTTCAAAAAATTTGATCATGGATTACATAAAATTCGATCATGGATTACATAAAATTCGATCATGGATTACATAAAATTCGATCATGGATTACATAAAATTCAATCATGGATTACAAAAAAAAACAAACAAAAAAAAACAAAAAATTCAATCGTGGATTACAAAAAAAGAAAAAAACAGTTCGATCATGGATTACAAAAAATTCAATCATGGATTACAAAAAACTCTCTCATGGGTTACAAAAAAAGCAAAAAACAAAAAATTCAATCATGGATTACAAAAAAAAAAACAAACATTTCGATCATGGATTACAAAAAAAAAACAAACATTTCGATCATGTATTACAAAACATTCGATCATGGATTACAAAAAATTCTATCATGGGTTACAAAAAAAAAAAAAAAAACAAAAAAAGCGATCATGGATTACAAGAAAAGAAAACAAACATTTCGATCATCGATTACAAAAAATTCTATTATGGGTTACAAAAAACCAAAAAAGTCGATCATGGATTACAAAAAAACAAAAACAATTCGATCATGGATTACAAAAAAATCGATCAAGTATTACAAAAAAATCTATCATGGATTACAAAAAAAAAAAAAAAAAAAAAAAAAAAAAAAAAAAAAAAAAAAAAAAAAAAAAAAAAAAAAAAAAAAATCCATACGGATTCGGCGATTCCGTACAGTGAATCGGCGAGTCACTGTGCGGAATCGTCCGGTTCTAGAGAGAACCGGACGATTTTCAATTTTTCAACCGATCCGGTCCCTTTTCGCGAATTCCGAGTCGAACTGGGCGAGTCTGGTTCGACTCGGCGTTTTTTAAAACGCTGGTTGTAACTGTTAGTTGCTTGTCTTCAGACTGCATATGGAGTTGAAGTCTCCTTTTAAGTCATTTGGAAGCATTTGAAGGGTAAATATGATTTATGTTGTGGGACTGATCAAATCATTTTTTGATATGGGGTTTCGGCTGAGGCTGCAACGGTGAATTGTAAAGACTTATTTTGTTAGTGGTAGAAAATAATAGAAAAAAAAAAAAAAACCCATTCAAGATAGCTTTCTCCCCCTTTTATATAAGGGTGCCTTTTGTTTAGAGCCGGGCTCTAAACAATCAAAGTAAAGTACACTTTCAAATAGTATCGAGAATGCAGTTTTAATATTGAAAAACTTTGTGATAGCCTTAAGCTATATTTTTATCTCTAATTATAAAATTTTAAAGCTTAAAAAATAATGTAGACCAAACAGATCCATAAAAACTTGAAAGTCTTGAAAATTGATGGTTTAAGAATGCATATGATATACAAGTTTCAAAATTTGTAATCCATTCTTTCTTATGTCCATGCATCTTGAGGTCGAGGTGATTAATTAGAGGATATTTGAGCATCAAATTAACCTTTTCTAGTTAAAATTTTGAGGTGCGCTTTAATTCGATTGTTTAGAACCTCGCACTTATATAAACTTTTTATTTTGTGTATTAGCTCTTCTTGATCACAAAAATACAAAGGTAGAGAGAGAAAGAAGTGATTAAGTAAAGCTAAAGAGAGAGAAAAGAGAGTTATGGGGTTGGGGCTGGCATTGGGTGTGTTACTCTGGGTGAGATAGAGGTTAATGGTGAGAAGAGAGAGGAAAAAGAAGGGGGCAACAGGGGCTGGTTTGAGCAAAACAAGTTTTCTGTTAATGAGATGAAAAGGGAACTATTTGGGAGAAAGAGGGAAAGAGAGAGACGGGTGGTTTTTGGAGGGTAGGAGCTAACATGTTAGTAAAAATTGATGGTGCAGATGACATCGAATCTGAGATCAATGAGGAAGGATACCGTGAGGCTGGTGATTGTAGAGCTCGAATTTTGGATTAAGAACCCGTTTTTTAGAGAGAGAAGAAAGCTATATGTTTACACAGAAAGCTCTTTACTCTCTTTTTTTTTGGTATCTTCCTCTCTCTGATTTCCTATTTTTATAGGTAGAAGAAAGGCTGACGGTTATTTTTTTCCAACGGGACCATATGAACATTGGAGAATATAGATAATTATAGATATAAACGGTGAACCATATGAACTCATTGATATAAACGTTGGACTATATAAATATTGATATAAATGTTGGACCATATGAACATTGGAGAATATAGGTAATTATAGATAATTATAATAAACATGAGATTCCTTCAAGCCCTACGATTGTAGGCTAAATCATGTGAGACCTCATGGTCATACGTGTCAACAATGTGATGGTTGGGTGGCCCGTGCCTCCATCATCCTCCCCAATGCTTTATTAGGTTTTTAAACACATTTTGAGAGAGAGATATATGGGCATGTGATAGTTGGGTCTCCTTCACTTCCCCACTATCCGTTTTAGATTTTTAAAAAATAATTTATTTCTTGGATTTTATTAGAGTCTGAAAAAAATACTTTAGTATAATTTTTCTATATAAAAAAGCTCTGTTTTTTTTTTTTTAGGAAATAGAGTTAAAATAAAATTGAAGAAAGTGATCCAAACCTTCCCTGTAAGGGGATCCCTATCGCTTATTATGATGCATGGTATCCCCCAATACTGAACCTCTAAAACGTAATCCAATTCCAAACTGGACTAGCAATCAAGCCAGTACGAACTCTTTCATTTTATTCCCTCAAACACTTTTCTTGAAAACACCTACAAAGCAAGAGTATATCGATATCTCTTCATACCTCACCTTTACGTTACGGACTCGGATAGGAAGCTCTGACTCGGGCTTCTTTCGAGGAAGCCCTTCTCTACCACTACCTCAAACACTGACTGGAACATGTATATTTTACCTGGCTTATACCTCAAGCTAATACTGACTCTATTTAGGCACTCTTTCTTATTGGTCATGAACCTTTGAATAACCCTATCCATACTGCTCGCATACCCTTCAAAAAAACAGAAAAGAAAAAAATATATGGGCTGGGCCAGGCCTATATTTGGGCCGGGTCTAAAGCCCATCTTAAAGCTATTTCCGAGCTGAGAGTAGGCAGCCCTAGGCTAGGGCCCGAAATTTAATTTTTGAGCTGGACCGGTGGCAACCCTACTGATGATGAAATCTCGTACTTCATTCTCACCAAAGAGCATGGGCCCGAATCCCAACTGAATTACTCTGTTGTTGTTTTTTTTTTTTGCTATAGCACATTAGCTGGTTGGGCCTTTTAAAACCCCCCTGTATGTATACACCCTAAGACCTATACAAATCAGAAGAAAACAAGAAGCGATCTTTAAAGTTTTATTTTTGTCGGAAAGAAATATCAGACATGAAAATAAAGGGAAAGGTTTGTATACTTCCCCTATAGCATAGAAGGTCTCTGCTTCCCATACCAACCTTCTAATTTTGATCAAGAGAGTCACTCAATGTTTGATCTTAGATTCGACGTCTCAAAGTATTTTATTTTTAGTTGTTTTTTATACAAATTGTATGAATATGAAATTTGGTATGCATCATCGTCTCATTAGGACACACCTATAAAAAATATTAAAAATAAATTTTCGATAAACCAAAGTACCCCTAAAAACTTTCAGGGGTATTTGGACATTTCATTTTATTGGGAATATTTTTTTTTTTTTTTCTCTAGTGCGAGTTTAATAGAGGATTTGTCGTCCAAAATTTGATGTCAAAATAGTTTATAGAAAAAAATTAAAAATAAGATAGTGTATAGACGTGACATTGTGATTGGGACAATCTTAACCCTCTATTCAGAATGGACGGTTGGATATGAGGAAATATATAAGTTTTATGCTGTATGGGAAACATTGAAAGCTCGTCCGAAATTAAAAATAATTCCAGTCTTTATCAAGGCCGTTAACGGTGACACTCAATGTTTTTGGGGGAAAAAAAATTAAGCAAGAAAATTAAAAAGAATCATAATGTTAGCACTATTAAAGAGTTATAGATAGGCCCTGAATGGAGGAGCCCAATTTTAACAACTACCAAAAAGAAATGACTTGAAGCAAAGGCAAGTATTCCTTCTTTTGAGAGAGAGAGAGAGAACACCTTTTGGCATTAGGTAGAGAAGAGGTGCTCATGTCTATTTGCTGCACCTGTTTAAGACCCCGCAAGTACTGATGGCATCATAACGCCCTCACTCCCTTCCGATTTATAACTTATTTTTCTCAGTAAGTCAACTGCCCTTTACGTTTTCTTTATTCCTTTTCATTGGGCTGCTCAACTGGGTTCGAAACATTGAAACGTATTTATTGGGCTCCTATCGCACTTAACTACCCAACAAAAAAATAAAAAATAAAATAAAATAAAATGTATCCTCTTGCTCCATAGGTAAAAGATAATCAGAGGAGTATCGATAAAAATTTTGGGTTTTGCCTTAGAGATATAGAATTTGTGAAGGTAGAAGGCTTTGAGTTTTTTAACACTAACCTCTAGACATTAAAAAATTAGATATTATTTTTCAATGCATATAAAATGAGCATTTTTTTTTCTTTTTTCTTTATTTTGAGGTTGGTTGTTGGGTAAAAGAAATTCAATCTTTATATTTGATGTCCTCAATTATTTCTGTCTAGGATTTTTACCCTAGTGAGGATTGTAAAGTTCGGAGATACAGTCTTGAGCGATTTACGTACGGCCTCTAAAATAAGAGAAATAATCCTATAGGACCCTCTTTCACCCATGTGTGTACGACCCCAAAGGATCACCATTAAATTTGGTATGAATCTATAGAAAAGTCAAGTCCTACACTCATGTGACAATTTTTTTAGATATCTGTGCCAACTTTAATGATGATCCTTTGAAGTCCTACACAGATGGGTGGGAATGAGTCCCATAAGATCATTATTCTTAAAATAAATATCAAAATAAGGTTGGTTCTCTTTATATTCGAAAATTACCAACAAAATCGACCAACCCGTGGTAAATTTTATTTTCAAAATATGTCTCTCGGTCCGAGGATGTCATCATCGTACCGCATTTTAATTTATTTTTTTTTGTTATTTCTTTAGTAGGGCACTACCATGAGTTTAAAGGACAGTGCTCAGGCGGTCCGAGGTTGGAATCCTTGGACCGTCCCTTAAACTGAACAAAGTTCATGTTTAAGGCGGTCTGAAGTTCAAAGCCTCGGACGACAACATATTTTTTGAAAAACTTCAGTCTGAGGTTAGAATCCTCGAACCACAACTAAATTTGAAAAACTTCAATTCAAAGTCAGAGTCCTTGGACCGCTATCCTTTTACTCATTTCAAATGTGGTATGAGGTTAATTTCAGTGAATATTAACATGGTCCGAGAATTCCATTCTTGAACTGCTTCAAATTAATATGTTATCTTCAACGCAATCCGTAAATGCCATCTTCATATCGACTTAGGTATAAATTTTGTTTGTCTAAGGGGCTATCCGAGGATTCCATCCTCGAATTGCCTAGGCACTACCTCTAAAACTCAAGGCAGTGCCCTACTAAAGAAATAACAAAAAAAAAAAAAAAAAAATTACTATGTGGTCCGAGAATGGGATCCTTGGACTGAGGGGCAAATTTGAAAAAATAAAAAATACCATAGGTTGAGTGACCTTGTTAGTAATTTTGGTGTACAAGGGGAGCAAATCGTATTTTAGTATTTAATGAACAAGAATTTTCAATAATAAGTAGTGATATTTGTTTTAGTTCACGAGAGGACTTTGTATTGGCCGTGAGAATTGTGGTAACTAATATTGTCAAAAAGAAAGAAAGAAGAGAATTGTGGGTAACTAACCATCATTTTGAGAAAATTATGATTCAATACCAATGAGACTTTAGTCCAACACCATATTTTAATAATCAGCAATCCAGATTGGGAATAATCAGTGATCCAGATTGGGAATTGTTGATTATTGAAATGGTTTCTAGTCTAGTCAGAATTAGAACAAGGAATCAATCTGATTTTGAGAGGCTTGCTTAATTATTAGAGAACCTGGCGAGTATACCACAGAATTGGGCAATCCAAGTCGACTGAACTACCTTGTTTCCACTCATTTTATTTTTTATTTTTCTAATTTTTACTATTTTTTTTTAAATTAAACTTATTGTTGGACCTAATTTTTATAGGGCCAAGCCCACGTAGGTGGAAATGTAGGCCTTTTAATAAAACTATTTTTGAGATGGATTTTAAGACTTAATTTTTAAGGACATAATCTCTAACATGGAGATCGAAAAAAATAAATTACTTTTAAAAACTAGAAATAATAATTCTACTAAAAAAGCCTTTGGATGGTTAGTTTCCATTATTTTTAGATGAAACAAAAATGGATGCTTTACACTTTCTGGACGGCATTTATAGAAATGGGATAAGTTATACTTTCTGGACGGCATACGTAGAAATACAATCCTTGCTTGAAACAATTTTCCCTAATTTTTATTATTTTTTGGGGGAAAAATCAATACGATCCAGGCTGGATTGGCCGTCCGAATAGGCCAAGTGGGTCCAACAACAGTAGTTGGGTGTACAACCCATCACAAATACTAAAATTACAACCTATAATTTATCAAAAAAATTGCTTTGGTATGTTTTCGGGGGAAAAATTCAAAGGTTTGAGTATTTAATGACTTTCATGTGGGCCGTACTCTATTGTATTAGCCCACCACATGTTTGACTTTGGCTCAAATATATATATATATATATATTAATTATAATACCAGCTAGCAAAGTAGAATGGTAGAGTGCAAGTATAGATCTCGAAACCCTAAAGACAGCACAACACTGACAAAAAGTTGGCAATTTTTTTTTTTTTTTTTTTAATGTTTACATATGTAAATACTTTTCTTTCGAGAATATTTACACACCAAGCATGTTTCAAGCCGTAGTATACCCCGAGAGCTTTCAAACGGTCCAAGAGCTGTCTGAATCGGATCTATGAATCACAAGTTACCAACTTTAAAATCAGACCGACATGACCCACCTGATGCTCCATGCATTGTGTCGGGCTGCATGATGCTTCATGCATCGTATAACGTGCTTGCCATGTGTCATGAGGCCTAACAAGCCCAAGCTCAATCAGCTAACCCATGACATGGTTTTGATTGGGGCAAAAGTAGGGAAAATTTTGGAAAAATCCAGGAAAATTACAAAAATTGCCCTAAACCTGGCCCTAATTTAACTAGGAGATTAGGTCGATTAATTTCAACCCTTACCCTAGTTCAATGTATAAATACATCCTCCAAGAACCTGGAAAATCCCTTACAAAATCTTGGGAAATCCTTAGAAATCAAGAGGAAATCCCATCGAAATTGGAAATTAGGAAAATACCCAAAAAATAGGAAAAATCTTTAGCAAATTTCTAAAAAATTAGAACAAATTTATAGAATCTCAAAATTTAGATTTTACCTTGGGAGATCCCAAAAACCTTAGAAAAACTAAGGAACCTACTCAAAACCTAAGAAAAGCCTTACGTTAAAATCGTTAGCTTTTACCTAGCCTTAGGAACCCTAGATCTAAGTGAAAGACACTTAGATCTACTGATTCTAGCTAGCAAAAAGGCATTAAAACAGGAGATGGTAGCACTAGAAGAGTGACTTGATCCAAGCTGAAAACTCTGGGTTTCGGGTCCCTGAAAGTAAGTATATCTTTCCCTACTTAATTTAGTTTATTTTAGTCATTAATTTAGTTTATCCTCCTATAATTTTTTGTTATTCATTAGTTGGTAAAATCTTCAAGTGTTTTTAAGCAATGTACACAGATTGAGACTGGCGTTACCAATGGACTCAGGAAAGAATCAGACCTGAATAGATCTGAACCATTTTTTAGCCCATAATTCAAGCGATGCCACTTTCTCTGTTCTTTCACAATTTAACCATGTTCGCAAAGATTTGAGTTGACCTCTCCTAGAGATCGGCACAAATCGAAGCGTAATAGTTTGGCACCCACCATGGGGCCCTTGAGTTTCTAATTATGTGTGTTTTTGCATTAAAAATACTTCCCAAATTTTCCAGTAACTGTTTTCCAGAAAAGCCAGAAACTTAAAAAGGTGAAAAACATTGGAAAACCAACACGAGACCCCAAAAATTTCATCTGGGGCTAACTGCTCTGCCCGACATAGATCGTGTCACGCCACCCCAACACGCCCTGTGTGGTGCCAACCCATCGCACCCCATGTCATGCGGCAGTTGCCCATCGCGACACTTGTCGTGTTGTTCGAAATGTCCAAAAAAATTTTAAAAGTCTGTCGCCTTGTTTTTTCACAGTTCAAGTGATTTTTGGCACTTTTTGATTTACTGTTTTTGCTTTCTATAAATTTCAAATAATTAGAAAAAATAGCAAAAATAGATTTTTTTTTTTTTTTTTTAGCTTGTTTCTTATTTATATTTGATTTTTTCTTTATTTGCATGCTGTGAGTTTTGTCTCTATCGCTTCAAAAATAGTCTTAATCTTTGCTGAAACATAAACAAATAATAATAATAATTTTTAAAAAATAAGGTAAAGAGATAAATTTGAAAAATATTTTATTTTATCTTGCTTTCTACACCAACCACACACACATCAAACATACCCAAATCTTCCATGTTTTGAAAAACCCTACACCGACCAGTAGTCATGCGGGAGCCTAGCTTCGCGCATAGCCTAGCTTCGCGCATAGGGCATTGCAGTGATCCAGCGATGAAGTAATGCACCTCTATAGAGAAAACCCACCATGAATGAAAACCTACTTCTAGTAAAGACAGCCCTCTCGTAGTCACTGTAGCCAGACCTTATGTGGGCACCTATATCAAACTAACTCATTTCCTCTTTTTCTTTAGTTGGGAACACTACTTGGCCTAACCTGCCCATAGTGATATTAAGTAAAAACCTGTTTCGATTGCTTATTATGTTGCATAGTCATGTCTATAGTCCATGGTGATGGTGACTCAAATACGAAGTCTATTGTATCGTATAGACCCCTTAGATGACTAAACCCACATCACCTTATGGCTCAGTTCCCTAAGCCTACCATATTCCAGGTCAGTCAAGATCAAATTCCAGTGGGTCCATAAGTGTACACCCAAGGCTAAGCTTAGCTATCCCATATGTCATTCAGCCGAACCATGTAGTCCGGTAAGTCTATATGGCTCGAGCCACCCAAAAACGTCAGGGCATTCGACCCAGGGTTGAACCCCCCTTCTTCCTCTAGGTCTAGGGGAGGTACTGCCATACCAGGGTCATACTACTCACAAGTTTCAATTTCTAGGGGACATGCTACCCAACCGGTGGCTACCCCTTTTACCTTCTCAATCTAGGGGAAATGCTGCCCAACCGACGACTCGTGCCACACCAACATCTAAATCTATGAGAGACGCTGCCCAATCAGGAGCACACTTATCACAAATGTCCAAGTCTAGAGGAGATGCTACCCAATCAGGGGTGCACCTCCCACAAATGTGCAAATCTAGGGGAGATGCTGCCCAATCAGGGACGCACCTCCCATTAATGTCCAAGTCCAGGGGTGATGCTGTTGAAATTTACATCATCGGCGACACCCGAGTCCTTACTCGCTTGCCTCACATAGTCAACTAGACCAGAGTCGACCTCCTTAGGGTAGGAGTCCAACCCAATTAGGTCAGGGTCCTCAAAATACCCATCTTAGGGGATCTAGAAGTCAAAATATGAATCATCACGGCTCATCTAACAGGGGCATGCACCTCGAATTCCCTAGGTTCGATTTAGAACTCCCTGAGTTCAATGATACCTTTGCAACTGAATATCTTAAGAACCTACCTTCAGTCAAAGCTTTCTTGAGGCGTGCTGGACTTGTTGAGCCACACACCCGACCTAGGGCATCGCGTCACTATTCAGGTCAGAGTCAGGGGACCTCTCTAGCCCCTGAACCAACAGTATCATGTGAGTTCCACCCCGTTGTCAATGTATTATTTTTTGTTATAGTTGTAAATTAGATTTTTAAATTACATGATATTATAAGACAAATTTCAAATTTATTCTTATTTATATAGTAAAATGATGATAAAATAATAAAATACAAACCAATAATTCTAATTTCAATGTATAACATTGTATTTAGTTAGGTTTTAATAAATGTTTGATGAGAATCTTCATACAGGGAAAGAAATCTCAACATTCGCATATTAATGCAAAAAAATAAAAGTTATTAATGTAGTACTCTAATTTCTTATTGAACTCCAAAAAAACATTTATAATGATTTTTAATATTTTTTTTTCCTTTTTTTAAGGCCGAATCCAATTGATTCTGCCAATTCTAAATCCAAAACGCCGATTCACCAAATATGAAACAACCCAAGGGATTAGAATAAAAGGGAAAACGGAACCCAATATGCAAACTTAATAAATCCCTCTATGGCTTAAAACAAGTATCGCGCTAATGGTACCTTAAATTCCAAGAAATTATGTCTTTGACAGGATTTATCCCTAACCAAAAAGACCTTTGTATATATAAAAAGGTCAGCGGGAGTGATATTGTATTCATATCTCTATAAGTGGATGATATGATGATTATTAGTAGCTCAATAAACCTCATGTTAGAAACTAAGAAATTCTTTGCACAACACTTTGATATGCAGGACCTTGGGAAAGCTTCATATGTGTTGGGCATAAAGATTGTAAGGAACAGAGAGAAGAGAACCATTCAACTTTTCCAAACGACCTATTGCAAGAAGGTGTTGAAAAAGTTTGACATAGATAAATGTAAGTCCATGACAACCCCGATTGACAAGAAAACAAAGCTTAGTAATAAAATGTGTCACAGTAACGAAGACGTAGAAGAAATGAAAATTATGGAGAGAGTACCATATAGAAGTACAATGGGATCCCTTATATATGCAATGATAGGGAAAAGGCCTGACTTGTCTTTCGTCAATAGCATCGTTAGCCGGTTCCAATGCAATCTAAGAGTGGAACATTGGAAAAACGTTAAGAGAATTTTGAGATACTTGAAAGGGATTATGAACTATGCACTTACATATGGGGGAGGATCAGAAATCGTTATCAAGGGGATCCAGATGATGCGAAGTCAACATCTAGATATGTGTTCATGCTTGGAAGCGGGACTGTTTCTTAGAAGTTAAAGAAACAATATGTACTAGCGTTGTCCACTATGGAATCAGAATACATGACATATTGCTTGGTAGCCAAAGAGGCCGTATGGATTAGGAAATATCTTAATCAACTTGATTTTAAGCCAATATGGTGTGGGGCTGTGAGACTCTACTACGATAATACAGTCGCACTATGCCTATCTAAGTAACCTAGACTTCATAAAAATTCCAACCATATAAAGCCCTTTATATATCATATGTGCAATGAGATGCAGTAAAGAGATATTGACATCAACTATATACTTACCGAGGTGATGATAGTTGATCCACTCACAAAAAGACTAGCTCTAATGATTTTACAAAGCATGTAAGGGAGATGGAAATGAAAGAAAGTGAGGAGAGAGATTATAGGCCTCCAAAGGCCAAGTGGGAGATGTTGGGTTTGTATGGCCTTTAAAGGCCTTATGGAGACTGTGTAAAACATATTTAATAAATAAAACATAAACTTAGTGGAAGTGTGGTCTTTTTGTGAACCATACTAGGCAAATGTTATTTGTTAATATTCGGATTCGGCTCGACGAGTTAGGCCAGCTGAGGTTTGAAAAAACCCAAGATACATGGGCATAGGAATCTAACCTAGAAGGGTTTAGTGGGTTAACCCTTGATGAGGTTGGTGTATGCTTGGATGAGAGCCGAGGGACCATATGGCCCTTACGTGTGATGAATAGCTTTTAGAGACAGAGTTAAAACCTCAACGTTATATCATCACACGACATGTAAATAGATAGCCGTTTGAGATTCGCCAATAAGGATGAAGCATGTACATATACGAGAGATTACCCCTATGCACCATAGAGTCATGGTTGCATCATGGTCTGGAGGACCATGATTTTTGTCTCTAGAGGAGAACCTGATATCCATAAATAGGGATTGTGTCCCCTAGTCTATTGGCTGACTTTGGTGGTCCAATCATGAACCCCTGAAGTGACCTGTGGGTCATGAGAACTACTGGGTCAATTTGAGAAAGCTAGGCGAGTTGTGATTCACAGTTGAAGGTAGAGTGCTCCCATATATTGATAATTTCATAGATCTAACGGATCTGATTCCCATCAAAATTAATTAATTTTAATTAATTTTATATTATGTAATTTTTAAAATGTTTATTTGATTTTTTGTGAATCTTCTAATATTTTATTTTTGTCATTTAAATTTATAAATTAAGATAAATTAATTTTTCAATGTTTGAAATAAAATATAAGATTTAAAAATTATAAATATGAAATAAAATATTTTCTAAAAACATTTGGGACCTCCATAAAATAAGTGGCCCAAAATTTAAAAAGATGTGGATTAGGTGGCCCCATACATAGCCACCAAAAGGATGGCACGTCCCCACCCATTCACGTATTCTTCTTGAGAAGAATATTTATCCTCTTGGTTCACTTATCTTTTTAGATATAGCCAACTTATGTGATAAAGTTGAATAATTGTGATATTTACTAATTCTTTAAATCAAGATTGAATGATCAAATAATTAAAGATTGGAAATATTAAAATATAAAATTTTCTTATTTGATAGGAATAGATTTAGAAAATGGAGGATAAGGCTTTGACTCATCTCTTTGAATCTTAATCAAGGAGATAGATGACTCAAATCTCTCACCCCACAAGTCTCCCTTGATCGACGGTTGAGATTTGGCCCTACTAATTGAGACAAAATCTATGTCATAGAAAATCTATAAAATGAGGTCTCCCCTTTCATAAAATTACGTACATATTCTCTCCTCTCTCTACCTACCCAAATTTAGTTCTCTCTGGATTACCAAAGGGAGGCACGCCCCAAGTTTTATCATCTCTCGTTTTATCATATCTCTCCAAGTTGTTTCGGGTATCACGTACTATCTCTTTTCTTTTGGGTAAGTCTCTTTGAGTGGCATACCTAAGCCTAAGTGGTGTTTTTATTTGTGGTTGGCAAAGGGGTGGAACCCCTTACTAATAGATCTC